>NC_138980.1:158734832-160231392 GCF_964341445.2 Mesoplodon mirus
CATAAACAAGATGAAAAGACAACTCTCAGAATGGGAGAAAATATTTGCAAACGAATCAATGGACAAAGGATTAATCTCCAAAATATATAAACAGCTCATGCAGCTCAATATTAAAAAAACAAACAACCCAATCCAAAAATGGGCACAAGACCTAAATAGACATTTCTCCAAAGAAGACATACAGATGGGCAAGAAGCACATGAAAAGCTGTTCAGCATCACTAATTGTTAGAGAAATGCAAATCAAAACTACAATGCGGTATCACCTCACACCAGTTAGAATGGGCATCATCAGAAAATCTACAAACAACAAATGCTGGAGAGGGTGTGGAGAAAAGGGAACCTTCTTGCACCGTTGGTGGGAATGTAAATTGATACAGCCACTATGGAGAACAGTATGGAGTTTCCTTAAAAAACTAAAAATAGAATTACCATATGATCCAGCAATCCCACTACTGGGCATATACCCAGAGGAAACCATAATTCAAAAAGACACATGCACTCCAATGTTCATTGCAGCACTATTTACAATAGCCAGGTCATGGAAGCAACCTAAATGTCCATTGACAGATGAATGGATAAAGAAAATGTGGAACATATATACAGTGGAATATTACTCAGCTATAAAAACAAATGAAATTGGGTCATTTGTAGAGACGTGGATGGATCTAGAGACTGTCATAAGGAGTGAAGTAAGTCAGAAAGAGAAAAACAAATATCGTATATTGACACATATATGTGGAACCTAGAAAAATGGTAGAGGTGAACTGGTTTGCAGGGCAGAAGTTGAGACACAGATGTAGAGAACAAACGTATGGACACCAAGAGGGGAAAGCAGCGGAGGGTGGGGGTGGTGGTGGGATGAATTGGGAGATTGGGATTGACAAGTATACACTGACATGTATACACTAACATGTACAAAATGGATGACTAATAAGAACCTCCTGTTTAAAAAAATAAATAAAATAAAATTCAAAATTTCCAAAAAAAAAAAAAAAGAAAAGACAAAATAGGAAGATTTTGAGCAAGACTAATAAATAAACCAAGGGGGCAGGCATAGATAAATCATATTAGGAATAAAAAAAAATTGCAGATTGAAAAAAAAAAAGAAACCATCACCAACTTCCAAAAAGCTAACATCAGAAAATATCTATGAAATATATGGTTTATCAAATTCCACAAAAACAGATCTCTTGATATGCTGCTAAAAATAGAAGCATCTTAAATGCCTCTAATGGAGACTATACATTGTGTGGAAGGAGAGGATTAAGAACATTGTGAGGGATAAAATGGTGGAGACAAGGAAATTAAGTGTTGCTGTGGGTTGTTTAATGATAAAATGCAAATCTTTTGCCTAAAATTGTGTATAGTTTTGAGATTTTAAAGATATTCATTCTTATATTAATGAATAACCATGTCTTCAAAATCTAATCTATATCTACCTATGTTTTTTTCTTATTGAATTTAATCTTAGACTATATACCAGCTATTGTCAAAGAATTGCTGTATTATGTAAATCTGGAAGAAGGGGCATGGGGTTTTCTGAAAATGTGGAATTACAATGCTTCCCTCTTATTTTTCTATTCAGCTTACATAAAGCCAAAGATAATCTGAGTCTTCATAAAGTCAAATACTCTTTCCTTTAGCCCTTGACAAGAAAATATGTACCTCTTTCTGTTTTCTGTGCCAGCATCAGTGACACTTTCACTACTCTGATTGTTCTATCTTGAAATCTCCGACTTTTTGAACCTCCTGCATTCTCTCCTTTGGCTTCTGCAAACAGTTAATTGGGAAGTCCTGGTAATTCTCCCTCTGCCAGATGGGCTAACATCTGTTCTTCCCTTAAGATGTGGTCCCAACACCATCACTGTCTCTAGGAAGCTCTGTTGAACCCCTGAGCCCAGGTGGCCCCTCTCCTTTATATTTCCACAATACTTTGGGGATGCCCATTTTATCACTGAGCTTGCCACATCTAATTATAATTATTGCCAATAATATTCTCCTAGGGCAATGGTTCTCAAGTTTCGCCATATATTCGGATCATAAATACTTAATTAAAAACCAACTAAATCAGAATCTCTGGGGAAGTGAGACCCAGGACAACGTACATACTGTTAAAAGCAGCACTTCTCAAATTTTAATATGCATAAAATTCACCTAAAATTCTGCTTTTGTTGAAAAGCAGATTCTGATTCAATAGATCTCAGGTGGGGCCTAAGACTCTAAAGTTCTAACAGGCTCCCAGACACAGATGCCACTTATGCTAAATCAGCATAAAAGTTTCCCCAAATGGTTATGTATTTTAGAACATGGGTCCCCAACCTTTTTGGCACCAGGGACCGGTCTCGCGGAAGACGATTTTTCCACGGCGGTGGGGCGGGGGAGGGGGTGGTAGATGGTACAGGCAGTAACGCGAGCGATGGGGAGCGGCAGGTGAAGCTTCGCTCGCCTGGGCGCCCGCCCGCCTCTCACCTCCTGCTGTGCGGCCCGGTTCCTAATAGGCCGCGTGGCCCAGGGGTTGTGACCCCTGTTTCAGAAAATAGCATCTTCCTTATCTGTATCCGTATCCACATCTATATCTTAAGCTCACAAACTTTTACCCAATATAAGACCACTTCTTTCTACTCTGATACCTCTACCTGCCACCACCTTTTCAGGTATGTAGAGGTGTTGAGAACTGTCTCATAAATCAGAGTTTGGGTGTCAATATTTCAGCTGTAACTGGCCTTCCTCACTTCTATTTATAAGTGCATCCCTCCCCAGCTGTGCCATGTCCATGTTTCTGCGTTAATCTTACTGGACACAGAGAAATGCTGAGGAGCATTAAGACAGCATGAGAAGGAAGGTCTTGCTACCTTTGCTTGTGCTTCAATTTTTTAATTATTATTAATTAATTTATTTATTTATTTTTGGCTATTAACCTATTTTTGGGTCTTCATTGCTGCGCGCGGGCTTTCTCTAGTTGCAGCGAGTGGGGGCTACTCTTCGTTGCAGTGCTCAGGCTTCTCACTGCGGTGGCTTCTCTTGTTGCGGAACATGGGCTCTAGGCACATGGGCTTCAGTAGTTGTGGCTCGTGGGCTCTAGAGCACAGGCTCAGAAGTTGTGGCACACGGGCTTATCTTCTCCACGGCATGTGGGATCTTCCTGGACCAGGGCTCGAACCCATGTCCCCTGCATAGGCAGGTGGATTCTTAACCACTGTGCCACTAGGGAAGTCCCTGTGCTTCAATTTTAAAGCATGATCTTGTATATTCACTTCATTGTCACTCCAGCCTCCAGACTCCATCTTCTGCTGCTTCTTGGATGCTTATGTGACTTTCTTTTTCTCCTTCTACACCAGGTAGCCTCTTGCTCCCATACCCATTCTCACATTTTCCCCCATTGTGAAGTCACTGTCATCCCTATTGACTTACCTCCAAATAACTGGAACCAAGGAACACACATATAAACAGCTGCTTATAATGTAAAAACTTCTTTCTTCTACTTTAAGTGTATTTGCTCAACCACATTACTTTTCCTTAGTTAATGCTTCTATATGTTACATGTACAGATCAACCTTTTCAGTTTTAGGTCTCAAGAATAGGCTCTAAGTAGCTATTATTTAGTAGGGCTAATGGCACAATTTAAGGTTCTATTAGCCTTTGTACACCTTTATATACCAATCTAACCACATTCCTATGGTTCCCAGAGTGTGCACCAAGGCACCCTGGGGTGCAGCAGGGAACTCACTGCAGCACCAGAAATATTTTAAAAATTTGAGGGAAATAACAGCAACACGAGCTATCAGACATCTTGCGAATTACTAGCTCAGCGTAGATCACAGTTTCAACAGTAGGTGGTGCTACATTCCTTTTGATGATATCATATATTTATTAAGATGGGTTTCCCACAGTGCCCGTGTTAAAAAGCAAGTACCGTGTGAAAATCAATGTGGAAAAGGAAACCAGGGGTCGGTGTCCAATCTGAGAAGTTGTGCAGATTCCAATACGTGCCCACATTCCATTAGGAAGTAACTGGTTATTTAAGAGTGAAATAAAAATATTATTTTTTCTATTAATTGTTATTTTGGTTACTTATTTGTTAGAACATAAATATGTATTAAGTTGTTTGGGCCTAATTATTTCTTTTGGCCTAAGGGCGTTGTGAAAAAATTATCGAGACGTTACAGGCACTGCGAACCAAGAAAGTATTGGAACCTCTGCTATAGTCTAATTTTTTTTCTCCCCCAAATTTCTTGATCTGGTGGATTTGGATAATCTCATCAGGTACCTGTTTACTCCAAATCTTTTAAAAGTGGACCAACCTGTTGCCACATGAGAACGAACCTTTTTTTTTCTTTTTAAATATTTCTTTTTTGTCTACGTTTAATTGTGGTAAAAAACAAATTGTAGTCTAATCCCGTTGTCTGTTGTTAAAACATATAGTCCAAAGACAGATTCAGAAAAATGCCTTATCAATAGTTCAGGAACACCTCTTACATGCATCTTATGTAGCAATGCTGGCATCTACGATAACTTCAATTATTGCCCTTGACTTTTTTTTTTCCAGTGTATATTTTTTATGGGTTATAACTTCAAGGAGGTGGGGCAGGGGCAGATAATGATGAGGAAAGGAAACTTATCTTGCTGCCAATAAAATATCCAAATCCAACAAATCAAACTGAAGCTGTGATTGTGAAGGGGTTTTCCCACAGTCCTCTACATTTGCCAGCCACTGAGAGATCCGTTAATTATATCATTTTACTTTTTCAATGATATAAAAGTCAGTAATCCACTTCCATGCATTACAGACAGATTTAATAGAGTGTATACAACGGAGTTTTCATCAATAACTTCTTTCTGCACCTACTACGTGCCAGCCACTAGTTCTTGTCTCACTTTACACTGCAACTCCATGCCGTAGGTGGGTATTGCTCCATGCATTTTCTAGATGAAGAAACTAAAGTCTGGAAAGGTTAATAACCTGCCGTGGGCCAGACAACTGGCAATTGGCAGCACAGTGATGCAGCCTCAGATCTGCTTGACTCCACAGCTTGCAATTTTTCCCCATGGCAATATTACCTCTCACAATTATAATCATAAAACTGATTCTTCTGAGGTTTTATCCATTGTTGCTTCTAGTATTTTGAAATATCTGGCCTTTTTTTTTTTTTGCGGTATGCGAGCCTCTCACCGTTGTGGCCTCTCCCGTCGCGGAGCACAGGCTCCGGATGCGCAGGCTCAGCGGCTATGGCTCATGGGCCCAGCCGCTCCGCGGGATGTGGGATCTTCCCGGACTGGGGCACGAACCCGTGTCCCCTGCATCGGCAGGCGGACTCTCAACCACTGCGCCAGCAGGGAAGCCCTACCTGGCCTTTCTTTAAAAATACATGTATTTTTATGTAAAATGGCATCACAATTTGAGAAGAAAAAGAAAAGAAAGGGGGGATCAATTATTTAAATACAGCACTTTAAAAAACTTAATCTTCTATAACAATAATGTTATTTGTATTGTAGAAAGTGCTTTAAAGATTATAAGATTATTGTTATTTTTACAATAATTTTTTAGCCTTGTTAGTGTAGTGCTATTCAAATTTCCCAGAGGAAATGGAGTGAAGTGCAAGTAAGTGGACTGTCTTCAGCAGTCACACAGTATGTGAATTTCACAGCAAATACAAGGTTAGACCCTTGGGGATCCGTGTTGATGTTCACCCCTTCACTGAATACTTCCTCTCCTACTTTATTCCACATTAATAATTCACTTCACTGGAACGATGCCTGGTTACCTCAGCCCAAGCCATGGACGGCTTTCCTTCATTTATTGTGGTAAATGCTTAAAGAGAATATTGGCACAGGGTTATTCAGGGATATTTGATAACAGATTGAAGCGTGAACATGCAGCCCCTGGAATCTGTAAAATTTATGTTTTTTGAGTGATATCCAAATATAGATGTTCTAAAATTGTAGCTGTAATCATAAAGACATTTTATCATCTCTATTATGTTTGTTCCCAGTTTGTTTATGTAAAGGATATATGACAATTATTTTTCTTATCAATACCATGTTCTGAAACAGAGAACCTACGAAGTACAAACCTGTGTCCCTGTCTTTTTTCACTTATTTGCGGGATGCAGATATTCTGCAGTGGGAATGTAGCTGATGATAAAATTTCAGTGAAACTCATGATGACAGTATAACTAAGCTGGTTCCCTGACTCAGCTCCAGTAATCTGGAAGGGCTGTAATAAGCGATACGTCCTCATTTTCCTTTCTGGAGTCAATAAGATGGTCAGATGATATTTTGAAATAACACCTTTACATAACCATTTTTTCTCTTTTGTGAACCTTGCCACAATTAAATCGTAAGTGTTGAAATGCCTGGCTCTTGCCAATTATTGGAGATAAGACAAAACAGCAGCAACAGCAGTAACAACTAAATCTAAGGCAGTGGTGGGTTTTGAGGACAAAGGGCTCCATTTGCTCAGAGAATGGATGGCACTGTAGGTAGCAGAGTTAAAAAATAGTTAATTTGAATGTGGCCAAAGGACTAAAGCTCAGAATGTTTCCTTTCACAATGAGAAAAAGGAAACTTCTTTTCCTTACAGCTTAATTGCTCTATTCCTATTTTTTTAATACATACTACTTTATAGAATAGCTGGACCACATTTTTCAAGCTAAAGTAAAAATTCAAGGATTTATGATAATCCTATGCAGCTGGTTGTAGGTGTTTCGTTTTCAGTGGAAGCGTTTCTCTTTCTTTGTTGCAGTGCTAACATTTCTCAGCTTCTTGCTACAGTCTTCCTGAAACTACTCAAGTGAAAAAAAAAAAAGTCTTACCAGATAAGCAACAGTTCTTACTGTACTGGGGGAATATTTCACATCTTCCCCATCTATTTATGAGAAGTAACTTCTTCAGGCTTTTAAAACCAGAATGTCAAAGAGCCCAGTGGAATCCTACCTTGCCCACGTACTGATAATCGGATCCTGTGTATTCCTCCAGCAGAAAGAACTGATTCCACATCCAGCTCCTTTTCGAACGGTTCAGCTCATTTTTGCTGTTTCCAGAGAGCTCCAGGGCCCTTTTCTTTGCCGGGAAACCACTAGTCCTCTTAGATAATGGAGTTGAGAAAGCCGGGTAGGGCTGGCCAACCCAAAAGAGAAGCAAGAAGTATCGGTAAGTTCTCATTTTGATGACACAGTCCAGTCTCTGAGTAGTGGGTACCCTTCTCCCTGAAGTGTCTTTTTTCACTGCACTGTATCCAGCCTCATTCCTCCTCTCTTCCTTAATGTTCTTGGCTTGGCTCTCAGAGGATATCTGGAAAGGATAATAACATATTAAGCATTTTTAGAGATGCTTAAAATTCAGCGTTAGAGCAAATAAGCTCTGGGAGAAAAAGAGGACATAAATTTGAATAGCAAAACAACAAAAAATAAATTGTCAATCAATTTTGAAATGAGGAAAACAGTCTTTCAGATATGCTAAATGGAAGTAGGAAGCTGCTGTTTTCCTCTCTCCTTTTCTATCACTTAAAAATCCTATTTTAAGTAATAGCATTGCTGTAGGTCAACATGCCAGAGTGGATTATTTCACTACTCTTTTACCTCTGAGTATGTGGGGTGAGATCTGGTTAGTAGAAATGAGTTTGTGTTTCTGATTCTATTTGCATATTTATCCTCATGAAAGAATATCACAGACAGTTTTGATTCAATTGAAAGTGCATAATGTTGAAATTTCACTACAGTATATCGAGCACCTGTGATGTGGAGGCAGAAGCCTGTTCTGCAGACTCTTGGCTTCGGAGATGTGTTGTGATGGAACAGCCTGGGTCAAATAAGCTTGGAAAAGACCTAATGCCTTCCCTTCAGGATGCTCATTAGCATACTGAGGTTTCTTTTTTTGTTGGTTTTTTTTTGAAGTTTTTTGTCTTAAAAATATTTTTTTATACATATTGATGTTTCTGAAGTGAAATTTTGTAGCAATGATGATAAGCCTGCATTTAATCCAGTATTTCCCAAACTTGACCAGGAAACTTTTTTTCCTCATACAACCCAATTAACACTACAGGATGGGTTAATGAACAACCTATGGAATTTGTATTTAATAGAATAAAGAATAAAATGAACAATTCTATTCCAATTTCTTTAGGAAATCCTGGTGGGCTTTTCTCTCTAAATTTTACTTGTATCAGAGGCAACCAAGTATATATATTAAAATTGGTCCAACAGTTTCTATGTAATTTTCACAGGTACATCAGATATACCTCAATACCACAGTGAGGGCAATTGACGTCAAGATCTTCAGATAAGTCAGCTATTATAATCACGGTAATAATTTTCCATGACAAATACTAATTTTCAAAAACACAACCTAGCATTTGAAACAAATCCTTGGGCCAGAGTGCCTGGCAAAGATGTCACAATTTGGTTTAATATCTTATGTAAATTAAGTAATACATGCCTATATCTCCTTCCTAAACTTTCCCATGTTTCTTGAAAAAAAAATCCAATAAATTACTCCTTCATCTTACTATTTGATATAGAAAATATATTTTCTTAAATAATACTAATAAAAAAATGAAGGGCTTTGTAATGTAGAACATAGTAGTAATTAAGCTGGTACAGTTAATAAATAAGTGCAGATAAAGAAACAGGTTGTAGGTAATCTGATCAGTATTTTTTTTCCCTCTATGTCAGAAAAGATTTGTTCCCTTTTCTCCTATTTTTCTACCAGGTAAATGTATATATGACCAGTTTTTTTTTTTTTAACCTCAGCAATGAATAATTATAGCCACCCAACACATGTTTAAGTGGAAGTTTTCTGTTGGAATATAAGTGAAATATTTCACAGTGTTCAGCATTTTTAAACCTTTATTCCATTATTATGCATCTTCTTGACAGCAGGCTGGGGAAGTTGAAACTTCCACAGGTGAGTGAATTAGTACTGTGACAATTAGTCATGCTGGAAAAATGCCAGGTAACTATATTTGTCATTATGTGGCCTTGGTACAGGTGTGGAATGACTGATGATCAATTAGGTAACGGCGGTTCTTCTCTCTTCTCGTGGATGGTATATAAAGGGGACTGAGAGACCATACGGAGAAAAGCCCTCTAAAGACATCTATTCATTTCTAGTAGTAGAGATTGCACTCAAGTTGATTCAGTGGAAATTACATTTTTCTTAATTTCCCACACTCTCCATTATTTGCATAGACAAATCCTGCAGTGAAGAATTACACATCTGCTGCTGCACTCAGTGTGTGGCCCACAGTGCTGGCAGGAAAGAGGGATGCAGAGAATGGAGGTGTCAGCTGTTTAAAAGGCAGACTCCTAAAGGCCATTTTAAAGAAAAATCGATCCCTGTGGATGTTGTATGCAAACTCTACAAGCTGTTGCCACTTGACTATTAAATACTAGTTCTTTTGAATATCGCAGATACCAAAATGTCAAGTATTTCATATTTTTTTCTGCTTGGCTGGTAATAAGCTTTTAAAGTGGTACAAATTTAAGCAGAGTTTCCAAGTATGGTAGAACATGTAGTTTTGCTCTAACCCAGCTCTTTTTGTATCAACTTGGTAGGGTGTGTCCTTGTTCAAACTCAATATGCAAAATTACTAAAATTACCATGGTCCACTCATATTTGCTGTTTAAAGGGATAGATTTCTCCGTGAAATTCTATAGTTAAAAATAACTCCAACAAACTCTACACTGTTGAATACGTAACTTAGCCATTCTCATATAATACTTCTTAATAGTCAGGATTGCATAGTGGTTAAGATTATCAGTGTTGGAGACAGATTGCCTGGGTTTAAATTGCTGTGAATTGGGGAAAATGCTTGATTTCACTGCACCTTAGTTTCTTCTTCTGTAAATGGGGGTAATTACAGTAACTACCTCATAGGGTATTATATGTGGATTAAATGAGTCATTGCATGCCCTTAAAACAGTGCCTAGCACTCAGTCAGGTATTAATGAGTATTAGCTGTTATTATTAGTACTACTACTGTTATTATTATTTGCATTGCAAGTGTAGAATCCATCTACAGCAGCTTGCAAAAGTCTGCAAAAGATAGCTTGGTTACCTCTTAGGCTTTAAATACTTTTTTATGTTTCAAGAGGCATTTCCAAGCAAGTCAAATTCTCTTAAAATTAAAGAATAGAAGCACTTTAAAAATCAGAATTAGTCCGTTTGCCAATTGTTTGCCTTTGTGTAGACTTCGATTCAGTATTTCACAGTAATGGTGTAGAAACAGAGAAGGCAGAAGCTTTATGCCCACTGCCTGCCTTAGGAAGAATATGGGCAAAAAGGAAAGTTCACTGGAGGACAGAGTCATTCATACAATCTATGTGTTTTTTTCCCCTTTCCATTTTGTTAAAGTTTTGAAAATCATCTTTACTTTATGCAGGTGAAAAAAAAAATCAGACCTAGCTTCAATGTAGCAATGTTGCCCTTGTGAAAATGGGACTGGACATACATGTCTTCTTGTAACTTAACATGCTGATATTATATTGGATAAGAATTTGATGTAGTTGAAATTAATGATATACAGATTTTAGATTTTAATCTAAAAATATGAAATGAAAAAAAAACCCATATTCCAAACATGACCTTAAATGCAAAAAACGGGATTCTTAAGGTGATAAATGGCCATGAGTTCAAGGAAAGGAAGGAAAGGGCCTGGTATAGCACAACTTTGAGAAATGTGGGAAAGTCGCTGACTTCTGAGCAGTCAGAATACAGGAAAACCACATGGCAAGTAGTAATCAGATGTGCTGGCTCGTTCTGTAGGTCTCAGAAAGTAAACTAAAATGACAAGAAAGTAATGGCCTACATAGACAATGAATTTTAAAATAGCAGGTATGGTTATTCAAGAGGGAAAGAACCAGAAGATTAGGCAGTGGGAATGGAAAGAATACAAAACAATGTGGATATTGTATCTTTTTGCCCCCATCCCCTCATGACATTAACAGCAAATGAGTTAGAGATATCAAAAACTCTATAAAAATAAAACTTGACCTGCCTAACTACAGCCCAATGACAGTTTAGCAATGAAGTTAAAAGATTACTTAATAGGGCTTCCCTGGTGGCGCAGTGGTTGAGAGTCCGCCTGCCGATGCAGGGAACACGGGTTCGTGCCCCGGTCTGGGAAGATCCCACGTGCCATGGAGTGGCTGGGCCTGTGAGCCATGGCTGCTGAGCCTGAGCGTCCGGAGCCTGTGCTCCGCAACGGGAGAGGCCACAACGGTGAGAGGCCCACGTACCACAAAAAAAAAAAAAAAAAAAAGATTACTTAATAGACCAAGTCTCTACTTTTTATTTTCTTTTTGCTAGAATCTGTATTTTTTTTTTGGGGGGGGGTGGTGGATTTCTATTTCTTATAGGCAATAGTTTGAATCTTTGCAGAAGCCTTTTCTTAGTCATGTGTAGAAGGTAATTAAGATGTTTACGGATAGTGGGGCAAAGCCCACATAACATTGATAATTACATACTTTGAAAATTTATTTGTCTGGCAGCCAATATGCATATATACTTCAATCTTCACAAGAGTACATAATCAAGTCTAGCTTTTATTTTAATGCATGGCAGTTAGAAGAAGCCTGGGCCTCATTAATTCAGGGTCTACCAATTTAGAATATGTGATAATTAATGTCAGAAGCTGGGCTGAAGTTTTCCTTTGATTAGCAAAATCTTTTCCACTAGATCATTGGAAATTAATAATGTAAAAATATTTCATAGGAGATATATAATGAGAAGACAAACTACAATGTCTTCAAGTTCCTTGGAGTACTTTGGAATCACCTTTTATTTGCAAATAATTAATATGCTAATTAGAAAACTTCTCTATTGATTGAATTGCTTCTTCAGTGACTTATGTTTGATAACAGTCTGAATGACTCAACTATATTATCTGGCTTTGAGATACTGATTTTATTATACTATTTACAGACAAACAAGCAAATATTAGACAGATTTAAAAGCAATATAATTAAAGTTTTAGAATTCAGACTTAGCATACATTTGTTCTGGTGTTCTTGATTAATTCTAATCAGTGCAATATTACTATAATGCCATCTAGGCTTACAAATTAAACCAAGTACATTCATTCTTTGGCAGGCAGAGCCTTAACTTTGGCATTGAAAGCAAGTAAGCATTCAATAAAGCAACATTATTAATATACTTGAACCATTTACCCTAGTAAGAGAATGTTTTAAAATCTGTTATGAAATTATTTCTTCAAATAAATGGTGTTGCACAGAAATACTAGAGCATAGCACTTTTCATGATGCTGCTCACAGAATATTATCTACCCATAAGTCATCCTAACCCATTGGCATAACCCATTAGTAATGCTTTTAGCATATGTACCATAAATCCCTTCCAAATTTTTGGTACATCTTCTCACATTCTATGGTCAATGAAGCAGAAGACAGCTGGTTATTTACAACTATTTAACATTTCTCCTGACCCTATTGTATTCCAACTCTTGAGAGCCTGAAATCTCTCCATTCTCACACTATCTTTGGGTGCAGTGGGGACAAGGATGGTATTTACTCCATTAAAACCGGAAAATCAAAGAAACAGGACTGTGATATCAGGATGAATTAAACAGAGTGAAGCCAAACGGACATGTCTTCCTACAAGTAAATCTTTAAAAATATATATACGTTCTTTATTCTAAGAGAAGAGTTTTACAGCCAATTAAGTTTGTTCACGATTGATTTTCTGATCACCCAAGGAACTTTGTTTTGAATAGGTTGCCACCTGCTGTGAATAAAAATAAGTCTATAGTACATGGCTGATCTTCTAGAAGTGGTGACATAAGGATAGAACCAATTTAAAATTTTTGGTAGAGATTTCACATGAAGTCTTCATTTCGAAGCCTCCATTTCATTTTTCTGTAAATGTCAAAGTCACTGTTGAGTAAAATTGGTTCCATTTCGTGTGTGTAATGAACTCCACTGAAATGTGTCAAACAGCCTTGGCATCTTTCATCACATAGCATTCCTCTTGTGCCAATGAATCATTATGGCAGCAGTCATCGAATGATGCCCGAACTTTTTGTAAATGTTTATATTTGTGGATAATACGCCAATCTGTTTGCAAACTGATGTGTTTCCAGATGAACCTATTTCAACAGTATTACCCTTGTTCTAAAATCATATTCCAGACATTGCATTAATGAAGATAAAATCAAATGTGTTACAGCACCATAAAAGGGCGTTTTATATGTAGTTGAGGCTCAAGGAATATTTGTTGGCTTGAAATACTCACTTGGGAACAAAAAACCCCAAAACTTGAATCAAAAAGACACAGTTCGTTTTCCACATTTTTTTGTGGGGGGGAGTCCAAACTGTTTTATTGTGAGAGGAAGTATCAGAATATGGTTAAGAACAGACTCTGGCACGTCACATGTCTAGGTTAGAAGCTCAGCCCCACCCAACACTGGCTGGGCAAATAGGGGGCCAATATGTGTCTCAATTTTTTTATCTATAAAGTGGAATGATATTAATAGTGCCTACCTTGTAGGATGGCTGTGAGGATAAAATGAATGATTCTATGTGAGGTCTTAGCTAGTAAGATGGTCACAACTACCTAAGTTGTCAAAGAATATCTTAGCAGAGGATACACTTTGCCTCCTGCACATTTCTTATTCTGCCTTTCACAATTGAGAAACTGCAGTCAGTCACTCATCTTTAAAGATCAGTACCGAGTGAAGTAAGTCAGAAAGAGAAAGACAAATACCATGTGCTAACACATATATATGGAATTTAAGAAAAAAAATGTCATGAAGAACCTAGGGGTAAAACAGAAATAAAGACACAGACCTACTAGAGAATGGACTTGAGGATATGGGGAGGGGGAAGGGTAAGCTGTGACAAAGCGAGAGAGAGGCATGGACATATATACACTACCAAATGTAAAATAGATAGCTAGTGAGAAGCGGCCCGCACAGCACAGGGAGATCAGCTCGGTGCTTTGTGACCACCTAGAGGGGTGGGATAGGGAGGGTGGGAGGGAGGGAGACGCAAGAGGGAAGAGATATGGGAACATATGCATATGTATAACTGATTCACTTTGTTATAAAGCAGAAACTAACACACCATTGTAAAGCAATTATACTCCAATAAAGATGTAAAAAAAAAAAAGATCAGTACATGCCTATTTCTGGATTAACTTGAAACCACAGAAGCTCTGGTGACATCTTCATTTCTGGAGTGGAGGGAGCTGCCTCCTGAATCAGTGCTGGTGCTTCTCCATGATCCTTACTGATGCCTGCCCACTGTGTGTTCAATTGTCATTTAACTGTCTTTTGCCATCTCACATTCTCTGCAGTTTTCTTAAACCTGCTTGCTTCATTCCTTTATGAGTTATGAAACCTGCTTGCTTCATTCCCTGACTGCCCAGCTCCACAAGGCCTTTGGGCTTGTGGATGCTCTCTTTAACTTGTGTGAACAAAGGAGAAGAGAAAGCATTTTATGCCTTTAACTAGCTATTCATGGCATGAATTTTAAACATTTCTGTAGCAAACTATGTATGTTTAGGTTGCAGAAATCTATGAAAGACTTGGTTTCATATTACTCCCTGCTTGCACATTAGGCTCTCTGGCAGCTTTACTTCTTTTGAATGCACAGCCATTTAAGACAGTGACGCTTGAACAAAACTGCAAGATGTCAAAACCCACTTGCGCATTAGTGCGCATGATTTCAGTGAGTTTGGTCTTCTTCCAATAGCTCATTGAAAAGGCAGCCCTAGTGTATTGACTGGGAGCTACAGGGGTGTCGTAGCGGGCGTGAGGAGTTCGAAACAGATTTAACTTTATTAAACTGCAAAAGGAGTCACGTGGTTGGGTTTACCATTAAGTCACTGTGAAATGACTGGCACGTTACAGGTGCTTTTTAAAGGCTCATACTCATGAAAGTGCTATGAGGAGTGGAGATGTTGTATTTATCCTTGCTGATATAATATCTAAGCCTTTGCCAATTATAGGAAGTCTAGCTCATAATAATAGTTAAATTTGCTGTGCTCTATTCCTGAACTTACTATGTGCTAGGCACTGTGCTGCGCACATCACAAATACGTCTTCATTTAATTCTGATGACAATCTGTGTGGTGGATAATACTCTTATAATTTCTGCAGAGGAGAAACTGAAACTTACAGAGGCTGAGTAACTTGTCTATGGTCAGGTAATGGGTACATGATGAAGCCAGACTCTAGCCCTGGCATCAGACTCTGGAGTCCTTGCTCTGAACTCACTCTGAGGAGTCACAGGCCAGGCTGCTGGCTCATTATAGCTGCGACCTTACAACTGAATCTTCACAACTCCCCTAAACATATAACCACAGTACAGGTCTCTGAGAGGTAAAAAATAGTTGTCACAAAATGTATAAGCTAAATAAGAACAGCAAACAAAGTTTGCTTTGTGCCATGCAATGGGATAAATGCTCTGTAAACAGGTAGTCTTAAACAACAACTCTTTGAAATGGAGACCACCATTCTTATCCTTTACTCCAAACACAAGAAACAGAGGCTTGGAGGGACCGGACGCTTTGCGCAAGGGCGCACAGCTAGTGGTTGGCAGAACCTGGACCAAACCCAGTTAATCTAGAGGCTCCTTCTTTTTTTTTTTTTTTTTTTTTTTGCGGTACGCGGGCCTCTCACTGTTGCGGCCTCTCCTGCTGCGGAGCACAGGCTCTGGACGCGCAGGCTCAGCGGCCATGGCTCACGGGCCCAGCTGCTCCGCGGCATGTGGGATCTTCCCGGACCGGGGCACGAACCCGTGTCCCCTGCATCGGCAGGCGGACTCCCAACCACTGGGCCACCAGGGAAGCCCTAGAGGCTCCTTTTTAACCATAACATTCACTATCTCATTTGTATTTTGCTCATGGAAACAGCATCTAGGTTTTATTTACTCTCATTTCAGACAAAATTTGAACAAATTTATCATCAGGTTTCTAAATCCCCAGCAAATTAAAGAGACAGTGTAAGGAGTGATGGAGGCCGGAGTCCCATTAGTAGGAGAGGGTGGCTGAAAGGCCCAGAGAAAGGCTTCAAAAGACAGGCAGAAAACTAAAGACAGAGTGGACAGGTAAGGAGCCGGCCCTGGTGGATAGGCGACACTCTGTGCTCCTATGCTGAGAACAGTCTACACACAGTGACACCAGATAAACATTTGTAAAATAAGTGGATGCATGGATGAATTCATGAGCGACTGAATGTAAGGATGACTGAACGCCTGAATTGATGATAGGACTAATGACTGTAAGAATGGACATACAGGGACTTCCCTGGTGGTGCAGTGGTTGAGAATCTGCCTGACAATGCGGGGGACACGGGTTCGATCCCTGGTCCAGGAGGATCCCACATGCCACAGAGCAGCTGGACCCATGCGCCACAGCTGCTGAGCCTGTGCTCTGGAGCCTGCGAGCCACAGCTACTGAAGCCCGCATGCCTAGAGCCCATGCTCCGCAACAAGAGAAGCCACCGCGATGAGAAGCCCGTGCACCGCAACGAAAAGCAGCCCCTGCTCTCTGCAACTAGAGAAAGCCCGTGCGCAGCCATAAATAAATAAATAAATAAATAAATAAATAAATAAATAAATATATAAAAGAATGGACATACAAAAACCTCACAGCACTTGAGGAAATCCAGCACATGAATAGTCATGATAAGGATTCTGAATCATTAAGAAGAGTTCCAAGTTATCTTGAATGCTTGGTTTGAGAAGGCATGGATATGTAGGATAAACACAAGCAATACTGTCAAAAGTTACCACAGTGATATTTGTTTGGCTGTGCTGTGCGGCATGCAGGATCTTAGTTCCCCAACCAGGGATTGAACCCAGGCCCTTGGCAGTGAGAACGCAGTGTTCTAACCACTGGACCGCCAGGGAAGTCCCACAACAGTGGTATTTAGAAGCACTGCTGGGTGTTAGGCCTCACTGTCCTTCTCTCTCTTACTCCCTGCGTTATTTATCTCAGGCAAGCTCTTCCACCTCTCTGACCTTTTGTTTCTCACGTGTGACATTGGGGCTGGTGTGCTGATATCCACGGATAGAACAGCACTGTGGTTAGACGCACACTCTGAGCCAGTTCACCCACATGTATCCCAGCATCAATACTTATTAGTCTTGAGAAGTGGGCAAGTGGCTTGATATTCTGTGCTTCGATTTCCTCATCTTCAAATTGGGACTAGTACAGTTTTAGGGTCTTAAGTGGCAGCACCGGATAAATAGCATTTCTTTCTCTTTCAAACTTCAAAGAAATTAAGAAAACAACAACAATCACGAAGGAGTGTTAGACACCAAAATCTCACTTTTATCACCAAAAACCCCCAAAAACCAAAAACCAAAAACAAAAAGCTTAGTTTTTTGAACTAAGGTAGCTTAGTTTGAGAGCTTTTTTGAAAAGGTAGCTTAGTTTGAGAGCTTAGTGGGCTTGCTAAGTAAACCCAGCAATGGGCAGACTCCCCGCTGGAGTTGGGGTTACATTCTATTTTGCTCTTCTTTTACAAAAGCAGAAGTGGTTGTTACCTCTGGAAAGCAGGCTCCGATTCTACAGTTCAGAGCCAGAGGGAATAACTTTCTGCTCTCACCCTTAGCTGGCTCAGGTAGAGAACCTGGAGGTCTGAAGGAAGTGATCGGGCAGAATCTGTTTTAACCCCCATGAATTAAAAACAGATCATTAGAGACATCAGTGATCCTGAGAGCCAGTAAATCACTTATTAATTACCAACAATTCTTGCACTTAAAGCTTTGCTTTCTGGAGTTGTTTACAGCATCACTAAAAGGAAAAGAAGTATGAATAATTTAAAGACTGGGAGTTTAAAGCTTCTCTTAAAATATCACTCACTTCAGGTCAATTATTGCATTACAGGCAAAATGAATTCTTTTCCATCTCTCTTCACCTTCCTCACCAGCCCTACTCCCCCAACACACACAGAGAAATATGGCAAAAAAGGGAGGATGTGCTTTGGACATTTACCTGTTAACATTGAAAAGCTACAGTGGCTGTTCTCACCCAGAAGGACAGCACTATTTACAGAGGTGTAACCTTTTACACCAAGTTGTTACTGGGAAAAAATAATTGAATCCCTACTTGCTATTTGGATAGCTTCATTCATTCAGTGTGTTTTATGCAACACTTTATTTTCAGAGTATCCATAACCTAAATTAGATCCTTCTCATAATATCCTGGTGTAGTATCTTTGAAGAAATTTAATTGAATAAATATTGTATAACAACTTCAAGAGGTACTGCAACATTTAAAGGTTTATTCCCTGAGACTAACTAAAGCAGAAGGGGGCCTGTGAAGTTGGGGACATCTTAACTGATTCAGGCTAATGTTAACCGACCATCACACTAGACTTGAACTAGACAGGAAGACAATGTGCTTGAATGGGTTGCTGGGTGTTTTATCAATTCTGATGGTCTTCATTTACAAACTTGAATTAGAACCTCTGTTTACTTGAGTCAAATTGTGCATAAAATATCATGCAAAACATTTTAAAAGGGAATTTTAATTATACCACTAAAGAAATGCCCTTGCTCAGTGTTTACTAAACACTTGCCAGAACAAGTTAATTAATACATGTTTAAATAAGTGAAGGAAGAAGGGAAACAAAAAAAAGTCACATTCCTCTTTTGTCAAGTTTCACTGCAGTTGTCAAAGAAGTTCAATTTCTAATTTAACGACTGCACTATCACAGTGTACATGTGTAATTATAAACAATGGGGCACCAGAACACAATGAGGGCCCGCAGAAAGCTAATTCTCACTGGAAGTTGTTGTTCAAAATAACTGTGCATTGTTATTTGATGTTCTGCAGTCATCAAATCAAGCGCTTTTCAATTTCATTCACCTGTTAATTATTCCATGGTAGAAAATCAGAATGTTCACATTACTTTTTTAATAGGTCAGTAATATGGCCTTTTACTTATTTAAAGCTACAGAAAAATACTTTTTAATAGAAAGAGCATAATATGTAGAAAAAGAAAACTTTGATGATAGAGTGTTTAGTTCTAATTTTAATATGCCACCAACTTTTCAGCTTTATCTTTTCAAAATCCCCATTTTCCTCATCTATTAATGTAAACCATACTGCTTGTGCTAGTAAAGACAGATATTGGAAAACAGTTGATAATCTACTAGAAAAACAAAATGAAATCTTTCTGGGATATGCCCTGTTATCTCAGTAGCTTTATGAAAAAGTATTCAAAAGTAGCTTCAGAAGAAAAAGTATTCAAAATAACTTTGAAATCTCTTGGAGAAAGAAAATGTACATATCCCATTAACGGTAACTACCATTATGAAGGAAATTATTCTCTTAATCAGCATGTCCCACATCAGTCCTATTATAGTTTGTTCCTGTATTGCTGAAGCTGATTACCAAATTTCTCAAATCCTCTAAAAAGCCACAACCTGCGCAAGTCTGGGAAATGACATTGACTTAGGAGCAGGCCTCCCTTAAATGTGCTTTTTGAACTTCCACTGATGGGCCTGGCCAGGCCACTTCAGACAGCTGAGTTAAGCCTCACTGATTTGTTATAAAAATTAAATATGATACAGTATGTAAAACACTTACTGCATTGCCACCTAAGCAGAGAATAAATAGTAGCCAGTATCGCTTTTGATACCATCGCTTACCAAGAGCTGATCTTATGCAGTGCAACAATAGAACATAAAACATTCTGCAGTCGTTGGGCCACTTAATATTAGTAAAAAACATGAAGTTGAAATATCATAAAATGCAACCTGCTTAAAAAACGAAACAAAAAACCTTTCCTTCTACATATTATTTTTCTTTATCCCTAGAAAAAGGTGTGTTTGGTACTTAAGCATGCTGACTTGCTCCGTAATTTCAGTTGGCAGGGGAAAGAGAAGCTCCTAATATATTTTTCCTAACAAAATAAAGAACCGGAAGTTCCAGCATATTTACACACCTACCAATTATGAAATGAGTTTCCTTGGATATTAAAACTAAGTCAAAATATAACTTAGTCCTATAAAATACTGTCAAACTCAGCTATAGGTCCACTTGGAGCATCAGGAATTATTTAATTAGCAATTGATGAGTGGACTTTAATGTAACCTTATTTTTTTCCACGACACAGTAGGAAGTTTCCACAGTAGAAAGTTTTTGTAAAATGGGCATTTTTCTCCATAGGAAGAAAAAAAGTACATATTATATATATGTTTTTAAAAACATTTTAAAAGCATCTGAGAGTCAAGTGTTTCTGACATCCTGAACTTTAGATGTTGCAGCTCAGTCACTGATGTAAAATTTCTTTCAATTGACTGTAAATAAAAATCAGGTATCCATGATTATAAATACTCCATTTCACAGTTTCTTCAGCAACAGCAAAAAATTTCAATTAATTGAATCTTAGCCAACTACAAATAATGCCAGAAGTGCAATACTTGGTGCTCCAGGTCATGGGCAACCATTAATTAAGATGCAAAGGATCAGCATTAGAGGCCCCAAATACAGATTTTTGTCCCAGAATTTCTTTTTCTTTTTGATAGGTATGGGCTGAAATATCTATAAAATGCAGCTTCAGCTATATGGGAAAAGAGGGTATTGGGTACAATCTTTATTTTGCTTGCTCTGGAATTTTTGACAAAGTTCTGAAGTGTCATTTTTGAAAATGAAAATAAGATTATTTTCACTTCAGTGTTTTTATTTATAGAAAAACAAAAAACCCTTGAATTCCACGTTACCTCTATTTTAAGGGAAATGCCAATTCAATGATTTCCTACTGGAGAGATGGAGGGGGAAGACTAAGATCTTTTTTTTTTTTTGCGGTACACGGGCCTCTCACTGTTGTGGCCTCTCCCGTTGCGGAGCACAGGCTCCGGACGCGCAGGCTCAGCGGCCATGGCTCACAGGCCCAGCCTCTCCGCGGCATGTAGGATCCTCCCGGGCCAGGGCACGAACCCGCGTCCCCTGCATCGGCAGGCGGACCCTCAACCACTGCACCACCAGGGAAGCCCACAGAGCTTTTAAAATGGTTAAAGCTACCAAAAGTAAAATTTGTAAACTATGACATAACTTTTTTAGAAGTTTTCCCCAAATCACTTGCCAAGAGGCTAATAGAAATGAATTATTTTCAAGGTACTATCCATAATCTTTCATAATATCTAGATTTTCTGGCAGTAAAATTTTGTGTGTGTGTTTGTGTGTGTACGTTTTGCTTTCTGAAATATAGATATTTCTTCATATTGCTTTATGGTGGTTGAGTTCAAACAAGAAGAATTCTGAGAAAAAGATCGTACAACTTGTTAGCTTCCCAATTTATCATCCACCTATACAAGATTTAATGGTTGTGTTAACACAGGTCTCAAGAATAATTATAGCCTAAAACAAGTCCTTAAAGTAAAGAGATGAAAAGAACTATAAAAAGGGAGGGCTGCATGAAACAGAAATTGCACAAGCAAGGGAACTTTCATCGTGTTGACTAAGTACTTCACTATGGGATTCTTTTTTAAATTAAGGTGCCTAGAAAGTTGGATGAAAATAAAATATGTATGATTAGCAGGGAATACCTTGGCTCAGAGTAGATGGATATGAGTGGAGAAAGGACAGAGAGGTGTTTTTTTCCCCCCAAGTCATTACCAGCTTTAGTTCACAGAAAAGTTATTTCAAATACTCTCTTTGAAAGGCTGCTTTGAGGTCTGCTTTTAATTTGAACAGTTAAATATCGTATTCATGCCAATGAATCTTTTTTCTTGTGTTAATATCATTAGGAAGAAAGCCTCCCAGGGCAGAGTGAATATTGTAATTGCTTAAAAGAAGAAATATATGGCATACATATTTAATAAAAACCCTTAAAACAATTTCCTTATGTTGGCTAGGCATTTTTGTTTATATAAGATAGACTTTTAGTTTTTAAAAAACTAAACTACATTGAACCATATGGAAAAATCTCTAGAATAAGATTTTAGCAAATAACCTCTCACAGATCTTTCTCTGATTATATCTGTTTAGGTTGCAGGTCTGTTTTACAGGATACTTAATCTTGTTCATACAATTAGAGTAAGCCACACTCTATCAATCTGGAAAACTCCTAAGAACAAGATAGGAATCATCATGGAACTTTGGTCATAAATTCCATAAGGTAATTGCTTTGATATTTTCCACATCTTGAAATGCTCCAAACAACTGAAAAATATTTGTTTTCATGAAAGGTTTAAAAAAATTGAATGCATCACTACTTTTCAGAGCTCAACAGATTGCTGTCTACATGCATGGCATTTCTCACTGCTTATAACTAAAGAGAAATGACTTTGGCACTTTATCTATTTGAAGAGAAATTGTTACTGCAATTGCCTATGAGACATCAAGCCACCTGCCACAGCATCCCTGGCTGTTTTGTTTTGTTGTTTTTTCTTTTGTCCAAGGCAATCCTTTCCAGTCAGAGTGGGGATAGGAAACCAGTATGTCACCAGACAGAAGTAGCTGGAGCATTCTGGCTAAGAGAATGGGCTTTGGAATCAGTCAGATTATAGGGTGAAAATTTTATTTACTTGTGTGACTTTGGACATGTTATATAACCTTTCAAAGTTTTAGCCTTTTCACCTTAAACTGAGGATGATTATATTCAGGTCCCAGGTTATTAATGTGGAGACTGAATGACAGGGTGTACAGAAAGAGCAGATACATAGTAGCTGTTATTAGGTCATTTTTGGGGTGAAGGTCTGATGCATTGATGACTTTTGAGATGTTCTTCTTTGTCATAATGGCTTTTCAGATATGGTAGCTAGCCGACCCTGAATCTTTTCTGCAGAGATGTCCTGAGTAAAGATCCCTGGGAGGTCTAAAGGCAGGACCCAATGTGTGAAATTTATTGAAACCTTCAGTTTTACCCTGAACACTTATTCATATTTTGTGTTCTACTCAATAACAGATCTAAATTGTTTTATTAGCAAAATCACTTTTGCCTCTTAAATCTTCTTATAAATCTGATGCTCTGGTGTTACCTTCATACTGTGGCATTGCCTGACCTCTGGCACCGCGCCGGGAACAAGAACGTCCAGTCTGGTGCACACTGGAGAAAGACCAGGAAACAGACTTCTCTAAACTTTGCTTTTTAGTGCCTTCGTACAGGTGATGAGGGGTTGGGGGGCTCCCTCCCTCTCTCATTCCGAAGTGAAACATGGGCAGTGTAGGTTCTCCTGTATGGATCATCCCCTCACCATTTTAAATTTAAATTTTTAGCTGATTTTGGCTGAGAAATGGGGTGCAATGGGGTAGAGATAGAGGGTGAAGAGAACAAATTTTATCCTTTAGTGAAAAAAATTAAGATAATAAATGGTAAAACAAATGCCATTCTACGTTGCCCCTCACACGTCCCTATTTTGGAGTCCATTAAGAAAATGCTAAGATAGACTTATAGTCGGTTGTTTTAGAAATAATGGCATATGCTCAGTAGAGGTTGAATCTCATCCTATGAATCATGGGAAACTTTTAGGTAACTTTGCAGGTTAAGTGAGAAGGAAGATTAAAAACATGCTTTGGGTGGCCTGCTATGCAGACAACTGGGTTCTTTGCTTTAGGCTCAATAACATTTCTTGTAAGTAAAAATCCATGAGCTAGTAAATCATTGCTAACTAACTAACTAACTAACTAAATAACTAAATAAAAACATGGTATAAATAATAAAATCATTGTTTCTATCTGTCCTCAAACTTCTGTCACTCCGATAGGTTACCCAACTATTCAACTTAAAACCTCATAATATCTCCTGTTCACCAGCAGCCCTCTAACCCCACGAGCTGGGACACACAGGTGAACATTGTAGGGGTAGGATGGCACTTGTTACCATTTCATCCTGGACAAAGGCCAATAAGGTAGATGGCAGAGAGGGAGAAAAGAGAGAGGGGGAAAGACAGGAATAATAAGGGCAAAAATGTAAATTTATCTCCCACTGTCTGTTTACATTTCATTCACTGGAAGTAGTATTTACTTGTTCTTGGGGCCCATGCCATGTTGGGCCTTTCTTACTTCATAGATGGGCTATTGTCTCATTTTGGTGATTAGACTGTGTCATACACATACAGTGATCAAACCAAACTTGACTTAGTGTGAATCTTCCCTCCTCAGCTGGGGCTTGCTTCCTGCTGGAAAGGGATATGGTTCTTCTGCTCCCTCCCTCTCAGCCCCCAGGTCATTATCTTCAGTTCCTGCTCCCTGTCAATGCTGAAGCTGTCAGTAGGGAGGAAGGGACAAGTAATGGGACAGTTCTTTCTGCTTTCTGTGGCAGTCAAATTGTTCAAGCTGATGTTTCTGGATGGCTCAGTTATATGATTAAAATGAACTTTCCCCTCTTGGGGCACTTTGATGGACTCTTCAAAGCTTCCCTACTTCTGGCACCCCTTCTACAATTCCCTTGCTCCAGGCATATATGATTCTACTCAAGATGGCCTAAGAGGATACCTTCTGCAGCACCTGGACACTCTTAGACTCTCTGCTGAAGTCACCGGGCTCCTCCAGGCCCTCCCTATTGGATAGAGCCCAAGATGATCCCCTGCCAGTGCTTTCCCATTTGGCCCGCTTGTGTTCTCAAGGAACACTCATACATCCATGTTGTGACAAACTCCAGCCCATCCCAGTGAGGCAGACTGCCCCTGGTTCTATTGCCTAAAGAGTGATCAGCCCCTCTCTCACACCCCAGTTCACAGCCTGCTTTCCCTTCCTCCAGTGAGTCAGGAACTAGTCCCCCTCTGTGTCTCCCAACCACAGGGAAAAACCTCTCTCAGCTGTTTGGGTGGCCCCATTGATGTCTCCCTTAATACCGAAATCTCCCTTGATTAGTTTTAGGATTGGAAGGTAGCAGCCCTTCTTATAAAAGAGGGTGGGGTCTGGGCAATGACAGAGCCCTTCAGTAATCTCATCTCCAAATCCCTTTCATCTTCTCCATCTGGTGAGGTTGTCTTTCATGCCATTTACAAATTCTGCACATGGTAGGAGTTGAATCCACATCCTTGTTGCTCATATTATTTTGGCAACGCAGTTTCCACAGAGTTAGGAAGAGTCTTCATCCTTGTTACATACAAATCTGGCTTACTTCCCTTGGGAAAAACAAGCAAACTCTCATGATAACTAAAATTAAAAAAAAATATATGAACATGGTGCCAAAATTAAGTCACTGAAATGCATTTAACTTCTCTGGCAGGTAATCCAGCACTTAGAGTTTGATTTGACTATAAGAACAAGTCTGCACAAGGTCAGTCTGAAATGGTCATAAAAAGAAGCAAACTTTAAAACTGTATCAAATTCACATCATGAACTTTTTCTTTAAAAGCGATATTTATAGGCTTGGTGCCAACCTTGTAAGTAAAATCTGAAGCAAACATTTCCTTTGCACATTTTCATGCGACGCCTTTGAATATGTTGACCAGAGAGTGGATAAGATACTGGTTTGTTTTAAAGCTATGAAGCAAGGTTCCAGGTTTGGGCATGAGCTGTATCTACCTCTAGGGTTCTAGCGGGTCTCGATGTGCCTGGCAGACTCTTGGGGTCAGCCTGCCCAGAGTCTGTGAGCATGAGATACCATGATGCCTCCCAGGAGAGAAATTGTCCTCAGGGAGGGAAGTGTCAAGCAGACAAGCTTAAACCTGTAATGAAGCCTCAGCCATCACATGGGAAGGACAATTCTGAGCATAGTATGATGCTGCCATTTGGATATGTCCTTTTAGGAACTCTGGTCTGAGTCCTAGGGAGGAGAGGGCTGCAAGTAGAAACCGAAAGAGCTATTTTCACTGAAGTCTTCTGGGATGCTGAAGATTCAGATGACCTAAATATCCCCCAACCCCAACTGCTCCCTTAGCCTTCCTGGCTGAAAGAAGCAGCTCCTCCTCTGTCTGTTGAGACTGATATGGTCTTGCTTGAAGACAGCCTAGTAACGCCAAATTGGGATAGTTACCTTGCAAGGGGAAGCCAATTCTACTCATGTCTCCACATTACCAACGCCCTCACTTCTGCTAGACTTGTATCCAGTAGCATACCTCAGCAGGCTCCACGGGGCCAATTACAAAATCAGACCCAGGAGAAGAAGGCTCTAACATGAAAAGAACTGCAAGATTTTGAGAAATACATATTCAAATGGATTCTAAGGGTGTTATACCAGGTAGGGAGGAATACAATTTTAGACTGAGCATGTATGTATTTATCAGATATTCTTGGTTCTGTTTATTTGGTTGGTTGACTCAAAACTTGCCTCAGCAGTGGCCCATGTTGAATGAAGTTGAGAGGCCAGAGATTCATTGGCATAACACAGTAGAAGGAATCCAAAGGCTGAGGGAGACAGGAAGTTGAAGTGGACTTATCAGTTCATGCACCTTAACTAGATCGTCTCCTGACCACATCCAGGTGCCTCCAGATAACACTCCCTTCATTAACGTATTGAGAAAATATACCAGCATCCTTGCAAAGTGCCAAAGAGTGGTTTTCTGTAGGCTGGTGATGAATATGGTGATGCTACCATTGAAATGGGCTCCTTAGTTGCCATAGTGACTACATGCTGCCAGGATGGCAGAGGCAATGTGCAGCCTGGGACCTTAAGAGGCAAGATGGGCACTGTGTTATAACAGACACCCCAGCCAGAATGGTGATCAAAGAGGATGATCTGCAGAAATCTTTGGTGGTGGCTAATGGATCATGGAGATCTTAGGACAGAAATAGATAGTCTACTAAGGTCCTCTTTGATCTGTAGAGCTGCAAAACTCCAGACTTGCCAAGCAGAGCCGCCCCATATAGAGACCAAGCCACTAATCAAATTCCAAGACTCGAGGCAATTCCTAGACCTAGCAACTGTAAATGAAGAAGAACTATGGAATGTTTGAGAGCAGACCCTTTAGAGACCCCAGCCTTCCCCAAGGGACTTGTAGCTATTTACCAGAGTTACTATGTACAAGGAAAGAGAGACCCCAAATTCTTCACAGTTTTGATGGTGGAATATCTCAGAAACTCTACTGGTATGGTCTTGCTTCTGGTTTACTTTATTAGAGAGAAGGATCTTCATTAACTTCCCCTTGACTCTTTCTATTATAATGCTCACATTTCAGGAATCAGGGAGCTAATGTAGAAATTCAGTTCCTGGGTTTATCTATTCCAACTACTTACTCAGTAACTGAGTTGGAGTGGGCACATGGACAGTGGCTCTGAGCTGAGAATAATCCTGGGGTCCAGACACCACTGTGGTACACTGGTCACAATGGGAATTTTCAGAAATGAAGGGGAAAATGGAACTTGGGGTCAAGCCCACCTCTCGGTGGGCCCAGTGGGAACAGAGTGTGGTTATTTTCTCAGTGGGGGTGGTAAAATTGAGTTGCCCTGAAAACTGACTAGGATTAGGGGGACTTTGCTTGCCTGAGACTTCTTCAGAGCTTTATAGCTTAAGCAGATAACTGTAGCATCATGTTCAAATATGGTATATGTTGTCTAAAAAAATCCAAAGATATTCTTACTATTCTTTAGGGAGGACCAGGCAGCAACTTGGTTGCAGGTCAGTTCTATCAGGTTTCTTCTCTCTTGGTATAGACACTTATCCTTGATATAGATTTGATTTCCCTGAATGCCATGATTCTGCCACTACTCCCTTCCATAGACTTACTTTGCCATATTCACTGTTGTAAGAAGCCAACCAACATTGCTCTGAACAAGAAACTTTTCCAGAAAAAAAAAAAAAAAAAAAGCAAAGCAGTGGGTGAATTCCTATGGGATTATCCGATTTTTTTTTTTTTTTTTTTTACCATGTACCTTATTACCCTGAAGCAGCTGGCCTTAAAGAAGAGTGGATTGGCCTGCTGAAAACTCAGTTACAGCAACAGTTGGAAGACAACATTGTGAGACTGGGTTACCGTCCTCCACGATGCTCTGATCTAGTAAATAATATATGGTGCACTTTCTTCATAAACAGAATTCCTGGGGTAGAATGGCAGCTCTCATTATTACATCTAAATTTCACTTGTAAATATTTTATTTCTCAATTCCACGGATTAGGGCTTTGCTGGTTTAAAGTTCTCATGATGCAAAGGAAAACTACCTCCACTAGGGGACGTAACAATGGGTCCATTTAGTTGAATGTTGAGATTGCCACCTGGTTACTGGGCTCTGCATGCCACTGGGCTAACAGGGAAAAAGGATGTCACTGTATTGCAGGATTTATCCTGTTTATCAAGGGGGAAATAAAGTTGGTGCTTTATAATAGGAGTTAAGAGGAGCCCAGGGAGCCTCTTGAATGACACCTAGTACTGCCATGTAAGGTGGTAAAAGTTAAGGGAAGAGTGGAACAACTCTACGGCAGAGACTGTGATATAGTCACCAAAACACATTTCCCTTTTCCATGTAGGCACAATGGCTAGACTGTAATTCCCAGCCTGCCTTGCAGCTAGATGTGAGCATGTGACTGTGGTCTGTCAATGGACTGTGAGGGGAGCATTATATGCTACTTGCAGGCCTAGCATATAAGATAAAAGGAGCTAGGGTACTAGAAGGCCACCATCATCTGACCAAAGACACCCTCTTTGGGCTTTACTTGACAGAGGAATAAACATCTCCTGGGTTAGACCACTGAAAATTTCAGGTTTATCTGTTCTAGCAACTGGCATTACCGCAACTAATTAATTACAAAACCCTTAAAAGCACAATTTTCCCTTGAGTCAATGGCACACTTCAGAAGAGAGCCTGCCCACAGGCCTTTTTGTCTGTATTCTATCCAAGAGGGATGCTTTCTGGATGAGGGGAACCAAACAGCAAGAGACCACAAGGAGACCCAAGCACATAAGTTGGAAGAGGTTGGTCTGAAGTGGTTCTCTCACCTTAGGAAACCATGCAGTTGAGGTGCCCTTGTTAGATGCCTGAAAAACTCATACTTGGTTCATACATGAGAACTTTATTTTGAATGCCTGCCATACACTGTTGATGTCCAAGGGACACCATGACCAGTAAGACAAGAGACACTTGCTTTGCCTATCTTTCTCTTATCTGCACCCAGTGGTGAGGACGAATAACTAGAAGTCTGGTGGGAAAGAGCAGGAGGGAAACAACCTGTCTCCAAAACAAGTTTCTGCTGCTGTAGCCTCACTGAGGTTGAGGAAGTGAAACAGGATTAGGTCAGATCTGACATTGGAACTTGTCACTGAACAGGACCAGAGTGGACTCTAAAAAGAACAAGGTAACCAGAAAGTTATGGAATTTGCCCAAGATAAATAGGGAGGGAAAGAGAGATTCAAGAGAGCATGAAAGAATGTGGCAATTGAAGAAAAGGAAAATCATTTCATGCCATTTGACTGTTAGACACAACTTAGAGTGACGCTATAGTCATACACCCTCTACTTTTCACTCTGTGTTGCCAGAGGAGCAGGGAGAACAGTCAGAATGGATCCTACCATTATGCTTTCTAATTGTGGGAGAAACCAATTCATATTAATAAATAAAAATTGCTGTATTTCTTCTTGGCAATTGGTGGGCTATCTGAGAAGATGGAGGTTTTCATAAGGGAGGAATGGAGGAGTTCTTGATGGAACTGCTGCTCACGGGATTAAGGTGATGAAGTCATTTATTCAGCATCCTATTTTCTGCTCCAAGAATGACCTAAGTGATCTGGCTGTGTCCTACCACGCTTTGTCTCTAAGTGAAGGTCAGAATACCTCAGGTGTTGATGGTAGTGGAGATATTCCCTCACTGCTCTCTGTGAACCACTGCTTCTGGTCTGGCACACTGCAGTTGCTTCTACCTCTTTCCTTCAAAC
Organism: Mesoplodon mirus; assembly: GCF_964341445.2. NCBI lineage: Eukaryota > Metazoa > Chordata > Mammalia > Artiodactyla > Ziphiidae > Mesoplodon > Mesoplodon mirus. Next base: position 158,764,557 of record NC_138980.1, read on the forward strand.
TGAAGAAAGAAATGCATTAAAATGCATTAAAATTAACATTTCCTAAAGTGTGTTCCACAGGAATCTAGTTCCATGGGATATTTATAGATGCTAAAGAGGAAAAAAAAATCTCTTCGATCAAATAACTTGGGTAAAGCTGGATTAAACAAAGGGGAAGAGTTTTTTCTTTACCGCAGAAGTTCTCACAGCCTTTATTATGTTAACGTTTGTGGTGGAGCTCATGGCAGAGACACAGAGAGTAGAATTTCACAGACTTCTAAGTCCATGGACCCTCTTTTAACTCCAGATTGTTTTAGAGGACTGAGTGTTCATCAGCCCATACTTTGAGACCTGTTGGTCCAATTCATTTCCCCTTGTGCACAAAAATTCACAAGTAATGAATGGATGTGAATAAAAAGAGAAAGTTAGTGAAATCCTATTCATTTATCTAAAAGACCATTTGAAGAATTGTCTGAGTTAACATTATGTGCTTTTTTCCTGGACTAGAGAGAGGGCAGACTATCCCTTGATGAAGTGAAGGCCAGTGAAACAGGAATGCATGTTTAATCCCAGCGCCAGAGAGTGATGAATTCCTCTGTGACTCTTCTAATACATAATTTTCGTGCGAGTTTTAAAATGAATACTATGCTTTTGCCTTGTCAGATTTTCCACTTTGCATCACATGCATCACTTTTAAACTGCCCATGTGGATAAGAGAAGCAGTACTTGCAAGTCACACATTTTGGTCTAATCAAGGCAGACCCTAAACTCACCTTGCTTCTGAAGTTGGGTTTATTAACCATTCATTTATAAACATTTGTTTCTATATACTTCCAGGAATTCTCCTTTTTATCATTTCACATCTTTATGTCAATGATTTCTAATGAGCTAAATTTTATTTTATTTTATTATTATTATTATTTTTTTTGCGGTACGCGGGCCTCTCACTGTTGTAGCCTCTCCCGTTGCGGAGCACAGGCTCCGGACGCGCAGGCTCAGTGGCCATGGCTCACGGGCCTAGCTGCTCCGCGGCATGTGGGATCTTCCCGGACCGGGGCACGAACCCGTGTCCCCTGCATCGGCAGGCAGACTCTCAACCACTGCGCCACCAGGGAAGCCCTAAATTTTATTTTTAAAAAATTCATTACATAAATGGAGAAATAATCTTCCACTGAAATAGTATGGATTAGAAATATGGATTTGGTAATCATCTAAAGTATGTGAGCAATAACTAAATCAATTCTCATTACTCATAAAATAAAAAAGTATGAACTTGGAGGCAGGAAACCTAGTTTCTGTTTCTTCTGTGTTTCTAATAAGTTCCGTGGCCGTTGGCAAGTTTCTTTACTTCTTTTAGGCCTCAGTTTCTTCAACTGTAAAATGAAAGGGTTGGAGATGATATCATCTAGGGACCTTTGAAGCTATAAAATTCAATGATTCTCATACTGTTATTTTTCCTAAATTTCCACATTTAGCACATTTCAATATATATCTGTCATTGTGACGCCCTGCAGAGGAACAGTTATGATTTCTAGAGCCACACATCCGTGATACACTGAAATAGATGACCTAACTGGAATATCATACCCGTTATTTTATAGAAGATGAATGAACCATCATCATTCTTCTAGCCGTCAGTCAAAATTGTGTTTGGGCGTTTGGCTACTTAAGTGTGTCTTTTTTCCGTAAATGTGTATAGAGAAATAAATGTATGACCCCAAATTCAGATTAACTTTTAACTTCTGAATATCCTACAACACGATCAAGTACAAAATTAGGAAAAAGTTGATATGCTCATACCACAGAGAAGAGGCAAAAATTTCTGCAGCTGTGCTGTCCAATACAGAGCCACCAGCTCTGCGTGTCTATTGAGCACTTGAGATGGTGCTAGTCTGAACTGAGATGTGGGTAAAATACATAACAGATTTTGAAGACGGTGCAAGAAAAAAGAGTAAAATATATCATTGGTTATTTTTAATATATTGATTACTTTTAGAAATGATAATATTTTGGATATATTAGGTTACATAAAATGTATTATTAAAATTAATCTTGTTTCTTTTTACTTTTTAAAGTATGGCTCTTAGAACATCTAAAATTACATATGTGACTCATTATCTTTCTAGTGGACAGCACTGTTCTAAGGGATTCTGTCATGATAATGGACACTTTAGATGGCAACACTGAATTCTATTTTATTCCAATAGGAAAATTAATCAATATAAGTAGCTCTAAACTTTTATGAAGGCTCTGTTCTAAATTTTTGTGTCATTTCTCTCTCAATTTTTTTTAACATCAAAACAAAATAATGAAAGGCTGGTTAATTTCCCAGGTCAGCTCTAAAGCTTATTTAACCTTTAAAGCTTAAATATTGTGTATAAGCAATGAAAATAGTAAAATACAATACTATTGAAGTAATAGTAATTTCACAAAATAAAAGAATAAATCTTCTTGTTTGTTTGTTCTAATTATTTATACTTGAGTTAATTCTGCTCAACCAAAGAAGAAATATAAGGAGTTGGAAACCTTCAACATGGCCCTTCAGAGGACTTCAACACATTTTCAAAGATTTAAATCTTTTATGTTTAATAACACTTCAAACTTAGGGTTTTCATTCTTTTTAAGACATATGTGATTCTTTCACTACCTTCTTACTTATTGCCAGGATTACAGTAATTGTTTTGAGCTACAACAGTGAAAACAAAAGGGAAAGAGAGGAAGAATTGAGAAAGACTTCTTCCTTCTACTTTCAAGGAGGCAAGTGAACCAAGAGAGCTTGCTTTGGGATTAGGGGAAAGTAAAACAGCTTTTAGGTGGGAGGCTGTGGGGACAGAGAGGGAGTGAAGGCCATTTCTATGCATGGTCTTCCTTTCTTAGAAATAGTACTTCTCAATGGGTACATTTCTGTTCCCAGACTGAGAGCAAAGCGTTCTATGGTAGAAATGTAATTTCCCCATTTGATTGTCTTTTAGGATACGTAAAATGTACAACAGAACCTGACTACCTTAAAGCCAGCTGCCACCACCTGACAGCTGTATCCCAGACTGAAAAATCCTTAAATGTTAAGTTGAAGGTAATTTAAAACATCTCCAATGACCAACATTTGAATCAATCATGCCTATGTTCTAAAGCTTCCATTAAAAAAATCAATTTGTTACCTCTTTTAAAAAAATCAAATACAGGAATATCTGAATAAAGATTTAGGTGGTCCTAATTTCAGAGTATACTTTGGTTTCAGGTTTTCATGAGGGAAAGAGCCAAAAAAAAAAAAAAAAAGAAAGAAAGAAGGGAATTAATATCTATGGAATTTTAACTCTCGCAACAACCCTGTGGGGGTAGACATGATCGTCTCCACTGACCGATGTGAAAACTGATATTCAGAGGTTTCCGAGAAGTTGCATCAGCTGCTCACATTTGCATGGTGAGCAATACGAGGTCAGATATGGATTCGGTATCTTGTGGCTTAAAAGCCCATTTAAACTTGCTGCTTCTCTTGCTTTGTTTCCCAGAGAAAATGTGAGAGGAAGAACATCGCATGGAAGAGAATTGCGGGTATGAAACATATTTCACACCCAAAGAAATACCGGGGAAAAAAAAGGTCAAATCCATTCTTTTACCTCTGTCTCAGGACTGAAAAGTCAATTTTTAATTATACATGTAAGGTTGACCGGGGGCTAACCTATCAAAAATGCTGAGTTCAGGGTTGGAGATTAAATATGGAGAGAGGCTCAGTTTATTACAATTTGGGAGGAATAAACGTCCATACAGAAACAAGAGACTGGAATCTCTGCCTCCAGCCTGCCCTTGACCCTGAGGCAAACAGTGTGAAGTCTGATCTTTTGGGACGAAAAATGAAGAGCTAGTGGATAGCATGGCTCATAGTGTATGCCATAAATTCTGGGATGCTGATCATGTGTGGGAGATCATGTGGCTACCACCATCTGCTGACACCTCTATCCTTTTGAGGGCACAGATTTGCTCAGGTCACATAACATTCTTAGAAGCCTACAAAGGGCTCCTTTTGGCCTTGTGATAACAGAGACTCTAAATTCTGTGTCTGATTCATTCTTTTCCAAATGACATGTCTGCGATTGCTAACCATTTATTAAACGTTATTCCTTCTGCTTACCTACCTTGTTCAGCTGCCTTAAATCTGCTCTGTAACAGACAAGATTTAAAGAAACAAACTGGGTTCATTCATTCTTAAACATGTTATTTTGCCAAACAGCTATTTTTCTGCATGTTTAAAAATATAAGATGGCTAAATGGCAATGTAGTCTTAAATATACAAATCTATGTGGATTTCCTCCCAAAATGAGATAAATTTTGCTCTTTACCATCTTATCAGCATGATTCCACAGTACTCCCCAAGCATCAGAAATCACATTGAATAAGGCACTGTGATGAAAGACAGGGGAGAAAACGGTGCATGGGGACCCTCTTCTCCATTCAGATGTTGGGCACAAATATTGACATGAAATCTCAGCATAAGGGGCCAGACTGGCAAGTTCTGCTGATTGAGACAGGTTCACAGCCGGCGCACGCAAGTTCAGATAGAGGACAAGATGAAACTAGGAGACAGGGGGAGAGGGGAGGGGACTCCCTTCCAAGCAGGGCCTTCCTCTTTATCCCCCAAAGTGCTCCAGTAGACTAAAAGCAACAAAGCTAGCCAGAGAAGTTAGAGGGGATTTAATGGTGCTTGTGGTGGGATAGAGCACATGGCAATGTGAACCCTGCCAGAGTTCACCACATGGCTGAGCCCAGGAAGGGTTGTGTACCCCTGAGAACCAAGTAGATCAGATGGAGATTTGCCTTTTTCTCCCCCTGCTTCCCATCACCTTCATTCATATTGTGTTCACATAACTTCTTTTTTTTTTTTTTTTTTTTATGGTACGCGGGCCTCTCACTGTTGTGGCCTCTCCCGTTGCAGAGCACAGGCTCCGGACACGTAGGCTCAGCGGCCATAGCTCACGGGCCCAGCCGCTCCGCGGCATGTGGGATCTTCCCGGACCGGGGCACGAACTCGTGTCCCCTGCATCGGCAGGCGGACTCTCAACCACTGCGCCACCAGGGAAGCCCCACATAACTTCTTAATTAGGGGAGTATATTAGGATACCTCAGTGGGTCATTACAAACTATAACTGAAATAAAGTTGAGTGATTTGTTTCGGCAAAAGACACCTTGATTGAGGTGGTTATTAGTAAACTATAAAGTACGATGAGGATAATTGGTAAGAGTGCTATCATTATTTAGTGGTGTCTTCAAATTTTCCCGTGATTAAAGAAAATTACTTACATTTAGCCAGTTGAATATAGAAAAGAAAAATGGTTTGTCAAAGTATAAAATTGCTACTTATACTTAAAGCATTAATAAAATTTATACTTCATAATAAATTGTTACATATTTTTAGACATCTGCTTCTTATTAAAACATCTGAAAAATGTTTTCTATAGTTCAAAACATGAACGGCAAAAAGAATAAATTTTTAGCAATTAAAAGCAAGAAACATGCAAATATCAATTCTGTTAGTGCAAACAACAGGCACAAAGTAACACAAATAAGGTGAATTAATGTCCACAATTCCCTTCTTCTGATCAAATAATAACAAAAACTGTAAAACAGGTATTTTATAATAAATTTAAATTAAATAATTTTCTTAATTAATATCCTCAATTGTTACTAACGTATAGTTTCTTACATGTGTTACAGTATATTTAGTTCTTGGCCTTTCATTTTGGGTTAAAAAAAGAAAATACGTTTGGAAATGAGACTGTCTTTCATTTGTTCCATGAATACAAGAAATTATTTATTTGGTTTTCATTGCTATAAATAATTACTCATTTGAGGCTTGTTTCTCTAAAATGAAGGGTTACTCAATCAGTCATGCATAAAATTTGTTATTTTCCTCCACTTTGTCTAGTAGCTGCTTGCAGAGGAATTGTATGAGTCGTTAGTTTTCACTGTCATTACTGCAAACTGGAGTCAGAAGAATAAGGGAGAATTATAGAAATTAAATAGGGGAAAATTCTAAATGTACCAGGATGGTGGACAGCAATAAAACTGTCGACTTTGAAATGAAATCACAGGACAATATTTCCTTACAAATATATGGGCACAAAGGAGCCACTCAAATCACAGACCTATCCTTTTGCTGTTGTTGGCTCTGATATAATGTATTGACTGAAAAAGTGGAAATTTTTAAACTTTGGGCTTGAAAACAATGGTATACACAAAGTAAAAAAAAAATGAGGGCATAGAGTATTATAAAAATATCTTTAAACCTTATGAAAGAGATTACCAAGGAGTAACACCTTGGATTGACTAGGTGGTTGGAACATTTTCTTCCACTGTTTGGTTCCCTCAACTGGTTTTGATACGTCAGCTCACTCAGTATCTGAAGTCTAAATAAATTGAAGCAAGCAAGCAATCAACCAATGGGTCATTGGCTTCAGTGTGGCAAGCCCCCTCACCCCCCAGTGATACTGAGGGCCTTGGAATTGCACACCTGTGGATAATGGAGTGCTTGGGTACAGGATGCTTTGGGTTACTTAGACTAATAGAACAAGAAAATGATCCTTATGTAGCTGCAAAACCATAAGGAATATACATAACTATATGTGTGGTTATAAATATACATAAAGAGTATATACTTCTATGTGTACAAATCTATATACACATGCATGTATATACATGTATGTATATTTGTGTGTATGTATGTATTTATATATACAGACTTGTTTACAAATGTAATTTGGGTTAAATGTATATGTAATTTGGGTTAATCATCATTATAATAATAGAAGCCTAAGTAAAAAGGCCTGGAGCTTAGAAAAGAAGACATGTTTTATAAACTCTGACTAAACACATGGATGGGGGCAGGGGAGGGTGTCACAGAATAAGTGAAACAAAGAGTGGGAAGGAACAAATGCTGATATTCAGTGATTTACAGTGAGATCCCCGAGTTGACAGGGAACCCAGTGTGGATTGGAGATGTGAGTACCCATCCAACTTCCCTTCCCTTCTAGCTGTATCAGATTCTGAATGGCAGACATTAGGAAAATAGCATCTTAGCTATTAGTAACTTTCTCTTGGTGTCATTACTCTATGGATACTTTCCCATTCTCATCCCGTGATAGTTTTGCTAAATTTAAAGATATAACTTAATTAGCAGACACACATACACTCAATACATGTGACAAGACTCTGAAGTCACAACACAATCCACAATCCATTACAAAATACAGAAACAGTTTTTAAAAAATTTTATTCCAGTGTATGAAATTTAAAAATTTACATATTTTCTTTACTGGTATTATTTTAGCATAAACTTTTCATGTATTTAAAAACCTAATGTTTCATCAGTTTTTGTTACAACATTGGACAAGGGTAACATATTAATAAAGAATAAAAATATACCCTAAATACCATTATTATTAGGCTGGATGTTTATAAATTTCCAGACCTTAAAATATGATATTTTATCAAAATATTTATTAAGAACACACATTAAACAGAATGGCATTATGATAAAAGAAATTTTGAGATATTGACTATCATAACTTTTTATTCACTTAAAAGCCATCAGAATTGAAAATTAATAATTCAGTAATTCCTTGAGAATTTTTTTTGAGATCCTAATATGCCCGAGACACAAAGTGCTGCCTTGTGGAGTTTGCATGCTAGTGGAAGAGATGGACTAGGAACAAGTGCATGGATAGGTAAGTAATATACTTTTGTATCACTGATGAGGACTATGCACACAAAATGGACAGGGTCAAGGGATACTGAGTTACAGAGTAAGGGGCAGCTATTTTATATGAGGTCAAGGAAGACCCCTCTGTGAAAAAACTGGCATCACGACGAGCCAGTCATGGGAAGAACTGGTAGAATTTCTAGTAAAGGAAACAGCAAGTGCCATGGCCACGGAGGAAGCAAACTTTCAACCGTCTTAATAGAGCAAGGCCAGAGTAACTGAAGTAGGAGGTGAGATGACTGGAGACTGAGATCAGTAAGAGTTAGGAAATAGAATAAGCAAAGTTTGGTAATTTAAATGTTTGTAACATAGTTCTCCTCTCTTAGCTTTTATACTTTAAAATATTACTTTTTTGGTATAAAATATCCTCCTTATAATATATCCTTCTCTGTGTTTGTATGCGTGTATATGTATGGATGTGTAACATGCATATATGCATTTGTGTATATATGTGCATGCATGTGTATGTATGTGTCTATTCAACTGTTTATTGCATGTTAAAAGTATGACATGGTGGACTTTGGATTGCTTAGGTATGAATACTGGCTCTTCCATGTTCCAGCTCTGACCTTTGAAAGGTTATTTAACCCCTGTGTGCCTCAGTTTCCCCATCTGTACAATGGGGATTAGTACAGTACCTACTTTGGAGGGATGTTGTGAGGATTAAATGAATTAATATATATAAAGCTCTTAGAACAGTGGCTGGCATATAGTATATGTGGCAAGTAGTATAAGTGCTATGTAACTGTTACTTTTATAATTTTCTCAACAAGTAGCACTTTATCCAAATGATTAGACTATGTTACAATTTTTACTTTCAATTTACACTCCTACAAGCAAAACCAATAACCAAAAAGTTGACTTGATATTTTTTCATTGGCTACTCATATTCATTTACTTTGAAAACTAGTTTGAACTCTCATTTTTTTTGGAATATTTCAAGCTTAAAGAGGACACTTCTGCTTCTAAATTGGGAAGAGTAAGTGCTTCTGTCCTGGAGAGAATGTGCAGCCAAAAATGATTTCTAGAGGTTAAGGGTGCATTAAACATGTGTCCACTTGAGGGAGCTCCAAGATTTCTCCAAAACCCTGGTCTTCTCAGCCTTTTCAGCCCTGGGACTGGGTGCTAAGACACTGGGCTTGCGTTACAAACACTGTGGAAGGAAAAATTTAAATGTCCAGAATTAAAGTTTGGGAAAAAAGTACTGGGTAGTAAAACTGATAATTATTTTACTGTTTTCCAGTTATGTATTTAATTGAGAGGAACAGAAACACTTTTTGGAGAACTTCAAACAGCTCAGCTGGAAGCATGGGAATTAGCATAAAGTGAAATATTTATGGGAGCTTAATACTGTTTAAGACTCATTTTCTCCTTGCCTTAAGACAAGAAGTCAAATTAACCATTTCTAATTAAAGAGTTGGAAAAAAGTAGTATGAGACCAGAAGTAGGAGCTAAATGGGAATGTCTATGTTGTGAAGTGTGAAAAAGTCATTTGACATAAGGGTCAAGAATGGGAAGATACAAAAGAACTCCCGTGGAACAAGAGGAACAAATCAGGGTGATTTAAAAAGAAATATAATTATGATAGGCTTACTACCATTCCTTCCTAAATGAATATTTTTCCTCTTAGGGCAGAGTTCTAAAACTGGACATGATAATGCCCCTTTGTCTCTCTCTGTTAGTCGTTCAGCTACAAAGGAAGTATACACACAATATCCAAAATGAACTGGGATCACTTTAAATACTATTCATGGGAATTCTGGCCCAGAGAACAGCCATGCATTAAGGATATCAAAAAAGAAAGAAATTTCCAAAGCCCAGTGAAGACACAATCCTGGGGCCTCCAGGCCACTCTCATTCTCCTTATTTCTAAACCACTGTTCAGAGACACGATGATTTGCTTAATATATCAATTTTATGCACATATTTTAATTTTAATTGCATCATGAGGAACTGTTAAAAAGAATTTGAACGTTTGGCCCCTAAATCACTACAGGCTGAGATGAAAATAAGGCAATAGAGATTGCCACCCAGTAGAAAAGGAAAATATTGTATTAGAATATACTTCCAACAAATGAAAACTATAATTAAAATATAATCATGTGATTAGAAATTAAAAAGAGCACATAAGGCTTCCAGCATATTCTTCAAATGCTTAGATCTTAAATTTTAAAGAGCTTATGTTAACACAGCTTTAAGCATTTTGCACAAAGATTCATGTCAATCTTTTCATTCACACTTTGTGAAATCTCCTCCAATTGTTTCTTTATTAATTAACACACAATATTTTTACCTGGATGGTATACTGTATTGCTAAGCTACTTTTGTATGCATCTCAAATTTCCCCTCAGCGTTATCTTGATTTTGACTAAATTGAACGGATTTTTTGTGCTACTTGAGAACAGAATCAGGATTATCCTGCAGATGGTTTTTTAAAATCATTTTTGTTTTGTTTTGTTTTGTTTTGGTCGTTTCCATTTTTCATAGAGCATTTGTTTCTTTTTGCTTTGGCTGTAAGTTTCTTCTCTCATTTTTCATTAGTACATTACCTCATGGTCTGAAAGACCTTCTGCTGCTTTCTTAAACAAGATGATATGCCTGATGAGGAAGCCTAATGCTTCTGTATTCTCTCTTAAAAAATAAATTGGAAGCATATTTTAATGGTGTTTAACATAAACAGTTTAATACATATTCAGAGAGGCTGTTTCTCTAGCAGGTGGAAATGAGCCAGGCTCTTTGGAGATTTTCTCTGCTTGTGATGGCTACACAGACAAGTCTGTGCACAGTCTGTTTACACAATATCCATCATCCCTTAGTGCATTCTCTGTATCTTTTAGGAGAAGTTATCAATTGGACAGAGAGGACTTTCCTCTTCTGTATATTGAGTTCATCTTTTGATTTGCCATGGTAAACCCTAAAGATTACCATGAATGAGTACTTGGAGGAACACACAGGCCCTTGGTTTCTTAACTACTGCTTCTAAACTGGGACTTCAGGGCTTTCTGTGCAAAAGAGAAAGCGAATTCTCTTTAGCTGGGGTATACTGCGATGAGTAGGACCATTGTTATCTTGACTTTGTTGTGAAGACAAGCCACAGTGGCAGCAGAGATAGCATCAGACAATTAAACTGCAATACAGCAGTTCAAAGGGTAGGGAAGACAGATTTAATTATGAAACAGATGACACTACTCAATCCTAATTGTCATACCAGGATCCAAGTCGAGGGGCTGTTAATTACCAGCCAGGAGAATGGATAGCAAAACACCTTATGTCACCAAAGGCAAAAAAGCATCAGACCACAATTACATTGAAACTTAATCATCTCAATTAGGAACAACAACGACAGAAACAAATAGAAACTTCCTTTTATGTTCTGTAACATTAAGTACTGGGAAATACTTATTCAGTTACTATGATTGTAGGCAGTTAGATTTCTCTTTCTTGTAGTTAATACTTGCACTAAGAAATCCTTAGGTGGAACTCTGGAGTTTCCTTAATTCTCACAAGCATTTTCAGAGTTACAACTCTTTTTACACAAAAAATTAACCACATTTATTGGTTTAGCCAATAATATCAGGGGAACTAGAGACCTATAAACGTTTTCAAATTGGCATCATCCATAGTCATAAGAGCCAAGCTGCCTTAACAACTTGTTACAAATGCCTAACAGCTCCAGAGAGAAAATATTTTCCTGAGCCTACAGTTCCTCATCTGTTTTGCTTTTCTGCAAACTTCACAAAGATAATGGACAATATGCCTCATTTCCTATGCACCCATCTATTTTGGCCAAACATTTAATTTCTAACCAGTATGGTGACCAGAAGTAGAGAACAAGGTCTGTAACATAGAATAGAAAAACAGGACTTGGAGTCAAAATACTTTGCTTGCAGTCCTTGCTTTGCCCCTTCTTTCTTTATCACTAAGTCCCTTCACCTTCTTCATTAGACTCAATTTTTGGAGATCGGATGGCGCTCACAGGTGACCATGTAGATTAAGAAAGATAACATGGTTGGGAGAGTTGGTAACCTTGGAAATGCCATACAATTGTTATTTAGTATTACATGAGATTGGAGCTATAGCATCAAAGAGTTAACCTTAACTGAATACCTACTAAGGGTCTGCCATTATGCTAGGTACTTTTGCATTTTTAGGCCCTATATGAGGCATGATTTTCTCCATGTTTCAGGTAAGGAAACACTCATGAAGAGGTTAACATGCCTAAGATCATACAGCTTTGTTACTGGCAAAGTTGGGATGGGAATCTAGGTATGTCTAGCCCTGGAATCACACTTTTTTCCATTTCTCCAAGTTTGGAATCAAGGTGAATGCAGTTTCCTTCTTCAGCTGATTCAGCTCCTGAGTTCTGGCACAGGAGATGTGTGGTTGGCAGAATAATGGCCCCCTAAAGATGTCCATGTTCCAATCCCCAGAAGCAGGGAATATGTTACCTTACATGGCAAAGGCACTTTGCAGATGTGATTTAGTTAAAAATCTTGAGATAGGGAGATTATCCTGGATTATCTGGGTGGGTCCAATGTAATCACAGGGGATTATAAGAGGGAGACAGGAGGATTATAAAAAGGAATGTGATTGTGGGGCACAAGTCAGAGAGAAAGAGGTTTGAGGATGCTACACTGCTGCCTTTGAAGATGGAGGAAGGGGCCTCAGATGGAGGAAGGCCTCCATCTGAGCTAAGGAATGCTGGTGATCAAAAGTTGAAAAAGGCAAGGAAACGGATCCTCCCCTAGGGTCCCCAAAGGGAACACGCCTTACTGACAAGATGACTTTTAGCCCAGAGTGACTTTTGACCTATGAAACTGTAAGATAATAAATTTGTATTGTGTTAAGCTATTAAATTGTTGTAATTTGGTATAGCAGCAATAGGCAACTAATACAGGAGCCTTGCCTTTTCCAGGGCTCTCAAGCTTTGCTTGTCTGGATGTAGGTGGTTCAGGTAGAGGAAGGAGGTGGATGGATCTTGGAAGCTGGGCAGTTGATAGGCAGGAAGTGTCTGAGAAGCACAACCACATCTTGTGGCTGGGATGGGATCTATACTTGCTTTCTAAGAGAAATATTTATTGTTGGGGTTGGAGGCCATAGACGTGTAAATTCTGGAGGAAGCCTTGGCCTGTGAGGCTTAGAAGGAGGTGAAGGAATTAGGGTGTTCACCTCTGATACACTGCCAGGGAGGAGAGGAGGACTATACTCTAGAATTCTAGGAAAGGGTCAGAAATGTTTCTGTTCCAGAACATAAGGAACAGTGACCTCCCCAAATTCCAAAGGTTGTAACCCCCAAATATATGTATTTATTTATTAGTTATATCCATGTACTTCTGTACTAACATACAGTACATGGTATTGAGCAAACAAAAAAAAATTGAAAGTATATATGACAAAAAATAATTAATTTAGAAGTTCAAACATTTTCTTCCCAAACTCTAATAGATTATCTTCCACAGTCACCACGGAGTGGTATAGAGCATGGACGAGGTGTGGGAAAACATGAGTTGATGGGCAGAGAGTGCCTCCCTTCATATTTCCTTTCCTTGTCTCTTACCCAATTTAGTTTACGAAAGGGGGTAAAGTGGGAAAGGGTGAGATGAAACCTGCACTCTTCTGAGTTAGCACATGACCTAGGTAGAGAGATTGTGACCTTGGATGGTTGAGAAACCCTGCTTAAGGGAAGTGTGTCTGCACAGAACATACTGTGCTGGGAGAAGGGGCACAGTTTCCAGGGAGGAGCGATTTTCAGGTTTCGAGATTATGAACAGACTTACCATTTTCTTATGAAAGTCATGAGATCATATTTCTTCACATTTGATACTGAGGAGCATAAAATACTGCAAAATCATTAATTAGTTTTACAGAGTGATTTGACTGCATAAGAATGAGAATTGTGGGATTTTACCATTCTCATCTTTCTTCTTCAAAGGACTAATTTTCCACAACATATTTGCAGTCCTAAACAATTTTTGAAAATGACAAGGATAATGAGTTTGTGTCCCTAGTTTGTGAAAGCATTTCACTAGTTCAGGAGGAGGATGAACCTACAGCTTTCCTACCATCAGCCCCCTGAAGGGAGAAGCAGGTCAAGGAGGTGGGTGCACTGTGGGGAGAAGCAAAAGGGGACTCGAAGGGAACGGGGCCCTGGTCACAGACACCCCCTGCCCCCAACTTGCTATGTAAACACAGTTAAGTCACACAAGCTCTCTGTGCCTTGCTTCCTTTTTTTAAGAAGGGAAACATCTCATTAGAAGAGATGATCACTCATATCCCATTCTTAAGTAAGGCAGAGAGAGAAAAACAAATACCGTATGCTAACACATATATATGGAATCTAAAAAAAAATGGTACTGATGAGCCTAATGTCAGGGCAGGAATAAAGACGCAGACATAGAGAATGGACTGGAGGACACGGGGGCTGGTGGAAGGGGAAGCTGGGGCGAAGTGAGAGTAGCATGGACATACATATACTACCAAATGTAAAATAGATAGCTAGTGGGAAGCAGCAGCATAGCACAGGGAGATCAGCTCGGTGCTTTGCGACGACTTAGAGGGGTGGGATAGGGAGGGTGGCAGGGAGGCTCAAGAGGGAGGGGGTATGGGGATACATGTATACATATGGCTGATTCACTTTGTTGTACAACCTAAACTAGCACAGCACTGTGAAGCAATTATACTGTAATAAAGATGTATTAAAAAATAAAAATTTAAAAAGCAAATAGAATAAAAAAAGAAATAATCTATTTTTATACCCTGTTTATGAGATACCAGAGTATATTTTTCTGTGAAATGATAATATTTCTTTTCAAACTCTCATATCCAATGGGCTACTCAATTATATCTAACCTGAAAAGTTTCAGATTTTATTTGAGGAAAAACCCTACTTTTGTACAGTAGAGGGTTAGCACAGAACTCAGGACTGTAAATTTCTCTTACTAATTAATTATATCTGGGGTATACGAACACAGTCCATATTTGGGATATGAATGTTGGTCCATCTACTTATGAGCTACTCCACTTTAGGAAAGTTATTTCATCTCTGTACTCTTCAGATTCTTATGCACAACATGGAGAAAATCACGCCTACTCTGCATTATCATTGTGAGCATCTGAATATGTAACATAGTCGGTGTATTGTATGTCTAGAATGGGCTGTCATGTTGTGTCTATAGCAGTAATAATATCATCAAGCCCAAAGTGTACATCGCTTAATACCCTCAGAGAGGCTAAGAGATGATGTAAGCCGTTTGCATTTGTTTTATGCGGTCTCTCCTATAAACACAAGGCCCAGAGTCATTTATTCATCAAGATAGAGCAGTTAGGACAGAAATCAAGCCATATAAAGACATGATTACCAGAAAGTCATTCACTGGACAGCTCCCTAAAACAGCACTACCGAGTTTGGGCCAGATAATCTCTGTTGTGGGGCTGTCCTGTGAATTGTAGGATGTTGAGCAGCATCCCTGGCTTCTCCCCAACTAGACCAGTAGCACTTGCATCCCAGTTGTGACAGCTAAAAATGCCTCCAGACACTGCCAAGTGTTCCCTTGGATGGCGAGAGGGAATCACTGCAGGTTGATAACCTTTACTGCCTTAAAATGATGAGCTAAACAATATAGAGAACTAGGCTAAAATATACATGCTGTGAGATTACTTGTTACTTTCATAAAGACTAAACATGCTAGTGAGAATAGTTAAAAGCTTATCTCTGGAAACTTGGAATTTCACTCTACCTCTAGCTCTCCATGTGACTTTAGATCGTTTATTTAACCTCTCAAAGTTCAAGTTCTTTCACTTGTGAAATGGGGATAATAATCATACATGTCTAACAGGTCATTGTGAGGATTAAATGAGATAATGTCAAGATGTTAGGCCCACTAAAGCACTTAGTAAATGTTGGTCATTGTTCTTTCATTATTATTTATCACCACTACTGCCACCACAATCATTACCATCATCATTGATAGATCTTTTCTATGCAGCACTGCAGTATTTCTCAACAATTGAGTATAGCTTAAAAAAAAGAACTATTTGAGAAAATACATTTTAATTCCTTTATAGGATGTCAAACTTCAGCCTTCTAAGTGAAAGCCTCATCAAAATATCCAACCTTTTTTTCCTTTGGACTCATTCATTCATTAGTAATCATTATATTGGACACAGTTAAATACGCATTTCATCCAGAGATGCCCACAGGGAACCCAATGTAACATACACCACCAAAGCCAAAATGTAATGTTAATGGAAATTAATGAAAGACAAATCATTCCATAGCACACTAATTTTAAGAATTAAATCACCGATAGCTGCACATTCTACAAATAATTTTAAAAAAGAATAAAATAAGAATCTCACTAAATTATTTAAACAAAGTACTGGATTTATAAAACTCCTAAGTTCCACATTAGAGAGCACAAGTATGTTTCCCAGAAGGAGGGATAATGTTACAAAGCTTCTGTTTTTCCAAAATCCTAATTTTATTAGCAGCAAAGTAATTAATTTTTGTGACAACAAATTCTTCAAGGAGAAATAAATACTAAGCCAGATTCATGTGAGCAAAGCAGTTAAAGAAAAGGAGATGAAAATACATCAAGGAAGCCTTAAGAGCCATTTTTATCCCCCACTATGAACTATGTCCTTAAAATCTGGTTCATTTTCAAAAGGGCTTCTAAACAAATCTCTACTACTCAAAAGATAAAGATGGTCTCAATGAGCTTGCAGAAAGTCAACTGGGAAAGAAAATGGGAGGGATTTTTTTTTCAGGTACTGAAAGATACTGTACAGTTAATGGAATGAAGAGATTCTAGAAAGAAAGCTGTGTGTGTGTGTGTGTGTGTGCACATGAAAGAGGGGGGGGGGAGAGGAAGGTGTTGCAGAAGAACACAGGACTTCACCATCTCAAAAAATCAGGACTTTGCAAGAGAATACATAGTCTCTTGAATATCTAATGATCATGGCATTAATCAGGATAATTCACAAAATAAGAAAAACAGAAAATGACCTAAAATTTATATTAGATTGACTTAATTTTAATTTTTGCTACATGCAGTGAATGAATAGAGGCCATGTGGAATTAGACAGACTTTGAGTTAGGTTATAAAACAATCATCAACTAATTGTCCTACCTTAAGTAAGTTTCTTAACTTCTTTGAATATCAATTTTATATAATTGTATAAATGAATCTAAATATTTATATATTTATACCTTATAAATATTGAGAGGATTAAGTGAGATAAAGTGTACCAAAGTCTTAGTATTGAACCTGGCACCCAGGAGGTGATTCTTATTATACCGTTATCTGAGTCATCAAAAGAAAACACTTTCATGTTAAGCCCAATTTAAAGTATCCTTTTGGAATTTTTTTTAATTAGAAACTTTCTGTAGCATTATCCCAGGCAAAGTAAGAATGCATAAAGTTTGACGTGAATAACAATGGAAAAATAAGGGACATATCTAATTTGCACTCTCTGATTTATGTGCAGGACTAACTTTTATGTTTATATCAATCACTTTTACAAGATGGCAGGATTACATTCTTAGAGTACGGAAAAATTGGTTTTAAAGAATGTTCGCTTGATGTCAGAGTTTGGTCACTGTATGTATTAAAAGCTATATATTTCAAATATTAAAACATCCTTAGAAGTAGTGAATATTCCTATCCAAAAAAAGTTATTTGGGTCATTTTAAGATTTACTTCTCTTGTAAGGAGTTTTATTTAAAAAATCTGGTTTGGAACGTCTTTTCTATTCTTAAAAATACAACAGGAAAAGGTATTTCATAGTTTTTTTTGAAAATGCTAATCTGTAAAAGAAAGGCAATTACATATACTGAAAGCTTACTATCTGAGAGAAAGCATCCTTGATGGTTTTGCATACAGTTTTACACGTAATCCACACAAAAAAACTAGCAGTTGTGATCTCTATTTTTATGGATGAAAAAACTAAGTTTAAAGAACTTGAGGAACCACGTGTCTCAAAGACTCTTAACTAGTACTGGCTAAGTTGGAAGCTTAAGTGTTGTATAATACTCTACAACTCAAGCTTTTCCTACCACATCATGCTGCCTTTCCTTAACAACCCTTCACCCAACACCTCAGACAACAAACATTAATATTGATTGACTAACGTTCCTGAATCTGTTAACTCATGCTTTTCATCAGAGAGATGGCATTTATTCTATTTTATAGATGAACAAATGATGAATAAAACCAAGTGCAAGATTCCACATAGTCATCAAATCTATCGTGACCCATTCTAGCCTTCTGATTCCTCCCAATTCCTTTCACAAGTCATCAGTCTTTGATGACTGCCTTCTCTCAAGTGTGTTTAATAAAATCATTAATAAAGGTCAATAAAAGTATATTCAAAAAGGTAAAGTCTTCATCAATAAGTTGAATTTTCTAAAGATCTAGAGGACTGTTCCCACTTAATTACAAGATTCTATGCCCTGGAGATATTCTGGAATAGAATTGTTAGGGGAACCTCTGCCTGAGACCTCCTGCACTGTCCAGGCACCATAGTAACCACTTGCATGAGTTATCTTCCAACAGGAGGTCCTGGTAAGGAGCGCAGAACTAACAAGCTACCACCAACTGGAAGAATTTGGGAAAGGTCAAAAGGAGAGAGGAGACTCCAGTCCATATGTCCTACCAACCTCCCAGAATCCTTCTCGCTGGAATCCATCTTGGCTGAGTGATGCGCGCGCCACCAGGAAGGACCCTGAGTCAGATTGATTGGCCAGAGACAACCCAGAAACTAACCCCATTACCATAAAACCCGAGACTGCAAGTCACGTGGCAGAGTGGGTCTCCTGGGTTCCCATACCCTGTTGCTCTCCACCCGGGCACCCCTTCCCAATAAAGTCTCTTGCTTTGTCAGCACGTGTGTCTCCTCAGACAATTCATTTCTGTGTGTTAGACAAGAGCCCACTCTTGGGCCCTGGAAGGGGTCCCCCTTCCTGCAACAGAATTAAAGTTGATTTCAGATGACCTAAATGGATGTGGGCTGAGTGCAAGACCAACTATAGGTTTCTGACTTTGGCCTACATAATCAATACAGTTGGTATGTAAGGAAAAGACTATTGATTCAATTCATCCAATCAGAAGTGTTTACTTTCTACAGGGTTCTGGCAGTGATCTGGAGAGCTTGACTAGTGAGGGAGGAGTGACTGGGGACAAACTGAGTTGCAAAGGACAAAGGACTTCATCAAAGTGCAGCCAAGCTGTGCTTGCATAATGAACAACCAGGACAACTATTAAATCGAATTCTGCTCAAGAGATGCAATTTGCATGACAAACTACATGGCTTCAATTTAAATGTTTTCCCTCTGCCCACTGCCTATCCAGGATAGGGTGAAAATTCAGGCAAGGCAGTATATCTTAGCCAGAGGCTGAAGCAAAGAAAAAAATCCAGGAGATTTTAAGGATGATGTTTCCTGGAGAAAGATCCCTTCAGTTCTTAAACTGGATCAAGCACATTCCTCCCTTCGGTCCTTACACATACTGCCATCTTCCTGGTACCCTCTGTCCATCTCCATCTCCCCACCCTGTTTTCTCTGGGCTTCCTCCTTTTCATCCTTCAGGTTGGGGAATAAAATATCACTAGTTCAAGAGGTCTTTCATGACTTCCCTATCAGAGTGTATGTTCCCTTGGTTATTCTCTGGCATTCCACTCAGGTCTGTTTCCTTCATACCACACATTATAGTTTTTAAATAACATGTCTATATATTGAATTATATATTTGCTTACCCCTTTTTGCTTCCTCTACACTGTCAGGTTCTCAAGGACAGGGACTGTCTTTTATTCACCAGTGTATACTTATCTAGCTCAGAACCTGGTGCTTAGCAATGCTTCACGATGAAATGAATGAACAGATGAGAAAATAAATAAATAGAGAATTTGGCCACCCTCACTTTAATCAACTACATTAACTCTTTGTGATAATATGAGACCCAAGGACTGTGCTGGAATGTATTTATGAAGTTAAAATATTCTAAACACTTTTAAATGGATTTAGCATACCTGTTGGAGTTGGTCCTGCTTCCTGAGTTCTCACATTAAAAAAATCAGTATTTACTTTAATTTTGGCAATATGGACAATTTTGTCTCATTAATTCAAAAAAGAAAAAAGAAACTAGTTAGTAGGTAGAACCTTTGATACTAGGTGTACACCCTGACAAGACCCTCTGGTGCTTTCCAATAGGGATGATTTGTCATAGGAAATATAAAGAACTCCTTTTAATCATGGAAGTTTACAAAGGAATAATAATGTTCTCACTCTGATTTAATTAGATTTATTAGACTACACTATAAAAAAAAAAGAAAGATAGATCTAGGCAATTTTAGCCTATATCTGAGGTTTCCTATTTAAGGCTTAAGTACCATGATTACCTGTGGAAACTAACAGGGGAACTGCTACTTTTTCATGAGATATTTAACCAGCTTTCTATTTCATTACATGGATTCTAGGTGGAGAATGACCTCCTAGACTAAACAGATTGAGGCTTGACAGACAGTGCTTAGGAAGTAATTTGAACTTGAACAAAAATTCTTTCTTTATTAATTTGTTCATTCATTTACTCAGTAAATCCTTACTGTGTCCCAGGCATTGTTCTAACTGCTAGAGACTCAACAGGGAAGAAGATAGGTATTTTCCCTCATAGAATCAGTCAGAGAGAAACAGAAAATAAACAAGCAAACAAATGAGTAAAGATCATTTTAGGACGAGAAGTTCCATGAAGGGAATGAAATGAGGTGATGTGATGGAGTATCTGAGTGAGCTATTCCGAGCTGAGACATGAATGACATGAAGGAGGCAGTTATACGTGGAGCCTGGGGAGGGAGTTCCAGAGACAGAGAACAGAAAGAGCAAAGGTGTTCTAGTGCTATAGGTATTGAAGGTGTTATAGTGAGAAAAGGTTTGGTATGTTTGGTGTATTAGTCAAGGTTCTCAAAAGAAACAGACCAAACAGGATACTTGCCTACCTATCTATCTGGATTTATTTTAAGGAATTGGCTCATGCAATTGTGAAGGCTTGGTAAGCCTAAAGTCTGATGAGTAGGCTAGCAGGCTGGAGACTCAGGGAAGAGCTGCAGTTCAAGTCCAATGGCCATGTGCTGGCAGAATTCCTTTTTGCTGGGGCGTTGAGCGGGGGAAGGTAGGAGGTATTAATCTTTGTTCTCTTAAGGCCTTCAATTATTAGATGAGGCCCACCCACATTACAAAGAGTAATCAGCTTTACTCAAAGTCCACCAATTTATAAGTTAGTCTCGTCCTGGGGCTTCCCTGGTGGCACAGTAGTTAAGAATCCACCTCTCAATGCAGGGGACATGGGTTCGATCCCAGGTCCAGGAAGATCCCACATGCTGCAGAGCAACTAAGCCTGTGCGCCACAACTACAGAGCCTGCGCTCTAGAGCCCACGAGCCACAACTCCTGAGCATGCGTGCCACAACTACTGAGCCTGCACACCTAGAGCCTGTGCTCCACAACAAGAGAAGCCACCACAATGAGAAGCCCACACACTGCAACGAAGAGTAGCTCCCGCTTGCTGCAACTAGAGAAGGCCTGCACACAGCAATGAAGACCCAATGTAGCCAGAAATAAATAAAGTAAATAAATTTTTAAAAAAGTTAGTTTCATCCAAAAATCACCTTCACAGAAACATCCAGAGTAATGTTTGACTAACTATCTGGGCATGGTGGCCCAGCCAAGTTGACAAATAAAATTAACCACTACAGCTGGGAAAGAAAAAGAAGTTAAATGTAACTGAAGCACAGTGTACAAGGAAAGGGGTGTTGGACAATGAGGGCAGCTGAGTGCAGTGGGAAGCACTGAAGCTTATTTTTTTTTAAATTTTGTTTTATTTTTTTTAACAGCAGGTTCTTATTAGTTATCTATTTTATACATATTAGTGTATATATGTCAATGAGCACTGAAGCTTTTGAAGCTGCATGAGTAACATGTTCTGGTTTAAATTTTACAGATGACTCTCTTTGTGTAGAGCCTGGATTTCACAGGAGCAGGAGAGAGAAATTAGGGAGACAAGTTTGGTGGCTTCTGTGGTAGTTTAGGCAAAAGGAAATGGTGGTTTGGACTTAGGTTCTGCAAGCGGAGAGAGAGGAAAGGAGAAGGATTCTGGGCATATCTGGGAAGCAGAAGTGACTGGATACCAATGGACTGAATGTGTGGCTAACTCAGAGGGGGCCCAGTGAGATGGGAGAGAGGGGGAGGCACATATTTCGGAATTTTCTCTCAAAATAAATGGGAGTGGGGATAATATCTTGAAAACCCAAAACACCGTGTGTTTTCTCATATCTGTAATTTATACCAGTAAAATAGGTTCTTTGTTAAATGGATGAAATTGCAGTACATTTGGAATTACCTACCCATGTTTTACTTTAATTAACTATAAATCTTTAAGACATGTGAGATAAACCTCTTTCAGGTACAGTTTTCTTTTAGCTATAATTTTAAATACAACAATTGGGTATTGTATACTTTTTTGTTTTTGTGAATTTCTCTGCTTATAAAATGTCTAATTGCATCACTGGATAATATAATTAAGCTTAAAATAGTAATGGTTACAAAAAGATATTGCAAGTATATTTTAAGTTAGTATTTCCACAATTATAAATGCTCTGCAATTTCAAATGTATTATAATAATAACATTCAGTAATTTGGTTATAAAAATGAATTAAAATGAGCTTAAAAGACTTTAATGACAATGGAAAAAACAAATGCCTTCTCTACTTAAGCAAAGAAACTTGTAAATGCCTAATTCCAGTATCATCTATACTTATACTCAATTTGTGTCTGTATTAAAGCTAAATATATCTTAGAATTTTTTCTACTTTCAAAAACTGGTTTAAATTTTTGGGGAGTGATT
This sequence comes from Mesoplodon mirus, assembly GCF_964341445.2. Taxonomy (NCBI): domain Eukaryota; kingdom Metazoa; phylum Chordata; class Mammalia; order Artiodactyla; family Ziphiidae; genus Mesoplodon; species Mesoplodon mirus. The sequence goes on from NC_138980.1 coordinate 158,787,180, forward strand.
AGATCTATCTAAATAGCAGAACAGGAAGCCATGTCCTAAATCCAAAGTTAATTAAAATATTAACTTAATAGAGGCAAAGCTGTGCCTCCCCTGGGAATTCTTTAATTGCTGCTGGGAACTTGATACTGTAACCTGTGCGTACCCCTGGCTGAGCTGAGCTTTGTTCAGCTTCCACATCTTTCACTCTTGCTACCTTCCCACCTAAACATCCAGTCCTCTGAGGTGAGGGAGAATGTCTTACTGATCACAACATCTCCGTGTCTGGCATGGTGTCTGGACCAAGGCTTTATCAAGGTGTTCAATTAATAGTCCTGAAAGAACTCAATTCGTTTGTGAGTATTCAGCTTTTTATTCTGAATAGCATGGACCCAGGTTTTCAAACCGTGGATTGTGACCCATTATTTGGTCATGAAACCAATTTAGTAAGTCTGATGAGAATTTACAAATAATTAAAGGAATAAAATATAATAGAAAAGAGAGCTTTGCATGTAAAAAGTTTCTCTTTTTTTGATGAAACTTTAAGGTTAAAAATATATGTGAATGTGTGCATTTGGTTGTGATGTAAAATATATTTCTCACTGTACATGGTTTTGCAGTGGAAAAAGTTGAAAAGTTGGTCTAGGTTTTGAAGTCAAAGAGGCTATTTTTTTTCAAAAGGATCCAAATTTATGAAAATTATGCCTAATAATAAGAGACAGAGAAAATGGGGGAAGTTGAGGCCATGTCGACTATTCAGCACACATAACGTAGAAATAAATAGATCCCATTTCATTTAACAAGTATATATTGTGCACTTACAAATGCTCTTGTTTAAGTACTGTGAGGAATACAAAAAGACATAATATAAAGTTCCTCTGCTCAAAGAGCATGGGAGCACCCAGCAAGAACTCTACGTATCCAGCTATAGCCTTGCAATCAGGAAAAGGTTATGGAAATTTTTTCCTCCTCTTTCCTGCAACTTATGGCCACCTATTTCCAAACTCCATAACTCAGGCTTTTAGTACAACAGTTAAAATTAATTATAAGTTAATCAGCATTTGTGGGTTAGCCTAGGAATCAAACTGTCATTTATTATTTGGTTCTCATGGACAACTGACTTCCAAATGAATTTTTAGTATAAAACCTGTTCCTAGGTTGGAGGATGCTTATACAAAAAAATTTTTTTTTGGTATCAGGGCTTGCTATATTAGAGCAGCAGTTGGCAGACTTTTTCTCTAAGGAGCCAGACAGTAAAGATTTTAGGCTTTGTGGCCTACATACAGTCTCTGTTGCAGCTACTCAACTCTGTTTTTGTAGTGTGAAAGCAGCCATAGATAATATGCAAATGATTTGTTGCAATAAAATTTTATTTATGGGTACTGAAATTTGAATTTTATATAATTATCATGAAATACTATTCTTTTGATTTTTTTAAACCATTTAAAAATGTGAAAACCATTTTTAGCTTGCAGGCTATGCAAAACCAGGCAGTGGATTTTGCCTGAGCCTTAAATTGCTGACTCCTATATTAAAAGCAACAAAATATTTTTTCCCCAAGAGATTTACTGTAATGGTTTTGTGCAGCCAAATCAACAAAATAAACATTAGATTGCAAACAAACTTCTTAAGCCCAGAAACTGTCTCATTTATTTTTTTTAAACCTCAAGTTTTCAAAAAAAAAGTCAAATATAAGTTTTAAAATGTACTGAGAGTTTGCATAAATGAATTATTTAAATAATATGGTAGGCTATCTGGTAGAATTTGCAAACATGTAAAACCTCTTTATACTTCCGGTGTAGGAGGGCACAGATTTTGAAAAAATCAAAAAGCCTACCTCTCACTTTACCATAGTAACTGTGTTTTACATTACAGTCATTATCAGGAAAAACAGATTTTAGGTCATCTGTCTCCTGGTTCCCATGTGGAGCTTCTTCCTTGACTGTCAAATTTGAAGATACAGGTTTTATTTTATGAAGAGAGCTGGCTGGTTTCTGTGTGTGTGTGTGTGTGTGTGTGTGTGTGTGTGTGTGTGTCTATGTGACTGGGAGGATTCAGGGGTCATGATTTTACTTGTATAAAATAATAATCAAATATCATCATCATTATCATTATCAAATAATATTACAAATCAAAATGGTCAAGATTTATTGAGTAACTATTGTGAGCCAAGAACTGTGTGACTGCCTCATAATACATCTCATTTAATCCTCACAATAATTTAAAGTAGGACATTGAGGGAAAAGGATAGTGACTGAATGATTTACTCAAGGTCACATGGATAGTGGGAATCCACATAAGACTGACTCCTAACCTTAATCATTCCCTGAGTCTGCTTATATGTGGCAACACTCTTTATTTTAGACCTGGAAACATTAAAATCCTTGTTTTGGAATGAGTAATCAGTCTTCTGTACACCATACGTGGAATTCTCAATTTACCTAACTTTATTAGCATTATATTTGATTAGGCTACATCTTCAAAACATTGATTTGCTCTAATCAGCGTTATTTTACATGGAGGAACTGAATTGGCCCCAAGCTATTTGGTTTTACATTTTCTATTGCCTAAATATTGATGGTTCCCCAAAACCTATCACTTTCACTGCATTCTTAATGGCATGTTTTTACTAATAAAGTTAAATGTTTTAAATTATTTTAGGGATCCAGTGTAGAAACTATCTTGAAGAATGGGTTGAATAATATTCATACCCGCAGCAGTTTATTATGGCTCAATAAGTGCAATATCTAATTCTATGTGATACTGTATTTAAAGGATTTAAAAATTCATTAAATATTTTCAATAAAAAAGTAATGTATCATGTAAACCATCACTAACTAGTTGATTGGTGCTTAACAAAGAACTATTCTAGTAATTATGTTTAAAATATATTAAAGACAGACATTATTCTAGAGAGTATTCAGAAAGTATTATAGTAGAAAGGAATTTATAGCTCTCATTTTTGCTAATTTATCCCAAACTGGGTAAAATATCTCCTCAGCAGCAGGACTATAATTTCAATTGTCGCAACTAGATAAAAAACAATTAAATCTAATCATTCACATGTGTGACTTGATCCATTTCCACTGGATTTCCGGAATGAGCTAATATGAACTGTAACGCTTTTTACATCAAAGTTTCAAGCTTTTTGATGCTATACATTTTGAAAGTAGCAAGAGGAAAATCATACTACAAAATCATTCAAAGTTGTCAGTACATATGAGTTTCCAGAACTTTACTAGGACATGCTCACATTTTTCATTAATTTCAGGTCAAGATTTATCTGCAATCAGTAAATAAAGGTTTACAGAAATGTAGTTCCATTGCCAAATGCCTTAGCTTCAAATGTGATTTTCTCCCAAAGTGATTTCTTTTAGATAGAACACAATTTCTTTCCGATCCTGAGGATATGGGCCTATGCTAATATGAAATGGTGTCTTAAGAAAGGTTATTATTATTTTTTTTTGCAGGGAGCAGTCACCCTTTGACCTCTTTTCAATATGTGACACAGCTGATTGTGCAACAACCATTAGCCTCACCCGAAATCCCTAGTTGGAGGTCAGGGCTCAGGTCAGGGACCATTACTCTTGGGTGTCAGAGGTAAACTTAATTAATAACTTTAAAAAATACATGGATGATATTTTATTCCCCTTAAGATGTATGAAAATGGCCTGCAGGATTTAATCCTGTAAAACGTTCAAAACAAGAATGGTTTAGTTGTTTGATATGCCCCATGACCTCTTTCTGAAATCATCAGCACTGCCCAGTGTGTCTGGCTTTTTCCCAGCCTGCTGTGCTGTCCAGTTATTGTTGTTGTTCTGCTTTTTTTGTTGAGGCACAGATTCCTTCTGTGCACCTTTTGGGCCCTCAAGGCACCCTCTGGTAAGCCATCGTCTTTTGAAGACAGGCCCTCCCCTGTCACACTGTTGCAGAACGGAGGAAGGCCACAGGGGTAGAGAGTTACAAAGAGAAGGGCTGGGACTCACAATTATGAAGAATAACGGTGGTTTCTATGGTGCCAATGGGCAGAGGGGGGAACTCTTCTTGTGAGCTGGTGCTGAAATGTTTAGCAATCATTTTCCGATGAGAATTGGCAGTTGCCTGCCAGGACGGGATGTTCTGTCAGCACAGGTGTCAAGGGAACGAGAGAGGATTCTGAAGAAAGTAATTGGCAAATCAGATAGGGCTGGGGAAAAAGAAAGGCACTGGGGAGGGTGAGAGGAAGAGGGCAAGGTGCTATCCAGCTTTAAAAGAAATTTTTAACCAACATTGTTTAAGAGGCTTTTAGAAAGCAGATCCCTCTTTCCCAGAGGCATCTGCCAACTGACAGTACAACAGGAAAAGAGACTACTTCCGAAAAGGCTTTAAAAAAATACTTTTAGAGGCTGTTAAAAAGACATACAATTACATTCTGCATAGACCTGTTTCAGCAGCAGTTTACTGCTCAGGCTGGGCTTCTTCCACTTAACAGTCTGCTGTTTTCCAATACGGCCACCGCACCACCCACTCTCCAGAGCCCTTCACCCAACAGAGGTGCTCAGCAGCACCTCTGTTTTCCGGCTGAGCTCCATACAGGATGGAGACGCCAACATCTAGTGTGTGGTCTGGAGATGTAGTTTTCATTTTAGCCCTTTCATCCTCGCTGTAAACTATACACTGCTTCACCTCTGAACGTCTGAGACTTGTATTGCTTGAGAGGCTTTCCAGTGGGTATATTGTAGCCTTCCTTCTGTGCTTTCATTGTTTGGGTTCTAATGTTCTTTCCCATCATCATCCAGCCAGTGAAGTAGCTTGCATCTGTGCTTTCAGATTTGAGAAAAATGCATTCAAAGAGTCCCCTACCAGTCCTTTTTGAGAATTTGCCTGGAGATGTAAAGTCCTCAGTGAAGGAAACAGGGGTTATATTTATCATTGTATCTGCTGTCATTAGCATATAAAAGGCAAGCCTTCAATACTTGCTGAAAATAAGAATGAATAAATGAATGAGTGAATTTGAATGAATGATGGCTATCAGAACAGGAGATGGGAATAGCAAAGGGAGGTGTTCAGGGGCACGTAGTTGGGCTAGAAAAATAAGCTGGTAGCCTTGAGTTTTAGAATTGTAACGCATTCCCCCCATTTTTTATATGCAAATTTTTTCTGGGGTGGGGCGCTGTTTTTCCTGAGAACAGAATTTTGGGGCAGCAAAGAGAGAAAGAAGGAGAACTGATTACAAGAAAGTGTTATCAAGTCGGCCACCACTTCATGGGATCATCCTAGAAATCCTATGAAACGCATCTCAGGACCATCTCTCCTGGGGAAGAAAGGGAGAAACACTTATCCATAGGCTTCAAGCCTTGATTTGTCAAAGATTCACCTCCTGAAACAAATCACCTGCATTTCTGGGTTGTACAGGGGTTAGCATGGAACAGGTTCCTGTGGTGTCTCACTTTGTGGTATCAACAGAGAAGCCCCAGGGCAGAAAGCAAGGTGTGCACTTGCAAAAAGTGGGTCAGAATATGCGTACAACTGGTTGTCATGGCAGTGGCTGGAATGAGACACAGGGGAAGTTAGGAGATCTGAAATGGTGCATGAGCGGTATCCGATGCAGTCCCCGAATACTAATATAACACGTGCAGCCACTCACTGTTTTTAGAAAAAAAAAGGTAAAACGCCTTAAATCTAAATTAATAATTTGAAAACTATTAGAATAAGTATTATGTTTAATAATGTAAATCGAGTGTATCGTTAGTAAAACCATATTATAGAGTTAGAGAAATAGAGAATTAGACGCAGCTGGGTTTGCGTCTGTGTGTCTTATTTTTGATGAATATATTGTCTTTAGGAGACTTTAAAACTGGAAACCTGCCAGGAGAGACCTGCTGGTCTGACGTTTTCTCCGCTCATGTTAGGGGAAGGACTGTGCAAAGGAATCAGCCTGGGCTTGGTGCAGAGCTATCGGGACTAGATTTCTGGGAAATCTAATGCCAGCTACAAAAGTGCCCCAACTGAGGAATTTAGGGATGAACCAGAGTCTCAGAGCAAAAGCATGTCGGTTAAAGTTCTACCAATGAGTGGTATATGTTCACATTAGTTTTCCACGGCCTACCACAGGGGACCTCAAACTTTTTGCTTTCATGTTAATCAAAATAATACTGAAAAAAAATCTACGTATTTCTTCCACTTTGTTAACAGTTAAAAATACTTCACTATAAGTTTAAGTTGTTGAAAATAATGTAATTTCTGGCCGATTGTAAATATTAACAGTAAAACAAACTATCAAATCACTCTAAAAATTTTCCAGTGGAATCTTACTAGCAGTTCAACAGCTACAATGCCTCATCTAAAAATATGTGCATGAGATCATTTTAACAGTCTGAAATTTTATACCATTCCTTCTGTTATGAGCTCCTTTCCATTCAACTTCCCCCACATATTTTAATCTAATGTAATTTTTATGCTTGAATGTCTATTGATCACATACACTTTGCAAAAATTATGTGTATGAATTGAAATTTGAAATAACATTTTTTTCTGCAAGTCTCTAAGTAATACTAATTTTATTCTGACTAGACTACTATTATTCTAATGACAAAGCAACTTACACTGCAAATTTTTATAGTTATATAATTATATTTATAAACATAAAAGTAAACTTTATACGATAAAGGCTAATTCTCATAGATCTAGCCCTATGGGACGGCAAGCATAAACCCTGCTGGCCTCAGTGTCAGGCCATCCAGACGTGTCCCCTGGGTGGCAGCCAGAAATCCGGGCTCCAGGTGAGGGTATAAGGCCGTGTCTGGGAGATACTGCCAGCTGTACAGAGGCGGAGGTCAAGTGCAGAGATGATGGCATGCGCTGGCCTTTGTTCCCTGAGAGCAGGGCCCTGGGCCCCCAGTTCTGGGCCAAATCTGAAACCTGCCCCTCAGCCCAAGTTCCAAGACAAACGAATGGGCCTCTTTCTTGGAACGGGTAGGGGGTTTCCCTGTGCTGTCCCCGCAGTGCCCACGGTGGCAGCTTGCCAAGAAGTGTCCCCAAGATCCAGGAACGTAAGCCCCTGTCACCAGAGGCGGGCAGTTAAGAGGTGTCCTCGGGCGGCAGCCTTGAAAGCCTGGGCACCAGGCGTGCGTGAAAGCTCCCACCCGGAGACAGGCGCGAGGAAGTGGGGAGGGGGAGCGAGGAAGGGGGAGGGGGCTGAGGAAGTGGGGAGGGGCGCGAGGAACGGGGGTGGGTGGAGGGGGGCGCGAGTGCGAAGGCGGGAGGACGGCGCCACGGCTGGGGCGCGGGCTGAGAGAGCTTAGAGGTGCAGCCTGCCAGCCTCCCTCTCAGGAGCTCCACAGCTGCCCTCAATGTATGTGTCAAATCAGAGGCCTGCTCTTCAGGCAGAAGCGAAGCCGCAAGTCAAGCAAGTGAAGGGCTCCCACACGGATGCCGGCGCCCCTCGTCTCCGCCTGCGCTGGGCCTGCGGCAGGTGAGTCCTGCCCCTGTGAGCCCCGTGAGAGCCGATTCTCTGATCCGTCAGGTGCGGGCGGTGGGGTTCAAACCCTTCGCTCCTCAGGGAGAAGCTGCGGGTTTGAGTTCCCTCCCGATTTGCCGCGCCAGGGGCGCTGCGGTGTAGGGCGGGATGGTGCCCTGACGTCTCCTACCTGTTTGCATGCGGGTCTTCTCTGGTAGGAGCTGCTCAGCCAGGTTTTGGGGTTTTCTCAGAGGAAGTAGTTCCGTCTGTGGCGGTCGGTTCCCTGTGTTCGTGGGAGGAGTGCGGTCGGGACCGTCTGGCGTCGCCATTTTGAACGAGAACCTTCTCATTGCCCTGATTGAGGTGTTTCTGGTGGTGGAGCTGGTGTGTCTGTTGCGTACGTGCATGTGTGCCTTCTCATGCCAGCGCCATGTGTTTCTGAGGCCAGAGTTGTGGTCTCTTGCTTTTTTCCTCCACTCGTTGCCACATGGGCAAGGGCAGCTGGCCGTCAGGTTAGAATAAGATCCCCAAGACAACGATGTGCTGAGCAGAATTCATATCTACAATTTTTACTTCATTTTGGCTGCAGTTAGTTCACACCTTTGCAAACCCAAACGCGGAGCCCAGCTCGGGTTGCAGATTTTCTGGGGAACGGTGCTGAAGAGGCTTTGAGGAAATTCTGAATTTAAGCCACATTTGGCACATTCACTGTGTCAGCCAAAACCCGTTTCAGTGAGTAGAAGTATGGGCATGTTGCCCTCAGTGGCACATTACGTTGGTGACATACAAAACGTGCATCATTTCAATTAGTGAAATTAAAAAAAAAACAAAAAAACAAAACTTGTAGCATGTTAAAAATACCCAGGACCCTCAAACTGATTGACTATTTGGAATAAGTCCCAACAATAGCAACAGAAACACCTCATGTTTTGGGGGTGCTTCCTGCATGCTTAGCATGATCTTAGTTACTCCTCACAACACCTTTCTGAAGTTGGAACTACCATTATCCTCATTTATAGGAGAAAAATGCCCTAAGAGAAACAACCAACAGGGTCATCTGCCCAGCTGGGAAGTATTTGTACCTACCAGTCAACTTGGGACTCCCTTTGTCATGCAAAGTAGGACAGTTTAAGAGCTCAGTGTCCCCTTTCCTCAAAATTTCACATGTAACTCATCTCCTAGTTAAATTTGAAGCTTTTATGGTCATGGCTCCTTAATTCTGCCCCTAAATTGATTGGCCAAAAAAAAGACGTTTTTATCATAGTTAAACAATTGCAGAGGTGAGTGAACTCACTGTGGCAAGGTCAGTTCTAAGGGAACACAAATAAGATGAGGAAAAAAATGTAAGATTTTAGACTTTATTACAGGGTGTTTCAGAACATCCTGTTGTGTGGCATACAGCACATCCACGTAAACGCATTTGTAAAAAAGCAACCCCAGAACCTCACTTTTGCCTTAAATTACCCAAATAGCAGGGGCAGCATTCTGTTGAGCTTTCATTTTTACATTTTGTAATTATTTCTCATACCGTTTTGACTTGGATTTAGATAAACATCTGCATTTCAGCTTAGTTGCCTTTCAAATAAAACCTAAAAGAAAAAAAAACATTCTTAAAGAAAGATTTGGGGTATTTTTAGTAAGGCAGAGAAAAGAAAATTGTTTTGTGATACTATTTTTAAACAACACTTTTTAAAGATTTCTTAAAGCTCCAGTGGTTAGGACAGTGCTAAAGGCAAAAATGTTGCTTAAGAAAACACTTCAGAAAATGCTAGAAAAGTTAAAGCCCAGACCAAGTCCCTTGAGAGCAAGGAGAGTGCTCACATGGCATGATGTCCTTTGACTCTCTTAAGGTTATTTTCTAAATGAGACTATGAGAACAAAATGAAATTATATTTCCCTTCCAGCTAGTTAATCCTCAATTCCCTAGATGAAAAAAATGTTTTCTTTTTGGACAGTGATGTATTTCTAGTCAGTAAATTCCCCAAACAAATACACCCAAAACCCACTTCATGCACAGAGTAAAATAAAAGATAGGAACAGAGGTCATTAAAATGGTTTAGTATCACTCTAGTTGCCATTTTGCAGGTACCCCTCGCTTGATGGAATGGGGGGGGTTGGTCTTATTATCTATTACCTCTAAAGCTATGGTTTATGAAACTGAATTCCATTGAATCCCTCACCTATGTAACAGATTTTCACTCAGAGTAATACTGATTCTCGGGCTAAATTGTAGTAGACAGGGTTTGTTAACTACCCAATGTCCATTTCTCATCTTCTTTCTTCCTGATAGAATCCCAGTTTTGTCTAGGTATCTTTCCTCCCCCAAACACATACACACATACCCTCACACATACACACAAATAAAATCAAGGGAAGCTGATCCCAAGAATAGATCTTTAGTCTAAAAAAGTCAATTAGCACATGGGATTTCCCAGCAATTAATAATATATTGAGTGGTCATATGTCCTGAACTGGCTCAGTCTGAGTGAAGGATACTACCCTTAATCCTAGATTGTGAGAGAGGTTTTTCTCTCTCTTCTGCTAGACAAAAATAAGGAAGGATGTAGTCCCAGTAGCCACTGGCAATCATCTTAATGTCTGAGGGAAATCATTGATTGAATGTCATTGATGCTGAAGATGGCAGGAGGGATAAACAGAAAGATCTAGAATTCTTGATCATTCCAGTCATCTATGGATCACTTGGAACCTGTGTTTCTATGGGATGTCTCTTTTGTAAAATATAATTGTATTTATTTCTTTCCAGTTTGAAATGGGATTTTTTTCTCACCCATAGCCCAAAGCATCCTAATACACAAGCTGAAAATACTTGGTGAGAAAGAGTAAGAAGTAATCAGATATTTAGGATGCTGAACATGAATTACTATAGCTTACTTTTGATTGCCTTTCCTCTGTTAGTAGGCGTACTTATTGGCTTCCTCTTTACCCCCAATAGCTTAATCACTCCGGAAAATCCTTTAATTCTCTACTTATCATTCTAAAGTTGGGGATGTGAAGTGTGAGAGAGGCTGCACCTACAATGTTTAGGTTACTTGTGTTAACGCAAGATGTTACTGATTGAAAGTGTTAACCAAAGGAATGGTGTAGAGGCAGAGAAGCAATGTTGGGACTCACTTTCCTAACTTTTCTGAACCCATAGTTCTACTCCCTTTCCTTGGAAGTTACAATTTCCCATAGTGGTGAGATATAAGAGACAAATTGTCAAGAATGTGCCATGGTACCTATTCTGCTCTAGGAAATCCACTTACGTAAAACAAACTAACTTCTATTGATTGGTAAGTTTAAAATTCTCCATGTACCTTTGACTTCAGGCTGATGGATATCACATTAAATAGAGGAAGTATAAAGAACATCATCCAAACCTCTCCCACTTCATCTCAAACCTTACAAAACATTTTGCATGCTCAGAGAGAGCTGGGCTGAACTGCATATTTCATTGCCAAATAATATTCATGAAGATCCCATTCCATGCACTGACTGTCACTTAAGGAATGAAACAGGACTACATAATCAGTTGAATTTAATTCAATCTATTTTGTGCAGTTGTGTTCAAGGTTATAACAAGGTATGTAGAATCAGGAATTAGACTTCCTATAGAACCTCAAGAAACATGTCCAGGGTAGGAATTCAGGGGAAAAATGATTTTGCTCATAAAACATGTACATAAGATTGTTTTGTAGATTCCATTTGATGTACTATTATGGGTGGATAATAAACCAAAACATAACCAAGGTTTATCATGCTAGCCTTCACACCAAAGAGAGAAAATATACACAGCTCTAGTTTTCAACCTGAACACATTAATAAAAGCTCTGAACAATTCTATGCCTTGGGGTGGAGTGACCAAAGAAATTGCAACTTTTAGATAAGAAAACATCCCAAATAAAAAATTCAAGTATTGTATTAGGAGACCCATCAGTGATGTGGTCTGTAACCCTATTTCAGACATTTGGCCACAGGCACCAAGGTCATCCTGGGGACATCACCCTTCTGTTGGGTATACCCCGTTGTTCTGGGCTGTCTAGGAGGGTGGCACTGACCTTTCTTGCTTGTTAAGTGTATTCCTGCAATATGTTCAAAGGAAATCAGGTTACAAGAAACAAAAACTAACATTCAACATGAATAATGTAAAAGCATATAAAGGTAGTCCACAATTTTATAATGAATATTCTCCATTTCTTCTTTCAACAAACATCATTTGTCAAAAACAGTGCTAGGCCTTAGTGATACATGTAAGACCCAGAGGCCTTGTTCTCTAGGCGCTTACAGTGTGATAGGTGAGACCTGAACAAGCTTGTAGATACTTTTGAAACAACGTGTTTACAGTTGCACTGAGGCTAAGTAGAGGCTATTATAAGATCATGCAGTGAAAAATCTAAGCTAGTCCAGGACATGTGAGTGGAAGTCAGGGAAAGTTTCCTAGACAAACAGATTCTTGCCCTTTTCCTTGAAGATCCAGTGCCATTTGGTCAGTGAAGATGAGTGGGGACACTGGAGGTAAGCAACCTGGACAGCTGTTCCAGTGTACACCAGCTGAATATTAATATTGGTACTGAGCTTGGGTGTCAACACATTAAAGTCTCGATTTAGCAATGGTAGACCTTAATCTATTTCATGACTGAAAGACTCAATCCTGACAGAATATCTATCTATTCATTGAATAAGTTTCTAAAATGGCAGTTTCTAGCAGTATTATTTAATACAGGCATACCTCCTTTTATTGCACCTCACTTTATTATACTTCCCAGTTACTGTTTTTGGCAAATTGAAGGTTTGTGGCAACCGTGCATTGGGCAAGTCTGTTGGTGCATTTTTCCAACAGCATTTGCTCACTTTGTGTCTCTTTGTCACATTTTGGTAATTCTCGCAATATTTCAAGCCCTTCGCCAGCAAAAAGATGACGACTTATTGAAGGCTCGGGTGATGGTTAGCATTTTTTAGCAATAAAGTTTTTTTTTTTTTGTGTGTGTGTGTTACGCGGGCCGCTCACTGATGTGGCCTCTCCTGTTGCAGAGCACAGGCTCCGGCCGCGCAGGCTCAGCGGCCTTGGCTCACAGGCCTAGCCGCTCCCTGACATGTGGGATCTTCCTGGACCGGGGCACGAACCCATGTCCCCTGCATCGGCAGGTGGACTCTCAACCACTGTGCCACCAGGGAGCCCAATAAAGCATTTTTAAATTAAGATATGTACATTTTTAAAGACATAATACTATCTCACACTTAATAGAGTACAGTATAGTGAAAGCATACTTTTTATGTGAACTGGGAAACCAGAAAATTCATGTGGCTTGCTTTATTGCAGTTGTCTGGAACCAAACCTACAATATCCAAGGTATGCCTGTATTAAATACATATTGTAACCAACTGGATGTCATGGTGTTATCTATGGCACCCAACACAATGTCTTATACTTAAGTGTTAATTAAATGGTTATTGAATTAAATTGAAATGCCATCACCTAAATCTTAAATTTCTTGTGTAAAATGATTTCTTGCTGAAAAGTATTTCTACTTTATATTGTACCACAAACTCACTGGGGGAACTGTAGGGATTAGTGAAAGAAACAACACGAAAGTATTCTGAGGCATGCTATTAAAAATAAAACTGTACTACGCTTTTGGTAGTGAAGAGGGATGTGGTGGTTCTTTCTAAACTGGGGCAGGAGGTCAAAAACCAAATCCTAACATGAATAGAGACCCTATAAATCATAATATACTGAAACTAAAGGCTAATTTCCATGTTCATGTAAGTTGCAGGTATGGGGAGAAGACAAATATAATCAACTCTGAATGTCCTATTCATTTTAGACAAAGCTGGCACTATTGATTGGCCTGTTATTACTAGAGCAAGCATTCCTTCACTTTGCTGTCTTCCTTCACTTTGTTTTCAAGTTCTGGCTTCATGCTTAGGAAGTCCATTACTATCCCAAGATTATAAATGTATATTCACCTAATTGTCAGTAAAGTTACAGTTTTATTTTGCACTCTTAATCTTTAGTTCTTATGGGATTTACCTTGTATAGAATATGAGGAAAGAATCTAACTATTTCCCTCAAAGTGCTAGTGTATGTTGTCTTATCACCCAGTGTCTCTCCAGCACTGGGCACAGGAGGGTCTCAATAAAATTATAAAATGAATAAATTAATGCATGCCGAGTCTGAACCTTCCAAAAACTCTTGCCAGGTTTCCCTTGGGATCAACAGTAAGTGATTGTAAGACTGACTCAAATTAAAGTGAAAAGCCTGGCCTAAAGCTAAAAGGCTTTTGTGAGGCTGATATCTGCTGCTTTGGGCTCTAATTAATTGATCTAACTTGTTGTGGGAATATACTGATGAATTCATTGAGGCATGAAAGGGAAAGATGTTAATTATATTTTTTGAGTCCTGAGAAAAATGTACACGTTATATATATTGCATATATATGTATGTGGATATATATATATATACGTGTGTGTGTGTGTGTGTGTGTGTGTATATATATATATATATATATATATATATATATAAATCTCTACACCTTTGACCTTATTTTTGGATTTGAGATACAAACATTTGAATCTATCCATCTATCTACCATCTATTTGGGTATATATACATACATATATATTAAGCATAAGAGGCCCTAGAATTTACTATTTAAGAGTATGGGCTATCAAGACTGCCAGGATTTAACTTTAGCTCTGACAAGTACTAGCTGTATGACACTGGGCAAGTTGCCTAAATGCTCTGTCTCCCAGTTTTGTCTTTAAAATTGGAAGATGGACAGGATTTACTTCAGAACATTGTTGTGAACATTAAATTCATGTAACCATTTAGAATAGAGCCGTCAGTGCCAAGTGTTAGCTTTTATTATTATTCTACTTGTCTTTCCCAATAATCTTTCTTATTTTTTCTCAAGTAACAGATTCAAAATATTTTAAAAAGAACATTTAGGATTATTTGAACGAGAGGTAAAAAAAAAAGTCACTTAGCAAAAAAAGCAACTGCTTTATCATAGAAAATATACAGTAGCACCCATGGATACTAAAACTGTAAAAGAAAAAAAATTCAGAAAGAACAATGTTTAGTTCAGGTTTGAATTCTGAAAAATAAAATACGTAAATTGAAAGTGTAAACTCAGAGGTAACATCGTGTTTCCAAACACAAATTAAGAATTAAAAAATCAGAATGGCAGACTTCTGCTAATCTGTTTAGGAAGGCATAAATTGTTAATCAGGCTCAAGGCAACATTGTTTAATACCAAGTTTAATAAAAATCTGCCTGGAGGAAGAAGAGGTCTGGTGGCCAATTTTGAAAGCTGAGTAGCTCTGTTTACATGCCTAGTCCCTCTAGCTCTCAGGACACCATTGATAGGGTTTCCTTTCAAACTGACTCCTTTTAAAAGAGTCAGAATTATTAAAAACTATAGCACAGGATAGAAAAGTTATATTTTTTCACTGGCGTGAATAAACTTGAAAAGGAAATAAATTGGAGAAATATTTATTTAAGAGAATCTTTTGCAGCTTGTATGAGAAGAATTTCACAGTAAGCATTTATTGAGCCTTCACTATATGCTTACATTCGCTAGTGATGCCTTCATCGTAAAACTGTGATCTTGAGATGGAAGAAGTGATATTTTAAAACCATTTTCTCCTTTCTTCCCAACCTGTATTTATTCATTCCACAAGGCATCTTATATTTGTATCATGTGGGCTCTCGCTGTACAGGGAATCAAGAAAATTTCCTGAAGTCTTGGCATTGTTTTTAGGAGCACTTGTCAATCAGGTGAAAACTAAATTGGAAAGTATTTGACAAGTGCAGTATCTTCTGAGGAGTCAGAGCCTTGTGGCTGCTTCTTTGGATTGTTGAGCCCAAATTTCACTTGCTTTAAAGTCTTTCTTGATAACATCATGGATATTATTGCCTATTTCTTAATTACAAAGCAGGGCAGGTTTGGCTCTTGTTTTCGTGATTGGTTTCTCTAAACAGCCATAATTATCATATGGAGAGAGAGGAAAAAATAAGCAATTTATAAATCTATTTTATTTTAGTGACAAATTGGGAGGCAGACATATGCTCTATTAATGTTCAGAACATCCAGGGTGCAAAGCAAACTTCTTGTTCTTTGGTGCACAATTAACCCAGTATAGGGTTTCAATAATTTCTCCCCTCTCTGTCCACTATATAAAAATCTTTCATTACATCACATTAAACTCAGTCGCTTGAGAGCATTTTACTCTTATGTAGCTTTCAACTTCATATTTTAAGTAAAGTAACTGTCCTAGTTAGCATTCTATTTGGTGAAAAAGTGGTTATTCACATGATTACTAGATATCTAGCAGTGTCCTTCCCTCTACTGGGTCATCTCTTAAACTTAACTGCGTTGTTTTTTTAGAACACAAAGTACACACACGTTTAAATTCAACGAGGGGGGGGGGAGTTAAAACGTAAACCATGGTGCTATTTGTAAAGATATTTTGGAATGTGGCATCTGAGAATTAAAAGCACGTTGAGGAAGAAAGGGGGGAAATATCGTGACACAAAATTTTAAAATATGGGACCTGTATTTGGCATGCCTGCACTTATTTCAAAGGCAGTTTACCTGCAGGTAAATACATGTTCCTTGCATGCAAAAATTATTGCAGAGCTGGTACTTTCTGGATCTGGAGGTTTGGGACCACCTCCTCTTGACGACAGTTACCAGTAAATGACCCCTTCATTCTGCTGTCTTAATAAGGACCTGCCCCAAACATTTCTCTTTTGATAAAAAGGGATATGAGTCAGAAAGAGAGTAAAACTGTGGCACTGACCTTTATCACAAGGCCTTCCTCACAGAATTTAATTCTTTATGAAACACTGACAAAGCCCCAACTAGATACTTTTGTACAAGTAATTTACTAGCGAATAATTGCTGGAAGATATAGTAGCTCTACTTGATTCAAATTAGGCTCAGCAGTAATATACCAGTCTTGGTGAATTTTATCATTTTACATTGGTGATGACTTTGTTTGACCACACGGTTTTGATCAGTGTTAGATTGGAACCTGTTGCTAAGAAGAGATTAGACTATTTTAGTTGAATGTGAAATTGAGCAGTGCCAAACATTTTATAAAATGGATGATAGTAGATTAATAAAACTCTTTTTTTTAATCCTGCAAAGGGGGTTTAAGCTTTGCAGCTCAAAATATGATAAGCTCATTTTCATGACTGAAATCTGTACTATAAGCTAGAAGGCAATTGCTTTGTGATGTAACAATGCATACCTTAAAATACAAATTGACACCTTAGAAAATTTGTGTTTATTCACAGTTATATGTAGTTCACTTTTAGGAAAAAAGATACCCCTTTAATAATGTGTACAGTTAAATTGAGCTGGATTTTTAAAAAAATTAGATATAAATGTAAAAGTTCTTGTTTTCTACTGAATAATCCACTATGTAATCAAGTAGGCGAATTCATTGCTGATCACACATTCTGGCCATGATTTTGGCAAAGCACAATTTTGGAGGACCTATTAATATAGTCAAAGGTTGTATTAGTATTCCAAATGTTATTATTAATCTCTATAAAGCTTAATTAATGGATCAAAAGATAACTTTTGTTTGAATGACTTCATATTTTGGGCCATCTATTTGGCTTATCATTGTAATTCCCCTTTAGTTTTTATTCATCCAAACAAGTAAAAGACTAAGTCAGTCATTTTACAACATTATGTTATTCATTATCTAACCCAGTGGTCTTCAGACTTTTGGATTTCATGGAACATTAACAGTTATTTTTTTAAGGGGGGGAGGGTTGACATTGGGTTGCTTGCAGATTTTAATTTTGTCAAGGGAAAAAAACAATATAATTTATCCATACACTTTCGTGAAAAAACTGCCATTGTAACTCCAAAGAAGTGGGAAGGTCACTGAGTCCTTAAATTGAATAAATTGAGAGTTATGAAAAACATAATAAATAGGTTGTCATCATGTTTCATATCTGATCACTGACCAATAAACTTTTTCTTTTTTGGGCAAAGATGCACACTTGACTTTGGATAGCCTGAGGAATTACTGATTTAGATAAAGTTCACTCAAAATTACCATCAAGCCATTACAAATTAAACAAAAACCTACATTCTTATCATGTGCCCCAAGTAGTGGTCAAAATTTTGAGGGAAAATTTTAGTTCTTCTTTGCAATAGGAGCTTTACAAAAGGGTACGAACACATAAAATTCCTAAGGATGTCTAAATCCTTCTTTTCTCCATAAGTTTCCATGCCTGCTCCTTCATAGCATATTTTTAAATAACAGTATTATAGATTTAAATTTCCTCTTTCAATTTTTAATGCCGGAATTGAGTGGAGATGATAAAAGGTCATAATACTCCAAACTAGAAGTCAAGTTACAGAAGAGATAAAGAACAAAATGAATTTAGTTTATCCATGGACAAGTCACTTCATCTCTCTGGTCATCAGGTATCTCAAATGTAAATGAGGGGCGTTGGGTAAAGTCATCTCTAAGCTCCTTTCTGTGTCTCACATTCTCTGATTATATTTCTAATTGTCCAACTGTCCATGAAGGCTGGAGTAACTACACGACTTTTTGAATGGTGGTAATAGAAAGAATAGAGTTTAATGAAAATGGCTTACCACTGTCAACCATATATAGTATTATTGTATTGTTAAGAGGATGTCTTTCTTCCTTTCTCCTTCCTGCTTCCCCCCCCCGCCCCCCATCCCTTTTCTTGTAAAATTTTACTTGGTAAAGACATGATTCCGAACAAACACTGAACTGTGGTGGGAATGAAATAACAAAACTGTGGTCATAAAAGAAGAAAATAACTATTTTTACCCACCAAAAAAAGGAAGGAAATAAATACAGTCTTATTCAACTCTACCTACAGTCCCCAGAGATATGCATATAGTGAGCTTGTCAATGCACTAAGAAAGGACTGAGGCCCTCAGGGGGTGCAGTGAGGTTGCGAAGCCCCCTGTCAATGAAATAAATAGTTATCGTGTTTAGCGACCTTCCTGAAGTATCCCCTCCAACTTGAGGCCCTCTCTGAAGGCAAGAGAAGATAATTTATTCTCTTATAAAAAGTACCATTATTATGCTCATAAAAATGGCCCACACAATCCTTTTTACTACAATTATAAACTCTAATCCATGCTTCCAAGTGGTTTTTAAAAAATGAATAACCTACAGACATTTTCCTCAGCCTTAAAAATCTGCTTTGCTCTGCTCAGAATAATCAAATCATTCCCATGCTCTCTGCTGCTTTGTATTTCTCAGAGTCACACTTTTACTTCTAAGATACCACAAGTGTTTGTTAACAGCACATTCATTAAGTGCTTGGCTCAAACAAATTTCCTAGAAATTCAAACCAAAAAAGGGCTTAAAAGGATACAAGTATAACATTTTCCTTTTGACTTACTGTATAATTATTAACATACAGAATGCATGTAAAATACTTAGAACAGTGTGTGACATGTAGAAAAGCTCAGTAAAGGTTTATTATCATTTACTTTATAATTATCATCATCATTATTTGGATGTATAAAAATTCTGAGCTTACTGGTATTTTTTTTAATCTTGGCTGAAAAAAAATATATATATATTTTTCACATACACATTTGAAAATATATTTGCCATATTTGTTATCAGTCATGTATGGGGTAGGGGTGTGCTGTCCTGCTAGTTCAGTCTTTCTTCATGCTATACCACATATAGAATCCAAATGAATGACTTATATTTGGTCTTTATCACTTTTGTGTACTTTGGATTGCAGGTGTCAGAAGGACACACAGTATGTCTATTTAGCTTGCAGGACAATAAAGATAATAGAAGGAAAGGAGTCGATATTCTTCAAAGCACTAAGAAAACCTTTCTTTGATTCTGCTGGGATTTCAGACCACTTTTTAAAAATGTACTCTGCTTATTTTATGATCCATGCAGGATCATTTCCTTTAGATGGTGATTTTTTTTTTTTTTTTTGCGGTACGCGGGCCTCTCACTGTTGTGGCCTCTCTCGTTGCGGAGCACAGGTTCCAGATGCGCAGGCTCAGCGGCCATGGCTCACCGGCCTAGCTGCTCCGCGGCATGTGGGATCTTCCCAGACCGGGGCACGAACCCGTGTCCCCTGCATCGGCAGACGGACTCTCAACCACTGAGCCACCAGGGAAGCCCTAGATGGTGATTTTTTAAAGGATAGCTTTCAAATTTGCATTCCATGGTAGAGAAGCATAGTATTTATAAACATGTTAATGATGTAATCATGTTTATAAAGTTGTATTTAATAGTAGCAATATTTGTAAAATGGAAAATGCACCCTGTATAAAAATGGCAATTTAAATTCTATTCCTATATTTGTATGTTTTCCTCTTATGTAAAAATTCACCTCCTCATCTCCTTTCATTTTACTTAACTGGGACACCTCCTCAATTTAATTTTTCTTGCTGTTTTCCATTCCTATCATTTATTAGGTCTCCTGAACATCTTTTGGGCAGATCTACCAAATTAGGGAATTATAGAAGGAGAAAAACACAGTGCTTTTTCAAGTGATGAAATATGAAGATAAATTATACCCTGTGGTGTGGCTAGCTTTATGTTCCTCATCTTCTACCTGAGTTGTTCTCTTCCACAATATAGCACTGAATATGGTAGGAAAAGCTTGGGACCCATGTTGCCCATTTATACTGCACATCAAATTTAATAGTAACATTCTGGCTTTAATTAAACTCTTCCTCTTATAAATCACAGCAAGGTGATCTGATTAATAGAGGAAATGAGCACCCAACAGTTTTAGTGTAACGATATTAAACGGATGAAACAAGGTAAAATAACCTCTAATAATCTGTGAGGATGGGGACACAGAACCCTCTGCATATGCGTCCACTGCATGTGTGCTCACAGCATTCATTCTTCAGTTAGTTTTCTTTGTTGGAAGAGTTAAAAATTTCCTGGATAGTTCAGTCTTGAACAGCTAGAATACAGACTGTATCTGGTCCCCTCTGACCCAATCATTTTGGCTTAAAGAGCTTTCCTCCATTTACATCTGTAGTAAATGAAGGTGCACCACCTTTTTGAAGGATTATTTATACTTTTCCCCTCTTACCTTCTCTCTCTACTTTGTGAGTGATGGGGTTATAAAGGCTATCTACTTTTGGCTGTATACCTTAATTAGGGAAAACCTGAGGTTTCTCATCTGATTGCTTTGAAAAGGGGAGCATTCCTTAGGAATAGGAACTTTTAAAAATGTAGTCCGGTTTAATCTTCATAAGAGGAAAGCTCAAACAAAAATATTGTTTAGATCTAGGAAACTCTCTCAAACTCTCATCTGTGTTCAAAATAAAACAAAAAATCCTAATGGAGAGAAAAAAAGAAAAGAATGAAGAGAAAACAAAAACCAACCCAAACCCTACATTTCTTTATTTCTTCTCTACACAGTGTCACAACCAGGTGCTCTGTGTGTAGGTGAATTTTAATTTTCTTCTTTCAGCAATTTCACTATTAGCATGATGTTCTTGAGTCTTTGTATTTAGAATCATTATTCAGAAAAAAATTTAAACCAGAGAAGGTTTGAATATCTACGTTTTCACCTTTTTGTGAAGCAAATAAGGTAAGCTCAGTAGACGCTAGCTAGGCTGAAACACTATTAAAAAATGCAATTCAGGCTGAGTTACTGCTCGTTATTTTTATAAGCAAGACCCTAATTCTGATCGACCCCAAAGAATGGGCTGCTGTGACTAAGCTAGCAGCAGAAGCAACTGGCTTCTGCCGGATGTTATCTCATTTGGAACACATTTCAAACTTTAGAACAGATTTTTAAATTGGGAGTTGAAACCTGCAGACTGTCAGCAGAAAAGGCTGATTCACCACTGTAGAACTTATCTTACTATGAGTTCCAGGCAGAGTTTTTTTAAGGACTAGGTTACCTAAAATGTGTTGTGATACATCAAAGAGAGAAATAAAAAAACACTTCCTGGAATAAGAGTGACACATGCATCTGAGCATCTTTTGGACTTTTAATATATGTTTATTTGAATGTGGACTTCTTTAAAATAGAAACCTCTAGTTCAGTATAACTTGTGGATGTTCATGGATCTCTGAAAGGTTAATTAATTTTTTTCTGCAAATATTGCTTCATATATTTGCATGAGCCCCCATGGTGGGGGTTCTTCATGTGGAGCTTTTTGAGCCATTATTATTATTGGGTAAACTGGAGTGAAAGAAGTACAGTCTTGGCAAGGTTAAAAATAAGGAATGTCTTATATTGATAGTGAAGGGGAAGCTGTTATGTGCGTATTATTTTAAATAACAAAATCCATGATGCAACTGAACTGCAGGGAGAAATGCATGGTGTGACCCACTAGAGGTCCCTTCCAACTAAAAAAAGTTTACTTCGTTCAGAAGATTTAGCCTCTGTAAATTGGCATTCATGACTGCAAAGCGAGTAAGGGCCAGAAGGGGGGACTGCACATTTTACTTCCTTAGGGAGAAACATGGTTTCATTCAGATTATTTGTCACATTTTATCTCTTTTTTTTTTAATCCTTATGTGGCACAATCACTCAATTAGCTCTAGTTAGATATTCAGAACCTGTTGTTCCAAGTTACTGATACATTTGTAAAAAGGAAGTGTCATTTGATGTCCTGGTACTGTAGTTGTGCTTTCTAGAGATATTAGCTGTTTCAAGTATCTTAGAGCAATATTTTGCAAGATAGATTTTTGCTTAAAAAGGAAGAGTGCCTCAGATTAAGTTTTTACTTGCCAAGCTGATGGAAGTGGTGGGTGGAGGAGGTATTATACACATTTTCTGATAGCAGGCAACTTGGTAGAAAATGATTATGTTTCTATATATTATCTTTGCAGAGTTAGCATTAAGAAATGTAATTGCAATAAATTGATGTAAAAGCCAGATAGTAAAGGGACTAAAAGTTCCTACAGAGACACCAGTCAGTCACTTATAATGGTAGCAAAAGATAATTGTAGACAAGTACAGAAGAACTAACCATTGCTATTTTCCTTCAGAAATGTATTGCTGCTTCTCATGTTTTTCTGAAGACATAGGTTACTTCCTCTGCTTCTAAAGTATGCCATGAACCATCAAACCAGGTAGAAAAAGATCTGCCTTTTATTTCCCCCCAATACCTTTATAATTAGAACACACCAAAGAGCAAAAGGGGGTGAGATACAATCCTGTGTGATTGCATTTTCCAGTAAATTGTTAGATTTCTTTTAAGTTTCTGAGCTCTGCATTGAAAATCTGGCCTCTGGCATAAACTTTGCCCTCCTCCTGCTTGATCATATCCCCTTTCTTCACACAGCTTGTTTTCTGGCTCTCTAAAAAAACAGCCAGCACAGAGCCATGCAAGTGCTGATACACAAAGGATGATGCTCAAGCCAAACTGGAAGAGATTTTTTTCTCCTAAAGTAAAATACCAAAGGTTTTCCTTTTCAGGGACAGGCATCAGCAAGAAAAGAAAGGAAATAAGCAATACTTGGTCACCGTTTGTATAAGCTTATTTGTTCTTCATTCTTAGAAGAGTTGTGCATTAGCAAGGTATATCCCTGTGTTCCTTTTCCCACACAGGGAGGATTTTGCACCCCCTGGATTATAACCACTCAGAAAGCCCATATTTTGCATGTGCACCCCTCCAAAGCAGTCAGACATGTACACATTAGCCACTCTAGCAACATTTTTTGCAGGAAAAAACCTCTTCTTTCCTACATTATGTGCTTCAGTAAGTGAAAATGAATATTGGCTGAGACACGGGATGATACACCTCCATAGTGTGAATATCATAATTAAAATGTCTTTACAAAAAAAAAATGAGAGTGAGAGAGAAATGTGTGGCTATTCCAGATGATTAAACTTCTTGGTACTTGGATGTTCTCTGTAGTTCACTCAGGTGAACAGCCCCTTGCACTAACAAGGACCTGCATATAACTTCCCATAAAATACAGATTTTATTGCAGCAGTGACAACACTTCTCAGTACGACGCTGACCTTTCCAGCATCTCCCGTCTTGAGATCCCCGATAACTCTGGGCATAAGAATAACTACAGAAGTAATCCCAGCTCTGCAATACACAACATAGCAACGTTCCCTCTTATTAAATTCCGTAATTAACGCATCGGGGGCTCCACTTTTCCTGCATCGGACACTTAAAACCAGGCACACTTGGTTTGTTCTCCAACCAGTCCGGGGGAGGCGTTATCTCCCAGATTTGTGCCTGGCCAGCCTTGGAAGAGCACGAGCGAGCTCCGTCTTCCGTATGACTTTTCCCTGGACGGTGTGCTCCATTTTCAGAGTCCAACGTTTGACTTTCCTTGCAACCTAAGCATTTCTGCCCTATGTGAGCCGGCAGGCGTTGCCCCCAACGTGCGAGCTAATAGTTTTTTTAAAGCTTCTTCTCCGAGACAAATCATCTCTTTAGCCTAAGTTTTCCTTATTGGGAGCATTCGGGAGTTCTCAAGCTACCTAATTTTCTGCTTTAGCCCACAAACCAAGAGATGTAACTCGGCCAAAGCAGTCCCTGCACAGACCCTTGTAATGTGGGCAGGTGGGAATAAATCAAGCCCCAAACGGCTCCGCGGGTCCTGCACGCACCAGCGCCCTTGGTAATTGACCAGCCAACTTTGCAAATGCCGGAGCTCCCTTGGCAGCCTCTGCCGGCGGAGAGAAAGACAGTGGGTTCTTCCCGGAGGCCCCGTCACATATGCCCCCACCAAGCCCCGCCGCGGTCTTACCAGAAGGCGGAGGAGTGGCGCCGAAGCTCCGCGGGAACCGGCGTCCGTTCTGGGCAGCGGCAGCAGCGCCGCCCGCGCAGCCGGACCCGAGCGCCCGCCCCGACCCGGGCTCGCAGGCTGAACATCCCTCCCAACTCCAGCGTGCGGCACCCAGCGGGCGGAGATGGCTCTCTTTCTGATTGGCTTCCATCAACGCTACAGAATTAAAAAAAGAAAAGGCATGCACCATCGCCAACTGAGACCGAACCCACCTCTGCTCGCCTTCCTGCGCCCGGGGAGACACTGCGACCCGCCCAGGCTGCTCCTGCCTCCGCCGGCGCTGCGGTCGCCCGCTCAGCGGTTCTTGCTGTCACGGCTGAAACTGCAGCTCTCGGGACGGGAAGGTTACGGGCTCCAGAGAGCTGGCTCTTGTGGGCACACACTGATTTGCAAGTGAATGAAGTGGGAGGGAGCAAAGAGAGGAGGACTTTGTTAGAGAGGCCCAGTGCCTGCCCCCGCCCGCCCCCTCCCCTTGACAGAATGACTCCTGTGTTTGAAGTCCTGAGCAATTCGCTCCCTGTAACACTCCCTCTGCCCCAGGCTTTCCTTTCTTTTCCTTTCTGATTTTTTGGAGGGTTAAGACATACTCAGAACTTGCATGACTTCATCTGTTCCCTCCTTTATACTATCAGAATGCACCTTGTGCTATTATCAGCAACGGTTGGATATTCTTTTTTTTTTTTTTAACCGACCGAGCAATTACAATTCCCAGGGACACCAGTACCTCGTTGCGCTATCAGTTGGTCAGCTCCGTGTTACAGCACGCATAACATGCACACACATAAAACAAACCCGGTCTCCTGAGATAACAATACTGACGGCTTTTCTTTACAACATAAACAGGCGTTTTCCAGACGCAACTAGGCACAGAATCAGACGCGTCTTTTCTTCTCTCCTTCCAGGAAGACACGTTTTTCACATAGTCCTATGAGTAACCCCAGGATGTTGGAGAATGAAGCCATGCTTCCCTGGGCTTGCAGAAACATTCAAATCCCAAACCCTTCAGGCTCACCACTGACTTACGGCTGATTCCATCTTTCTGAATCAGTTAATACAAGAACGCAAAAGACTTGCAGAAGAGTGTATAATGATATTCAGGTCTGCTTAACAGTTTAAGATGAAAGTTCCTGAAGTAGGATAATCCCCAAATTAAACTGTTTGGTACACATAGCAGTTTGCATAGCTATATTTACAGTGACCAAAAAGTAATTTCTAATATGAGGGAACTAAGCTGCAAAAATCTTAAGCATGTCCAAGTATTATTAAGTGAGTGTAATTGTTTTCTATATAGAAGATACAGACATGATGGAGCCAGGCACTGTTAGATTAGGAAAATTAAATCTAATTACCACGGTGATTGCACCCCGGGTCAGTAGCATCCCAAACCAGCTGTTAGTGTATGCTGTAAGTTGTGGGGAGATTTCATTGCATGGTGCACTAAAAAAAATCCAGGCTGCTTTGGCTTCTGAGTGGTTAAACAGGTTGGAGGTTGGTCTCCTTCCCAACTGAGCTCTTACTAGAAAATCTTTTGTTTCTCCAATAGAAGTTCAGGCATTTAAATAAAGCCAAAATCAAAGTATTTCCTCTAGGCAGTCACTGCTTCAAAGATGTGTGCATGGAATGGTTTTAGCACAGATGTTCCACACATGGAAGATGGAAAGACTTTGAATTTCTCTCTTGAAAAGATCTTCCTTTAATGAAGAACTTCCACCAACTTACAAAAAGAGGCTGAACATTTTGTCTTCATACAGCTATTCAGACTCTTGTGGAGGAAGGATAGGCGAGAAGAAAGCTGCTTCCATTCCTCAGACTATGAATTCTTATACATTTAATTGGAAATACTAGCTCCTTATGTTTGTATAGTCCTTTACTGCTTACAAAGTACTTTCACAGACTATTTTATTGAAATCTTCTTTCAACAAGTGGTCCGATTTTTCCCTATTAGGACAAAAGAAGCAGATTGTTGATGAGATTGCATAGGTTAACATGTCCAAGGCAATAAAAACTGGTAAGCAGAAGAGTCAGAAATATTACTGGTAAAACTGTGGCTATATGTGTGTATATATGTGTGTGTATATGTATATATATATATGCCAATAAAAATAAGCCACATTTTAAGACTGCCTTTTGCAGAAAGATATGCAGAATAACTGATTTTTATGGTAAAAGTGGGATAATAGTGAAGTTGATGTTCCTCCTGTTGAACAAGTTTGTATCTCGCAAAGCAAATCTCTAATTGTTTGCAATATACTATTCTTCCAACCCCTCTAAGCTACATATCAAATGTGGTTAAAACAACTACTTTTTATTAAGAATGGATAAACGGGGCTTCCCTGGTGGTGCAGTGGTTGAGTCCGCCTGCCGATGCAGGGGACACGGGTTCGTGCCCCGGTCCGGGAAGATCTCACATGCCGGGGAGCGGCTGGGCCCATGAGCCATGGCCGCTGAGCTTGCGCGTCCGGAGCCTGTGCTCCGCAATGGGAGAGGCCACAACAGTGAGAGGCCTGTGTACCGCAAAAAAAAAAAAAAAAGAATGGATAAACAATCAATTTGCTTTGGAACAATTCAAGTGGCAACATTAAATTACATAAAGGGTAGCACATTTTAATACTAAAAAAGATTTTTGGGTGATTTTTGAGGAATTCTAGCCATATTTACTACAATCATTATTACTTTTCAATTACAGAAGTGATATAAATATCCAGAATTATTTCATTCTCATTTCAGAGATTAAAAAACTGAGACTTACTAAGGTTAAATGATTATCCAGTGTCATATAAGTACTGTTTCCAGTTCATCCTCTGGCACACCAAAACATGCTGCCAAGTAACAGAAGTTAATTAGAGGTAAACAGATGAGAGGGTCTTTGCCATCATCATGTAGGGTCTTCTCACGAAACTCAAGAGTGGAAATTGTGCAGGGCTTCTGGAAAGACTTGGAAGCAGACACTGAGAAGCCACCAGTACTCCACCTGTGGTACTACTTTCCTGTCTTCACTGTGCTTCTGCTTCTGTTTTGTCTCCCTTCACACTGGCTTCCTCTGTCATTCAGTCAGACCTTCAGAGCAGTACCGCTGATAGTTCCAGAGCTAACTTGTTGGAGAGAGTAGTTTCTCCTTCTGCTCCATTTCTAATTTCTTGCAAAGCAGCTCTGATTGGTTGGGTGTTCTCCTGGACCAGTCGACTACCCGCTCCCCCCGCCCCCCATGCCCCAGGACCCCAAAGAGGGGTAGCAGCTAGGGAATGCCCTTGTGAACTGGGAGTACATTCCAAAAAGTGTCCCATTCCATACATTCTCTTGTTTTGTTTAGTAATTTGGTACAGCTGAAGTATCTCATCAGTTTTTAGACTACTTCATTATTTTATATGCTTCAGTCAAAATTACTTGTACTCGCGTTTTACGGCTTGCAAAGTTTCAGTTTTTTAAAAATACTCCTCCATAGACCATTACTAGGGATATTAATTTTGATGAGGGATTTTTCAACTTCTAAATCTCTCTTCAGATGATTAAGAGGCCATATTATCCTTATAATGGGGATGCATATAAATAAATAATTACAAATTCTCCGACTTTTCAATAATATGCATCTCTATGCAATGATTATCTGATAAAAACATTTTCATGATCATCAACAATTATTCTTGATTAGAAGAAAAAAGTTCACTTTTAAAACCATGTGCCTAATTAAGACTCTTGGCATGGGTAGTTTTGCTTCATCCAACTCTTCCGTCTACAATTTACCTTAAATGTGCTGCTACCAGAAAAATTACACGCGTTACAATGCTTATTACTTAATCATCACGGTGTGCACATGTGAACAGATTTCACTGAGGAATGAGTGTTTATTTCCCACCTCTGCCCTATGTGTGTATGCACGTGTGCTCACATGCATACACACACATGCGTGCACACACACACCAGTGTTTAAGGTGGAAAAAGGTTTAACCACTCTGGGTATTATTGAACTGAAACAAAGGAGACAGGAAACCTCGATGGAATTCCTCTTTTGTGAGAGCCATAGACATCTCAATACAAGATAAAATAAATTCACACAAGCTTCGTGTGCTTATCCAGGTTTTCTAATCCTGGGAGAGTTTCCAATACTGTATTTAAAATGGGTTGGATCCCAGGATGCATTAAGACATTTCCCTCTTGATCATTATATTTGACTCATCACTATAGGTAGATTATAATAGCCAGGAGATTTCCAAATGAGATAAATGCGCAGCAGCAAAATGTTATTGACATACACAGGACATTTTAGTACTCTGGGCATTTCCAGGTTGGTAGAGTGGACTTCGATTTTTGACAAATTCTTTTATATTTTATTCACTGCTTAGTGGTAGAATCTAAACTTATCAGGTATCTACAATTCAAGTTTGGTAGACTGTACTGTGTTAGTGAAGGAGCATGCCCTGGTTGTGAAGAAACAGCCCATTAGGAGGATATGCAAGGTGTCAGCGTATTCTCTTAAATAACTGGTATAGATGAGAATAAACAGAAAATCCTACACTTGGATGCAGAGGAAAAAAATAATTCCTTTCTCCCACTAATCCCTCTCCCAATTATAGAAGCACTTGATGGGAATAATGGCAGGCTGGTGTGGGAAAGACAGTATAATAACACATGTTCAGAAATATTTTTGGAGTATATACATAGTGAGAGTATTAAAATTTCACAGATTTTGTCAAAAGAAGACAAAACAAAGACAAGAAGATTATCCTTTGTGTAGGCATACGTGTTCTCTTTAGAATAGACCAGACCTCACCTTAGAACCTACTGTTCCTCTTTAGGTACCACACTTAAATACCTTTTTCTTTTTTGCCCCTTCTCTGTATTTTCACTGTACGTTCTAAAACACCTGTAGTACTTTAGCTTGACCTCATTGTTTACGTATTCTTGTTCGTCTACCAGACCGTATATCCACTGAATTCCTGAAGGTAGAGCGTTTGCCTGTTTTGGTTATCATTTTAGCTCCTGGTGCTTGAAAAACATGCTTGGTGCTTACATGTATAAGTAAGTAGAGATCTAGATAAACTAGAATTGATACAGTAGACAGAATGTGGAGATGATTCATAGACTTAAGATCATGTTTATGAGCTAAAGGTGACAAGACTGGAAAAGAGAAGATTCAAGTTGGCCATGAGCACTTTCAAATACTTGATGAACTGTCATATGGAAGAAAATTAGACTGGCTTTTAATGTGACAGAAGCTTCAGTTAGTATCTATTGGAGAAGCCACTGGAAGGTACTGCATTTTGTTAATTCTAAGATACCTGTATTTTCCCACTTTAACATCTCTGAAATTACGACGCCTCTTAAAATTGATGTGATAATAAAGGATCATGTCATGGTATAATTGACAGTGTCTCTTCTTTCTTAATGACATTAAAATAATTGTGTGACTTACTACCATTGGCATCTTTGATCTGATGACATGCAGATGGTAGATTTCAGCTCAACATATGGAAGAATTTTCAAACTCTTAGTTCTGTTCAAGATGAAAGGTACTGGCAGCTTCAGCATAGCGGTGGGTCCCATTCCTGAAGGCATTCAATCACAGACTGGACAAACACTTGTTATAAATGAACTTACCAACTTCCTGATTGAATGATCTTTCACATCTTTGTCAAACTTGAGATTCTAGAATTCTCGGCCTCTTATTTTTGTAGATGAGAAAACAAGGATAATACAGGTTAAGTGCTTTGTCCAAAGTCACACATCTCATTTGAGACCAAGACTGGTCTGTCCATGCTTCCCATTTTGTACACCCGAAACTAACAAAACATTGTTAATCAACTATACTCCAATATGAAGCTACTTTCATTTACTGTGTATCCTTGTTTTCTCTTCAAGCTTGCAGTATAGAAAATGGGTACATACAATATTTTGATAAGAGCAATAACTAACATTTTCCGCCTATATACGATATGTCATTTACTTGTTCTTTACATGTGTTATCACATTTAATCCATGTGATGGCTCATGGGCTAGGTATTATCATTCTTGTTTGCAGATGGGGAAGCTAAAGAATGGGAGGTAAAGTAATTTGTTCAAAGTCACACAGTTAGTATGAGTCAGAGCTAAGATTCAAACACAAACTTTGAAGTGAGTTCCTGTACTCTGAATCACTATATAGGGGCACAGAATTTACTGCAGAATCTATATGGAGTGGTGTGAAAATCAAAATCTGCCATAGTATGAAATTTCTGATTTTAAGATAAATGTGCTTTGGGTGTTCCATTACTATCTTTTTTTTTTTATTATTTGCCTCAAGATATCTGGATAATGTTTTCAGCTCTCCACTGCATTTATGTTCAAACAAAACCTTAAGTGCTTTTGTTAAATTTTAGGGCCAGCAGAAAGCTTATCGATAAACTGATAAAGTAAATTTACTTCTCAAATCAAGAAAATTCAGCTTTATTCTCTGCTGTGTATGTACCTAACTCATGCCTACTCCTACTCTTTTCCTACCTAGAGGTACCCCCAAGTTGAGAAAAATCAGTATTTAACTTATTTCCTGACCTTTGTTTTTTTTTTATTCATTGTGGGCCCTTGGCCATCTGTAAAGATGCATTGATTCTTACCGTTTTTTTTCTGAGGAGAGCTATCTTTGTGCACTTCTGAACCCTCAGGGGGCAGTCTTTATTCCTCAGAAAGGAATCCTTCACAGCAGATGCAGGCAGAATTCTTGTTCACAGCTGAGGTCCTCTCTTTGCTCCTTGGAAATTATACTTATTATCTCTCTTAGAAGGAAAAAGAAAACTGGAAAAAAAGCTGCTGGGTGTCAATTGATAAGAAAAATTTTAAAAGAGCCTTAGTTAAGTCCGTTTTGGGGGGTACTTTTCCAGACATCATAATATTAAAAATATCAAAAATATTTTCATATGCAGGTAGTTTACTGAAAAATTGTGTAGTCTTGACCAATCCCTTGTCTCTTGGCCTTGGTTTATTTATCTGTAAAATGAAGGTGTTTAAGTAGTTTTTTACTCCAGTCATTATTCTCTTTTCTTTACATGTCGCTATTCTGTGTGTGGCCACTAGGGGGACAAAGGAAAGGCCTTTCTATTGAAACTTGCTTCCCATTACTAATTTGGAATAATGTCGTGAAGAACAACCACAGGGAAAGCCGGTTTTTCTTAATGAGACAGTGAATATTTTAAAATGCCTTTTTATTAATTGGTATTAAACTGTGATACGAACTAGTACTTCTTTGTAATATTTGAGAATTTGAGGAAAATGATTATTACTATTTCTATGACCACCAAAGTCGTTATCATTATAATCACGTATCTCCGTGAACATTACCGTGTTCAAAAAGGCCGTGAGCCTTTTTGAGAAGTATCACAAGCCTCAATATTTTAAGAATGCAGATAAAGGCATTTAAAGGATATTTTGAAACTTTTTAGTCGTTATCAAAGTTGGTAATAATTAGTTAACATTTTCAGAAACTAAAGCAACACAAATAAGGAATTTCTAATTGCAAATTTGAAAGGGAGCTGAATGTTTTGTAACTGAAAAAGGTCCATGTATACACAATATCTTTAAGAGCAATTTTAGTAGCTAAGATTTATTGAACACTTACTATATGCCATTCGATGTGTTAAAAGCTTTTGTTTGTATTCTTTTGATTCTCTCAACAACTCTGTGAAGTAGTTACTTTCTCAGGTCCATGAGTAAATGAAGGTTTAGAGAGATTCATTAACATGCCTTCCACACTGCTGGCCTGTAGCAGAGTGGAGCTTTGAATCCAGGCACTCAGACAGCAGAGTGGCAGATACTCATCCACAGCTATATTGGTAACAGCCTGTGCTATACTGCTCTTCCGGATTATAAAATGCTTCACATTCATTGCTGCTCTGTGTGTTTACTACAGTTCTCTTCAGTAGAGGGTGCGGATATTATTAGCCTTTGTGTTTTCAGGCAGGGCAGGAAGACTCAGAAAGGTTCAGAGTCCTGAACAGGAATCTACAGTTTGACTTCGAGAGAATACATAGAAACAAGAGTATTTTATCTTCAACTATTAGAACCAGAATCTGGGGATGGGATGAAATTGTCTACTTTCTGAGCTTTTGGTTTTGAAAAGCATACGCTTATAATCTAGTTGTCTCTAACTCAAAAATGAGACCCTAAAATTCTCAGAAGCTTGAAATTTCCCATTTTTGAACATCAGTAGTCACTCCATTTATCAAGTGCCTATTAGGTGCCAGGAATTACAGTCAGTGCTTTATGAGTTGCCTTTTTTGATTCTTTATGACAACCTTCTAAGGTCAGTATTCACCTCATTTTACAGATGGGGAACAGAAACCTAGAGAGATTAAATAACTTATTCTAGGTAACACAGCCAGCAAACGGTTGGATCTGAACCCAAATCCTGAGTGTGACTTGAACTCAATATACTTAATGAGGTTCAGTGTATCACATTTGTTTGAAATTTGTTTCTATCCTTGGGTATAAATGTGCCCCAAGTTGCAATTGGTGAGGCAGGAAGACTGCGGCTTTATGTGGATGTGAATAAGTACATGCAATAGAAGAGGAGGGTAAGGTTTCTGCTGGTCTTCTTTATTTTGCAAAATCTGATCATTTTTTTGGTGAAGCATAAGGCAGAGCCATCCTGTCTTAAGACATATTGGGGCCCCTGTCCTGGAGTGACTAGCTCTGAGCAGTGAATCAGAGGAGTTGGAACACAAGCACTTTCTACTGATATGATAATATCCAGTTTGTCTCTTAATGTTCCCACTACCCGCAGTACTGGCTGGTGAAATCTTCCTGTCTTTTGCCTGATACTCACAGCTCAGTCCTTTATTTTTCAAGGTTCATTTTACATTTTGTTCATTTGAATCTGATGCTTGTTTGAAGTGGAAGGAGAAAGAAGCACAAAGCCTGCCTATCCTTAGTCCCCTCAGCCCCTTGGAGATGCTGCTAGAAAAGGGGGCAGATCTTATAAAATTATATAGCAGTTCAAGATTAAATTGATTATCTTTCCTCAGAGGGTTTCATTTTAAATAAGTGATGACACACAAAAAATTAGACCAAGAAATAGTACAATGTTATATGCTCTTGTATTTTTTTTTCTTGTTGACATTTTTCATCTGTGACAGTTCATCCATGAGGATTTTGGATAAGTGCATACAAGTTATATTGTGTGCTTAAAGATAGTAATTTCATTTGTTATTTTTATTTGTGCATTTATTTGCAAATGTTTGCAAGCCTTCATCTAAGTTTTCATTGAAACTTCCTTGAAACAACGTTTTTGCACTGAAAACTGGTAGATTCTTGAAGTGTGACTTGTTTCATGCATATGTGTAGTCAGACTTCAACCCCGTCGTATGTCACTTCTCTGCTCCTGCACTAAGGACTTTCCCATAAAATGAGGCGATATATAAGGGGAACTTGAATTACCTGCATAAGTATCGCAAGATAGCATTTAACATTCTAGTTTGACTCCTTCATTTCATACTACCTCTTCCTCCCTTTTGCCACCCTCTGCTTGGCGCATCTACGCTATCCAAAAAGAAAATGGTTATGTGATTATGATGCCAGAGATAAGTAGTTATGGTATGTCTTACTAAATCATTTTGGGGCACATATCTTATTCTGATAACATTTAAATGGCCCGTGATTACAAACATACAGAGTTCTTGAAGATTGATTAAACATTAAAAATACAGCATCCTTTTGCATTTCTAAATGAAAATCATTAGACCAGGCTATTAAAAATGGCAAGAGAGTACATAGCTTATTGGATGAAACATTTAAATTCAGATTTTTCTGGTGCAAGTTTTTATGGTGGAAGCCATGCGAGAAATATTGCTTAGTTCACACCTCCTTTGAATCCTTCTTCATGTTGCTGCCTCTGCAGCATTTTACTAAAAAGTTACAGTGACTTCAGTGAGATTTTGTGGTAAGCTGAACTCCTCACAGCTTGATCCTTCCCTGACTTTGTACTGAAAACCACTGTTGTTGAGTGGAACACAGGTTGCTAGTTGCTCTGTTGGATCTGGCATTCGACCCAAATGCCTCATGTTTATTCCTTACTGACTAGTGACTCCATTTGATTGCCCTTCTGATGCATGCCTCTGAATATACACTGGGGTGGGAAAATATTTTGGGGTGCAAGATCTAAACAGAGCTTAGTGATCTGGATCTTCCCATAGAGCAAATTTCCTGGTTTGTGGTTCACCCTCTCAGAGTTGAGACTGATGCAAAGATGTTGATGGGTTTTAGAGGCTGGCCTCTTGGGACATGGCAGCTTGCCATGATGCCATCAGTTTAGACTAATGATTGCACAGAATTCTCATGAAGCAGATGGCTACTAACCACAATATTAATATTATTTTGCTTTGTACATTTAGGGAAAAGATCATTTCACGGTTGCAAAGGAAAACCTCGTTTGGATTTTATACAGAATGATCTGCAACAGAAATAACATGCTGTCAGGACCTGTTTTATATGCTTTCATTATCAGTGACAAATTGTGATATTAATTCTATAGCAAATGTGTGCTTGGGATTTTAGCATTTCTCTCAGCCATTTCCTTTCTCTGCATAGCTAGCTGTAGAATAAAATGCTCTGAATTTTACCTTGGAGGGATCAACAGCTGGATTTAAATGTTACCTCTGTAATTTGCTTAGAGATACCATTGTTTATAAATGTGAAGAGTGGATGTTCTTTGACAGGATTCGGAATGAATAGAGGTTTGAGGAAATTGCTTAGATAATCCAGGTAGCAGAGACACTTCTGCCTGGATTCCCAGTAACACAGCTGAAAGAAAAGAAATTTACTTCTGTTTGAATTAGTCAGGTAATCACTTATACACTCTGCTTTGTTTTGCTGATGACATTCTGGTTTGAGTGTATTGGGAGAGATGGTGGTGACAATTAAGCTCATGTGATGGAATGGCTGTCCTGTGATCTGTGTAATTCAGCCATGGGGTGCCAATCATTATTTTATTTTGATTAGTGTTCTGGACCTTTTATAATGCTATTTAAAGGATAACTTACTAGCAAAAGTAACTCAGGAATACCTAATGTTAGGACATTAGGGAATTTAGCATAGCTTTGCCTCAAGCACAAGAATTTTAAAATTTGGAACACGAGAGTGAAATGGAGTACTTGGCAGTGGTATGCAAGTTTTCTGTTCATCTCTCAAACCATCTTGAAGCCTAGCATAGGCACACACAATTCATTGTGTGCAGTTGTTTTGAATAGAGCAGATGTTTGGAAATGGTTTTTGACCTGCTTGGTGTCTTGACTTCCTTATTTTTGTGAAGTCTTTAAAATATTATATAAAAAAGAAAGGGAAAAGAACTAACTGCTTTTTGGATCCAGTAAACTAATAAGAGAGGACATAAAATCATAAAACGATAGACAATGGCTAATGAATAAGAGAAGAAGAAGATCACATCTTTTGGGCTTCCCTGGTGGCGCAGTGGTTGAGAGTCCGCCTGCTGATACAGGGGACATGGGTTCGTGCCTCGGTCCGGGAAGATTCCACATGCCGTGGAGCGGCTAGGCCCATGAGCCATGGCCGCTGAGCCTGCGCGTCCGGAGCCTGTGCTCCGCAACGGCAGAGGCCACAACAGTGAGAGGCCCGCGTACCGCAAAAAAAAAAAAAAAAAAAGAAAGAAAATCACATCTTTTCATGGAAAGGGTTGGAAAGAAGACTTAGTAAGGGATGATACTCATATTCCACTGAACTCTTGGTAGTTTAGTTCCAAATCCAAAACAAGAAAAGAAAAGGCTTACTCAGTATCCAAGTGACTGTTTCTTAACAAACTATCCTTAATTATATTCGACATGTAGTTTTTGACCACTTAGCAGTTTTTCAGCAATAAATTAGGATAGGAGCTGACATGATTAGATGGAAGTTTAATGACAGTAGACCTGACAGCTAACCTTGAGCAGCAAGAGAACAACCACCACCACAGAGCAGACATTGAGGGTAATACGACAGAAATACAGTGATGAATCCTCACAAAGATGACTCTACAGTTCAAGAAAAGTTAAATTGTAGTCACTTTCCCTTAGAAAGTTAGTAATGATTTCTTTAAGAAGATGATGAATGACAGTGCATTAAGGCAAATGAGTAGGTGTGCATCAATAATTTGGAAAAATCATTTATGTGGAATAGTGGATTCCCAGTGATGCAGTTCATTAGGTGTCTTTGCATTTGAGTTGGGTCATGTCAAATCAAACAAACATTCTATCCCTCCCTGTGTAGTATGATTCAAGAAATACTGGTGTGGGGCTTCCCTGGTGGTGCAGTGGTTGAGGGTCCGCCTGCTGATGCAGGGGACACGGGTTCGTGCCCTGGTCCGGGAAGATCTCACCTGCCGCGGAGCGGCTGGGCCCTTGAGCCATGGCCGCTGAGCCTGCGCATCCGGAGCCTGTGCTCCGCAGCGGGAGAAGCCAAAACAGTGAGAGGCCCTCGTACCGGAAAAAAAAAAAAAAAAAAAGAAATACTGGTGTGGGTCAGATATCTGGTATTACTCACTTGGAGATTCATTCCTTTAGTCCTTGAAGGCATTTTATTTTCACAAACCTCCTGTTAAAGCTAAAATACCTATAGGTCATAAACTGTAGTCTGGTAATCTATGGATATTACATTATTAGATACGGTGAGAATTTTATGTAGGATAAGCACTTATTCATTTCTTGAGCTCAAACTATCTCTATACTCTGGATACTGAGGAAAAGACTTGGAAAGCAAACAACATATTTCAATTCTGTAAAACAGTAACCCAGCTTTCATTTTCACCTTCCCAGGGAATAGGAATCTTCTAAGCTTGATGCACTGGAAAATTCCATCCATGGTGCTAGCTGTAGCTGATAAATTGTTTGTTCACTCTTTTTGACTATATGACAAGCTTGCCGAGTAAATGATACTACAATTGCAAAATAAACTTTGCAATTAAATGGCATTTAGTTATATGCAGGGATAACTCAAAGATGATTGGTAATGTTATATAAGTTAGTAAGGGAAATAATAAATGTATGCAATTCCACTGAGTACATAACTATATGGGCAACCACGCTTCTGGTTATTAGTAACAGGAGAGAAGAGATGGAGACTGCAGAAGGGGTGAAATAGAAGCTGTGACTGGAGCAAACGTGGAAATAAAGCAAACTGTTAGCCGGGTGGCCCACCTTGTTTGGGGAGAGCACCAATGGTGAGCTCTACCAATCTCAGTTCCAAGGTGAAAAACAATTTGTAGGAGAATTGCTTACTTTTAGGGTAATCATCCATTCTGGATTGCCTGCGATAGTTCCAGTATATACCTGTTGTAGTGGTTTAATTATTATTATTTTTTAAACATCTTTATAGGAGTATAATTGCTTTACAATGGTGTGTTAGTTTCTGCTTTCTAACAAAGTGAATCATCTGTACATATACATATATCCCCATATCTCCTCCCTCTTGCATCTCCCTCCCACCTTCCTTATCCCACCCCTCTACGTGGTCACAAAGCACTGAGCTGATCTCCCTGTGCTATGCGGCTGCTTCCCCCTAGCTATCTATTTTACATTTGGTAGTGTATATATGTCCATGCCACCCTCTCATTTCGTCCCAGCTTACCCTTCCCCCCACCGTGTCCTCAAGTCCATTCTCAATGTCTGCATCGTTATTCCTGTCCTGCCTCTAGGTTCTTCAGAAGCATTTTTCTTTTTTCTTTTTAGATTCCATATATATGTGTTAGCATACGGTATTTGATTTTCTCTTTCTGACTTACTTCACTCCGTATGACAACCTCTAGGTCCATCCACCTCACTACAAACAACTCAATTTTGTTTCTTTTTAAGGCTGAGTAATATTCCATTGTATATATGTGCCACAGCTTCTTTATCCATTCATCTGTCGATGGACACTTAGGTTGCTTCCATGTCCTGACTATTGTACATAGAGCTGCAATGAACATTGTGGTACATGACTCTTTTTGAATGATGGTTTTCTCAGGGTATATGCCCAGTAGTGGGATTGCTGGGTCGTATGGTAGTTCTATTTTTAGTTTTCTAGGGAACCTCCAAACTGTTCTCTATAGTGGCTGTACCAGTTCACATTCCCACCAGTAGTGCAAGAGGGTTCCCTTTTCTCCACACCCTCTCCAGCATTTATTATTTGTAGATTTTTTGATGATGGCCATTCTGACTGGTGTGAGGTGATACCTCATTGTAGTTTTGATTTGCATTTCTCTAATGATAGGGATGTTGAGCATCCTTTCATGTGTTTGTTGGCAATCTGTATATCTTCTTTGGAGAAATGTCTATTTAGGTCTTCTGGCCACTTTTGGATTAGGTTGTATGTTTTTTTGTTATTGAGCTGCATGAGCTGCTTGAAATTTTGGAGATTAATCCTTTGTCAGTTGCTTCATTTGCAAATATTTTCTCCTAGTCTGAGGGTTGTCTTTTCATCTTGTTTATGTTTTCCTTTGCTGTGCAAAAGCTTTTAAGTTTCATTAGGTCCCATTTTTTTTTATTTTTGTTTTTATTTCCATTTCTCTAGGAGGTGGGTCAAAAGGATCTTGCTGTGATTTATGTCATAGAGTGTTCTGCCTATGTTTTCCTCTAAGAGTTTGATAGTGTCTGGCCTTAAATTTAGGTCTTTAATCCATTTTGAGTTTATTTTTGTGTATGGTGTTAGTGAGTGTTCTAATTTCATTCTTTTACATGTAGCTGTCCAGTTTTCCCAGCAACACTTATTTAAGAGGCTGTCTTTTCTCCATTGTATGTTCTTGCCTCCTTTGTCATAAATTAGGTGACCATGTGTGCGTGGGTTTATCTCTGGGCTTTCTATCCTGTTCCATTGATCTGTATTTCTGTTTCTGTGCCAGTACCATACTGTCTTGATTACTGTAGCTTTGTAGTATTGTCTGCAGTCCAGGAGCCTGATTCCTCCAGCTCCGTTTTTCTTTCTCAAGATTGCTTTGGCTCTTCGGGGTCTTTTGTGTTTCCATACAAATTGTGAACTTTTTTATACTAGTTCTGTGAAAAATGCCAGTGGTCGTTTGATAGGGATTGCATTGAATCTGTAGATTGCTTTGGGTAGTATAGTCATTTTCACAATATTGATTCTTCCAGTCCAAGAACATGGTATATCTCTCCATCTGTTTGTATCACCTTTAATTTCATTCAACAGTGTCTTATAGTTTTCTGCCTACAGGTCTTTTGTCTCCTTAGGTAGGCTTATTCCTAGGTATTTTATTCTTTTTGTTGCAGTGGTAAATGGGAGTGTTTCCTTAATTTCTCTTTCAGATTTTTCATCATTAGTATAGGAATGCAAGAGATTTCTGTGCATTAATTTTGTATCTTGCTACTTTATCAAATTCATTGATTAGTAGTTTTCTGGTAGCATCTTTAGGATTCTCTATGTATAGTATTGTCATCTGCAAACAGTGACAGCTTTACTACTTCTTTTCCAATTTGGATTCCTTTTATTTCCTTTTCTTCTCTGATTGCTGTGGCTAAAACTTCCAAAATTACGTTGAATAATAGTGGTGAGAGTGGATGACCTTGTCTTCTTCCTGATCTTAGAGGAAATGGTTTCAGTTTTTCACCATTGAGAACAATGTTGGCTGTGCGTTTGTCATGTATGGCCTTTATTATGTTGAGGTAAGTTCCCCTATGCCTGCTTTCCGGAAGATTTTTATTGTAAATGGGTGTTGAATTTTGTCGAAAGCTTTTTCTGCATCTATTGAAATGATCATATGGTTTTTCTCCTTCAATTTGTTAATATGGTTTATCACATTGATTGATTTGCATATATTGAAGAATCCTTGTATTCCTGGGACAAACCCCACTTGATCATGGTGTATGATCCTTTTAATGTTATGTTGGATTCTGTTTACTAGTATTTTGTTGAGGAATTTTGCATTTGTGTTCATCAGTGATATTGGCCTATAGTTTTCTTTCTTTGTGACATCTTTGTCTGGTTTTGGTATCAGGGTGATGGTGGCCTCGTAGAGTGAGTTTGGGGGTGTTCCTCCCTCTGCTCTATTTTGGAAGAGTTTGAGAAGGATAGATGTTAGCTCTTCTCTAAATGTTTGATAGAATTCTCCTGTGAAGCCATCTGGTCCTGGGCTTTTGTTTGTGGGAAGATTTTTAATTACAGTCTCAATTTCAGTGCTTGTGATTGGTCTGTTTATATTTTCTATTTCTTACTGGTTCAGTCTCAGCAGGTTGTGCTTTTCTAAAAATTTGTCCATTTCTTCCAGGTTGTCCATTTTATTGGCATAGAGTTGCTTGTAGTAATCTCTCATGATCCTTTGTATTTCTGCAGTGTCAGTTGTTACTTCTCCTTTTTCATTCCTAATTGTATTGATTTGAGTCTTCTCCCTTTTTTTCTTGATGAGTCTGGCTAAGGGTTTATCAATTTTGTTTGTCTTCTCAAAGAAACAGCTTTTAGTTTTACTGATCTTTGCTCTCATTTCCTTCATTCCTTTTTCATTTATTTCTGATCTGATCTTTATGATTTCCTTCCTTCTGCTAACTGTGGGGTCGTATTGTTCTTCTTTCTCTAATTGCTTTA
The DNA here is from genome assembly GCF_964341445.2 of Mesoplodon mirus. Lineage (NCBI taxonomy): Eukaryota > Metazoa > Chordata > Mammalia > Artiodactyla > Ziphiidae > Mesoplodon > Mesoplodon mirus. The sequence continues at coordinate 158,827,888 of NC_138980.1, forward strand.
GGTGTAAGGTTAGGTTGTTTATTTGAGATGTTTCTTGTTTGTTGAGGTAGGATTATATTGTTATAAACTTCCTGCTTAGAACTGCTCTTGCTGCATCCCATAGGTTTTGGGTCGTTGTGTTTTCATTGTCATTTTCTTCTAAGTATATTTTGGTTTCCTCTTTGACTTCCTCAGTGATCTCTTGATTATTTAGTAGTGTATAGTTTAGCCTCCATGTGTTTGTATTTTTTACAGATTTTTTTCCTCTAATTGATATCTAGTCTCATAGGTCGGAAAAGATACTTGATACAATTTCAATTTTCTTAAATTTACCAAGGCTTGATTTGTGACCCACGCATATATGATCTATCCTGGAGAATGTTCATGACCACTTGTGTAGACAGTGTATTCTAGTGTTTGTGGATGGAATGTCCTATAAATATCAATTAAATCCATCTTGTGTAATGTAGCATTTAAAGCTTGTATTTCCTTATTTATCTTCATTTTGGATGATCGGTCCATTGGTGAAAGTGGGGTGTTAATGTCCCCTACTCTGATTGTGTTACTTTCGATTTCCCCTTTCATGGCTGTTAGCATTTGCCTTATGTATTGAGGTGCTCCTACGTTGGGTGCATAAATATTTACAATTGTTGTATCTTCTTCTTGAACTGATCCCCTGGTCATTATTAGTGTCCTTCTTTGTCTCTTGTAATAGTCTTTATTTTAAAGTCTATTTTGTCTGATATGAGACTTGCTACTCCAGCTTTCTTTCATTTCCACTTGCATGGAATATCTTTTTCCATCCCCTCACTTTCAGTCTGTATGTGTCCCTAGGTCTGAAATGAGTCTCTTGCAGACAGCATATATACAGGTCTTGTTTTTGTATACATTCAGGCAGTCTGTGTCTTTTGGTTGGGGCATTTAATCCATTTACATTTAAGGTAATTATTGATATGTATGTTCCTATTACCATTTTCTTAAATGTTTAGGGTTTGTTATTGTAGGTCTTTTCCTTCTCTTGTGTTTCCTACCTAGAGAAGTTCCTTTAGCATTTGTTGTAGAGCTGGTTTGGTGGTGCTGAAATCTCTTAGCTTTTGCTTGTCTGTAAAGGTTTCAATTTCTCCGTGAAATCTGAATGAGATCCTTTCTGGGTATCACAATCTTGGTTGTAGGTTTTTCCCTTTCATCACTTTAAATATGTCCTGCCACTCCCTTCTGGCTTGCAGAGTTTTTGCTGAAAGATCAGCTGTTAATCTTATGGGGATTCCCTTGTATGTTATTTGTTACTTTTCCCTTGCTGCTTTTAATATTTTTTCTTTGTATTTAATTTTTGATAGTTTGATTAATATGTGTCTTGGCGTGTTTCTCCTTTGATTTATCCTGTATGGGACTCTCTGTGCTTCCAGTACTTGATTGACTATTTCCTTTCCCATATTAGCAAAGTTTTCAAGTATAATTTCTTCAAATATTCCCTCAGTACCTTTCTTTTTCTCTTCTTCTTCTGGGACCCCTATAGTTTGAGGTAGTTATTTCCACTATTTTGTCTTCCAGGTCACTTTATCTGTTCTTCTGCCTCAGTTATTCTGCTATTGATTCTTCTAGAGAATTTTTAATTTCATTTATTGTGTTGTTCATCATTGTTTGCTCTTTAGTTCTTCTAAGTCCGTGTTAAATGCTTCTTGTATTTTCTCCATTCTATTTCAAAGATTTTGGATCATCTTTACTATCATTTCTCTGAATTCTTTTTCAGGTAGACTGCCTAGTCTCTCTTCATTTGTTTGGGCTGGTGGGTTTTTACCTTTCTCCTTCATCTGCTTTGTGTTTCTCTGTCTTTTCATTTTGCTTAACTTACCGTGTTTGGGGTCTCCTTTTCGCAGGCTGCAGGTTCTTAGTTCCCGCTGTTTTTGGTGTCTGCCCTCACTGGATAATGTTGGTTCAGTGGTTTGTGTAGGCTTCCTGGTGGAGGGGACTAGTGCCTGTGTCCTGCTGTATGAGGGTGGATCTTGTCTTTCTGGCGGGCAGTACCACGTCCGGTGGTGTGTTGGGTGTGTCTGTGACCTTATTATGATTTTAGGCAGCCTCTCTGCTAATGGGTGGGATTCTGTTCCTGTCTTGCTAGTTGTTTGTCATGGGGTGTCCAGCACTGTAGCTTGCTGGTCATTGAGTGGAGCTGGGTCTTAGCGCTGAGATGGAGATTTCTGGGAGAGCTTTTGCCGTTTGATAGTACGTGGAGCCGGGAGGTCTTTGGTGGACCAGTGTCCTGAAGTCAACTCTCCCACCTCAGAGGCACAGGCCTGACACCCGGCCGGAACACCAAGACCCTGTCAGCCACACGGCTCAGAAGAAAAAGGAGGGCAAAGAAAAGAAAGAAAGGAGAAAATAATAAAATAAAATAAAGTTATTAAAAATAAAAAAATTAAAACGTCATAAAAAAGGAGAAAGAAAGAAAGAAGAGAGCTACCAAACCAATAAACAGATCCACCAATGATAACAAACGCTAAAAACTATACTAAAAAATCCCAAAAAACTAAAAACAAAAAAAAAGGACAGACAGAACCCTAGGACAAATGGTAAGAGCAAAGCTATACAGACAAAATCCCACAAAGAAGCATACACATACACACTCACAGAAAGAGAAAAAGGAAAAAAAATATATCTATATATAAAAAAATAATAGGAAGAGAGCAATGAAATCAGTAAACAAATCTACTAATGATAATAAACTCTAAATAGTAAACTAAGATAAACATAAAACCAGAAACAAATTAGATGCAGCAAGCAAACCCCAAGTCTACAGTTGCTCCCAAAGTCCACTGCCTTAATTTTGGGTGATTTGTTGTCTATTCAGGTATTCCACAGATGCAGGGTACATCAAGTTGACTGTGGAGATTTAATCCGCTGCTCCTGAGGCTGCTGGGAGAGATTTCCCTTTCTCTGTTTTGTTCGCACAGCTCCTGAGGTTCAGCTTCGGATTTGGCCCCGCTTCTGCGCGTAGGTCGCCTGAGGGCGTCTGTGCTTCACTCAGACAGGACGGGGTTAAAGGAGCAGCTGCTTAGGGGGCTCTGGCTCACTCAGTCCACGGGGAGTGAGGGGTACAGAGTGCGGGGTGAGCCTGCGGCAGCAAAGGCCAGCATGATGCTGCAAGAGCCTGGGGCACGCCGTGTGTTCTCCCGGGGAAGTTGTCCCTGGATCATGGGACCCTGGCAGTGGCCGGCTGCACAGGCTCCCGGGCGGGGAGGTGTGGATACCGACCTGTGCTTGCACACAGGCTTCTTGGTGGCTGCAGCCGCAGCCTTAGCATTTCATGCCCCTTTCTGTTGTCCGCACTGTTAAACGCGGCTTGTGCCCGTCTCTGGAGCTCGTTTAGGCGGTGCTGTGAATCCCTTCTCCTCATGCACCCCGAAACAATGGTCTCTTGCCTCTTAGGCAGTTCCAGACTTTTTCCCGTACTCTCTCCTGGCTAGCTGTGGTGCACTAGCCCCTTCAGGCTGTGTTCACGCAGCCAACCCCAGTCCTCTCCCTGGGATCTGACCTCCGGAGCCTGAGCCTCAGCTCCCAGCCCCCACCCGCCCTGGCGGGTGAGCAGACAAGCCTCTCAGGCTGGTGAGTGCTGGTCGGCACCGATCCTCTGTGCAGGAATCTCTCCACTTTGCCCTCTGTACCCCTGTTGCTGCGCTCTCCTCCGTCACTCCAAAGCTTCCCCCCCGCCCACCCCCCGTCTCTGCCAGTGAAGGGGCTTCCTAGTGTGTGGAAACCTTTCCTCCTTCACGGCTCCCTCCCAGAGGTGCAGGTCTCATCGCTATTCTTTTGTCTCTCTTTTTTCATTTTTATTTTGCCCTACCCAGGTACGTGGGGAGTTTCTTGCCTTTTGGGAGGTCTGAGGCCTTCTCCCAGCGTTCAGTGGGTGTTCTGTAGGAGTTGTTCCACGTGTAGATGTATTTCTGATGCATTTGTGGGGAGGAAGGTGATCTCCGCGTCTTACTCCTCTGCCATCTTGAAGGTCTTCTCTCTACTGGTTTAATTATTGATATTGCATTATTTCACTATCAGAAGTGTTCTAGCTTTGACATTAAATAATTTCATGATCACTATACTTAATTCTGAGTGAAACAGAGGAGAAAATACGGAGCCTATTTTAAAACTGATCATTCACAGGTAACCTCTCTTACAATCTCCTATTTCCTTACAAGCGAAATAATAAAAAAAAACCTGACAGTCATAAGTCTAGTTTCCTACCTAGTAAAGAAATGACACTAAACCCTACAGCAACTTCAACTTTCTCCTCCCACTGCCTTTATGTTTTACGGAGCCACCGATATTCACTGTGGAGTTGATAATAACTAGGCAAAGATGAACATTTCGGATGAGAAATGTAGAAATAAACAATGCTGCACTTCTGAGTTTATATCCAATTGTGTATCAGCCAGGAACTGGAGGGGGAGAAGTGAAGTCCTAAGTTTATGTCCAGAGAATGTTAATATTCCCAGACTCTCAGCCTGCTGTGTCTGGCCTGAGTACTGCTCCTCCCTGGGCAGCCCACCCCACATTGCTAGCCAGGGTGGTTATTAGAATGAATGTATTATCCTTTGGTCATCATTAACACTGGCTGCAGTGGACAGTAAAGTTTTTACGCTCTTTATGAATGGATCTGGGAAGCAGTTTCAGAATTTTTCAAAGTGACTTTTGAGGCCAATATTCTATATCAGGGACATATCCTTATAAACAAGAACAACACATCTCTCAACAGTCACACATTTTGTAAAAAAATGTCTCAATCTAGTCTTCATGTGTTCTGGTAGCGTAGCCCTTCCTTTCTTACTTGTCTTAATTCACCATTGTAGTAACACAACACCTAACGTTTAGATGCTTTGGCTCCCTTTGCAGGGCTGTAGGTTTCTAACAAACATTGTAAATTAATCATTCCCCAGTTTATTCTTGCCTGAAAAAAGAAAAGACTTTGTTTTCTGTGCTTTTGTGATTTGTCCTGTCCTTACATACCGTTCTGTACCTGAAATTCTTGCTTAAGCACTATATGCATTACCTTGATTTAGTTGTTAATTTTTTAAACCTGTTTTTTAAAATTTAAATTGAGGTCATCTCTGTAAGGTGCCTGTTACAGTGTCTAGGGCATAAGGAGTGATCAATGAAAGTTAATTCAACTTATTAATACATTTTTTGTTCTTCTGCCTTGCAGTTCTAAATCATTCTTTTCCATCATGTAGCATATTCAAGTTCATTTCCATTTTATGCATTTGTTCTTATATTGTGGAAGATGGAAATGAAAATGTAAAGCACTAGGATGAGGGTTCTCTCTCTTCTGGGACAGGAATACAGGCATGAGTAGTGTATTCTGTGGAGCAGGAGTAAAAACAATAAATGTCCCAAATATACTTCCTATTAAGCAGGTAAAATTATTTCCCTATTTTCATAACTTTGTATTTTATTTATAGTATAAATTCTATGTTCTTTTCAGTAAATACTGAGCAATGGTTACTAAAGACTATTTTTCACGGCCCCATGTAACATGCTCCTGATATGCAACCAAAAGCTTTCTTTCAGTTAACTTCCTTACTCCTTTCATGGCAGCAACATGGAGCAGTATTTTAGAACCTTGGAAACCTCTGGTTTATACATGGTATTGTTTATTTGTATAGTCTCTAAGCATATTCTTCTTGCACAAAGTAACTTTTGTTTATTTGAACTTAATTTTATAAAAATATGGCACAGCTGAGTTGGATTTTCATAATTCTTTCTCAAATTTGGGCTTTCTTGTCACTGGCAGATTTTTTAAAATATTTTTCTTTCTTTTTTCTTTCTTTTTATTTTATTTTTGGCTGCATTGGGTCTTCGTTTCTACACGCGGGCTTTCTTTAGTTGCGGCGAGCGGGGGCTACTCTTCCTTGTGGCGCGTGGGCTTCTCATTGCGTTGGCTTCTCTTGTTGCGGAGCATGGGCTCTAGGCCCACAGGCTTCAGTAGCTGTGGCATGTGGGCTCACTAGTTGTGGCTCACAGGCTCTAGAGTTCAGGCTCAGTAGTTGTGGCACACGAGGTTAGTTGCTCCACGGCATGTGGAATCTTCCCGGACCAGGGCTCAAACCCATGTCCCCTGCATTCGCAGGTGGATTCTTAACTACTGCACCACCAGGGAAGTCCCAGATTGTTTTTTTTTCTCTTGAAAGGTTAACTGCGTCGTATCAGTCATCTCAGAGGGCTCCTTTGAGATGAACTACGGAAATAATGAACATGGTTCTACATTTTTAAATTTGTTATAAGACTATGACCATAATGGAGAAAATGCCGTCTACTCCCTGGAAGTTTCTGGTGCTAAGGCCTGACTGCACATTGAATTTCATCAGGATGCTCTTGGCTGGTGGAGGTTGAGGGCCACTTCTCTCTGCATCCTGGACTTAACTAGTTCTGATTCTCTCAGTGTATCCACCTGCCTGCTTTGGATGGTACAGTGACAACTGATACACAGGTGCTTTGGCCATTTCTATTATAACATCTACTGGGGATACAAGAAAACTATTACTTATGATTTCATTTAGAACTCGTACCAAATGGAACAATCTCTTTTAATTTCACCAGCAAATGAATTAATTCAGAGTTTAAAAATATAACTAATCTGAAGAAGTATTGAAGAAGATAGATGGTAAATACATCCTCTCTACTTCAGAACTTGCTTTCCATTCAAGATTAAAGTTCAAGATTAAAGATTAAATCTGGCTACCAAAAAAAAAAAAATCCCAAAAGCCCCAGAAGATTCTGTTCTTTTCTTTTACTTAGAAGACTGGTTTATCTTCATTTGTGTTGGTTGGCAGTAAAACCAATGCCGAGGGAGATCAAACACTGGTAGATATTCCTCAGGAATGGTTCAGAAAACTTATTCCATTCAGACTTCATATCTTATTTAGAAGCACAGCCAATATCTAAAATATGTATTCTGCCAGTGCCACACAATGTCTGAGATTCTTCAAGGCTTCTATTATTTTATACAACCACCATCTTTTACTGTCCACTCTGGATGGACAATTAACTGAACTTTTATCTACGTCTGAAGAAGAGAAAAAAGGCCAGTTATAAAAACTTCTGTAACTTGGAGCTTTGGGTATTACAGCCTTCTGTCTTTCGTAAGACAGTCTATGGTAAGATTTTTAACTCTGGATCCTTTTTTTTTTTTTTTTTTTTTTTTTTGCTGTGTCCTATTTATGTGAATTAAGCAGTGTAAGGTCCAGGAGAAACTGAGACAGAAAAGTAAGGATTATCTGTGATTTGAGTTTTATAACTGCATACATTAAATCATGTTGCATTCAATAAAACAGATTAGAGTGGGAAGGCAACAGACATAAAAAGTATCTATGCATCTCTTCTGTGTGATTTTTTCCATATCTAAGACATAGACTTGTATTTAAAGGAGAACTTATAAATCATCTTGGAGGCCATTGCATTTAATGCAATGTCTTTATGGGTGACCAGTTGGCATGGCAATGATAGATGGGCTCACATAACTGGGTCTGGTGGTTCAAATGTAGTTCACTTTGGCAGTGACTAAAAGGCTTTATGATCCAGCAATTGCTTAGCGACCTGGATGAAATGAATTGGTCTCTTTCTTAGTGAGTAGCTATCCATGTCACAAGACTAGAATGTAACCGGTACTAATTGTCTCCCTGGTTGATGGTTTCAGAAACAGGGCTAAAGAGGTCATAAGGAAGGGTGACAAAATACTCTGTCTTTTCACACCATCGCTCATTTACCGAGCTCACTGCACCCAGTCATCCTGTTGGCCAGGCAGAGAGGAGGAAACCATTCATTGTCGCAACCTGAGTTAAACTGAGCCTCCCTTAAATGACATGTCTTCAATTCTCGATTATCTCTGTGACAAAATCCTTATACATACTAAATTTAGTTCAACAAAACAAAAGCAAAAGCAAAAAGAGTTTTAGAAAAGAAAAATAGTCTTTAAAATGACAGATGCTTCTGCTCATTTAGAGCAAAGTTCAGACTTAAAAGGTTCATGGAATTAACTTCATAGTTTCTTTATAGTTGTATCCTACTGTGTTAGAGAGTTGATTTAAAATGTACTCTCATCAATGTTTGTCCTTTGGGACCCATTAGAATAGTTTTTACCATTCTTGTCCTATATAAAATGAAGTCTAGAAGAATTTTCCCTGGATGGGAAGAATTAAATTAAAGATGTCAATCTTTGCTAAATGAATATAAAAATATTATTCAATCCCAAGCAGCATCCAAAAGTTGATAGTCCATAGGGAAGAAATCTGAGGGAATTAATAATGATGAGATAAACACAATAATATTGAAGGAGACAAAGAGTTAGTGTAATGAAATAATATGAGACAAGCAGATTAATGGAATTCAACTGGACTATGGCCACATATACACATCACCAAATATGGGAACTTAGTATTTGTTTAGCATGGTATTTCAAACCTGTAAGATGTTTGGGCAATTGAGTATTCAAAAGCAAAACAAAACTGGATTCCCCCCTCACACCATACACAAAACATAAACTACAGATGGATCAGAGATCTAAACACAAAGATTACAAAATTATTTGAAGAAAATGTTTATAAGTTTGGAGTGGCATTCTTAAGTAAGATTTGGAAACCAGAACCCATAAAGAAAACACATGGGCAGATTTAGTACATTAAAATTCTAAATTCTATAAACAACAGTAAATCCAAAGTTAAAATACAAACAGTTAAGGTGAAAATAATTGTACCACATATCAGGGGTCCCCTACCCCCAGGGCCGAGGACCATTACCGGCTGTTAGGAACCAGGCTGCACAGCAGGAGGTGAGTGGCGGGCGAGCGAGCAAAGCTTCATCTGCTGCTCCCTGTCGCTGGCATTACCGCCTGAACCATCCTCCCCCAACCCCGTCCACGGAAAAATTGTCTTCCATGAAACCGGTCCCTGGTGCCAAAAAGGTTGGGACCGCTGCCATATATAACAGGTGTATGTAACAAATATTCCTAATATTTAAGGAGTTTTTCTAATACAACGAGGAAAAATATTAATCACAATAGAAAAGTGGACAAAAAATATGAACAGGCAATTTAGAGATGAAGAGTTGGAAAAGACTGATAAATATATAAAGAGTTGTTTAACTTAAGTACTAATAATTCCTTTAGAATACAAATTGAAACAGGATACCCTTTTTGACTATTAGACTGGGAAAATGTAAAGAAAATAGGAAACATTGTGTGTTCTGCTATGTGAGGCTATGCCCTGGCATGAAAATGACCTTTTCATATATTACTGTGTTAAAGGGAATAACCTTTGGAGATCAGTTTGGTAATAGCTTTCAAAAATTCAAATGCACATTTTCTATAACCTAGAAATATCATTCTGAGGAATCTCACCTATAGCTATAGCTATGGGTTCAAAAGCATATGTTTTTGCCCATCACAAACATAAATGTTCATTAATAAGAAAACAGTACAATAAGTACCTCATGGCTTTACAATGGATTCTATGTAAACATTAAAAAGAACGGAGTAGAGTTATACCTACTAACATGAAAAAATATTTGTGTTATGTTGTTGAGTGAAAAAATGTGTCATATAATGACAATTCTTTAACGTATATGTGTTTGTATATTTTTGTAAAATCTTAGGAAAATATTGAGAAGTATGTGTCCCCAATTATATTGAAAGTAACTAAAGTTTAAAGTAGTTGAAAGGATGAGTGGGGCTGGAGAAGTCAAGATGGGACTCTTTTCTTCCTTAAATAACTTTGTTTAAGAGGATGGGAACATGGGTCATTGTCTGGACTTGACATTTTGAGCTTTTCAGTGAGATAGGTTTGTGCCTGCATGGCCACACATGATGTGTGCCCTTGTCGACTCCCATGTCTCCAATAAGACCAAAGCAGGAATGATCATTAGCCTGCTCACCAAAGGAGCAATTCAGACCTGGCTAAGAAGGTGGCTGTGAGTGTACAGAACACCGAGATGGTTTTGAGGGGTGCCCCGTACTCAGATATGAGTAAAAGGAAAGTGACCTTCCAATCTCTGTTAGGAGAATGTTTGACTTCCTGTCACTGATGCTTAATTTCAAAGTTATTTGCTTTTGGTTCCTTTTTTTGCTAACATAATGCCTACCATAAAATGACTCAGTAAGTATCAACTTTGTGAAGTGATTGTCAATTGGAAAAATTAATTTAAAAATATATTTTTTTAAATTCATGTTTTAATAACTTATGAAGATTTAAAAAATGGGAACAGCATTTTTCTTTTCTTTTTTTTCCCCCATTTTCTTCCATAAATTGTTTTAGTAATTCATGTTGCCACTAGCATTTGAATCAAGGAGAGAATCTATGGCCTCCTCAAAGAAGTGTGGCAAAATTTCCAATTACTAAAATACAAAACTTGTTCTCCTTTCTCATGTTTTTATACCACAGCATGGAAATGTGGCTTCTGATTTCTTATAGTAAGGAATTAGCTTTTAAAGTAGCAAGTTGCTTTTAAAATTGCTTCTCTTTCTCATTCATATTCCTTTTTCTGTCTTTTGTATCAGTTATTGGCTTTTGGAACAGGTTTGTTCTTTGCTTTTATGCAGCATACATCAAACTAGACATTTATATTTTTATATTTAAATTAAATTTTTTTTACCAAAAGCAGTATCCTAATTTATGTCAAGGTGATATCTCCCATGTGGGAGATATTTTATTGCCAGATGGTGTGTGAACTTTTCTTCTGTTTGTATCACAACTTTTCTGTTGTCATTCCTTCTAAGAAACACTTTTGCTTTAATATAGGAAAATCATAAGTAAAATCTTAATTTAAGCAATCAGTGATTGGAGAGTGATTATGGCATTTGCCCAATAGTAAGTTGGTAATAAAACCTAGGGAGAAGGAATTATGGAGATCAATTTCCCCGAAATGCTGCTTTTGACTTGCTAATCTGTTATTCAAGATTCTTTAATATTTTAATTCTGTAGTACCTCTTGGCTTTCATAAAGTAAAATAAAACATTTACCCCTGCCCTTGTCTGCAATCTTTTACCCCTTAATACCTGAAAGGGCTGGAGAATGATGAAGAGTAGTTCCCACCTGGTGCAGGACATGCCCTGAAAGAGTGAACCTATTGCTCAAGAAGTTGCAAGGAAAAATGACCCTCACGTCGGTAATATTCTTGATCTTTCCTCTAAAAAAAGAGAGGGAAGACAAAAGCAGACATTAAAACCTAACAAAAGTGAAGTCAAAACCAAGGCAGATTTCCAAAGACATTGACCCATAAGTGGATATTCGTATAAGAATTTTATACATGGGAGTAAAATTTATCCATTTTAAAAGCACTTTGGGAATAAGTTTATGAGATGTAGTGGTAATTCAGATTCTAGGCAGGAAGGTCCTTGATGTCAGCTTTGGAAATAGGACAGTTTTTTTTGCCTAGAAATCAAGGTGGGGTGGGGGGAAAGGCACAAAATTGTTGGAATAACATTAAAGTCATACCACTGAGTGGACTTGAGAGAAAAATAATTTATATGTGCTTTAATAGTGGAATGCTGCAGATGTTATTTTAAGTGAAAAGCAATATGATATAATAAAGTTTGTGGAAGCGTTTAGATCCAGGCTAAGGGGATGCACTTGCAGAGCAGCCTAGTGACAAGTGAAGGCATAGCTAAATCATGCATTATGGAGGGACTGAGGGTGACAGCCACTAATGCAAAGGGGAGCCCTGTGTCTGCTTACTGGGGTTTGCATAGCACTAAGTAAACTTAAATGGCTCAGGTGTCCAGAGGATGAACACAGTCATGAGGAAAGAAGCTGCTGTGTACCTGGTGAGGTTAGACAAAGAGCAAAGGCACACACCATCCACATTCCTGTGTGTGCTCAGGAGTTAGGCTTCCCTTGTCTGGTTTGCATGTTTACTGGGCAGGAAATGATCTGTCAGTTTAATTCAGAACTTGTATTTTCAATGGAGCTGACATGGGGTTAAAGAAAATCAATATTAGACTTACAAGATAAAATAATGTTATCTTATTGACAGCTATCAATAATGGATAATGAGGCCTTCGGTTGAACTTCCTTGAACAAACAAGGACTTGAGGCTGTCAATAGGTTATAAATGAAAATCTAATTACGTAGACTTGTTAGCTTGGATTCCAGTCTTAGACATTAATGTAATTAATTTGTGGAAGAGTGGCAATTTGAGTGGGGGAATTCAAGCATATTTTATTAATTTTTTTTTTACACATAGGTAGACTTTTAGAGAAAAATACCTTTCCCTTTTGCAAACAGAAGCATTGCAAGTGCATATGTGACGTGTGAGCACATGTGCATGTGAGACAGATTTTTTTTCAGTTTATGGGACATTATTATAAATTTCCAGGGAGAAAAGGAAATATAAATTGCTCAGGCAATTTAATAAAATTCAGATAGAAATAATTGAGTTTGAGATACTCATTTGTCAGTATCAGTTCAAAATTAAAATAAATTTTTGTATTCTACAAAAGTAAGGTCACTGTTAAAAGTTTCTGTTTTTTCCTTGCCATGGCTTAAAATACACGAGCAAAAGCACAACTCCACAGGGCTTTCCATTAGGTTGGCTTTTCTAGAAAATTAGGATCCTTAGAAAGGGGGAGGTAGAGATAGATTTTTTAAAATTCTCTCTTCTGAAGTTTTATTCATTATAGCTAAAATTTGTAAGCAGCCAAGATGTCCTTCAATAGGTGAGTGGATAAACAAACTGTCTATTATTCAATGATAAAAATAAATGAGCTATCAAGCCATGAAAAGACACAGAGGAAACCTAAGTGCATGTTGCTAAGTGAAAAAAGCCAGTCTGAGAAGGCTACACATTGTATAGTTCCAACTGTTTGACATTCCAAGAGAGGCATAGCTATAGAGACAGAAAAAGATCAGTGGTTTCCAGGAATTGGCAGGGATGGAGGTGAGTTAGAGGAGAGGAATGAATAGGGGGAGAATAGGAGATTTTTAGAGCATTGAAACTCTTCTGTATGATACTGTAATGGTGGATGCATGATATTATGTATTTGGGAAAACCCATAGAATGTACCTCACAAAGAGTGAACCCTAATGTAAATGTTGACTTTGGGTGATGATGACATGTCTGTGTAGGTTCATGGATTGTAACAAACGTACCACAATAATGCAAGGTGTTAATGGTAAGGGAAACTGTGTGTATAGAGGGAGGTTGGTGAAGAGGTAGGTATATGGGAACTCTCTTTTCTTCTCTAGTTTTTCTGTAAACGTAATACTACTCTAAAAGATAAAGTCTATTGATTAAAAAGTTGTCTCTTCAAAATTACAGTTTGAAATAGAAACTTTCAATTCATAAGATTAAAGCTACTCTGGGTGAACACATCTCATAAACCATCAGAATCTATCTTAGAAAGCCAGCTGGCTTTCTCCTTATACTTCTATACTGACTTTCCATTTGGCCCCAAGCATTAATCCAGGTACAGCAGGATGAATTAGTGATTGCATGGACTCTGCCTTGGCCCACAAGGAGGATATCTAGGGCAAGTCTGTCATGTGTAACAACCCTGGCCAGTGAGTTGAGGCTGACCTGAATGCACTCCAGGCCTGAGGTGGTGTCATTGATCACTTAAGTCAAGCACAAATTTTCTAACTGGATGGCTCCCATCATAGGAATAACTGCCCAGGGGTCCACATAAATGACAAATCAGTTGTTCCTCCAGGAAGCTCCCTTGAGTAACCAAGGCCCTACTCGTTTTGGAAAGATTTTCACAGCCATCTTTGGCTACATAATCCACGGGTGGTGTTTTCCTAACATTTGCAGGTCTCTCATCCCACCCCTCAGGTGCAAGTCAAGGTGTTTTGGGGAGAGAGGCAAGTAAATGTTTGGCTTCCTCACAAGCAGTAGAGTCCTGGGGCACATGTAATACCTTTGGAAAGAAAGTGCCATTTCCACTTGTTGGGCCCTCCCAAGTGACACATTTGTCACACAGAACAGGTTGACAATGCCTCCAATGTGGTCATCTGGCTGGCTGCTAAGCCTTAGGGGGCCCCAGTTCAGTTTGAATAACTGAGTCTAGTCCTTGATTTCAGAAGGGATGACTGAGGACAGTTCAGTGTTTCCTGTGTGTCTACACCACTAGCCAGGTAGCATTTTCCTAAGGAAGGGAGGAGGGAAAGGCATAAGGAGATATTAACAGGTATTTTGCATGGGAGGTTTAGGATCTGGGGCTATTTTGCTGTTTCTGATGGAGTTTTCAGTAGGGGGAACAGTGGGCAAATTATAGTCAGAGCCATCTAGCAGGGGATGGAAAACCTGTCTAGTTAACTAAATTTAAGGTGCTTACAAAAGTTTTGGAGACCTGCACTGTGGCGCTTCCCTTCTGGAGGAAGGTTCCAGGCAGGAAGCTCCTCCTTCCTCTGAACTTGCAGGGTCTAAGATGCTCCCTTTCCAGGCGTCTGAATTATGGTTCTCTTTTCACTGCCACTAAATTGTTATGTCTTCTTCAAGTAACTTTACCTTTTTTCCCATCATCCTTACTCTCAGACCTTTCATGCAGAAATGTGAAGTGTAAGAGAGGTAGAACATCATTATGAAACTTAAAGAGGCTGCAAATGTCCAACCTGGGCCCACCAAGCCATTGTAAGGGTACGAATAGGAGTCATTAGCGTTATGTTCTAAAGTCATTAGACCATCATGCTCATTATGCTGGTGATCTAAGACCATGCCAGTCTAACAAAAGAATCCAGGCAGCTGAACCAGAACCGAATTTGAATTATCTGGCATTCCTTTTGGTTGGGCTATCACCCAGAGAGCGTACGAACCAGATTGCTTGAGGTTAGTCTCAGGGAAAAGGGTGATGCATCATGCCCAGGAATGGTCAAAGCAATATTCTGAATTTTCAAAATTAAGTCTATATAAATCCCACTACCCCTTTGTCCTGATCATTATCCAGGGGTAATTATTCCTTGTTTTGTATTACTTCAATATTACTTGTATTTTTCATAAGTCATATGGAATAGTTACTATCTCTCTATATGTCTATTTTCCCTAGAAAACATAATTTCTTTAAGGTAAAAAATTTTCACCTTTGCCTTTGTATTTCTAAACCTAGAGCCTAGGAGGGTACTTAGTACTATAGAAGGCTCTTAAAAACATGTATCTTAACTAGAACTCACTTATGAAAGATGGACTAGGGTAATGCTATTCAAATTAGCTATGAATTGTGTAAATACACAGAATCGGATTAAAAGGAAAAGATTATTGATTCATTATGTGCAGAGGAAACAAAAGGTTTGGGGATAAATATTACATATTTCCTTAAAAAGTCTATAATTGTGTACTATTTCAGGAAAAATTCAATAAAAGTCTAGGAGATTAATGTATGTTTCTTTTGGCCTTTCCCCCATTGCATTAAGCTATTTAGCAATGTTTTGACATTTAATATCTATCTATAGAATTATTTGATTGGATTATATTAATTTTTTTGGTCTCAATGATGCTTATCAAATTAGTTCATTAAAGTGAAAAACATCAGACTAAGTTTCAGAGTGCCTGCCTGAGATGAATGACAACTTCACGAAACTAAAGAAAAAGAGTCAAATAGTTAAAAAATTTTTTTGAACAGCTTTCTTCAGGCTTTGTTTAAATATCTTGTGGTAGGTTTGGGCAACAGTGGGAAAAGGGTTCTGGTACTCTGGTATAAGTGCTGATGTGCTTAGTATTTAGAGAAGTTCAGCCAACCAGTTTTATAAAGCAACATGAGAAGAGAGGAGTTGCTGAGGATAAGCAGTGAATAGTCTATGTGGCTTCGGTAATACCAAGCTTGTCTCTGAATCCTTGGTGACTCAGTGGTATGCTTTACTTGCTAGCTTTCAAGTCTGAATTACTGCTTTCCTGCTGGCCTACGAGGCTCACCTTCCGTTTTTTTTTTTCCCCCTCATTTCTTCTGAATGCACTCCCCAGGAAGTGAAAGTTACAACTTGCCTGGACAGACATTCCAGAGCCTTTGGATTTTATGGACATAGGGACTGTATTCAGAAGCTTCCTGCTTGGTGATGGCACCCTTTGTTCTTTTGTACATATTCTAAGTGAACTTTGCTCCAGACAAATTAGCCTAGGGCAATGCCTTAGAAAGAGGAGATTGCAAGAGAGACACATAACACAGGAAAGGGAATACTCATTCATTTCCATTTAGGTTCCTATTTTTAGCCAAACATTTATCATTTTTATCTTTAATTCCTCCTAAGAATGTTAGTAATTCACAGTTTTAATGTGTTGTGAGTATAAAATTGCTTTTGTCTTTTCATTAAAGTTTTTAAGCATTGGTCAACTTTAGGGACAAGAAACCCTTACATTTAATAGGGGAACAATTTGATCAGCATGTCTGCTTGAGTTTTGCACTCTCTAGAATTTGAGGCAACACTATAGATGTTATAGATCTATTGAATTACAAAATCCCACCTGTGAAAATCTTAATTAAGCAAAATTTTACCCTTGCAGTGTCTGAAAATAGAATATCAGTGTTTTCTGGAGAGGTATTCCCTGACTACTAGTACATTATTAGAATAACATATCACACGTGTTATGGTAGATTGTGTGACTGGAGGGAAAAAGAAGAAAGTTACATTTGTACCTTGGTTTACCCATTATCTAGCCCAGTACATGGTACAGAGGAAACACATTATCCATTGCTTGTTGAATTGAATAGAAGTAAATCCTGGCCTCATCTGAAAACTTAGTAAGATTACCTAATTTTATTAGGAATAGGGAAGATAAATGATATAATGATCTCATTCATGAATAGTGATTTCTCTTCTTAAATAAAGATTGTAGTCCAGGCTTTCTTCCTCTTGTTTTATAATATTATAATAGTGTTCTAAGTTACTGCTTCTGGTACTTCACTTCTTAATGGACACCACAGTCAGGCTCACCTTTCACAAATGCTTTCCTATTATGTCTTTTCTCTGCTCAAATCCTTGAAAACCTCCCCATTAGGAAGGTTAAACTGGACTACTTTGTGTCCCTTATAGTGCCTAGCATGGTGCTTTGCAGAGTTGTTAGTGAATGCAAGTTTGTGTGCCCAACACACAGTGAGGCCAAACAAACCAAAACTTTGGAGTTTAGAGTAGAAAAATGTTTATTTAAGGGCCACACAAGAAGACAGGTGGCTCGTGCCACCAAGACCCCGTGCTCCCCGAAGGGTTTCAGCAAAACACTTTTAAAGGCAAGGTGAGGGAGGGGCGAGGTTGGTTGTTGCAAACTTTTTGGTGTCGGAATCCTTTGTTCTTGCATCTGTCCATGTAGGTCAGGTCGCCATGTTCCTATAAACCTCCAACAAGACAGATATTATTCTCTGTTCTGTAACTTTTTATCTGTATATGAATGGACTCTTAAAGCTCAGAGCCCTGAGAATAGGCTGTCCTGTATATTTCAGGCTATAGGCAATATTCTTTTACAAAAAGTGCAGAGCCAGCCTGACTAAGCACAGACAACAAAGCACAAAGGTTAAAGTAAAGGGAACAGATCTAATATGGAGTCAGATTTGTTCTTCCCTATTACAGAGTTACTCAGTGGCTGCTGATTAACTAGGAGATATCAGCCTGAAGGTGGTTCTCACACTGTGCTGCTGAGCTCTGCTTTTAGCCACATCTTGTTAAATTCATGTATCAATGATCTATATGAATACCTAGAATATATGCTTATCAAATTTGTAAATGACTCAAGGCTGGGATGGATAGCAAATATACAAGATGACAGAATCAGAATCTGAAAACATTTTGAGAAGCTTCCTTTAATAGGATGGAATTTAATAGAGTTAAAAGTAAAGGCCTATCTTCAACAACAACAACAAACCCCTCCCTGCTGAGAGCATCTGCATGTAGACGATTCTCAGAAAGGACCATCAGTGATCGGGCAGCCACACAGGCCAATGGAATCATAGACTTATTTGGAGAAAAGAAGGATGGAGGCGAAGGTCACCCCATTGGCACTGGTCAGACCCCATCGAAAGTCTTGTGTGCAATTCTGGATTCTATTCAGAAAGATACAGACAAATTGGAATGTATTAGAGTATGTCAAAGAGTCTTAAATCTATTTTTTTTTTTATTTTATAATGAGTCTGAAGAATAGTTTTCTAACTAACCTGGAAAAATTTAATTACTTTGTCAAGTTAAAAAAGATAAACAAGAGTTGTGATACTAGTTGGGGTAAAGATTTTTTTTTTGAATTTTATTTTATTGTTTTATACAGCAGGTTCTTATTAGTTATCCATTTTATACATATTCGTGTATATATGTCAATTCCAATCTCCCAATTCATCCCAAGATTTCTTGTATCCTAGAATTTGGAAAAAGATTTGGAGGATCAACTATCTAACACACACTGTGTGCTTCTCTGAGTAGAATATTTATTCATGGGTGTGGCAGTTTTTTCTCTTAAAAGAGGTGACAGGGAAAGGGCATGGTTAGGAGCACTGTGAAATGACCAAGCTGTGCACATGTGGGAGCACATGTCTTCTGCTTCTTATGGTCCTGAGTGAGATGTGAGGAGATAGAAAATGTTCGGTCCTTCGGGCTTTGCAAAATACACCCAGAGATCTAGAACAGCTAAGAGGAAAGAAAGAAGTGAGAAAACAGAATAGAGGGAGAGAAAAGTAGGGGTAATGGAGAGTATGATAGAATAAGATAGGGCAGAAGGGAAAGGAGAGAGAAGAGAGACATACTGAGCCCCTTATAATATGGTCTGGGGAAGAATATTTACACCATACACTTACTAAGAGATTTATGAGTGAGTCACATGTGATCTAGTGATGACCAGTGCAAAGCTGCAGATGTCTTAGGTAAGGATGCTTTTAAGAAATCAAAAGTATTATGTTCTCTCCTCTTCAGGTACCTGCCTCTTCTGCTCCTGTTTCTTTTCTGTGAAAAGGCAGATACTCATCAGGCTTGTGATGTGCTATCACATATAGGTAGACCTACGTTTTTGATTGGAGGCCTTCAAAATGCTTTTCCACTATAGTTGAGAACTGTTGAGAAGCTGCTGTACATGATACACTATGGGGCTTTTGTGTTGCTTTCAGAGTTCCATGACTGCAACTTCCGTCAAACAGTTTCCCTCTGTGTCGTACATCTGCAAATTTAAATTCAAGAAAACTCATTCAAAACAGTGAAATTAAGTAATAATTGAAGTGGATCCTAGCTACTTCAGCACAGAAGGATTTATTTTGGTATATTTTTAGGGCTTGGTACAACATACTGATACAAAAATATTAAGTCACCAGGAAAAAAATTGGTAGTGTTTTAAAGGAAGTGAGAAAGGAGAAAAGAACAAAGGAATTTTCTCCAATCAAATGCAAATGCAAATGACCGGCAAGATTCTGAAAACAGTCTCTCTCCTGACAATGAACATTTTCATGCAGTGAAATCCATTTTTGAGACTCATTAGCAAGCGCTGTGATCTTGCTTATTTTCTATAGGAGCGTCTGGTTATTTCAAATTGATTAGGAGACCTCTGATGTGGGAGAGCGAATTACTGAACTACCCCAGGTATTTCTGTAATTGGTTATCATGCTTATTTACAAATGTTTCAGCACAACCAGTTTACTCTGGAGCAGATTTTCCTTGCCTTTCCACTGCTGTTCCTGCCAGTGCTGTTTTCTGTTTTTAGGGAGAGAAAGGAATAAGAGGGTGGGAGGGAGCAAGTGGGAGAGAGAGAAAGAGAGAGAGAGAGGACACAAATTAATCTTCTCATGGTTTTTTTTTTTTTTTTTTTGGTTCTTAAAAAAAACAGATTAATGGATTTATTCAAGGTATTTATCAATAGTAGTAGTTGAAAATGAAAGAAATGGAAACACGTATGTATTAGTTTGTAGTGAGGTCACTCATTGCAAACTGTCACCAATCTTTTCTGATTCTATTATTTCCATTAACTAGTGCTGGGAGCTGAGGTTCAGCTCCCTCGTCTCTCTCACCCTGCCTCAGTGCTGGCTGACCTTCATGTATTCAATCCACTTGCTCCTGAGCTCATCAGAAATAAATGGACTAGAATAGAACAGAATATGGCTCCATATTTCACTGTTCATTGTCCGACAATCCTGAAGACCTGAGCAAGTGGCTAGTGGTGCTGGTGTCTTGGGCTGCAGATGGGGCACACATTACATTCTCCACAGTCTCTCATCTACAGCCCGGGGCATTCCAGAGTCAAATAATGGGAGGTGGGACTCTGGTCAGGGCACATGCCTCCTGCCTCAGCCCTTCTGTGAGCATCTGCATGAACTTTTCAGCACAAGAGAAACATGGCAAGACCTCGATTTTACCATCTTCTGATTAGAATGTGATTTAAGAAAATGTGGACATTTTTTCCAGACTATCCGTGCTGGAGACTGCACATCACTGGGGAGCTGCTACCTATTAAGAAGTGTCTTCTACCTCTGCTATGACAGATACTCTTGGCACAAACGCAAAACATGCATTACCCGGTACCAACTATGATTTCTGTCTAGGACTTCCAAATTTAAAGTTATTTATTATCTTAAAAGTTAAAGTAAACCCTCAAGTAAAGGGAATTCTAAAAGAAGTTCCTACTGCTAAAGAATGGGAGGGGTTAGATTTGATCTAGTTTGATTTCCCATTGGTGAAATTTACTGAATATTTATGGGAAATTACAAAAAAAAATGGTGCTGGGAGGAGTCCTTGAGGTAATTTAGGCTAACTTACTGATTCACGGATGACAGAAATCAAGAGAAGTTAGGTGACTTTTTTCAGTGTCAGTTAGTTACAGAGCTGAAAACAGAATCTAACTCTACTTCAGGTGTAGGCCTAATAGAAAAACAAATTTTCTGTTTTCTCTGTATTCCCAACAAACAGCATCCCCTTTATGGTAAAAATTTTCTGTCCTTATAATGTGATTTCATTTTGCTTTTGTTGTGATGATAGGAATTACTGATAATAACACAGAATATAATAAATTATAAGGAGTGATATCTTTCAATTTTTATTTCAGAATCTAATGAAACTGTGTTTGATTTTTGAACATACGAGTATGTAGAGAAAGCACTTTTCTTCTGTGGCAAAGATATCTATTGTACAGTTCCTAATATTTACTATTCATACTTCAGTAAACTTCTGTAAATCATTATGTAGGGTGAGAATTAATAAAAGTAGCCATTGGCAACATTCACATAAATGTGTGAGAAAAACATTCCAAATGAGGTTTTTATAGTTGCTGAAGGAAAAGCTCTTCTGTTATATTAGAGCTGCCAAAAGAATTCAGAACTTGAAAGATCCAGATGACAGCAAAGCAGATTGAAGCTGCTCTTCCCTCTACATTCTCTTTTCTTTATGCATTCAGGGCTCTGAATCAAGAAAACTTATATGCAAGGGGTGCAGAACAGATCCAATTATACAGAGCTCCAGCTAATGTCTGACGCTTTAAGTACTTTTCAGAATTTCTGTAGATTGCTATATAGCCAACTCTCAATTTCTCAAAGTAATGAGGAAAGTCTTGGAATACATTACACCAGACCCCATAGAATGAAGTAATTAGTATTCATTACCAGTTTTATTTCAATGGCTAATTGCACTTCACACTCATATATTGATACAAAAAACTGGACACTCAAGTAGTATCTACTGTCATTTATTATATGGACATGGAAAGAACAGTTGAAGGGAAGTTTTTGCTGCCCAAAAGAGTTTGCAGAATTTTGCACACAGTTTGATAGAGTGCTGTGATCCATTCAAAACCAGACCTGACATCAGTGAGTGGAATGGGGGAAGGGGAGGTTCTTAAGAGGTATAGTTAGAATAGATACCCATTAAATTTGAGGGTGGCCATGGGTGAAGTTGGTGGTGGTATTTGTATGTATGTGTATGCACTCTGACACCTATGATGGGTCTAAATGGGCATGAGCCAGAGTTTGAGAAACTTTGGTTGAGTGTCTACTGAGGATGATGAACCGGGCAAATTTCTACGTGAGGAACATGCTTCTAGATTTTCTACTCTGACTCTTAGGAGACAGAAGACTCCATTAACCTTAGTTTGAAAACACCAGAAGGCTGCAGATGTCCATAAAATTAACTTGTAATTTTATTCTTGCTTCCCTTGCATTGCTACATAAATGGAATAAGAAAAAAGGAATACAGTTGATATTTTCACTCATGGAAAATTTCTGGAGCCCTCTTACAAGCCAGGTACTGTAGTAGGAGCTTTTGCTTGTATATTAGGGCCTAATCAAGAAACAGAAAGCATACTAAAAGTGGAAATTTGGGAAGGAAATAATAATAGGACAATTAAAAGATGTGTGGATATTGTATAGAAAAACCATAAGGAATTGTGAGTTACCTCAGGGATAATAAGAGTAGAATTAGAATATTTTCATGACTCTCAGACCTGTGGGGCAAGTAGAACTCAGAGAGAGAAGAATGACTGTCAGGAGTTCCAAATCAGCAGAGGGATATAGTCAGTGATCAGTTAGCCTTTAGAGAAAGAACTAGGGGAATATGTACATACTTTTCCCCAACTCTCCTTTCTTCATCACACCTTATGCTGGGGCTTTCTGTTGGCTGAACTCAATTGGAGATGAGAAGAGAAGGAAGCTCATTAGTGCAGTTCATTATTGGTTACCATTTTGGTGGACAGGTAGATCAAGGTGTAGAAAGGGGAGTCAAAAAGAAAGAGAATATACTGAGAATGCAGGCTTTTTCTCATTTCGTTGCTCAAACAGCCCAGGGTGGGTAGTGTATGGCAGGATTTTCAGTTGCAAACATCAGAAACCAACTTTACCTGGCTTAAGCAGGGAAAGATATTGAGAGCCTTCTGGAATCCCTGGGACACTTAGAAAATCCACTTCCAGGAGGATACCACTGCTCCTTACCCTGGGTTTATATCATAGACACTACTGCCGCTCCTACTGCAGCAACTGCTGAAGCTGCCATAGCAGCCAGAGATTCTTCCTCATGGACTCCTTTCCTTGTTTCAGCTACTGATTCAAATCAGTAAAAGTGAGGTGTGTGCCTGCCACTGGTACAATCTGGGGGCTCTTGACCAAGCTTTGCTTCAAAAGATGGTGGGAGAATGAGTACCTGGCATTATTAGCTGTCTGTAGAAGGGCAGTGCCTCTCACAAGAATTTTTAGGTGAGGAATTCTCCAAATTTAGGGATGGGTTTCTAGTGATGGATGGCCAGAGAGCATGTCAGATGCCTGCTACACATAGGTTTTATTAGCTCCATTTTGCAGATGAAGATCTGAGGTTCAGAGAGGCTAAAAAATTCTTGCCAAATTAATAGCTTTAGTTGAGAGTCAAAGATCAGGTGCAGGTTTTTGCTATTTCTACTATGTCAAAATTTCTCTCTAGTCTCTCAGGTAATTTAATCTGACCTCCACTTGAGTGAATTTTTTCTTTTTAAGACTGCACCGGATATTTTTTTTTTGAAAGTGAAAATGATTCTAAAGTTAAATTGACTAAAGAGATACATGAAAAAACATCAAAAAGAAAGAGAAAAGGAATAGTGAGAGGAGATACGCTTTCTGAGTATTAAAATATAATAGATGCTGTAGTAACTGAAATAGTGTGGTGTAGGTATAGGGGTGTACAGATTAACACAATAGACTAGAAGTTCCAGAAATAGATCCAAACAAGCATATTACTTCAGTTTGTGATATAAGTGGAATTTTAATACAGTGGAAGAAAAGATAGATGATAAATTTGTTGGGAAAACCTGCTGACCATTTGATTTAAAAAATTACACCTCACACAAATTGAATTCCAAAGGCATTAAGTGTTTTAATATGAAAAATGAAAAAGAATAAAAGTAAATGTAGGTTAATATTTTTATAATCTTGATCTGTGTAAAACATTTCTAAGTATGGCACCAAATGCAGGAAGATAGAGAAAACGGTTGCAAAAGTGAGTACAAAAAAAGTAAAAACTTCTCCACAGCTATAACGGTATAGACAAATAGTTACATTGAAAAATACTCACAAAATACATGAAATAAGAAGGCTATTATTTTTAGTATGTAAAGAAAAAAATTTACAGAAGACATGAAAATGGTTTATTAGCATATGAAAGGATGTTTAAGTGCATTTGCAGTATTAATCAAATGAATTCACATTACAATGAAATTAGCAGAAATTAAAGCAATTAACAACGTCCAAGGTAGACCAGGGTGCATGTCTATGTGTGTGTGGAGGGGTTTATTTTATATCATTCTGGTTGGGTTAAAATTGGATTAATTTTTCTGGAGAGTTATTTGATATTATATATCAAAATTCTTTAAAATGCCCTTTGATCAAAAAATTCTGCTTCCAGCAATTTTTCATCATGAAATAGTTCAACAAACACATAAATCACACAGGGGTGAACATTGCAGTGTTACTTTTAATAGAAAAAATACGAAAAGAAATACTAAATATTCATAAACTGGGGATGTTAAATGTTTCATGTACATTTATAAAGTGGAATACTACTTAGCCATGAGAAGGCAGATATCTATCTATTGATATCAAGGGATCCATGATATATTTTTAGTTGAAAAGTCAGGGTATAAAATACTATGAATAACATATCTAGTATTTGTAAGAAAAAAATTGCATTTAGAAAATACTGGGAAGATAATGGTCTAAAGTGTAAATGGTGGTTTCATCTCACTCGTAGCATCTTGAATGACCTTTATTTTTTCCTTTACCCATTTCTACATTTTCTAATTACCTTATGATAAACACTGATAAGTGTAATAAAACATAAAAAAGCTATTTCTGGGCTTCCCTGGTGGCGCAGTGGTTGAGAGTCCGCCTGCCGATGCAGGGGACACGGGTTCGTGCCCCCGTCCGGGAGGATCCCACATGCCGCGGAGCGGCTGGGCCCGTGAGCCATGGCCGCTGGGCCTGCGCGTCTGGAGCCTGTGCTCCGCAACGGGAGAGGCCACAGCAGTGAGAGGCCCGCATATCGCAAAAAAAAAAAAAAAAGCTATTTCTATTTTGAAAAAATGAAGTGAAAGATATAAATTATCATTAAGCAACATATAAAGACTAGTTTTCATGTTCTTATTTACACAATTTTTCTAACATAATTGTGTGTGCATGTGTGTGAAGGAGGGTAGTAAGAAGCTAGAAAGAGGCAAGGAAGACAGAAAGATGGAGTAGACTGAGTGATTTGTCCTAATTTGTGGAGGGAGAGAATTGATGACTATAACCTGCACCTAAATCCTGTGTTTTAGCCAGAGCTGGTCCCTGTTTACAGCTTTACAGTCATCTGGTGTAGAAGACTATGGCTCTCACATGCCTTCTCCCCAGCTCTCTCCTGCAGCGGTGCTGATATGCAGTGGAGATGACCAGAGACCTGCAACGTAGACAGCGGGGCATGAGAAAATCAGAGGCTAGATAGCCTTCTCTTGATCACTGGATATTGAACTGCTCTACTTGAGGAATGTGTTCACTTTTGAGTAGATCAGGAGAACAGTTTTGGCGGAAATAGGAGAAAATGAGGCACTGGGGCAAGACAGTTGGAAGGGTTAAGGAATGGATTCAGGATGGGTCAATGACTGTGACCACAAGGCCTGTCATCCTCCTGCTTCAGGGTTCATTCTAACCTTTAATAGCCAAATAAAGTGATTCCAGCTTCCATGCTGTGCACTGATAGGGGACTTGAACATCCCAATATGTTCGAAGCTGAAGGGTGACTGCGCTTGAGTGAGAGAGATCATACCTCTCCTTCGTTGGTCCATGCCACAGTCCGTCCCCCACTAACTGTCACTGTTGGCTCCTGAGGCTCTGCTTGTTTTCCTACTATTTCACCCCACACTGGACACCACCTCTCTTTTCTTGCCTCACATATCACCAACACAATCCTGCTTTGGGCAGCAGGCTTTTACTGTAGCTTTAGGATGTTGCAGTAGAAGATGGAGGTAGTGAAGGGGGTAAATCAATATGACATGAAGTCTAAATATTTCTTAAAATTGTTAGCATTTAGAAATTCTTCTCCTCAAGCTGCCTTACATATCCCTCTTCCTTAATTTCTGGGACCCTCATCCTTTTTATTTCAGGGGCAGAAACCTTAAATACCTTTTCAAAGACAATTTTAGTCCTCTATTTTTTGGTGCAGGGGGTGGTGGGAGCTAACCTTTTGTATCCAAAAAGACCCTTATGATGTTTTCCTAAGTGCAAGAGCCATCTTTCCTGGAGATTAATTACATGTTTTCAGTAGGAAACGGTTAGCTATATCTTTTTTTATTCTCCCCATTGTATAATACTTTATTGGGTCAAGACTAGGGAAGGGTCAAGGTATTGTTGGGCTTTTTATTCTATCATGAGAGCTTTCTTTATTTTCAGAGGCCACTCTGTGGACTAGGTTAATTTTGATACCAGATGGACCTTCACTTTGGGACATAGTAGGGAGCCAACAGGACCTCAAAGAAAGGATATAGTTGAACAATGTAAAAAGGAGAAGCTAGTCTAAATTTCCTCCTAGACCACTAGATTTAGAATGAATCACAGTGATTTACTCTAACCTGCTGTTAATACAGATGAGGAACTGAGGCCCCAAGAATTTAGGTGACTTGCATAAAACCAACTGATTAATCAACATAGATCTGAGACTGGAATTCAGGTCTTCTAGCCACCAACCTAGTGGTTTTTCCACTAGCACATGAAGTTGACCCTTGAACAACATAAGTGTGAACTACATGGGTCCACTTATATGCAGATTTCTTTTCAATAGTAAATACTATAGTCCTGTGTGATCCACTGTTAGTTGAATCCATGAATACTGGACAGTGGATGTGGAGGAACTGGGGATACGGAGGGCCATATATGGATTTTTGATTACAAAGAGGGTCAGTGCCCCTAACCCCCAGATTGTTCAAGGGTCAATTGTACTTTAGTTTTTCCTGGAGGTATTAGACCATACAGTATACCATTAATTAATAAAAATAGTGTGGAACAGAAACAGATATTAGTATAGCAAGATGATTAACAATTTCAAGGGTTTGAGATTGCCTCTTTTTGTGAATTTTGCTACCTTTTATTTTCTCTAGTTGTTCATAAAATTCAGTAGCTTTCTTGTTTTCTAAAACAAAAGATTGTATTTAGGGAAGTGCTTTTCAACATGAGAGGACTTTAATACTAATAAAACAATAGAGCTCATTTTCCAAATAGTTGAATGATAATCTGTTAGGGGCAAAATAATAGAGACCTGATGGTATTAACACTTACTTTTCTTGAGCAAGTATTTTCACATTTTATATATATAAATATCTCCTTTTTCTGTTGGCAAAGATCAAAGGACCCTCAAGAGATGACTTCAAAAGGATTTTGACCAAGTTTTATCTCTTTGCATATAGGTAACTACACAGTAAGAACAGCAGCACAGGGACTCACCAGGTTAAAGGAAGGAACATTTGAAGCAGGAGAGAAATAATTTCCTAGCAAGAAGGGCTGTGTGATGATGGTTCAGCTGGTGATCCATTATGCCTGTTAAGAGGCCAACGAGAACTGTAGATCTCTGAGGTCCATGGGGACAGAGTCAAGGGAATAAGATGAAGGGAACACTACAATAAATGAAGTGCCTCAACAGCTGAAAAAGGCTGATGAACGTGCTCCGCACCTCAGAAGACAGAGCTCCCGGCAGGAGAATAAAGAGTGCAACAGAGCAGGGCCTGCTAGAACCACACAGTTAGGGAACTGATCCTCTAATAACCTCTCGTTTCAGAAGTTTATAATGTGCTATAAAAATCCCGTCTCTAGACTAAAACCTAGCACAACCACACTGAACTGCATTTTACTGCCA
The DNA here is from genome assembly GCF_964341445.2 of Mesoplodon mirus. Taxonomy (NCBI): domain Eukaryota; kingdom Metazoa; phylum Chordata; class Mammalia; order Artiodactyla; family Ziphiidae; genus Mesoplodon; species Mesoplodon mirus. The sequence goes on from NC_138980.1 coordinate 158,855,619, forward strand.
TTGTACAAATCCCCGACTTGTTGTTACTTTCTCTTAAATAGGGCTGGATCTATTTTCAGCATTGCAGGTACCAAGATGTTTTGTAAACATTTTCCATAGAGAATAGATTTGATGTTTAAAATGCAGAAACTGGATTTCAGTTCTTAAATGGAAATGCTGCACTAGGCACCAAGGACATTTTGATTAAATCATGCCTATGTTCCGGCCATTAGTTCCAACTCGGATGTTGTCTATAGATAGAGAAAACTACTTGAAAAGCAGAGATGTTCAGAGTCTCCAGTGGGTGAAGGTCATCCAGTAGCTAGCTCTCCTCAGCCTTCATAACAAAATTTTGGGAAGCTTTTGCTTCTCACACATATTGGCAGTTCCATTTACTATCAGTCAAGAGGAAATAAAATATTTTATTTTATAGAAGAGTCTATTGATACTTCTGAAAAGAGACCCAATAATAGACATGCGTATTTCAAATGTTGTAACCAGCAGTAGTAATGAGTCTTCTTACACATTTACCTGGTACAATTTTACTTCAGTGATTGGTTACAGTTCATGATCTATCCATTCTGTACTTCAAAAATAGGTTAACTGTGTTAAATCAAATGACTGTGCATTGTTAAATTCAGAGTCAGAAATAAAAATCAGGTCATTGTATCTCTACTTTCCTTCACTATGTCATTCTCTATAATCAGAATCAGTTATAATGAATGAATTATCATTATTAACTAATTTCTAAGTAATAGTCTTTTCCTAGGTACATCGGGTATTCTACAAAGTATAGAAAAAACAGACTACCATCATGAAGCATAATAAATTGAAGTAAAAGGACACACAACTATTTAGAGAACGAAAAGTCCAATTAAACAATGTACAATATTTTACATTTTTTCAGATTTGTTCCTGAAGAAAGGGTCACTTTGATAACCCAGCTGTTCTAGCTAATTATTTTCAACGTGAATTGCTATTCACACTTGACTCTATTGGTGTATTTATTTTCAAGTTAGAGGCCCAGCTTCAAAATATTGGCCACCCAATATTTTCATTTAAAGGTCACAATAATCTCCTCCTTTTTTTTGAGGAACTAGTGGGCTAAATATGCTATTCTAGGGAAGAAAAATTTTGCACAATAGGTGCACAAAACCTTATGTTTTTCCAACTTTATGCTTCACGTTGCATTTTTCTTTCTATTGTCACTAGGGCCAGTATGTGAAGGATTAAAAAGCCCCCTTACATTTAACTATACTTTGTTATAATTTTAACAACTCAAGATTGAGATTTCTGGGAATAGACTAAGAATGAAAAAAGGAACTCACTTGTACGTGGATCTTTTGCAAGCATTTTGATTCTGTTTTTAAAGCTGAACTCTTTTACTTTGAGTTTCTGAATTATGGAATGCGATATTGCTTTTTTTGTAACCCTTTTTGGGTTCTTTTTGTGCGTTTTTAGCTATGTAAGTCAGTTGGTGCAGTGATTAGAGTGTATCTGGTCTGCAGTTGTTTTTGTTCACTTTTCTGAAGTACTATGTATAAGAAAGTTCTAATTGGGTTCTGTGTGTATATGGTGAACTTGGAACATATAAAAGGGTCACGTTACCTAGACTGGGTGAGGGCTTCCTAGAGGCAAGCTATGAGTTGAGTGTCTAACAATCAGTATGAGCTGCCAAATGCATGGTTTTTTTTGCACATCAATTCCAGACAGAAGGAACTGTGGATGAAAGATTCTAGAGATAAGAAAATGTGGTATATTCATAAAATTTAGTGCCGCTGGAATACAGGGTATATGTATGTAGGGAAGGGGGATTGTGCAGAGGAGAAAGGAGATGAAGTCTGGCAGGTAGGCAGGCTCCAGATGTATAATGGCTTTGCCAAGGGGGTGAGAGGGTGGAGGGACAGGGTGAAGGGGAAGAAAATCTCTGAAAGATTTGAAAGGTAACCAATTGCATATGGTTAGACCAACCACTTAATATGCTGCTTCGGAACCCTTTGAGACCTTTAGAATTCATTATTATACCACCTAGCAGGCTGCTCTCCAGGCTTCATAAATTGATAGTCTTTCAACCAAATAGAGCAATTTCCTGAGCTTCCCAGTGGCAAGGCTCACCCTTTCTAGGCACAGTAAATTCCTTTGGACCTTTCCTCACCTTTTCCCCTTCTATGTTCTTTACAATGTCTGATTCTTTCCCAGATATTGCCTTGAACTGTTGTATTAATGGGTAACTCTAGATTAAAAGTATCCCTCATTTGTAACACATTTGCATTTGAGCCTGAATCCTCAGAAATGGCTTTCCTGGAGGGGATTTCAGGCCCCATGCCAGGCATGAAGAGATTCGAGCTTTCAACTCATCTCAAACTAGGCCATGTAAGTGACTGTCTGCGCTGACTTCAAAGACCTTTGGTTTTGGTGCTTAATCTGGCCTGCCTGTGAGAGACTCGCCATTATACCTTCTTAAACTAAACTGAGTATGTGTGGATGTGTATTTAGATTCAGCATAACGGTGTGTGTATGATTTTTCTTTTTTTTAGTTTGGGCTTTAAAGAATCAACTAAGAAAGCTCTGTTATTTGATCCTGCTGATGTTCCCTTTCAGACAGCTGCCACCAGCACCTCTTGGCCACTTCCTTTTTATTTCCTATTCCCTTTTAACTCTCTAGCTTACTTTGATATGATTTCGTCTCTCTCTGTAATGGCAATGAGAGAGGATGTTTTTTCCCACGGCCATAGCATGATATGCCTTTTAATTCATTTTAGGCTTACTACCTTGCAAATGTAAGAATGAATTAGGGCTCCGTTTGCCCTGGACAAGCATGTTTTAGACATGTTGGAAGGTGAAAGTGTGCATTAGACTACTTGTATTCTTGACAGCCCCTTTCTGTGACAGCATTGGTCATTAGAGGTTTGATTCCTGGGTCTGCCACTTTTCTGCCTTGTGACTTTGGATGACCCACAAAATCTCTCTGCTCACTGCCTCCTTCTTTATAAAAGAGTAAAAAGAATATAATTTTACCTTCCTGAACACCCAGGGATGCTGTGAGCTTTCAGATCAGGTGTGAAAGTTGCTTTGAATGCCATGAATTCCATGCAAGAATGCTTTTAAAATGGCTTAATACAAAAATGTTAAATAGAGAGCATATTTTGTTTTGGAAAACAATGTGTGTTTTTTTAGTGCACAAATTATGTGGGTTTTTTTGCACAAAAATTTTTTTTACTGTGACTTCTGGATTTATTTTAACACATGATTTAAGCACAATATGCTGTGTTTTTGACAACATTATGTATCTTTCTCTAGAAATCTGTAAGACTGTGCTGTTAATTTGAACCTAGGGAGTGAATCTGGTCCCTAGTGAATATTGCCACCACTGGAACCTGATGTCCTATTAACAATCCACACAATAAAAATCACAGGTGAAGCTCCTATATTGTGGAGAAACTCTTTCCAGTAGATTATATAGGGCCTATTTTGCAACACATTTTACTTTTCTAGTCTTTCCCTCTTGATGGCACTCAGCTTCTGGCTGACCTGTTGGTAACTCCAAGATAGGATATGTTACTCTTTAACTTTAGGGGAAAAAAAGCTTTGCAATTACTGCAGAGACCACACATTTATATTAAGAAATATGCATAATGAAGTACTCTTATATTCATACTTATAATTCCTTGTTACTATACATTTCCAGTTCTTTACATGTCGAATGGTGGCAATTTGCCACTATTTCTTTCAAAGGAAAGGAAGCATATGGTCATCTCCCTAGATTTGAAAATTTAGACCATATATACCCACTAATGAAATGAGTTTGAAATTATGGAAATTGCTTTTCTCTCTAAAGACTAAAACTGATTCCCAACTCCAGTTTCAGTACTCTCCAGGGTAGCTCCAATCATCCCAAAAAATGGCATGAAAGTTTTAAGACAAAATTAATTTTAACTCATTTTAAATTAAAAACAAATGCCTGCCAAACTATGATGGTTATCTTCACATCCAGTAAATGCCATTTTTAACCTGAAAGTTTTCTCTTCCATGCTTGTTGTATGCTAGCCGGGCATATTTAGGGTGGCCCCACTGAACAGAGCAGAATTCCATTATTCTATAGAAACTTCTTTCTCCAGTTTTCTAATTAAAGCTTGAAATAATTTTAGGACACTGTGAAGGATGCAAAATTATAGGTAAAGGTGGACCCTTCTTTTTTTCCTGGTAGATCTGAGTTCCATTTGAACTGTAGGTAAACCTCCATGCTAGCGTGAAAAATGTTTTGTTTTATATTCCTTACACTTTATGTTGTCTGTCCATGAGTATATTTAGAGCTGCTCCGAATCCCTACCTGACGTCATCTACCAGCTGTGTATTAAAAAGTACTCATCAGAAACATCCTCTTGGTTCAGTGCATCCTTACTGTGCTTTTAAAATAATTATTATTCTGTAAATTAATTGGCCTTTGGGAGCAAGAACACTATTAAACATGGCAGTTTGGTCATCAATATTTTTACATTATTTCTTCTCTTCTGGTCCCACTGCTGAAGTTCAGCATAATTTCTTTTGAGCCCAAAGGCATGTTATTTCCTTTGTGCTGTGCCTCTATGAATTCTCTGCCTCATCTTAAATGGGATCCTTTTTTTCTTTACTTAAGTTATCTTTTGATCATGTCAAGGTAATTTTTATATTTATAGTTCACACAGTTCTTCTTCTATTTACTACCCTGTTTATTTGAAATCAAATTATAAACTCTTATTTTCCTTGATTCACGAATAATTTCTCTAGCAGTGGGGAAAAAATTAGTTAGATTCCACAACTGCTTAAAGTCATATTCAGAGAAAATTATGGTGTTTTGATCAGTGGAGCCAGGCTGTGTCAGTATGAATCTTAGTTATCCATTTGGTAAGATCTGAAAAAAATGTAAGTAAATAAGATCACTCTCTTACTGGACCTTGGCCTACAAGATGCTGACTAAGACCCTGCTGGATTAAAGACCCTTCTAGAAGTACCTAAAATTTCTATACTTTATTTTTATGAAATGGGGAAATATATCTCATCATAAGGAGAAAAGAATAGGATGGGGAAAAAAAGGGCAGAAGACCTGAGTAGTCATGTTTTTAAAGATGACATACAGATGGCCAACAGACACATGAAAAGATGCTCAACATCACTAATCATCAGGGAAATGCAAGTCAAAACCACAATGAGATATCACCTTACACCTATCAGAGTGGCTCTTATCAAAATGATGACAAATAACAAGTGATGGCAAGGATGTGGAGAAAAGGGAACCCTTGCACATTGTTAACAGGAAGGCAAATTGGCACAGACACTATGGAAAACAGTATGGAGGTTCCTCAAAAATTAAAAATAGAACTACTCTATGATCCAGCAATCCCACTCATGGGTATTTATTTAAAGAAAACAAAAAACACTAATTAGAAAAGATATATTCACCCCTATGTTTGTTGCAGCATTATTTCCAATAGCCAAGATATGGAAGCACCCTAAGTGCCCATCAATAGATGAATGGATAAAGAAGATGTTGTATATATACAATGGACTATTACTCAGCCATAAAGAAGAATGAAATCTTGAATTTGTGGCAATATGGTTGGACCTGGAGGGTATTAATGCTAAGTGAAATAGGTCAGACATAGAAAGACAAATATTTTATGATTTTACTCATATGTGGAATCTACAAACCAAAACAAATGAACAAACATAACCAAACAGAAAGAGACTTAGATACAAAGGAAAAAACAGGTGGTTGCTAAAAGGAAGGGAGATCGGGGGAGGAGAGAAATAGGTGAGGGAGATTAAGAGGTACAAACTTTCAATTACAGAATAAATGAGTCATGGGTATGAAATGTGCAATTTGGGGAGTATAGTCAATAATAATGTAATATCTTATATGGTGACAGATGGTAACTAGACTTATCATGGTGATCATTTTGAAATGTATAGAAATATCGAATCACTATGTTGTGTACCAGAAACTAACATAGTGTTGCAGGTCAGTTATGTTTCAAGAACAAACAAGCTCATAGAAAAAGAGATCAGATTTGTGGTTACCAAAGGTGGAGGTGGGGTGAGGGGGAATTGGATGAAGATAGTCAAAGGGTACAAACTGCCCATTCGTGGACTTCCGGGTAAGATGGCGGAAGAGTAAGACGCGGAGATCACCTTCCTCCCCACGGATACACCAGAAATACAGCTACACGTGGAACAACTCCTACAGAACACCTACTGAACGCTGGCAGAAGACCCCAGACCTCCCAAAAGGCAAGAAACTCCCCACATACCTGGGTAGGGCAAAGCGGAGAGATCCGCACACAGAGGATCGGTGCCGAGCGGCACTCACCAGCCCGAAAGGCTTGTCTGCTCGCCCGCCGGGGCGCGCAGCGCTGGAAGCTGAGGCTCGGGCTTCGGTCAGAGCGCAGGGAGAGGACTGGGGCTGGCGGCGAGAACTCAGCCTGAAGGGGGCTAATGTGCCACAGCTAGCCGGGAGGGAGTCCGGGAAAACTCTGGAGCTGCCGAAGAGGCAAGAGACTTTTTCTCCCCTCTTGGTTTCCTGGTGCGCTAGGAGAGGGGATTAAGAGCGCTGCTTAAAGGGGCTCCACGGACGGGCGCGAGTCGCGACTGAAAGCGCGGAGCCCAGTGACAGGCGTGGGACGCTGGGGCTGCTGCTGCCGCCGCCAAGAAGCCTGTGTGCGAGCGCAGGTCACTGCCCACACCGCCCTTCCGGGAGCCTGTGCAGCCCGCCACTGCCGGGGTCCCGGGATCCAGGGGCGGCATCCCTGGGAGAACGCACGGCGCGCCTCGGGCTGGTGCAACGTCACGCCGACCTCTGCCGCTGCAGGCTTGCCCCGCACTCCGTGCCCCTCCCTCCCGCCCGGCCTGAGTGAGCCAGAGTCCCCGAAGAGGCTGCTCCTTTAACCCTGTCCTATCTGAGCGAAGAACAGACGCCCTCCGGCGACCTACACGCAGAGGCGGGGCCAAATCCAAAGCTGAGACCCAGGAGCTGTGAGAACAAAGAAGAGAAAGGGAAACCTCTCCCAGCAGCCTCAGAAGCAGCGGATTAAAGCTCCACAATCAACTTGATGTACCCTGCATCTGCGGAATACATGAATAGACAACACATCATCCCAAATTGAGGAGCCCGGAGTCAGTGCTGTGCCTCTGAGGTGGGAGAGCCAACTTCAGGACACTGGTCCACAAGAGACCTCCCAGCTCCACATAATATCAAACGGCGAAAATCTTCCAGAGATCTCCATCTCAACACCAGCACCCAGCTTCACTCAACGACCAGCAGGCTACAGTGCTGGACACCCTGAGCCAAACAACTAGCAAGACAGGAACACAACGCCACCCATTAGCAGAGAGGTGGCCTAAAATCATAAAAAGTCCACAGACACCCCAAAACACACCACCAGACGTGGACCTGCCCACCAGAAAGACAAGATCCAGCCTCATCCACCAGAACACAGGCACTAGTCCCCTCCACCAGGAAGCCTACACAACCCACTAAACCAACCTTAGCCACTGGGGACAGACACCAAAAACAACAGGAACTACGAACCTGCAGCCTGCAAAAAGGAGACCCCAAACACAGTAACATAAGCAAAATGAGAAGACAGAAAAACACACAGCAGGAGAAGGAGCAAGATAAAAACCCACCAAACCTAACAAATGAAGAGGTAATAGGCACTCTACCTGAAAAAGAATTCAGAATAATGATGGTAAAGATGATCCAAGATTCTATTTCCCAGATCCAAAATCTTGGAAATAGAATAGACAAAATGCAAGAAACAGTTAACAAGGACCTAGAAGAACTAAAGATGAATCAAGCATCGATTAAAAACACAATACATGAAATAAAAAATACTCTAGATGGGATCAATAGCAGAATAACTGAGGCAGAAGAACGGATAAGTGAGGTGGAAGATAAAATAGTGGAAATAACTGCTGCAGAGCAAAATAAAGAAAAAAGAATGAAAAGAACAGAGGACAGTCTCAGAGACCTCTGGGACAACATTAAACGCACCAACATTCGAATTATAGGGGTTCCAGAAGAAGAAGAGAAAAAGAAAGGGACTGAGAAAATATTTGAAGAGATTATAGTTGAAAACTTCCCTAATATGGGAAAGGAAATAGTTAATCAAGTCCAGGAGGCACAGAGAGTCCCATACAGAATAAATCCAAGGAGAAATACGCCAAGACACATATTAATCAAACTGTCAAAAATTAAACACAAAGAAATCATATTAAAAGCAGCAAGGCAAAAACAACAAATAACACACAAGGGAATCCCCATCAGGATAACAGCTGATCTCTCAGCAGAAACTCTACAAGCCAGAAGGGAGTGGCAGGACATACTTAAAGTGATGAAGGAGAAAAACCTGCAACCAAGATTACTCTACCCAGCAAGGATCTCATTCAGATTTGATGGAGAAATTAAAACGTTTACAGACAAGCAAAAGCTGAGAGAGTTCAGCACCACCAAACCAGCTTTACAACAAATGCTAAAGGAACTTCTCTAGGCAAGAAACACAACAGAAGGAATATACCTACAATAATGAACCCAAAACAATTAAGAAAATGGGAATAGGAACATACATATCGATAATTACCTTAAATGTAAATGGACTAAATGCTCCCACCAAAAGACACAGAGTGGCTGAATGGATACAAAAACAAGACCCATCTATATGCTGTCTACAAGAGACCCACTTCAGACCTAGAGACACATACAGACTGAAAGTAAGGGGATGGAAAAAGATATTCCATGCAAATGGAAACCAAAAGAAAGCTGGAGTAGCAATTCTCATATCAGACAAAATAGACTTTAAAATAAGGACTACTAGAAGAGACAAAGAAGGACACTACATAATGATCAAGGGATCGATCCAAGAAGAAGATATAACAATTGTAAATATTTATGCACCCAACATAGGAGCACCTCAATACATAAGGCAAATACTAACAGCCATAAAAGGAGAAATCGACAGTAACACAATCATAGTAGGGGACTTTAACACCCCACTTTCACCAATGGACAGATCATCCAAAATGAAAATAAATAAGGAAACACAAGCTTTAAATGATACATTAAACAAGATGGACTTAATTGATATTTATAGGACATTCCATCCAAAAACAACAGAATACACATTTTTCTCAAGTGCTCATGGAACATTCTCCAGGATAGATCATATCTTGGGTCACAAATCAAGCCTTGGTAAATTTAAGAAAATTGAAATTGTATCAAGTATCTTTTCCGACCACAATGCTATGAGACTAGATATCAATTACAGGAAAAGATCTGTAAAAAATACAAACACATGGAGGCTAAACAATACACTACTTAATAACGAAGTGATCACTGAAGAAATCAAAGAGGAAATTAAAAAATACCTAGAAACAAATGACAATGGAGACACGACGACCCAAAACCTATGGGATGCAGCAAAAGCAGTTCTAAGAGGGAAGTTTATAGCAATACAATCCCACCTTAAGAAACAGGAAACATCTCGAATAAACAACCTAACCTTGCACCTAAAGCAATTAGAGAAAGAAGAACAAAAACATCCCAAAGTTAGCAGAAGGAAAGAAATCATAAAAATCAGATCAGAAATAAATGAAAAAGAAATGAAGGAAACGATAGCAAAGATCAATAAAACTAAAAGCTGGTTCTTTGAGAAGATAAACAAAATTGATAAACCATTAGCCAGACTCATCAAGAAAAAAAGGGAGAAGACTCAAATCAATAGAATTAGAAATGAAAAAGGAGAAGTAACAACTGACACTGCAGAAATACAAAAGATCATGAGAGATTACTATAAGCAACTCTATGCCAATAAAATGGACAACCTGGAAGAAATGGACAAATTCTTAGAAATGCACAACCTGCCGAGACTGAATCAGGAAGAAATAGAAAATATGAACAGACCAATCACAAGCACTGAAATTGAAACTGTGATAAAAAATCTTCCAACAAACAAAAGCCCAGGACCAGATGGCTTCACAGGCGAATTCTATCAAGCATTTAGAGAAGAGCTAACACCTATCCTTCTGAAACTCTTCCAAAATATAGCAGAGGGAGGAACACTCCCAAACTCATTCTACGAGGCCACCATCACCTTGATACCAAAACCAGGCAAGGATGTCACAAAGAAAGAAAACTACAGGCCAATATCACTGATGAACATAGATGCAAAAATCCTCAACAAAATACTAGCAAACAGAATCCAACAGCACATTAAAAGGATCATACACCATGATCAAGTGGGGTTTATTCCAGGAATGCAAGGATTCTTCAATATACGCAAATCAATCAACGTGATACACCATATTAACAAATTGAAGGAGGAAAACCATATGATCATCTCAATAGATGCAGAGAAAGCTTTCGACAAAATTCAACACCCATTTATGATAAAAACCCTGCAGAAAGTAGGCATAGAGGGAACTTTCCTCAACATAATAAAGGCCATATATGACAAACCCACAGCCAGCATCGTCCTCAATGGTGAAAAACTGAAATCATTTCCACTAAGATCAGGAACAAGACAAGGTTGCCCACTCTCACCACTCTTATTCAACCTAGTTTTGGAAGTTTTAGCCACAGCAATCAGAGAAGAAAAGGAAATAAAAGGAATCCAAATTGGAAAAGAAGAAGTAAAGCTGTCACTGTTTGCAGATGACATGATACTATACATAGAGAATCCTAAAGATGCTACCAGAAAACTACTAGAGTTAATCAATGAATTTGGTAAAGTTGCAGGATACAAAATTAATGCACAGAAATCTCTGGCATTCCTATATACTGATGATGAAAAATCTGAAAGTGAAATCAAGGAAACACTCCCATTTACCATTGCAACAAAAAGAATAAAATATCTAGGAATAAACCTACCTAAGGAGACAAAAGACCTGTATGCAGAAAATTATAAGACACTGATGAAAGAAATTAAAGATGATACAAATAGATGGAGAGATGTACCATGTTCTTGGATTGGAAGAATCAACATTGTGAAAATGACTCTACTACCCAAAGCAATCTACAGGTTCAATGCAATCCCTATCAAACTACCACTGGCATTTTTCACAGAACTAGAACAAAAAATTTCACAATTTGTATGGAAACACAAAAGACCCCGAATAGCCAAAGCAATCTTGAGAACGAAAAATGGAGCTGGAGGAATCAGGCTCCCTGACTTCAGACTATACTACAAAGCTACAGTAATCAAGACAGTATGGTAGTGGCACAAAAACAGAAAGATAGATCAATGGAACAGGATAGAAAGCCCAGAGTTAAACCCACGGACATATGGTCACCTTATCTTTGATAAAGGAGGCAGGAATGTACAGTGGAGAAAGGACAGTCTCTTCAATAAGTGGTGCTGGGAAAACTGGTTAGGGACATGTAAAAGTATGAGATTAGATCACTCCCTAACACCATACACAAAAATAAGCTCAAAATGGATTAAAGACCTAAATGTAAGGCCAGACACTATCAAACTCTTAGAGGAAAACATAGGCAGAACACTCTATGACATAAATCACAGCAAGATCCTTTTTGACCCACCTCCTAGAGAAATGGAAATAAAGACAAAAATAAACACATGGGACCTAATGAAACTTAAAAGCTTTTGCACAGCAAAGGAAACCATAAACAAGACCAAAAGACAACCCTCAGAATGGGAGAAAATATTTGCAAATGAAGCAACTGACAAAGGATTAATCTCCAAAATTTATAAGCAGCTCATGCAGCTCAATAACAAAAAAACAAACAACCCAATCCAAAAATGGGCAGAAGACCTAAATAGACATTTCTCCACAGAAGATATACAGACTGCCAACAAACACATGAAAGGATGCTCAACATCTTTACTCATTAGAGAAATGCAAATCAAAACTACAATGAGATATCATCTCACACCAGTCAGAATGGCCATCATCAAAAAATCTAGAAACAATAAATGCTGGAGAGGGTGTGGAAAAAAGGGAACACTCTTGCACTGCTGGTGGGAATGTGAATTGGTACAGCCGCTATGGAGAACGGTATGGAGGTTCCTTAAAAAACTACAAATAGAACTACCATATGACCCAGCAATCCCACTACTGGGCATATACCCTGAGAAAACCATAATTCAAAAAGAGACATGTACCAAAATGTTCATAGCAGCCCTATTTACAATAGCCCTGAGATGGAAACAACCTAAGTGTCCATCATCGGATGAATGGATAAAGAAGATGTGGCACATATATACAATGGAATATTACTCAGCCATAAAAAGAAATGAAATTGAGCTATTTGTAATGAGGTGGATAGACCTAGAGTCTGTCATACAGAGTGAAGTAAGTCAGAAAGAGAAAGACAAATACTGTATGCTAACACATATATATGGAATTTAAGAAAAAAAATGTCATGAAGAACATAGGGGTAAGACAGGAATAAAGACACAGACCTACTAGAGAATGGACTTGAGGATATGGGGAGGGGGAAGGGTAAGCTGTGACAAAGTGAAAGAGCGGCATGGACATATATACACTACCAAACGTGAGGTAGATAGCTAGTGGGAAGCAGCCGCATAGCACAGGGAGGTCAGCTCGGTACTTTGTGACCGCCTGGAGGGGTGGGATAGGGAGGGTGGGAGGGAGACGCAAAAGGGAGGGGATATGGAAACATATGTATATGTATAACTGATTAAATTTGTTATAAAGCAAAAAAATAAAATAAGTTAAAAAAAAAAAAAAAAAAAAAGGGTACCAACTTCCAGTTAAAAGATAAATAAGTACTAGGGATGTAATGTACAACATGATAAATGTAATTAACACTTTTGTATGTTATATGTGAAGGTTTTTAAGAGAGTAAATCCTAAGAGTTCTCATTACAAGGAAAAATACATATACTTTTTAAATTTAATTTTTATCTATATGAGATGACGGATGTTCACTAAACTTATTGTGGTAATCATTGCATGATGTGTGTTAGTCAAATCATTGTGCTGTGCACCTTAAACTTACAGAGTGCAGTATGTCAATTATATCTCAATAAAACTGGAAGAAAAAACAGAATGGGATAGGAAAGGATAAATATTCTTTGTATATGTTGAAATTTTTCTCATCCCAATTTTGTTATTGTTATTATCAGCAGTATTTCGTATAAACATCTAGATGCAATTGAAGTTTAATTTAGTATCATGAAGAGGCATAACAGATATTGCTGTTCTATAACAGTAAAGATTCATTGTATATGGAATATGTGTGATGATTTGACTCCCTTTGTAATTTAGGTTTTTCAAGGCAATGGATGTTGACAAGGAATACAAATGACATGTGTGGCAGAGACACCTAGCTGAACAGCCTATGAGATGATGTTGGGCAGTGGCTGCCCAGCCAGAGACTGCATCTCTCAGTGTCTTTCCCATTGTAGGCAGGGCTATGTGACTAGTTCTCACCAATGGAATATAAAGAGAAGTGACTTCCAGACCAGTGTGATTAAGAAACAGGTGGGCTTGGGCCATAGTCTCTTTCCCGTCCATCAGCTGAATGAAGAGGACTCCCAGGACCTAGAAGAGGGAAGAGCCCTAAGGATGATAGAAAAAGCATGGGGCCCTGAGTGACCATGTGGAAGGCTGCCCAACCTAAAACACCTTGGTTGAATCTGCTGTGAAAAGTAAACTTCTATTGTGTTAAACCACAGAGAACTTGGGACTTATCTATTACAGCAGCTAGCATTTATTGTACCTTGATAAATATAATATGAAAAATATCATATTCTAGTTGTGGGACACTCAGCACAAACCACGTGCAGAATTTCAACAGAAGCAGGAATCAAGTTGAATACATGCTTACTGTGTATCTCTTTTTAATTTCAACACTTGGAAAATATTCTAAAATGATTCCCTTCTTTCTAATTTCATTGATAATCTTTCTAACTGATAATATTATCTGAAAATTTTAATGAACCTGCTGAAAGGCTAAGAGTTTCAAAGGACAGTTTACTTTAAAAGATTATAGTACAATGGGTTATCCAAGTGTGTATATTTATGTAATATGTCTAGCATATTCAAATGTACAGCATGTAAATGTTTGCCTGTGGCCATATATTAGCATTAATGACCTGGATATGGTAGCACAATATATTACTATATTCTTATCATGAGATAATTAAGATTGTTCACATGTCATAAGAACTAGGCACTACAATGCACTGGGCATTGATACTGGGTAAAGAAAAGGATTTAACATGCTCCAACATTCTGAATAAAGTTCACCATCCTCTACCAAGGACATTTCTCTTTCTCTCCTTTCTCTTTACTTGTCTCAGATAATTCCATGGAGACTTGACAAGACTTCAAATTCCAAAATGTTCCAACTGAAATGTGACATGATAGTGAAAATTAAGAATCATAATTCTTATTTTACTTAACTTCTCAGTTCTGCAACAGTCCTGAAGGCTTTTGGGGGTTTGAGATTTATTTATTTATTTATTTATTTATTTTTGCGGTACGCGGTTCTCTCACTGTTGTGGCCTCTCCCGTTGCAGAGCACAGGCTTAGCGGCCATGGCTCACGGGCCCAGCCGCTCCGCAGCATGCGGGAGATTCCCGGACCAGGGCATGATCCCGCGTCCCCTGCATCGGCAGGCAGACTCTCAACCACTGCGCCACCCGGGAAGCCCTAGATATATTTATTTTAAATACTACATCAGGAAAATTTTAATGTTGATCACAGATGGGACTATCATATTTATAACTCAATTGTAATTCAATCATTTGGGGACAGAAAGTCCTCCAGGGAGAGTCACACATTTACATGATGTATCCCAGTGTTCAGCACTGTATTTGTAACTCTGTTTCAACCAAGAGATGCGTAAAATCACAGACGACTGGTCAACTCCCTATTGGATGCAACTGAGAAAACTTATGAATTCCATTTTCCACTTATTAAAATTTAATGCTCTAATATTAATAGAGGCTATGAACTAAGTTTTTGTTAAGATTTTCAGATGAGAATTTGAAACTGAGCCAGACTTAGCTAGTACCCAGCAATATTTTGACACTGGTTCTTCTTTCCTCTTTCTATTTCTATTCTGTATGCTTTTCCCTCTCAAACTTTACCATTCTTTTTTTTTTTCTTTCCATATTCCTCTTACATCGTCTCTTGGTGGCCAGTCTTTACTTCACCAGGGGTTCTGTTTTCTGTGGTCTCAGAAGAAGACAATTTATACTCAAGGCCATGGCCTCCTACTCCACTTTCATGCCTCTATGATAACTTCTTGGCTGGATTACTGCAATAGCCCTCTTACATGGTCTCCCCAAATGCAGTCTTCCTTCTCCAGAATGATGTTCCAGAAATGCAGTTCTGTTCAAATTTCTCCCTACTTATAACCTTTCAATGTCTTCCCATTGCTCTCAGGATAAAGTCCAGAGTTTTTAACAATGTTGATAAGATTTGTATTTGAGGCTGGCCTGCTACTTATGGTTGTATGACTTGATCTAGTTACATGTTAGTTTTATTACACAGCCAGTCCTCATTATTTGTGGTAGTTATGTTCTATAAAGTTCCTGTGAACATTAAATTAGGGAATACTGAACCATTGCTCCTAGGGGCATTACAGGGTGAGGTTCCTATGAGCCTCTGATCAGGGTATTTTCATTAACAGATCAATATATAACCTTGTTTTATGTATATTTCTGTTTAAAGACATCTTACTGAATATATGTTATTCATTTACATTAAACTCATGGCCAAAGGCACTATATACCTCATGCCTAAATTAAGTTTATCTAACATACATATATTCTCTGTAAGGCACATCTCAGCCTTCTTGCACTAGACACTAGACAGCATTTCAGCTCTATTCTTGGGGGTCATTTAAAATAGTGAAATTGCCAACAAAGGGCACAAAATTTGAAAAACATGGCACTAAATAGACTGAGAAAGGAACACTAACTTATAGTATGAGACCTGAAATGAGAAGGCAGAGTGTCGCTTTCTTTGACCTCAGTTGGGAATGGGCTTATATCCAGTGATTTAGAATTTTCCCTGCTCCATACATGCCTGTGAATGACTACCAAAGTACTGTGAGTATTGATTTTGGGGTTACAAATAAATTTTAGTGGGTAGGAGAATTTGCAAATAAGGACTCTGTGAATAATAGGATTGCCTGTGCATGGAAAGGAAATAAGTTTATAGCAGATACTCTTTTTCCTACTCCATGTTCACCTTGGGCTTTGTTGGCCAATTTCTAATTTCAAAAGAGTTGTGTTTCCTGTTTCCTGTGTGGACATGTGCTCAGAGAGGAGGCCCTGGACTGCTGCTGATTCATAACCATCTAAACCAATCACTTTGCCAGTGAAAGGTTTAGGAATGGGCATGTGACCCACTGTAGCTAATGATGTGTGGGGGGAGGGGCAGTGAGCTGCAAGCCTTCTGGGAGAGATTTTCCCGCTCACAAGAAAGCACACAGGAAGAGATTACTTTCCTCCTCTTCTGTTGAAAGATTTTGTGCCTCCTTGGTGCAGAAGACAACATGAAGACAACTCTGAAACCATGAAGACAGAGTGGATATGCTGAGTATAGCTCAAAGAAAATTTGAATAGTATCTAGGTTTTTGAGGACATTGGTGAACAATTGTATTAATCAACAAAGCCTCCTTGATACGAAAATGATAATAACCCTTTATGCCAGTTTGAGTAGGCTTAGCTTGTTAGTTATTTGCAACCTAAAACATCCTGGTGGTATGCTTTATTTTCCATAACGCTGGTGTTAGGAATAAGTGGGAGAAAAAATATGTAAATATACATGTGTACGTATATATGCATGCCATAGGATTGAGCCTTGATAAATGTTACTTTCCCGAGATTGTTTTTTTAGGGATAGAAAGAGTGTACAAGTTAAAGACTAAAATTCAAAATATTTGTCATCACTGTTTCAAATTAACAATAAAATCAAAATCTTATTGGATATTTTATTTCAATGTTCTTGCTTAAAATTATGATCCCAGTTAATTCTTTTTTCCTCTTGGCCATTTGTAACTCAACTATTCACTCTTCTATTATGTAAGGCATTGGTTAATGCTTTAAATTGTAGTATCATGATAATTATAAAGTTGCACAATATTTCTGTAACAAATTCATCATGCTGTGGGGTAGAGAGAACCTATATTTCAGGGGGCTTTGTGAGTATTTCAAAGGAAGAATGGCAAGTTTTCAGAAATTGAAGTTTATGTATAAAAAATAAATACAGGGGATTTATTCTCAGCTATTGTTTATTCATTCAACTAAGTATTTTTAAGTCTTTATATAATAATAATTAAAGCATGGGCTGGGTTGCAAAGTGCCCTAGAGGATATGTATCATGTCACTAAGACTTAGAATCCTTGGCATGGCATAGGTTGTAAAGGTTTGGAGACCACGGGCTGTTTTTCAAACATCTTTGTATTGTCCATGCTGCCAACTCTAGATATTTTTTACACAGTAAGCCCTCAATAAATATTTGTCAAATGCAGTAAAACACGCAACACTCAAACACACACACTCACACAGACACATTTCTATAGGATTAATATTTGCCAAAGGAATATGTAATTTTTTTTGCCTCTGTTGAATTTTTAACTGGTATTGGATGACTCTGTGTCCTGGTATTTCTCACACATTTCTCTGTTAGATTGCCCCAAACCATCTGAGAAGTGTCATTTGTCCAGCTTTGTAGAATGCTCAGTCACTTCATGACACAGTCATGTCTCGTGGTTCACAGGTGATAGTATTTGGTGACTTTCTTTGTGATTTTACTTTCCTGAGAGGCCTGATGAAGCCACACCATTCAGCTGGGATTTGCAGCACTGTCATTTCTTGTGAGTGTCCACTGAGACCTTGAACTAATGCTCTTTAACTTCCAAATGATTTCTCTGAGACATTTCTAGGATTCTGACAAGTAGTCTAACACACAGCTATTTATTTCTCTTATAGATAATGTATTTGAGCATCTAGAATAAAACCGTTTTTTCTGTTTGATAGAGTATTTAATTTCCTTTTAAACATTTAAGTCTAGTATTTTCACTTACTCCACTATTATTTTCCAAAGTGCATTTCAATCAGTGTTGACATATGAATTGCCATATTATTCCCTATATGACATGCACAATAAAACTGAGAAACTTGAAATCAGACCTCCCTCAATCATAATGAAATTAACATAAAACATGAATTTAAACTTTTAGGGTGCTATGTAAATGTTATTACTATTACGGTTGACTACTATTTTAAATCCCTATGACTACTGAAACCCTCACTATAATAAAATATAGCTGGTTTTTTTTGTAATGGAAAGCAATGCATCTTTTAAAATACACAAGACTTGGATTTTAAAATGAAAGAAGAAATGGCCTTTTATAGATTTGTAAACTTGATTTATGTTATTTTGAATAAAACTGTTATGGGGTTGGCTGACTTTGCTGCCTCCTGTTGGGTGTTCTTGTTTCTCTATGAGATTAGGGTACACTAAGTTAGGTTATAGAAAAAAAAGTCCTAAAATCTCAGTAGATTAACACCACATAAGTTTATTTCTTGCTCAGGCTACGTGTTCATTGTAGATTGACAGAGGGGAGGTACTGTTCATCGTTGTCACTCAGGAGTCAAAGCCAATGAAGGCTCCATCTGGACAAGAACTTCCCAAGGAAAAGAGAATGTGGATCTTAAAACTTTTCATGAGAATTGACACATTTCCTTTGTGCTCATCTTTCATTGGCCAAAGCAAGGCATATGACAGGATGAACTTGAGCCAGGTGAGCAGGAAGTACAACCCTCCCACAGGGCTGGAAGGAGAATTAGAGTCTCTGTGAATAGCCCTAAACTGGAAATACAATTAGAAAGGCGAGTTTGGACCCATTTCCTGAAGGTGTCTTTGCAAAACACACAAATAACTTTTATTTTATGTTTCTGTGGGTTGTTTTTTTTTCAGTTGGAGGGCTTGATGGGGGATATTAAGAAAGAAGTTTTACCTGTTACTAGCTAACCCTTTGTTCTACCTGTATGTTTCTTCAGGAAGTCTAAATAATGCTGAACTCTGTTTGCAGGGCAATACATGAATTATTGCATACAGAACAGTGAGATGTCTGTGCACATTAGGTGAACGGTTTGCTATAATTACATGTGTGAAATTTAAGATAGTCAAATGGTAATTTTTTTTTTTTGGTATCAGTATCTATTGCTTTTATTGTCTGTGATAGAATGATACAGTATAATCCTAACCCAGTTGTAATAAATGAGGTACAGCCCCCTTCCCATATGTGCTCTCTTGACTTCTTTTGAAAATATATATGCTTATTCACTTTTGAACTGAGTGCACATTTTAAAAATCATAACAACGAAACAAAAAATTACATTGTTTTAAGTGTGTTCAATAATCACTTGATATATTAATATTTTTCCATTAGTGTCAGTCAATTCACTGACAGATTTCAAAAATTTTTTAAAAAATAAAAAAAGAAAAGAAAAATGGAAGCCATAATACTGTCATGGCTGCAATTAAGAGAGTGTTTTTGGGAAGGGATTAGAACGACCCTGGGTGGTAGGTAGGTTTTGTTGCACTGAGTATACATAAAAAAACCTATTTTCGAAGTCGGTTTAGGGAAATTAAGACAAAACAATTTTTTTTCATTTAGTGTGAATTAAAAAAAATGTGGGTGTACGCTTTGTTGAGCAGAAGTTTAGCATTAAAGTGACTAAAATGCCAAGTGGAAAGTAATGGCCTTAATGGAAGTATAATGAGTAGTGAGGTCAAGAAATGGATGTACTGTAAATTATTTTCTTAATAAAGAACAGACCTTTATTCTCCAATTTCTTTTAATTTCAACAGTAAAGATTTTTAAACAGAAGACAAAGGGCAGTGGGATAGACTTCTGCTTTATAAAATGTCATAAAAAATCTTACAAAAAGTTTCTAATAGGATGGTCTCATAAATGTTACCTTTGTTTTTCAAAGACTTTGAAGCTTGGGAGGTATTCTCTTTTGTTATTGAGTTACCTCCTCTGTTTGTTTATTACCACTCTATTAAGGCTTGCTCTTGGCAGGAGCAGACATCCTCCTGGCTGCCCAGAGCAGGACCTGCACATGCTCCATCCAAGGAGATGATCACTGGGACCAACCAGCTCCTACAGAGATACGTCTCTGCTCACAGCAAGAGAGGAAATGGGAAATGACTCAGGGCAAGTTGTGCTAAGCTGGAAGAATGAATTAGACACACTCCTAAATAGAATCGGAAAGTATTATAGTCAGAGATAAAGGAGAAGGGGTATGAGAAAGGTTGCTTACTGTTCCCACCTGGGGACTGAAAAAACGTTTATGTGTAGTACCTCTTGACAACTCCAGATTCTTTTCAGTCGTGTTAATCAGAAAGGGGCATCACCACTGAATAGATACTTTCATTATTTCTGCCTTCTTAATTTTTTATATGTCTAATTATGAAAGAACAGTATCCTGGAAACCAAAATTAGTGGGCTTGACTGAAACAAGCATTTCCTACTTAAAAATTTGGAAAATAAAACTGTAACAATAGCTCTGACCTCAGGGGCACTGTCCTTTATAATACGCAGTGCAAACTTGGGCAGCTCCATCTAACCTCAGGTCTATGAAAACAGAAATTTCTACAATGGACTTGTAAGCTTTATGTTCTTAAACCATATCATTATTTTGTCAAGACATTGGAAGAGAAGCTAGAAGAGCAAATTTTATCTCCCAGGAAAATTAAATCTTTGAACAATAGCTTCTGTTGGTCTTCATGTTACCCTAGTACATTTGGTCATTTTACACCTTTTTTATAAAATTGAATTAAGAGTGTGAAAGTCTAAAACTTAATGCCAACTACACATTGTCTTATTTGATGAGCTCTTGGTTTTCATTTATTTTTAACCTTATTTGGTAAGGATATTTAGGAAATTACTTCCTAAGCCTCTTTGGATATTTATTTTTTATTGATTCTGAGTGCCAGAAATTAAAAAAAACAGGATGAAATGCTTACTCTTAGGGAGGTATAGAGTCTATAATAAAATAAAAATGTAGACTAAACAACAACACGACCAAGAAAAACAAAACGTGAGATGAAGGAAACAGACAAACAAAAACCCTAGCATCTCAGGATAAAGCAGTCAGTAGTGTTTACATCAGTTGATTAGGGTATGTAATGGGAGAATTTTATAGGCTCACTTTCTTCATCTTGATCTCTTCTTCTCCTCTATCCTCTTCCCCTCCTTTTTCTCTATGTAATGATAATTGCTAGGAATTCATGCAGAAAAAAAATACTGAGAAACAAAACCTAAATGAACATCAATTATCCTATAATAATATTTTTGCACACAGTAGAGATACAGGCATCAAGAGAATATTCTCATGGGAAGCTCTCTCTGACCTTGTTTTTCTAGGAATATAATTAGTCCCTGTGTCATAGCCTTCTATTAAGCTTATATTGGGTGGGCCAAAAAGTTCGTTCGGGTTTTTCTGTGGCTGTTATGGGAAAAACCCACATGAACTTTTTGGCCAAACCAATATTTCTTCTTCTTTTTTTTTTTTTTTTAAAATCTTTATTGGAGTATAACTGCTTTACAATGGTGTGTTAGTTTCTGCTTTATAACAAAGTGAATCAGCTATACATATACATATATCCCCATATCTCTTCCCTGTTGTGTCTCCCTCCCTCCCATCCTCCCTATCCCACCCCTCTAGGTGGTCACAGAGCACCAAGCTGATCTCCCTGTGCTATGCGGCTGCTTCCCACTAGCTATCGGTTTTACATTTGGTAGTGTATATATGTCCATGCCACTCTCTCACTTCGTCCCTGCTTACCCTTCCTCCTCCCCGTGTCCTCAAGTCCATTCTCTAGTAGGTCTGCGTCTTTATTCCTGTCCTGCCCCTAGGTTCTTCATGACCTTTTTTTTTTTTTTCAGATTCCATATATATGTGTTAGCATACGGTATTTGTTTTTCTCTTTCTGACTTACTTCACTCTGTATGACAGACTCTAGGTCCATCCACCTCACTACAAATAACTCAATTTCGTTTCTTTTCATGGCTGAGCAATATTCCATTGTATATATGTGCCCCATCTTATTTATCCATTCATCTGTGGATGGACACTTAGGTTGCTTCCACATCCTGGCTATTGTAAATAGAGCTGCAGTGAACATTGTGGTACATGACTCTTTGAATGATGGTTTTCTCAGGGTATATGCCCAGTAGTGGGATTGCTGGGTCGTATGGTAGTTCTATTTTTAGTTTTTTAAGGAACCTCCATACTGTTCTCCATAGGGGCTGTATCAATTTACATTCCCACCAACAGTGCAAGAGGGTTCCCTTTTCTTCAGACCCTCTCCAGCATTTATTGTTTGTGTATATATGTGTATATATATATATATATATATATATATATATATATATATATATATATTTTTTTTTTTTTTGCGTATGCAGGCCTCTCACTGTTGTGGCCTCTCCTGTTGCGGAGCACAGGCTCCGGACACGCAGGCTCAGTGGCCATGGCTCACAGGCCCAGCCACTCCACAGCGTGTGGGATCTTCCTGTACTGGGGCACGAACCTGTGTCCCCTGCATCGGCAGGCGGACTCTCAACCACTGCACCACCAGGGAAGCCCTGTTTGTAGATTTTTTGATGATGGCCATTCTGACTGGCGTGAGATGATACCTCATTGTAGTTTTGATTTGCATTTCTCTAATGATTAATGATGTTGAGCATTCTTTCATGTGTTGGCAATCTGTATATCTTCTTTGGAGAAATGTCTATTTAGGTCTTCTGGCCACTTTTGGATCGGGTTGTATGTTTTTTTGATATTGAGCTGCATGAGCTGCTTGTAAATTTTGGAGATTAATCCTTTGTCCATTGCTTCATTTGCAAATATTTTCTCCCATTCTGAGGGTTGTCTTTTTGTCTTGTTTATCATTTCCTTTGCTGTGCAAAAGCTTTTAAGTTTCATTAGGTCCCATGTGTTTATTTTTGTCTTTATTTCCATTTCTCTAGGAGGTGGATCAGAAAGGATCTTGCTGTGATTTATGTCATGGAGTGTTCTGCCTATGTTTTCCTCTAAGAGTTTGATAGTGTCTGGCCTTACATTTAGGTCTTTAATTCATTTTGAGTTTATTCTTGTGTATGGTGTTAGGGAGTGTTCTAATTTCGTTCTTTTTATTTTATTCTTTTTACTTATAATATTTTAGAAGGCAGGCTGACCACAGTACATTTGATGCTTTGGCATGAATTCTAATACAATTTAGAAATTTTAATAATTTCTAAGCAAAATTACCACCTTTTTATTATTGAATATTTTTAAACCTGTTTCCACCATAGTCAAGTTCCAAAGCAAATAAAATAGCACAGAGTTGCAACATGTACATTTTCAGCTACTTTAATAGGCTATTTGTCCTTAAGAGGTTTTAAAAGATTTTTGTTTCCACATTTCAGGTTGAAAAATAATAGCCAGTATTTGTGCATGCCTATATTTACTCTCTTTAATTGTGAGTCAGTTTTAACACATAAGATATCAGACCTTTGCATGGTCATGATTCTCAGAGAGTAGAATGCATTATTTTCCTTAGGTGATAACCCAGAGAGTGATGCAGAACTCCAAATACAATGGTTGACCGCACAGCAAGTTTCAGCATGATCGCTCTTGAAAACCTTTCTGGTCAAGTGCAGAACTTTTTAAAGATTAAAGCAGATTTGTGGTATCAAAAGGTATTCTGATCATCAGCCAAAATTCCAGGAGGATAGGGTTATGCACCATAAACTTTATCCTCCTTTCCAATGATTTTAAGGTATGTTTTTAGAGATAGATTAAATGTAGGTTCCCTTTGTATTTGTAATCCATATTCCAAATTACTGCAGTAGATTTACTGTGCAGTTTTGCTTGAACTTCAGGGATCTGAAGGCTGGCTTGGTCAAATGACTTTCAAAAGAGCTCTAGTTATTACCATGCTTAATGTTGTAAGCCAGATGAAATAAGGAAGCTAGAAGAGAAGCTCAGTTTTCTTTGGAGAGAGTGTACTATAACTTGCTTTAATTTGTTCCTTGGAATCTTTGCATGCTATTGGTGATATAGGTAAGACAAGGTTACAAAAAAGGTCTTTCTACTATTTCTCCAAAGCAGGGTTTCTGCTTTATGCTGAATTCCATGAATTCGGATTCTAAGTAGTCTTAAATTCACAAAAATACTACATTTTAGTTTATACGAAAAGTTTACAATCTCCCATCCAAAACTCTTGGGGCCGAAAATGCTTAAGAATTCAGATTCCCACCCACCCCTCAGTTTTAGGAAGGTAATATTGTGCACATACTATATATTATGTAATATTTTTAGCAAGGTCTGGGGCAAACCCCCATGGTCAAATAGATTCATATTTTCCCAGCAAACGTATGAATGTTCACGGTCAGTAAGATAAATAGAGACAATCAATAGCTTGCTTTCAGTTCAGGTCAGATCTTTTTAACCAAAAATATAGAAACCCTGAAGTTTTTCAGAGCATTTTTGATTTTGGAATTTCAAATAAGGGATTACAGGTCTGTACCCATTTTGTTTTTCTGGTATAACTTGGTAGACTTTGTGAACCTTTTAGATATTTATCAATAAAGGGAAGCATCATAGAATTGTTTTAAAACATTAAGTTAAATGTTTATAATATCTTTAAAATATTTGGAAACTTTTGTTATCCTAGTGTTATTGGTATAAAGACAGTAAAGTATTACTGATAACCGGTCGTACAGATACAGGCATTAGTATTTGCTTCATAGTTATAAAAATGAGATTAAATTGCATTTTAAATTTTGAAAAATTTTCATTGGAAACACTGATTATGTTATACTTGAGCTATACACCATCACATCCCTCCTCTGGCTCTCTTGATCCTGTCCTCTTCCTTCTGTAAAATTTCTTTCTCTTTCTTTCTTGGATCGTTTTGGATCATTTTCTCTCCTGGACATTCTAATTACCAAACTGAGATCATGTTTAGTGACTTAAGATAGGACTTTGGAATCACTAAGAGTTATTAGAAAAGTTGTCGGATTATCTAAGTTTTCATCCAGAGAAAAGAGAAGAAAGTAATCCCTAAATAGAGTTTAAAAGAAGGCTGGGAGGTAAAAATAATTTGATCATGGTTACCTCCCTTGAGTCTTTTTTGGGTCAGTTTAGTGGTTTCAAATTTTATTCCTTGCTTCTTTATTTCCTTCTAGTAGGTGCCCAATTTTTTCTACTTCCTTGTTGAACAAGGCTTTTCCTTCTACACCCCTCATTCATAATCCAATCTACTCAAAACTGTGGTCATCCCTGCCACTCCAGGGAAACTAGTGTTAAATCTCACCAATGACTTTCTAGTTGCCAAATCCAACATAAACTTCTTTGTTTCCTTCTTACTGAACCTCTCAGCAGTATCTGACCCAGCTGATTACTCTATCTTTTATTTTATTTATTTATTTTTTTGTGGTACGCGGGCCTCTCACTGCTGTGGCCCCTCCCGTTGCGGAGCACAGGCTCCGGATGCACAG
Source organism: Mesoplodon mirus (assembly GCF_964341445.2). Taxonomy (NCBI): domain Eukaryota; kingdom Metazoa; phylum Chordata; class Mammalia; order Artiodactyla; family Ziphiidae; genus Mesoplodon; species Mesoplodon mirus. The sequence goes on from NC_138980.1 coordinate 158,881,134, forward strand.
GCCCAGCGGCCATGGCCCACGGGCCCAGCTGCTCCACGGCATGTGGGATCCTCCCGGACCGGGGCACGAACCCGTGTCCCCTGCATCGGCAGGCGGACTCCCAACCACTGCGCCACCAGGGAATCCCTCTATCTTTTTGACAGTACTTTACTGTCTTGGTTTCTGTGACACACATTAACCTTATTTTCATTCTGTCCTGTGACATCTTCTTTTCAGGCTGCTTGTTGATTTCTCCACTCCCCACTTCTACGTGGAAGTGGCCCAGGGCTAGGTTATGGGTTCTGACTCCTTTCTGCACATCAGGTAACTGCATTTGGGTCCACTGTTTTGTGTCATCTGTAGGCTGATGACATCTAAGTTTAAATCACCAGCCCTGATCCTTCCCATGAGTTATGGACTGTGTATTTAACTGTCTTCATGACCATACAGTTATTGTCTGATGGATGTCTAATGGATGCCCCAGAGTTATATGTCCATCTGGCAGTTTTCCCTCAAATCTGTTCTCCCTGTCTTGTCCATCTCAGTAAATAACACCATCATTCATTCACTGTCTTGGGCCAAAAATCTAGGAGTTGTTACTGCTCCCTTTCCCTTATATCCCACATCCAAGCCATTCACATCATGTCCTAACAGTTTTATCTTCATTATTCATTGTGAATAGAGAATCTATCTCTACTACAACAATCCGGGTGAGAGATTATGTTTTCATACCATTCTGACAGACGTGTGAAAAACAGATGGTTGGGGACAAGAATGGAAAATTCCCACTGCACTGAACCCTACCTCAAATATTATCACAAAGTACACTCCCTTTGGCTGACTGTGTCCTAGGTAGACTTGCCTTCTCTTGTTCTTGATGCATGTCAGACGCTTTCCTCACTCAGGACCTTTGCACTTGTTGGTCCTCTTGTCTAGACATTTTCTTGTTTATATATTGGTTTACTTATTTCTCTTTTCTTGCTTCCTTCAAATAGGATGTAACTAATATACACTCTCTTTCCTGTTCAACCCTGTATTCCCAACAGCTATCAAACACCAGTACATAGCAATTGCCTGTAAATATTGGTTGATTCAATGAAAGAATGTAAGTATTTAGGGCTTGCAATTTAAATGGAAAAAAAAAATCCATGCTGTGATAGAACACTGGGAGCCTCAGTGACGACTCCTGGGTCCTAACTCAGCCACTTTGGCAACAAACTCAATTAAAAAAAGTTCTCCATGTGTTTTTTCCTTACTCCCAAGCATGCAGCTTCTTGTGTCCATTACACAAAAACAAATGACAGCCCACAGAAATAAAAATGTAGGACATATATTTCCACATTGAGTTCAATACTGCAGAAAACACATAATTTCAAGCAGATGGTTTCTCCTCAGTAACAGTGCCCTTTTGATAAAATTTTGCACCACAGGAAATCCATTACAATAAATATCTGTTCCAGTATCTGTCCATATAGCAATAATTCTCCATATGCTTGATTCCTCTTCTCTGATGAACTGTCCTAGGGACCCTCCTCTCCTTCCCTCTGAGATTTCCAGGGTTTAAACTCTGCCTCTGAGTACTTGCTTGTTGTCATGGTAGCCTTGCTAATTTTGCTTATATTTTTTCCCCATATTTTCCCACAACCTTTGAAAAGACCAAGTTATATATGTGCCAAAGGCTATTTCCGACTGAATGTTGTAGGCATGAAAGTATTTCTTTTTTTAGCCTCGTGAAAAATGTTAAACTGTTGTCTCAGCGTCATTGATTGAGACTCTTTGTTTATTCCCAGGGCTGAAAGTTAAGGCCATTCTATTTTGATAGAACTATTTATTTAAAGCAAGCTTGAAATCAAAGACATCTCATACAGTATGCAGGGAATGCTGTTTAACTCAAGTAATCCCAAAGTAAATAATTTATTGGATTACTCAGTAGGTTGAGAAATGAAAGTAGGATTTGGGTGTCTTTGGTCTGCCTTTTATTTTTAAATTACTCACTAAATAAGCGCATGTGTTGTATGAGTTTAGAAGAAAACAAAGTATTATTGAAAAGAAGATATTATCCTTGTAGTGACCTTAGGTGGTCCAAGAAGGAACAGGTCCCCTCCATACCCTTGTAGCAGGGGCAGCGCTGCTACCCCTGGTTGTGTGGTGGCAGTCACATTTGCATCTGACACCTAGCTTTACCAAAAAATGGCTCTGTGGCTGCAAGAGAACCATTTAAACTCTCCGGGCTCATTTCTTTATCTATAAAACAAGAAAAAATCTCTCAGGTTCCTTCCAGCTCTAAGACTGAGCCATTCTCTTCTAGACCAACCAGAAATTATTATAGGAGTGAGGCAAGACACAAAGCAGTTTAGCAAGGGCCGAGAGACCATAATGTGGACCTTTCTGAAACTCAAGACACGGATGGTCCCTCCTATCCATTTTATAGCAAACACTTGCTTCCTTTCAAGCTGATAAAATGTCATTTTGTTTCATTGTGTTTTCTTTTATGGGAAACATGCCACAGATCTTGTATAAAAGTTATTTTACTCTTGTGGATTAAAGAATACAATACAGAGATTTTGTTCCTTATTCTTGCCTTTTCAATGAGTTTTTGGATTGCTAATTTTTTTGCTGTCAATTAAAAATACATCTCCACAAGCCCAGCTGCTCATGGACCCATGTCGGCTGCACATCCTGTTTCCTTGGCGGTCAAGCTCCTGTTGTTAAGCCCTGAGAAACAATGCTTATTTATTTATTTACTTTTTGTGAGGAGAATCCTGATCATTTATTTGCTCTTTCTGGTAAAAAGAAGGAAATAGGGTAAACAACAGAAAACATTTAAGTAGACTATAAGAAGGAACTTATTGACCCTGGGCAATGAAAAGCTGGCAAGAAGTGCTAAGAACTGTAGATCGACAATTGGTGACCACTTGCTTAGGAGGATTTAAATATCTAATCGAGTCATTATTGAGACCTCAATTAGATGGAGTGTACACAATCACAGTTACTGGTCTACCAATTCCCAGCGTAGAGTACTTCAGTCAGGAAACCCTTGGAAATGTAAAGCAGGTAGTTTAGGCCAAATTAAATGTTTAACAGATTTATAGAGCTCACTGTATAAAAAGCAGTACGTGATTAAAATATTTTCAGACAGGTTTAAATGAATTTATGGGTGAAGATGCATTACACATTAATAAAGGGAACATGGAAATTTGAAATAGATATCTGCTCTAAGAAACACTCCTGCTTTTCGCCTCAAATATTTTGAAATTGACAACATGCACAAAATATGCCTTGTTACCTGTCTCAGAGAAAGCCTGTCAAGAGTAACTGGTTCATTCATTTGACCATTATGGCATTTCTTGTGTTCTTAGGTTCCTATGACCTCCTTGAAGGCTCATTTGGCCTTGAAGCACCACAAGGTGAAAAAACATCTCAAAGTTAATCAAGAAGTTACCAGAGTGCTTTTACAAAGGCTTAGCAAATTGTCAGCTTATCCTTGAAAGAACAGCCTCCACCAGAATCTTTTTCTCTAGGCCAGTGGCAGAAAGGCAGAGAAGGGGATTGTGAAATTGCTGCCAGAAACTGGGTTTCCTCCCTAATCCTTGTCTCCCTTTCAGCCATGCACAGAAAAATCTTGAGTTCAAATATTTAGAGAATCTCAGATGAAGGAATGTCGATCTACTCATTCCTTAGAGTTTCAAGGTAAGGCCTGAATGGACGCAATGGGCAAGTCAAGTGTCTTTCATTACTAGTAAGAAAATCAAAACTGACTCAGCCTAAGGTAAACAAATCCACACGAAGCAATTAGGAAAGTGCAAAATGCATTTTTATTTCAAAAGATTGTAGTAATCTTAAAGGTGTGCTCTCTTGAATGCATATGATTTAATGAGAAAGTAATTAGTTACCTATGCATGATGACTTTGACTTATGTCTAAGATGTGTAACATGTTATGGGCAAATAGGATGGGACAGCAGTAAGGTGCAAATAAATCTGTTTTGGTTAAAAAAAAAAACCCATTATACAAACTGTTTTTCCAGAAGGTGGACACTTGCTCCTGAGGTGGTTGATTCTTTGACCTTGTTGTTACGTCTGAAAAATTAATGCTTGTTCTGCAACTATAAACCAGCCTGTAAGTGAAAGCCGCTCTGCCAACATTGTTTGAGTCATTAGAAGAGTCAACCAGTTGTTCTCCTGTCCTTTCTGCGTGGCTGAATTTCCTTAATGACCAATTCACTGTGTGCCTTCAAGCATGACCCCTAAAAAGCTGCGATCTCTTTAATGAAGGATCCATTAGTCTTTCAAGAATGTGAACATGTGAAGTTGAAAAACCTATTCAATAAGGTATCTCCTTGAAAGAACTCTAATCATGCTGGGAAGTACATTTACACAAAACGTAACTTCTTCATGCATGTTTAACTGAGCAGAATGGTTTTTGGAGTCACATTAGCTGACCCTGAGAAGAACATGGGCTCAGTTGACTAAATACTTCCCATGTTCATAAAGTTGCTAAAATGCCACATTTCTCTTCAGTCCACATTTATACATAGCAGAGCATTCCTTCTTAGAACATAAGCCATTGTGCAGTCCTCTTTCTGCATCCTTTGAACCTTGGCAGCACACTGTCTCCAGGATTTCATGATCATAGACAGTCACCCTGCTGTTGTGTGCAATGGACTGCTTTATACATATCTTTCTGGTGCCATTGGAAATGACTCCCAGGAGACAAAGCCCAAGAACGACCCAGAGTTTTACCTCTTTGTATATTCAGTTCTGCATTTCATCTTTGCAGTTCTAAACCTATTCAGGGGTCTATCTGTTTGAGCTACTAAAATTTAGCATATCCTCTGCTGAATCTAGAGAGGAAAAGGATGTAATTATAATACATGAATTGCTCTTGCTCTGCACATTAACACAGTAATAGGAGACAGGAGTTTTTCAATATAAAAAATAGGTTTTTGCTTTTATTTCACATATTTAGAAATAATGCAGTATGTCAGGAATTAATTTTAAGATAGTCAAGTGTGATTCATCACCATTAAGTCACCTTTACCAAGGAAAATAACTCTATATACTTTCTATATCATAGGAGGAGAAATAACGTATATTTCATTTTAACACAGAAATAAAATTTTGTCCCATGGTAGGATTAGATTAGTGATATAGGAAGGTATCTCATAATAGGGTTTTACTGTATTCTCCCCTAAAGTTGCATAATAAGTATCAGCTTCCATAAAGGCACTTACCTGCAGAGTCGTCTGACTAGTTTCTCTGAGTATATTCCATAGTTTCCACTATGGAATGTTCACTTGGGAGATTTCTAGTCTAGTATTAATTTTTATAGAATTAAAAATATTTGGATGCTGATTATTTGAAAAGAACTGGAGTTAATAAAGAGTTTGGTAAGCAAAGAAGTGGTCCATTACCCAACTTTTCCCAGTCAGGAACGGTTGAAGCTAATGGTTTTGACTACGTGTCAGGTGAAAGTATTAGATAATAAATGTTGTTGGGGCTTCCCTGGTGGCGCAGTGGTTGAGAGTCCGCCTGCCGATGCAGGGGACACGGGTTCGTGCCCCGGTCCAGGAGGATCGCGGCTAGGCCCGTGAGCCATGCCCGCTGAGCCTGTGCGTCCGGAGCCTGTGCTCCGCAACGGGAGAGGCCACAACAGTGAGAGGCCTGCGTACCGGGGAAAAAAAAGCCTGGGTGGGCGTGTGAGGAAGGACGACCTTGAATAAAAGCTGAATGACTAGGATTCTCTCAGACACCATTGTTTTGGTACTAACACTAATGATGTAACACAGAAAGTAGGAAGAGGAGTGTCCACCCACTTTGCGAAAGACAAAATAAAACAAAAACAAAACAAAAACCACCAAAACCAAAATTGCTGCTGTTTGACTGACTGCTACAAGAGCCCATGTGTGAAATTGTGGGGCAAAGTGGGAAGTGATATAGCTCAGCAGAGATGCATCACTGTGTGGATTTAGGGGAAGAGGCCACTGGCAGTGGGATGGGGGATGGGGAAGAAGATACACTGAGTCATTGAGGCTACTTCTGTTACCATTAATTTTTGTGGTGGTGAACAATGTGCTTACTTGCTCTTCTCCCTTTTTACACTATTAAAATAAGTGTTTGAACCACTTGTTCACTTTCATGTTTAGTGGGTAGTGAAACTTGAAAGATTTATTTGCTTAAAAGCTTTAAATGGCTGTCTATTTTTTTAAACTTATTTAGGATGTGCCTATTTATCAAAAATCTTTCCTCTTAGTATTGAAATGGTAGGAAAACACATTTCTCCCCCAACACATGGCATGATTATCTATTCTAAACTGGAGAGTGTGTGGAATATAAGTTGGCTGGACTCCTCTAACTCATTGTGTCCCCCAAAATGTCAGCCCCAAATCATCCTCTAACGCAGGGTTTCTCTACCTTGGCATTATTGACACTTCAGACTTGAAAATTCTTTGTTTGCGGGGACAGCCCTGTGCATTGTACTATGTTTAGCAGCTTCCCTGACCTTTACTCACTAGATGCCTGTAGCACACGCCCCCACCCCTCAGTTTTGTTACAGTAAAAAATGTCTGCAAACATAGCCAAGGGAGGGGAGGTGAAATTACCCCAGGTTGAGAATTAATGCTATAATGTAACACAGTGTACTAATTTGAAATTAAGATATTTTATGAAATCTTTTTGAGCACCTACACAGACCGTGACAATAACTACTAGTAATGATGTGCTATTAAATATAAACTGAGGTATATTAAAAAAATTTAAGCATTTACTTGAGCATTTATTCATTTGAATTGGGCACTATTGATCTTGGAGTAGTTAGGAGCACTCCACCAACAGGAGCCAGAGGAAAGACTGACATAGAGAAAGTGTGGAAGCAAAGAAAGGAAGTAATTTGATTGGTTATAACTTAAAGCCTAGTTGGTTGTTTGTGATTGGTTGTCCTTAGTGTTTTTTTTGTTTAATATTTTATTAATTTATTGTCTTCGTTTTGGCTGTGTCGGGTCTTAGTTGTGGCACGCGGGATCTTTCATTGCAGCACGCGGGCTTCTCTCTAGTTGTGGTACGCAGGCTTCTCTCGTTGAGGTGTGCGAGCTCAGTAGTTGTGGCCCACGGGCTTAGTTGCTGCACAGCATGTGGGATCTTAGTTCCCCAACCAGGGATTGAACCCACGTCCCCTGCATTGGAAGGAGGATTCTTTACCACTGGACTGCCAGGGAAGTTCCGTCCTTAGAGGTTTTGATTTCATAATCTTGAGGCATTTACAGGCTTGGATTTTGGTTTGCTTAGCTAGACATCTACAGCATTAGAGCCAACTCAGTCTAGTGGTCTCTGTTTAATTAATTTAACAGTGCTTTCGCAGGTGTGGGCAAACTCTCTGTAAGGGGCCAGATAGCAAATATTTTAGCCTTTGTGGGCCCCAGGGTCTCTGTTGTGACTACTCAACTCTGCTGTTGTAGAGCAAATGGATGGATTAATTGGCTGTATTCCAATAAAATTATTAATATATATATATTTGGTCCAAAGGGCTGCAGTTTGCCAACCTCTCTTCTATAGGAAAACACGGCACTACATACCACACGTACTAAATTATGTTAAGTCATTGATCCCCCAACCCCCAAAGCTAATGTAGAACAAATAAATGAAAAATATGGTACATTTCTTTTATATATATATATATATATATATATATATATATATATATAGAGAGAGAGAGAGAGAGAGAGAGAGAGAGAGAGAGAGAGAAGGATCACCAATCAAGGCTCAGACAAAGTCATTCTGCAATAGGATTTGTGAATTTTATTTTTTGTCATTTCAACTCTATTATTGCAACAACAGGCTGAATGAAGAGAGTGACTTTGTTTTCAACATACTTTTAGAGCCCAATGCAGCTTTACTGAAAAGTAAGAAAAACCACGTGGGAGGAACAGAATTATTGTTATCAAACCAATGAATGTGTGGAAAGAAATAGAAATGCTTTAATAGTATATTGGAAAACAATTTAACACTTATACTCTTTGCCTAAATAATACTTATTAAAGTGGGACCAACTAAAAATGGCCAGGCCATCTCTGGGCTGATGCTGTATGAGGGTTTAGTGAGATGGTCTTGCCACAGAGGTCATATTTTATAAGGGGACTAACTCCATCTAGAGATTCTAGAGACAAATAAAATCCAAATTTCAGAGAGGTACCCTTGCCACTTCTCCCGCCCTCTCTCCATCACTCCCTCCTTTCCCTCTCCTTGCCCCCTACCTTCCTTCCTTTCTTTCTAATATAGAGACTCAAGCGAAGTTGCCTTGATTAACCGCAACCTGTGTCATTGGACTCTAGCAGTCTTCTCAGGTCTCTGGGGATTCTAAGGATGGCTTATGTTTCTTTATTCATCTTTGGCTTCAGCTGCAGCTGTCAATTTGATGAGTCATTTCATTAGGTGCTGAGTGTACCTTGATGTTCCGGATGTCACAAGGTTCCTTTTCCTCGATTCGCTCACACTTCCTCCCCACTAACAAGCCCACGTGTATAGTGGCCTTTATTATTGGTTTGAGTAGATGTAGGAAGCATTGTAACACAAACAACTTATAATTGATTATTAGACATTCATATATCCTCTAAACTATTCTGCAGTCTTTAACTTCCAAGATATTTGCCTCTCACCCAATCTCTCTCCTTTCTCTTTGCCCCTGGAATCATATCTCCAACCCCCCCCCCCAAATCTGTTCTATTTTATTAAGAGAAGCATTGAGTCTCTCCAAGCCTAGCCCTGCGTATGGAAGCTCACCCATACCCTGTGCTTGACAATGGACTCTCAGTTCTGGCTCTTGAAAATTTCTCAATCATCTGTAAGGGGAAAGAAATAATCAGGTGAGTTATTTTTCCCTGATATGAATTAACCTTCTTTAGAGGAAAGAAGCAGTCTTATTTAGTGGTTTTTTTTTTTTTTTTTTAGGCTAAATCTCCATTATGCATTATGCCTTTGGAAACCATAGCACAGATGAAGTTTAGATTTTATCTATTTGTTTTTGCTTGTTTGTTTTACTTTATTTAGTTATCTTTTTGCCTGCCAGTGGTCAGCTGTGCAAAGATGATAAGATCTTATTGACCATGAAATGGGAGGGAATGACCATAGTACAGCTAAGAAAGCCTTTTCCAAAATTTTTGTTTGGGTTATACTCTTGGCAAGATGTTGAGACAATTAAAAAGTTTGGATTTATTTTTGAAACTATTCTTTCAGGTTTAAAAAAATTGTATTTTATTTATAGGAGTTTCTTCTTTCCTCCTCCCTCTTCTTTTGCCACCCCCTCAGTCGAAAGTGAACAATTAAGCACTTAATTGAATGATTTATGTTTCAAATTCCCTTTATTTTAAATTATACATATAAAATCATTCTTGTCCTACTTAATTTTAACTTTTGAAGATTTAGTCATAAAGAACAGGTGGGGGAAATTTTTTTCTAAGAATAATTACATGAATAGAGGTCTGAAACTAGTATGTTTAATTCCTGAGATACTGATTGAGATAATCACAGCATAGTTGAGAAGAACCAGAGGTTGGCTCTTGGTGTTACAAGAAGTCTTTCTTCAGAGTTTTGGTATTATACCTAAGTACAAGCCAAGAGCAATGAATCAGGCTGAAGCTGGCAAGAAATATGTAGTTATATTAATGGTATTAGACCTGAAACTATTTATACAATTTGATCAAGTGAGTTCTGAAAAAAGAGACATAGAATATTTTGCCTTTTATAAAAGCTTATTTTAAGGAAATTATGTACATCAAGGCCTAAGGAACCTTAACTACATTCCTTTTTGGAATAAAAAGCTACATTACTACAATGTTGATGTTATGAAAACCTGTAGAGGAGAAATTCTGATTAAAATTAATTCCTGTTACTATGAAAGTAAAAGGCAGCCAGCCAAAGTAAGGGCAAAATGAAGTATATGCCTTAGGGAAGAGCAGTTTCAGACTATAAAATTGTGAGTCTAGAAGAGGAGGGAATTGGGAGGATTTATTAAACTCAGTAATGAAACTTAAACCTAATCTAAGTAATGTTTTCTAAAGTAACCTAAGGTGCAAAACCCTCCAACTGTGAAAATTTAACTCTGAATGTATTTTAATTTAGAACAAGAAGGTGTATCTCCATATATTGACTAACAAAATAAGTTCACAAACAGAAATTTCCAGAAGATAAATTCATAGAGACAAGTAGAGGGCAGATACATATTTCAAGACACTTTTGAAATTAAATTATTATTTTAGTACTTTATACATTTTATGATTAGTATGGAATTGAATTCTCCAGTAAAGCTTTTAGGGAGAATAAAGGCAAAGATCTCTTCTTTGTAAAATTCAGTTCAATTCAATTCAATTCCTCAAATATTTTTGAGGGCCAGGTGATCTCTGGGGCCTTTCACAGTACCATCCTGAGTTGCAGAAATTATAGATTGATTTGCTGCCTACTTGGTTAAGAAGAGGTTTGATCGGTGCATGTGGATACATTTTTGATTTCTTGCTTTCTCCGCACCCCCCTCCCCACTTTTTGACTTTCTAGACACTTTATTTTTAACTTTTTCTCTCCTAGTTCTCCCAGTTTGTTTTTTTTTTTGTTGTTGTTCCATAACATTTTAACCTCTTGGTCTATTGTGGTAAGTGTGTTCTTTATGGAACCAAGTCTCTTCTTTCACGGAAGATTCTTAACCTGAGTCATAGAATGGATGATACCCTGTTTTAACAAGGATCCGAAGAACAATGGTGGTTTTGAGACTTTACACTTTCAGTGTAGACAATGCCTGAATTTCAGTCGTTTGCGTCTTGAAAACGTACACAGAAACGAGAGCTGAAGTGTGCTCTACCCTTGTATTTGTTTTCTGCTTTATTCCTGATGCATTTACATGAGGACATGTTGCATACATCACTTTTTATGCAGCGTCATGTTACCTTCACACAAAGACCAGCTACATCATCCATTATCACCAAGTAATAAAGCTCTCACCAGTGTCACTGTATTCTAAGCAAATGTCATGTCTCTCCTGGACACCAAAGTAGCTTTCTCACCAGTCTCCCTTGCTTCCACTCTTTCCCCACAGTTCACTATCCACAGGGAAATCAGAATGGTCTGTTAAAAGCATGAGTCAGATTTGCTCAAAACACAATGAAAGTTTTCCATGATATTTAAAATAAAATCCAAACATGATTTAGTCCCTGCCTCTTCCTTGACCTCATCTCACGCTGCTTCCCCTCTTGCCCACCACACCACAGGATCCCCAGCCTTCTTTCAGTTCCTCCAGCAGGCCTGTTCCTCGGTGGGCAGTGCTGTTTCCTCCCATCATTGCAGGACTGCTGCTTGCAGTCACTAAGCTGTTGGTCCCATTGTCTCATCTGCAGAGAGGCGCACCCCAACCAGTCCATCTGAAGTAGCCACACAGTACCATCATATCACCTCTTTTAATTTTCTTCGGACACTTACCACTCTCTGATGCTCATCTCCTTTATTTATTGTTGTTGTGTTTTGGCCACCTGCACCCAATAAAATGCAAGTCTTTACAACTGAGGACTGTGCCTGCCTTGTTCCTCTGTTTCCTCAGAGCCTTGGATAGTGTTTGCTATGTACTTCGTGCTCAATAAATATTTACTGAATGAATCATAGCCTTCTTAACATTTTCTACTTGGGATGTGAGGCAAAACAAATGATAACAAATCTAGATCTATCATTAATTAAGTTGGTTAGTTCTGTCCCCTATGTAGATAGTGATAAAATGTATCTTTCCTGAAATAACACAGAATATCTATAATATGCTTCTATTTTTTAAAACAATGAATTTCTACTGCCCTTAAACTGAAAATAATTTGATATCCTTTTCATTATGAATTTTATACATTTGAGTATTATATTCAATCTTTAGTATTCAAGCAGGTTATCTTATCTTTCCCTTCTATCTCTCCACTTTTAGTTTCAATCGTAGACAGCTATACTTTTAGGATCCTAAGGCCAAAGGTTTTAAAGATCTTCTTACAACAGAGAAGTGTATTGAAGAGGTCTGCCCTTGAATTTGTGGTGCCTGAAAGGAAGCCAGCAGGGATTGTTTGTGCCCAGGGGCACTTGAAAAAAAATTGACCCAAAGTAACAACACTAGAAGCCAGATATCAAAACATATTTTGCCTAATGAAGCTTCAGGTGTCATATCACTGTTAGAAATTGGAATGCCCAGAAGATGGTGAGGCTTGGAAAACAAATTTCTGACCCACTCAAGCTGAAGGTACAGGGTACGACATATGGATTTAGGGTTGATTTGAGCAAATATCTATCACCCATGTTTACAGGTGCTTATGATGCCAACTTATGTTTTTAAAGCCCCTGTGGGAAAGCCAGTTATAATTTATATATGAAGTATGTGACCTTAAATCCACGATCTATTTCACTAGGTCCATTCAAGGTAAAGATCTAGATTCAAGTGATACCCTTCAAACTGTAGCAGGGTGACTCATTAGGTGCTTGTAAAATCAATTCAGTGGGTCATGATCAGCAGTTTTTGTTAAAGGCCATATAATAGAATTGAATCAAATACAAAGTATCAGAGAACATCTCACGTTGTAAAACTTACAACAGATTCATAAAAATTTTGATCAGTTATATGACTATAGTGTATATGCTGTCATCATGTAAAATACATTTCTCACTGTGAGTGGGGTAAAAAATCTCTGAAAGCCACCAGAGAATATAGGATTGGGTTGGATTGGGTTCATCTGACATAAAATGAAAAATAATTTACAGAGGGAATTTTCCCAAGGGTATGAGGACCAGTCCCAAAGTAAGGGCAAGGTCAAATTGTCACTGAACTCTATGAAGTAGAAAACGGCTGAAATACAGAACAGAATATGTTAGGCTCCATAATTCATAATTCCCTCAAACGTAGCCTTATTTGTCTTTCCCATTGATAATTCATAACTTGTTTAGCGGTGTTTTGAGCTTCCCAACCAGAAGTTAAACTCCGTGAAGTAGAAGTGGTCATATAATTCTTCAATGTGTTTTGTAATGCTGAGAACATAATAGTCTCATAAAACATTTTTGTTAATTGACCCATCAAAAAATAAAAATGTGAGTAACTAAAGAATGTCAAATATAATCTGCATCATTTTAGCTGTTCCAGCATTATAACCCAGCAGTTTTGCCCACCATCCCTGTCTGTCAGTAGCTGACACATCAATTTTCTATCTGCACATGTTTTCAAAGCAAGTCTGTTTTGAATTTATAAAAATAGGACATACGATAGTTATCAAAAACATCTTTCATGAATTCCAAATAGCTTATCACAATCCATTCCATTTTTTGACCTTTAAATCTGTGATTCTATCAAGGAAAGAGATCAGGTTCTCCCAACTTGATTTGTTTTTCTTCATTATGGTAAAGTCAGAACCTAGAAGAGGTAGAAATGGTTTCAGGTTCCTATTTAGATTCCTTTGTCTAACTCAAGTTTTGGATCAGCTCCTCCTTTACAATCCAAAGTCTTTTAGTTAAATTAAACAAGAGATTCCTGGGAAGATGAAGCCAAGCATGACTAACATCTTGTCCCAGACACATGTCGAGCTTGGTTAAGAATTAGACTCCTCTTTGTTGTTGCCAGGACAGAGGGAAGTCTCTTTTAGTATGACCCAGCATGAGCAAGCAACATTCATGTTAGTTTGAAGCAATTTACTTTTGTATTTCTCTTTTGTAGTTCACAGCAGGTCCTTTCAGGAGGGATAAAAGGGCTTGCTCTGCAATCTACCTTTATTGTTTCACTGAAGAGTAGAAGCAAAACGTATTTCAATCAGAAGAATTATACCTGAGTGCTATAAATATTTCCAGAGCCAGCAGAGAAAGCCCTGCTCCATTTAAGGTCAGGGCTGATATTTGAAAGGGAAAATGTTGATGGTAAACCCATGGGGAAATAAAATCCTAGACTATCCTAAGTGAGCTTTGTCATTGTGTAGTAATCACGAGATAAGGTGAGAAATTCCAGAGATTAGCCACAATAGATAAGATTCTCAGACTTCTTAAAAAAAAAAAAAAGACATTGCTAGGATACACAGTGACTTCTATGGAACTCAAGTGCCACTGTTTTATAGCAAAGCCCCTTTTTTATTGATTAGTGTTAATGAGGTGAGGGAACCCCACATTGATGGATTATCAATGTCTACCTAATCTTGTTTTTTACTATTTAATCTTTCTTGTTACTATGGTTAGAAATATGTGCAAACTAAATCCTTGTTTCTTCTTTTACTTGACCTTATTCTGATTCATCAAATTGATTCTCTTACACTCTGAACTATGCCAATTATTGTGTCTGTCAAGCCATATATTCATTAGAATATTAGGGCTAATGGACATGGTCTAAGAACATATTCATCTTTAGAAATACGGTAAAAGCTAATTCTTTTGGCTCAGCAAAGCTCAGGTTGACATCTTGCCACTCTTCTGCAGCCAGGAATATCTGGTGACTTAATGAAGCGAAGATCTTAAACACACAACTCAGTGGATTATTCAATATTAAGGTTTGCACTAGAGTCTGTGAAAAAGGATTAACACTTTCAGTTCTACAAAAGCACAGCTGATGAATTAAAACACAAGAGGACTACCAGAATGGACAGTGCATCAGAAGGATTACAGAGTAACTTGTACCTCAAGAGCCCATTGATCTTCCTTTTCATATGGTATTTAAAAAATAATCTTTTATATGCCAGTTGTAATACAACTGGATTAGTGAAGCCAACGGGCTGTGACTGTTTAAATATTAACTGGGACAGCAATGTCTAAATCAGTGTTTCTCAACCCTGACTGCATATTAGAATCACCTAGGGAGCTTTAAAAATTTGCCTAGTCCCCACCTCTAAAGAGACTGCTTTAATTGGTTGGGGGCAGAGTCCTGCCATCAGAATTTTAAAAGCTACCTTGGTATACAGTCAGCATTGAGGACCACCAGTAAATAAATGCTAAAACAGAATAGCGTTCTGTTACCAGAATGCTTGACTCAAATATTCTATTCTTTTAAAGATTCTCAATGGTGTATCTTTTTAAAAAAATAAATTTATTTATTTTTATTTTTATTTATTTTTGGCTGTGTTGGGTCTTTGTTGCTGCGTGTGGGCTTTCTCTAGTTGCAGCGAGCGGGGGCTACTCTTCGTTGCGGTGTGCGGGCATCTCATTGCGGTGGCTTCTCTTGTGGTGGAGCGTGGGCTCTAGGCATGCGGGCTTCAGTAGTTGTGGCATGCGGTCTCAGTAGTTGTGGCACACGGGCTTAGTTGCTCTGCGGCGTGTGGGATCTTCCTGGACCAGGGCTCGAACCCGTGTCCCCTGCATTGGCAGGCAGATTCTTGACCACTCTGCCACCAGGGAAGCCCTCAATGGTGTATCTTTTATTAAAAGAATAGAGTATGGATCCTGTTTTATTCCATCCCAGTTACTTTGGCCTTTGCCATGTGGTAGCGTATTATGGTCTGTGCTGAATGCAATTAAAATACTTTGGTCATTTTCAGGAAGGCTTTTTAATTTTCAAAATAACTTGATATGAATTTTATACTCCAGAAAATCTCTTATTTTTTTGCAGTGTCATGGAATTTGTTCATCAGGAGAAAAAAAGGCAAAATATACCCAAAGACTTTTTGCTAATTCAGTAAGCAGACAAACAACAAAAACCTTAAAACCTATTTTGTTTAGTTAGTTCAGTTGCCTAAAAGAGAAGAGGACAATTAATTATTCATCAATTTGTGTCAGAAAAAAACTCTGTTGCTCTTAGGGGTAGTGTTATATCTATATATCTGTATCTATACCTATATATCTATATATGTAGATATATGTCTATGATTATATCTACAGGAACACTAACAAGAGACCCACCATTAATTGCCTATGAAGTTTTGATCAAGTCACTCAGCCTTTCTGGGCTTCAGGGTCACATAGCAGTGGAGCTGGGATGAACATTTATGACTCCTGTCTCACGTTCTGCTCTGTTACTTGTGAAAAAAACAATGAGGACCAGTGGGTAGAGAAGATGATGGGGGAACTGATGTGGACCCTTCCTTAGAGATAAGTATGGTTTCTATAGTTCTCTATAGGCTGCCCCTCCTAACTGTGTGTATCTGAGTGCATGGGGTGGACTAATGTGAGTTCTTGTGGAAAGGCTGATGTTAAGTCTCATTCTGTTCTGGATTCCATCGTGTGGCTGCTCACCAGGTCAAGGGTCTCCTCAACAGCAATGCTGACCACTGTGGTGACCTGCACCCACAGCCAAGGCCCTCCTCTTTTGTCTGCTCCCTATGACCTTGTGTTTCATCACAAATCCCCACTAATGGTTTCTCTCACCTTTCTCCAAGGTGTTGCCAACTAAAACAAGTACTTCTGTGCCTTGAATAACTAGTTACTGCCTTTCAGGTGGTTTCTTAGTAAAATGTAGTGGAAAGAGGGAGAGAAGTCCAGCCAGGGCAAGCAGGAGGGATGTAGGCACACTATAGCCTTTAGGGAAACTGGAATCTGATTTGGTTAAACTCCTACTGTCTGGTCTTACTTTCATGTATCACCTCATTTTCTTGGTTGCACGAAGGCAAAATGTACACACTTTTTGTTTGCTTTCTCTCCATATATTTATTTTCCTAAAAGATCTTCACAGTCTATACACTTTTATCTAAATTCACTAACTTCACACATTTATATTCTAGTAATTCTGATACATTTCTCTCTAATCTGAATTTCCTCTCCCATCAACCTATCTGTGAAACATCTAACTTTTACATGTCTTCCTGATTTGATTGCTCTATAAAAATGATGCCATTAACACATTCTTTTTGGTTGGTCCTTGTTTTCTTTTTTTATTTTATAATGCATTTTACAATATAATAATAAAAAGAATAGTGTGACTTTTTGTTATAATAGTACAGTTCTTCCAGTTTATTCTTCTAAAAGTGACATCTACCAGATCTAATTGCTAAACCCAGAAACAGTATCTTTTGACCATCATCAATAACTTTGTTCTGCTTCTTGCCCCATTTAAAAAATATGTTGGGGCTTCCCTGGTGGCACAGTGGTTGAGAGTCCACCTGCCGATGCAGGGGACAAGGGTTCGGGTCCCGGTCCGGGAGGATCCCACATGCCGCGGAGTGGCTGGGCCTGTGAGCCATGGCCGCTGAGCCTGCGCGTCTGGAGCCTGTGCTCTGCAACGGGAGAGGCCACAGCAGTGAGAGGCCCGTGTATCGCAGGAAAAATAAATAAATAAAAAATATGTTGCCATCTTCCACTGCAATCTTCCCTCCCCCAACACAATACTGTTTTCTGTTATTTTTCTTACAGCATATTTTTTCTTTTCCTTCTTTTTTTGTGTCCAATGCATTTTCTGCATCAATTGATAAAATTATACAATTTTTTTCCTTTAGTTTATTGACATGATGGATTACATTTATCAATTTCAAATGTTGAACGAGCCTTGCATCCGTGGAATAAATCCAACTTGGTCATGGTCTATATTTCTTTTTACACATGGATAGATTCAGTTGCCAATATTTTTTGAGAATTTTTGCATCTAAATTCATAGGAGATATTGGTTTATAGTTTTCTTTTTAAATACTTTTTTAGTCTGGTTTTGAAATCAAGGTAATACTGGAATCATAAATGAGTTTGGGAAGTGCTCCTTCCCCTACTATTTTCTGAAATAGATTGTGTAAAATTTTTAAAAATGTAATCAATTTCTTTAAATTAAAAAAACCAAAACAAAAATAGTTCACCCATTTCTCCCATCCTCCACTCCCCCACCTCTGGCAACCACCAATCTGTTCTGTGTATCTATGAGCTTAGCGTTTTCATTTATTTATTTATTTTTAAAGATTCCATATATAAGAGAGATCATACAGTATTTGTCTTTCTCTGTCTGACTTATTTCACTTAATACCCTTGAGGTGCATCCATGTTATTGCAATGGCAATATTTCATTTTTTATGCCTGAATAATATTCTATTGTATACATATACCATAATCTATTTATTCATTTATCCATTGGTTGGACACTTAGGCTGTTTCCATATCTTGGCTATTATAAATAATGCTGCTATGAACATGGGAGTGCAGATATCTTTTCAAGTTAGTGTTTTCCTTTTCTTTAGATAAATATCCAGAAGTGGATTGCCAGATCATATGGTAGTTCTATTTTTACTTTTTGGAGGAGACATCATACTGTTTTCCATAGTGACTGCAGCAGTTTACATTCCCACAGTGCACAAGGGTACCCTTTTCCTCCACATCCTTGTCAATCCTTGTTATTTCTAGTCTTTTTGGTAATAGCCATTCTAACAGGTGTGTGGTGATATAACCTCTTGTGGTTTTGATTTGCATTTCCCTGATAATTAATGATGTAGAGCATCTTTACATGTACCTGTTGGTTATCTCTATTTCTTCTTTGGAAAAATGTCTATTCACATAAACATGTTATTCTGTCCACATTTTAATCAGGTTGTTTTTTGTTACTGAGTTGTACGAGTTTTTTTAATGTATTTTGGATTTTAGGCCCTTATCAGATATATAATTTGCAAATATTTTCTTCCGTTAAGTCGGCTGTCTTTTCATTTTGTTGATGGTTTCCTTTGTTGTGCAGAGGGTTTTTAATTTGATGTAGTCCTACTTGTTTATTTTTACTTGTGTTGCTTTTGCTTTTGGTGCGAGATTCAAAAAATATCACCAAGACCTATGTCAAGGAGCTTACCACTATGTTTTCTTCTAAGAGTTTTATGGTTTCAGGTATTACGTTCAAGTCTTTAATTCATTTGAGTTCATTTTAGTGTATGGTGTAAGATAGTGGTCCAGATTCATTCTTTTGCATGTGCCTGTCCAATTTTTCTAACACCATTCAAGAGATTGCCCTTTCCTCCTCATATATTCTTCACTTCTTTGTCATAAATTAATTGACCATATATGTGTGGGTTTATTTCTGGGCTCTCTGTTCTATTCCATTGATCTATGTGTCTGTTTTTATATCAGTACTATACTGTTTTAATTACTATAGTTTTGTAATATAGTTGGAAATCAGGGAGTGTGATGCCTCCAGCTTTGTTCTTCTTTCTCAGTGTTGCTTTGGCTATATGGGGTCTTTTGTGGTTCCATACAAATTTTAGGATTGTTTGTTCTATTTCTGTGAAAAATGCCTTTGCAATTTTATTAGCTATTGCATCGAATCTGTATATTGCTTTGCGTAGTATGGTCATTGTAACAATATTAATTCTTCCTATCCATGAGCATGGACTATCTTTCCATTAATTTGTTCTTTAATTTCTTTCATTAATGTTCTTCTTTAATTTCTTTCATTAATAGCTTTCAATATACAGATCTTTCACCTCTCTGGTTAAATTTATTCCTAGGTAGGTATCTTATTCTTTTTGATTCAATTGTAAATGGAGTGAGTTTTTTTTTTTTAAGAAGACGTTGGGGGTAGGAGTCTATTAATTAATTAATTTATTTTGCTGTGTTGGGTCTTCGTTTCTGTGCGAGGGCTTTTTCTAGTTGTGGCAAGCGGGGGCCACTCTTCATCACGGTGGGCGGGCCTCTCAATATTGCGGCCTCTCTTGTTGCGGAGCACAGGCTCCAGACGCGCAGGCTCAGTAGTTGTGGCTCACGGGCCTAGTTGCTCCGCGGCATGTGGGATCCTCCCAGACCTCGAACCTGTGTCCCCTGCATTAGCAGGCAGATTCTCAACCACTGCGCCACCAGGGAAGCCCATAAATGGAGTTATTTTAAATTTATCTTTCTGATAGTTCATTATTAGTATATAGAAATACAACATATTTTTGTGTATTGATTTTGTATCCTGCAACTTTACTAAATTTGTTTATTAGTTCTAACAGTTATTTTCATGGAGTCTTTAAGGAGCTATATATATATTTCATATCATTTGCAGATAGAGATATTATGTCATCTGAAGATAGTGTCTGTTTTACTTCTTCCTTTCCAATTTGGGTGCTTTTTATTTCTTTTTGTTGCCTAACTGCCCTGGCTAGGACTTCTAATACTATGCTGAATCGGAGTGGTGGCAGTGGGTACTTTTGTCCTGTTCCTGAACTTAGAGGAGAAGCTTTCAACCTTTCACTATTAAATATGATGTTACCTCTTGTGATGTATGGTCTTTATTAATGTTGATGTATGTTCCCTCTAAATTGCTTTGTTGAGAATTTTTATCCTAAATAGATTTTGAATTTTGTCAGATGCTTTTTCTGTATCTATTGAGATGAATTGTTTTTATCTTTCATTTTGTTAATGGGGTGTAACACATTGATTGATTTGTGGATGTTGAAACATTCTTGCATAAATTCCATTTGATCATGCTGTATGATCCTTTTTTTTTTTTTTTTTTTTTGCTGTACGCAGGCCTCTCACTGTTGTGGCCTCTCCTGTTGCAGAGCACAGGCTCTGGACTCTCAGGCTCAGCAGACGTGGCTCATGGGCCCAGCCACTCCGTGGCATGTGGGATCGTCCCAGACTGGGGCACGAACCCGTGTCCCCTGCATCGGCAGGTGGACTCTCAACGACTGCGCCACCAGGGAAGCTCCTGGTCCTTTTAATATAATGTTGAATTTAGTTTGCTAATATTTAGTTGAGGATTGTTGCATCTATGTTTATCAGGCATATTGGCCTATAATATTTTTTTCTTGTGGCATCCTTGTCTGGTTTTGGTATCAGGATAATGCTGGCCTCATAAAGTGAGTTTGGAAGAGTTCCTTCCTCTTCTACTTTTTGGAAGAATTTGAGAAGGATTGGTATTAATTCTTCTTTGAATGTACGGTAGAATTCACCAGTGAAGCCATCTGGTCCTGGACTTTTGACTGTTGGGAGATTTTTGATTGTTGATTCAGTCTCCTTACTAGTAATTAATCTGTTCAGATTTTCTATTTCATCATGATTCAGTCTACGTAGGTTGTGTGTTTTTAGGATTTATCTAAGTTGTCCAATTTACTGGCATGTAATTGTTCAAAGTTATCTCTTATGCGTCTTTGTATTTCTGTGGTATAAATTGTAATATCTCATCTTTCCTTTCTGATTTTATTTATTTGAGTTCTCTCTTTTTCTTGGTGAATTAGCTTAGGGTTTATTCATTTTGTTTATTTTTTCAAAGAACCAGCTCTTGGTTTCATTAATCTTTTCTATTGTCTTTTTATTTCATTTATTTCTGCTCTAATCTTTGCTACTGTTTCCTTCCTTTTACTAACCTTGGGCTTTGTTCTTTCTCTAGTTGCTTGAGGTGTAAAGTTAGGTTGTTTATTTGAGACTTCTCTTGTTTGATGAGGTAGGCATTCTTTGCTATGAACTTCCCTCTTAGAACTGCTGATGCTATGTCCCATAAATTTTGGTATGCTACATTTCATACCATTTCAATGTAACATACATTTTCATTTGTCTCAGGTAGTTTTTGATTTCTCTTTTAGTTTATTCTTTGATCCGTTGGTTGTTCAGTAGCATGTTGTTTAATCTTCACATATTTGTGAATTTTCTAGTTTTCTGAATGTAACTTCATACCACTGTGGTTGGAAAAGATGCTTGATATGATTTCAACCCTCTAAGATTTATTAAGACTTGTTTTGTGGCCTAACATGTGATGTATATTGGAAAATGTTCCATGTGCACTTGATAAGAATGTGTATTCTATAGTTTTTGGATGGAATGTTCTGTAAATATCTAAGTCCACCTGGTCTATTGTGTTGTTTAAGGCTGATGTTTCCTTATTGACTTTTCTGTCTAGATGATCTATTCTTTCCTATCAGTGGGGTGTTAAAGTCCTCAACTACTACTGTGTTGCTATTTTTCCCTTTAGGTCTGTTATACAGTGTGTATCAAACATGCAGAACAATATAGAAAATAGTAGTGAATACCTGTTCACCAAGTTCAATCACATCTTGACATTTTTCCCATACCTGCTTCAGTTATTTTGAGGAAATAAAACACTACAGAAAAAATTAATGTCACCTGTGTGCCTCTTTTTCTCTCTTCTCATTCACCTCCTGGCCTCCTCCAAGAGAAGTACTATTTTAAATTTATTATCATTCCCATGCATTTTTTATCATTATTAAATGTATATATCTATAAATAAAATAGAGCATTTTACTCAAGTGGCATTTTATGAAGTGCTAGTCTGTAACTTTTGGGGGCACAAATATTAAGATTTTTGAAACACATGGCTCAAATTTATGTATTTTAACTTCTATATCATGTTCTAATGAACATTCATACAATGTATTTTGCCAGTTGATGGACAGTTAGTATGTCTCCAGTCTTTAGTATGTTTCCAGTCTTGAATTATTATAGACAGTGTTTCAATGAACATTTCTGTACCTGTCTTCTTATGTAAAGAGGCCTGGTTTTTCCTGTGTCCCTAATGCACTTTTAGTTGTGTAACAGCTCCTCCAAAATTAAACTTTCTTGCCACTTACTATCAGGGGACTGAAAGGCAAATTTCCTGGTTCCCATTTCATTTTAGTATACTCTAGGAGTGTCAATAGTAAGGTTCTGACCAGGGCAATTAAAAGAGGTTTAGCTACCTGGTTAGAATAAAAACAGCCTGTGGTGTAAACTCTTTGTGATTCATCAGCTCCTTTAACTGTAAATTTGCACTGCTCTTGCAGTAGATAGCTTCTGGTATGCCACTTACCCAGTGTTACCTCTAATTTACCTTCCTTCCCCTTGAAGCTCAGAGGAGATTGTTCCATACACCTGAGTAGGATGAGAGGATTTTCCGTGGGGTTTTTCAGATTTATGCATTGTGAGCCTCCTGGAGCAATCAGAGATATAATGTTTAAGGTCACTATTCCAACTTTCCATAAGATGGTTGCTCTTCCTGCTAATGAAACTGGAATCACAACCACACATTTTTGATAATTGCACTCAGAATTGGATTGCACTTTATTCCACCTCTGCCTTGGGCTCTTTTTTTTTTTTGGCGGTAGGCGGGCCTCTCACCGTTGTAGCCTCTCCCGTTGCGGAGCACAGGCTCCAGACACGCAGGCTCAGTGGCCATGGCTCACGGGCCCAGCCGCTCCATGGCATGTGGGATCTTCCCGGACCGGGGCACGAACCCGTGTCCCCTGCATTGGCAGGCAGACTCTCAACCACTGTGCCACCAGGGAAGCCTGGGCTCATTTTTTTATATAATAATATGAAAGTATTTTCTGCAAAACCGCATCAAATAATTATAAAAACTGAATAAACATAAAAGCTAAGTTGTATAATATTGCATTTTCAAGTGATATCATTGAGAGTTTGATTTAATCATGGCAGCTCCTGCTTCATGGGATTGCTTCCATTTTCCCAAGTTGGCTTTTTATACTTGGGCAAATGCAGGTCCAATTTTGCTTCTTCCTTCAACCCGAGCTGCTTCCTGTTGGGAAAGAATGCCAGTTTACATTATGCTCCTCTCTTTGTACTCTGATGAACTGAAGAAAAGTGGACAAAGCCAGGCTGCATAGACCACCACTCTCCTCACCTAATTTTTTGTTTTTAAGATAGTGTCATGTTTGACCTTTGTTATATCCTATAGAGCTATCAACTTCCATCCCACAAGGGACTCCCATATCTTTGCAGGAGAGTAACCAAAGTTTTCTGCTTCTATCATATCATCCACCAATAATTTCAACCAGAGCCACATTAGTTCCATTAGAGAAAACAGGGCAAGAGCCAACAATAAGAAACAGAGAGGATCAATTTCTTGGATCAGTATGCTGATTGAACAAGACTCATGACTGCTCCACTTTCAATAAACTATATTAAACATTTGAAACCAGGAAAATGATAGGTGGTGTTGCCTACTCCAAGTAAGTTACATTCTTCATCTGAACTTTTATCAGCTAAACCCAGCTCTGGTTATTTCACTACTTAGGAGTTAGGATGGCATGTATGGGAAATGCTATTTGGACACTAAATTCTGAATTTATCATAGGAGGAAAGATGAACATGCTTTCCATTGTTAAATTTCCCTTGCAGGAAGGGCTACCCTGTGCATTTCCAGTCATTTGTTTCTTGCTGGTACCTATAGGCAGGTGCCATCACTGTTAGAAACACTGTTAGAAAAAAATTATCATAATTCTTCACAGACATAGAAAATCTTTGAGTACTCTAATTCTCATGGATAAAAATATGGGTCAGACAAAAAAAGCAAGGTGAAGTCGGGGTTAGTGTTAGTACCAAGAGTCTTTGAGTTGGCTTACACAGTTGGCATGTGTTATTATCTACACCATATATAAGAACCTAACATGAAAAGGAAGTGGCCCTCCCAACCTTGACTAAGGGAAAAGGACATGACTGGGTCTCTTCACCATCATTACTTTATTTCTTGCCTTAAGCTTGTTGTGCTGGCATGCACATGTGTGAACTTGTGCTGTTCCCACTCTCCATGAAGCCAATTTATTTAAATGGAGATTCTTCCTAAACTGTGCTGTCAGTTTACCCTCCTCTGGGGTGAAATAGTGTTGCCTGAGCTCCCAATGTTGGACCTTCATTCCTCCATCCTATTTCTGATCTGAGGAGGGAGGAGTGACTGAGCTTTGCCTGCCTATCCAAGCAAGAAAGCAGCTCCCCAAATTAACCATTTGTTGCTTGTGATCTTCTAGTCTTTTGCCTCTTATTCAAATTTCACTGCCTGAGGAGTATGATTATGAGCTTTTACTGATGGTAGCTAATCAGGGTATATAGCCTTTAACCAGTCAACCAGTGTTTATTAGAAATGTAGTGTGGATCTATCCTTAGGGTAGGTAATAAGAACACTTACATGGTTCCTGCCTTCGATAGTAAGTAAATTAGATTGTTCCTACTTTGATAGTAAGTCCATGGACAATTTGGAAAGTGTGTGCATGTAATTCACAGCAGTGGGTGATTTCCAAATGAAACATATTAGGAGAGCCATGTACTGGGCTGGACAGTCCTTAGCACTTGGGGTGCCAGTAGCCATACTTGATCAACCTGTGGAAGCTGACCTGATTATTGCTGTAGATCACAGTATCCCTTTTCCTGCAAAAAAAAAAAAAAAAAAATGACAATGCCAAAAATGGCTTGCATATGGAGATCAAAGCCCTTACATCTTTGTTGGTTAGGTGACTGGATGGGATCTGGTCAGGCAGGAGATTCCCACTGTTTCCTGTCCCTCCACACCACCACGCTGTCTGCAACCTCCAGCAGCCGTTCAAGTTTACCACAGTGTTTCACAAAATCATTATAGTATATAAAGTGATGTGGAAATGTTTGGGAAGCTCTCTTTAGATAAGTGTTCTTAGGCTTAGCTGTACTTTAGGATCACTTGAGGAACTTTAAAAACCCATTTCTAAGTCCCATAGACCATTAAATGAAAATTTCTGGGTGAGG
The DNA here is from genome assembly GCF_964341445.2 of Mesoplodon mirus. Classification (NCBI taxonomy): domain Eukaryota; kingdom Metazoa; phylum Chordata; class Mammalia; order Artiodactyla; family Ziphiidae; genus Mesoplodon; species Mesoplodon mirus. Next base: position 158,906,455 of record NC_138980.1, read on the forward strand.
CCTGGGCATTGACCTTTAAAAGATGCTCCCCAGGTGATTTGAATGGGATGCTAAGACTGAGTAACACTGCTCTGGACTGAAATCCAGACTAGAGGCATGGATATTGAAGATAGAGAGTGGGCTAAAAAAATACTTGGGAGGGAGGTGGGGTAGGGTTATCAGACTTGACTGAGGTTAGAAGATGAGGAGCCAGGTTGGGACTGTGTACCCACCTGAGAGTACTCCCTCTTAAGAGTTTACTGTCTTTATCTTTTACCCCCAGAATCTAGGAATAGTCACCTGTTTCCCAGCATTACATTTCTACATCCTGTGCTGCAATTGCTAGTAACTGATGAAGGACATGGCTTGTAGAGAGAAGTGCTGTCTGCCCCACACAACATCTCTGTTGCTCTTCAGAGAAGAAAAAGCCTTATAATGCAATGCTTGGGTCTAGCAATTTTCAGTGGTGATTAGCACTGAGGTGAGCCATGATCTGAGGTGAAGCTGGGTGTGGTGGGGAAGTGCACTTGTTATGGGAGCCACTTCCAAGGGAACAACTAATAGGAAAATGAGATAGAAATTTGCTTTCCTAGTATGTACTAGAGAAAAATCATACTTGAAACCTGGGATGAATGTTTGAATTGTATAGGCAGTAAAATATAACTCATTTTGTGTGTGTGTGTGTGTGTATGTGTGTGTGGATATGTGTAGAACGTTTGCATCCTCCATTTTACTCATCACTACAAATACTTATGATCTAGGGAAGCAGGCCAACTCACCCAAAACCAGTCCAATAAATAATGATTTAACTGTTTGGCCAGTTCTTCAAATGGCCAAGTTTGACAATTTTTCTAATTTTATCCACTTACCAGAAATTTGGGTATTCAAAACCAGGTAAAAATAATCATATCACATTAAAATGTAAAAATGTATTTCCAGAAACACAAATTAAGGCTTAATGTTAATTTAAGGAATTGATACAGGAATATTAAACATACCTAAAATTAAAAAAAGGAAGTAAATAACTTTTAAACACATATGATAGAAACAAGAAGTGGCCAAAATAATCAAGTCACACAAAATTTTTGGTTTCTAACAATGGTTTGAAAAGATATTCAGCACAAAACCTGCAGATCATTCAAAGTGATGGAAAGGAAGTGAGAATGCATGGAAGGTATCACTTCCATGTGTGGTAACATTGATGAGACACTAAGTTCAAGTGAGAAAGAACAATAACAGAATAAAAAAGCATACATTTGGTTAAATCTTAAAAACATTAAAACCTTAAACATGCTAAAAATGGGTATATTTGAACGAAGCAGAGACAAGAACAGCCACATTACTTGTTACATCTTGGCCACTAATTGCTAGAGATCACATACTAATGTTGAAATACTCTTTGAAAAATTGGTAGGAGAACCTTAAAAATTTTCAAAAAGCAGAAATGACATAGAAGAGAATTGAAAAGACATCAGAATAAACTGAAAAATTTCCATATGAAATTCTGAAGTAGAAATCAGTCAACTAAGACTTTGCAGAACTCCTCAAAATGTCAGAAGCCATTCCACCCTATATAAATTAGTATATGTTTTATAACTATTTGCTTTTTAAAAACAAATATTTTGGTAAATAAATACATTAGTAAATATGGCCGTTGGTCATTCATATTGATTTTTTATGAATTGAATAGTAAGGTACATGGCAACAGTAGAATTACCCCATTTTCCAGAGAAACTTAGTTTCATAGAAAAAGGAGCAAAGTTCATTATCTATCTTATGTGTACAAGGGTATAGTTGCATGTTCCTTAGAAAACTGAAGACTTTAGAGTAGATGATGCAAGCTCATGTCTGACATTTCAAGGTACAGCAAAAATCGTTTATAAAGCATATTAATTAAAGGATATCAGATAAAAAATATAAAATGTAATATAACTAATTGCCAGGAAACCTCCTACCGAGCATTTCAGAAACACACATAATGTCACTTGAGTTCTTATGGAGAAGAAATAAATCCAAAGCTAGAGAGCTCCAAGTGCCAGTATATATGAGAAAATTGTCACTTCCAGATCTAGCATGGTATTTGGCACATGGTATGACATATGTCATCTTCACTGCAAGCATTTTCTTATGCATATGGTCCCTCCAGCTAGAGGAGCCCATCCACAGTCTATTTTATCAATAGTGAAGACACCCAGACTGAAAATAATCTTGCATTAAATAAAGTCAACTTATATTTGACCAATAAAGCAGTATATATTTTATAGATACACTTTTTTCCTTAAGCCATTATTGCAGAAAATTCTGAAGGTACAGAATTGTTCCATGCCTACGTGCTAAACATTAATTGTATTTAGCAAGAGTTCAAGAGTATACATTAAATATAAGAGATTTGCCATGGATTCTATGTGCCCCATATTTGCCTAACTTTAAATGAAAACCTTCTCTTCTTTTTTCAATTTTAAAATGGTTTATAATTTTTATATCCTTTTTTTCTGCTGTGCAGCACTGGGAGTTTTATTAACCAATGTGATTTAAAGATGTAGCTTTCAAAAGAGAGGCTTGTCACAAATTCCTCGATTATGTCTGACCGTTCCAAAAAAGTAAAATTATGTTAAACAGCTAATATGTAAATGCAGTATGTTAAATAAAAGCAAGTTCATCCCTTTTAAATGGTTTTTAAATGAGAAGAATGTGGTACATCATTTGTGAGTTCTATTTTGATTTGTTTGCTTTCTTTAAAAAATGCAGGAAAGTAATTTTAGAAACTAAAATAGACCATGATTTAAATGCTCCTTTTAATAGTGAGAAAATGATTTTTTTTAAAGTGCACTTTACTCAGTGTGGCAAGTAAATTTCTATAGAGAACTCACAGCTAAACTTCAACTGCTAATTTTAAATGTTGGAAAGGACCAAGGAATTATTTTGAATATCAAATAAATGGAATTCGGAAATGCCCAAGAGTTCAGAAAACTAAAACTAACATTTTAGTTGAAGAAATACTTCTTCACACTGCTAAAGAAATGTTTGTCATGGGGTTTGCAAAAATGGTATAGCGCTTTTACCAATACTCTGAACTTAGAGCCAGAAAGTCTAGGCTTTGGTAAATTATAGTGGAATTAAAGTGTTGTACTTTCCGTGGTGGTGCCCTATTTGATGCAGAGTCACCACAGGCAAGAGGCATTTAACTCCATCTCTCTTTCAGATTGTTTTTGGCAGTTACCATGACTGTCATAAGATTCCATCTCAGATATTCTAGTTCTCCTCCTTCAGTCCTGTGGTAGAATTACACTGCCCCATTGAAATTAGATGTGACCATGTGTCTTACTTTGAACAAGGAAATGTGATTGGAGGGGATGTATCATTTCTGGTGGAAGCTTTAAAAGGCAATGTGCCATTTGCTGTATTCTCTTTCCTTCTGCCACAGTGATGGGCACCTATCTGAATGGAAGAGTCTTTGTCAGCTTGCTTCCCAGAGAGAGGGCACATGGATCCTCCCAGCTGACCCAGTGGATATGAGAGATAAGACTTTGTTGTTATAAGGCCTTAAGATTTGGAGGATTGTTTATTACTGCAGCATAATGTTACCTATCCTTACTCAACTTAACAATGATAAAAGTAACAGCAAATTAGCTACTATCCCAGAAAAGAAAACCAACTAAAAGAAATAGATCACAAACTATTTGTTAAGGTGACATCACCTTTTATATACCATGTGAAGAAATGTATACAGTGAAAAAATTAATCATTAAAACGGAACTCAAAAATTTTAAATTTGATTTTAACATGTGATATGGAATTTATCACTGGTCTTGTGTCATTTTATTTTATTAGATAGGATTAGGAAACTTTTTCTATATATAGACTGATAAATATTTTAGGGTTTGCAGGCCATCTGATCCTTGTCACATCTACTCAGTTCTGTCACTCTAGCTGGAAATTAGCCATAGACAACATGTAAATGAATGGGCAAGGCTGTGTTCCAATAAAACTTTATTTACAAAAATAGGTGGTGGGCCTGATTTGGCCTAGTGGCTGTAGTTTGCCAACATCTGTTATTAGGTCACATGTTTATGAGACATAGTACATTTATATTGGCATCTCTTATATTTTCCTACATAACCAAAGCAAGTATATTTTCTTAGAAGTAAATTCCATTTTTTTAAACCATTCCTTTTGTGGAATAGATGGTATAATTGGCATCAGTGGAGAAATTATATTTACTATAAGTGAGAAGGATGCATATTCAATTTCTGATTTATTAAATAATATAATTTTTTACTAATTAAAATTTTTCATTTTAATAGAAGGCTATTGAGTCACATTGAGATAAGAGGTTTGTTTGAAATCTTGGAAGCAGTTTGCAGAAGAGCTAGGCCTACAGCCCTGGTCTTCTGGTATCTACCTATTCCCATTCTGTTTCATACACTGACTTCCAAATGACTAGAACAAGTTTAGAAAGATCAGGCCACGAATTTTTTTTTTTTTAATTTTTATTGGGGTATAGTTGATTTACAATGTTGTGATAGTTTCACGTGTACAGCAAAGTGAATTTGTTATACACTCTCTTTTATATCCACTCTGTTTTAGATTATTTTCCCATATAGGCCATTACACAGTATTGAGGAGAGTTCCCTGTGCTATACAGTAGGTCCTTATTAGCTATCTATTTTGTATATAATAGTGTGTATATGTCAATCCCAATCTTCCAATTTATCTCCCCCCCTTTATGGCCAAGAATTTTAAACAGGTTTCCTGACTTTATTTAAAGACTGCAGAAACTGATTTAGTTAATACTGAATAGAGCAGGTGGGTGTTAAATGAGTAAATGTGAATATGTAAGAGTGTATTAAGCTTCAGTTTAAGGTTTTTTCAAGGTAGGAGGGAAAGGAAGATATAGAGTCCTGCTATTAACCTAATTTATGATGTTTACTTATTCCCACCTATCTCACTAATGCTCCTTTTTTCTCTTTAGAATTCTTAGTTTCTATCTAGTACCTCTTTCCCCCAAGAGCAGCAAACATTAGCTGATTAATACTCAGTTTCTCAGCGGCTGTGATCAGTGGAGGTAACCTCTCATAGCACGTTTATATCTAAATCAACACAATATCGAAATCACCTTTGCTAATCTCCTGGAATTTGCTTAGTGTTTCCTGAGCTTATATCTCCCCTATGACAGTGTGTTTAGAAAAATAAACACCCAGGCCATAAAGATACGAGAATTCAATTCTGTAAAAAAGAATACATTTCACTTTTGCAGTTTGGAACATTTCATCAAAGTCTTTTAAAAAGTTTTTTTCTTTCTTTCTTTTCTTTATTTTTTCAGTGATACTGAAGAAAATTTTTCCGTATACAGACCATCAGTTTAGATGACCATTTCCCCTTATATTTCATACTCTGTTTCTCTGTACTTAAACTAACAAATGAGAAAAAGAAAAAAAATTTTGGTGCTAGCAAGAAGAGTATATTTTAGAAATCATCCGTCTAGCTGCATTTATCTTGCAACTTAAAGTGTCATTTAATTCACTTTCTTGAAGACCTAGATGATTAATTATACCCAAATCTTGATTACTTGTACACTCTATGGATTCTTTGTACCTATGCTTGATCACAGATTAAATTTGGTTACTGTGGTAGCCTGAATAATTACCCATCAAAGACAGCCATATCCTAATCCCCAGATCCAATGAATATATTATTTTACAAGGCAAAAAAGGACTTTGCAGATGTGATTATTTAAGGCTGTTGAGGTGGGGAGAAAATCTTGGACTATCCTGGTGAGTCCAGTGGTCACCAGAGTTTTCATAAAAGGGAGGTAGTAGAGTTAGAACCAGAGATAAAAAGATGTGATGATGGAACCAGAGGTTGGAATGACGTGCTTTGAAGATGGAAGAAGAGACCATGAGCCAAGGAATTTAGGCAGCCTCTAGAAGCTGGAAGAGATAAGGAGACTGATTCTTGTCTAAAGCCTCCAGAAGGAATGCAGCCCTGTCAATGCTTGATATTTTTGATTTTAGACTTCTGACTTCCACAACTATAAGAGTATGCATTTGTGCTGTTTTAAGCTACTACATTTGTGGTAATTTGTTGCAGTGGCAATAGGAGACTATTACAGTTAATTTCCTAAATTATCAAAGAATTGAATTTCACAATGAGCATCTATAAGAGCAATAACCAGCTTCTGTTTCTCAATTACTAAAAGAATACATGTTTTACTAAAGTATACCTTTGTGGGACTTCCCTGGTGGTCCAGTGGTAAAGAATCCACCTTTCAATGCAGTGGATGCAGGTTTGATCCCTGGTTGGGGAAATAAGATTCCACATGCCGTGGGGCAATTAAGTCCGTGTGCCACAACTACTGAGCTCATGTGCCTCAACGAGAGAGCCCACGTGCCGCAAAGTACAGAGACCATGCGCCACAACCTAGAGAGAAGCCCGCACACCATAACTAGAGAGAAGCCTGCGCGCTGCAATGAAAGATCCCACATGCCTCAACCAAGATCCCGTGTGCCGCAACTAAGACCCTACGCAGCCAAAAAAATAAATAAAATAAATAAATATTAAAAAAATAATTCTTTAAAACATACCTTTGTTTTAGCAGCAAAATGATAAATAAACAAGTGGGACTACATCAAACCAAAAAGTTTCTTCACAGCGAAAGAAACCATCAACAAAGTAAAAAGACAACCTACAGAACCTACAGAATGGGAAAGTATTTGCAAACAGTATATCTGATAAGGGGTTAGTATCCAAAATATATATGGAACTCATCTAACTTAATAGCAAAAAACACATAAATAACCCAATTTAAAATGGGCAAATTACATGAACAGACATTTCTTCAAAGAAAATATACAAAAGGAAAACAGGTACATGAAAAGATACTCAACATCACTTGTCATTAGGGAAATGAAAATTAAACTCACAATGAGATATCACGTCATGCCTGTTAGAATGACTATCATCAAAAAGACAAGAGCTAACAAGTGCTGGCAGGGATGTGGAGAAAAGGGAACCCTTGTGCACTGTTGGTGGGACTGTAAATTGGTGCAGCCACTATGAAAAGCAGTATGAAGTTTCCTCAGAAAATTAAAAGTAGAACTACCATGTGATCTGGCAATTCCACTTCTGGGAATATATCCAAAGGAAAGAAAAACATTAACTTGAAAAGATATCTGCATCCCCATATTCATTATTTACAATAGCCAAGATATGGAAACAGCCTATGTATCTATTGATGGGTAACTGGATAAAGAAGTTGTGGTACATATTTACAATGGAATATTATTCACCCACAAAAAGAATGAAATCTTGCCATTTGCAACAAAATGGGTGGAGCTGGAGGTAATTATGCTTAGTGAAATAAGTCAGAGAAAGACAAATACTACATGATTTCATGTATGTGTGGGATCTAAAAAAATTAAAGCAACAAAAACCCCCCAAACTCGTAGAAAAAGAGATTATACCAGAGGCAGAGTGTGGGGGGAGGAGGAATTAGAGGAAAGGTACAAACTTACAGTTGTAAAATAAGTAAGTACTAGGGATGTAATAACGTACATGATGATTATAGCTATAATACTGCTGTATGATATATAGGAAAGTTGTTAAAAGGGTGAATTCTGAGTTCTCATCACAAGGAGAATTTTTTTCCCTTTTTCTTTTTTTCTTTCTGTTCTTTTCATTGTATCTACATGAGACGATGAATTTTAGTTGAACCTATTGTAGTAATAATCATTTCACAATATATGTAAATCAAACCATCATTCTGTACACCTTGAACTTATACAGTGATGTATATCAACTATTTCTCAATCAAACTGGGGAAATTTTGTATTATGTTATTATTTTTTTTTCCTTTTTGGATAGTTGTGTGTTCTTAAAAACACTACCGATTTTAGATTAGACTTCCAATTTTTACAATTGCTCTGCGGTTTGTTCAGTGATACTATATTTTCTTCTTGTTTCTATGAATTTTAAAGAACACTGTGGGGAAATGGAAGCTGGCCTCCACTAGCTTGTGCCACCAGGATTGGAGGAGTGGGTTGTAGGTTCACTTACAGTTAGGCATAAAAAGTGTCCCTTTTTTTCCCCAGAGCCATTTCACCTGCATGGCCTGAAGTGAGGCCAGGGGCCAAAACACAGCAAGGGAAACAAAAATCTTCTGTTACAAGTTAATTGGAAGAGAGAACAGGAAAAAAAAAAGAAGCTTCTTCACTCCTCCTCTTTACTCAAGTGGTTGTGAATTCTCGTTGTTAAAGGTTGTGAATTCTAGCCACTAAACTCCATTTTATAATTGAGCAGTTTTTAGACTTGGCCAGGGTCAAGCTGCAAAGGACTTTTAAAGACACAGTCGTCCTAGAATTTTCTGGGACCTTTAATAATAAACCTGGAAAAATGCTCAGTCATTTGCTGGTGGGAACCACAGACCCCACAACCCTGTTGCCATGTATATAGTCAGGACTCTTTGAAGAATCAGCATGCAATTCCCGTGGTTATATTTTACCTGTTACTTGTAACTGGTTTCAGTTTTTATTAAGTCCCAAAGGAATACCTTTCCTAAAATATTAATGGTTGCAAAGTTTAAAATGTAGATTCCAGGGCTTCCCTGGTGGTGCAGTGGTTGAGAGTCTGCCTGCCGATGCAGGGGACACGGGTTCGTGCCCCGGTCCGGGAAGATCCCACATGCCGTGGAGCGGCTAGGCCCGTGAGCCATGGCCGCTGAGCCTGCGCGTCCGGAGCCTGTGCTCCGCAACGGGAGAGGCCAAAACAACAACAACAAAAAAATGTAGATTCCAATAAATGCTTTGCTTTTGTACATGGGCCTCCCTCCTGCTTCCCACTGAGGGCTGATTTGTTCCCCTTTTCTACCGATTTTAGAAAATACTCATTTTGCAAAGTGGTTAAATGATTTACTGCCCAAGGGAAAAATAATTTATCTTTATGTTGGTACTGAATGTGAAAACTTTATAGATAATTCTTTATAAATTGATGTATTCTCAGGAAAGAGATTAAGACATTGAGCACTTAGTACTCACCGAGATGTTGGTATTGTACACAATAAGATGCAATGTTATATTTCACTCAAGCAATTTCAAACCTTACGGGAGAGGCAGAATGTAAATGCTTTGGAAAGGCGAGTTCATAAAGCACAAATACATGTAGTCTCACATCCAGTGAATGAAGAAGTAAAGGAGCAAGAGAAGATGGATAGAGAGGTTGAAACAAATCTTCTCAGATGAGATGGGGTTGAGTTAGGTTCTGAAGTATGGGGAGGATTTAAGAATTTAAAGAGGAGAAAGGAGAGAGTCCAAGATGCCAGAAGATGTCAACAGCAGTTTTGAACACATCATGTCCCAGAGATTGAGGGGAGTCTTGATTTTTGCTGCTGGAAATGTGTGTTTATAATCTAATTGGAGGGCAGGTCACGGCAGTATTTTCTTTTCTCTGAGATTCTAATGAGAAACACACTCTTGATTTCCAGGTGGGGTCCAGCCTTTCCTCTTTTGTGCCAGCCTCAGCTGGTGAAGTGCTGTCTTAGTCGTAATAGCACACTCTTCTCCAGGAGGCACAGACTTATCTTAGAAGGCTTAGCATCCTGTCACTTTTCACTTAGCATTTGCTTCAAATAGATGAAAAAAAAATACGTTCTAGCAATTGGACGTTTTGCAGTATCAACAAGACCTGTGTTAGAGGTAGTCCTTAACTGTACAGTTTCCCTGTTAAGGCCCAGTGGTATCTCAGATTCCCCATCCCTCATCATAACCAACAATATCACAACTTTGTCTTGTCTTTCTTTAATTTATGCATAAATAATTTTGAGCTAGGTGCCACGAGAAATAAAAGGTCCTACCATTTGTCCCTACCCTGAAATTTTAAAATTATTTTTTTGCCCTTACAGTTGGAAAATATGACAAGCTCTGAAAAACCACCCTTTCAAAGTGAAAACAAAGTGGGTTACGTCAGATTCTGTTTTGAGGCACGGCTTCCTAATTATCTTGTAGGACTCAAAAACTTTTCAGATGAAGAACCTAATTTTGGAAATAAACTTCTTTCCAAGAATGAAAACATGCCACAAGGCTGAGTGCTGTTATTATAACAGAGAAGGAGAACCCACAGCCTGTGCAGGAGGCCAGCAGCCATGGCACCTTCTGTACTTGTTTTAATATGCGTACTCACAGAGGGCTCCCAAATCCACTTTCTTCCAGCTGTTACTGTTGGCTTGGCCTCCAACTGTCACGACTGAATACTGTTTTTAATGGTTCCCTATAATAAAAAAATACAAGCTCTGTAACCACCTAGAAGGGTGGGATAGGGAGGGTGGGAGGGAGATACAACAGGGGGGAGATATGGGGATATATGTATACATATAGCTGATTCCCTTTGTTATACAGCAGAAACGAACACACTGTTGTAAAGCAGTTATACTACAATAAAAATGTTAAAAAAAAAACCCAGAAGAGCCCTTCATGTTCAGAGTTTTCAACAAGCTCTCCCTATGTGTACCATTTTTAGAGCCAAGTACATTACTCCTTGTTACCTGTACCTAACACCTCTAAGTGATGACTACAGATTGTATCTATTCTCATTTGATCTGGACGGTTTCAACAAGCAGTTGGGATGAAAGCCCCTAACTCATTAAGTCCAAAGTCAAATTGATTATCTCCCCAATTGCTTAAATCTCCTACTTCAGCTAATTACATTGTCATTCATTCTGATGCTCAAACTAAGAACCTTAAACTCATTCATGGTCCTCTCTTCTTCACTACTGTTTATCCTTCCCAGTGTCTCCATTCTCGTAGGGACTCCGGTTCATTGTAGACTCTCTAATTTCTTACCCAATTAACAGCACACACACCTCATTCTTTCTGCTATCTCCAACACATTCTTTGCACTGCCTCAATCAAATAAGACATCTTCCCAAATCACAAATCTGTTCATTATACTGTCCTTTCAAAAACCTTTACTCAAAGAAAAATATTTAAATTTCTTGGCATGGATTATGTGCTCCTTAATTAATTAATTAATTTTATTGGAGTATAATTGCTTTACAGTGTTGTGTTAGTTTCTGCTGTACAGGGAAGTGAATCAGCTATATGTATACATATATCCCCTCTCTCTTGGATCTCCCTCACCCCCCATTCCACCCATCTAGGTCATCACAGTATGTGCTTCTTTATAATCTGGCCCCAAACTACTTTATTTTACTAATTTTCTACCCAACATTATCATGTGTAGTATGCTATAAACACATAGAAATTGCCAGTCCCTTCTCAAATACCTTGTTTTCTGTTAAGCCTTTTTGTTTTTCCTCATTTTTACTTGACATTCCTTTTCACACGTGTTAAAATCCTATTTATCCTTTAATACAGTTCAAATGCCACCACATCAATAACTTATTTCCAGTCTTGCCCTTTCAACTCTCATTACCCTTTACCTTTTTCTTTCTTCTGGCATGTATCAAGTTCTACCTCACAGTGTAATTTAATAGAAGAGAGTTTGGAATTGTCATCACAAGTTTAGGTTCATGTCTGAGTTTTTCCTTACCTGTGATCTTGGGCAGGATATATAATTTCTTCTTGATCAGTAAGAAATGGATACTATTCCTCACTTTTAAGGGATAAGATAGGTAGATTTCTTTATTAAGTTATGAAGTGCTACAAATGTGATTTGTTAGTATTTGAGGAACCAGAAAATGGTTATGATACTAAAGCTATGTTTGAAGGTACAACGAGGCAGGAACACTGAAATCATAACTTTTGGTTAAATTGATCAGGGGTAGATTTAAGCACAGTTAGCAGAGGGCAGTCCAAAGAATCTTTGAATTGACAAAGTCCACCCTCTAAATTTCACAGAGGTCTGGTTGCCACCATTCTGTAAGTAAAAACGTGTTTCTTTGGAGATGGGCAAATTTGGGTTTAAATTCTGAGCCAACGTTTAAGCTGTCTTACTTTTTTGAGACTCCATTCCTCACCTGTAAAAATAATTCACTGGTAAAGATTTGCATGGGTCTGTTAATGAAGGGCACGAACGCTGTGAAACATCACTCCTTTTAGGTGGTACAACTGTAGGAAATTGAAAAGAAAAGGAGGTTGATTCCTGTAAGATGTGAAGGAGAAACTCAGTTTCCTTGGTATCCTGAAGAGGTGTTTTCAGCTTTAGTCTGTCCTAGAACTGGGGTTTCTCATCTTGGAGCAGTTTTGGGCAGCAGTGCTTTCATCATTGAAGGCTGGGTGCTCTGGTTATACTGGCTTAGCAGGGCTCTTGCTAAAACTGGATTTTACAAGGAAGTACACAGATTGGCCCAGGAGAAGGGTTTGGAGCCTGATCAAACTTTGGACAAGCAAAATATCTTTGTCAACATTTACAAAGTATATATTCTGTATATAACAGGCACTAAGTACTCCATCCATCTAACCCTCCCTCCCTCCCTCCCTTCCTTCCTTCCTTCCTTCCTTCCCTCCGTCTCACCCAAAATGCTTTCCCTGGAACTTAAACTATCTCTGACAAAAATCCTATGTGAAATATGTTCAACTCACCTCCCAAGACACATTGTCCCAAGACGATGATTAGAAGTGGCTGTGTTAAGAAAGATTGTGAAGCTCTGTGTGAGCTCATTGGGAAAGAGGGCTGCAGTCAATTAATAAAATTTGTCATGGAAGTGCCATGGGGACAGTGGCAGCAGACAAGCAATGTGTTTTTCATCCTTGATGCAGGTAGATGACATGTGGCTGTTCTTCAAATGTTCCTGGCAGCACTCTGTTAAATATAGACACAAGAGCTTAAGGTCTCATCTCAAGCCCAAGGATACTGGCCTAATTTTGGAATCATGGGTTTTTGTTGTTGTTTAGACTAAAGATACTGATAACTAAAATCTTCAAGAAAACAAAGCCACCAAAATATTATGCCCACATTGTATTGTCATTGCCCATAGAAGGATGAACTCTGTTTTTCAAAATATACATACACTTTCTCTATTGATACTTTTTCACTTCCTCAGCCTGAAAAAAAGCTAAATAGATAATGCTTTTGAAACTCAATTGCAACATAATAAATAAAGCGATCTACTTGCTTAACACCACTGTGGCAATAAGTTTTAGAAATAGTAAATGCACTTTTTAGAAATGGATTTTTGTGATTTCCCTTTGACCTGTAGGAATATTTGCAGTGAATCTCAATCTTTCCTTTCTGTCTGGATAAAAACTTCAGCCCCTCCTGCATACTTCTTTCTAGAGCTGATCCAAAGGCTGAGGCTAATAAATATTATAAATAGGGGTTCTTTTTCCAACCTACTCCACAAGAAGCGTATAAGAATTTATGTGTTAGCATATACGGTATTTGTCTTTCTCTTTCTGACTTACTTCACTCTGTATGACAGACTCTAGGTCCATCCACCTCATTACAAATAGCTCAATTTCGTTTCTTTTTATGGCTGAGTAATATTCCATTGTATATATGTGCCACATCTTCTTTATCCATTCATCAGATGATGGACACTTAGGTTGTTTCCATCTCCGGGCTATAGACAAATACCGTATGCTAACACATATATATGGAATTTAAGAAAAAAAAGTGTCATGAAGAACCTAGGGGTAAAACAGGAATAAAGACACAGACCTACTTGAGAATGGACTTGAGGATATGGGGAGGGGAAAGGGTAAGCTGTGACAAAGCGAGAGAGTGGCATGGACATATATACACTACCAGACATAAAATAGATAGCTAGTGGGAAGCAGCCGCATAGCACAGAGAGATCCGCTCGGTGCTTGGTGACTGGAGGGGTGGGATAGGGAGGATGGGAGGGAGGGAGACGCAAGAGGGAAGGGATATGGGAACAGATGTATATGTATAACGGATTCACTTTGTTATAAAGCAGAAATACACCATTGTGAAGCAATTATACTCCAATAAAGTTGTAAAAAAAAAGAATTTATGGATTCTCTATGGTCAAGAGCAGATTTCTGGCATCTGAGTAGCTCAGGCAAAAGTGCTCTCTCTCTCTTTTTCTGCTGGGGAGGACAGGAATATTTAAATTTCCAGAGCAGTTACCTTAATCCTTTTCTATGTTTGCCCTAAAAACTAGTCTGTGTTTATTAGTTTGAGAGTGACCGTGCGTGGATTTTAGTGACTGCCAGGTGAGACTCAGTCTCGTCTCATTCTTTCAGGACTTCAGGGGATCTTTTGCTACACTGCTCAAATCCCCTCTCAGCTCCCCTACATTTGTTTTTTTTTTTTTTTTTTTTTTAAATTTTATTTTTTTATTTTTTTGCTTTATAACAAATTTAATCAGTTATACATATACATATGTTTCCATATCCCCTCCCTTTTGCGTCTCCCTCCCACCCTCCCTATCCCACCCCTCCAGGCGGTCACAAAGTACCGAGCTGACCTCCCTGTGCTATGCGGCTGCTTCCCACTAGCTATCTACCTCACGTTTGGTAGTGTATATATGTCCATGCCGCTCTTTCACTTTGTCACAGCTTACCCTTCCCCCTCCCCATATCCTCAAGTCCATTCTCTAGTAGGTCTGTGTCTTTATTCCTGTCTTACCCCTATGTTCTTCATGACATTTTTTTTCTTAAATTCCATATATATGTGTTAGCATACAGTATTTGTCTTTCTCTTTCTGACTTACTTCACTCTGTATGACAGACTCTAGGTCTATCCACCTCATTACAAATAGCTCAATTTCATTTCTTTTTATGGCTGAGTAATATTCCATTGTATATATGTGCCACATCTTCTTTATCCATTCATCCGATGATGGACACTTAGGTTGTTTCCATCTCAGGGCTATTGTAAATAGGGCTGCTATGAACATTTTGGTACATGTCTCTTTTTGAATTATGGTTTTCTCAGGGTATATGCCTAGTAGTGGGATTGCTGGGTCATATGGTAGTTCTATTTGTAGTTTTTTAAGGAACCTCCATACCGTTCTCCATAGCGGCTGTACCAATTCACATTCCCACCAGCAGTGCAAGAGTGTTCCCTTTTTTCCACACCCTCTCCAGCATTTATTGTTTCTAGATTTTTTGATGATGGCCATTCTGACTGGTGTGAGATGATATCTCATTGTAGTTTTGATTTGCATTTCTCTAATGAGTAAAGATGTTGAGCATCCTTTCATGTGTTTGTTGGCAGTCTGTATATCTTCTGTGGAGAAATGTCTATTTAGGTCTTCTGCCCATTTTTGGATTGGGTTGTTTGTTTTTTTGTTATTGAGCTGCATGAGCTGCTTATAAATTTTGGAGATTAATCCTTTGTCAGTTGCTTCATTTGCAAATATTTTCTCCCATTCTGAGGGTTGTCTTTTGGTCTTGTTTATGGTTTCCTTTGCTGTGCAAAAGCTTTGAAGTTTCATTAGGTCCCATGTGTTTATTTTTGTCTTTATTTCCATTTCTCTAGGAGGTGGGTCCAAAAGGATCTTGCTGTGATTTATGTCATAGAGTGTTCTGCCTATGTGTTCCTCTAAGAGTTTGATAGTGTCTGGCCTTACATTTAGGTCTTTAATCCATTTTGAGCTTATTTTTGTGTATGGTGTTAGGGAGTGATCTAATCTCATACTTTTACATGTCCCTATCCAGTTTTCCCAGCACTACTTATTGAAGAGACTGTCCTTTCTCCACTGTACATTCCTGCCTCCTTTATCAAAGATAAGGTGACCATATGTCCGTGGGTTTAACTCTGGGCTTTCTATCCTGTTCCATTGATCTATCTTTCTGTTTTTGTGCCAGTACCATACTGTCTTGATGACTGTAGCTTTGTAGTATAGTCTGAAGTCAGGGAGCCTGATTCCTCCAGCTCCATTTTTCGTTCTCAAGATTGCTTTGGCTATTCGGGGTCTTTTGTGTTTCCATACAAATTGTGAAATTTTTTGTTCTAGTTCTGTGAAAAATGCCAGTGGTAGTTTGATAGGGATTGCATTGAATCTGTAGATTGCTTTGGGTAGTAGAGTCATTTTCACAATGTTGATTCTTCCAATCCAAGAACATGGTATATCTCTCCATCTATTTGTATCATCTTTAATTTCTTTCATCAGTGTCTTATAATTTTCTGCATACAGGTCTTTTGTCTCCTTAGGTAGGTTTATTCCTAGATATTTTATTCTTTTTGTTGCAATGGTAAATGGGAGTGTTTCCTTGATTTCACTTTCAGATTTTTCATCATTAGTATATAGGAATGCCAGAGATTTCTGTGCATTAATTTTGTATCCTGCAACTTGACCAAATTCATTGATTAATTCTAGTAGTTTTCTGGTAGCATCTTTAGGATTCTCTATGTATAGTATCATGTCATCTGCAAACAGTGACAGCTTTACTTCTTCTTTTCTGATTTGGATTCCTTTTATTTCCTTTTCTTCTCTGATTGCTGTGGCTAAAACTTCCAAAACTAGGTTGAATAAGAGTGGTGAAAGTGGGCAACCTTGTCTAGTTCCTGATCTTCGTGGAAATGGTTTCAGTTTTTCACCATTGAGGACGATGCTGGCTGTGGGTTTGTCATATATGGCCTTTATTATGTTGAGGAAAGTTCCCTCTATGCCTACTTTCTGCAGGGTTTTTATCATAAATGGGTGTTGAATTTTGTCGAAAGCTTTCTCTGCATCTATTGAGATGATCATATGGTTTTCCTCCTTCAATTTGTTAATATGGTGTATCACGTTGATTGATTTGCGTATATTGAAGAATCCTTGCATTCCTGGAATAAACCCCACTTGATCATGGTGTATGATCCTTTTAATGTGCTGTTGGATTCTGTTTGCTAGTATTTTGTTGAGGATTTTTGCATCTATGTTCATCAGTGATATTGGCCTGTAGTTTTCTTTCTTTGTGACATCCTTGCCTGGTTTTGGTATCAAGGTGATGGTGGCCTCGTAGAATGAGTTTGGGAGTGTTCCTCCCTCTGCTATATTTTGGAAGAGTTTCAGAAGGATAGGTGTTAGCTCTTCTCTAAATGCTTGATAGAATTCGCCTGTGAAGCCATCTGGTCCTGGGCTTTTGTTTGTTGGAAGATTTTTTATCACAGTTTCAATTTCAGTGCTTGTGATTGGTCTGTTCATATTTTCTATTTCTTCCTGATTCAGTCTCGGCAGGTTGTGCATTTCTAAGAATTTGTCCATTTCTTCCAGGTTGTCCATTTTATTGGCATAGAGTTGCTTATAGTAATCTCTCATGATCTTTTGTATTTCTGCAGTGTCAGTTGTTACTTCTCCTTTTTCATTTCTAATTCTATTGATTTGAGTCTTCTCCCTTTTTTTCTTGATGAGTCTGGCTAATGGTTTATCAATTTTGTTTATCTTCTCAAAGAACCAGCTTTTAGTTTTATTGATCTTTGCTATCGTTTCCTTCATTTCTTTTTCATTTATTTCTGATCTGATTTTTATGATTTCTTTCCTTCTGCTAACTTTGGGATGTTTTTGTTCTTCTTTCTCTAATTGCTTTAGGTGCAAGGTTAGGTTGTTTATTCGAGATGTTTCCTGTTTCTTAAGGTGGGATTGTATTGCTATAAACTTCCCTCTTAGAACTGCTTTTGCTGCATCCCATAGGTTTTGGGTCGTCGTGTCTCCATTGTCATTTGTTTCTAGGTATTTTTTAATTTCCTCTTTGATTTCTTCAGTGATCACTTCGTTATTAAGTAGTGTATTGTTTAGCCTTCATGTGTTTGTATTTTTTACAGATCTTTTCCTGTAATTGATATCTAGTCTCATAGCATTGTGGTCGGAAAAGATACTTGATACAATTTCAATTTTCTTAAATTTACCAAGGCTTGATTTGTGACCCAAGATATGATCTATCCTGGAGAATGTTCCATGAGCACTTGAGAAAAATGTGTATTCTGTTGTTTTTGGATGGAATGTCCTATAAATATCAATTAAGTCCATCTTGTTTAATGTATCATTTAAAGCTTGTGTTTCCTTATTTATTTTCATTTTGGATGATCTGTCCATTGGTGAAAGTGGGGTGTTAAAGTCCCCTACTATGATTGTGTTACTGTCGATTTCTCCTTTTATGGCTGTTAGTATTTGCCTTATGTATTGAGGTGCTCCTATGTTGGGTGCATAAATATTTACAATTGTTATATCTTCTTCTTGGATCGATCCCTTAATCATTATGTAGTGTCCTTCTTTGTCTCTTCTAGTAGTCCTTATTTTAAAGTCTATTTTGTCTGATATGAGAATTGCTACTCCAGCTTTCTTTTGGTTTCCATTTGCATGGAATATCTTTTTCCATCCCCTTACTTTCAGTCTGTATGTGTCTCTAGGTCTGAAGTGGGTCTCTTGTAGACAGCATATAGATGGGTCTTGTTTTTGTATCCATTCAGCCACTCTGTGTCTTTTGGTGGGAGCATTTAGTCCATTTACATTTAAGGTAATTATCGATATGTATGTTCCTATTCCCATTTTCTTAATTGTTTTGGGTTCATTATTGTAGGTATATTCCTTCTGTTGTGTTTCTTGCCTAGAGAAGTTCCTTTAGCATTTGTTGTAAAGCTGGTTTGGTGGTGCTGAACTCTCTCAGCTTTTGCTTGTCTGTAAACGTTTTAATTTCTCCATCAAATCTGAATGAGATCCTTGCTGGGTAGAGTAATCTTGGTTGCAGGTTTTTCTCCTTCATCACTTTAAGTATGTCCTGCCACTCCCTTCTGGCTTGTAGAGTTTCTGCTGAGAGATCAGCTGTTATCCTGATGGGGATTCCCTTGTGTGTTATTTGTTGTTTTTGCCTTGCTGCTTTTAATATGATTTCTTTGTGTTTAATTTTTGACAGTTTGATTAATATGTGTCTTGGCGTATTTCTCCTTGGATTTATTCTGTATGGGACTCTCTGTGCCTCCTGGACTTGATTAACTATTTCCTTTCCCATATTAGGGAAGTTTTCAACTATAATCTCTTCAAATATTTTCTCAGTCCCTTTCTTTTTCTCTTCTTCTTCTGGAACCCCTATAATTCGAATGTTGGTGCGTTTAATGTTGTCCCAGAGGTCTCTGAGACTGTCCTCTGTTCTTTTCATTCTTTTTTCTTTATTTTGCTCTGCAGCAGTTATTTCCACTATTTTATCTTCCACCTCACTTATCCGTTCTTCTGCCTCAGTTATTCTGCTATTGATCCCATCTAGAGTATTTTTTATTTCATGTATTGTGTTTTTAATCGATGCTTGATTCATCTTTAGTTCTTCTAGGTCCTTGTTAACTGTTTCTTGCATTTTGTCTATTCTATTTCCAAGATTTTGGATCTGGGAAATAGAATCTTGGATCATCTTTACCATCATTATTCTGAATTCTTTTTCAGGTAGAGTGCCTATTACCTCTTCATTTGTTAGGTTTGGTGGGTTTTTATCTTGCTCCTTCTCCTGCTGTGTGTTTTTCTGTCTTCTCATTTTGCTTATGTTACTGTGTTTGGGGTCTCCTTTTTGCAGGCTGCAGGTTCGTAGTTCCTGTTGTTTTTGGTGTCTGTCCCCAGTGGCTAAGGTTGGTTTAGTGGGTTGTGTAGGCTTCCTGGTGGAGGGGACTAGTGCCTGTGTTCTGGTGGATGAGGCTGGATCTTGTCTTTCTGGTGGGCAGGTCCACGTCTGGTGGTGTGTTTTGGGGTGTCTGTGGACTTTTTATGATTTTAGGCCACCTCTCTGCTAATGGGTGGCGTTGTGTTCCTGTCTTGCTAGTTGTTTGGCTCAGGGTGTCCAGCACTGTAGCCTGCTGGTCGTTGAGTGAAGCTGGGTGCTGGTGTTGAGATGGAGATCTCTGGAAGATTTTCGCCGTTTGATATTATGTGGAGCTGGGAGGTCTCTTGTGGACCAGTGTCCTGAAGTTGGCTCTCCCACCTCAGAGGCACAGCACTGACTCCTGGCTCCTCAATTTGGGATGATGTGTTGTCTATTCATGTATTCCACAGATGCAGGGTACATCAAGTTGATTGTGGAGCTTTAATCCGCTGCTTCTGAGGCTGCTGGGAGAGGTTTCCCTTTCTCTTCTTTGTTCTCACAGCTCCTGGGTCTCAGCTTTGGATTTGGCCCCGCCTCTGCGTGTAGGTCGCCGGAGGGCGTCTGTTCTTCGCTCAGATAGGACAGGGTTAAAGGAGCAGCCTCTTCGGGGACTCTGGCTCACTCAGGCCGGGCGGGAGGGAGGGGCACGGAGTGCGGGGCGAGCCTGCAGCGGCAGAGGTCGGCGTGACGTTGCACCAGCCCGAGGCGCGCCGTGCGTTCTCCCAGGGATGCCGCCCCTGGATCCCGGGACCCCGGCAGTGGCGGGCTGCACAGGCTCCCGGAAGGGCGGTGTGGGCAGTGACCTGCACTCGCACACAGGCTTCTTGGCGGCGGCAGCAGCAGCCCCAGCGTCCCACGCCTGTCACTGGGCTCTGCGCTTTCAGTCGCGACTCGCGCCCGTCCGTGGAGCCCCTTTAAGCAGCGCTCTTAATACCCTCTCCTCGCGCACCAGGAAACCAAGAGGGAAGAAAAAGTCTCTTGCCTCTTCAGCTGCTCCAGAGTTTTCCCGGACTCCCTCCCGGCTAGCTGTGGCACATTAGCCCCCTTCAGGCTGAGTTCTCGCCGCCAGCCCCAGTCCTCTCCCTGCGCTCTGACCGAAGCCCGAGCCTCAGCTTCCAGCGCTGCACGCCCCGGCGGGCGAGCAGACAAGCCTCTCGGGCTGGTGAGTGCCGCTCGGCACCGATCCTCTGTGTGCGGATCTCTCCGCTTTGCCCTACCCAGGTATGTGGGGAGTTTCTTGCCTTTTGGGAGGTCTGGGGTCTTCTGCCAGCGTTCAGTAGGTGTTCTGTAGGAGTTGTTCCACATGTAGCTGTATTTCTGGTGTATCCGTGGGGAGGAAGGTGATCTCCGCGTCTTACTCTTCCGCCATCTTACCCGGAAGTCTGCTTCTCCGGAGGGATCGAATCAGCGCATGTCCCCGGCGCCGGCTGCCCCGGGGCCGCAGTTCCGCCGCGCCGGGTCTGTGTGTCCCCTACATTTGTTAAACTGAGGCCCAGAGATTACATGTGGCTCTAGTGCTGATCATTAACTGCCTGTCCAGTTGGTCCCGGCTCTCACTGACAGATAGTACGTCTAAATTGTTCAGCTCCAGTGTTTCTTGTAGACTGCCCAATATGTTTACTGTGGTCCATTTACAGGAGGGTGACATTAAGCAGATCTGATGCTAACATTCTGGCACCAGTCCTGATGAGCAAAGTGGCAGGTCTCAGGAGGAATGCGGAGGACATAGTAAATGAGTAAGTTACACCCCAAAGCACCAGCGTTCCAATGTAACTGACTATTTTAGTCATCTGTAAGACAGGTAGGAATTCAAACTTAGTGCTCCCTTCATGCTGGCCTGAAGAAGATTAGCAGTGCAGCAAATGACACCTCAAACTACTTTCATTTAAGTCATGGAAGCAGCAAGCAAGCAACAACAAAAAATCATCAGCCTCACCTACCTTAAGGTCATTCTCATAAATGTCAATCATGCTGAGATCAGTGGGGTTTCTGGAGATATGTATCACAAGAGACTTACAACTCACATGCTGCTTAAAACTTGCATTCTCCTTTTAAAGTTTTGTGCTAATGTCCACTTGATCTCACAGTTCTTTTAGTTTCACCCTTCTCCTAGCTTAGCTGTCAGCTCAGTCAATGTCTCTTTATTTCCTGGTCCTGGAAGCCATAAATGCTAATGCCAAAAGTAACTCTTCTCATTTTCTTTTTTTTTTCTTTGAAATAATAGGCAGTGAGCACTTGAAGGTGCTGAATAACTAATTAAGAGTGCGTAGTCATGTTTTGAGTGGTGATATTAAATCTCTTTAAAAGACAGAGTGTCAATTATGTGCAAGGCACTTGGCTTCACGATATCATGGATCCAAGAAACTGCAGTCAGACTCCTGTTATCAAGTAGGTTTACATGAAAACCACCAACCCTGTTAATCAAATACACTGTAGGTATTCTTTTGAAACCCCCCCATGGTTGCTCAGTTTCTAGAAAGCCATTAATTGCTTGGTAGTCAATTTATAACCATTAATTATAAAGATGTGCAGTTTAAATAATTCTGGCTCCCTTTAAAAAGATGGGTTGGAGGGTGCAAGTGGAGAAATAGGAAGACCATGATAATCTTGTGCAATATAGTGGGTGAGAAGCACACAGTCCAATGCATTGGATGGGGTTGGGGGAGGATAGGAAGGATGATGATACCACTATTGGGTGATACCACTATTGTAGTCTTTTGTAACATTACCTATAACTTGTAACTTTCTAGATCTCTTGGGCTTAAAATACACATATTTATTTTTCCTTTGGAAACAAAACGACACAAAATATTTCTGCTTCTCCAGGTATACAGAGTAACAATGTTTTGTAGTTACTCATTTTTATGACTCAGATATATTTCAGGGCAATGAAAACGGGCCTTTCATATTAGGAGAGAATTCATAATTTGCGAGGAAGCAAATCTAGATATGAAAGCAGCGAGATCATTTTCCTCTAAGGTTTTCAAAGTTCCATTCAACCTCACTCTTTGATAGCAGTGGTGATGGGAAGAGAGTTTGGTGTGTGTGCTTCAAGCTGCTGAAATAATCCTCCTTTCTCCGGACTTCAAAGTGTAGAAATTGTTCCATCCTACTTTTCGACTTCAATCCACACTGTCTGGTGGTCAGACTTTGAACTCTGGGTGAGAACAGAATTAGCCTTCAGGAACTTTGGGGGAGATTTATAAAATAAGCAATGAACATTTCTCTGCTTTCTAAAGACTTTTTGCTACCATTCCAATAACATCCCTGGTGGGCTATAATAAGCATAGTTTTAAAAAAATCTCTCTTGGATCTCTACTGCCCCACTTTCTGGTTTTGAACAGCTACCCAGGAAACTATTACCTCTAAAACTCTTTCTATTCTTATGTGAAGAAGGCAAATATGGGAAGGCTCCCTTAGCCTCCTCTAAAGTTAGGATTAGAATTGAAGAATAGAAGAATGAAGAGACATTTTAGGACTTTTTACCCAATTTCATCTTTGTAACTCGACTCTTAGTATTTAGGTAATCTTTTTTCTTTAACGTGGCAACCAAAAATTAATCATTCGATCTAAGAAAGAAATGGAAAATTTTATTTGAGCCAAATTTGAGGATTATAACCCGGAACAGCATCTCAGAAAGCTCAGAACTGTTCCACTGGTTAGAAGTCAAGGCACAGTTATATGTTTTTTGAGACAGAGGGCTCTACATTAAATGATGTATTATTGACAGTTTACACAATCCAGATCTAAGCATCATCGTGGCCCCTTATAAGACCAAGAAGGAATGTTATCTTTTTTTTTAACATCTTTATTGGAGTATAATTGCTTTACAATGGTGTGTTAGTTTCTGCTGTATAACAAAGTGAATCAGCTATACATATACATATATCCCCATATCTCCTCCCTCTTGCATCTCCCTCCCACCCTCCCTATCCCACCCCTCTAGGTGGACACAAAGCACCGAGCTGATCTCCCTGTGCTATGCGGCTACTTCCCACTGGCTATCTATTTTACAAGGAATGTTATCTTTTAAGGAGTTGTCTTGTTGATGCTAGGAGAGTGTTGCTCTTTTTTTTTTTTTAGTCTTTATTGGAGTACAATTGTTTTACAATGTTGTATTAGTTTCTGCTGTCCAATAAAGTGAATCAGCTATATGCATACATATATCCCCATATCCCGTCCCTCTTAAATCTCCCTCCCACCCTCCTATCACACCCCTCTAGGTCATCACAAAGCACGGAGCTGATCTCCCTGTGCTATGCAGCAGCTTCCCATTAGCTATCTATTTTACATTTGGTAGTGTAGAGACTGTTGCTCTTTATGGCTGTGAAACCATGCCACTCAGATTGAGACTTGAACCCATAGGTTGGGACTTAAACCTGGCCTAAACCCAGATTGGGATGTGAACCCACGGTCTTTTTTTTTTTTTTTTTTTTTTTTTTGCGGTACGCAGGCCTCTCACTGCTGTGGCCTCTCCCGTTGCGGAGCACAGGCTCCGGACGCGCAGGCTCAGCGGCCATGGCTCACGGGCCCAGCTGCTCCGCAGCATGTGGGATCTTCCCGGACTGGGGCACGAACCCGTGTCCCCTGCATCGGCAGGCGGACTCTCAACCACTGCTCCACCAGGGAAGCCCAACCCACGGTCTTTTTATTGAGATCACACACCTGGTCTCAGGACTTAATGAAGCTCAGGTTCTTTAAGTCTCATTGCAGAAAGAATTCAGTGAGAGACAAAGTGGTAGGTAAGAAATGGATTTATTTAGAGATACACATTCCATAGACAGAATGTAGTCCGTTTCAAAAGGTGAAAACAGCCTTGGGAGAAACACAATCAACAGACAGAGTGTGGGCCATCTCAGAAGGCGAGAGTCCCCAAAATATGGGGTGGTTAATTTTTATGGGCTGGGTAATTTAATAGGCTAATAAGTAGGAGGATTATTCCAATTATTTCGGCAAAGGGGTAGAGATTTCCAGGAACTGGGCCACCGCCCACTTTTTGACTTTTTATGGTTGGCCTCAGAACTGTCATAGTGCCTGAGGGTGTGTCATTTAGCATGCTAATGTATTACAGTGAGCATATAATGAGGCTAAAGGTCCAATGGAAGTCGAATCTTCTGTCATCTTGGACCTAGTTGGTTCTAACCAGTTTTTGTCATGTCCTATGGCTATATCATTCATTTAAAAGTTGTCCTCTTCCCTCTTCTCTTCTGTTTCAATTCTACTTACAAATATTTTTGTAACCTACTTTTCCCTTTCTATTTCTATTCCTATAAACATTTGTTTCTTCATTTATTCAACAAATGTTTACTTATTGTGAACTTAATATGTTCCAGATACTTCCAGGTATTTACAGTGGTGCTATCTCAGTGTCAGCTGTGTGCTGAAGCTTGTACAACTGTGAGCATCTTTTCCCTACTCACTGTTCAGTAACATCATATTGGAGCTTAAAAATAGCCATAAATCAGAGTTTCCTTTCCCTGGAGAGCCAGATACTGAATATTTCCAACATACTATTCACATCTCTTAATCTCTCACATCTACTCTCAGAATAGCCTCCTAGTTGGAGCTCTCATTTCATGATCACCTCCTAAACACAAATGACAAGACTATGATCTTTTTAAGATACAGACTTGATATGTCTTTTGCTTCTTTCCATCATCAACAGCTTAAAATAAAAAAATCTTTATTGTGGTACATGAGACCCTTCTTGAACTGGTTGCCTCTCCGTATTGATTTCCTATTACCATCATATTTTACACTCTGTCAGTACTATATAGTATATAGATACTGAGTAAACCCACTTATTTCTGATCTGATTTTTATACATGCTGATCCCTGTGCTTAGAATGCTTTCTTTCTTTCTTTCTCTCTTTCTTTCTCTCTCTCTCTCTTTCTTTCTTTCTTTCTTTCTTTCTTTCTTTCTTTCTTTCTTTCCTTCCTTCCTTCCTTCATCCTCTCTCTTTCTCTTTCTTTCTTTCCTTCCTTCCTTCTTTCTCTCTTTCTTTCTTTCTTTTTCTTTCTCTCTCTCTCTGTAACCTCTAATCTTCAAATTTTAACAACTAGCTCAATATTTGGCACAAAGCAAGTGAGCATCATATTTTATCATTAAATGGAATGAACATTTATTTAGTATTACTTCTTTTAGTAAGCTTTTCTGGACTCTCCCCTTCCCCATTATAGAGAAAGTTAAATGCTCTCTCATAGTACTCCTTTCATTATCATATGTAGACATCCATGGTCACATATAATGTTGCATGATCAATCCATTTATTTATAAATCTGTTTCCTTTATTAGGCTATAGATCCTTGAGGACAAACATCGAGCTATCCATTTCTGTCGAAGTATTGAAATTGAGTCCATTGCAGAATAACATATGATTAACTGCAATTTTGTGCAGTGCGTATCATACACTTCTATTAGTAAGGATAGGCAAGGTTATGCTGTGCTAATAAGCACATCCCTAAATTTAGTGGCTTTACATTAAAAAATATATTTCCCACTCTGTGCATGTTGGGGCAGTTTTCTAGGGCCTCTCTCCTCTGTGTAGATTTCCAGAATCCAGTCTGCTTCTATACTTTGAGGAAACTCCATCTGTGGCTTCCAAGGTAGCTTATCAGGGGAGGAGAGAAGAGCAGGAAGCATAATATCCCACATATCACTTCTTGGAGTTCATTGACTGTTATCTAACTCCAAGGAAGTTTGGAAATATGGGGTTGAATGGTGATGTTTGGAGAACATTAACAATTTCAGCCACAAAACATTAAGGACTTTGTGAAAGGAAAATGTCATTATGAGGTGGCAGACTTGGGGGAACATTTATGGTAGAAATAGGGTTCAAACTGAACTTGAAATAAGGTTAGAATTTAGATAGGAAAGAGAGAAGAGATTCCAGTCCTTTCTTGACCTAAAATATAATTAAATTCTGGCTTAATTCCAGATTATTTTCTTGTTTCTATGTAACTTTCAGATTCATAATTTTACTTATACTGCTTGATTGTTAAAAAAATTAGAGTATAATGAAAACTCATTTATTTAGTTTAGTTGAGAATTCTCATTAAAATTATGAGAGTTCTCATTATTCTCACTATGGTTACTAATTAAAGACTGTTAGGACAGTAAGTAACATTAATACTTAGAAGTTTGGAAAAAATGTCATTTTGTGGAAGACCAGTTATATTAGTCATGGTAAATACTGGATCTTCTACATAAATAGTTCAGTTGTACATTTTACTAGCTGTAATCTTGCATCACAGAGAAAATGTGTGTCTCCATATGGAGTTTGGACTCTCCACATCTACTGATTAATATGCTAATTAAGCTTTGGTTTGCCCAACTAGACCATTCTCCAAAAGGTAACAAATAATAACACTTCTTGGGTGTGTTGTGCTTTCAAATTTGCAAAACAATTTCATATTCACCATTTACTTTGGTTCTTTCACTAATCTCTTGTTGTGGATAGATATCATTGAATCCCATCTTGCAGATGAAATAATTGAGGTTAATTGACTTTCCCAAAGTAATAAGACAGATTATTAATATTAGAAATAGGACTGAAATCTATATTTTGGGATCTAAGCCCAGTGTTATTTTTAAAATATGGTATACCTGCTGTTGATAAAATCAAACTGTGTCCTGGTTCAAATTATTGTTGAAGCTCCACAAGGAAAACTGACTTTTTCAGGATCAAATATTACACTGAAATAAATATATCTTTGAAGGCTGACCACAGTTAAAAAAAAAAAAAAAGTAACAAAACAGCTAATTGAAGGGAAAATAATAACAGATTAAAATTCTCCCTCAAATTAAGTCTTTATTTCCTCTTATCATAGTTTCTGAAAACAGTTTATATAATTTATATTGTACCTGAATTATAAATTTCATGACTACAGCTGCTTGCTTATATCATTTTCATTATTTATTCATTAAATATATATTGATCACTTAGGTTAAGCACCACAGTAGACACTGGAGGTCCAATGGGGAATAATATATAGTTTGAACCCTCACAGAGAAGTTAACAAGAATCGCAGTAACTGCCAAGATGGGATGAATACAGGAGTGGTGAAAGAATGCAGGGAGAGAGGACCCCACAGAGTCTATCAGGGGCAAGGATGCCTCCTTGGAAGTGCCCTGAGAAGTGGGCAGGATTTTAGGTATGTGCCAGAGTTGCCCCTGGGGAGGTAGCTTCATGAAGAAGGTGTTGTGCCAGTTCTGCCTGGAGGCCAGAGAAATGTTAAACTGTTATGTAGTTCAATTCTGATAAGTATGCAAATGTAGTTGTCATCTAGATATAAGGATATTAAGAAAAAGAGTAAAACGCTTTTAATAAGGAAAAGAGGAGTGGTTCTGAAATTCTAGTGTGCATCAGAATCACCTGGAGGCTTTGTTAAAATAGATTGCTTGACACCACCACTAGAGTTTTCCTGTTTCAGTAGGCCTGGGCTGGGTCCTCAGAATCTGCATTTCTCACAGGTTCCCAGGTGATGCTGATGCTGCAGGTCTGGGAACCACACTCTGAGGAACACAGTCATGGTGTGAAGGATTAGGATTTGTGTGTCAATGCCTTTCAGCTATACCTTTGCCATTTTCCCTTAACATATGTTCTGAAGGCAATTAGTATTTATTGTAAAGGTGCTTCATATGGTACTGAATAAGTTAATGAATTTAATTAATTACCCTCCATTGGTTATACCATTTATGTGGATTTATGATTATTTCAGATTCACAATGAGTACAAAATCTATAAAGAGATGACATCTGAAAAACTGCAACTGGAAGAATTTACTAGATTTGCTGGCTGTGTATCTTGACTATATTTTTAGGGCAACTGATTGAAAAAAAATTCATTTAAAAATGGAGAAGAGCTCACTTGGATATTTATAATGTGGTAGGTTAAAACTAGTGCAACATCTGAATGGGAAATTGTGAGTCTTAAAACCTACATGAGCATTTTCTAAAAACTCAGTGAACTGATTCATTTGAAATTCCACTAAGAAATATGTAGTTCTGGACAAGAATTCTTTCAGCAGAGAGATTTTCCTAAAAGGGTTAACATGCTAAATCATCTACCCCCCCCCCAATTTTTAAATTTTAATTCTATTAGAGAGAAGCTGTATTTTCATGAGTAAAACCTGTAGAAACTCCTTCCCCTAGGTGTTTCCTGGCAACAAATGGAAGCAGATGGAGGGAGGGAAAATTAAAAGTCTTGGCCTTTACCCAGACTCTGCTGCCTTTAGTACCTTCTACCCAGGTTCACTTGTTTAAAGGGCCTAATTGGGCTGAGAGGAGTCAGAGAGAAAGAGCCACCATCCCACTTGATTCAAAGACAAAACTGTAGTTCTCAGAGGCTCTCATTATGCTGGGAAGGGAATGTCTGTGGTCCTAGGTCCTGATCTTCTTAATTGAGCAAAACCTTATGGACTGAATGCAATTTGGAGGATTGCTTTAAATATGGGAGGACAAGTGTTGGAAGGATATTGAAATGGTAGAAAATCTCAACTCGGAACAAGGAAAGGGGCATCAAAGAGATAAACCAGTTAAGCGAGGGAAGAAAAAGTTCTGTGTCCTTTACTATAGGCCAGAGAATTTATAAGCATGATCTCATTTAATCCCACCAGCAATCCTTTGAAATCGATATTAGTATCCCCAGTCTACACAGGACAGTACTGAGGCCCTGAGTCTCTACAGAGCAAGTAAGTAGCAAAGCTGGGATGGAATTTTAGGTCTTTTGACTCCAAAGCCTAGCCTCATTTCATCATACCAACCTAACTTTTCTGGCAAAGTCAGAGATGGCAGTTGTGTAGCTCAAAGATGATGATTGGAGAGAGAATGTGGGTAGATGAAATATTGAAAAAAATTTGAACAGTTTTCACCATAGTCAGATCCTAACTCTTATTTAAAGCAGAAAAAGAATTAATTAAACTATTTCTACATAAGACCCTTAGTTTGCTGATCTCTTGGAAGCTTGGAAGCTTTTCTTCAGTTTTTTCCTCTGCTCCAGCCCTATGTTTTGCATAATATTCTAGATTTATTTTTTACTCCAGAGGCCTGAACTTAAGTGATCGATTCTCCATCTGTTATTGATTTTCTAAAACACACTCATAACTAGGTCTTGTCAGCCACCAATGACCTGCCATACTCTTGCATGGCACCTCACCTCAAAAGGTGGCTTTTTGGCATTGCTCCTTCAGGATGACCTTTTGACATTCTCCCTGACCTTCCAACAAACTCTCATTCCTAGCACATGTCTAATATCTAGTGCAGAGTGACAAGACCACTTAAGTTGGCCAGTTTTTAGGGAAAAATTATGAATGACATAGTAAAAGAGCAAGATGAGCCCTTCTTTTCTAACTGCTTCCTTCTCATACCTTTTTTTGCCTTGGACTCCATTTGAACACAAATATTGCTCCTTTGCCCTTCATTCCTTATTACTTTGCATCCCAGATGAAAGTGCCTTATGGAATAAAAATCCTTGACATATTTCTGAGGGAGCATCTCCCTTAAAGAATTAACCTAATTTGGGAGGAATCTTATTACTTCAGTTTCCATATCACTGGTTTTAAAAAACATTTTTAAAACAATGTCACCATAATATAGAGCATGGAGCTTTGTGCATAAGCATGTAAATCATTTTTGTAAATAGCTATTTACTAAGGATAAGCAGCAATTTGTGCTGGGTGGGAGGTAAAGAATGAGATTTCATCATTTAGTAGTGAGATACACATATTTCTCAATTAGCTGTGCTAATGGGGACAGTGATAATAAGGGTAATGGAATCCATAAGAAATCCATGGTGGAATTTAAATCAGTCCTTTTTGCTGCTTCTTAGTAATGATGGCAAACATTTTGCTAAAGAGAAGTTTTAGATTGTTTGTAGATTTCACTTACTATGCTATTCCAGTTCCCATTTTTTCTCAACAACTCAAAGGTGGATACTTAAACAGATAAGGGCCTTGTTGCATTTTGAAAATAAAGTTACTTTAATCAAACTGTTTACAAATATATAATACTCAAACAATGGCCTGTTTTTCCCTTCATTGAGTTGAATAAATGTTGGCATTTGGTGAACAAAGTAAATAAACACTTCTACTAAAATTAGC
This sequence comes from Mesoplodon mirus, assembly GCF_964341445.2. Lineage (NCBI taxonomy): Eukaryota > Metazoa > Chordata > Mammalia > Artiodactyla > Ziphiidae > Mesoplodon > Mesoplodon mirus. The sequence goes on from NC_138980.1 coordinate 158,937,000, forward strand.
AGGGCATTTACTAGAGAAAATTCTGTGATGTTATCCAGAAATGAGATGGGTTCAATTTGTTAAGACTTCTCTTAAACTCTTGTAAAGAATTATAGCTGCAGGAGGTAGGGTATTCACCATATTCATCGGCTCTTTTCCTATTTATATCAAGAATTTAAAATAAAAGACTCAAACTCCTCCAGATAAAACCTGCTGCTAATTTTTTCTTTTTATACACAAAAGTATGACTTTATTGGATAACATAAATATTTTAAAATACGAATAGGAAAATGTTATAGAAATTAATAATTTAAAGTGAGAACAATAAAATAAAAACCAATGTACAAATGAGTCTCCTCCCCTAATGTCACATCTCCCTTCTGTTCCATTTGTATTGAACTGAACTTTAACCGACCACATCTATAATATTTCAGAGTCAGAATCACTTTCACTTCTAAGTCCAGCGGTTCAAAGAGTTTCACTTATGTAACTTGGGCAGAAGATAGCCTCCATCAACTTTAAATTTGAGAGGTCGTGATGCACCTCTTGAAAACTCCCATGTGTTCAAAGAGTCTTGTGCTAGCTCCAGTCTGTTCCCTCGGGCAGCAGATCTGTAATTAGGAGCTTACCCCACACATGAGCTAACACCTTTCTGGAGAGCTGTCTTCTGCTAGTTCTAGCAAGATTTCTAATTTGCTACATATTTTTGCCAGCCACATCACTAAATTTTCTTCTTCTTCCAAGTCAGAACAGAAGGATGAAGAAAAACAATACAGCCTTCTATCTCTTTTGAGCAGACCAACCCTCTCAGTGTTCTGAATGTTTTTCAACAAAATTTCTTGAGTGGTGAAGGTACCATATTAGCCTCATTTTGTACTTTGCAATTTTTCTTTTGGATTTCTCTTACTTTTTTTTTTCCATGAATGACTTAACACTGAATCAGTTTTCTTTCCTTGAACTAGAACTCCTAGAAGTGTTTAATATTCACCCAGATTTCTTAAAAGTAACTTTTCTTAACACTTCATTCTATAAGCATGCCCTGAGTGCCTACTGATGCTAGACAAGCTTACACAGACTCTTACCACATAGAGGCCAGCTGTCCAGTATGGTAGCCACTAGTCATATGCATATGTGGCTATTGAGCACTTGAAACATTGCTGGTCTAAATTGAGATGTGCTATAAATGTAAATATACACTGGATTTTGAAGATCTGGAACAACAAAAAAAAACCTCACTAATAATTTTCATATTGATTACGTCTTGAAATGATAATATTTTTGATATATTTGGTTAAATAAAATAAATCATTAAAATTAATTTCACCTATTTCTTTTTAATTTTTAAAAATTTGGCTCCTACAGAATGTAAAGTTACATATGCAGCTTGGATTTGTGGCTTGTGTTACACTTTCTACTGCTCAGCACTGTTAGGTACAGCAGCTCCAGCACTGTGAGAACAACGTACAGGATGCTTTGACAGGAGCTGCTATTCCAGCCTGAGCCTGCATAAGGCAAGGAAAGTTATCTGGAAGAGGTCCCTTTCAGATGTGTCTCAGAGGATAAACAAAAGTTATTCAGGAGGGGGAAAGCATTGAACAGGTATGTTCCAAATGGGGAATAATGACCAGAAAGACAAGGGTTATGGTGGCTAGGGCATGCACTGGGGACCAGAAGATGATGACTGTAATAAGGGCAACTTTAGAAGAATCTATTGGTCCAAAACATGTTTCCCTTAGGTGGTGTGTTTATATCAGAGTTTCTTTTGTAGTGTAGAAAGAACTAAAGGTACCAAAGAGGAAGGAGAAGCTCACCTTCTCCCTACCCAATTCTGAGAATTGTGCGGAGAAAAAAAAACCAGAAATAAGGGGATCTCAGGCTCATAGAGCCCCACTTTCCTTCACTTATGGGGTTGCTTAAACTACTTTCAAAAGTAGGAGGGAAGGTGAGACTCTTGAAGATTGGAGAGGCCAATGGCATGCTTCCTCAACAGCAGCTCCCCGCAGTTCTCCAGCATCTCAGGAAGGCTGGGTTCTGGCAGGGGACAGTGAGATAGATGAGCCTGAGTTGGAAGGGCCAGGGGCCCAGCAAGACCTAGGGTAGGGCTTAAGATTCCAGAGTGTGGACAACTTGTGTGGGGCAAGCAACCAGGACTATGGATTAACAATGGCTCTGGGTACACACGTGGTATTCTCTGTCCATGTGGGACCAGCCACGTTGCTGGCCACCAGTCTTGCAAGCAGACTTGACTAGTCATTCTCCATCAGGGACCAGTGAAGATCCAGTTACCACCCCCTGCCCCACCCCCACGTATTGAACAAGAACAGGTGAGAGTAAGGGAGAGGAACAGAAACCTAAAAGCCTAAGCCTTTATCCTATAGGGATTGCTTTGTGGTACTATAAATGGCAAATTAAAGTTTGTCCCCAGACCCAACTCTCCAACAGCTTGTGGGAATGATCAAATACATTATAAGAAAGAAAGGAGTTACATTTTCTTTGAACATCTGAGTATAGTTCAAGGCTGCTACGTGAAGTAGAAGTTAGGGAGAGTAGCTTCTCTGAAATTATTATACTTTTTAATTAGAGAATAATGGATAGGTACTAAGTACAAATGTATGTAATAATATATTTTTATATAGGTATAATTATATGTGTTGTGTGAAGAAAGAAGTTAACTAAAACACATGGAAAAGAAAATATTTAGCAGGACTAAAATTATGAAAGATTTATGGGGCATATGGGGCATAAATAGCATATTTAATTGTCTTATTAAATTGATTTTTATTTCCTCAGTATTTGTGTTAAATTGGACAAAATTCCTCCTAATATTTAACTTCACACAATATATGGTTGGGTGGGGGAGGGGATGGGAGAGGAGGAAGGATCATTTCTGTATCTCCTAAATTTGTGTATGTCTTTAGTTTCTGCTCCTCCAAAGTTGAGGTAACAAAGGAAAGTGCCATCAGGAAGCAGTAGGACTAAGATGTGAAGAAGAGTATAGTGGGCATAACCTGGGTGGCTTCCCACTTCACGGTGGCTTTCATGATCCTTGCCAGGATCCTAGGGAACGCTACCTGTGGCTGATGTGGTGTTCTGAGTACCTGTAAGTGAGGGCTGCCCTCCTATTGGCCAGCTCTTCCTTTGATTCAGAAAGCCACTGCAGTATCCTTCCAGTAATTCCTCTTCATTTCAGTTAATTCAAACTGGCTTTCAGTTAGTTGTAACAAAATAAGTCCTGACTAATGCTTGGTGTACTTAATAACCAAAATGAATACATTTTTTCAGGATTTTGGAAGCACACATTTACACATAAGCAATACAACTGACAGATCTGTGGCGGTCTACAATGCTTCAGATAGTGCTCGTATATAGGAATGATAATGAAGCATTATCCCCAGACTTCACCCGGGAAGCATACTAGTTACATAGATCAAGTTACTAAATAAATGTGAACACAACTAAATATTTTGGCTTTATTATTCAAACTTCATCCCCCAAGACTGATAATGAACTTGGATAAGAATCAGTGAGACTTTATTTAGCTCTCTTCTCTCATATCTTCATTATTTGTAGCAGCATCTCAACCTCAGTAGTTTCTGCTGCTTCTTTCCTTCTTTGTCCCTTTATATGTAGAAGGCAGGGCTGGAGATTGAGGGTCTGTGTATGGATGTCTCTGATTTAAAAAAGGTTTTGAAGAGAAATGATGATCAATTTCATGATTATCAATAATCAGGATCAAAACCATGATTATCAATAATCACTAGCACATCCCTCCGGAAACTCATCACTAGTTTGATGTGTAAGACTTCTAAGCTAGAGCATTGTAAAGAATGTAAATATTTTAAAGCAGTTTTGTTTTCTCTGTCAATATTCTGCTCAGATCTACAGCAGCTTTCTCTTTTGTTTGTGCTGCCCTTCAGTCATTAAAAAAAAAAAACAAAACTATGCTACGGATGTTTGCATGGCTACCAAGGGGCAGATCGAGATAGATGTTAAATGCAACTAAATAGTCTATGGTGGGGAATGTCAGCTTCTCTCAATCCTTCCTTCCTATGTACAGTCTCTTCCATGCTCCTCTATCGTGTATACATTATGCTACAGGAATAATTCATGGCTTATTTTTCCACTCTTCCTTTCAGTTGCTACCATCAACTCACCCGTTCTTGATCTTCAACAAGGATAATTTTATGCGTTTCAATTTTTAGATAAGTACACTATTCATATCAGGATAACAGTAGTTTTTAGAAAAATCACCCTGTCCCTTGTTGCCAAATAGGTATTATGATATACTATTTGGGTTCCCAAATTATTTACATTGCCCCCAACAAAATCCTAGATCTTATAATCCTGCTTCTCAAAGTTCCATGTGACACTGATTCAGCTGTTTGAAATGGTGCTGGAAAATTCATAGCCATAGCAAACTCTTATGATCAAAATGTTCCAACATCCTCAGGAATTTAATAACCAAACACTCAGTAAATTGTTTTTTAAGCAGTGCATCCTGAAGAATTGCACATTATTAGCAGGGTTGGTCTTGGGAACTATTTTTCCGTGTCAATAAAACATCTTAGTGTTCACAGCTAGTGTTTTACTGCAGTTTTCTACCAAATTATCCAGAAGTATTAGAAAATTCATTTTTACAATGGATTAATTTAGGAATATTGGCTCTTTACCCCTTCTCATGTCTGTTCTTTTTGAAAGATAAAGAATTGTCTTAAAACTGCTGGCTGCACTCATGGCAAGGTATTAATACATACAGTTAAATTAACACCTATCATTAAAGGTTTGCCAGATAACAATCAAATGTAAATGAGTTTTTCAAGAAATTGGGTAAACAAAGTTCTGATCTTCTATTATCTTTAAAAGCTTTGATGTAAACCTCAGTTGACTAAAAGGGAAAATCAGCAGACAAGTTCTGACCACATATCAAGTACACCATCAGTTTACTAAATGCTGTAAAAGTGATACATGACATAAAAGTAAAGAAATTAGGTGTGTTCTTGAGTTGAAGTCTATATGAAAAGTTTCACGTTTGTATTAGGAGATGGAATTAGTCTACCTTCTACCCCAGCTTGAACAGGAGATTTAAGAAGCATAGATGTGACTTGTAAGAGTACTCGCTAAAAAAGAAATAGTCATTGAAAATCCATGTCAACCTGATTATTTACTATGTGTACACAATAACAAATGGTGGACTGATTACTATATTTCAACTCTTCAACACACTGTGGGAATAACATGAAGACATATTTATTCATGTAGATTTTTAAATGAATAAGGGCATGTAGTTTTAATTCTGTAAGAATAGAAAAATTGTGTCACAGCAAAAAGTCCAAGTTAGGGGGAGGGCTGTTCCACTTAGAATGCTGCCCCCATTTACTTCCTAAAATCCTGAGGACAGTGTATGGGAAACTTTCTAACAAAATTTCTAAACCTACTTTATTGTTATATTTAATGGCATTGATGTTCGGTCATTCATTCAGTAAACTTAAGTACATGCCTGGTAGTATGTGTACACTGCATTAGACAGTTGGGAGTCATATAGAAATGAATAAGATATACTATCTGCTCTCAAGGAGTTCATAGCATAATAGGAGCAACAAGTAAATGAACAAAAAAATACAGTATGCTATTACGGTCTTGTTAACCATTGTCTCCATAGAACCCCCCCCCCCCGCCAGTGTTTGGGATTCAGTAGATAGCCATGCAACAAAATTTGTGCAGTAAAAGAGAGCTGCCTGAAATATTGCAGACAAACTCTGCATGGAGGATTTGGGTAAAGTTTGAAGAGTTGATCTTGAAGGATGAGTGGAAGTTTGCCAAGATTTTAAGAAAAAAGGGTACTGCAGAAACACAGAACAGAATTGTAATGATACAAACTTACACAATAATGTTTGGGTACTTGAAGAAGGAACGGAGATGAATTTATGATGCTGGACCTACGCTATATGAGTGGGAACAATCATGGATGATTCTGATAAAATACAGTATATCTGGATTGTTTGGGCCCTGTTTGGCTCCATTTGAAGGAGCTTAGGCACTATTCTTGGGAATGTGGAGATCCATAGTGGGTTCTAAAAATGAGAATAACGCAAGCAGATCTGTGATCTTTGGAAGCACTATGGATATGGGATGGAGGTAGAAGATTGGTGTTAGGAAAAAGGATAGAGAATTTTTCAGGAGATTAGGAGGGATATACTAAATTGATGACATGGTAAAGTTGGGAGAAATGGACAGTTTTGAGTGCTATGACTTGTTGACTGATTATATATGGGGTGCAGGAGAGGAGAGTTAAATATTCCCTTGTGGTTTTTCCAGAGTAAATTTTCATCTCTGCTACTCCTTGGAAAAATTTCTCATATAACGCAGGCCCCTTCATGCATCCTTGAGCATAACTACATAAAAGAAATTGGATTAAATGGAACCTATTTTACAATTCAACCTCATATTTGTTGGTGTTAAAAAAAATATGAATTTGACAGGGCACTTTCATCTAAGTACTGATGAGTCATAAATCATGAAGCAATAACCTTAGGAACTCAGTGAATTTCTCACCATTCTTCAGTACCTGTCAGAATCCAGGCTAACATTCAAAGCTTTTTAGGATTAAAGAAGATAGCAAGCTTCATATTCTACAAACATTACATAAGGGCGATGACACCTCACAAAGTAATTGTATTAGAATCTTCAAGGACAATGATCACGTGTTTTCTTCTTTGTGGGGTAGCTAGCACCTACCTCCATAATATAGCATGTAGTAGGGGTTCAACAAATATTGTTGAATGTGTGCATATTGATTATATCTTTGACAGCCAATAGCAGAAGCTCTTTTAAATTACTTAAATGACGTTCTCTTAACCAATCTTCTGGATTAACCGACACTCTTCATCCCTTCTTAAAGCTGCTGACTGTTGCCAAAGCACTACGAGTGCCGTGGCAAGTAGGCTGCTCTCTAGTCCACCTGCTCTTGTAGGACCCTTATAAAAAGTTAGTTGGGCTTGGTGCTAAATATGTTATTGTTACTTGAACTTTTTGTGGGGAACTGGTTTCGTGGTTCTGAAAATCAATTACCTTGTACTAATAAAATATGAATATAGAAGGTAAGGGTGATGATTTCTTTGAAAATCATGTCAAACACATTTGAAAGACTCAGTAGATGTCAGTTGCTGAAAATTACTAGCCAATGGATGTGAATAAAATCTATATATAATAAATAGTGAAATCTAGAGGGTTTACTTTAAAATCTGTACTTTGTTAATTCTTTTATGTTCTTTCTCTGCTTTAAAGTAAACTAAACTAGAAATCGTAGATGATGCATTATAGATGAATTTATTGATGAAAGACAATGGGGAAATTCCAGTCAGTAAGCTTATACACAGTAAAAGTTGTCTTGGTCTTATATCAAAATAATAGCAAAAGATGTTCATTTATTTGTTTTTAGCTTAAATAAAATATTTATGGAAAACATGCATCATTTAAAAAATCCCTGCTTTAGCCAATTTTATTTTTGAACAGTCCATCAACTGATAGTTTTAATGAGTTGGATGAGAGAGCCATTGCTGTTTTTCTTGAGAGCAACATATAATAAGAAGTCTGAATCAGCACTTAAACAGAGGCATGGACATTCCTTAATAACTGCTCAAGCACAACACTGGGTTCTAGCCTTTACCATCCTGGCCCTGAATAGAGACATTAACTTTCTCATAAGGCCATTTTATTGCATGTTTACAGCTCTCTTCACATAATAAACCATTTCCATTAGAGAAAGGAAACATTCGGGAGTCATTTTGAGGATATCGCAGAGTATCATCAAGCAGCAGTGATTTGGAAACAATCATCACCTAGGTTCGTGCCATTGTTTGGTAATGTTATGCATTGATGAACAGGTACATTCCACTGAACACTAGAATATTTCTCATTTTGTTTTTGGGAAGTGGTCAGAACCAGAAATAAGTATTTTTGCAGAACTAATTTGGCCTTAAAATAGGATGTTGCTTGCCAGGAAAAGACTCCTTGGACATATAGGAATGCTCTCTGTAGTATAAGCTTGTGGAAACTTCTTTTTGCAGGTGTGGCCGATGGCAGATAGACTTTAGGGTAGCTCCATGGTCATGGCATGTACAATCCCCTCCCTTTGAGTGTGGCTAGGACCTGTGACTTACTACTAACCAACAGAATATGACAATGGTGATGGGATGCTATTCCCACAATTAGGTTATCTATCTATCTGTCTATCTATCTATCTATCCATCCATCCACCTGCATATATAGTCCTATTTTGTTAGCATACAGTAGAGATAGTCTTTGATAACTCTGAAGAAACAAGCTGCTATGATAAGAATTGCATATGGAGAGAGTCTGCTATAGACTGAATGTTTGTATACTCTCCAAATCCATATATTGAAATCCTAACACCCAAGGTAATAGTATTAGGAGGTGGGGCCTTTGGGAAATGATTAGATGGAATTAGTGCTCTTGGAAACTTCAGAGAGACCCCTTGCCTCTCCTACCATGTGAGGACATAGGGAAACAGAAATGATGGTGGCCATCTATGAACCAAGAAGCAGGTGCTCACCAGACACCAAATAGTCTGGCGCCTTCATCTTGGAATTCCCAGCCTCCAGACCTGTGAGAAATATATTTCTGTTGTTTATAAGGCACCTGGTCTATAGTATTATGTTATAGCAGCCCAAGCAGACTGAGACAGGGTCATGTGGAAGGAAAATGTTGATGGTCTCTAAAAGCTGAAGGACTTAGACATATAGCTGAAGGGAACTGAATTCTGTCAATAACCCTATGAGCTTGGAAGAGGCCCTGAGTTCTAGATGAGGACACATTGATTGCAGCCTTGTGGGACCCTGAATAGAAGAATCAGTTGAGCTGTGCCTGAACTCCTGACCCAAAGAAACTGTGAGATGACAAGTGGTAATTTATTACACACCAAGAGAAAACTAATAGAATGGGATCAGTCGCCCATTCTTTTGGTTTTATTCCTGTCTTTTTCTTTCTGTAAAGTGACTCAGAATGAATGGATGCAAATTATGTTAGTTGGTCGAATTAAAAAAGTTTCCCAGGTTCTGTCCTTCTAAAATACCTGATAATGTATTATCTCAAGTTTCTCTATATTTATTTATAAAGATGTTTCTGAGTGTCTTCTGTTTCTTAGTTGGCTGGTAGGTTATTTTCCCCTCATTTCTTACTATTTAGTCGTACATATTTTATTTACTTTTTAAAGGAATAAAAAAAGGAAATAAATAAATATTTAGGCAAATAAAAATGTATTCTCACTGGATTTATTAGATTGAGAGAGAAAACTTTGTAGATGTTTTAGAAAAACAGAGAAAGCATCACTATCATAAGTGACTGTATTCTGCTGGTTCCTTTGGAAATATATCCAGTACCCTCCTGCTCATTTTACTCTTTCCCTTGTTATCTTTTGCTTCTTCCATTTTCTTCCCTTGTTCCCAGTCCACCATATTCCATTCCGTTGCCCACAGTTAGTTGGAAGATTCATCCTATACAAGTGATGTACAGGATATTTTCTTATAGAAATACAATCTACAAAGTGAAATTTCTCCTTTATTGCTCACATCAGCATGTGTGTTGTCCATCTCTTCAGGAAGTTTCCGAACTTTTGGAGATGGAGGAAGGCAAAGGAAGACCACTTTTATTTCAGGATTTTATTGATTACAGTATAACAGTCAATCTTGTGTCTTTCCAGAGTTACCACTGATCTTGTAAAGATCATTAGAATGGACAAATAGATGATATCATGCTTTTAATGCCTGTAAGTACTCTCCAAACATACAACCTGACTTTGTGGCATTATTTTATGTTTTTATTTTTGTTCTGGACAAAGCAACACAATACCGGTTATTGGTTTGATTCTAAATGAAGCATATTCTTATGTATGTGGATTTGCCCACATGGCCTTTAATGTTAATGAGAGTGTAAAAGATTGACTCTGTGATTGAGCTGAAAGGTTTTCACTTTCCAGCTGCCTCAGAAAGAGCCAAGGAGAGCTCTTATGTCACTGTCATGCCAACCAAAAGTAAAATGTTTTTTACTTAATGATGAGAAATAACTCACAGCTCTACCCACCTGGAGGGGAGTGAAAAATGGCTCGTCCACTTTCAATCATCAAGTTCTTTGTATGTCAAGTTCTTTGCAGATCTTTTAAACAACAACAGTAACAGAAAAGTAGGATAATATTTTGATTTCTTTATTGAGAACCTATGAAAAGTTATCTCCTGGACCAAACAAAGGAAGTGAGTAAAGAGATTTAAAACAAGATATAGTGGGAGATTCTTCTGTCTGTGTAAATAAAGAGCAAGTTCATAGGAAGACACACATTAATCAAGTAATTAACCTTTAAATGGTGTTCTTTATTTTGCAGAGCAATTTTGCCACCCTGAGAATTATGGAGAGACTAAAAAAATAATACACGTTAACTCTTTAATGGCTTAGAGAGTTCATGTCATCTAAGTGGCTGATGGATTGCTGTGTAACTAGAGCTGAGGAACTGGCATGCAGGAATAGGCTGTCAGTCAAGCAAGCGTCATCTTTGCAAAAGCCCAGAACACGTCTTTTTTGTTACTGAAGAACATTGTCATATTGGCAGATTCGGGGACAGATTCTGAAATAAAAAATATTCATGCAAGTCGAAATATCTCACTCCCCAGATCTGCTTAATGCTTTTCCTCCCGAGGCTGAAGACCTTCTAGGTCATTTCTGGTCATTAGACTCAATTAAAAATTAGGAACAGAAAATTGATCTTTATCCACCTCCAAATGCATCCACATTAGGTGGCACATGGATGTTAAAGTTAATAATTCAAAACATGGTGTAGACATATTTCCTTGAAACTTAACAGTTTGGAGAAAAAGAACATATCCAGGTTACCCCAGAGGAGAAAACATATTACTGTTTGCCTTTCTGACATCTTATTCTCCTTCAGTGCACCTGGCCAATCTGTACCTGGCAGTGCTCTCAGTCACCCAGATGGAAAGAGAGTTAGGTGACCCCTCCAAAAACTGATGAGGTTCAGCCTCACCACTGGTCTAATAGAATGTGCTGTATAGTGGAACAGTCTACATTATATGCATCTGTCTTTCAGGGACCAACAGTCTGCATATATTCTTGTTTTGCACCATAAAGCAAAGAAATATTTTCCTGACTGTTTCCACATTTACTTACCCATAATATTGTCAGTAGATTGCTTTTATCTTCATGTCTAGTTTCATGAATAATACTTTAGGACTATAGCTTGCTTAATACAGCATTTTAAGCAGGATTGTTTATCTTCTAATACACGTGGACCAGAAATAACATGTCTTTTAATGATGTGAGTGATTATTTTACTTCCAAGATGCTCAGTGTCTTAAGATCAAGACAGTATGGGAGAGTAATATGATGGAAGCCATTATGTACATGCACAAAATGATAAAGTAAATCAGTAAGCTTATGTTTCTGCATTAAAAATCTTGCAACTGATTATTAAAACTTGTTTAGGACTGTTGATTCAAATTCGCTAAGAGGGTGAATAGAATATTGAAACTCTGAAAATATCTCTATTTCTATACCTGCCCACTGACCAGAGAGCTGAATAATGCAAAATTTGAAGAGATTCAGTTACTAAACAGAAATCTCGAGAGAATAACCATAAAAGTTTTCATTTACATCACAGTCCTTGTGCACGTTAAGAAGGCAGGATCACAAAGTTAAGAGTCTATTTCTATTTGAATAATTTCAGTATATTACCAGAGCTAATTTTCTGTAATATCCCTAAGACTGTAAGCAGAAACATTATACTCTCCAGTCTCTTGTGATCAAAAACTTCCAAATCAGACTTGCAAATCGCCTCCTCATCACATCACTGGAGCTGCCAGATAAGAAAGTCTTGTAAGAAAGGGAACGACCAGAGTGCATTCATTAGTGTCATTGTACTCTAATTGAAGAGATGACTTCTTTTGTATCCTAAGATGGAAAGTAGGTAAGCTTGTGACTGGGCTCCGTATATGTAGCTCCTGGTTGAATGGTAGAACAGTACTTACACATTCAAGAATACCTATGGTGGGGCTTCCCTGGTGGTGCAGTGGTTGAGAGTCTGCCTGCCGATGCAGGGGACACGGGTTCGTTCCCCGGTCCGGGAAGATCCCACATGCCGTGGACCGGCTGGGCCCGTGAGCTATGGCCGCTGAGCCTGTGCGTCCGGAGGCTGTGCTCCGCAATGAGAGAGGCCACGACAGTGAGAGGCCCACATACCGCAAAAAAAAAAAAAAAAAAAAGAATACCTATGGTGATGGAGAATACTATAAAATATGGAATCTACTCTTGGAGATTTACTTTAAAATTGTGATTGCACTTGATATACTATTTATTGCCTGTTGCTTTAAAGGTTATTGGAAAGAGCCTCCCACAGGGGCATTTTCTATTACTCAGCTTACTGTTTTGCCTGTAGCATCCTTAGTTGAGAAGGCATGGTAAGTCTTTAATAAGTTCTTTATGGATCTTAAATACACATGCCAAATCCATGTTGGTCTCTGCAGAAACAACTCTTCTAACACTGTTCTTGTTCCAGTAGTACCAATTATATTCCCTGACCTCTGTAGTAAGAAGGATGTGCTAATTCTGGAGCCTCATCAGTATCAAAATAAACAGTATTTACCTCAAGCCAGGGGTGCATTTTGGAGGGAATGAAGGCAGATCCCCTAGGCATATATTTATCAAATCTGTAAAACGTTGTATCACATAGCTTGAAATTTAAAAGTCAGACCATTCTATTATTTCATATTTTTGTATTTTTGAGCTTCAGTTTGTTTTTTTTTTTTTTTTTTTTTTTGCGGTACGCGGGCCTCTCCCTGTTGTGGCTTCTCCCACCGCGGAGCACAGGCTCCAGACGCGCAGGCTCAGCAGCCATGGTTCACAGGCCTAGCTGCTCCGCGGCATGTGGGGTCTTCCCGGACCGGGGCACAAACCGGTGTCTCCTGCATTGGCAGGCGGACTCTCAACCACTGCGCCACCAGAGAAGCCCTGAGCTTCAGTTTGCTTATATGGAAAAATGGGATTAATAATTCCTACTTGGCATTAGTGTCATAAGGATAGAATGGGATGATAGATGTAAAAACACTTTGTAAACTACATAAAGTGCAGTAGAAGTGGAAGTTTGTTTTAATAAGAAATTACATTTTCTATTTTCTGCTGCTTAGTAATGGAGTAGGCTGTCTTGCTAGTTACTTAGCTTCCTATTTATGAGGAAATTAAAGCAGAAATTGTCAGAGGCACCATGTAATGACAGATACAGTGGAAGAAATGATTGGCAAGATGATTACATGGTATCTACCAACTGAACCTCTATGGCCCTTTGATTTCATTTACAATTACATGTAATTGTAAAGCATTTTTGGAGGGAGTGGTGAGGGGTTTGCCCAATATGCATATCAAGGAGTAGATATCAAAACAGTGTTTCAAAAATTGTACAGTTGTGGTAAAGATATTTAATTTGTGTACTATTAAGAGATGCACTGTGATAGGTAACTCATTTAAGGTCACATTTGGCCAATACATCTGTGTCTTTTAGAAATTGTTACCTCTTCAGGGAGACCTAAGGACCTCAACAAATCAATCTGCAATCTCAACGGCAAAATGAAAAGTCTGTTACCTAATTTTACTGTGTTATTTTCTTCATACAGTATGAATTCATTAAATACCTTAAAAAGTCACAAATAAATGTGCAGTGCTTAGGCTAGAATAAATGCTGAAGACACTAACCCTAATTTTTGCCTTTCATTTAATAAAATATTTCCAATGGCTTGGATGCACTTGAGTTTATTCAGTGTAAGTCCCCTTTGCTCTGTTTTTCTCCTATAGTTGGCAATATCCATCAGATGATGACCTGCCAACCTAGCCTGACTTCCTATGCAGAATAATCAAAGTAGGTGAATAGCAGCCTCTAGGAGAATCATATTTCCTGCTTCTCAGCTTAATGCATGTGTGTCATAGGAACTCCCTGCAAAATTGTGCCTAGGGGCTTTAGGATTCAAGTCAAAGCGATTCATAAAATGGATGCGTTGTAAATCTAGCTGTGGAAGATTGATGTTAAGGCTCCTTAAATGTTTGCTAAGTCCATTCACGAGCAGGGATGGTACAGTTATCTCCTTTTTAGTAGGCTGCCGTTTTATTGCTCTTTAAAGAAATCATTAAAGATATTTGAAGTTGTCAGAATCAGAGAGCTCGCATTTTGGAGGAATTCCAGGAAAGAAATGCCTTATACAGAAATGCTCCCGAGACGATTTAGGTATAGTAAAAGTCTATCCAGTAAAATAGACTAATTCAGGGTTTTTAAAATCACAAACATAATCGCATCAGTTTAACTCATTCATTTATCCATTCATGTGTATATTTATTGTGCCTTATAAAACTAAACTACAATTTAGGTGCTTGGTTCTTTTTTCTTTCTTTTTTTAAAATAAATTTATTTTATTTTTGGCCGCTTTGGGTCTTCGTTGCTGCACGCAGGCCCTCTCTGGTTGCAGCGAGCGGGGGCTACTCTTCGTTGCGGTGCACGGGCTTCTCACTGTGGCTGCCCCTCTTGTTGCGGAGCACGGGCTCCAGGCACGCTTGCAGGCTCTAGAGCGCAGGCTCAGTAGTTGTGGTGCATGGGGCTTAGTTGCTCTGCAGCATGTGGGATCCTCCCGGACCAGGGCTCGAACCCACGTCCCCTGCATTGGCAGGTGGACTCCCAACCACTGTGCCACCAGGCAAGCCCCTAGGTGCTTGGTTCTTAAGAGGGAACAAGACATACACTGCCTGCTTTCATGAAGCTTCTGGTACAATCAGTGTATATCCTGTGGAAAAAGATGGTGATAATATGTTATATCATGTAATTGGCAACACATTAGCATGTTGCACTTTTATGCATATTAGCACTGTTAAAATGCACGTCCTGAAATGGAAAGTGGTATCTCTAAAAAAATGTCACCAGAGTTAAGAGCAAATATTAGTAGCGAGAGGACTACAAAACAGTAATGTAGATTTAGTCAGAGAATTCAAGAAGTTTGTACATACCCTGACAACGCAGTAGGTCAGATTATTGCATGGAGGAATTTCTTAAGATGACTGTTAATGTTTTATTTACTGATTAAAAAACACATTTCATTCCAGTTCAGTAGAGTTGAAAAATGTATTGTCAGAATAATGGGGAATCCAGACCTCAAGGAAACTAGGGTGTATTGATGTTGGTGCCCCTCTACTTTCACTTCCACAACCCCCTAAGACCCTTTTGCTGTCTGACTCCCAGGCTCCTTGGGCAAACCAAGTGGATAACTGATAGCTTTTAGGCTTTTAAGGAAAGGGGTATCCTCATGTATAAATTTTCCTGCTTAAATGCTTAAATCTCACCATGGGGCCACCATGCAAACTTGTAAATGACACTAGAAAATCACACAGATGTATACTGGTTGAGATCGTCCTAATGAAAATATATCGAGCTAGGCTTTGAAGGAAAAGAAAACAGTTGCGTTAGACAGTCTCTTACTCTTGAGATTCATATATTATGGCTCTTGAGATAAGAGAAACTATCAGGTTAAATGCTGATAAAAGATTGAAATAGCATTTTATGACTATAGATGCTTTTAAGTCACAGGATAGTAGCTGATGAATTGCCAAATGAATTGCCCAGCCAGGTCTTTGGCCCATTTTATTGGACATAGGAGGATAAATTCTCATCCTTGTTGCTCAAGAGGGCTTCTTTTCATGAGTTAAAATAGCTGAGCTTCCTCTACACCTGTTAAGAATTTGGTTTCCAGCTAACTAACACAGCCCAGAGAAGGAAGAGCATTTTAATTATTTTCTCCATTTCTGCTTTACACTGCACATCTTTACAAAGCAAACATTCTTCTTTGGTAAAAGTTCCTTCCCACAGTTTGACAATTCATCACCCATCTCTGAGTGCTTCTCTCCTTTTTTTGCTTTTAAGCTGGATGTTCAGACGTTTATCTTCACAGAGGTGAACAGAGAGAACATCTTTAAATATGGCATCGATATGTCCCGACCCAGATAAAAGCCTCTTAAGTCAGTTCCCCTCAATCCTGTTACTGCACATTAACTCTGAACAGGATTATCTACCAACCTGCCAGTCAAGATGTGCAGGGGAAAGGGGAAGAAAAGGAGAGCCAAGAGCTTTTTTTGCTCATCCGTCTGCCATGGGACCAGTGGGATGAAAATGTTTTTCTGACCTCACTTCATTCACATGGATACAAATTAGAGTTACGGCTATAGAGACTGCAGGAAAAAAATGATCAGAAACACACACACACACTTCCTTCATCTGACTTTCCAAAAAGTTAGACAGAAACTTAATCTTATTTATCTGCATATGTAATTCATAGCATATTTTTAATCAATAGTTTAAATACAGAAGAAATTCAGCAGTTGAGCTCTAAAGAAGTGACAATTTAGATTGGATTGGTTTGGAGTTAATGAAATAATTAGCACCATGTCAATGTGATTAATTTATAGCTGTATATTAAGTGATCCATTAGTTTAAGAAATGTGAGCTCCCCACATGCTGGCTGAAGAAGGGAAATGACTCAGCAGTGCCAAAGTGTGATTGAAATTTGTCTTCCAAGTCATTGGAGTCAGCTATTGCCATATTTCCACCTTAACCACATTGACTCTAGGAAATGGCTTCTGGAGGGAGCTCTATAGCAAACCTTGGAAGACCAGAGGGGTCCACTGTATAGGAACTGGATTGTGGAGCGAGAGAATAGGTGAGAAAGAGCTTTTCATGATATGATTCATGAGTACCCTATAGACAAACATAAAAGGCCAGATGTTTAGGAGCTTTTTAGTTACAGGTTATGGGGATAAAATATCATTGCTGTTTCGAAAGCCCTTCAAGTTTGTCTTAAATAATTGAAATAAAAATGCCCCTTTCACAATCACAGAACACTCCATCTTTCCTTAATATATCCAGTGGTTCTGTTTTACTTTTTGCCAGATAGACTTTTTGACCACTAGAACTCTGCTCCTTCTTTATACTTTATTTTTTTTTATTTTTTATTTTTTTGTGGTACGTGGGCCTCTCACTGTTGTGGCCTCTCCCATTGCGGAGCACAGGCTCCGGACGCGCAGGCTCAGCGGCCATGGCTCACGGGCCCAGCCGCTCCGTGGCATGTGGGATCCTCCCGGACCGGGGCACGAACCCACGTTCTCTGCATCGGCAGGTGGACTCTCAACCACTGCGCCACCAGGGAAACCCTATACTTTATTTTTAAAGTGCTCAGATACAGTTTTAAGCTTCTCCAATTATATCTCATTCAAAAATTTACAAGTTTGACATTTTTAGATTATAATCTCCTAGAGAATATGAACATATTTTCAACTCAGCTGTGTATAATACCTGTCAGAAACTGGGAAAGGCCTGAGATTTTATCATACTTGCAAGCTCATTTGTTAGCTTCACAGTTTCATGGATGCTGGACCAGAGGTAAAGGACTACTAAAAGCAAGAGTAGTACCCAGAATATCAGATTTTCTGGCACCTGTTTCCTAAGGCTGAGTTGCCACAAGGCAGTGCAGAGAGGATCAGGTGACACTTGCACTTACAGTGGGTTGCTTTACAGGAGAAGCGCCCTAAGCTTAGGAACCCAAATCTTTTATAATGGGCAGTAGGGATGCTTGCCTTTTGTTGCAGAGAGAGACATTATTTATACTGTCTTAAGACTTTTCATTATACAACATTGTTGAAAAAATTGTCTGGAACAGTGGCAGTAAGTGCCTCTGCTCACAAGATGTGCAGAAATATCAGAGACCTCCAGAGAGCTGGCTCCCAACGGTACCCAGCCAAGTGTCTTGTGGAGGAGCTGAGGCTGTCTGTATAGAGAAGCAAAGACTGAGGAGAACTGGATCTCTGTTTTCACGCGACCAAATGGAAGGAGTTTCGGCTGTGCTCCTTAGAGCCCCTATGAGGTAAAACAAGGATACATGAGTGGAAAGTAAATGAAGTCAGACTTTGAATCACTTGTTATTTACTTATTTGAGTTACAAGCTCATATTGTCATTCAGAAAAATTCAATTAATATAGAAGCGAAAGCCCTCTTTACAGCTCTTCCCCATCCCACCTCCCTAGTGGTAACTACTGTCAATTTTTTGGTTAAAGCAAAGAACTTCTAGTGATGAGAGCTCTCCAGTTATCATTGACTTTTCTGGGAAGTTTTTTCCTACCATAGACAAGTTGAACCACAACTTGTCAAGGTTTTTGGAGTGAACAAGATGCCCTTTCAACCCCTTCCAATGCTTAAATTCCACAACTCTGGTAAAAATTAAGATTTGATGCCATTACTCAGTTTATGAATTAGTTCTATTATGATTTTAAGGAAAAATTAATGAGTGTGATGATATATGCCAGTTTAGCTATAAGCAAGTAATTATCATTTCTACTGGTGCAGAAACACCTGGGCAACAGAGAAATCTTGCATGGGAAGATTTCCATATCCTTTACTTGTTACCTTTCTTGTATCAGGGCAGAGACCACATGTCTAATGGTAAAGAGAAATTAGAACACTTTCTCAGTTTGTTCTACCATGTAGACGGAATATGACATTTCCACTTTCGTTAATGTTCCCCACTTGACAAAGATTGGTGGCTAGTGTCATGAAACAGAGGGCATTATCATATTCTTTCCTCTGAAAGAAGATTGTATATTGATTCTTTTTCTATGGCACTCTTCCCAGAAAGGAGAATGGAAGATTTTTGAATATAAGCTATGGTTGCTCATAAGTGTAAGGGACGCCAGATAAGCAAAATAGGAATGAATTTCTTAAATACCAGTTTTCCAAAATTAGTCAGTTATGGAAGTTTTCTGGCAAAGTTAACTGAAATTACCGTATGTGCAAAGGGACCTCAGCTTATTTTGAAGAATGGTACGTTTTCCCACAACTTGGCATCACTGTGGAGAGGTGGGGATCTCAGGATGGGCTTGACAGCTGACTAAGACTGCAGGTGGGTGAAGGAGGTGTGGACAGCGCTGGACACTGAGTCTGATGCATGGTAATCCCACAGTATGCTTTCGTTGAATGTTGTTGGAGGGAGTGGAGCTTGGGAGTGGTTCTGCTGTGTGTGGGCCTCACCTTCTTCCTTCTGATGAATGGCAACTGAGGAGTCTGTTACAGCCGACTAGTGGCTTAGTAAAGCTCTAGGTGTTAACAGTGTTTCCCAGTCTATGAGATTGAATGTACCTGATATTAAAAACAGTACCAACTCATAACATAATGTGACCTTGTAATTTCGAATGCACAACTTCAGGATCCTTTTTATGATCGTGTTTTTAATTTACCTTTAAAATACTGTTTGGGGACTTTGGCTCTTTTGATTGAATTTTGAAAGGGGGTCATGTTTATAAGTGAGTCTGAACATGAACTTAGTGGCATCATCAACTCCAGGAATTTCTGTGGAGTAAGTTGGATGTAACTATTTCTACCACCCTGTCCTGAATGCTATGGACTGGGCCACTTGAAATTTGTAATTTGTTTAATCATTATATCTGAGATGCTTATGTTCCCTCTTTATCTCTCTCTATCTATATATCTGTATCTCCATATATATATGTATATAACATATTTACTTCATATTTATACATGTATATGTATTTCCTCTTACTCTCATAGATAGATCTTGACACTGTCTCCTTTTTTACTGAATTTTTATGTACATATAGGTTTTTCATTTCCTTTCACTATTTTTTTTCCATACCTTGAAATGTAAAGTACTTGTCTCCAACAGATGCACTCAGGATTTACTCATGTATCCATATTAACACATAATCCAGAAAAGCAGATGCAGATGATGTGAATTTCCTTTAAGCCTACTCCTTGATTTCCTTTAGCTCTCCTGTCCTGTGCTATGGACTCTGCAGAAGAACCAGTGTTTTCTTTGCTGCTTTAACAGTGGAATTAGATGTTAAGTATGTTGACATCGGTGCCCAGTATCCTGGTGGTGAGCTCTATTTTCCTCAACTTTTTCTCATAATATAACCAAGGAAACTTGTAAAAAAATGTTTAAGGCTTGATGACATAATTTAAATAATTAATTCAAAGAGGAAGTAGTTTTGACAACACAAGTGTTAAACAGGAGATAGGAAATGAACATATCTTAAAACTCCAGTGTCTGTCCAGATTTATTTTTCTTTTTAATATAAATTCTGGTTAATATCCTGAAATCTGTATGAAGTCTTGTTCAAGTTTAATTTGGAGCATAAATGTGCTAAGTCAGCTTTTTAACAGGTGTTATGGGTGATTTATTTTAATATATTTTATTCATATGATCATATATATAGGATTATATGTAATATATGTTACATACATTCCTATTCAGAGTGTGCGTGCATGACTTTCTATATCCCAGCTCAAATGGAAAATACCATTCTGGAATGGTTACCTCTCAGTAATTTGACACAAAAGTGTGGTGAGTCAAACATGACTGGTATAAATTATGCTCTGATATTTTATTTTGTTAGTTGATTTTGGTCACAGGAGGCTGAGGGATAGATCTGTTGTCACAAGCAGAGCTAAATGCAGTGGTCTCCATTGTCTTGGGGCTGTCCTTTCTCTCACCATTCTCACAGACATTTGGCCAGCTTCTCTTTCGATCTCCTGGGCTGATACTCGCCTTCATCCAGCTTGATGTGCTTCACATTCATAGAGACATGTCCCATGATGTCAGAGATTTAGAGCCTGCAGTGCCTTGCCATGTGTATGGATTGATTAACAGTGTTGTGTGATATTTATTTGAGCACCCATAATGTGCTAGGTGCTGTAATACTGCCTATGTGATGGGGTCCAGCTGTGAGCACAGTACAGCAAGACAAATTGACAGACTGGATTTTTTTCTAGCTTTAATTTCTCAGGCTGAGAAGGGAATATTGGCCCATTTTCCCCTCTCTCTGCAAGGAGCATTTAACTTTATTCTGTGTTGTGTTCCCTACATGCCTACTGACAATGTGAAGATAATATTACTTGGTGCTTGAAGCTAGAAATCCTTATTTGTTCTGATATTATATAATTTATGTTTGCAGTTTCAGGCAGGTACAAATTTCTCAGAGTGTATGGTGTTTCTTGTATGAACATTCAGCAAATTCGTCTCAGCTTCTTTAAAACTAGAACTTAAAATCTCAAACGATTACATTTGGCTCGATAACCGCAGACAGTAATGACACCTCTAAGTAGCTAATGCAGGCGTATAATATCCTCATAGCCCTGATTTAACTTTATTTACAGGTTAAAATTGAATTGCAGTGGATTTATTGACATAATAGGCAGAAAGTGATTATCAAGCATCCGTCACTGATGGAGGAAAACCAATCAAATTATGCTCCACGGTTAGCTTTAACCTAACCTAACTCATCACCTTATAAAACTCAGAGGATTTGAGTCATACGCTCTCACTAAAAGTCAACGAGCCACAACTCCCACTAAACTTATATCTGCTCCTTTCAAGGCATTCAGGAGTTATACTAATTTTCACAACTGCATATTGTCATAAAAGAAAATGGCAATGGGCTGGAGATTTAGCGTCTGCACTTCTTCACTGTGCTTGCAGCCATGGGAATATTATTCTTTAATGTTTGTTGCAGATCCATAAAGGATTTGATGCTGTGCTATCTGTGAAATGGTGTCAACCTGTGCTGGAAAGTTGTAGGTAGTAGAGGCTGGTGGTGCCTTTGACAGTGACAAGCAGATCAGGAAAGGTGTCACTTTGAAGGGAGAACTGGGGTCAGTATTTGTTTCAGAAAGCAATAAACACCTTGGTTAGAAGCAGGTGACAATGATCACTTTGGTCTTGGACATTTATATCTCTCCTCTTTAGAAGTGGAAAAGGGATGGGGTGGAGAGAATATAGTGGAGCAGATTAATCATCCCATGCCAGTGGCTGAGCAGGGTGCCCAGGGGGCATATGGGTTTCCTTCCCTTCTGACCACTAAAAGCTGACAAAATTAAGTTTTTGAAAACCCAGTGCCATTGTATTTCAGATGGTTACTAATGTCATGTGGGGTCAGACAGCTGACGGCTGCACTTACTCTCATCACTTGGAGCATTCTTAAAAAGAAAGCTTTAATGGTTATGCACTTGCATATCATATATCCTGAAATACATTTTTTTAAAAAGCTATCGTTCTGGGAAGCATCATGTGAAACTTTAAGATATAATCTTTACATTTATCCTCATCTATGTTGCTGCTAGTTATTTCTTATGTCTAAGATGGAAGATATTGATGTTGTCAGTAAGGACTGTTTTAATTGCACCTGAGGTTTGCAGAAAGGACATACTTATTAGAAATTGAAGTCCATATGATGGCAGATTCAAGTTTGTTTTTATTACACTGTTCATTTTTACCTGTTGTGTGGTATATTGTTAATTCTTAAGATAACCATCTATACTTTAGAAAATGGAAGTCCTTTTGAGTTGTTCTCAACATCATGTCCTCCAAATCTGGTACACAGTGTTCATTGACTTCAAAGAATATTACTTGTGTGTGTAAGTGCCAAAAGGAGTGGAGAAAGATGAAATACTTCCTCTAATTATATATAGGTACATATTCATTTTTATTCTCCCATATAGTATTGCTGATCCTATGTGACAATCTTTTTTTCTTAATGAGTATGCTTTTTACTCACATATAAACTTGTTCATCCTCTGCCATGTTATGCATATTTACTTTCCATGTCCAATATCCAAATATGCATAATTTAAAGAAAAGACAAGTAATGATATGATTTGGGTATTATTTTCAGGAGTTTCTGAGTTGGGAGTGGAGGTGCAGAGAAACACTAGTTTGTCTCCTTTCATTTATAGAAGAATGCTATTCATTCAGGAGAATCCATAAGAGTTGTCTTGGCCAGCTCAAGTTTGCTATAACAAAATACCATAGATTAGGTGGCATAAGCAATAGACATTTATTTTTCACAGTTCTACAGGCTGGAAAATCCAAGATCAGGGTGCCAGCATGGTCAAGTTCTTGGTGAGAGGCATTTTCTTTCCTTATCGAGGGTCACCTTCTCTCTTGTGTCCCCACATAGGGAAGAGAAAGCAAGCTCTGGTTTTTCCCTCTTCTGATAAGGGCACAAATCGCATCATGGGGGCTCCATCCTCATGGCAATGACTTCCCAAAGACCCCATCTTCAAATTCTATCATATTGGAGCTTAGGGCTTCAACATATGAATTTTGATGGGACACCAAACATTTAGTCCATTACAAAATTTATAAGAGAGAAAGCTGCTATTCTCAAAATAAATATTTTCATTAAAAAATGGAGCCTGTTTATACAGCACCGAGCATATAGCTGAAGTATTGTCGTTCTTGGTTCCTAATCCCTCTATCCTTTTTAAATTAAATGTATTTCCCATTATGACGTATGCCCCAGGAGGGATATTCTCTCCCATTATATCCTATGGGTTTCCTTTGTTTTTATGCTTGTCATCTCACCACAAATCTCTATTTTCATTCTTTTTACTGGAAAATCTGTGCCATTTATTATTTCAACATCTGCCCTTATAGCTTGTCCCTGTAACCTCTCATTACACATTTCTTTGTGGCCCCTTTAAGACCTGGAATCCTCTGTGAGTTACCATGGTTCTCACTGTAACACTGCCACTAACATCTAGAGCAGTCTAAACAAACATCTGCAGCATTTAATCTTGGGAATTTAGAAAGCACAAGAAGTAC
This sequence comes from Mesoplodon mirus, assembly GCF_964341445.2. Classification (NCBI taxonomy): domain Eukaryota; kingdom Metazoa; phylum Chordata; class Mammalia; order Artiodactyla; family Ziphiidae; genus Mesoplodon; species Mesoplodon mirus. The sequence goes on from NC_138980.1 coordinate 158,960,696, forward strand.
TGCGGGGCATAAGATGCTCTATGTTAATTTGCATTAAAAAGATACTGGTTCTCCCTCAGTTTTACTTTGGGATGCTATCCAACGATTTGTTTATTTAGAGGTGGCTATATTTCATAGCTTGCAGAATATTTAAGTAAGAAATCATATGAACTTTGACAAATATTCTTTTTTAACTGGGAGAATGTTGTAGTTGTGTTACTCTAAAAGAAAGGTGAAGGTCTAGCTTTAAATTCCGCTATCTGTGCGCGCAATAGGATTTTAACTTTGGTACAGTGCTTTCACATATTACCATGCCTCAGGGAACCTGGGGAACATTAAGCACAGGCCATTGGCAGGATAAACCATGCATGCTTTGTAGGCATGCACACCAAATACTCATATGAAAAAGCTCTCGCTTTATGTATTCAGTGATTGAGTTGTAAGCACCAGTACTTGGACTGCTTCGTGAGAAACTCATTTCATAATCTGTTTCATTCCACTAATATTTTATTTAGCCCCTAGTATAATTCACTTATTGCTATAAGTCTTAGAAATATAAAGATGAATATGATAGACTTCTGGCCCTCAAGGAGTTTATGGTTTAGGGATGAGTAAAGCATCCATATAGCAGATATAGTGCAGTGAGATAAGTATTAGCCAATTAATATATATGAATGGACATTTATGCTGCGCTAGGAAGAGCAAGTTAAGTTATGTTAGCAGGGAAGCTGGAAGGACAGGGCCACCCGTAAAGAGGTCAGCGTGATGATCAGCGTGATTCAAAGGCAGGGATGAGAGAGCATGAGATTTCAGACTCATAGCGCCAGGCTCCAGGGGGCCATCAGCTGGAAATATAAATTTGGGCAATTATTGGCTTTTGGTAGTTGCTGAAGCCATGGAAGGACACAACTGAAGGAAATAATGTAGAGACAGTGAGGAAACCCACAATAATAATGGATAGTTGGAGGAAGAGAAGATAGTGAAGGGGACTAACAAAGAGAAATCAGAGTTTAAAAGTGAGAACAGAGATGTTGATGTTAAAGGAAGAGCTTGAAGAAAAAATTGGTCAATATGTGTATTCTGGGGAAATATATCTAAAACAATATCTTAAAACCTTGGTTCTCCAGCACAATTTTTATTTTCATTTTTTTGTTATTGTTGTTAGTTCTAAGACATCACTAAAAATGTAGATGGTCTCATAAGAGATTTTGTTCCATGGAGATGCTGAATGTCAAATCAGTTTTTCCTCTTGAATGTTCCAGCCATGGCATAATTATAACTTTTTAAGAACGCTGAGATTTGAACTTTTTAAAAAAGTAGACTTAGGGTTAGCCCTGACTGCACTGAGATGTGTATGAATCAGTTTTGGCACCCTTCCTTTATCCCCAGCCAAATTCTAGAAAAGATGGTCTGCTGGTACTTAAAAGAGAAAGTGCTAATAACTCACAGCTAAAGTGAAATTGCTCAGCATGGTCTTGCCAAATCCCCCTTTTGAATTTGATCAGGTTGTTACGCTGCAGCTCAGGAATTTCAGGGAGCTGCTTTCCCACAGAGGGCAGTACAATTAGGTGAGACTTAGGTGATTAAGAAATGAATGTTGACCAAGTGATCATTGCATATCTGGAGGGAGGCCCCTGACTCTGCCCTGTTCAATAGTTTCATCAGCAATTTGGATGAAGTCCCAGGGAATAAACCAATGAAGGGAAGCCACAGGAAGGCCGATATTGGTTATGTGAAAGGTAGCACTTTCTCACAGTCACAGTTGTCCAAAAATGGTTTGGGTCTGTCGATGAGAGAGAGCTCTTCATCACTGGAAATGTTGAGTGCTATAAAGTCCTGGATGTTTTCCAGTCATTCTCTGCTCATGGGAGGAATTAGATTAGGTGACCACTGCTTTCTTTTCCAATTTTCAGATTTTCTATTCTAAGAATATTCTCTATGTCTCTAAGTCGGGGTGTGCTTTCCTTACAATAAGAGTGAAATAAGAAGCTTGCTATAAGAATGGCTTTCCCTTTGACCTCTTTTCCCTAACTGAGCGTACCCCCCTTCCCTACACACACACCCTTTTTCTCCTTTGAGCCTGACTCTCTGAAGCAATTATAAATCACAGAGCACACTCCTGAAGAATTGTGGGAGAAAGTCTATGGCATATTTAGTATTTCTTTTCACTTATTATCTGGAGCAGATTATATCTCTGTGGCTCAACCTTTATCATTGTAGGAAAAAAAACCCCTATTTCTGAAGCTCTGGAAAGCAGGCAAGTGTTAAGTAAATCATATTTGCATAGGGCTGAAACAGTGTCCTAGAAGTGATTCTTTTTAAGGTCAGGGACACATGCTTGTTTTATCTAACTTCTTTCCAGAATGTGTGTCTAGGGCACAGCCACTATTATGTAACATCGGATCATAACCTACATGCTCCCATATTGTCAGGCTTTGAACTATCTGCATTAGGGCCACTAATTTACTTCACTCCACACCAATTAGTTAAATCAACTGTGGATCTAAATATATGCTTGCTCCTTGTGCAAAAAAAAAAAAAAAAAAAATCCCTATTTCCTGACAATCCCTATGCTTCTCACTTGATACATTTAGGGAAATATACTCATGCCAAGCTTCTGCACAAGAACTTCACTTTAGAATTTCAGACATTCTTGGATTCAGCAAATCAGAATACACTTCTTTCCTTTTCAGTTGTATATTCAAGAAACCATATTAAGTTAAATAATCATATAATTATTGTGACAATTTAGAATTACTAAATACAGAATTTCAAACTTGGCTGATTGCCAGGGTTGTCTCTATGTCTTGTCTGACATGAATTTCTTGCAGAAGAGAGTCAGTGAAGAGCCAAATGAATTTTACAGGAATTCCATGGGTGTATTCTATTTCCATATTCCTTATTTTACTTCCAGGTACATATAAAATGTCCAGTTAGTCTGTTACCCCTTTAATCTACATGCTGTTTCTGGCAGCCACTTGACATTGACATGTGTGATAGGTATTTGAAAAATTGGTGGCAAAGCAACTTTCTTGAAAGCCAGAATTAGGAGGTTAGAGATCAGTCATCTTCTACTATCTTATACAATCGACAGTGATTTGTTCCTATTGTAGCTCTTCTCTGACCTGTTAGTCAAGGACAAAATTCTAAAGAAATGTTTAATTAACATGTGCGTTTCATATAACAAAAGCTCTTGCCTTAAAGTGCAGGCTGTATGGAGAGGCAGTCCCTGAAATAAAAAAGTATTTACCTCCTCCCGTAATTGTGGTGGCTTTTTGTACTAGTAACTTTTATCTTATTAACATCACTGTAGGATGGTATCTTTGACTGGTACTTGCAGGCACTCATCTGCCCTGCTCCCTGGGAGACTTTTCAAAGAGGTTCAGGGCTTCAAATACCGTTTGTTTTCTCCTGTGAACTTTGTTCCATCATTTAAAAAAATAAAAGATCAGATTTACAAAACAGAAATGTTTCACTGATTGAGAGTCCTGGATTTGCTTCTTTTAAAACCACTTGGGCTTTACTATAATACATAAAGGCTTGTGTAGAAATTTTTGCATTTATGGACACTTTATAAAAATCTTCATCAAATTTTTTGTGTCAGTTCGGACCAGAACTTAAACTCTGTCTATAACCCACAAGTTCTCTCATAAAAATCACTTTTAGGGCTTCCCTGGCGGTGCAGTGGTTGAGAGTCCGCCTGCCGATGCAGGGGACACAGGTTCGTGCCCCGGTCCAGGAAGATCCCCCATGCTGCGGAGCGGCTGGGCCCGTGAGCCATGGCCGCTGAGCCTGTGCCTCCGGAGCCTGTGCTCCTCAACGGGAGAGGCCACAACAGTGAGAGGCCCGCGTACAGCAAACAAACAAACAAACAAAAAAAATAATGTTTAAAATATGCAAATGATTTGGTTTTGTTTCTTTTGTTTGCTTTTTAAGAAAACTGTGGATCTCTTTAAATTGATGTATCATCAATGTATCTGTAAATTAAATGATTCTTTAACTATTTGAATGGTGTGAAATTAAAAAAGAAATTGTTACTCTCAAAGAAGATTGACTTTTTTTGCTTTGAAATATGGTCAAAGGAGTTTAGAAATTTTCTCACTGCGAAAACTGACTTTCTAAATACAATTTTGTAGCAGCATTTTAAAATGAGGAACTGAGACAGTTTTACCATAATTTAGATAAAAATCATACTGTTGAGCAAGGAGGGAGCTTGGGCCTGAGTTACGTTTGATTATTTACATTAATTAAACAACTAGAGCACTTTAAAATTCTGCAGTTTTATAGCTAAGTATGAAGTTTTTATTTCATTAAATTATTATTTTTTCTGCTTCACAGGAAGATGTAGCCCGAGTTTTACTCACAGTTTAATTGATTTGGGATATTAACCTTGACAGGGTGGATTTCTGGCTATGAATACTTACATAGGGAATGACCAATGCGTGACTCGAGCGCAGTGAGACAGTGAATAAAAGTGACTTATTTAAAAAAAGCTTCATTCTTTTTTCATTATAAAACATATACTTTTGGAGGGCATAGACAAATGTCCCTTATCACACCATGAAACACCATATGCACATTTACAGTTCTCCTTAAAGTTAAAACTTTTCAAGAAATCGAAGAATTAAATTACGCAGTTCATTCACAATAGCCCTTTTCCTCTAGAAGGCTTTTCAATTAAAATTTTTTCTGTAGACCTCTGAGTGGATAGTACAGCTGGAAGACGATGCGATAGAGGCAAAAGAATCACCCAATTTTAAGAAAGACTCAAAGCAGCTTCTTAAGATGAAAATGTTGGAGGTCCTTATAGGCACATGGAGGGCAGGTGAGCTGTAGAAAAGGTTAAGGGAGTTCTAGTAAGGGATTATTGCCTTCTCTGCATGCTGATGCTTTCCTTACCCTGTTTGGTAGTCGATTATCCCTTAATTTATTCTCTGCTCAAATAGCTTCTTTAGTCTTTATTTTATGATTATGTGTATTTGTTCCATTTGTCAGTCACTAAGGAATGGAGAAACAACTAGGTCATGAGATACAATATTGTTACCAGCAGTAGTTAATTGAAACTGACAGAACAGAATGGAGAATGCAGACATTTGAAGACAAACTCATTAGCTGTAAAAAGGTGAGAGTTGTTGGGAAAAGTGATACATACAAATACAGCAGCTATGTAGCAAACTCTGCAGTAATTAAGGGTTGAACAAACCTGGTTATACAGAGGGGTGAGAGGAAAAGCATAAGCAGGATTAGGAAGACTTTATCTCACAAAGCATGGCAGGGTGCAAGTGTATCGCTGAATTCTTAATTCCATCCTTAATTAATTTTTCTCATATAACACTTTTTAAGCACATGTATAGGAGATACTGAGCTGGAGTTCGTTGAAAAATTTAGAAAATGTTGCACTGTCATTGAAGATATTTTACGTTTAAACATTTTTTATTCATATCGTGTAATACATTCTTATTTTGATAATTAGATTGTAATTGTAGGAAGATTATATCGTAGTGCTATGTATTGATATCCACAAATATAGCATAGTTCTATGTACAGGTGATCAGTATATGTCAAGTGAATTAAACTTCAAAATTTTAGAGAGTTTCTGCATCGTTATTATTTAATCAATTAGCAGTGTACAGTGTTACAGAAAGCACTTGATTTTCTTGGTTTTTTTTTTTTGAATCTTGTTAAATTATAGTTATAAGTTCAAAGACCTTCAAGTTATCATTTTAACACAATCTTGGAATAAACATGCAAATACCAAGTAATATTAGAGCTTTATTTCTCCTTTGGTACAACAAAGTATAAATACTAAGTTTAGTTTTACATTAATTAAATGATATTCTTGGAATGTACTTTTGGTTTATTTTCATAGTTTAGTGCACATTCATAGCTGCCATTATGCTTGATGCTGTTTGTTATGATACGGATTCTACAGTGAGCTATGCAGTAATTGAGTTGTTGGTTGGAGCTTGTATTTGTTTATTTCTCTAGTCTATCAGTTGTTCCACCCAGAGGGGATAATGTGTTTCAGTGCATGCTGGGAACAAAGGGAGTTCAAGCTTAGGGAGAGGGAGTTGTCAGGAAACAGAAAGATGCCAGAAACTTCAGTCCCTTGGGAAAGGGGTTATAGCCTGGTGATGCAGAATCAGTTCAATTGTAAACTAGGCATTAAGACCTCAGGAATAAAAGAGGGTATAGGCTCTACTTCAGACTGCTAGAGTAAAGATGACTCTTGTGCTGGATAAAGCAGTAGATTCTTTCAGGAATTTTGTCTGAAATGAAGCAATGACACAGCTCGAGTCCCATAGATAGTAAAACAAATTACAAACATGGCTTCAAATATCTGATTATGACATAGAGTAAGTTTCAATCAGTCCCTGGATGTGTCAGAAAAACTTTGTGCTCAGAAGTTCCAGATAGAATAGAACCATAGAGAGGATTTAGACGTCTTGGAATTATTTAAGAGGAGGTCACTGCTTGGTACCACCATGGTGGCTTCAACATGATGGCTTCTACAGAGTAGCCTAAGTTCATATCTATTTAAAAATTCTTTAGTATAACCAGTTTTGTTCCTTTTTCCAATCTAATTCACTTATGCATGATCTGGGTTGCCAGATTAAATGTGGGATACTCAGTCAAATTTGAATTTCAGATAAACAGTGAATTTACTTTAGCATAAGTATGTCCCAAATATTGTATAGAACATAGTTATACTAAAAAATTATGCTTTCTCCAGAAAAATAATTGGGTGATAAATATCCTGAATCTTTGAGATTTCAGAATGTCTTCCAGTTGCCTTTTTGAGGTAAGGGGCAGTTTAACTAGCATAAAATTAATCAGTAAAATACTCATTTTGAAATTAAAGGTTTTGTACATATAATTACATTCTGGAAGTTATTTTTGCAGAGGAGAAGACTGAGGCTAGCAATATTTTAATTATTTTCCTTCAAGGATGCTTCTTGAATTACTTACTTATCCTTGAAATTTAAATTTTCATTGGGATATTTCTCGTTGTTGACTTCTGTTTTTAAATTTGCCTAGGCAAAAATTCAGTTTCTTTATTTTGTTCTAATCTGGAATGTTTCTATCTATGTCTTTGTCTATCACATCTGAATTATTTACTCTTGTAACTTCTCTAAGGAAGTGTATTATTTGCAGTTTGCATATCTCTCCTCTCCATGCTGGGTATCTTCCTTCTCATTTTTTGACTCCATTTAGTTTTCTCCTCCTAAGTCTTGGTTTGTTTTTCTCATACTGTTGATTTAATATTTTTTTGTCTTTTTATATCTAATTTTATTGTTCCTATAAGTGAGTTCTTGTGTTTATTTTTATATTATTGAACACTATATTTTTTATGTAATGAAATTTTTGTTGTGTGTGTTGGGAGCTACTGCTTTCTATTATTTTAAATATTGTGAAATGAATTCATTTCAGAGAAAAATGATCTTCCTTTTAAGTTCCTTTATTTTTCTGTGTTTATTTTTTATTTGTGAATGCTTTTCTACTTGGTTACTATGACTCGTAATGAAGATATTTCAAAGAATGGTGATATTACATTGACTTAATTTACATTTTGGCTAAACACTTCGTGTGTGAACACTGCTTCAGACAGTTCAGGCAGTTATTTAAAGCAATTTTGATTTTAGTTCTATTGACTAACATATTAAAGATATATGGGAGGGGGATTAAAGTCACAGTTCTCTGCTCAAATGAAACCTGAAGAACAAAGACACTGTTTGAGTTCCTCCTCAATGCTTATTTCTATCATAAACCAGTGGTTGAAAATAAAACAAAAAAATTGGTGGATGGTTAAAAATTATACTTTCTTCATCAGATCATAGGTGCATGAGAGAAAATTTTTGTTTCAAAACTTAATTTTCTATGATGTTATCTTCATATTTGCCATATTCTTTCTTACACAGATTTCCTGAATTAAATCCATCATTATACTTCTATTGTGTCTTTACTTTTGGAGTTTTCAATAAGGGCAAACTAGATAAAATAGCTTTATTGCTATTATTCTCTTTTTCTTCATGGTTTGAATTCTGCTAGATTTCATAAAATCTCCCCTTGGCTTCAGAAGTTGAACTAATAGACTTGCTAAGTGGGAAAGGGTCTCTGACCCTCTTAGCTTTTCCTCCAATGAATCCGTGGCTTCCTATTCTCCACGCTGATCTTTGTCTCTATTGCAGCCATTGCATTATTTATTTACTTATTAGAGCCCTGTTTTCCAAAAACCTCATAGCAGAAAGTAAAAACTGAAACAAAGATGCTCGAGTGTGAAATTTAAAACAGGTTCTAGAGAGGAAAGCAGGTGTACCAGGCATCACAAGCCATATTCTAATCCTCACCCCATTTCTCTGTGAGCTCTCTTCTGTGAACTGCTTTTCAGATGCCCACTGTTTATCCAAAGAATTTCTTTTGCTCAGAATCTTAGTAAGCTCCCTTCTTCTGTCTGTAACTGAACAACTTATTTGGACTCTGGTAATATCTCATTTCCATCAGAATCTTACCTTATCTTAAATACTTGTTGTCACCTATCAACTAGCAGCTCTGCCAGTGACAATGCCACTTTAATGTTCCCAAAGAAGGACTTGTCTTTTATCTGCTGCTCTTTTATCTAGTTCTTTAAGAACTATATTCTTAGTCTATGGTTCTGTAGTCTTTTGGGGATGTATTTTTTTAAAACCTGGTAATGACTTATTACGATGGGTTCACTGATCTATTTATGGCCATTAACATCCTTTGGAAAGTGGGTTATACCACAAAAAATAGAATGTGAGCAGCCATTCCATGAACAAAAGCAAAGGAATCGGACTTTTAGGACGTAATCATTCTATATGGCATATATCTACCAATTTGATCATGACCCTTTACAGGAAAAAAAGAAAAAGCTACCCAACCTAAAATCTAAAACATGACTTCATAAGAAATATAGTGGGGAAAAAAATCTTCCTTTTCAAAGCTAATCTACCTCTTTCTTAGAAGCTCTTAGTTACTTTGAATCTCTTTTACCATATCAATTAATATATATTTTTAATCTTTGTAAATTAAGGGGGTGCAGTATGATATTGTAGAAAAGCTTATCAACCAAAACTGAATTTTAGTCTCAGTTCCGCAACTAAATAAAATAGCTATGTGACATTAAGTTGCACTTCTTAATCTCTCTGGTCCTCAGTTTTCCTCATGTGTGAAACAAAGAGGATAAATTCTAAGACATCATCTGGAATCATTTTTAATTGTGGATGTATATGCTACTTGGACTATCTGTTGTTATTGAATTTTCCCCTCTCCCTTACCACATGAAAGTTCATCTAAAATAAATTATAGTAGTTGTTGGGTAGAAAAAATAATTCTAACTACTGACCAGAACCCTTTAAAGTAATTTGACCTGTATCATAATTTCTATTTTACCATATTAAAAGAAACAACTCTATCATTTTAACCACATACATGGCATGGAACAAGCTGAAAAAATACCAAGAAAATTATACTATCATGGTGAAGTTTAGACCAATGCAAATCTAAACTTATTCTAAAGCAATCTTCCCAAAATGGCAAATTTTATGTAATTGGTCTTTTTGAGATGTATACACAGTTAAAAATGTATAATTATGGTTGAATTATCATTTCAGTACTAGATTAGAATGGGTTTTCTGAAAATCTTGAATTTCTTAGAAACTTCCATATTTCAGGCATGAGAGGGGTCATCATTTTCATCACTGAAGAATTCATCTCTTCCTGATGAAACATGTTATTGAAGAAGCAGGGTGAGTTACTTTTTAGTTATTGTTCTTCTTTTTTCTCTTTAATCAGGGTTCAGATATATCAAAGAGAAGACTTTTAAAATTCTTCCATTGGTTAGCCTCCAATTTTGTTCAGGTCATTTTCTGTTTATCCTATTTTCACAGAGCACATGTTGACCCAGAGGAAAGACTAATTTTGTCATTTCCTCTCCCCTCTGAAACAACAGATACAAATTATTTATTTGCTTAAATACATCAGAATTTTCTGGGAACGTGATCAAAGAAAGATGAAAGTATGGCTTTAGCAATTTAAACAAAAAATGAGATCAACTGTTTTGGGTAGAAGGTGCTGAGAAGTACTGTTTGCTTCATTCTCTAACAGTCATGGTATCTCTTGTCAGAGATCACATGCTGACCAGACTCTGTACTCATTATTAAGGAATACTCCCTATTAAAAAAGTAGGATGGGACTTCCCTGGTGGTTCAGTGGTTAAGAATCCACCAGCCAATGCAGGGGACACAGGTTCGATCCCTGGTCCAGGAAGATCCCACATGCCGAGGAGCAACTAAGCCCATGTGCCACAACTACTGAGCCTGTGCTCTAGAGCCCGCAAGCCACAACTACTGAAGCCTGCATGCCACAACTACTGAGCCCGCGTGCTGCAACTACTGAAGCCCATGCGCCTAGGGCCCGTGCTCCGCAACAAGAGAAACCACCGCAATGAGAAGCCGGCGCACTGCAACTAAGAGTAGCTCCCGCTCGCCGCAACTAGAGAAAGCCCGCATGCAGCAATGAAGACCCAACACAGCCAAAAATTAAAAAAAAAAAAAAAGTAGGATGCTATGCTTTTTGACTCAAAACAAAGCACAAGACACCCCCTCACATACACAACTCTGAGGTGTTCTAAATTTAAAAATTCTGAATTCACAGACACTTGACAGGCCCAATTCCCATGGTGATATAATAGAAGACATTAACTTTCTTATGTTAACAGCTTGATATTTGTCATTTCATTGATTTATAATACCTCAGTGAATGACAGGCTTCTTAAGAATTTTGCTGATTTTTAGCCTATTAATTTATTATTTAAGCTGTGTATTCTTTCACATATATTAGTCCATTCATTAGAAACTATAATACTAAATTGTATTATGTAGATCATGTTCAAATTAATATAAACTCTGCACCTAAAGTATAAATATATTGGTTTTTTTTTAAGGAAATATATTCAAGTAAGATGAGATCAAAATGGTTCATGGTACTAAATACTGAGGATTCAAATTTATGTTTCTAATGCTGATTCACTGTAAGATGTGAGAAAATTTTTTTCCTGATCTGTTGTGAGTAATTATAGTAATGAGGCACCTTGAAAATGTAAGCTGTTAATTAATAAGTCTATGTCTAATTGTAACTGCTTTATACCAGTGTCTGGCATTTTGAACAGTAATCAGATATTAATGTACCCTCACATATACAGAGTTTTAATCACTATTTCTCCATAATTTATTCTTTTTTTTCCCATAATTTATTCTTAACCCACCTCTCTGTTTAGCTCTCTGTATCTAGAGTCAATCAAATGTCTTCCACTTCTTGCAATAATTACTTTATTCTAATATTTTTATTTTCAATAAAGATATTTTTCCCCCAGGTCAGTTTAACCTATGTCACTGTCTTTTCTTGGCCACATTCCATCTTTGCCTGTTTCAGAAAATGAGACATTTCAGTTGTTTTTGTGAGTTTGTCTATACTTCCCTTTCTACTAGTTTTATTGAGATTTAATTGACATACAGCACTGTGTAAGTTTAAGGTGTACAGCATAATGATTTGACTTACATACATCATGAAATGATTACCACAATAAGTTTGCTGAACATCTGTAATCTCACGTAGGTACAAAATTAAAGAAATAGACAATTTTTTTTCTTGTGATGAGAACTCTTAGGATTTACTCTCTTTAACAACTTTCGGGTATAACGTGCAACAGTGTTAATTATATTTGTCATGTTGTACATTACATCTCTAGAACTTCTTTATCATATAACTGGAAGTTTGTACCTTTTGACGTCCTTCATCCAATTCTCCCTCCCCCATCTCCTCCCCAAGTAACCTCAAATCTTATCTCTTTTTCTATGAGTTTGTTTTTGAAATATATTTGACCTACAATACTGTGTTAGTTCTTGTTACACAACACATTCAATATTTCTATACATTTCAAAATGATCACCACAATAAGTCTAGTTACAATCTGTGACCGTACAAACATATTACATAGTTATTGACTATATGACCCACACAGTACATTTCATACCTGTGACTCATTTACTTTACAAGTAGAAGTTTGTACCTCTTCATCTCCCTCACGCATCTCTTTCCCTTCCATATCCCCCTCCCCTCTGGCAACCACCTATTTGTTCTCTGTATCTGTGACTCTGTTTCTGTTTTATGTTTGTTCATCTGTTTTGTTTTTGAGATTCTAGATATAAGTGAAATTATACAGTATTTATCTTTTGCTGTCTGACTTATTTCACTCAGCATAATACGCTCTAGGTCCATCCATGTTGTGGCAAATGACAAAATCTCATTTTTTTTAATGGCTGAGTAGTATTCCTATATATCTATATCTCTATACATCCCACATTTTCTTTATTCATTCATCTATTCTTGGGCACTTAGGTTGCTTTCATATCTTGGCTTTTGTAAATAATGCTGCAGTGAACACAGGTGTGGATATATCTTTTCAAATTAGTGCTTTTGTTTTCTTCGGATAAATATCCAGAAGTGGAATTGTTGGATCATATGGTAGTTCTATTTTTTAGAAATCTTCATGCTGTTTTCCATAATGGCTGCACCAATTTGCATTCCCACCAACAGTGCACAGGGGTTCCCTTTTCTCCACATTCTTACCAACACGTGTTATTTGTTGTATTTTTGATGATGGGTATTCTGACAAGTGTGAGGTGATAGCTCATTGTGGTTTTGATTTGCATTTCCCTGATGATTAGTGATGTTGAGCACCTTTTCATGTGCCTGTTGGCCACATGTAAGTCTTCTTTGGAAAAATGTCTATTACGGTCTTCTGCCCATTTCTTAATCAGGTTGGTTTTTTCATGTTGAGTTGTATGAGTTCTTTGTATAACTTGGTTATTAACCCATTGTTGATATGTCATTTGCAAATATCTTCTCCCATTCAGTAGGTGGCCTTTTCATTTTGTTGATGGTTTTCTTCGCTGTGCAACCTTTCAAGCTTTTTTTTCAACATAATAAATTAAATCTAATATTTCAATCACAGTCATAACTAGATCTCATTCCCTGTCTGAAACAGAAAATTTTGATAGGGATTTTGTGGCAACTATGAAACTCAGATGTGAAAGAGGCACTGATTTAAGTCCAGGTGTTATGCCAGTTAACATTAAAATTAATCAAGTAGTTGGAGGTTCAAGACCATAACTTGAGCATGTCAATCCATCTTCCTTCCTGCCAAAGATATCACTGCAGTGATAGAAATTATATTTTTGAAAGAATGAAATCAAAATTGATTAGAAAACAAAACCTCATTTTGAGGAATTCCATGAAAATAACGGATAGAATTGGAGTGATTCTATCACTGTGTAAGTATGATTTCATCATGATAACAATGATGAAAAAGAACTCATTTTAAAAAGAAAAAAAATCCATGTTCTTTGTCTTAGGGTCAAAGAAAGCACTCTGCCTAACACAGGGTAAGTATTCAATAGGATTAGTTATTACTATTCTGGTTAAAGGCTCAAGGACAGATGTCAGTAGCCTAGGTTCAGACCCAAACATTGACATTTGCCAGGGCATGGCTTAGTTACTTTAATTAATAGTAGCCACCTCACAGGTTTACTCATGGATTTATATATTTATAAATAAATCTATGTACCTATCTATATAAATAAAAAGTTCTCTCTTTTAAAAATTTTATAGATATTTCAGATTTTTCATAAACAATTGAAAGGGATCAAGGCAAATGATAAAAAGATGCATTATTAGGGAATGGAAATGGTTAAATGCAAGGGGGGATGGAGATTGAAATAATTACTCTAGATTAGAAGGAGTTAGAAACAAAATGGATTACAATCACGCATCTGGTTCCTGCACCAAGGAGAATGTGACAAGCAGGCTGGGCTTTATAGCATAGGACCAGTGCAGTTGCTCAGGGCCCCATGCTCAGGAGCATCTTGTGCTTGGGGTTTAATGCTCCATGGCTGCAGTTTTAAAATGCTTAGTCATTTTATTTTTGAATTTGTATTTTGTAAATGAAGTTCAATGCAACGATAGAGCGGGCCAGGAGCTCTGAGCCTTGGAGCCTTGGATTCTTGACTCAAGTGTGATCCCCTTTCTCTGCCTCCTCACCCCCTGGAGTAGGTAACTGGCCTTCTGATCCTAGCCAGTAGGTGCTCTGGGCTACATTTGGCCTTCCCATTCCCTACCTCCCCAAGACTGCTGCCCTCTGGGTCTTGTTGGTGGGAGATATCTGCATTCTTCTGTTGCCCTCTACTTCTGTGGGGGACTTGGGCATTGGTATGGGGAAGCTAGGGGTTCGGCAAATGCTTCCTGGTGTATTAGAGTGGGCTAAAGAGTGGGCTAGAGTGGGACCACCTGTGTCCCAGGCTGGCAGTGCCTTTCTGTATTCTGCAGGCAACTTGGCAGGGGGGCTGCAATGGACTAAATGTTTGTGTTACTCAAAATTCTTATGTTGAAGCCCTAAGGTGATGGGATTTTAAGGTGGGGCATTTGGGAGGTAATTAGGTCATGAGGGTGGAGTCCTCATGAATGGAATTGGTACCCTTAATAAGAAGAGACCAGGAGCTACCTAGTTCTCTTTCTACCATGTGAGGATGCAGCAGGAAGACAGCCTTCTGTAAACTAGGAAGACGGCACTCACCAAGAACTTGACCTTGCTGGCTTCCTGATCTCAGACTTCCATCCTCCAGAACTGTAAAAAATAAATATTTGTTGTTGTTGTTGTTTTTAGTGTGTACTTTATGTTTTTTTTAACTTTTATTTTATTTTTATTTATTTTTATTTTTGGCTGCTTTGGGTCTTAGTTGCTGTGCATAGGCTTTCTCTAGTTGTGGTGAGCGGGGGCTACTCTTTGTTGTGGTGCAGACCTCTCATTGTGGTGGCTTCTCTTGTTGTGGACCACAGTCTCCAGGCACGCAGGCTTCAGTAGTTGCAGCATGCGGGCTCAGTAGTTGTGGCATGTGGGTTTCAGTAGTTGTGGCTCATGGGCTCATCTTTTTTGACATTTTTGTCTTTTTTTTTGACATTTTTGTCATTTTCCCTTCTCTTCCTTCCTTCCTTCCTTCTCTCATTTTCCTAGCTCATCTTTTTTGACATTTTTATTTCCATGCATTTTGCCTTCTGTTACAGGCTGCCCTTGCTTGTACTTTTCTGTCTCCCAGTTCCATTCTTTTATTCTTCGTACTTGCATAGTCTTTTCTTCCTCATTCCTACTCCAGTGGTAAGATTTAACCTTACCTTCTACAAGACCTAAAACTTGGTGGAATTTTAGTGTTTATTCTTTCCCAAGCTATTTTTCATTTTGGCATTTTTCAACATGTCATTATTTGTTCATTGAGCTTATGTTAGATGCTTTGCCTAAATCAAAATATAGGTCCCCTGAAATTTGGGAGTACATCTATTTTAATTCACTTTATTCCTGCTGATCTCAATTTTGGTTTCATTTGAAATAATTTCTGATAACCTACAGTCTATAAGGCCCAGCACTGGGGACTGGCAACATACATATAAAATTGTCTCTTTAGAATTTTTCAGAAGGGTCACCATAGAAGAAAAATATATAAGCTAGAAATACTTTCATTCAGTTTATGTTTCATTTTGATGTTCAGCTGACTATTAGGCATATTTCTTGCAAAATTAATATCAATGTTTCAAATATTATCACTAACATTTCTTTTTTCTTCCATACTTTCTTACCAGCCACTAGAATGACCCAGTTCTCCTACTCTAGAAAACTACAATAGCCAATAGGAAAGACAGAAACAGTGAGGAAGGTGGAGTGGGAAGAAGAAAGTGTATTTATTAGAAGTCTTTGTCAGGTCACTCTGACCTCCTAAGGCAGAGTTTGGAGAACACCTTGACAAACTTAAAAGTGTGTCTTGCTTTCACATTTTTCAATAAATATTAGTTGATAACAGACAATACTATAAATAGATTCATAGTAAAGGGAGGAGAGAAGAAATAAAAATATAATATTTACTGTATCTTCTATGTGCCAGGCGTTATACTAGACACTTTACATATGTTGTATTATTTTATCTTCATTATCTCTCTGAGAGGTGGATGTTATCCACTGAGGGAACAGAGGCTCAAAAATGTTGATTTACCATTGTCTGACAATTGAAGAGTGATTGAGCTCAGCTTCATAGGTAAGTCTGTCTGATTTTGTGATACTCCACTGTACTACTATAAGAATTCTCTTCTTCCTTATTTATATTTACTTTGTTTTTCTTCAAAACTCAGTGGACTAATATTCAACTTTAATTTTAACAAGACAGCCTGCTGCCTGACCTGTAAAAACCTCACCTTTTCTCTTAGGAGTCATCTTAATTTAAAGAGCTGCCAGACTGTGAAGGGTCAGTTATGTCCTTCCTGTTGAATGATCATGCCTCATACAGTTTGTTTTATGGCTTCAGATTAGAGTTAAACTCCTCCCTTGTTATTCATTGCCTTGTTTCAATAAGGCCAGAGTTGGTTAATGTTTTACTAGGAAGATCCCCAGTGGTCGCATTCTGGCATGCGAGAAAAATTAGATTTATTTATCAACATATAACCAGCTCTGTGGGAGATGTCTTCCTCACCCCCTTTCTTCCTTATTAGTTGATTTGAGAGGAATGTGAATAATGAGAAAGGAGACTCAAATTTTGAGTTTTTGGTTCTTCAAAGAGAAGAGTCATTCTGGGGCCCACTTTCCCAGTCCTTCTCCTTATAAGCCCAATTTTTAAACTCCTAATTCAAAAGATCATGGATAAAAGCTAAGCCCAAATCAAGGTAAGAGAGAAAATTGGGAGCCATACCAGCTGCTGGGACAGTTATTCTTTGCAGTATTCCATTGACCTCTTAAATTAATAAACGACATGGCCCTAGAGGTAGGGTAGATTCTGAAGTGGCAAAGATGAGAATAATGATAACCTAACACTGCCAGCTACAACTGTACTGACAGTGTCTGGGGCATGGTACTTGAAAGGCCTACTCAGAAATGACATTTCTATACTTCCTCTTTGACACTTGTTGTAGTTCTCTGTTGCAGGGCTTTTGTGTCCACTCATTTTCTTCCCTTGGTTTTAAACTTTTACTCAAATCATATGTTATGTTTATTACATGGAAAACTTTAATCCCATAAACAAAATACATCAGATCAAGAAAATAATCATAACAGAGTCTTTGCTATTATTTTGCATGTTTAGACAGCATGCTGCATCTCTGCAGTATGATCACTGTTTAATTTAAAGAATTTTCACTGAGGGAAATGATGGAAAGAAAACCATATTCTCAATTCAGATTTACTCTTTCAGTTTTAGAATACCTAGACAGTTTCTGTCCCTTCACTGGGTTGCTCCCTGAATTAGTTTAGGGCTGCCATAACCAAGTACCACTGACTGGGTGGCTTAAACAAAATAAATTTATTTTCTCACATTCTGGAGGCTAGACATCTAAGATCAAGATGTCTGCAGGGTTGATTTCTTCTGAGGCCTTTTTCTTTGGACTTTAGATAGCCAGTTTTCTCCCTCTGTCTTTGCATGGGCTTTCCCCTGTGCGTGTTCTTGTGTGAGTGTTCTTCTGTGAGTGTTGGTGGCTAATCTCTCCTTATAAGGACAACTAGTCATATTGCAGCAGGGTCCACCAGTATGACCTCATTTACCTTACTTAACTCGTTCACTACCCCATCATCAAATACAGTCATATTCTGAGGTACTGGGGTGCAGGAGAGGAAAAATAATTTTCGCTCTACCCTTCTAGGTCTTGGCTGAAACCCCCTCCCACCTTAATAAAAGATTAACTGGAGAAAAGCAAACAGAAGTTTAATAACATGTATACCTCCTGTTTACATGGGAGATACCCAGGAAAACTGAGTAACTCCCCCAAATGGCCCAAACCATTACTTTAAATACCACCTTCAGTAATGACAAAAGAAAGATGGTGGGGGGAATGGGGAAAGACCACTTATGGGAGGAAATGCACAGTAACAAGTAACAAGGCCGTTATGCAGGTCTAAGTCCTTGCCTTCTCCACTGAGATAAGAGTTTGTAGAGATATAGTCATTCTTCTCTTCCTGGTACAGAGAGGGAGACATCCTTATTATTTATTGTTTTCTAATCCAGATTCCTAATTTCTCCTTCTCCTTTGGTAACCATAAATTTGTCTTCTATGTCTGTGAGTCTGTTTCTGTTTTGTAAATAAATTCATTTGTATCATTTTTTTAGATTCCACATATAAATGATATCATATGATATTTGTCTTTCTCTGTCTGACTTACTTCACTCAGTATGATAATCTCTAGGTCCAAGCATGTTGCTGCAAATGGCATTATTTCATTCTTTTTTTGTTCAGTTGATTCAGTTATACATGTACATGTGTCTATTCTTTTTCAAATTCTTTTCCTGATTAGGTTTTTACGTAATATTGAGCAGAATTCCCTGTGCTATACGGTAGGTCCTTGTTGGTTATCCATTTTATTTTATTTTTAATTAATTAATAAATAAATAAATAAATAAATTTTTGGCTGTGTTGGGTCTTCTTTGCTGCGCATGGGCTTTCTCTAGTTGCGGCCAGCGGGGGCTACTATTTGTTGGGGTGTGCGGACTTCTCATGGGGGTGGCTTCTCTTGTTGCGGAGCATGGGCTCTAGGTGCGTGGGCTTCAGTAGTTGTGGCTCGTGGGCTCAGTAGTTGTGGCTCATGGGCTCTAGAGCACAGGCTCAGTAGTTGTGGAGCACAGGCTTAGTTGCTCTGTGGCATGTGGGATCTTCCTGGACCAGGGCTCGACCCTGTGTCCCCTGCCCTGGCAGGTGGATTCTGAACCACTGCACCACCAGGCAAGCCCAGTTATCCATTTTAAATATAGCAGTGTGTACATGCCAATCCCAAACTCCCTAACTCCCACCCTTACCCCTTGGTAACCATAAGTTTGTTCTCTAGGTCTGTGAGTCTCTTTCTGTTTTTGGTAATAAGTTCATTTGTATCAATGTTTTTTTTTCAGGTTCCACATGTGAGCAATAGCATACAATATTTCTCTTTGTCTGAGTTGCTTCACTCAGTATGACAGTCTCTAGGTCCATCCATGTTGCTGCAGATGGCATTATTTCATTCATTTTTATGGCTGAGTAAGATTCACATATATATGAATATTTCATATATTATATAATATTCATATATATATTCATATAGAAAATTCATATATATATACCATATCTTCTTTATCCCTTCATCTGTCAATGGATATTTCGGTTGCTTCCATGTCTTGGCTATTGTAAATAGTGCTTCAGTGAACATTGGGGTGCAGGTGTCTTTTCAAATTAGAGTTTTTTTCAGATATATGCCCAGGAGTGGGATTGCTGGATTATATGGCAACTCTATTTTTAGTTTTTTAAGGAACCTCTGTACTGTTTTCCATAGTAGCTGCACCAATTTACATTCCCACCAACAGTTTAAGAGGGTTCCCTTTCCTCCATACCCTTTCCTGCATTTATTAGTTGTAGAGTTTTTGATGATGGGTATTCTGACAGGTGTGAGGTGATACCTCATTATAGTTTTGATTTGTATTGCTCTAATAATCAGTGATGTTAAGCGTCTTATCATGTGCCTATTGGCCGTCTGTATGTCTTCTTTGGAGAAATGTCTATATTGGTCTTCTGCCCATTTTTTGATTGGGTTTTTTTTTTTTGGTTATTGAGTTGTATGAGCTATTTGTATATTTTGGAAATTAAGTCCTTGTTAGTCACATTGTTTGCAAACATTTTCTCCCATTCTGTAGGTTGTCTTTTCATTTTGTTAATGGTTTTCTTTGCTGTGAAAAAGCAAATAAGTTTGATTAGGTTCCATTTGTTTATTTTTGCTTTTATTTCTATTTCCTTAGGAGGCTGACCTAAGAAAATATTGCTACAATTTATGTCAGAGAATGTTTTGCCTATGTTCTCTTCCAGGAGTTTTATGGTGTCATTCCTTGTATTTAAGCCCTTAAGCCATTTTGAGTTTATTTCTATGCATGGTGTGAGGGAATGTTCTAACTTCATTGATTTACATGCAGCTGTCCAGCTTCCCCAAGGCCACTTGCTGAAGAGACTGTCTTTTCCCCCATTGTGTATTCTTGTCTCCTTTCTTGAGATTAATTGACCGTAGGTGTATGGGTTTATTTCTGGGCTCGCTGTTCTGTTCTATTGATCCATGTGTCTGTTTTTATGCCAATACCATACTACTTTGATTACTGTAGCTTTGTAGTACTGTCTGAAGTCTGGGAAGGTTATGCCTCCAGCTTAGTTCTTTTTCCTCAGGATTGCTTTGGCAATTCTGGGTCTTTTATCATTCCATATAAATTTTAGGATTATTTGTTCTAGTTCTGTGGAAAATGTCATGGGTAATTTGATAGGGATTGAATTAAACCCTTATAAACAGAGATTTCCCCTATAAATATAAATTTCTCTTGCAAAAGGGTAACTTCTACTCAGAGCTCCTGTGTCTGCTATTTCTTAAAATAATCAGCACAAAATAACGTGCCAAAGAAGAATATTTTGGGATGGCAAATTCTTCTTCCCTTCAGGGAATTAGTATTGCAACATATGGATTTCAGGGGGATACAGTTTAGCTCATATTACCCCCTAAAACCTATTCACAAGCCAGTAATCAGAGTGATCCTTGCTGAAACACAAGTCAGATTGAATCACTTCTCAGCTCACAGTTCTCTTCTTGCACGTTCCCATCTGGTGCCTGGCATAGAGGAAGCACTCAATTCAGATTTCTTGAATGAATGTATGTTTTAAGTGTGCTTTCAAAATTTCAAATTGTTGCACCATCTGTTTAATAAAATATAGCTCTGTCCACTTTTTCCATCTAATGAATGTAATACCATGTGTTTTGGTATTCCAGGGCTCTTGGTTTACCGTGATGCAGGTATATTCTGTATGTTTAATGCGTCCTAAATATAATTTGAATGGCACATAAAGATCAAAGATCAAGAAATTCACAATTATGTCCATTAGTCCAGTACAAGTTATCCTACATATTGTGGGCAGCATATTTCTCAAAACCACATGTAGTTGATGCAACATTCCGTTCTAAATACCCATAAAAAGTAGAGCAGGCTTTCTATTTGATGTAATTCTTTTGATATCAGAAGAAATGTGCATCAAACTTTATATTCATAGTATAACTTAGTGCTTTTAACAGCAGGCTCAGTAATTAGTTGAGCAATTAAGCGACTGTAAATTATAATTTTAACTCAGAGAGACATCCTCTCTAACACCTTGGGAAGTCCATTTGCCATTACTTCCTCTATTTTTCCAACTATAAAATAAGCCTAAACATAGATTTTCCATAAACTTGCTGATGAACTAAGGAAGATAGGTTTAGAAATGGAAGAAACCTTGCAAGGTTATCTGGTTAAGTCTCCAGCTTTCAGGCACATTAATTTCATAAGGATAGAAAGTCACCTTCTCTATTTTATTCTTGAAAATCTAAAAATGTTTAATGCGTTTTAATGTTATTTTTATAGAATTTTATACGAAAAACAGTATAAAGTGATTTCCATGTATTATATGTGCATCATGTGGGAAGAATGCAACACTAGCTAATGTCTGTCACAGAGGTGAATGTATTTAGCGGTGCAGCTTGGTTGCATCTTAAATTTCAAAGTCAATCGTTAATATATTTAAAGTTGGGTAATCCATTTTCATTAAAGCTGTTAGTACCTGTATGTCCTGATTCATGAATCTGTCACCTGGCTTCCTCTCCACAGATCATATTCTGGATTTGGAACTGAGCTTTAATATTCCTTTCCCTTTCTGAAATTGTATTCTCTTAAAAGTGGTGGCTTGTATTTCTTTTTCTTATTTCATTGCCTCTTTTTTTTTCTCTCTCTTTAATACATACCTTGTTACTAACAAAACCATCAATCAAACCACTTATACATTTTTAAAGTTCTGCATTTCTGTTATCCCAAAGGGATTTTATTTCTACAATATTTACTGCTGAGCCACATGTATTCAGCTTATCTTTTTTGAGGAGAAAATCACATATCCTTTCTTTTTTTTTTTTTTTTTTTTGTGGTACGTGGGCCTCTCACTGTTGTGGCCTCTCCCGTTGTGGAGCACAGGCTCCGGACGTGCAGGCTCAGCAGCCATGGCTCACGGGCCCAGCCGCTCCGCAGCATTTGCGATCTTCCCGGACCGGGGCACGAACCCGTGTCCCCTGCATCGGCAGGCGGACTCTCAACCACTGTGCCACCAGGGAAGCCCACATATCCTTTCTTTATATACACAGTTTTCTACTGCACTCTTCCCTTGGGACCTGAAGCTGAAGTTCGTAATACTCGAGTGGTAGCCCATTTTAGAGTGGTGTCACCTCAGTGGTCTCCTGGAGTGGGTCCCAATTTGGGCGTAGGAGGAGGAAGGCCTCGAATGTCATGTGTTAAAGAAAAAGACATTCTGACACTTGCTGAAGTGGCAAGGAAACTTTGACTGTCTTAATAGGTGTCAAGACTATCACAATAGGGGAGAGAGAGATGAAACTCAACTTAAAATACAAGAACAAGTGGGGATTTTTTAGCCAAAGAGTAGGTTAGTTGGGGGAATTGGTGGATAGAAAATTACTAAGAGGAGACATCAAATATAGGGGAACTTCTTGCTAAACTGACCTAAGTCGATTCTTACTGAAGGCAGGCGGGGGTGATCAGAGAGCAAGGGTGATCAGATATTAAACATGGGCAGATTCTCTGAACTGGCTTAACAGGGTTCCTGATAAAATTGGGCTATGCAGACCCAGCAGAGGCCAAGGTCAAGGCCTAGTCAAGAAGAGGGCTCAAAGCAAAAAGAGGGCTCAGAGGAGCCTGACTGATGTTTAGTCAAAGAGAGAGTCTTTGTCAAAATGTTATGTTATGGGTTTAGATGAGAGGTGTGGGAAAGTGGGCCTGTCCTGTGTATTTCAAAACAGCTCTTCAGATGAATTTGAGGCTAGTGGGTGACCTGGGTTTAACAAAACTGGTCTAAAATGTCTTCCTTAATTCCCTAAAAATATCAGCTGGTTTTAACTATGTAAATATTCTCTAATTCATTGGTTCTCAACCTTATCTACACATTGGAAACATCTAGAGAGATTTTAAAACCTAGAGATGCCTGAGCACTTCTCATTTTCACAGAATTATGGTAAGTCTATGGGAATGGGCTTTAAGGCAGGGGTGTTTTAAATCTCCTTGGCAGTCTGATGTGCTGCCATGGTTGAGAAGCATGCCTCTAATTTAATACTATGAAGTTAAGAAAAATTAGTCAGCAATGCCCCTTCCCTGTCCCAGAAATTAAAATGATTTCTATGCTTAAATTTGGCAAATTCGTAACATTTTCTTCTCTCAGCTGAATACCAAAATTCTCTTACATTTTTCCCACAGGAAGTATTTATTGCATTTTAGCCATTCATCTGTGGACCAATGAGACCTTCCTCATGTCATTTTTAGTCTGAACACTCTACTTCAACAAAGGTCTGACTTACTTCTGATATGGTAAAAAGTAAGTATTTCCTGGTCCTTGCATGACTTATTCAAATAAATGAGTTTCTGAAGTTCAGATTACTATTTCTAAGTCATCCTTGTATCAGCCTTTTTTTCCCCCAAAGGAATTGTATGAATAAGGGGTGAAGGGGATAGTAAGGCATTAGGAGATAAGGGCCTGTGGTAATCTGCACTTGTTTGTTGGGTGAGGCAGAAACTTTGTCTGGTGAACTTGTACTATGGGAAATTATGTAGTCTGCTCTGAAGAAGCTGTCACCCTTGGCTGTGAGTTACCAATGCGATTCTTTGGTCATAAGAACAATTATAAGAGCTGTCCTTTTGTTCTTGTTGTGAATATTTAACATCATCAGTGAGTCACCTTCTCAGGAAATTTTATAGCTTTTCACAGATCCGTTCCTTTTCCCTTTTTTCTGTAAATAGTTATGAAACAAATCTTTATTAATAAATTATATTTCTATAACCCCTTTTATTCTGCTAGGGCTCCCAGGTGACAACATATACAGAAATAAAAACATAAATAAAATTATTTCTTATGCCTTTTAAACTCTGCCTGTTGTCTGAAGCTATCATTGTTAATCCCAAGCATTTCACAAGTATTTTGAATAAAGTCCTTAAAATCCCCCAGTCTTGGAGGATGGCAACCTATTACAATGAACTATTTGTAAGATAAAGAGCTTTAAACTTTAAAAACAACTAAGAGATGTATAAAATCTGACTTTTTGGACAGAATAGAGCCTTGGAAGAAAGTGAAAAATCATGTGTTATATATTTTGGGGAAAATTTTTATAAAAATACACAGCATATAGCGCAAAAGTGTCATGTGAGAAAGTATCATGAATATATGGGATTATTTCAAAGACAGATGCATATTGGTTATGGAAGAATGGTAAAGTTCTCATAGAGTGCACTTGAACTTTTAGAATTCCATAGACATAAAACGTGCTGTGTTTTTGTTTTTTGTTTTTTTCGTCTTATACCTCAGTACATTTAAAATAAGCTTCATTTTCTTTTTTTGCTTACACACCGACATCAGAAACTGTCATGTCTGCATTACTTAGATTATAAACAAGAGTCATTGTCTGAGGTCAGGCACTTCGTATACTCTTTAGAATCAACTCATGTCACTGGAGACTAGCCAACTGTTTAGGCACTTCCCTGATTTGGATCACTCTGGGAATTAGACTGTAGCTCACAGTAACTGAGTCCTCGGAGGTCACTTGTTAGACCTGATACCTTTTTTAAAAAATCAGTCATCAGGACCGCAGCTTGCCTGAAACCAATTGATGATGTTAGTCTGTTTGTTTTCAGAGAATCCTGCGTACCAACATGGTTCTCAAAATCAGTGGGGCAATGATGAAGTGGTTAATCATTTGTTCTCTAGCCTTACACATATCTGAATTTATCATTAATCACCAGTGTCTGTGGGTGTGCTTGCATTTTTTTGGACTGGTGAGTTATAAAAATATATATGTAACTGGTGAATAATGATTAACCGGAAGTGTGTAGAGAAATATCAGCTCTGTCAGTTCCTTGTTTTGTGCTTAACTTGTGCCAGTATTCATTACTACAGAAGAACATTTGAATGACTTCATGTCAGCACTGTGACAAGCAGTTCAAATCTTTAGAAATCTTCATAAAATACTTTGAAGCCATGAACATTTTTAAAAATGTTCATTTAATTATTTATTTTCTTCTTAGTCATCCATTTTATACACACCAGTGTATACATGTCAATCACAATTGCCCAATTCATCACACCACCACCTCCAACCCCCTGCGTCTATCCCCTCCGGTGTCCATACGTTTGTTCTCTACATCTGTGTCTCAATTTCTGCCCTGCAAACTGGTTCATCTGTACCGTTTTCTAGGTTCCACATAATATGCGTTAATATACGATATTTGTTTTTCTCTTTCTGACTTACTTCACTCCATATGACAGTCTCTAGATGCATCCACATCTCTACAAATGACCCAATTTCTTTCCTTTTTATGGCTGAGTAATATTCCATTGTATATATGTACCACATTTTCTTTATCCATTCGTCTGTTGATGGACATTTAGGTTGCTTCCATGACCTGGCTATTGTAAATAGTGCTGCAAGGAACATTGGGGTGCATGTGTCTTTTTGAATATGGTTTTCTCTGGGTATGTGCTCAGTAGTGGGATTGCTGGGTCATATGGTAATTCTGTTTTTAGTTCTTTAACGAACCTCCATACTGTTCTCCATAGTGGTACCAATTTACATTCCCACCAACAGTGCAAGAGGGATCCCTTTACTCCACACCCTCTCCAGCAATAGTTTGTAGATTTTCTGAAGATGCCCATTCTAACTGTTGTGAGGTGATACCTCATTGTAGTTTTGATTTGCATTTCTCTAATAGTTAATGATGGTCAGCAGCTTTTCATGTGCTTCTTGGCCATCTGTATGTCTTCTATGGAGAAATGTCTATTTAGGTCTTCTGCCCATTTTTGGATTGGGTTGTTTGTTTTTTTTAATATTGAGCTGAATGAGCTGTTTATATATTTTGGAGTTTAATCCTTTGTCCGATGATTCATTTGCAAATATTTTCTCCCAGTCTGAGGGTTGTCTTTTTGTCTTGTTTATGGTTTCCTTTGCACTGCAAAATCTTTTAAGTTTCATTAGGCCCCATTTGTTTATTTTTGTTTTTATTTCCATTACTCTAGGAGGTGGATCAAAAAAGATCTTATTGTGATTTATGTCAAAGAGTGTTCTTCCTATGTTTTCCTCTAAGAGTTTTATAGTGTCCGGTCTTACATTTAGGTCTGTAATCCATTTTGAGTTTATTTTTGTGTATGGTGTTAGGGAGTGTTCTCATTTCATTCTTTTACATGTAGCTGTCCAGTTCTCTCAGCACCACTTATTGAAGAGACTGTCTTTTTTCCATTGTGTATCCTTGCCTCCTTTGTCATAGATTAGTTGACCATAGGTGCATGGGTTTATCTCTGGGCCTTGTATCCTGTTCCATTGATCTATATTTTTGTTTTTGTTCCAGTACCATATTGTCTTGATTACTGTAGCTTTGTAGTATAGTCTGAAGTCAGGGAGTCTGATTCCTCCAGCTCCATTTTTTTCCCTCAAGACTGCTTTGGCTATTCAGGGTCTTTAGTGTCTCCATATAGATTTTAAGATTTTTTGTTCTAGTTCTATAAAAAATGCCATTGGTAGTTTGATAGGGATTACATTGAATCTGTAGATTGCTTTGGGTAGTATAGTCATTTTCACACTATTGATTCTTCCAATCCAAGAACATGTTATGTCTCTCCATCTGTTGATATCATCTTTAATTTCTTTCATCAGTGTCTTATAATTTTCTGCATACAGGTCTTTGGCTTCCTAGGTAGGTTTATTCCTAGGTATTCTTTTTGTTGCAATGGTAAATGGGAGTGTGTCCTTAATTTCAATTTCAGATTTTTCATCATTAGTGTATAGGAATGCAAGAGATTTCTGTGCATTAATTTTGTATCCTGAAACTTTACCCAAATCATTGATTAGCTCTAGTAGTTTTCTGATGGCATCTTTAGGATTCTCTATGTATAATATCATGTCATCTGCAAACAGTGACAGTTTTACTTCTTCTTTTCCAATTTGGATTCCTTTTATTTCTGTTTCTTCTCTGATTGCCATGGCTAGGACTTCTAAAACTATGTTGAATAATAGTGGTGAGAGTGGACATCCTTGTATTGTTCCTGATCTTAGAAGAAATGCTTTTAGTTTTTCACCATTGAGAATGATGTTTGCTGTGGGTTTGTCATATATGGCCTTTATTATGTTGAAGTAGGTTCCCTCTATGCCCACTTTCTAAAGAGTTTTTTTTTATCATAAATGGGTGTTGAATTTTGTCAAAAGCTTTTCCTGCATCTATTGAGATGATCATATGGTTTTTATTCTTCAATTTGTTAATATGGTGTATCACATTGATGGATTTACATATACTGAAGAATCCTTGCATCTCTGGGATAAATCCCACATGATCATGGTTTATGATCCTTTTCATGTGTTGTTGGATTCGGTTTGCTCCTATTTTGTTGAGGATTTTTACATCTATATTCATCAGTGATATTGGTCTGTAATTTTCTTTTTTTTAATAGTATATTTGTCTGGTTTTGGTGTCAGGGTGATGGTGGCCTCATAGAATGAGTTTGGGAGTGTTCCTCCCTCTGCTATATTTTGGAAGAGTTTGAGAAGGATGTGTGTTAGCTCTGCTCTAAATGTTTGATAGAATTCACCTGTGAAGCCATCGGGTCCTGGACTTTTGTTTGTGGGAAGATTTTTAATCACAGTTTCAATTTCATTACTTGTGATTGGTCTGTTCATATTTTCTGTTTCTTCCTGGTTCAGTCTTGGAAGGTTATACCTTTCTAAGAATTTGTCCATTTCTTCCAGGTTGTCCATTTTATTGGCATAGAGTTGCTTGTAGTAGTCTCTTGGGATGCTTTGTATTTCTGTGGTGTCTATTGCAACTTCTCCTTTTTCATTTCTAATTTTATTGAGTTGAGTCCTCTCCATCATTTTCTTGATGAGTCTGGCTAATGGTTTATCAATTTTGTTTATCTTCTCAAAGAACCAGCTTTTAGTTTTATTGATCTTTGCTATTGTTTTCTTTGTTTCTATTTCATTTATTTCTGCTCTGATCTTTATGATTTCTTTCCTTTGGCTAACTTTGGGTTTTCTTTGTTCTTCTTTCTCTAGTTCCTTTAGGTGTTAGGTTAGATTGTTTATTTGAGATTTTTCTTGTTTCTTGAGGTAGGCTTGTATAGCTATACACTTCCTTCTTAGAACTGCTTTTGCTGCATCCCATAGGTTTTGGATCATCGTGTTTTCATTGTCATTTGTCTCTAGGTATTTTTTGATTTGCTCTTTGATTTTTTCAGTGATCTCTTGGTTATTTAGTAACGTATTGCTTAGGCTCCATGTGTTTGTGTTTTTTACATTTTTTCCGTGTAACTGATTTCTAATCTCATAGCGTTGTGGTCAGAAAAGATGCTTGATATGATTTCAATTTTCTTAAATTTACTGAGGCTTGATTTGTGACCCAAGATGTGATCTATGCTGGAGAATGTTCTGTGTGCACTTGTGTCATTTAAAGCTTGTGTTTCCTTATTAATTTTCTGTTTGGAATATCTGTCCATTCGTGTAAGTGAGGTGTTAAAGTCCCCCACTATTATTGTGTTGCTGTCGATTTCCTCATTTAGAGCTGTTAGCAGTTGTCTTATGTATTGAGGTGCTCCTATGTTGGGTGCATATATGTTTATAATTGTTATATCTTCTTCTTGGATTGATCCCTTGATCATTACATAGAGTCCTTCCTTGTCTCTTGTAACATTCTTTCTTTTAAAGTCTATTTTATGTGATATGAGTATTGCTACTCCAGCTTTCTTTTGATTTCCATTTGCATGGAATACCTTTTTCCATCCCCTCACTTTCAGTCTGTATGTTGTCCCTAGGTCTGAAGTGGTCTCTTGTAGACAGCATATATATGGGTCTTGTTTTTTTGTCCATTCAGCAAGCCTGTGTCTTTTGGTTGGAGCATTTAATCCATTCACATTTAAGGTAACTATTGTTAGGTTCCTATTACCATTTTCTTAATTGTTTTGGGTTTGTTATTGTAGGTCCTTTTCTTCTCTTGTGTTTCCCACTTAGAGAAGTTCCTTTAGCATTTGTTGTAGAGCTGTTTTGGTGGTGCTGAATTCTCTTAGCTTTTGCTTGTCTGTAAAGCTTTTGATTTCTCCATCGAATCTGAATGAGATCCTTGTCGGGTAGAGTAATCTTGGTTGTAGGTTCTTCCATTTCATCACTTTAAGTATATCATGCCACTCCCTTCCAGCTTGTAGAGTTTCTGCTGAGAAATCAGCTGTTAACCTTATGGGAGTTCCATTGTATGTTATTTGTCATTTTTCCCTTGCTGCTTTCAATAATTTTTCTTTGTCTTTAATATTTCCCAATTTGATTACTGTGTATCCTGGTGTGTTTCTCCTTGGATTTATCCTGTATGGGAGTCTCTGTGCTTCCTGGACTTGGGTGGCTATTTCCTTTCCCATGTTAGGGAAGTTTTTGACTGTAATGTCTTCAAATATTTTCTTGGGTCCTTGCTCTCTCTATTCTCCTTCTGGGACCCCTATAACATGAATGTTGTTGCATTTAATGTTGTCCCAGAGGTCTCTTAGGCTGTGTTCATTTCTTTTCATTCTTTTTTCTTTATTCTGTTCCACAGCAGTGAATTCCGCCATTCTGTCTTCCAGGTCACTTATCGTTCTTCTGCCTCAGTTATTCTGCTATTGAGTCCTTATAGTGTCGTTTTCATTTCAGTTATTGTATTGTTCATCTCTGTTTGTTTGTTCTTTAGTTCTTCTAGGTCTTTGTTAATCATTTCTTGTATCTTTTCGAGCTTTGCCTCCATTCTTTTTCCGTGGTCCTAGATCATCTTCACTATCATTATTCTGAAGTCTTTTTCTGGAAGATTGCCTATCTCCATTTCATTTAGTTGTTTTTCTGGGGTTTTATCTTGTTCCTTCATCTGGTACATAGCCCTCTGCCTTTTCATCTTCTCTGTCTTTCTGTGAATGTGGTTTTTGTTCCATGGGCTGCAGGATTGTAGTCCTTCTTGCTTCTACTGTCTGCCCTCTGGTGGATGAGGCTGTCTAAGAGGCTTGTGCAAGTTTCCTGATGGGAGGGACTGGTGGTGTGTAATGCTGGCTGTTGCTCTGGTGGGCAGAGGTCAGTAAAACTTTAATCTGCTTCTCTGCTGATGGGTGGGTCTGGGTTTCCTCCCTGTTGGTTGTTTGGCCTGAGGCGACCCAACACTGGAGCCTACCCGGCTCTTTGGTGGGGCTAGTGGTGGACTCTGGGGGGGCTCATGCCAAGGACTTCTTCTGCCAGTGTCCTTGTCCTCACGGTGAGACACAGCCACCACTCACCTCTGCAGGAGACCCTCCAACATTAGCAGGTAGGTCTGGTTCAGTCTCCTATGGGGTCACTGCTCCTTCCCCTGGGTCCTGATGTGCACTCTACTTTTTATGTGCCCTCCAAGAGTGGAGTCTCTGTTTCCCCCAGTACTGTTGAAGTCCTGCAATCAAATCCCACCAGCCTTCTAAGTCTGATTCTCTAGGAATTCCTCCTCCTGTTGCCGGACCCCCAGGTTGGGAAGCCTGATGGGGGGCTTGGAGTCTTCACTCCAGTGTGTGGACTTCTGTGGTATAAGTGTTCTCCAGTTTGTGAGTCACCCACCCAGCAGTTACAGGATTGATTTTATTGTGATTGCTCCCCTCCTACCATCTCATTGTGGCTTCTCCTTTGTCTTTGGTTGTGGGGTATTCTTTTCTGGTGAGTTCCAGTGTCTTCCTGTCAATGACTGTTCAGCAGTTAGTTGTGATTCCAGTGTTCTCAAAAGAGGGAGTGAGAGCATGTCCTTCTACTCCACCATCTTGAACCCTGAAGCCATGAACATTTTCACTGTGGCATATAATGACAGATAATCTTTCTTTATCGTTCTCTATGTATTGCCTGGGTTCAGACTTGGGAGAGGATGTCCCACAACTGAAAAATTTTTTATGTGTCAGTTTTTTAAGGGTCTTATTTAAGTTTTTACTCCCTCGCTGTTTATATCCACATAGTTTAAAAATTATTTAATTCCTTCTCTAAGCCCAAATGTATTCTTTCAAATTTAGATTTATCTCAGTTTTATTTTGGGAAAATTGTTAGACCTGAAAGTGGTGACTTCTCCGTATACTCTGTGGCACCAGACATTAAACCACTTGGGGTTTGCTCTTGCCTTGAGGCCAGACAACCACCCACATTGTAGTCTCAGTAGGTAGAGTTGCTCAATTATGTTTTGGTTTGGTGAATCTGAGGTTTATTCTCTTCTGTGAATTTATCATTCTTGATTGGCCTTTTCAAGGACAATTCTTTGTTAGCTTTTAGAATGTGAGGTATATAAGCCATGGTTCCTCAAAATCCCTGTTATGTCTCTGCTCAATTATCCAGTTTCACTTCTAGTACTTAGCATTGGCCAATCAGAGGCATACATGAATAAAGTTCCGAATTGGTCAGATATGGCTATCAGAACCAAAACGATGGCCATGTGAGTTTGTGAGTGCACACACATAATCACTGAGAATCTCAGGCAAGTTTCTTTGACAAACATAGTCTTTTTTGTCCTTGTGTCATGTATTTGCTTCTTGAATCTCCAGTGCCTTACTAACTCCTTTGTTTTTGAGTGCACTATATTTACTCCCTGTTGTTTCCACTTCTGCTAAATCCCAGTCTTATAGAGTGTTTTCAAGAAATACCTATAGCATTTCTTTTTGGATAGAGAAATTAGAATGCAGAGGATTGACTTGACTTTCATGATTTGAAATAGAGGTATTTCAGGCATTTGGCTCATGAGCCACCTTTTTAAACCTTGTCTGGTATGTAGGAGACACTCTATAAATATTTCTTAAGTGAATGATTGAACATTGAATTAATCTTTAATGGTGCCAGCCAACCTCACACCTTATCATATGTCTTCTCTTTGCAGGTCACATATTTCAGAGGTTTTTCACTGTGATACAGTCTCAAATTCGAACTCCTTATCTTGTCAGTGAAGTTTCAAAATGATTTGCATCATATGTATTTTCAATCTTATCTTACATTTTGTCCTTGCAAGAGAGAAAATTAAATCATTAATGCTAATACTAAGTCACATACTTATTACACAGGAATAATATACATATAACACACTCTTTGTGGGGGTTTTTTGAATGATGGTGTAGGTATTTGAACATAATATATTAAATATCTGAACGTTATGAAAGATCTATATGCTGAAAACTATAAAACATTGATTAAGGAACTTGAAAATGATACAAAGAAATGGAAAGATATCCTGTGTTCTTGGATTAGAAGAATTAATATTGTTAAAATGTCCATACTGCCCAAAGCAATCTACTGATTTAATGTAATCCCTATCAAAATACCCATGACAGTTTTCACAGAACTAGAACAAATAATCCTAAAATTTATATGGAACAACAAAAGACCCCAAATAGCCAAAGCAGTCTTGATAAAGAAGAACAAAGCTGGCGTCATCATACTCCCTGACTTCAGACTATTCTACAAAGCTACAGTGATCAACACATTATGGTACTGGCACAAAAATGGATACATAGATCAATGGAACAGAATAGAGAGGCCAGAAATAAACCCAGACACTCATGTTTAATTAATCTATGACAAAGGAGGCAAGATATACAATGGATAAAAGACAGTCTCTTCAATAAGTGGTGCTGGGAAGACTGAATAGCTACATGTAAAAGAGTGAAATTAGAACATTCTCTAACACCACATACAAAAATAAGCTCAAAATGGACTGAAGACCTAAATGTAAGACCTTAAAACATAAAACTCCTAGAGGAAAACATCGGCAAAGCACATTTTGACATAAATTACAGCAATATTTTTTTGGAACTGCCTTCTGAAGTAAAGGATATAAAAGCAAAAATAAACAAATGAGACCTATTTAAATTAAAAGGTTTTTCAAAGGAAAGGAAACTCAACAAAACGAAAACACAACCTACTGAATGGGAGAAAACATTTGCAAATGATATGACCAATAAGGGATTAATATCCAACATATATAAATAACCCATACAACTCAATATCAAAAAAGCAAACAACCTGATTTAAAAATGGGCAGAAAAATTAAATAGATTTTTTCCAAAGAGGAAATGCAGATGGCCAATAGGCATATGAAAAGATGCTGAACATTGCTAATCATCAGAGAAATGCAAGTGAAAACCACAGTGAGATAGCACCTCACACCTGTCATAATGGCTATCATCAAAAAGACCACAAACAACAAATGTGGATTTGGAGAAAAGGGATCCCTTGTACACTGTTGGTGGGAATGTAAATTGGTGCAGCCACTATGGAAAACTATATGGAGGCTTCTAAAAAAATTGAAAATAAAACTATTATTCAGCAATTTTACTCCTATGTATATATTCAAAAATGAAAACAGTAATTCAAAATGAACATGCACCCCAATGTTCATAGCAGCATTATTTACAATAGCCAAGACATGGAAGCAACCTAAGTCTCCATCAACAGATGAATGGTTAATGAAGATGTTTCATATACACACACACACACACACACACACACATACACATGTATATTTCATTAGTCATGAGAAGGAATGAAAATCTGCCATTTGCAACAATGTGGATGGACCTAAACAGTATTATTCTTTTTAATTTTTTAATTTTTTTAAATTTTTGGCTGTGTTGGGTCTTCATTGCTGCATGTGGGCTTTCTTTAGTTGCGGCAAGTGGGGGCTACTCTTCGTTGTGGCTGCATGGGCTTCTCTTAACAGTATTATTCTTAGTGAAACATGTGAAGCCAGAGAAAGACAAATACTCTGTTATCACTCATATGTGAAATATAAAAAAATAGAATAAATGAATGTATGTAACAAAACAGAAACAGATATAGAAAACAAACTACTGGTTACTAGTGGGGGCAGGGAAGTGGGGAGGGGAAAGATAGGGGTATGGGATTAAGAGAGACAAACTACTACATATAAAATAGGTAAGCAACAGGATATATTGGGTATAACAGGATATAAAATAGGTACAGCACAGAGAAACGTAGCAATTATTTTGTAATAACTTTAAATGAAGTTTAATCTATAAAAATATTGAATCATTATGCTGTATATCTGAAACTAATATAATATTGTAAATCAACTATATTTCAATAAAAATTTACCAATTTTCCTCATAGAAAGTAACATATTTTTGTAAAAATATCCTGCTAGTATTCAGAAATAAAGCATTTGAAAAACAAAATAAATAAATATTTGAATATTATCTCTTTTCAGACTACATTTAATGCTGAGAACCAACTGAATGAGATTTCTTTCTCATTGATTTTGCTATTCATTTTTAGTCATATTAACCAAAAAAGCATTATGAAGATGTAGTGACTATATCTATGAACTGATATAGTTTTTAGTTCAAATTTCTTTGGTGAAAACTGCTGGCTGAAATATATTTAGAATTTTTTCCCTTTTTTTTTTCCTGTAATTTTCAATGGTTCAAAAGGAAAGAAAAAGTCAAAATGAATGCAACTTTAAATAAAATTTCACCATATTAAATGAATACATAATGTTAAATATTATGAAGAAATTACAAAAAAAAGGAGAATCTAGGAAGTAGAAACTATACATATATAATAATTATGTATGTATATATATAATTATAGTACATATTGAATGTGAACATTTTTCACTTATTTTGTTAGAATATTTTGAAAAGATGAAGAAAATTAAATCTCGACAATGATGAAAACAAATAGGAATTTGTGATATATGAAATATGGTTTTGTCTAGATTTTGTGTATACTCAGTATAAACAGTTGCTAAAGTTATTAGACAATGACAAGACTGGAAAAAAATAAATTTATACTCGATATCAGGAAAAGACCTTTGCCTTAATTTCTCTAATCATATATTCTGATGCTTCTTCTCAGCATTTAAACATGCTTAAATATCTTCCTCTTCAAAGCCATAATAAAGCACCAAACAGAACCAACCCAAAAAACACTGTCTCAGAATCAATTTCTCTTCTAGCTTCTACCTTTTTCAATTTTATCCTCAGATCCAAAATTCTCACAAGACTTGTCGACCCAAGTGGCAACATTTCGTCACTTCCCATTCACTCCTTAGTCCATTCTAATCTGGCCTTTTCTCTCTTTGCTTCAGCAAGTTAGTTCTCCTTTAAGACCACTGGTGAAATCCTTGTCCCTAAATCGATTTATGTACTTCACTTCTTATTAGCAGCTGACACGTTTGACGGCTTTCCTTAAAATACTTCCTTGACTTCAGCTGTGTGGTTCTCCCTTTTACCTTTTGGGCCACACCTTTCCTTTACAGGCTCATTTTCCTCTACCTGGACATTAAATGCTGAAATTCCTCAAGACTATCCTTTGCTCCCTTCCGTTTTCTGTGTATTCTCTCTAGGGTATATAATTCACACCCACAGTTTAATTTACTGTCTATATGATAAGGGCTCTGAAATTGGTATTTTGATCTCAGACTTCTCTTAGCTCCAGTTTTGCATATACATACTGTGCCTACTTAAAATCTCTTTTTAGATGTTTCAAAGGTGGCTTAAACTCAACATGTCTAAAATTTCATCCATTACCTTCTGTTCTAAACTCATTATCCTCCTGTATTTCATATCACGGTGAATTCTACAACATTTCATCCAACCTTCTTCTGTGCTGTGCTCCAACTACACTGGCCTGCCTGCCATTCTTTGAAAAAACCAAGATAATTTCTATCAGAGGACCTCTACATTTGCTTTTCCCTCTGCCCTGAATGTCCTGCCTCTAGAGCTTTCCGTGACTCTATCTTACTCTTTACTTACTTATTTTAATAAAGGCACTTTATTTATCTTTTTAAATATTTATTTGCTTATTTGGCTGCGCTGCATCTTAGTTGCAGCACACGGGATCTTCATTGCTGTGTGCGGGGTCTTTGCTACGGCATGCAGGATCTTTTAGCTGCAGCAGGATCTTTAGTTGGGGCATGCGGGCTCTTAGTTGAGGCATGTGGTATCTAGTTCCCTGACTAGAGATCGAACACGGGCCTCTTGCTTTGGGAGCACAGTCTTAACCACTGGGCCACCAGGGAAGCCCCTATCTTATTCTTTATTCACTTCTCATTTTAATAGTACCTGCTCAAAAAGCTCTCCCTTGAGCATCCTATCTAAAGGAGTGGCTCACCTGCTCCTGTTGTTCTCTATGTATTTCTGTTTTTCTTTTTTGTGCTTATAAGTATCTATTATGATGTTATATTTTATATGTGTATTGCATTTTCTCCCAACTAGAATTTAAGCTCTTTAAGGGAAGTTAACTTTGTTGTGTTGTTCATAACTGTCAAAAATACTCTCTGCAACAAGTCAGTTTTACTTACTAGTCCCCAAATTCCTTCCTTTCTCTTTATCCCCATTGCCACTGTCCTAGTCTGAGCAACCATCGTCTCTTGCCTGCAATAGCTTCCTAACCACATCCATTTAGTTACCTTTAAATACGCATATTTTCTGCCCTGCAACTAGACTGGTATTTTTACAGAAGCAAATCTGATAATGCTTCTTTACTCTTTAAAAACATTCAAGCATTTCCCATTATTCTCAAGATAATGATCAAAATCTTTAACATGAGCTGTAAAGCCAAGCATGATCCCCTTCATCTCTTACTGCTTTTCCCCTTGCTCTCTTTCTTCCAACTACTCTGGTGTTCTGAAGTTTCCTCAGATGCATCATTTCCCTCCCATCTTGGATTCTTTCATATGTTTCTTTGGCTTGGAAGTTTCTTCAACTGCTCCTACCCCCAGCTCTAGATTTAACCTGGTTAATCCCTACCTACTCTTCAAATTTTTCAGTCCAAAGTCCAATATACTGTGTGCCTGGCACTGTGCTGCGATCGAAAATATAATGGTGATCTGAAAAGACAAGACTCTACTCTCTTACCCTTTAAGCCTAGAGCAGAAACCTGATATAAAGTAACTTGGCTCCCAATACTAACTCTTTCTAACCCTGTAACCCTTTCGCAATTTGTAACTATACATATTTATGAATTTATGAGATTGGTTTTTACCTCCCTCCCTAAGCAGTAAGCTTCATGATTTGCAGTATGTATCTGTGAAAAAACTAAAAAAATATACATCCATATAGTATATACTTCTTGAACACTAACTATGGTACATATTCGAACCCAAACTTGACTTCAATAATAATATCTTGTAAATCTATCAAATATCTTCAATGAAGACAATTCCATGGTTAAAATTTGAAGCTTCTGTTATTACACACTCAGCTCAAGCTTTACATTCTCTCTTTTGTATAATCTAAGTTTTATTTCTAAGCATACCTGTAATTATGTTTAATAGGAATTTTGCTTGTGCTCTTGTTTACAGTATCCTTTGATGAAATTGCAACTTTGGTCAAATATAATCCTGATTGAATGGGTTCAGTGGTCTTCGCCGCAAGCATTTAACTTAATCTGTTGGCAACATGGAGAGAACACATTTCTTTCTATCTGGCAGGATATTAACTCATTTCAGCCACGGAAGCTGTAATTTTCTGAATGGTATCCTAGTGGCTGGCAAAAGTTAATGCAGGTTTCCAGTCCCTTCCTCATGCCAATGGTACGATTTACACACTGAGAATCTGCTAGATGTATGTTGTATCAAACCAATGCATGATGTAAAACATGATGAGTTTAATTCAGCAAGTGTGTTTTGAATCCTAATCTGTGAAAACGCTTTTTTCAGCACTAGTAGAGGGGATAGACTACAAAGTATGAGAGAGTCAGAACCTTCAATAACATTGAAGACTTATTAGGGTGATAAAACTTACACACATTTCCATGGGGACTTCTTGCCATCATCCAATAGCATTATTTATTCTTGACTTTTTCCAAACACTAATTGCCTTTTCCAAATTCCCTCTCTGTAAGAAGCCCACTATTTGTGTGGTTATGCAATTTTGAAATCTTGGAATTCTATGAGGCTAACCTCTTTCATAGCCTGAGTCTACTAGGTCTTCAAGTGGTATCTCTCCCTGTTCAAAACTCACTCTTTTTTTAAACCCTATCATTTTCATTCCTGTGACTCACATTGCCTTTCTCTTTTTACCCAACGAAGACATAAGTTTCTAAACTATTTTATAGAGCTGGGCCAGTGGGATGTCATTTAGCCAGAAAAAAAAATGTGAATGGCACCCTATGGGCTATGCAAAGAGGCAGCTCTCCTATAGAGGATCATCTAACCAAATATTTTAAAATTGGTTCTCAAGTGCTTGAAACCTTCAAATGAAAAGGAATTCACTATTTAATTAATTTTGAGGTTGGATATTTCTAATGGTGGTAATTGCAGTATACTAAAATCTATCCTTTCTTTTTTGGTTCTTACTTCTTCTTCCATTTAATGCTCTAAATATTTGGAGAAACCATAGTGCCCTATAAGATCTGAACATCATCAGATATGTTCACCTTTTCTCTAATTATTTCTCACATGGTAAGGTATCTAGACCCCCTAAAAGGCCCCTTGAGCCGAGACAGAGCTGGAATGTACTTCTCTAGATTTTAAGCTAATAGATTTGAAGAAAAGCTTCTGTTTTCTCATAACTGGATTTATTTTTACCCAAGAGACTACAAAATTCTGTTGAATGTGATATTGTAATGATACTATATTTCAACATATTTGTTTCTAAATGTGATAAAGGGGAAATACACATTCTGGGCAGAGATGTACTTTAAGAGCTTTAACCCACAGATTGTACATATCATAGGCATTCCTTAAGACAGTTGGTTGACAGACTTTCCATTTTAGCTGCTATTTGAGGCTAAACAAACCAATACTCTACATTTGATAAAATTGAATTGACTCAAAATTGGGGGAGATATTTGAGTCTCTGTACTGAAGTGAAATCTGAAAAAACAAGTTTACTTTTAACTCTAACATGAAACTTTAGTAGGATTTCTAGGTGCAAAATATACTTGAAGTGACAAATTGGACTTTGAATAATTGGTTAACATAGCAAGTATTCTGTGCTTTGGAAGCTAGGTCACTTTATGCAGGATAACTTGAATAAAATTAATATAATATTTCTGCATATTTTCTCCGTGTTAAAAGATTGCTCATTTTCCACCAAAGGAGATGTTAAAATACTCAAAAGCATATTTTTTTGTTCCCTGTATGCTCTCAGGAGCTAAGAGTGATACTGTCTCCATGCCTTTTACTTTAGAATATGATAAAAAAATTCAAATAATTATTTAGGATACAAAGTATGAGAGCTAGTTGAAACAGAGTGTGCACTTTGTAAAAGCAGCCTATTTGATCTGTTGACCACCTGCCTTGCGATTGTAGCTGTTAATATGATTTCTATAATCCAGAGGCAAAGAGATGAGAATGCGGCCATGGAATACATAATTGATAGATGGAGACCCTCTTCTCATTCTCTGTTATTGCAGTAGATGGTAATGCTACTTTAGGGACAATAAATTGTAAAGGAAACAGAGCCTTCTTTATTTTCTCTTATCAGCCCTGTAAAGCAGGGACCATTTTGATAAACTTAGGTAGAGTAGCCCAGGGAGCATTACATCAGACTCTCTAGATGAACCATAAAGTTATTTTTGCCAGTACTCCTGGGATAAACTATCACCGTAACCTCTTTATACATCTTTCTGTCAGGAATACTAATACTGTTTATTTTAATGCCCACAGTTTTAGATGCAATAATTTGTTTGAATTCTTCCCTTATCAGGATAGTTCCATTTATATTCAGACATCCCTAGTGATATCCTGATTGTGAAATGCAGTGGGTGTGTTTCTGTCATTGGCTTATTGGAACTTGAGGCTGCATTTGACGTTTCTGTGATATTCTACTTTCACATGCTTCTTGTAATGTTCCTCTCTACTCCCTTCATGTTTTCCTATCTCACTATCCATCCCTCAAATGTATGTGTTTCTCATGGTGGCAGATCCTGCTAATTACTCAATATCCATTCTTTTCTTTTTTTTTTACTAGTGGGTTCCTGATTTTAATGGGGCCAAACCATACTACAGGTAAATGTAGTCACTTTTCCAGACTCCTCTGAGAACAGTTCTGGGCAATGAGATGGAATAAAAAATTCTCAAGGGTGGGCTTCTGGAAAAACTATTGTTTTCTAGATAGAAAGGGGTATTTGCCTTTTCCCTT
Source organism: Mesoplodon mirus (assembly GCF_964341445.2). Classification (NCBI taxonomy): domain Eukaryota; kingdom Metazoa; phylum Chordata; class Mammalia; order Artiodactyla; family Ziphiidae; genus Mesoplodon; species Mesoplodon mirus. The sequence goes on from NC_138980.1 coordinate 159,000,941, forward strand.
TCCCCTTATTCTTGCCAAGAATTCAAAGCATGCATATTAGATTCCTGAAGATAGACAAGCTTCCTTGTGACCTTGAGGGCGAAAAGCAAAGCCAAGGAGACTTGGAAAAGCAAAGCCAGACAGATCATCGTTCTTTATTTCTTTTTTGATCTACCTCCCTCTGGACTTCTCATTTTGTCATAAAAATAAATCCCTCTTTGGTTAAGCTACTATGATTTTTGCTTACTTGCAGCCTGAAGCAAATCATGCCAATCTTTGCTTAAGTATTGTGTTTTTTAAATGTTTAAAATCTTTTAGTATTTTTGTGTTTTCTTATATTTTACTTTGTTTTTGTATTATGTTTTTTAACTATTAGTTAGCACAATGTCTCACTTTAATGACAACTCCTTAAATGCAGAGGTTGTGTTCTTCACTCCTGTACCCAAACTACCTTACATTGGGAACTCATTCTCTGATTTGTTATACATGAATAAGAAACAGAGTTGGGAATTACAGAATCCATGGAATGTTTGCTATTTTTGTACTATTCAAACTTTTCATTATGTTGTCGTTTTTTGGTAAAAAGTATAATAATTTTTAGTGAAGCCCTAAAAAATAGTAATTGAGTGCAAGTTTCCTGATAACCAGGAATTGCAGAGAACCCATCAAGGCAGGGAGGTCAGCTTTAAACAGACTGACTTCTATAATTTAATAGAAAGGAAGGAGGAGAGGATGGCTGTAGATGGGTGATGGTGTGAATAATCAAGTATTCAGAAAGAGAAGAGACTATGGTCTGAGAGTGGCAATCTTCTGGTTTTACTTCTTTGCTAGTTTTCTAGTGTGTCTAACACCACTGTCATACTTTAGAAATGTATCCCTCTCCCGGACAACTTCCATGGCCTCCAGCTTTGTTTTCTCAAATTAATCCACAATCATCAGGATCCCATCTAAAATGAAAACTTGGCCTTGTCAGTCCATTGTCTAAAAGCCCTTCAAAGCCCCTTTTGCCACAGGTAAAAATCTAAGCATGGCACACTGTTCGCTCCTGGTCCGCTTGCCTTGTTCCTTCCCACTCCACGCCTTGTACTTCAGTGCCTCGTCTGCTGGGAACGTTTGCACTGTTCTGCGTGGCCCATGTCCCTGTTTGACCGCACACACCTTCACAGGTTGTCTTCATTGCCTGTGCTCCTGATCACTTACCTGGTTGCTTGGCTAATGCCTCTTCATATTTTACGACTAAGTTCTACTCTGTCTACTAAGGAAGCTTCAAACACTTAATTGCTGTGCAACCTTAAATAAGTTACTAAACACTTTACTTTCCTCATTAGTAAAGTGGGGATAATAATGGAACCAACCTTGTGGAGCTGTTGTGAGGTTGGAATGGGTCAACACACGAAACTACTTAGAACCTAGTAAATAAGCACACACTGTATTAGTCCTGTATATATTAATGATCATTAAAATAACTTTTCCAATCCTTTTCCAACAAAGCTGAATTAAATATATCTGCAATATGTTCCCATAATGCCGTGTCATATTTGTAATTTTTGACTTAATCCTTGACAGGCAGTACAGAAATATATCTGCAATATGTTCCCATAATGCCGTGTCATATTTGTAATTTTTGACTTAATCCTTGACAGGCAGTACAGCATTGTGGAGCCAGAGTACATGGGTTTTAATTTTTGTTCTGCTACTTACTAGCTGTATGGCCATGAGAAGGTTAATAACCTCTCTGTGCCTCATTTTCCTCACTAGTAAAATAGGTATAATATGGAATCTATTTCACAGATTGTTGTGAGGAATAAATGAGTTAATATATGATAAGCTCTTAGGGCAGTGCCTGGAATACATGTTTTTAACCACCAGAAAGTAAGCTTTCTTTTTTCCCCAGCTTTATTGAGATATAATTGACATATAATATTGTGTAAGTTTAAAGTATACAACATAATGATTTGATATATGTATATATTGAGAAATAATTACTACAAAAGGTTAACTAAAACATCCATCACCTCACATAGCTACAGTTGTGTGTGTGTGTGTGTGTGTGGTGAGAACTTTTAAGATCTATTCTCTTAGCAACTTTCAAATATGCAGTATAATATTGTTAACTATGGTCACCATGTTGCAAATTACATCCTTAGAACTTATTCATCTTATAACTTGAAGTTTATATCCTCTGGCCAACTTTGCCAATTCTTCTCCCCCCAACCCCCCTACACACACACCCCAATAATATGTACACAGACCACCCCAGGTGACCACCAATCTGTTGTTCCTATGAGTTTGGTTTCTTTAGATTCATATAAGTTGCATCATACCATATTTATCTTTCTCTGTCTATCTCACTTGGCATAATGCCCTCAAGTTCCAAAGGTCCATCTGTGTTGCAAATGGCAGAATTTCCTTCTTTTTTATGGCTGAAATATATATATCACATTATTTGTATCCATACATTCATTCATCAGTGGGCACTTACGTTGTTTTCACGTTTTGGCTCTTGCAAACAATGCTGCAGTGAACGGCCAGAGGGGTGCAGATATCTCTTTGAGGTAGTGATTTCATTTCCTTCAGATATATACCCCAAAGTGGAATTGCTGGATTATATGGTAGTTCTATTTTTAAGTTCTTCTTTGATCCATTTGTTGTTCAGGAATGTGTGGTTTAATTTCCATATTTTTCTTAATTTTCCAGCTTTTCTCCTGTTATTGGTTTTAGTTTCACACCAATGTGGTCATAAAAAATACTTGGTATAATTCCTATCTTCTCGAATTTGTTGAGACTTGTTTTGTATTCTAACATATGATCTATCCTGGTGAATGTTCTATCTGCACTAGCGAAGAAACCCTGGTCATCTTGTCTATGGGTAGTTGCTAGTTGGTCTTCTTGTGAGGGAGACTGAAGTCAGGAACCACCCATGTCATTATCCTGATGACCAAAAGTGAGCTTTCTGAAGGCAGGGGTTGTGACATTCATTTTATAAATTTATAGTTGGCATGCATCAAATCTTTCTTGAATGAATAGATGACTTTTTTCTTTTTGTTTCACAAAGAAAAAAATTAAAAGTAAAAACTGATGAAGTTTTATTTAAACATTTCTAAGTTTACTGTTCTGAGTGAGATCATTGGCACACAGTGGGTTTCACCATTCCTCTGCTAGTATTTCTTTATTCCTGTCAGATTTAATAAGGACCATAATAAAACTTAGAGAAAACATTAAACTGCTGACACTTGAAATATCTAGTTAGAAAATCTCATGTTCTCACTGTTTTCACTCCCCTAGTTCCTGACTGTATTAAGCAGGTTTATTTAAGGGCAACTTAGTTCATGAGAGAACTTATTCTGGGTGACAGATTGTACTGAGCCTGTGCTGTGTATGTTTCCATCACACGGCACTGTAATGGATGAAGCATTTGTTGAACTTCCTTCTATTTTATCACTGGGTTGCCAGATCACTTGGGTCAGGTGAGTTCCTCTTAGAGCCACACACTCACTGCTGGAGCTTGGCCCCTCTGGAAACAATCTCCTAAATCAGCTTGAAGATTTTAAGCAAGCATGTAACGTGATAAAGTGTGTATTCTGAAAACATCAAAATCGAGTCCATGGGGAGAAAGACTGGGGTAGCCCAGGCCAGAAACCAAGATAGAAACAACCATGGCGTAGAGAGAAAGGGATAGATTTGGGAAATGTTAAGGATTTATAACAGGCAATTATTGTTACTGACTAGAGGTGATGAAGGATATTAGAATGGCTCCCATGTATCTAGATTATATTACTGGATGTAGAGGGACCATTAATCAGTGTAGAGAGAAAAGGAGAAAAATTAAGTTTTATTAGGGAAAAGTAATAACTTCTGTTTATAGGGGTGTCTGTGGCCAGATGGATGTGCCTGGCGGGCAGTTGTTACAAGGGTCTGGATCTCAGGAGGGTATCCAAGGCTGGAGATACAGGTTCAGGAATCATTACTATATGAGTTTTCATGGAGGCCATTGTTGAGGACATCACAGCTAAAGTATATACAGCAAGGCAATAAACAGAGAATGAGCTGTAACTTGGCATAGTGGCAAACTGGTTTATATTTTAGAGATAAGGAACAAAAGATCTTGGAACATTTCAAGAATCTTCTTCTGGAAAGTCCATACTTAAGGTCATGGAAAAAGCCTGGTGTCTTTTCTCAGAGATCTTAAAAACCAGAGTTTTTTCTGATTTGTATTTATACTGATGATTCAACAAAAGAGTATATGTGTAAAATATAAAACACAAAACAAAGCAAGCAAACCACCAAAACCCAAAATTCTTAGGTATAGTTTTAGTTGTAAACAACCTCCATTTATCCTTTTTAATAAGAGAAGGCTGTAGGGCAGTCCTGCACTTTGAATTTATAGGGGTTTTTTTTCCCAGTGTGAAAAGTAGGTTTTTAGTACATATGCACATGTACATACACCATTGACACAAAAGTTTTATAAAACAACACTCTTAATTCTTGTGATACACTCAGTATTTTTCATTTCATTCCATTCCATTTATTCCATTTCATTCTGTTCCTTTTATTCCATCTTCCACTGTAAAAATAAATAAATTTTGATTTAATGACCCCTCAAGTTGTTTTTGCAAACTACTATGAGGGCACAACCCATAGTTTGAAAATCTGCCTTTATAATTCTTCTGAATCTTATATAAAGATGAATTCTACTAGTAATACCTTTATTGAAAGTAGGCTGGGTATGAAAGAGTTTTTAGGAGACTAATTAAGGCCCTTATGGATCTTGTCACAGGATCTTGCCGAGGAGTTCTAAACCAGTAAGTTAATCATTTATTCATTTCCCATTCAGCCAATGGATAATTATGGACTACCTACTCAGCCGGGCAAGGCACCATGCTAGTTGTTGGGGATAAAGCATTCAACACCAGGCAGATCCAGAATTTGTGGGATTGAAACTTATGTAATTTAGGTACCCATTTTAAGAAAAAGAATGTAAGATTGCAAATACAAAATTAGGTGCCAAAGTGATTATTTATGATGAAAAAATATCACATCATACTCTTCAAGCTTCAGGTCCCTTTTGTGTATGATCCCTTTAGGCAATTCACCAAAAATGTTCACACAATAATTCTCACTGATTGCAGCCTTAGTTATCACCTCACCTAGAACACTCTGTAACTTTCTGCAACTTCCACCCCTCACAGGGACCTCTGTAAGCAAATGGACAACAACCTGATGTTTTATTAGCTTCAAAGTAAATCTACCTTTGTTTACATTTGTATAAACAATATCAACCCACTTGTATCCTCTGGGCAAGGCAGACACAATTAAGGGACTAGTCATGTAACACATTATTCAATTATATTGTGTGGTGGAGAAATACAAAAAACTAGGAGAACATATAGTAGGAAAATCAGACCTAATCTGTGGCAGAGGGAAGACTTTCCTGAGGAAAGGTTCACTGGAGAGAGTCAAGCTCATGAGCTGTAATCATAGGCCAGATCCAGGAACTGGTATTGATTTGCAAGCTGTCTGCACTGGACCATGACAAGACACATTCAGTAACTTAGAGTAAGTGTTCAGAACCTTTTAAAATAATTTGAAGGAACAATTTTATATCCATGAAATCCAATAAATGGCTTATGCTTGTATTTTGCATATTCTTTTATTTTTTATTTTGTTTTCCCAGAAATTCATTTTTCTTGTAGTAACAAAAATATGAATCTGGGCTTCCCTGGTGGCGCAGTGGTTGAGAGTCCGCCTGCCGATGCAGGGGACACGGGTTTGTGTCCCGGTGCAGGAAGATCCCACATACTGCAGAGGAGCTGGGCCCGTGAGCCATGGCCGCTGAGCCTGCGTGTCCGGAGCCTGTGCTCTGCAACGGGAGAGGCCACAGCAGTGAGAGGCCCGCGTACCGCAAAAAAAAAAAAAAAAAAAAAAAAAAAAAAGAATCTGCACAGACTGGGGGAAAAGCCTGGTCTTTCCCCATTGATAGACTAAGAAGTGTTGTCAGAGACTTTCCTTGCAGCTGAACCCCATACCCCTCCACTTTCTGCTCGCCATAGTTAGAGTAAATAAAATTAAAGTGAAAATAAAGCAACATTTAGAATAAGGACTAAACATCAAGAAGTATTATCATTACCTTAAAATAAAAAATTGTATGGTTAATAAGAAACGATAATGATGTTAAAAAATAGGATATGAGAGTTAAAAAAAATTCAAAGCAGGCCATGAAAAATTAGGAGGTGGTAACTTTTTAAAAACATATCAAACCATTAAAAGGATAAATCCTTACATAATATAAACTAATATTAAAAGAGTGCAAATGACAATGAAACTTTTCATTTGGGAGCTAAAATACAAACGGGTACACGTGTACTCCCAACACCAGGCATGTTCTTTGGCTGAGAGCCAATGGGTAGAGCTAGATCCCTTGGTCTTGTTCTGGGTACCTGATGGTCCCAGCATCCGTGCAGGGAGGAGACAGTGCATTCTCTGCAGTGCATGGTGTGTCTGTCTCCATATTTCCAGTGTGCAATCCAGCTGCTCCACTGGATTATCAGAAATCCCCATGTAAAGTTGATCAAATGGAGATGTGGTGATCACATTCCCAAGTGAGTCAATAGAACACCTGTTGGAAACAAAAGGGCAGTATATTTCACTTTTTAAAATTCAGAGCAAATTTAACTTTTTGATATTTATGAACTAAGAAAGGCTTTGCTTCTAAACATTTAATTTCAGTTCACGGCAGTCAGTAAAAGAATGTTTAAGCCTTAAAGGAAGAGGTATGCATTTTACCTTAAACACCAGACTTTAACTCACTTTAAAAATAATTTCTAAGTATTCAGGAGAATTTAACCTTTTCACAGTATTTTTATTAGGTTCATGGATAGAAAAAGTAAGAAACAAGTATCATATTTATATTGTAAATCTCCCCCAACCCCCTTTTCTCATTATTCTTTGTTTTAAACTCACTCATCACACGTTTTCTACTTTAAGAATAATGTTGTTTTAACATGATCCCTGATTCCTCAAGTAAAATTTATATAATTCCTTCCGCCAATAAATAATAAAAATTTGGTTAAGAGAGGCTTTATTAATGCGGTACAAAACACACTATTTTTTATAACTTGCTTATCATAAAAGATATTCAAAGTATGACTTCTTTCAGTCGAGTTAAATTAGCAGACTGCTCACTGTTTGATCATGTGTTTACCTCTGTAGGCTCCCATTATTGCAAAATATGTGACATTATTTTAACATTAATTCATAATTTTGTCAATTGTTTTTCTTGACAGATTTAGAACATTGTATATTGGGTGGATTTAAAAGCGTTCCCATGTTTACGAAATAGCAGGAATGAATGACTTTTTCAGTATAGCATTCTTTAGCCATTATGTCATAGTTGCTTAATTTAGATAAAGTAATGCTATGTCACACTGGTAATTTTGCAAAGATAAATCACATTTTTGTTAGGTTGTTTTCCCTCTACATAGTTAGAATTATTCACTCTTATTGAGTTGGTGAAATTTACCAGTGGGATCTACTTTGAACTGAAATTAAAGAAAAATAATGTTAACATATTAATGCAGAAAAGATTGGTGTTTACCTGAATTTTTTGTTTTTGTTATTATAGTTTGTGTAAGTCATTTAAGTTTCAGCAAATTGGGAAAAGTTTAAAGAAGTGTCCTGTACCCAAACTGGGGCACATAGATTGCAAATCATTTATTAAATACTTGAAAATATACCTGGCAACAGGAAGGAAACATATGTTGAAAGGGGACCTGGTCTCCGCTGGATGGATTTTGTTTTACAAGTTTTCTCTGTTCGTTTTGTACCATAACAGAGAAACACAAACTTCTCTTGGATAAATTCATGGTGATGACATCTTCACAAGTCATGCTTCAATGAATGCTCTATGATCACACTATTTGGATAGTGTGATAACTGGGGACAGTTTTGAGTTGGTTAGAACACTGCATAACCATTCTTCTAACAGCATCAAGGAATGAGTGAATGACTAACAGTGGCTAATACTTGCAACATCAATCAGAAATCATCAAGCCCCTTGAAACTTTTAAAGATTTTCTAGAAATTTAGCCTATTCATGGACATAATTGGGTACTGTGAAAAATAGGTCAAGCCCATTTCCCAGATTCCTGGAGGAATTTTATCAAAGCAATGGCAAAACATGATTGTATACTTTCTTTAATTTTCAGTGTATTATTTATTCTTCTGAAGACACATTTCAAAGGGGGAAGTATGTTTTGCAAATTGCTGTGGATCTAATTACAGAAACACACAGATGTCATAAAAAAATTTACCTTCAGGGCCCAGGATATAAGTTCAGGATTTGAAGCCCAGGAGTTTGTTGAGGTAAGAGCTATTGTTCTGTAACAAACAAACATTAAAATTTCTGAAAACGAGAGTCATGATGGCGTCTGATGGTGCTTTCCTCCTAATATTGGTGATATAGTTCATCTGGGCCCAGCTGTGCAAAATAGTTAGATTGAAATTCAATCTTATTTTAGTTGCCTTATTAGGGCTAGTTGTCAAATTAGATATGTATAATGAAGGAAATACAATTATTTAACAAATTACAAGTGGAATTAAATTGCTTGTAAATAAGAAAATTAGGAAAGTAATTTATTGGAGTGAAAAAAAGTGTATTTTGGATGATTTATGTCAGAATTAAAATGGAATTACTATATCATGCTTATAAAATATCCATTGCAAAATCTAGATGAAGTTATCCATTTACCCCCTTAAAAGTAATATTTTCCACCCAGACATGAGTGTGAGAATTTAGCTTTCCTTTAGCCCAAACATGTTATTAAGACAGCAAACAAAAAGAAGAGATTAAGGGGAAAAGCTACTCAGTAGAGGCCAGAAGCCTCTCCAAACTGAATTTTAAGTACTGCTTCTGATGTAGGTTTCTCCTTTTTTCATTAAAAAAGGATATTAAGGAAGTTACACAAGCATAATAACTGTTCACACAGCCCCTTTAACAATATATTCTTAGTGGCTTGCATTTTTCTGGGCCTTGTGTCAGATAGTGGAATAGAACTGGTGTAGATGGTAGAGAAACAAATTTGGTGGAAGTGGCAGCAATGAGCAATATGGCACAATGTTTTCATTGTGTTTGATGCATTCATTCATTTGCAGAGGCATTCATGTGCAAATTACCCACAGCTCATATCCCTTTGCAAACTAAGAATATGTCATTCTAGGAAGGCCAGCACATCCATGACCCACTAGATTCTTGAAAAGCCTGCACTTATTCTGATTTTCCCCACCCCCTTTTATTTTCTTTGAGAGGCTGGAAGAGACCCAGTGTAGAGGCTCATGCAGAATATGAAGGTAGCTCCCCAACTACACATGCCTGTATATTTCCCCTACAAGTACTTCACTGCACATCTATTTGAAGATAAATTTAAATTAGTGAAATTAACCGTAAATTGATGGAGCAATCTTGGGAGATAAACTACTTTGGTTAAATTTGTTTTACCATAATGGAGGTGCAGTAAGCAGAGAGAAGACATAAGTGGATACCTATTTTATTTAGTGGGAGAACATATCTTACATATTCTTGTGTTGGGTCCAGTTTATCTATAATGCTTATAAGAATAAAACAAATAGAGAGCAAAGAGATTATAATAGAGGAAGAAAAAACCACAAAAGGAAATACTGGAAAAATAGAATAAAATTCCCCAATAGTAAGGAATTGGTGCTTGGCATTTTACCAGTGCCTCACAAAGTTTCAGTGTAGATTGACCGAGATGAATCTGTTGCCTGCTATGTGCCAATGCTAGACCTTGTGTTTTAGAGATAAATGAGCAAGGAGCTCACAGTTGACAAAGGCATCTGGGCAGAGTGAAGTCTGGTTGTGCAAGAAACCCATCCTTGATAATGAAATCTGTGAGTTGAAACTCAAAGAATGATGACTGTCAACTAATTGCCTACAGAGGGACAGAGCAAAGACTTGTCCATATGGGGAACTCAGAAAAATCGAGTGTGTGAGATGAACAGGTAGTTTCCACATGGCTGCATATGGCCTCCATTCTAGCACTCCTCTCTCTTATCACACTCTCTCTTTGAATTCATTGAAGGCTCACCTATACATTAATTCAGGTGTATCATTAACTTGGCTTGGACCTCATGTTTTGAATGCTGTTCAAGATATTATTATTAATGATAGGAATGATTGAAATAACTTCTGTTCCCTTCCCATAGGCTCTCTAATTTTTGACATGCATCCTGAGAAGGGTATTTGAACAGATCAATAGAAATAGTTTGTGAGGAACTATGAAAATTAACATTGATCACTGGAAACAACTACTGTTTGCATCAAATAAAAAGACTCCATTTTTCTTTTTGTTTTTTGAAATTAGACAGTGCGTTTGTAACTTTAAAATGTAATATATAATAGTTCTCATGATATTGGGAAATATCGAGGAGGGTGCTAGATGGATAAGTAATTGTTTGCAAAGGTCATTAGTGGCTCGGTTATTGTCACTCTGCAGGAAAGTGTCTAGTTACTTACCTCTTGACTGTCCTCACTCCTGCACCATCGACATTGAATTGAAAGGTTGAAAATATTGTTGCCAATGTTGCAGTGTTAGAGTACATTTTTTTCTTCCCTTCTCTCTCTACAAGTAATGCCAAAAATAACCAGCATCTATATGTACTTGGCAATAATATACATTTTCTTTAATCTCCCTTGTATCCTTTCCATATAGGCATATTATATTCCAGTCTTACAGACGAAAGAACTGAACCAAGTAAAATAACCCACTTGAAAAGTCACAGTCTGTAATGTGGAGCGAAGATCCCAGAGATGGCTCTTCTGGCTTGCAAATCTGGGCTTTGTCCATTGTTTTCAACTACCTGTGCAGTTCCTCTTTTGAATATACATATATGTCATCAAAAATATTTGCACATTGTAATCTTGCCACTATCTCGTTTGCCTCCCTTATAGAAGGAAACACCTCCATTGAATAAAGAGAGAGGGTAAATATCCTCCATTACTCTAATTAGAACAGATCATCTTTATAAGTGGACAACTTGATAACTTTCCATGTGATGAAAGAGCATAAATGCCATTATTTTGTTTCTAAATAAACTTTTTTAAAAATTTGGAAAAAAATTAGATTTACATTAAAGTTGCAAAGATAGTACAGAGAGTTCATATATACCTCTCACCCAATTTCCTATAATATTAACATCTCTCATGGTACATTTGTCAAAACTAAGAAAGTAACATTAATAGCATTGCTATTAATTACACTCCAGGCTTTATTTGGATTTCACTAGTTTCTCCACGAATGTCCTTTTTCTGTTTCAGGATCCAATCCAGGGTTCCACATTGCCTTTAGTCTCCATGTCTCCATAGTCTCCTTTGGTCTGTGATGGTTTCTAAATATTTCCTTTTTTTTTTTTTTCATGACCTTGACAGCTTGGAAGAGTGCTAGTCAGGTGCTTTGTAGAATGAATGTCCCTCAATTTAATCTATGAGGTATTTGTCATGATTAGCCTAGGGTTTTGGGTTTTGGGAAGAAAACCACAGATGTGAAGTGGTTTTTCATCACATCTCATCAGGGGGTGCATGATATTGTAAGAGGAGAAAAAAAATCTTTCTTTTACCCATTTTGGGTTCTTGGCCGGGTCTCTGTAACAAAAAAACAGATTAAAGAGAGAAAAGCATGCACATTTATTTCATATAAATTTTATATGACATGGTAGCCAAGGAAATGAAGATCTGACCATTTTTATGCCAGGTTTGAGGAAGAGTGGAAAGTTGTGGCAAAATGTGATAGAGGACGAAAGGGGTATGAGTTACACGTAGTAAGCTGGAGGAAACTTAGCAAGGCCTGTTCATTCAGATTTATCTCAGCATCCTTCCATCTTCAGAGATAAGGACGCTCCTCTGAGTATAGGGAGGGCACCTCTCACATGAGGGATTTATGACTTGCTTCAGGAGAAGGTCAAAGAATCCTTCCTGCACTTGCCGTTTCTCAAATTCCCTTACCTTAAAATATCCAACATGCCAAGGTGCCATATTTTGGGGTAGTGTATCTTGAATCCTGTCACTATCAACATGACTAACCAACAGTGATATTATATTGATTACTTGGTTAAAGTTGTGTTTGCCAGGTTTCTTTACTGAAAAGTTGCTGTTTGTTACAGGTTGAATTGTGTTCTTCAAAAAAGATAATTTGAAGTCCTAGTCCCCATACCTGGAAATGTGATCTTATTTGGAAATAGGGTCTTTGCATATTTAATCAAGTTAAGATGAGATCATTAGGATGGGCCCTAATTCAATATGACAGGTGTCCTTATAAGACTAGGAAAATGCCATGTGAAGCATCTGTGAACACACAGAGACACACATGTGACAACAGAGGCAGAGTTTGGGGTGCTGCAGCTGCAAGCCGTGGCTCAAGGGCCAACCCAGAAGCTAGGAAGAGGCAAGGAAGGGTTCTCCCCTAGAGAGTCAGAGGGAGCATGGCCTTACCAGCAACTTGATTTAAGACTTTTAGACTCCAGAGCCATGTGACAATAAATTTCTGTTTTAAACTACCTAATTTGTGATACTTTGTTATGACAACCCTAGGAAACAAATACACTGTTCGTCATTTTCCATCCTCTGTACTTTGTAAGCAAGCTGCAATATCTAGGTCACACTCAAAGGTATTTAGTTTGCTCTTATGTGTACATTTTGAAAACTTTGGACAGAGCTTGCCACTATCATATATTTTTTTAAAACACCTTTATTGGAGTATAATTGCTTTACAATGGTGTATTAGATTCTGCTGTATAACAAAGTGAATCAGCTATACATTTACATACATCCCCATATCTCCTCCCTCTTGCGTCTGCCTCCCACCCTCCCTATCCCACCCCTCTAGGTGGTCACAAAGCACCGAGCTGATCTCCCTGTGCTATGCAGCTGCTTCCCACTAGCTATCTGTTTTACATTTGGTAGTGTATATATGTCCATGCCACTCTCTCACTTCGTCCCAGCTTACCCTTCCCCCTCCCCATGTCCTCAAGTCCATTCTCTAAGTCTATGTCTTTATACCTGTCCTGCCCCTAGGTTTTTCAGAACCTTTTTTTTTTTAGATTCTATATATATATGTTAGCATATGGTGTTTGTTTTTCTCTTTCTGACTTACTTCACTCTGTATGACAGTCTCTAGGTCCATCCACCTCACTACAAATAACTCAATTTCGTTTCTTTTTATGGCTGAGTAATATTCCATGGATATATGTGCCGCATCTTCTTTATCCATTCATCTATTGATGGACACTTAGGTTGCTTCCATGTCCTGGCTATCGTACATAGAGCTGCAATGAACATTGTACATGACTCTTTGAATTATGGTTTTCTCAAGGTATATGCCCAGTAGTGGGATTGCTGGGTCATATGGTAGTTCTATTTTTACTTTTTTAAGGAACCTCCATAGTACTCCATTGTGGCTGTATCAATTTACTTTCCCACCAACAGTGCAAGAGTGTTCCCTTTTCTCCACAACCTCTCCACATTTATTGTTCGTAGATTTTTGGATGATGGCCATTCTGACTGGTGTGAGGTGATACCTCATTATCGTTCTGACTTGCATTTCTCTAATGATTAGTGATGTTGAACATCCTTTCATGTGTTTGTTGGCAATCTGTATATCTTCTTTGGAGAAATGTCTGTTTAGGTCTTCTGCCCATTTTTGGATTGGGTTGTTTGTTTTTTGGATATTGAGCTGCATGAGCTGCTTGTACATTTTGGAAATCAATCCTTTGTCAGTTGCTTCATTTGCAAATATTTTCTCCCATTCTGAGGGTTGTCTTTTGGTCTTATTTATGGTTTCCTTTGCTGTGCAAAAGCTTTTAAGTTTCATTAGGTCACATTTGTTTATTTTTGTTTTTATATCCATTTCTCTAGGAGGTGGGTAAAAAAGAGTCTTGCTGTGATTTATGTTATAGAGTGTTCTGCCTGTGTTTTCCTCCAAGGGTTTTATTGTGTCTGACTTTACATTAAGTCTTTAATCCATTTTGAGTTTATTTTTGTGTATGGTTTTAGGGAGTGTTCTAATTTCATTCTTTTACATGTAGCTGTCCAGTATTCCCAGCACCACTTATTTAAGAGGCTGTCTTTGCTCCATATATATTCTTGCCTCCTTTATCAAAGAGAAGGTGACCATATGTGCGTGGGTTTATCTCTGGGCTTTCTATCCCGTTCCATTGACCTGCATTTCTGTTTTTGTGCCAGTACCATACTGTCTTGATTACTGTAGCTCTGTAGTACAGTCTGAAGTCTGGGAGCCTGATTCCTCCAGCTCCATTTTTCTTTCTCAAGATTGCTTTGGATATTTGGGGTCCTTTGTGTTTCCATACAAATTGTGATTTTTTTTGTTCTAGTACTGTAAAAAATGCCATTGCTAGCTTGATAGGGATTGCATTGAATCTGTAGATTGCTTTTGGTAGTATAGTCATTTTCACAATGTGATTCTTCCAATCCAAGAACATGGTCTGTCTCTCCATCTGTTGGTATCATCTTTAATTTCTTTCATCAGTGTCCTATAGTTTTCTGCATACAGGTCTTCCGTCTCCTTAGGTAGGCTTATCCTTAGGTATTTATTCTTTTTGCTGCAATGGTAAATGGGAGTGTTTCCTTAATTTCCCTTTCAGATTTTCCATCATTAGTGTACAGGAATGCAAGAGATTTCTGTGCATTAATTTTGTATCCTTCTCCTTTACCAAATTCATTGATTAATTCTAGTAGTTTTCTGGTAGCATATTTAGGAGTCTATATGTATAGTATCATGTCATCTGCAAGCAGTGACAGCTTTACTTCCTCTTTCCCAATTTGGATTCCTTTCATTTCTTTTCCTTCTCTGATTGCTGTGGCTAAAACTTCCAAAACTATGTTGAATAATAGTGGTGAGAGCAGACACCTTGTCTTGTTCCTGATTTTAGAGGAAATGGTTTCAGTTTTTCACCATTGAGAACGATGTTCGTGGTGGGTTTGTCATATATGGCCTCTATTGTGTTGAGGTAATTTCCCTATATACCTACTTTATGGAGGGTTTTTATGATAAATGGGTGTTGAATTTTGTCGGAAACTTTTTCTGCATCTATTGAGATGATCATATGTTTTTTCTCCTTCTATTTGTTAATATGGTTTATCACATTGATTGATTTGCATATATTGAAGAATCCTTGCATTCCTGGAATAAACCCCACTTGATCATGGTGTATGATCCTTTTAATGTGCTGTTGGATTCTGTTTGCTAGTATTTTGTTGAGGATTTTTGCATCTATGTTCATCAGTGATATTGGCCTGTAGTTTTCTTTCTTTGTGACATCCTTGCCTGGTTTTGGTATCAAGGTGATGGTGGTCTCGTAGAATGAGTTTGGGGGTGTTCCTCCCTCTGCTGTATTTTGGAAGAGATTGAGAAGGACAGGTGTTAGCTCTTCTCTAAATGTTTGATAGAATTCTCCTGTGTAGCCATCTGGTCCTGGGTTTTTGTTTGTTGGAAGATTTTTAATCACAGTTTCAATTTCAGTGCTTGTGATTGGTCTGTTTATATTTTCTGTTTCTTCCTGTTTCAGTCTCAGAAGGTTGTGCTTTTCTAAGAATTTGTCCATTTCTTCCAGGTTGTTCATTTTATTGGCATATAGTTGCTTGTAGTAATCTCTCATGATCCTTTGTATTTCTGCAGTGTCAGTTGTTACTTCTCCTTTTTCATGTCTAATTCTATTGATTTGAGTCTTCTCCCTTTTTTTCTGGATGCTTCTGGCTAATAGTTTATCAGTTTTGTTTATCATCTCAAAAAACCAGCTTTTAGTTTTATTGCTCTTTGTTATTGTTTCCTTCATTCCTTTTTCATTTATTTCTGATCTGATATTTATGATTTCTTTCCTTCTGCTAACTTCGGATTTTTTTTTGTTCTTCTTTCTCTAATGCTTTAGGTGTAAAATTAGGTTGTTTATTTGATACATGTCTTGTTTCTTGAGGTAGTATTGTATTGCTATAAACTTCCCTCTTAGAACTGCTTTTGCTGCATCCCATAAGTTTTGGGTCATCATGTTTTCATTGTCATTTGTTTCTAGGTATTTTTTTATTTCCTCTTTGATTTCTTCAGTGATCTCTTGGTTATTTAGTAGTGTATTGTTTAGCCTCCATGTGTTTGTATTTTTTACAGATTTTTTTTCCCGTAATTAATATCTAGTCTCATAGCGTTGTGGTCGGAAAAGATACCTGATGCACTTTCAATTTTCTTAAATTTACCAAGGCTTGATTTGTGACCCAAGATATGATGTATCCTGGAAAATGTTCCATGAGCACTTGAGAGTAAAGTGTATTCTGTTTTTTGTGGTTGGAATGTCCTAGAAATATCAATTAAGTAATGTATTACTTAATGTATTATTTAAAGCTTGTGTTTCCTTATTTATTTTCATTTTGGATGATCTGTCCATTGGTGAAAGTGGGGGTGTTAAAGTCTCCTACTATGACTGTGTTACTGTTGATTTCCCCTTTTATGGCTGTTAGCATCTACCTTATGTATTGAGGTGTTCCTGTGTTGGGTGCATAAATATTTACAATTGTTTTATCTTCTTCTTGGATTGATCCCTTGATCATTATGTAGTGTCCTTCTTTGTCTCTTTTAATAGTCCATATTTTAAAGTCTATTTTGTCTGATATGAGTATTGCTACTCCAGCTTTCTTTTGATTTCTATTTGCATGGAATATCTTTTTCCATCCCCTCACTCTCAGTCTGTATGTGTCCCTAGGTCTGAAATGGGTCTCTTGTAGACAGCATGTATGTGAATCTTGTTTTTGTATCCATTCAGCCAGTCTATGTCTTTTGGTTGGAGCATTTAATCCATTTACATTTAAGGTAGTTATTGATATGTATGTTCCTATTACCACTTTTCTAATTGTTTTGGGTTTGTTAATATAGGTCTTCTCCTTCTCTTGTGTTTCCTGCCTAGAGAAGTTCATTTAGAATTTGTTGTAAAGCTGGTTTTGTGGTGCTGAATTCTCTTAGCTTTTGCTTGTCTGTAAAGGTTTCAATTTCTCCATGAAATCTGAATGAGATCCTTTCTGGGTATTGCAATTTTGGTTGTAGGTTTTTCCCTTTCATCACTGTAATTATGTCCTGCCACTCCCTTCTGGCTTGCAGAGTTTCTGCTGAAAGATCAGCTGTTAACCTTATGGGGATTCCCTTGTATGTTTTTTGTTGCTTTTCCCTTGCTGCTTTTAATATTTATTCTTTGTATTTATTTTTTGATAGTTTGATTAATATGTGTCTTGGCATGTTTCTCCTTGGATTTATCCTGTATGGGACTCTCTGTGCTTCCTGGACTTGATTGACTATTTCCTTTCCCATATTAGGGAAGTGTTCAACTGTAATCTCTTGAAATATTTTCTCAGTCCCTTTCTTTTTCTCTTCTTCTTCTTCTGGGACCCCTATAATTCGAATGTTGGTGTGTTTAATGTTGTCCCAGAGGTCTCTGAGACTGTCCTCAATTCTTTTCATTCTTTTTTCTTTATTCTGTTCTAAAGTAGTTATTTGCACTATTTTATCTTCCATGTCACTCTGTCTGTTCTTCTGCCTCATTTATTCTGCTATTGATTCCTTCTAGAGAATTTTAAATTTCATTTGTTGTGTTGTTCATCATTGTTTATTTGCTTTTTAGTTCTTCTAGGTCCTTGTTAAACGTTTCTTGTATTTTCTGTATTCTATTTCCAAGATTTTGGATCATCTTTACTATCATTACTCTGAATTCTTTTTCGGGTAGACTGCCTATTTTCTCTTCATTTGTTTGGTCTCATGGATTTTTTCCTTGATCCTTCATCTGCTGTGTGTTTCTATGTCTTCTCATTTTGCTTAACTTACTGTGTTTGGGGTCTCCTTTATGCAGGCTGCAGGTTCATATTTCCCATTGTTTCTGGTGTCTACCCCCAGTGGCTAAGGTTGGTTCAGTGGTTTGTGTAGGCTTCCTTGTGGAGGGACTGGTGCCTGTGTTCTGGTGGATGAGGCTGAATCTTGTCTTTCTGGTGGGCAGGACCATGTCCAGTGGTGTGTTTTGCTGTGTCTGTTACCTTATTATGATAGTACAGTTTGGTTAAACCACTTGAAGTTCTAGCTTTCTATAACAATTTAAAGTAGAGTTTGAATTCTTTTCCTTTCCCGGAGGAAAAAAGGAATATTATATTAAATCTAATTACATGTAAAAGTCCCCAAAATAAGCTGTGTTTGAGAAAGTTAATATATCTTATTTTTCCTTGATATATCTTTCTTTCTTTCTTTCTTTCTTTCTTTCTTTCTTTCTTTCTTTCTTTCTTTCTTTCTTTCTTTCTGTCTTCCTTCCTTTCTTTCTTCCTTCCTTCTTCCTTCCTTCCTTTCTGTCCTTCTTTCCTTCCTCCTGTCCTTCCTCTCTCCCTCCCTCCCTCCCTCCCTTCCTTCTCTCTCTCTCTTTCTTCCTTTCCCTTCCTTCCTTTACTTCCCTCCCTTCTTCTCTCCCTCCCTTCCTTCCTTCCTTGTTTTCTTTTATTTATAAGAGAGGTCACTTTCTGTGGAACTTAGTGTATATATATTTGCTTTAAGTACACATTAAGTCTGGCTTTTAGACGGAAGATAGAAGAAACATGTGAAAATTCATTTTTGCTACCCTGTTTGCAGTAATAACACCTATTTTCTGAGATTCTTGAGCATATCATTAAATTTACTTTATAATTTAATTATGTAAAACCAGCGCATTAGAGCTTGTGAAATCATCATGGCTTGGAAGATGATCTCTCAAGAGTTGCACACCCAGGGGAGCTGAGAGGTTGCATTGCCAATTACCAAAATATGCTTAATGCAAGGCCATTCTTCTTCCTACATGGTGCATCATTTATTGGGAAAATTCCAAAGCCTTATGAATATGTATGCCCCAAATTGTCCATTTAGCTTTGCAACAAAGAAGTATTTTCTATTACATTATACAATATTGACCATCAATTAGTTTAAAAACGTGTGCTGCTGAAGGTTTTTTTTTGTTTTTTTTTGTTTTTTTGCGATACGCGGGCCTCTCACTGCTGTGGCCTCTCCCGTTGTGGAGCACAGGCTCCAGACGTACAGGCTTAACGGCCATGGCTCACGGGCCCAGCCACTCCGCAGCATGCAGTATCTTCCCGGTCCGGGGCACGAACCCGTGTCCCCCGCATTGGCAGGTGGACTCTCAACCACTGCGCCACCAGGGAAGCCCCTGAAGGTTTTGAATAAGCATGAAGTTAGAAACTACAATAACCCACGCCTTTGTTATATATTAAAAATATTAGAAGATAGCTCCTGACACACACACACACACACACACAGTATATACATATTGGGTTTCCTCTATAAAAATATACATGATTAAAACAGCTTTTATTCTAGATATGGTGTGTATTGACCTTACTGCTTTTATATGGATCTACCAGTTTAATCATTTTTGTGAGTACATCTCTTTGACCATGACTTATCAACTTACTCCCCAAATCATGTCAGTGAATTTGTTAGAGGTAGTTTTAGGCAAGGGAGAGGTCTGGAAGAGTGAGGCAGAAAGACTGTGATGATGTTATTCTAAGCAACAGAAAGAATTTTGTTTTCTGTAATTCTATCTTATTGTTCAGCATCACACTCCCAGGAGGCTTACTGAAGTGAGCAAGTGTAATATTCTCTGTTTGCTAAGTATGTATACATTTTGTTACTCAATAATTATTGGCAGTTAATGATTACTAAATGCAGCTTTAACAATCAATCACATAAGCCATACTTGGGGACATGAGAAGATATGTAAAAATCAGAGTCTAACACAAATGACATGTCATGGATCTGGTTGATAAGCTACCCTCCAAGTTTTTTTATGTTTGGTTTGAATTAGATTAATTGTGCAGGGAAAATACTGAGTGCTTTTGTAGTAAGATACTTGTCATGTGCTGGCTATCACATGCAGGTAGTTTGGCACCAAGGAGAAAATACTCCTTCAGTTTTTTTATTTCCTTAAGGAAAAACAATTAGGTGTTACCTTTTGATGAAGGAAGAGAAATCATCTAGCAGAACTGAATGGCCTCCCCCCAAAAATCCCCAAACATATTGAGAATAAATCAAGATTTATGAAATCACTTATTTTAAAAAGTGTTTATTATTTTTAGCAGTTTTAGTGGTTGGGCCCATTTGTTTAAGATTGGCATTCTAAGGAACACATTTTCAAAATCTACCAGGTATCCAGCCATATTCCTACCAAGTCATATATCTTAAAAGTCTAGCTACTGCAAGTTTGAACAGATTATTTGGAAACATGACATATATTTCTACATAGTAAATAAGAGTCATAAAAAATGGGGAAAACAAAGCAAGAGATAATCTTCCTTCAAACTTCCCCAAATTAAGTTCCAAACATTTTAAAATATTTGTAGTTTTCTAGGGAAGAAATTGTGTTACCTACCTGAAATGATAATTTCCAGAATGTTGCTTTTGAACATGTCAGGTACTTGCTCAGATTGGAATAGGATTTATTGATACATATATGAATATTTTTTAAATGTAATTTCTTATATTTTAAGGAGAGACCAAGTTACTCAATTTTCTCTTTGGGCCATTTTATTAGGAATTCAACTTGACAAAGACTTGAAGACATTTACTTTAAATCCCTTGCTTTCCTGGCTCCTGTCCTCTGCCAACCTCAGAGTCTTCAACCCTTCAGGCTATAGTTTTCAGAAACTATTAAATCCTTTTGATTTCATCTTCTAATATTTAACAATTCCCTCTTGTTTCAGTAACAAATCATCCCCAAACTCAACGAGCATAAAATAACAGTGGGATGGCTAATCTCTGCTTGGTGGTGCCTGGGCCTCAGCTAGAAAGACTGGAAGGATGGGGTTTGAAATCATCAGAATGCATCTTCATTCACATCTTGCAGTTGATGGTGTGGCATGGCTGGGACCTCAACTGAGCTGTGGGCTGGCATTTAAAGCTTTGGGCTGTGGGCTTTCCATATGGTTTTTTCATGTGGGGACAGTTTGGGCTTCCACACAGGATGGCAGCTGGATTCTAAGAGCAAGTATTTTAAGAGGATCAGGTGGAAGCTGTATCACATTTTATAACCTAACCTCAAATGTCACATAAGGTCTCTTCTGCTGTAATTACAAGGGAAGGAACTACTGACCCCACCTCTTGATGGGAGGAGTCTGCAAGTCACATTGGGAGTTGAAGTTGTGGGATGGGAGTTGTGGCAGACACTTTGAGACGTTACCATCTGTCACATTTTCCCTCTTCTCCTTACCTACAATCATAATTTTAGATCTGTGTCTCATCAACTTTTGCTGGGACATTACTGCTGATGGCCTCCTGTCTGGTCTCCCTGCCTGAGCTCTAATTCTCTTCATATCTGCTCTCCACACAGCATAAGGGTGACCTATTTATTTATTTATTTAAACATCTTTATTGGAGTATAATTGCTTTACAATGATGTTAGTTTCTGCTGTATAACAAAGTTAATCAGCTATACGTATACATGTATCCCCATACCCCTCCCTCATGCATCTCCCTCCCACCCTCCCTATCCCACCCCTCTAGGTGGTCACAGAGCACTGAGCTGATCTCCCTGTGCTATGCGGCTGCTTCCCACTAGCTATCTATTTTACATTTGGTAGTGTATATATGTCCATGCCACTCTCTCACTTCATCCCAGCTTACACTTCCCCTCCCTGTGTCCTCATGTCCATCCTCTACATCTGCATCTTTATTCCTGTCCTGCCCCTAGGTTCTTCAGAACCATTTTTTTTTTAGATTCCATACCATGTTAACATACGGTATTTGTTTTTCTCTTTCTGACTAACTTCACTGTATGACAGTCTCTAGGCCCATCCACCTCACTACAAGTAACTCAATTTTATTTCTTTTTATGGCTGAGTAATATTCCTTGTATATATGTACCACATCTTCTTTACCCATTCATCTGTCGATGGACACTTAGGTTGCTTCCATGTCCTGGCTATTGTAAATAGAGCTGTGATGAACATTGTGGTACATGACACGGACACACAACCTGTGTCCCCTGCATGGGCAGGCGGACTCTCAACCACTGCACCACCAGGGAAGCCCTCCTTCATTTCTTTTTCATTTATTTATGATCTAATCTTTATGATTTTTTTTCCTTCTGCTAACTTTGGGTTTTTGTTTGTTCTTTTTTCTCTAATTGCTTTAGATGTAAGGTTAGGTTGTGTATTTGATATGTTTCTTGTTTCTTGAGGTACGATTGTATTGCTATCAACTTCCCTCTTAGAACTGCTTTTGCTGCATCCCTTAGGCTTTGGGTCATTGTGTTTTCATTGTCATATTTTTACAGGTATTTTTTGATTTCCTCTTTGATTCCTTCAGTGATCTCTTGGTTATTTAGTAATGTATTGTTTAGCCTCAATGTGTTTGTATTTTTTACAGATTTTTCCCTGTAATTGATATCTAGTCTCATAGCATTGTGGACGGAAAAGATACTTGATATGATTTCAATTTTCTTAAATTTACCAAGGCTTGATTTGTGACCCAAGATATAATCTATCCTGGAAAATGTTCCATGAGCACTTGAGAATAAAGTGCATTCTGTTGTTTGTGGATGGAATGTCCTATAAATATCAATTAAGTCCATCTTGTTTAATGTATTATTTAAAGCTTGTGTTTCCTTATTTATTTTCATTTTGGATGATCTGTCCATTGGTGCAAGTGGGGTGTTAAAGTCCGCTACTATGATTGTGTTACTGTCGATTTCCCCTTTCATGGCTGTTAGCATTTGCCTTATGTATTGAGGTGCTCCTGTGTTGTGTCCATAAATGTTTACAATTGTTTTATATTCTCCTTGGATTGATCCCTTGATCAATATGTAGTGTCCTTCTTTGTCTCTTTTAATAGTCTTTATTTTAAAGTCTATTTTGTCTGATATGAGTATTGCTACTCCAGCTTTCTTTTGGTTTCCATTTGCATGGAATATCTTTTTCCATCCCCTCACTCTCAGTCTGTATGTGTCCCTAGGTCTGAATTGGGTGTTTTGTAGACAGCATATATACAGGTCTTGTTTTTGTATCCATTCAGCCAGTCTGTGTCTTTTGGTGGGAGCATTTAATCCATTTACATTTAAGGTAGTTATTGATATGTATTTTCCTATTACCATTTTCTTAATTGTTTTGGGTTTGTTAATATAGGTCTTTTCCTTCTCTTGTGTTTCCTGCCTAGAGAATTTCTTTAGCATTTGTTGTAAAGCTGGTTTGGTGGTGCTGAATTCTCTTAGCTTTTGCTTGTCTGTAAAGATTTCAATTTCTCCGTGAAATCTGAATGAGATCCTTGCTGGGTACTGTAATCTTGGTTGTAGGTTTTTCCCTTTCATCACTGTAATTATTTCCTGCCACTCCCTTCTGGCTTGCAGAGTTTCTGCTGAAAGATCAGCTGTTAACCTTATGGGGATTCCCTTGTATGTTATTTGCTGCTTTTAATATGTATTCTTTGTATTTAATTTTTGACAGTTTGATTAATATGTGTCTTGGCATGTTTCTCCTTGGATTTATCCTGTATGGGATTCTCTGTGCTTCTTGAACTTGATTGACTATTTCCTTTCCCATATTAGGGAAGTTTTCAACTGTAATCTCTGCAAATATTTTCTCAGTCCCTTTCTTTTTCTCTTCTTCTTCTGGAACCCCTATAATTCGAATGTTGGTGTGTTTAATGTTGTCCCAGTTGTCTCTGAGACTGTCCTCAATTCTTTTCATTCTTTTTTGTTTATTCTGCTCTAAAGTATTTATTTGCACTATTTTATCTTCCAGGTCACTTTATCTGTTCTTCTGCCTCAGTTATTCTGCTATTGATTCCTTCTAGAGAATTTTAAATTTCATTTGTTGTGTTGTTCATCATTGTTTGTTTGCTCTTTAGTTCTTCTAGGTCCTTGTTAAACGTTTCTTGTATTTTCTCCATTCTGTTTCCAAGATTTTGGATCATCTTTACTATCATTACTCTGAATTCTCTTTTGGATAAACTGCCTATTTTCTCTTCATTTGTTTGGTCTGGTGCGTTTTTACCTTGCTCCTTCATCTGCTGTGTTTTTCTCTGCCTTCTCATTTTGCTTAACTTACTGTGTTTGGGCTCTCCTTTACACAGACTGCAGGTTTACTGTTCCCATTGTGTTTGGTGTCTGCCCCATGTAGGTAATGTTGGTTCAGTGGGTTGTGTAGGCTTCCTGGTGGAGGGGACTGGTGCCTGTGTTCTGGTGGATGAAGCTGGATCTTGTCTTTCTGGTGGGCAAGACCACGTCTGTTGTTGTGTTTTGGGGTGTCTGTGAAGTTATTATGATTTTAGGAAGCCTCTCCGCTAATGGGTGGGTTTGTGTTCCTGTCTTGCTAGTTTTTTGGCATAGGGAATCAGCAGTGTAGGTTGCTGATCGTTGGGTGGAGCTGGTTCTTAGCGTTGAGACAGAGATCTCTGGGAGAGCTCTCACCGATTGATATTATGTTGGGCCGGGAGGTCTCTGGTGGACCAATGTCCTGAACTCAGCTCTCCCACTTCAGAGGCCCAGGCCTGACACCCGGCCGGAGCACCAAGACCCTGTCAGCCACACGGCTCAGGGTTGACCAGCCTCTCTCCTCATCTCCCCACAGGAAAATATGAGCTGTATCCAGTCTTCTGCCACAGACTCTGGGTGACCTATTTAAAATGGAAATCTGTACATCATTTAGTTTCTAAAACCCTCAAGCCTCCTTATAGAAGAAAGACTCTCAACCTGGTATACAAGTTCTTCCTGATATTTGCCAATCCATATATATAACCTGTTTACATGGCAGTCTCCAACAAAAACAAATTTTCCACACTTTTCTCTTCCTCCTTCCTCTTCATGCATGTACATAGACTCTCCATGCCTTTTTCATGGTTTCTCTTCTCCCTCAGTTATATCCTCTGCCATCTTCATCTTCCTGCAGCTAATGCATTTTAGTTCTGTACACATAGGATCAGGCATTTCCTTCTCCATGCAGTTTGCAACATGATTTCAGCTTATCTTCTAAATTGTAATTCTCACTTCTACTTACTGTGCCTCTTTTCCCCCATCTATTAAAATAAAATGTAATCCTCAACTTATATGGATGTTATAAATATTAAATGAACTTAAGATATGTAAAGTTCTTATAACAATACCCAGCACATGGGAACTGCTCAAAAGATATTAGGTAGTGTTATTTTGATTACTAATCACTTGCATCTTACATTTCTGGCAAACTGGATTAATTCTGGAAAATGTCTTGCCTTGATGTCTTTGCTTATGTTCTTTTCTGCATCGAATTCTCTACCCCTATCTCTGTGTAGATCCATTTTTTCTCTTCCCCCCATTTTGTTTTGTATTCCACAAATTCTCAAGGAAAGCATCTGCAACAGACGAATGTTTGTGTTCCCCCCAAATTCATGTATTGAAACTAATGCCCAATGTGATGGTATAGGAGGTGGAGCCTTTGGGAGGTCCTTAGGTCATGGGGGTAGAGCCCTCATGAATGGGATTAGTGCCCTTATAAAAGTGATACTAGAGAGCTAGCTTGCCCTTTCCACCATGTGGCCCATAAAGAGGACTATCTATGAACCAGGAAATGAGTTCTCACCAGACACTGAATCTGCCTGTCTGCCATGATCTTGGACTTCCCAGCCTCCAGAACTGTGAAAAATAAATGTTTGTTATTTATAATCCACCCAGTCTCTGTTTTTTTGTTATAGAAGCTTGAACACACTAAGACAGCATCTTTCTTCTCCAGACTTTAAACTCTCATAACATTTTTTGTACACCCTCTTGGAATCTGCGTATCCTATTTTTTATATTAGTTTGTTTGAATGTGAATTGTTTATGGAATTCTCAAGGGTAAGGGTTACATCATGTATTTTTATCACTTTAATGCCTAACATTCTGCCTTGCTTGGTATAAGCTGATATTTATTGACTTAAGTTAGGCTTAAGACAAAAGACTTTTCTGAGATTTTGATATAAGTAAATGAAGACAAATGTACATTAAATTTGACATTAAGTTTTATTATATTATGTCATATATATTATGTATATATATATATATATATATATATATTTTTTTTTTTTTTTTTTTTTTTTTGCGGTGTGCAGGCCTCTCACTGTTGCGGCCTCTCCCGTTGCAGAGCACAGGCTCTGGACATGCAGGCTCAGCGGCCATGGCTCACGAGCCCAGCTGCTCCACGGCATGCGGGATCCTCCTGGACCGGGGCACAAACCCACGTCCCCTGCATCGGCAGGCGGACTCTCAACCACTGCGCCACCAGGGAAGCCCCTATTATGTATATTTTTAAGATATACTCAATGCTTTGTATTATAAGGTGGAAATATGTAAAATGTTAATTTTATCTTCTAGTTTAAAAGTTGATGTTTTAATTACTCCAAATTTTTGTCTTCTTTCTCTTTAGTTATCCTTATTTCATTTCTTTCTAAATTAATTCAAAGAAAAATGATTATACAGACTGTCCTGAAACTATCCTACATAAAGCTTTTAAAGAGATATTTGTAATTGTTAATTTATAATTTATTTTGAGTCCAAAATTTATTTCATGAATACTCAGTTGGTAGCTAACATGGGATAAACACTGGGGCTTCAGGAATTAACAAGACAGCATCTTCCTCAAGGAGCTTAGGATTTTAGGTAAAGAGGGAAGAATCAGTGGGAGATACAGGTGAAGAGTAAGAGAGCTCATAGCGGGTGATATTATTTTCAGCCAAAAGGATCAAAAAAGGATTTATTGGAGCACATGCTATTTGGTCTGAGTCTTGAAGGTCTGGTGGGATTTGGTAAGAATTTGTTATTCCAGAGAAAAGAAGAAAGCGGAAGAGTTGTCCAGTGAACGTGACAATGTGAACATACCTATTTGGTGGGAAGACACAAGGGTGTGCAAGTATGGGGAATAGAGTTTGGTTGAAGCATACTGTGGATGTAAAAGGAGGAATAGGAAAGGTAGTTGGAGCCTGGTGCCAAAGTCTTGAAATATTCTGCTTGGTTCTGTAGGTGATGTGAAGCTATTAATAGGTCTAGATGTGATCAAACTGAATTACGGGAATTTGCATGGGGAAAGGACCACTGAGGTGAACTGCTTAGCAAAAGCATCTGACCTCAAATACTTTCTCCATAAATGTTTAAAGAAAATCTAATTTGGCTGTGGATATATTTGCTTTTCCCCTGGCAATCCTATTTCATAAACTTGAGGTTGCTTTTTAGGTGAAGCTTTTCAGTCACTCCCAACCCAGGTAGGAATCATTCCAGTGAATGACCCTGGGGCAACAGCTCCACAAACCAATTACAACACTCAGGAGATTTCTGCACAGGGTCTGTGTCACTCTGATTTCAATTAACATCTCTCTTAATTAGAAAGAAATACAGAGGAACAGAGGGTGATACTTTTAATTCTTTGCTCCTTGTTTAACTTTCTGTCCATTTGATATATGAGATAGCAGAGGTGGAAATTTGGAGAGCTGAATTCATGGAGAATTTGATTATAACAATTAAATTTTAAAAAGTTAGGTAAATTATGTGCAATTTAGAGTTTATTCTAACCTCCACATTTGCCTTGAAGAAGTTGTATAGTTGTACTTTAGAAGCTATTTCTGTGGACTCTATATGTCGAACTGTTACAGACAGTACTCTAATTAGACCAACATCATACATTGAACTTAGGTCCCTAATTCAGTCTCCAAAAGAAAACTCAGCAGTATAGCTACTCACCTCAAAAACAGCAAAACAACAATATGAAACAAGCGTTGCTTCATCGTGCCAACTGAGCTTCTAGACACTGTATCATTGGGTATATATGTTAATTTACCCCTGGGGGTGAGTACCTTCAATATATAAACTGAAAGTATTACTTCAGCCAAAGGGAAGATCTGATTCACCCCTACCATCCCAGCTTTCTAATCTTTTCAGAAAGCTGGATAATCTGACCTTAACTAGACAGTTCAAGTGATAAAATGTCAAAGGCAAATCATTGCTTCCTGAACTTAAAGCTAACTGTACTCAAATAAGAAGGGAAATGCCTTGTTAGAAAGACAGTAAAAGAAAAGCAACTCAAAAGGGCTTTTAAAACTACAGTGACGTCATCACTGTGTAATAACATATTCAGTAGAGATGGTAACAGAGAAAATTCTGCTAGAAGTATTTATAGGTATTAAACACAGATATCTGGAGGTAGGAGTCCCTAATCTAGGGCTTTATATCATCTCCCTTTAATTAAAGAGGAGAAGCACTTTCATTTAATTTCAACAGGACCTGTGGAATACTTTCATCATTTCATACATATTGTGATAAGAGACTAATATAGTTAATGGAAATTGGATTTTTCCCTTTTTAGGTCAATAAAAATAGCTTCCATTTGCTGACTGTTTACCTTATAAATTCTTCACATAAATTATCTTATTTATTTCCCACAAAGTTATGTGGCTGATAGTATTATATTCATTTTACAGGTGAGGAAGCTGTGATTAAACATATTCAAAGATGTTCCCAAAGTTACAAGCAATTAGAGTTGGTGTTTGAATCCAGGTTAGTGTAAATTCAAAATCTGAACTATTTCCCACAACTATTTCCCATTTTAATGATGTCATAAAATATCTTAGGATCTGCTGTGGGAATGGTATTTTAAACTGTTCCTTAAATCAACATTGGCATGGGGCTTCAGCTGCATCTTTAGCAGATCCTCTAAATTAGGACCTCTTAATACCAAAACTTTGAGGTTCATAGGCATAATATGTGAAACTGAATCAGGAAGGGTTCAATTTGTAACCTTTAAGTTGCTTTTTCATATCCCTAATTTGATGAATGTGGGTTAGAAATGAAGCAACACTGTAAATTGAAAGAATTCTACTTGTTTTTAGTCTAGGTAACTTAGTCTTAGTTGTTGTGTTTCTTTCCTTATACTACTTGTTTTCCTGTTCACAAAGCAGTGTAGTTGTGAGGGTAACAGCCCTTTATATATAGCACAATCTTTATGTAACATGGTTCAGCCATTTAGAACTCAAATGAAGCTTCGTGCCATAGCTTAAATAAATATTTTACTTTAGGTTGAGTGCCATGGGCTGAGTGTTTGTGTCCTCCCAAAATTCATATGTTGAAATCTTAACCCCCAAAGGTGATGTAGTATTAGGAGGTGGGTAATTTGGGCTGTGTTTAGGTCATGCGGGTGAAGACCCATGAATGGGATTAAGGCCCTTATAAAAGAGGCCCCAGAGATTCCTCACCCCTTCATCCCTGTGAGGACACAGTGAGAAATCTGCGATCCACAGGAGAGCGCTCACCTGACTCTGCTGGCTCGCTGATCTCAAACCTCCTGCCTCCAGAACTGTGAGAAATAAATTTCTGTTGCTTGTAAGCCACCCAGTCTGTGGTATTTTCTAATAGCAGCCTGAACAGACTAAGACACTGAGATCTCAAATTTTCAAGTAGGAAGTCCTGCTTTTTACTCTTATTTCCTTATCTGAATGCATTCAGTACGTCTAGTAATTTTTCAGCCCTGAATCATGCCTCCTTAGCTCACCACATACCTTGAATATCAACTAGCGCCAAGGGCCACTTCTTGGGTTTGTCCTGTCAATTTCTAATTTAGGAAAATGGGATGCAGCAGCCTCCTTGTATTCTTTATACACATTCAATACTTCTACACCTTTAAACCCTCAGGGACATTCAAGGAAACTTCACACTTTTGTGTCATTTTCTGCTCAGATTCAGGGCCATCAGAATTATAATTAATTTGCATTTTAGACCCTTGTGTAAGAGGATGTCACTTCTTGGAAATGCTATTGGATGATAAAATAAAGCAAGAAGCACCCACTGCTCTGATACACTTAATTAGGAATTCCAGGTAATTACTCATTATGTCCCTTTACATTTCTGGAAATTTATAGAGAAAATTCTTTCTTACCCTTTTGTGTCAAAAGAAAGAAAGGAAGGGAGGGAGGGAGGGAGGGAGGGAGGAAGGAAGGAAGGAATTCCTTCAGTACAGGAAAGCTTCTCTTTTTCAGAGATAAGATCCTTAAGTGACCTTTGTTAAACATATTTTTCTATGCTAATGTTTTCCTTTACCTTTTGGTTGTTAGAAAATAGCCTAAGTCTGAAAAATGGCAAATATTTAGTTAGGTACACTAAAAGCACAGCATGGAAGAAAATGAACTCTTTGTTTTATTTTTTTATTTTAACAAATACTTGTATTTTAAGTGCTTTAAGGTATTACTCATTTAATCCTTATTATAACCCTGTGAGGCAGAGTACTATCATTATCCCATTTTACAGATGTGACTAGATAATATTATATGGGCAATGGCAAAGTGTTTGAGTCCTGTATACAAATATAGAATTATAGCAGAAGTAAAATTTTGACTACTAGCTTCTTTAAAGAGTTGTTATTTCTCTGTGGCAGCTTTCTTAGGCTTAATCTCGATGGTGAGTCAAATTCATATCATGTTATGAGCAGCTTCTCCAAGAATTCTAGTGAAGTTCTGGAATTTAATTCTAAAGATGAACCTAGTGTATTAAATTCTGCACCACAGTGAGTCACATTATAGTGAAGCTTCAACATGGGTTCTTTTTATAGTGAGAGAAGCAAATTGAAGGAGATTTAATTTGCTTTTGAGCCACTCTCCAATTTAATTGTTCACATTTATATAATAGGTGGTAGCATAACCTATTGGAAAGGATAGCCAAAAGCAGTTGAGTTCTATTAGTTCCTTAATGGACTATCTGTGTGATTTCAGGTAAATCCTTTTATCTTTTTCTGATTTTTGTTTTCTTTTCAGTAAAACAAGAAAAATGCCACTTTTATTTCCCTGCCTATTTCCTAGTACTAGTCTGTGAAAAAATGCAAACCAGCTATTGCTTACGAGGAGGAGAGGCACAGCTGGGTGTCCCCTTTCCTTTGCTTTGCTTTTAGACTCTTGTAATATTATCCGCTATTCTTGCCTAAATGGCATTTTGTGATTTTGATGGACAAGGAGTCCTTGTGCAGTTTGTCAAACAACCTATTACAAAAACTTTTTGATAAAAGCAATATTTTAACACTTTACTGACTCTAGAAGACCGCTCCTTGAGATTGTATCTGCTTTGATGTAATGGGCAGAGAGGTTAACTTCTTTACATTTTTTACAGAGATATTTATTAAGTGTCTACCGAAAGTGAATGGATAGGAAGTAATATGGATCAACATTAAAGCAGAATTAAGAAACCCTGGTTTTTAGTTCCTGCTTTACCATTTATAGGCACCAGTCTTCAGATACATTATTTAAGTCAGCTGAAATTTGGTTTCCTCATCTATTAAATGAAGCTCCTAATATCTCTTCTGCCTTTGAAAACCATAGATGCCATTTGTCTTATTGATTTTTATAGATAAATGACAGTGATATTTAGAAGTGAAACTAGTTAAAGGAGTAATGGAACCTGTTCTAGTTTTGCATGAGCAATAACATCATTAGTCCTTTTAATTTAAATGGCATTGTAATAAATTGACTGTACTTTTTCTTAGGAAATCCAGACTGTTAATGGAAACTTATTTGTACCCTTAACAAATCTATCCAAATATTTTCTCTGGGCTTCCAAAGTTTTAGTTAATTTTGGATTCCTGTGCAGATTTTCTTCAAAATCTCCTGTAATAATTATGTGGAGAATGCTCATAGTCTTTACTATAAGCCAAGGTCAAAATAGCACCAGACTCCTACTTAACTTCTCTTTTCTCTCTCTCTCTGTGTCTAACTTGGACTTACCATCTTTCCTCCAAAAATACTTCCTTCTTCTGAATTTCCTATTTGGTACACTTTATGGGATGTAAACCTGGAGTCATCACACAATCCTTCCCATCACCTTGTTCTCTCTTTCTCTCCATTTTGCCTATCATAATCTATAAATCATCAAGAGTCATTTATTTATTCTTCCTCCTATTACTTATATATTCTCCTTTGCATAAATATTTCTTTTCAAAAATTTGACTAAATATGAGGAGCAATGTGTCAGTGGGTGAGATGCTATGAACCAGGAGAATTAAGGCCACTGGAAAGACCACTGATAATAAACCTGAAGTTAGTGCTAATCATAATAACAACAACTAAGTATTTCCTTCTTTAAAACAAATTTGAAGAACAGATTTGAAAAGAGTAGCATGCTGCTTAAGCATTTATTGATTGGCATGGAAATAAAAGCAAATCAAAAATGCTACTGTAAGCATTCACTAGTGTAAGACAGGTCAAACAATGTAACATGACATTTTATTTAATAACAAAGTTAATGACAACAGTAAAATATGTTGATAGTTTTTGGTTGTCTTGTGTGTGTGCATGTTGTGTTGTATGTGTATTTTTGTGTAGGAGGTACTGTTATAAGGTATACTATTATCATGCATATAAGAAAAATACTTAATATATATTAAACATCCTTCTAAATGACTTCTCAGATAGACTATTATTTCAACATCATAACAGTTCCATGCAACAGTTACTATTATTATGCCCATTTTACAGATGGCCACAAATGAGTCAAAGAGCAATTGTTTGTCCAGAGTTACAGATATCGAGTAAGTAGCACAGATGGGATTCTAACCCAGGATATTCATATTCAGAGGCTAACCTCTTAACCTCAACACATTTTCCTATTCTGTCTCATGAGAATTTAATCATCATCCTTTATAAGTAGTCATACTATGAATCTCATCAGGTTCTGTTGCAGAAGCATCTATAATAGGGCCTAGACTATGACTCTATTATTGGGGAAGTAATCCACAGCTGACATATACTTTGCTGGTTTATTGACACTTTCAAATTTAAATTCAGACTATCTGTGGATGGGTTGATTAGAGGTCACTGAGTGAGAGAGAGACGAATGACTGGAAGAAGGAAGAGCAACTCAGAGCTATGCATGTGGAAGGACTGGGGGTGTTGGGGAGAGGTAGAATTGGGCCCTAAAACAGAGTCTGTTTTGAGATTGATCTCTCAGTGGCCCAGAATGATCTGTGCTTGACCCTTGGGGGGAAATTTAAAGAGTGGCTCCCCATCCCACTGAAAAATCTGTGACATGCTATGACTGTTGTACAAGGTAAGTGTGTATATAGGGCAATGGTTTTCAACTAGAGGCAATTCTTACCCTCCCCTGGGTGGCATCTGGCAATGTCTGGAGACATTGGTGATTATCATGACTCGGGTAGGTTTGCTACTGGCAGCTAGTGGGTAAAGGCCAGGGATGCTGCTAAACATCTGACAATGCACAAGACAGACCCCCCTGCCACAAAGAATTATCTGGTCCAAAATGTCAATAGCGCCACCATGGACAAACCTTGATAAAGGGGAATCCCGTCCTCTTTGCTTCATCACACAGACTTCCGCAGGTGTTGTTTTGACACTGTAAATTCTTTTTTTTTTTTTGTCTTTTTGTGTCTAGTTTATTTCACTTAGCATAATGTCCTCCAGATCCATCCATGTTGTTACAAATGGCAGGATTTCCATCTTTTTAAAGGCAGAATAACATTTCACTGAATGGTAATACATTTTATTTATCCATTCATCTGTCGGTGGATATTTAGGTTATTTCCATATCTTTTTTTTTTAACATCTTTATTGGAGTATAATTGCTTTACAATGGTGTGTTAGTTTCTGCTGTATAACAAAGTGAATCAGCTCTACATATACATATATCCCCATATCTCCTCCCTCTTGCATCTCCCTCCCACTCTTCCTACCGCACACCTCTAGGTGGTCACAAAGTACCGAGCTGATCTCCCTGTGCTATGCGGCTGCTTCCCACTAGCTATCTATTTTACATTTGGTAGTGTATATATGTCCATGTCACTCTCTTACTTTGTCACAGCTTACCCTTCCCCCTCCCTGTGTCCTCAAGTCCATTCTCTAGTAGGTCTGCGTCTTTATTCCTGTCCTGCCCCAGGTTCTTCAGAACCTTTTTTTTCTTTTTCTTTTTAGATTCTATATATATATGTGTTAGCATAACAGGAAGCACCATAAACCATAGGGTCATACTGCAATGGTCATGGTAAAGCTTCCTGATGCACTTTCATCTTGATATGGGAGAGTCTGGAAGAAATTTGGGACATTATATGGAAGTATTTGTGGAGCATTTTCTGGTGACTTCTAGAAATAGTACAGAAATAAGTTGGAAGGAAAACCAAAGATTCCTCCCTTCTTTCTCTGCTCACCACATCTGCATCTCTTCCTTCTTCCCTTTCTTTCCTTCCTTCCTTCCTTCCTTCCTTCCTTCCTTCCACCTTTGTCCTTTCAAACAAAATAATTTTATATCTATTATATGTTAGGAAATCTGTATAGATACAAAGAGGAAAAAGACAAAATGTCAAAATGGAATTAAAATGTTTTAGAATGTCTATGATGCTATATAGTCTCTATTTATCTGTTTAGATCATAATCATGATGAAACCTAAGGGATACATTAAATACATATATGGGTCGACCAAATTTTCTCAAGCAAATACAGCCACACTTTAACCTTGTAGTCCCAAATTCAGTATGTGTGAGCTCTGAGAAATTTGTGTAGTTTTATCATGAGGGGGAACCAAATAGGATAGTTGGGGTATTCCTGTGCAAACTATCATCTTTAATAGAAAAAAATAAAAACAAAAACATAAAGCCCATGTCCCACTGACTAATCTCTCAGATTATAGTTAGATTCAGAGAGAAGACTTTTCATTAAGAAATAAACAACTCACAACAGGAAATGCAGGTATTTACAATTGTTTCTTTCCTTTTGAAATAACACTGGGAGATTGGGGAAGGCACTGAATTCAGTAAGTGTATCTTTCACAAAGTTGTCCTGATCCGTGAAAAGTGGCCTTATATGTGTATTTCTTTTTAGAAAAAATTATATGTAAATTGTGTTTATAAATAAGTTTTTAGTAATTATCCTCCTCGTGTATTCTGCTAAAATCAAAAGGAACAATCAAGGCTCCAGAAGAAGCTGTAAGAAAAAGAAGGGCAAATATTTCAGCAAGGCAAATCCAAAGCAAACACTGAAACATGAGGTTATAGACAATGGCATGAATGTTAATGAACAGAAAGCCATATAGTAGAAATCTGCTAAATGCATAGTTGAGGGAAATGAGAAGACATTTCCCTAACAGTTTGTTCCTGTTGCTTATAATTTTTAAAAAAGTACTGCAGGATGGCCCAATTCAGTCCCAACATCATATTATGCAGATTTATTACAATTCCCTACTGAAGTTCTGCAGAAGAGTTGAGTCTAACTTAACACAGTTGTTTCACACGATATCATAAAGATCAGTAAATTAATAACCAAAGCATGTGTGAAAGGCTGAGAAGTGACTGCAGTTTTGCAACCCAAAACTGACTAATTTTTGGAGGTTCACAAATTTGTGTGAAGGGGAAAAGAAGCAATATATAACAACAACAACAAAATTGACACAAAAGAGTTACTTAACTGTAGATATTTACCTTCAACTTCAACATATATTTTCTTTATATCTTTATTTATAATGATGAAACAGAAAGCTTTACGGTTTTTAGCCAAGGGAAGAGCTCACCTTAGAAGTTCTGTTTATCTTTATGGTATCCTGAGAAGAAAGACATGCTGGCACTCTTAAATATAGCTGATAGGACAAATCATGAAGGTAGGCTTATGTCAGACATTCCATCTTCAAACTAGGCATGCACTTACATCTTAGTTCTTTATACTTCAGTAGAGAGTTTCACATGTAAAGACCTATCTCAACAATCTATTAAACATTAACCCTTTTCACAGAGAGGAGGAATGGTATTTGTTTATGTACTTATTCCCTTATCCCTTCAACAAAGATTTATGAAGTCTTTGTCATAAACAATATGGAGTCTTTTACTTGAGATTTATAGTCACATTGAGAAGACAAATTTGGAACTAATGAACAATCATACAATTTGATAAGAACTAAAAGAATTTATGGGTCTGCAGAGAATGAGGTGCCTGGGAGAGAATGAACTCTATCTGGAAGAATGGGGAGAATTTAGGGAAGTATTTATAAAAAAGGGAGAGATAAGTTGTATAAAAGATTAGCAATATTTCCCTAGACAGAAGTTAAATTTGTAACATTGAATGCGTTGCTGCTCTTTTTATAAGACCCCCTAATTCACCCACGTGTCAGATATCAGTTTAAAAAGGTGAGCTACAAGCCCCCGTTAGTACTCTTGCCAGTCAACATAGAATGCGCCACCACATCTGAACCGTATCATTGCCAGGATACAATATCCTTATCACCTTACCCTGGCTTTGGTGTTGGACTTGAGGTTGCCTGTGTAGACTCTGTACTGGCTTGCTCTTCTCTATGAATTCTTCCTCTGTTTCTCTAAGCCCTTAACCCCTGCCATTAATTAGTTGGCTGGCATAAAAGTCAGACCACCTCTAGTCCCTCTGAGAAGTGAGTGATCACCGGGCAGAGGAAAAAGTATATGCAAAGGAACTGAGAAGTGATAAATTGTTGGTGTTTCCAGAAATGCAAAAATTTTTTTTGGTCTGGAGCACAGAACATGTGTAAGTCAGATAAAACTGTAGACATAAAATTATTTCTTCTCTGTCATCTACAGATCTAAATTTTTTGTACGTGTGTGTGTGGTAAGGATCCACTGAACGACCTTACGTAAAGGAGAAAATGGATTAGATTTGTATGTTAGAAAGATGATACAATGGACAAATAGTGTAGAATAGGGTTACTGATACAAAGCAGTAAAAGTGACAATGGAGATGAGTGGATAGGTTTCAAGAGTTATTTAAGAAGCAGTATCTAAGGACTTGATTTCTTTTCTGTCCCATTGACCCCTTTTTTATACCTGT
The DNA here is from genome assembly GCF_964341445.2 of Mesoplodon mirus. NCBI lineage: Eukaryota > Metazoa > Chordata > Mammalia > Artiodactyla > Ziphiidae > Mesoplodon > Mesoplodon mirus. Next base: position 159,037,772 of record NC_138980.1, read on the forward strand.
GATAGTGAAGAGTAAAGGATGATTGCCAGATTTTTAGCTTCAGGTAAAGAATGGCCATTCCCTAATTTTACACCTATATACCTTCCCATTTGCCACCTTACCACATCATTTAATAGCTCTGTTTACTTGTCCAGCTTCCCCAACAGACTGTGAGCAACTTGATCTCAAAGGCATTCTTTTTTTTTTTTTTTTTTTTTGTGGTACGCAGGCCTCTCACTGTTGTGGCCTCTCCCATTGCAGAGCACAGGCTCCGGATGCGCAGGCTCAGCAGCCATGGCTCACGGGCCTAGCCGCTCCGTGACATGTGGGATCTTCCCGGACCGGGGCACGAACCCGTGTCCCCTGCATCGGCAGGCGGACTCTCAACCACTGCGCCACCAGGGAAGCCCTCAAAGACATTCTTTTAGCGCTTCCAGCTTTGTACAGTCTGTTCTTAAAATAGTTCTTTACACACAGCAGGATATTAATAAAGATTTGTTACATAAATAAAGATAGAACAGCTCTTAGCATGTCAGTGAGTAAAGGGATTGTAGAGTCTGGTAGAGAAACTCGGGAGTTACTAGAATAGTCCTTAATTATAGTTGGGATTACCTAGAGGGAAGTGTACATAAAGGGACTATAAAAGCAATAGGTAGTGATTATTGATATTGTGGCATGCACCATGCTAAGTGCTTTATTTACACCGTCTAATTTAATCATCTCACAGCTTAATGACTAGTTGTTCTTACTGATGACATTTTATAGCTGAGAACCAAAGAGGTCCATTGAGGAATTTTGAGGAGCAACAGATTTTCCGAGGTGGGTGTAGGAAGAGGGAGTTTTGAATGTGATAGAAATGGAATGGGCAGAGTTAGAAGAGAATCTCTGGGCAGGAAAAGAGGACCAAGGACAGAATCCTAAGGAACAACAACATTTGTGGAGGTGGATGTGGAGAGGGGTCAGCAGGGGACTTATAATAAGTGATCAGAAATTTAGAGGAACTGGCAGAAATGGGAAGAAAGTTTTGAAAAGGAAAGGATGGCTTGGTAGGCCAAGAATGTGACAGGTAAAGTTATTTGAGGATAAAAGAAACCTTAAGTTGGGCCCTTGCAACATGTTCTGTGCACTGTGAGCAGGGTGGTGGGGTGGAAACTGAGGACAAAGGATGAGGAGTGAATGGAAGAGCAGTGAGTGGGGTAGTGAGTCGCTGCCTGAAGGGTGGCAACATTGAGGAAATCAGTGCTGAGGAGAAGATGCATAGGTCCCTACCAGAGGAGAAGGAGATCCAAGAGGTTTCTTTTCTTTTCTTAAGATAGAAAAGAGATTTAGCATTTTGTTTATAGATAAAGGCTGAGGGGAAGGAGCCCCTGAAGGTGGTGAAGATACAACACAAGGGAATATTGAGAGAATAATATCTTGGAGGATTGGAGGAGACGGGTCAGAAGTACAGAGAAGGGCCAAAGAAAGGACATCTCCTCCCCTGACCCTTGTTTCCAGGGTTCAGAGGCAGATTTGAAACACTGGGTAGTATGAGCAAGAGGAACTGTGAAGCGAGATCTAAGGGATTAGGTAAGTTAGACAGAGAAAATCTTTTCATGCTATTCCTAGTGTAGAACTGGGGCAGACTATGAAGTTTTATATATTTTTTTCAAAAGAAAAATAAATACATGTAGTACATCTGCATGATACGGCTTTGTACTGAAATGAGCCTCACTATGGTGCCTTCTTCAGAATTAACAGAAAGAGGCATAAAGTGTTATGGAAAGTAGTTTCATTTAATTTACTGTATTTCATTTGTTTAACATGGCATTTGCAATTGATGTTCCTTTTGGTATGATAAGTATGTACAAATTACCATGCTTTCTTCCTCAGAAATTCATCCTCTTTGAAAAGAAAAGGATTTACAGTTTATATTAGACTTCTATTTTTTAAAATGTATATTTGTGAACAAAAAACATACAAATCTGTATATTTCCTAGCTACATTTATCCAGTCATATATTAATGATTAAGTCAAATAAAACAGTTTTAAACAACAGCAAAAAATAAAACAAATGAAGGCAAAAGAAATAAAGGATAAAGTAACTACTGCATAAAATTCTATAGAAAGTGAAAAATTTTAGGTTGTTGTATGGTATAATGGGTTTATGTTAACTTTTTTTTCCCTAGAAGAGGGGAATTTGCACATAATAAGACTACTTAATAGCATATCTCATGACATTTGAGAAGAAATTCAATTCCCAAACATGACTGCAACAGGGAGGAAGAGGGGAAAAAAAGTCAACATTTTCTTCCCTAAAAAATGTTGATTTTTCTACTATCTCATTCAACTCTAAAAGTAAGATATTTTTACATATAGCATGCCCGTAAGGGTTGCCTACATATTTACCAATTAAAGTTTAGTTAGTAATTATTATTCAATCATTTTTTGGCTAGAATGTCAAACCAAGGTATACATAAATGAAACAAAAAGTAATATCTGTATTATCAGGACCAGTAAACATGTATTTTGATAAAGAACTGACTGTATTTCCCTCTGGTAATAATTTATTATGGGAAAAGAAGGGATATTTAAATATGACTCTCATCTTACCTGCTGACTCTTTAAAAAGAACAGTGTCGTGTTCTGTTTTCTACCTGGATATTTCTAGGATTCCATGTCATTAGGAGTAGGTCCTCCTCAGAAAGATCTCAAGATCTTAAGACCTAGATCAGATCTCAACAGGAGAGTGACCATATGTGTGTTTGCTCAACATTATGTCCTAGACATCAATGTTTCACTGACTAAACTACTATCTTACTCTTGGATAGGCACTGCTTCCAATATCTAAATATAAGGAGTAACATATTAAGTGATTATTTCCTTTTAGATATGAATTTATCAGAAATAAATTCTCACTTGATAGAGCAGGAAACAAGATGATAGTTAGGGGTAAGAAAGTGTTTCCTAAAGAGTGGACAAAATCCCCAGAAAGTGGAGCTAGGGGATTATCACTAAAACCTTTGCTTGCTTCTTTATTTTGCATGTGGCCAAAAGCAGCCTTGTCTGGAGAAACCCTTTGACACTGAGCTTTTTCACGCGCAAGTGCTGTAAATGAACTTTCCAAGAGACATATCAAAGGGTTTCATTTCTGTTAGAGTCTGTTTTTCAGCTAAGTTCATTTAAACAGAATTTCTTGTCCTGCTCATGTAAGTATCATGTCTGGCTTGCCTAAATATATGACAATTTATTTTTTTTCTCTCAGATTTATGGAAAGTCCATGGAGACCAGATTCTCCCCTTGCATTGTGGAAGTGCACAATTTGTTCTTATGAATGCCATTCTCAAATATACCAAATACAGTATGGACTTTCAGGAAGTATTTAATTTAACTGCTCCCCTAAATCTCCAAGCTTAAAGGAATTGGGTTGGTAATGATATTTCCACTATAATGTTTCTTGGTATAGTAGTCTCAAAATAATGTAAGAATAGTGTTTTTCATAACATTCTGTGAATCAGTTGTCTAAATCTTTTGGAATATCCAAAGGCCTTTGCTTAAATGTATTTGGAGAAAACAGTGATTGTGGAAAGCCATCACTTGTAACCAGTTGCATATCATAAACATAGAGCTTATTTATATATAAATCACGATTGCTTCCTCTGTTAGGCAACCAGTAAATGAGTTTCAGATGCTTACAAATTTTGGCTTTTAGTCACTTTTCTTCTAGTTATTACCAAAACTTATATTAGATACAATTAACTGTAAACTGCCCCATGCCATACAGGATTTTATTTAATTATTCAGCAGTCCTGTGTGGGAGATGTCAGTATTGCTCCCTTCTTATAAATGAGGATTCCGCAGGTCAGAGATGGCAAGTGATTGGCTCAAGACCTCACAGCCAAAACGTGACAAAATTAAGACCCAGTTCCAGTCTCTGACTCCAAATACAGTGCTCCTGCCATCAAAAGCAAACCAAGCAGCCTCTCCAAGGTCTGCATTTTACTGTGACAGGGAGAGCAGAAAAGCACAACAGGATGATTTCTCACAGCTGGAAAGGGAAACGGCTTTAGACTCCCAAGGAACAGGAAATTTTCAGCCTGGTTAATGCATAGGGAGTTCCATGAGTGACTTTCTAATCATAATTCTTTCTATGGAAAGTCAGTGTAATGAATGTAAACTCCCTGAGATAGAAGCATACTGTAAGTCCTTCTGAAATCACTGTATCAAATGTGCTCTGCTGTTCAAATATACAAAATCTCACCCTGAGACACTTGATTCTGAGATACATGTCAGAGATGTGTGCAGACCGGACTTGCAAAGTAGTTGTCTAGGGAGAAAAACACTGCCCTGTGCATTCTGGACTGTCATGCAAAGGGTCAAGGGTATGGCACTTTTTGTATAGGAATTCACCTTCTTCTACTCTTATTAAGGCATTACTATGGTTGCTGAAAAATAGGTTGCATGATGTCTGGAAACATAAGGAAAAATATAGTTATAATTTTTTTCGCTAATTTATCTTGCTAACTGTGAACCTTAGAAAATTCTGGTAGAAATCGTGAAGGTAGTTTTAAGTGTAGGATTTGATTGGATAAGATGGGCTACTCTGTTGGAGAGAATTAAGGCATCCACATTTCCAAGACTACATGCTACAGAGTTTGAGGGTAGAGATTCTGGATTCAGATTGCCAGGGCGAACACTGGCTATGCCACTTATCAGCTGTGTGTCCATGGGCAAGACAAACACTCTGTGCCTCAGGTTTCTCGCCTTTTTAATGGGACCTTAATAGTACCTATTTCATTGTGTTATTATGAGGATTAAAGTGGTTCATATTTATAAAGTATTTGAAACATTGCTTGGCATGTGTAAAAAAAAAGTGTTTGCAAGCTAAAAGTAAGTTATTTACATTGTTCCCACATAGTAACTGTTTCTACTTACTGAAAATTACAGAGTTATAGAAATTTAGAATAAGGGAGAACCACATTGTTCTTTAAAGAAAAATGGGGCAGGGGCTTCCCTGGTGGCGCGGTGGTTGAGAGTCTGCCTGCCGATGCGGAACACGGGTTCGTGCCCCGGTTCGGGAAGATCCCACATGCCACGGAGCGGCTAGGCCCTTCAGCCATGGCCGCTGAGCCTGCGCGTCCCGAGCCTGTGCTCCGCAACAGGAGAGGCCACAACAGGGAGAGACCACAACAGTGAGAGGCCTGCGTACCGCAAAAAAAAAAAGATAAAAAAATAAAAATAAAAATGGGGGCATTAAGCAGTGTACTCTGCCTTCTAATGACAAAATTCTTCTTCAACTACCTGTTACTAAAAAGCTTCTTCTGGTGCCTCAATTTCATTGTCAGGAAGTTTCAGCTTTAATGAGAAATAAAGTAATATGCTGGGACTGTTTATTTATAGTAACTTGTGAAATTAAAGTATCCCATTTAAAGTCTGCTTCTGTTTGCACAGTACTAGAAAAAAAACCCAACCAAAATTCTCAGTTTAACTCTTAATTAAGCAAGCAGTGTGGTATGTTTTGAATCTGGTTACCTGTTGATGAGGCTACTGTGTAGGTAAATGGCATTGATCGGTTGGTTGGGTGGGAAGTTTCTCTGGAACGCTTTCTGTCACTGGGCAGAAAGACAAAGCTATAGGGATGTCTTCACTCCTGTTTTGGACCACCTCTTTTTTTTTTTTTTTTTTTTTTTTTTTTTTTTTGCGGTACGCGGGCCTCTCACTGTTGTGGCCTCTCCCGTTGCGGAGCACAGGCTCCAGACGCGCAGGCTCAGCGGCCATGGCTCACGGGCCCAGCCGCTCCGCGGCATGTGGGATCTTCCCGGACCAGGGCACGAACCTGTGTGCCCTGCATCGGCAGGAGGACTCTCAACCACTGCGCCACCTGGGAAGCCCGGACCACCTCTTTTTGAGTCTATCTTGAGGAGATAATTAAAGAAGAACATTTTGGAGTATAAATGAAAGAATTCAGACTCTAATATTATACGACTATGTCACTTTTCTTTCTGGATATCTTGTTTTCTCTTTCTTGTTCACTGCATTTGGCAGCTTGAACATAGAAAAAGATATATACTGTAGAGATGCTACCATTAAGACAAACGGGTTTTTTTCCTCTGTCTCTTAAAAAGAGTCCTGGGGAATTCCTTGGTGATCCAGTGGTTAGGACTTGGTGCTTTCACTGCCGGGGGTCTGGGTTCGAACCCTGGTTGGGGAACTAAGATCCTGCAAGCCACTTGGTGCGGACAAAGATAAAAAAATAAAAAATAGAGTCCTGACCTTTTGATACTTTAATCACTGTTTAAAGAAAGCAAACTCTCAACTGAATTTTACTTTTCTTATGTGATACAGGTTTTTGTTGTAGTATTTGCTTTAATAACTCATATTATAAATATGACTAATGTCTATGGGGCAATGGTTTTAATCAATTTATCATAAAATATCTCATTGTATTTCATATTACAGTGGAATCAAGGTCACCTTAGTCTTATAATTAGCAAGATATTTCCCTCTGACATTCTATTTGACATATTCTTTTAATTTTTAAAGTGCTTAGGAGTTGGTTTGTTCTATTATTGCTTTTTTAACTTTTGTTTGTATTCTATCACTATGTTAATTGCTGTGTTTGCATAAATCATGTTCAAAAAATTAAAATGCCTTATATTTCCAATTAAGTTTTTGAATAAATAACAATGGAATTTTGCAAGTATATAATGTGTTATATAAATGCATTTTATGATTTTATTATTAATAATCAGTCAATAGAAAGACATGAAATCTGTATTAACTGTGAATTTAGTTTCATTGTAAAGGAAGTATGATATAATCTACACATCATTATATGGTCTACACATAATCATTACCAGTAGCTGTCTCTGAGGGAGCCCCTTCAAGGGTGATGGCAGAGGGAAACAGATAAGAACCAGCTAAAGGGGACAGTTAAAAAATTGAGGGGAAATAATAAAATATATATAAAATAATAAAGACAGTATCTATCAACAAGTTGTTTAAATGATACCAGAACTACCAGAAAATGCAATGAAAAATTCAAAGCAAATACCTGGTATCATCAACTTGCCAAAATATTTTTCTTCTTGCATTTGATCATTGCTGTACTACACGTTGTACCTAGTCATTCATACATTATCTCATTACCTCAGTAAATGCTGAATCCCAGCCTTTGTTTAAGAAAAGTAAAGGAGATTATTCAGCCAATTACCACATAATTCAAAAAAATTTCATGGATGGGTAATGCTTAGTTGAGAAAGGAGCAATTCAATCCATTTAAGTATTTTCATAATTAAAATTATATTAACTTAGACCTCTAAATCAAATACTCCATATTTGATTTTATATATGCACATAAATTCATACATATGCATAAATTATGTATTTATATTGGTTATTAATTTTACACAGTCATAATCTAGGTTGTGCAAAAGTGTAATGTGTTTCTTTTTTTCTTTTCTTTTTTTTTTTTTTGTGGTACACAGGCCTCTCACTGTTGTGGCCTCTCCCGTTGCGGAGCACAGGCTCCGGACACGCAGGCTCAGTGGCCATGGCTCATGGGCCCAGCTGCTCCGTGGCATGTGGGATCTTCCCAAACTGGGGCAGGAACCTGTGTCCCCTGCATTGGCAGGCGTACTCTCAACCACTGTGCCACCAGGGAAGCCCTGTTTATTTCTTTAAATCCAACAAGACTCATGGGCTTTCATTTCTGCTTGGTTGTAGGACACTTATTCTAGCCATTTTAAGGTAACCCAGTCACATCCAATTTTATAAAATATATTTTGAAATATAAATTTTAGAGTCATTTTAGATTTACAGCAAAATTGAGCAGAAGATACAAAACTTTCCCTTATGTCCCCTGTCCCCACACATGCATGGCCTCCACAGTATTAACATCCCCCACCATAGCGGTGCACTGTTAGAACTGATGAGCCTGCATTGAGACGTCATTACTACTCAAAGTCCATAGTTTACATGAGCGTTCAACTCTTGGTGTCGTACGTTCTATGGGGTTTGAAAAATGTCGAATGACATAAAGCAACTGTTACAGTATCACACAGAGTAGTTTCACTGCCCTAAAAATCCTGTGTTCTGCCTATTCATCCCTCCCTCTCCTCACCCTCTGCAGCCACTGAACCCTAGTGAAATTTACTCTGTTATTCCTCTTTTTATACTAATCCACTGTTCATTTGTCATTTTTTTTCCTCCCTGTAAGAGAAAACTGTCATGATTCTTCTGTATTTTGTTTTATGGCATTATCTTTATGTCTGGTTCGTCTGTGATTTTGCTCTTGATATTTAAAGGCAAGTCATTAGAATTCATAAAAACATTTTTTCTTACTCACTCATGTAACTCTGGCAGCCAAAAGTCATGGTGTCAAGACTGTTATCTTGGCTATTTGCCAAAATCTACTTACAATTTCAAAATCCCAAAATTTGTCTTTCTTTTCTTTCTACATTATTCCTGTCCATAAAATGGTATAAAGTCTCTGCTGTTAAGTAACAAAGAGAGGTAGGGATAAATGAATTTAAAATATGGTTTAAGTCACAAACCCTACTCTATTATATTTACATTTAATTGTGTATTGCACTTTAATGGGTACCACTTGTTTTGTTACCTAGAATACCTTCCTTCTTCCAAGAACTACTTCTGTCTCCACTCAGATGATATGGGTTCTAACTGAGCTTTCATCTTCTTACAATATCCCATCCACTGACCACATTTGATTGGTATGGTGGGGTACGGTCTTCTTCAGGGCTAATCAGAAGCTTTATGGGAATTTTTTTTAAGAGAGAAAATATGATATACACCTGGAGATGTGAGGGTTATGTCTAAGGAAACAGTTTGTAATGAGAGAAAATAAAGGCAACACACAAAGGCAAGCAGAGATAAGTGGTGGAGAAAGTTGTGAAGGGACAATTGGAAAATAAGATTAAAAGAACCTCTATCTAATCCTTCACTTTCTAAAGTTCTTTGGATATCGGTCCAGGGTGGACACTTCACGATTTGCAAAGCCTGGACCTGTGTGACCTTGACCAAGTTAAACTTTCTAAGCTAAATTTATCTCTTCTGTGAAATAGGCTGACAGTGCCAATTTAAATGAGCTAAGCATACACAGCTGTCATTATATAACTTGTCATATGATGGACTTAATAATAAAGCTAGTCTTAACCTTAATTCAGTCTTTTGTTTTCCTCATAGATAACTTAAAAAGATGATTTCCTGTATCATCATGGTTTTAGTGAATAACACTTCCGGCCTGGTTATAAGGAGTAGAAAATGCAGATGAAATTGATGTTTTGTTTTGTTTTGTTTTGGCCAAGCCGCGCAGCTTGTGGGATCTCACTTCCTAGACAAGGGATCGAACCTGCAGTGAAAGCCCGGAATCCTAACCACTAGACAACCAGAGAACTCCCTGCTGTATTATTTAATCAGAGAGATGTAGGCTTAGCCAACTTTAGTCCCAGTATTTAAATATGTCTTATCTCTACAGAAACGTTCTGAAATAGACAGTGCTTGCACAGAATCAATGACTAATAATTGCAAATTGCCAACTTAAGTTTTTTTGCAGTATAAGATTTTCTCTTTTTAATATTATAGGAAGAGAAGAGTTACAAATGACACTATTGCTGTAACATCGATTCAAAAGAAATACAATTCTCTACTGAGTCCTCTCATATCCCTTTTACCCTTCAAGCATAACCTTGATTTTTTGAAGAGCACAAAAATATGTGAGTTACATTTATAATAGTTCTGCAGAAATACTAATGACTTTAAGTTCATCAGTTTGTCATCACAAAATTGCCTTGACAAATTGAGTAGGTATTAATCTTTTTCTGTCAGTGAATGGAGAAAAGGCAGCCAGTGAGACGTAAAGGCTATTTCTCCATGGTGTTTGTGGTCTCTTAGCATTGCTAGGCTAGGCCTTTATAGACAGCACTTTGTGTGTGACTGAAACAGACCAGTGTAGACAGAGGCCAAGGACTTTGATTACTGTTACCCTATGAGACTGTACTTTTCCTTTGAAACGGTGGGAGGCAGAACTTCTTGGTAGGAAGATCCTCAGTCTATTCATCATCCATGTTTTTAGGGCCAGTTGCTCTTTAAGAAGTTTGAATTTTGGGATTCTGATTCTAAAACTATTTCATGTTTACTGCTGAACATTTGGATTAAACAGGAAAAAAAAAAAAGAAAAAGAAAAACACACCTTTCATTCCACCACTTAGACGTAATCACTGTTAATATTTTTTTCCATGTCTGGGTTGGCATTTGTGAGATCTTTCTGTGTAATCAGTTTTATCTTCTGTCATTTTCACCTACTGTTGTAGGATACACATTTTTTTCTCATCATTGAAAAACTTTTGGAGGTGTAATATTTATAAGGCTGCATGATGTTTGCTGTAAAATAATGTTTCATCCTTGCCTTATTGTTTATGTTCTTTTTTAGGTTTCTAGAATTATAAATAATGTTGTAATGAATATTTTTTTCTTTTCCCCATGAGAAGAGCATAATGAAACCAAGTAGTGCTTTGGGAGAACAACTGCTCTTCGTATTTTGCTCCAACATGTTTTGAAGTCCTCATTTTTTATGAGGCTCATCATGTATTAAAACAATTAGTGCATCTGAGGAAGAATGTGTGTACATATATAGATAGATAGATAGATACACATACATATATATATGTAACTGAATTGCTGTGCTGTACACCTGAAACTAACATGATATTGTAAATCAACTATACTTCAATAAAAAAGTAAATAGGGGCCTCCCTGGTGGCGCAGTGGTTGAGAGTCCGCCTGCCGATGCAGGGGATACGGGTTCGTGCCCCGGTCTGGGAGGATCCCATATGCCGCGGAGCGGCTGGGCCCGTGAGCCATGGCCGCTGAGCCTGTGCGTCCGGAGCCTGTGCTCCGCAATGGGAGAGGCCACAACAGTGAGAGGCCCGCGTACAGCAAAAAAAAAAAAAAAAAAAAAAAAAAAAAAAAAAAAAAAAGTAAATAAATAAAATTAAAAACAAAAACAAAACCCAAAAAGCAGTTAGTGCAGTTTTGCTGTAGGTACTCTGATGCACAAGACCAGGGAATGGGATATAGTCATCCCTTGCAACTCTGTACCCTGTTTCTAAAAGTAATTTTAATTTCTGTAATCCATAGCTTTGTTGGGGCCTCTCCTATTGAAGACTCCGGTGTTCAACTTGTGTACACCATATTGCACTGCCATTGATGTTCACCAGATTGTTTTCCTTGATTCATGTCATGTTGGCACTCAGTAGAAAGCCGTGTGGCATGAGAGCTGTGGTGTTGATGATTATATGTATATTTTACATGGTCTCCCAAACTCTAAATGAAGAAATCTTAGTAAACTTATTTATGATTGGAAAGGGTGGTGTGGACTAATAACATTAAGATTAGAGTGGAAGCGTAGTTTAACTATACTGTATTTTAATCATATCATGGCTATTAGCTCTTCTCCAGTCCCTTCAGTATTTTGTTAGGGTATTATGAATGCACTAAAAATTATACACCCCCAACTCCTAACATAGTTTTAAATTTTTATTATAGTTTTTCCTGAGCCTAACTGCCACATGGTTGATTAGTAAGATAGTGACTGCGAAAAGTAAGGTGAATGGAGGACTTTCATACTAAAATATTTTAGACATAAAACCACAGAAACTCATTCATATTCTCTCTCCCTCTCTCTCCTCTCTTTCTCTCTCATCACTCTTTGAATGAACCTAGAATTACAAGATTTCTGAAGAAAACCTTGGTTTGCCTCTGAGTGACGTTGGTTAGGCAACTGAAATTTCATAAGAGAATATGAAGAGAGGCTTAACTTCCACTGGCTCTGCTTTTACCTGGCAGCCTAAATTAGCTGTGTTGTAGGTACTTAACAGGGAGTATAACGCCAAATTCCCAACCTCTCAATATTTTTCAAAAGCTTGGCAGAGAAAAGCAACGCTTTTGGAGGATTGCCTGAGAGAAAAGCAGTAAATTCACTTCTATGAATCAGTGATTCTCAGTGGAATGTGGGGAGGTAAGGGAAGAAGGGAGGAGGAGGAAAGGGGGGGAGGCCTGATGTCCTCCTCACAGGAGGGCCTGGCTCCCGAGGTGAGGACTAAGTTTTGGTGATGCACTTTTCCAGGCATCCCCTGCTCTCCTCAGATGCTGATGTGGATAAAATCTGAGAACCACTTCTCAAGTGTTGCTAAAGTAGAGGTGACAAACTGGAGACTCTTGGTCAAATCCAGCTTGTAGACAGGTTCTCTCTGCCTAGTATATACAGCACGCACACACACACTCACACGCATACAGACACACATTTTAACAAGGAATACAGAATTTCCATAAAATCCAGATTTCTCTGGAAACAGTAAAAAAATCTGGCAAAGCTAGGCACATGTCCAAGCATGGCAACAAATGCCTAGAACCGGGAAACAGTTCCTTCTTTGATCACTGTCCTTATTACTCCCTTTTTGCTTACACCTGGCTTACATCACTGACTCAGGTTACTTCTCTGGTCCCTGTAGGCACTGGAGTTTACAACCTTTAAGTAACAGCCTGATTCTAGATTATAGCAAAAGAACAAAGAACGGGGTAATTGGGCCACGTCATTTGACTTTCTAGAAGTGATTTTCTGGATTTGTATTTGAGCCTGATTCCATAGGCCTTGTGACACAAGGAAATGGCCCTATAGAACTCATTCCCGAGTTTACTTCAAGAATATTTTGTTCATTATTTTGGGAATTTTATAAATATTGTGGTTAAAAGCATGGACTCTGGAGCCAGACTGCCTGGAATCCACTTCTACCTCCTGCATTTCCCAGCTGCAAACCTTTGGCCTGGCATTTGATATTGCTTTGATTCAATTTCCTCTTCTGTAAAATGGAGATAGCAGTAGTACCACTTGTTTAGGATTTTTGTTAAGATAAATTATATCAATTTATAAAAAGTGTTTAGGACAGTGCTTAGCATAGACAAATATTTGAGGTGATACTATTACTAATATTATTCCTCCTGTTCCAGAAATAGTTGTACTGTTATTATGTTTTTCTATTTTATAGAGAATCTTAAACTTATAATGAATCATGTTTGTGTCTTTTAGAAAATTTTATGTCAAATTTGATGCATCTATTTAGTAAATATATTGCATACATCTTTTGTCCTGCCTCCATCATATTTTCCTACTCTTCACTTTCTTCTGTGTATTTCTTAATTATTCTTGATTATTCTTATTTTGCTGTATTATGTGCACTGTTGTAAGTCATCTTGATTCCCCTTTAAAACAATATAGGCCCTAAAAATAAACTAAGAGCAAACAACATATGTGAGCTCTCCTACATAGACAAGTATGACCAGTAAAATGAATTATTTTCCAACAGAATTTCATGTGAAGTTTACTTTTCTGCTGGCATTCTGAGCTTCCATTTATTTTCAGCTCTGTCTTTTAGCTTTAGGGATAAACTGATCCAGTCATCTTCGATAGCAGTACTCCAACAAGTTCCTGCAGTCACGCTATTTCCCAGATGTCTTCAAATATATTGCATTGCCACAAATTGGTTTTCAGCTTGTCTTTAAACATAATATCTGAGTGTCCTATGCCCATTTGGCCTTTTTTAAGTAATGAAAGGCAACTGTTTTTATATTTAAATTTGCTACGTGAGATGATACTAAAAAGCAACCATATACTCTGTATGTCTCGTGTAAAATAGGCTATTTCTCCAATATAAATAAACCTATTTGGAAACAGTGAGCCTCCTAAAGGTTACTCCCAAGAGACTTAATAGAATGCTTGGGGAATTTTACTATAATCTTTTGATACAATGAGTATGAGAAAATTTTATGATCAACCACCCTGAGGCTAGTAGAATGATGGGGCTTTATTTCTCTCCTTTTTAATTTGGTGGTAAATAAATGAGACAACGTTTAGTATGTTATCAGCCATTTTACATCAGGGAAATGGAAATCAGTCTGTTGGGGTTTGATATGGGGGATTGGTTACCAAAGTGAAGGATGGGCAGGAGAAGCACAGGGCTAAAGTGGTGTCTTTTAGAGCCTTAGGAATCTGCTCACAACCGACATTGTTAGAACCCTTGTTCTGAGTAGGACCTCAGGAGCCCACACCCTCACTAACCCTTCCAGTGTGTTCCTTCCTTCTTCTCTCCTAATGTCATGCAAGTGCTTCCCGTTCACAGAACTTAACTGGAAGAGAGCTGGCAAGGGGTTCCAAGAGGTGCAGTTTTGGGCTTCTACCACTGGCAGTTCGGGGGAGAGTATAGAGTAACATATTTTCCTGCATGTCGTGCTGTCGTCACCTTTTTATTACTATGAGTCACTTTGTTCTTCTGTTACTCTCATGTGATGTATTCATGAAGTATTCTAAGTTTAAAACATTTTGAACTATATGAAAATATTTCTAACTCCAGGACTGTGTCAGTTATGTCAGCTACACTTACAGGAGTCACTTATAGGTGTCTAACTAGAAATATTTTAGGTTATTTTATTGCCAGTTATATGGTTTTTGCCAGTCCTTAAGTTGTAATTTTTTTTGACAAGGGAAAGTACTTAATGTACCTCTCCATTATTTTAGCTACTGAATTCCATGTTTCCTTGTAGGGGTTGAAATGATTTAATTCTTATATCTGAATTTTTTCTCAGCCTTATTTATTTGGATTTGGTTTTCGTTTTGGTTTCCTGATTTTCGTAAACATGTATTTGTTTTTAACTGTCTTGTGTCAAAATATCATTTTAAGCATTTGGCTCTTACATCAAAAACTATGGCTGATCAACTTTCATCTTGACCGCCAAAACATTCGGATGAATTAGGGATTCTTAAAATGCATCATAAAATGCATCCAGAAAGACTAAGGTGTTCAAGCAACAGAGGCCGAATTACTCAGAGCTGCACCAGTGTAACTGGGTTGGCAAGTCAACAATCTGAGTGGGAGGGTTCATCTCTCTCCACAGCCCTTTGTCCCCAGAAGGGTTTCTTGTCATTTTGGCAGTGGTTGACAGGACTCAGTTGAGCCCTGGAATGTGCTGTGACTTCTGTAAGTGTTTCTGACATAATTGACATAGTCCTGGAGGCTTTTGACAAGTTTGTCAACCTAATGAATGGGCAACTAAGCCTTAAAACCACAGTAAAGGTTGTGTAAGTTGTTCAATAGAGGGTGCAAAATCCAGGTAACCAAATAATGGTGTCAGAGTTATTCTGCTTGCCTGCTTGCTGATGACACTTCAACAGACCAAAATAAAAAAATCACCTTTGAAATAGACCTTCATCTCTGGGAGCATAATGAAGCATATGCCTTATAACAGAATTCCTCTTTAAAAAGTTATTTGTAACATTTATCTTCTCATTTGTTTATCATTTTCTTTTATATATGCTATTGCTGGAATGCTTAATTCTTTAGGCCTCTGTTGAATACTGGCACCCTCTGAAAGGTTTAGGTTACTGTGGTGAATGTTTCCCAGAAAACAGAACAGTGACTACTAAGTAACTTTGCTGAAGTGAGGTTTAACAAGAGTAATTACAATTGCTTGGGATTTTATGTTTTAGGGGTAGTGTTCTATATGGAAATCACCAGAGCCTCTGACCCTCAAGTGTCACTCTATTTGAGCAGAATCATAATTAATCATAATCAATAGTATCCAAGCTAAATTTTGAGAGTTGGACATAAAAATGATAACTTCATGTGCCTACAAATTATTAAACAAAATAAAATTATATTCTACCTTTACTCTTCCACTTCAAAGGTATGCTATTTGGCTTTGCAGACTAGATCCACTTGAGTATCTAACCTGGACCATAATTTTAATGTTTAAGTCCACTTTTCTATGGGCTAAGGTCTGTGGCACTTCAGAAAGTCTGTTATTCTAACTTTATACAAGGATTAGAATATCTCCAAATGCAGAGAGGTCTGAGTATCTTATCTTGAAGACTATGATATAACTGATATTTTTACTCAGTGGCGTATGAATGCCAGAAGAGTATGGTCTAATAATCACTGAGTTTTCATGTGCTGTATTGAAGTTATTAGTTTATCCTGCTTTCTGGAGGGACTTTAATATTGCAATGAATCTAATTGAAGATACTCACCCTCCTTTTTCCTATTTTCATTCACTGTTAAAAGCTGGAAGGTGCATAAAAGATGGTTGTATCCAGTGATTCTCATTTTTCCCCAAGGGTGGGGTTTGGGAGTGATAAATGGGATAGTAGGTAATAAGATGATGAGGCAGTAAGAATGAGGGTGAAGTTAAACACATACAGCCCTGCAGTCCCCACGTTTTCTCAGATGAAAGGTATTCTGACTTCATTTTATATATTTGGCATTCTTGTGACATGTGATTCTGCTGCCAACCAGCCCACCTACATTTCAGATGAGGAAACTTGCCTCCAGAGAAGCTAAGTGGGTCGCCCCAAACCACAGATCCACTGCATGGAAAACTAAATTCAGAGTCCAGATCTCCTGGATCCTAATATGATGTTTTTTTCTCTTTTTTAATTCAATAAATAGGTTTCTAACAAGATTTCTGATAGCAGTGGGGGAAAAAGAAACCTTTCATCCTTTCAAAGAACTTACAGTTTAATGAAAGAATAGATGTACAAATAAGTCTAATAAAGATGGATGCACAAAGAGTCTCTTAAAGAGGAAAGGCTGCTCATGTCTTTTTAAGTGAGTCAAGAGAAGTTTCATAAAACTCCTATTTCTTTAAGATTTTTCCTTTATAGAATTAGCAAAGCCATTCTAGAAACTTTTCAAATAGTTGGTTATTTATGGAATTCTTCCCTATACTCATATTTTCATAAAAATAAGCTAATAAGATATTTTAATTGAGCACACACAATATTTCTCATCTAGAATTTCAAGTGTGTCCTATAACACGAGCTGCTTCCAATATGCGTTTTTTTCTTTTCATTTGAATTATTTGAATCACATATTGCTTGCACTTCAGCCTCAGAAGTATGCTTTTTCTGGTGGAAGTTAACAATTGCTATAAAAAAATCAAGATAATTATTTCATATGACAAGTGACCTCGAGGTCTGTGGCTTCAGGGATGACTCAACAATGACATCAACAATCCAGGATCTCTTTCATTCCTCAGTGTGTGGGCTTTTCTTCCTCTGGCACATCGTCACCTGGTTGTGAGATGCTGCTATAGCTCTGGCCTCAGGTATTCATGCAGCAGCATCTCCAGTAGGAAAGGAGGCAAAGGGAAATAATTTTTCAAGTAGGTCTTTGTCAAATAGATCTGTGTTCATCTGCTAAGAATCCTTGATTATTTTGATATTGTATTTTGATTAAGCAAACTAAATACAATATATTTTGCTTTATATTAAATAGAGTCTTTTCGATATGGACTGTCCAACATTGTGTGTGTGTGTGTGTGTGATGTGACACCTGTCTATTCCTCACCCCCTATTCTGGGTGTGATGTGAGAGGAAAGAGAGGAAAGTTTTGTTCACACAGTCTATGCTGGGAGTAGCAGGCTAAAAAACCAACATGATGCTTTCCTTCAAAATATAACTTCTCTTCCTAAGGAAAAGGAGTCAGATAAATCTAGTACTTATCCATAAGTCTTTGTTCCCACTCACTAACCATAAGTAAATTCAATCGATCATTGAGTACTATCAATGTTTTTGTCAAAATGTCTTTCTCCACTTTCTATGCCACAGATACTGTGCTTCAAGGTGCCACAGTCTCTTGCTGGACCACTCCAAAAGCCTCCTAAATGGTCTTCCCATAGATGCTCCACCCCCACTCCAATCTGTTCACCACTCTGCAGTTAAAGTGATTGGCTCAAAATACATATCTTATTACTACTCTGCTTAGGAAAGTTCAGCAGAAGCCATTGCTCTTAGAAAAAAAAAATAGAAAAAATCTTAATTGCCACTGGTAAGACTTGCCATGGGCTGACTCATTCTTATCACTCCAGCTCCATCTATAGGACAATATTTGTTTTCTGAACTCCTACACCAGTGGTCCTTCAGACCCCCAGATGCTCTCATTCCTTCCTATCAGGGATCATTCATATGCACTGCTCCCTCTACCTGCAATTTCCTTTGCACCTCCCATCTTCCTCTGTTCCAACTGGCTACTCTTTGTTCTTTAGATTTGCCCTATGCTGTGAGTTTCTCAGGAAAAACTCTGACCCTGATGGACTCTGCCCTGTTAGCACATTTCCTTTGTATCATTTAGACCACACAGTAATTTTACAATCATTTTTCTAATTGTGTGATTAATATCCATCTCTCTCGGCTGGATAGACCGTGAGCTTCATGGGGACTGGACTATATCTGTCTACTTTTAAAATTCATATTTGTGTTTAAAATGCTTAACATGACACAGCACATAGTAAGTGCTTAAGCTGTATGTGTTGACTGGTTGTATCAATAAGTGAATGAGTAAATAGTATTTATTGTGTTATCTGTGTCACTCAAATATTTTAATGGCTAAGTTTAAGTAGTTGATGTGGCTATAGGTAGTACTTCAAAATAGGTCATTTTGGGTACTCTGCATTAGAAACTTGATTAGAAATTTTTGCTTTTATTATTAATTCCCTGGAAAAAATCCTCATGTGTCTTGTCAGAGAACTTTAAATGCAAAGATGACTTTTTTCTTAATAAACTTGGAACCTGTAAATGTATGATTTTTGAATTCAAAAGTCAAAGTACTATTGAAATGGTGAAAAGTATTAGACTTCTTATATATGGATTTGAGTTTGGAGAGACCCACATGTCAATTGGAGTAAAGTCTGTTTACTAGCATGGTATTCAAAATAAACAATAAAAAAAGGTTAAGTGATATGGCTACAAAGTTCAGGTGATTTCTTCTAACATTCCTTTAAAATTATTCTGTTTTTCTGAAATCATAATACTATTATCTTTGCATTTGGCAATTCAACAAAATTAAGGAACACGTATTAAGTGGATACTATGAGTCATTTATTAATTCAATGAATAGTTATTGGTTGCCTCCTACTTGCCAGACATAAAGTTGTATTTTTCTTGTCAGGAGTTTGTCTATAAAAATGACACAATCCATTATTTCAAGGAACAAACAGTGTGGACAAGAAATTTAAAATAACACATGTTAAGTACAAGTCCTTTGCTAGAAATAAGCAGAGGATGTGGTGAGAACACATATTAAATGTCCCTAACTCAATTTCTGTTAAGACAAGGGAGAGGAGAATTGAGGGAAGGCTTCCTGGAAGACATAACATTTGAGATAATTTCTGATGGATAAGAAGTTTTAACTAAATATTTATTAATTAGGGTGCCAATTTCTTAACTGTATTGAATATTTAGAAAGCATTGTTTATTTTCTCCCCAACTCTCATAACTTTTTACACTCTTATACACTGGAGCCTTCTTGAGAATGGGAAAAATGTTTTATATTTTTAAGTACCTAACAAATTACTAAACATGGGGCTATGTATCATCTAGACACACATTGGTGATTTCTCTTACTAATATTAAGGAGACTGAAGATTTGCAGTGATGGTTCTGGGAGGCAGGAAAAGGCACTTGGACCAGATTCCACCACGAGCTGTGATTTATTTGTGTTGCTTAGCTCAAGTAGTCACCAATAACCGTCCTATTTGGAAAGACTCTAAGTGGCTTTTCCCATGTTGGGCATTCATAGGTAACATGCCTAGTGGGAAATGTTCAGATTGAATTACAATTTTTATATATTCTTTTCTTTGTTGGAGTCTTACTGAAAACATTGCATATGTTTCTGTTATCATTCATGTAGCTTCTGGATACAAATAACTAAACTTTCTCTAGTCCTGAAATTTGGGCCTTTGCATAATCACAGACTCATAGGAGGGTCAGAATTTTTGAAATAATGTTTAACGGATTCTGTCTTCAGAAAGGAGGCATGCTAAGCATTTAGTAAATACACTCAGTTGATGGCCAGGTTCACAGGTCTATTTTTCTTTTTCTTTTTCCTCTCTTTAATCTGTCACTTCTTTTACTCTCAAAACAGTTGGGGAACATTTCAAAAATACATTTGGATTATTTTGATTTAGAAGAGTGAACAATTTTTAACTGTTGTGAGTTGAAGATATACCAGATACCTTGGTTCCTAGGGCCATCCTCTGAACCTATAAATGGATATTTAACTGATCCTGAGGGAGGAGGACAAGATAAACTCCTTCCAAGATCATTCCTGGAGAAGGAAGAAAAAGTGACCTTATTAAATATACTGTTGTGTTACTTCCTTGCATTTACTCCCTAAGAAATACTGCTTCATCTGACATTTATTGTTAAAGATGTTAAGTTTGTTATTTTTGTTTCCTTTTAACTGGGAGCATCTCCAGTTATTTTCCCTCTTTGGTGATTCCCCTTCACATAGATTATTTATTTTCTATCAAGTTGCTCTTCTTTACCTACACAACTAAGTTTTGAGGAGCTAAACGTTATCTGTTCACTTAATCTCTCTGCAGAGTTCACATTGCCAAGACCCTACATTATTTTTAGAAGCACTTTGCTGTACTTTTCCATCCTTTTTCAACTGGGAGATGCCGGGACTGTTTTAATACCTCAAATTCAGTTTTCGAATGCTTTGTAAAGTAGCAATAGAACCTCTCATTATGGAATATTTCTTTTTAATCATGTTGGGTTAGCACTGACCTTTTCTCTTCTTTAAGAAAGCTGCATAGCCTAAGAAGCACGTATGCCAAGTGCTCATTTAAATGGAGAAATATACATGTTAAGAAAGAAGCACACACGCAGCTGCTTAATCATTGTGGAGTCACTTATCTGACAATTTTAACCATTTGAAGTTTCAATAAATGCTGGAAAAGACCTCTGAGTTGTAGCAGTTGCTTATTATGTATTTCCCGGAAAAATCTGTGTACTGGGAGCTTGGTGGCTGTGCTCCTAACAAGACCTTCAGGATTTTATTGAGGGGCCCTTTAACCCTATTTATGAGTAAGATGGGTTTTCTTATTTCTCAGACTTCAGCAGACTGGAAATAGCAAAGTAGAAATCAAAAGGAAACAAAGAGCAGATGTGTTGTGAAATGGAGATGATATAAATAATGAACACAGTGGAAAATTTACCCCATTTTATGACTGTTCTGATTATGAAAGATAAAAGCATTTTGCTGACCCTTTTGCATATATTTTGCCAATAGTCTAAATGGTTTTTGAGTAAGAAAGAATGTTTTTAGCTTAGATTCTGGAGTTTCTTTTTGAAAAATAGGAATAATAGAAGACAGAAATGTGAGTTATACAGATAATTCTTTTTATTGAGTAGAATACTTTATAATCAGAAACTATGATATGTTATATCTCAAAGACCTTGCAGATTCAGTTATTAATTATACATAAACCATTTATCAGCCTATTATCTTTCTTAATTCAGTTCTAGAATTGTATAAAACAAGTATCCTTAACCAATCCCCCCACTGGGTATTTGGAAGAGTGGTGGCAATTGAACTATTGACCTATGGGAATTATATTTCTTGGTTTTAAAACAGATATAATATAAATGATGTAAACATTAATTGAGTCATTTCATTTTATACCTGACATAATAATGAAAAATGAGAACATTTTAGTTCAATCCTTTGAATAACTTGTCCACTTTTTAAGTAGTTCTCACATAAGGAAGAATCTTCTAAGATTGTATTCTGAGGTGTTATACTGACACTTAGAAATTATGGGGCTTCCCTGGTGGCACAGTGGTTGAGAGTCCACCTACCGATGCAGGGGACACGGGTTCGTGCCCCGGTCCGGGAAGATCCCACATGCCGCGGAGCGGCTGGGCCCGTGAGCCATGGCTGCTGAGCCTGCGCGTCCGGAGCCTGTGCTCCGCAACGGGAGAGGCCACAACAGTGAGAGGCCCGTGTACTGCAAAAAAAAAAAAAAAAGAAAGAAATTATGGATGCTAGAAATGTGGGGGTCAGAAGGACCACCCCCCAGTGCACTGGTGATGATGAACATAATATGAGGGGCACCAATTGTTTCTCTATTCTCTAGTTTCATGTATGACCGACTGCCAATAAGCTTTGTGCCAAAGACTATTTAGGATGCAAAGCTAATGCCATTTGGGATAGCAAGTAAACTTTCTCATAGACAGGCTTTTACGTATTTTCCTTAACACCAAATTACAATAATAAGTGACATATGCTTGCACCTTTTGGTTTTGTGCAAGTGACAGCATACTCTCACTGAGCTAGATGTTACAAGGGCATCACACATCATCCTTTGTGGTGTCACCCATCCCTGCTTCTCCATGGCCCTAGGATGCCCTGTCAAGCATTTTGCTGATGCTTTAACAGCGTAATAAACCACTAAGACTATTGTTGGTTTAGGGAGGTAGGTCTGCACAGGAGAATGTGAAAGGAATCTTGGCTAACACAGATGTGGAGCTCAAATGTAAATCTTTAAAATATAAATATTCTTATATTTGGTTGCAATTACCAGTTCTGTTTTGAGCCTGGTAGTGCTGGTTGTTCCTTTAGCAATTTAGCAAAGAGAAAACCAAATAGATTAAGAAGCTCATTCTCTTTTTCCCTCCCCTCCCCCCTGCTATCTCGCCTCCCCTCTGCTGTCTCCCCTCTTCTCCTCTTTCCTCCCCTCTTTTCTTCTTCTTTCCTCTCTTCTTTTTTCCCTTTCCTTTTTCTTTCAAAGTAAACATGACAGTGAGGTGCTATTTTAATTTTGCTTGGATGTTCCTCTCCTGACCTCCTCACCACCCCTGCCAGAAAAATACAAAACCAAACAACTCCCCCCCCAAACCAGAAAAACAATTAGGCTAGGTATTTCTTCAGTGTAATGGCAAAAGGTAAAATGGGAGAAAATCTCCTCTCTACTAGTTTCTTTGAAAATTAGGCTCAAGAGACAAACGAGTTTGTGAAACAGTGTTTTGATCAGTAACAGCAGTGGGTTAAAATGTGTGTACTCTGTGGTACCGTGTGTTTTTTGATTTGCGAAGTTTTGAACCATCACAAATCGATAAACTAACCAGTCATCCTATACACCTGGGCAGCATGCTGCTTTCCTGGATGCTGCCCTCTACTTGACTTGGCAGAGGACAAGCGAAGTGTGGGATCACTGTTAGCTCAGGGTAATATGTGAACGCTGCCAGTGTGTGTTGAGAAATCTGAGTCTATTTCCTGGAGACACCCCCAAACTTAAAAGTTTTTTTGTTCTCCCATACATCATTGAGTTGAGTTCAAAGAAGTTGTCAATGTCTGTTTGATGACAGCAGTGTGGTCTTGTTGGGCATGGATGCATTTTAATCAGTTCATGGATGTTAAAGGCTTTAGTTCCGGTTGATTCCTGCCTGTCTCTTCCTTCCAAAATTCTCTTAAATCTGGCTCTTGATAGGAGGGACTTGCCTCTAGAAGACAAGCAGAAGCAAAAGATAACAGGAAGGCCCACACTATGCCAGGGTGTCTTGAAACATGAAAGGTCGGACCCTACATTTCTCTAAAAATAAATCTCTTTCCACAGGGTCAGTAAAACTGCTATCATGAAAAAAATCTTCACTTTCGATTTATTCTTTTCTTCCTCTCTAGAAAAATATGCCAATATATTTTAAACTGTGACTGATTAACTGTTAACAGAGCTTAGTTCAAACGTCCCAAGCCCATATTTAAACCCCTTTAGAAGAATAACTGATAAAGTGTCTAGCATTGCAATAAATAAAATGCCACCACAGGCGTTTTGGAGAGTTGGGTCTATATTAGTATCATTATCAGTATTATTTTTTCCTCCCTTTCTTCATTTTGCATAAACTGAAATTCCTTCAGAACTTCAGCAGCATGTTATTAAAGTATCTGTATACAAAAAAAAAAATGCAAATGGTTTTCTTTTGGAAGAAACGGCTTCTGAGGAGTCTTTGAAGCCTATGCTTTTGTTGTGAATCTGAGAGCCATTGTCACCTAACAGAGTCATACCCTAGGCAGAATTTCTATGGAATTGTGTGCATAAAACACTGTGTCATCCTAGTGTGCCTCAGGAAGAAGCAGGAACACCGATGTCCATCAAAAAGGAAAACATATGGGTCTCAGCCTCCACTGCTTTCCTACATCGGTATAATGGTAAAGCAGGTTGCACTCTCTTTAACCCTTCTGTCTGCCCAGTGCCAGGGAAAGACTGGAACAAATCCCAAGTGTGCGTTGTCCTCCTGCCGAAATGTCTGTCTTATCCTACTGACAAGACCATTTTCAAGGACCACTCAAAAATACCTTGTGTTCTGCTTTTCTGCATGATCAGTATACACATGAATCTCCATTTATATGTATTTACATACATACACACATATATAAATATATGTGTGTATAATCTATTATCTATCTATCTATCTATCTATCTATCTATCTATCTTTTTTAAACCTCTAGAGAGATACTGACTAAAAGCAGTTGGAGAAATGATCTCTTCAGTGTCAAAGACAACCTATTGTTTAATCTGCCAAGGCTACCATATCCTTCTGTGACTATAGGGTTTGGTGTGTGTGGAGTGGGGAGGAAGGGGGTGGGGCAGTGCTTTGGAGTATTCTTCTGTGTGTTTGTGTTTAAAACGATATAGAGAGGAGACTTTCAATCTTTTGAGGTCTTCAGAGAGATTCCACATACTGATCTTTATATAACAACCAGGGTGGGAGAAGTTAGAATAACAATTGTCCTGGACATCTGCTTACCGGGGTTCACAGTCAGTTTTGACATATCCAACAGCATGGTATGAAAAATAAATTAGTATTATATAATGACAGGAGTCTTAAGTCAATAATGATGCCTTCTTGGGGGGAATTTTTTTTTAGGCTTGGTGCTTTTCCTTCTCTGTGAATCGGAAATGAAAACAGGGATACTTCCTGTTTAATTTAGAGATTTTCTCATGGAGGAAAATTTATATTTCAAAAATTGTATTCTTTGGAAGGCACTAAATTCTAGGCAGTCAATTACTAAATATTTTTTATATTCCTGAAATTTGGTTCACTATATGTCATATTTTAGGAAATTCAAATACTAATTAAAAATTTTAAGTTGTGAGAATTTTTTAGAAAACATATAGATGGTATAGGAGCATTCCTGTTTATCAAGTTTATTTCAGTCATTATGAAATAACTGTGAAAAGAGAAAAGAAAGAATTTCACCACAGATAAATGGGATTATTTCACTTTGCATATGACCCACCAATAAAAGAATAATTACGCATATATGCAGTTTGGTTTTAGATAAATTAATGAGTTTATTAATTTCCTAAATTTCTTTAGAACTAGAATGACATACTCAATGACTCGCATTTTGTAACTGTTTTCATTATTTTTTAATTCAAGTTGAGTAAATATCCTTCATGGAATTTTAAGTGTGTAACACTAGAGAAATCTCTAGGTTCAACTCATTTGATATTGAATCATTTAGCTATATTTTCCCTATTGTTCCATGATACTGAACTTTACTCATTTTAAGGGTTAACCAGACTCAGAATCATTACTCAGTGAACCACCCAAAGTTTTTAATGTCCTTGTCCTCCAAGTCGTGACCTCTTAAAAAGCCGGTTCAGGGCTTCCCTGGTGGCGCAGTGGTTGAGAGTCCGCCTGCCGACGCAGGGGACGCGGGTTCGTGCCCCGGTCCGGGAGGATCCCACGTGCCACGGAGTGGCTGGGCCCGTGAGCCATGGCCGCTGAGCCTGCGCGTCCGGAGCCTGTGCTTCGCAACGGGAGAGGCCACAACAGTGAGAGGCCCGTGTACTACAAAAAAAAAAAAAAAAAAAAAAAAAGCCGGTTCATTGGTTATCATGACCTTTTGGTGTTGTCTTGATTTTGGAAAATTATTTGTAATCACTGACTCTGAAAGCCCCTCCTCATGAAACTATTGTTGCTGCAGTCCTCATGTCTTCTCTATTCTCCTTTAACACCTGAAGCAGTAAGTATATTTGGGATTCTGAGGCCAAACACTTTAGCAATAGTTGGCTCATCACTTTCCTTTCCATAAAATACATACACAATCATGGTTGATAATACTGGCTTACTATAGATAATAATGTTCAAAATCGGCTCAGGGTTATTCCTGAAAAGTGATGATATTTTAATTTGACTCCCAGGTTAATCTTAACCACAGTAAGCAAAATTATTAGTGCATCAGTTAATGAAAAGGAATTTTTATCTTAAAGAAGAAAAGTTGGATGCTTTGGAATAATTAATTCATGCCACGTTTGTTCCAGAGAGGTGAATTTTAATTGTATTGTACTGTATTCTATTCTATTCTGCTCTACATTTTATTCATCAATTATCTATTGGATATTTACTTTTTTCCAAAAGAGTGCTAATGTACTGATTTATTTATTTATTTATTAGTTTCTGCTTTATAAAAAAGTGAATGAGTCATACATATACATCTGTTCCCATATCCCTTCCCTCTTGCGTCTCCCTCCCTCCCACCCTCCCCATCCCACCCCTCCAGGCGGTCACAAAGCACCGAGCTGATCTCCCTGTGCTATGCGGCTGCTTCCCACTATCTATATACCTTACGTTTGGTACTGTATATATGTCCATGCCTCTCTCTCGCTTTGTCACAGCTTACCCTTCCCCCTCCCCATATCCTCAAGTCCATTCTCAAGTAGGTCTGTGTCTTTATTCCTGTTTTACCCCTAGGTTCTTCATGACATTTTTTTCGCCTTAAATTCCATATATATGTGTTAGCATACGGTATTTGTCTTTCTCTTTCTGACTTACTTCACTCTGTATGACAGACTCTCAGTCTATCCACCTCATTACAAATAGCTCAATTTCGTTTCTTTTTATGGATGATTAATATTCCATTGTATATATGTGCCACATCTTCTTTATCCATTCATCCGATGATGGACACTTAGGTTGTTTCCATCTCCAGACTATTGTGAATAGAGCTGCAATGAACATTTTGGTACATGCCTTTTTTGAATTATGGTTTTCTCAGGGTATATGCCCAGTAGTGGGATTGCTGGGTCATATGGTAGTTCTATTTGTAGTTTTTTAAGGAACCTCCATACTGTTCTCCATAGAGGCTGTACCAATTCACATTCCCACCAGCAGTGCAAGAGTGTTCCCTTTTCTCCACACCCTCTCCAGCATTTATTGTTTCTAGATTTTTTGATGATGGCCATTCTGACTGGTGTGAGATGATATCTCATTGTAGTTTTGATTTACATTTCTCTAATGATTAATGATGTTGAGCATGCTTTAATGTGTTGGTTGGCAGTCTGTATATCTTCTTTGGAGAAATGCCTGTTTAATTCTTCTGCCCATTTTTGGATTGGGTTGTTTGTTTTTTTGCTACTGAGCTGCATGAGCTGCTTATAAATTTTGGAGATTAATCCTTTGTCAGTTGCTTCATTTGCAAATATTTTCTTCCATTCTGAGGGTTGTCTTTTGGTCTTGTTTATGGTTTCCTTTGCTGTGCAAAAGCTTTGAAGTTTTATTAGGTCCCATGTTTTTATTTTTGTTTTTATTTCCATTTCTCTAGGAGGTGGGTCAAAAAGGATCTTGCTGTGATTTATGTCCTAGAGTGTTCTGCCTATGTTTTCCTCTAAGAGTTTGATAGTTTCTGGCCTTACATTTAGGTCTTTAATCCATTTTGAGCTTATTTTTGTGTATGGTGTTAGGGAATGATCTAATCTCATACTTTTACATGTCCCTGTCCAGTTTTCCCAGCACCACTTATTGAAGAGGCTGTCCTTTCTCCACTGTACATTCCTGCCTCCTTTATCGAAGATAAGTTGACCATATGTGCGTGGGTTTATCTCTGGGCTTTCTATCCTGTTCCATTGATCTATCTTTCTGTTTTTGTGCCAGTACCACACTGTCTTGATTACTGTAGCTTTGTAGTATAGTCTGAAGTCAGGGAGCCTGATTCCTCCAGCTCCCTTTTTCATTCTCAATGTTGCTTTGGCTATTTGGGGTCTTTTGTTTTTCCAAACAAATTTTGAAATTTTTTGTTCTAGTTCTGTGAAAAATGCCAGTGGTAGTTTGATAGGGATTGCATTGAATCTGTAGATTGCTTTGGGTAGTAGAGTCATTTTCACAATATTGATTCTTCCAATCCAGGAACATGTTATATCTCTACATCTATTCGTATCATCTTTAATTTCTTTCATCAGTGTCTTATAATTTTCTGCATGCAAGTCTTTTGTCTCCTTAGGTAGGTTTATTCCTAGATATTTTATTCTTTTTGTTGTAGTGGTAAATGGGAGTGTTTTCTTGATTTCACTTTCAGATTTTTCATCATTAGTGTATAGGAATGCCAGAGATTTCTGTGCGTTAATTTTGTATCCTGCTACTTTACCAAATTCATTGATTAGCTCTAGTAGTTTTCTGGTAGCATCTTTAGGATTCTCTATATATAGTATCATGTCATCTGCAAACAGTGACAGCATTACTTCTTCTTTTCCAATTTGGATTCCTTTTATTTCCTTTTCTTCTCTGATTGCTGTGGCTAAAACTTCCAAAACTAGGTTGAATAAGAGTGGTGAGAGTGGGCAGCCTTGTCCTGTTCCTGGTCTTAGTGGAAATGGTTTCAGTTTTTCACCATTGAGGACGATGTTGGCTGTGGGTTTGTCATATATGGCCTTTATTATGTTGAAGAAAGTTTCCTCTATGCCTACTTTCTGCAGGGTTTTTATCATAAATGGGTGTTGAATTTTGTCGAAAGCTTTCTCTGCATCTATTGAGATGATCATATGGTTTTTCTCCTTCAACTTGTTAATATGGTGTATCACATTGATTGATTTGTGTATATTGAAGAATCCTTGCATTCCTGGAATAAACCCCACTTGATCATGGTGTATGATCCTTTTAATGTGCTGTTGGATTCTGTTTGCTAGTATTTTGTTGAGGATTTTTGCATCTATTTTCATCAGTGATATTGGCCTGTAGTTTTCTTTCTTTGTGACATCCTTGTCAGGTTTTGGTATCAAGGTGATGGTGGCCTCGTAGAATGAGTTTGGGAGTGTTCCTCGCTCTGCTATATTTTGGAAGAGTTTGAGAAGGATAGGTGTTAGCTCTTCTCTAAATGTTTGATAGAATTCTCCTGTGAAGCCCTGTTGTCCTGGGCTTTTGCTTGTTGGAAGATTTTTAATCACAGTTTCAATTTCAGTGCTTGTGATTGGTCTATTCATATTTTCTATTTCTTCCTGCTTCAGTCTTGGCAGGTTGTACATTTCTAAGAATTTGTCCATTTCTTCCAGGTTGTCCATTTTATTGGCATAGAGTTTCTTGTAGTAATCTCTCATGATCCTTTGTATTTCTGCACTGTCAGTTGTTACTTCTCCTTTTTCATTTCTAATTCTATTGATTTGAGTCTTCTCCCTTTTTTTCTTGATGAGTCTGGCTAATGGTTTATCAATTTTGTCTATGTTCTCAAGGAACCAGCTTTTAGTTTTATTGATTTTTGCTATTGTTTCCTTCATTTCTTTTTCATTTATTTCTGATCTGATCTTTATGATTTATTTCCTTCTGCTAACTTTGGGGGATTTTTGTTCTTCTTTCTCTAATTGCTTTAGGTGCAGGGTCAGGTTGTTTACTCGAGATGTTTCCTGTTTCTTAAGGTGGGACTGTATTGCTATAAACTTCCCTCTTAGAACTGCTTTTGCTGCGTCCCATAGGTTTTGGGTCGTCGTGTCTCCATTGTCATTTGTGTCCATGTATTTTTTTATTTCCTCTTTGATTTCTTCAGTGATCATTTCATTATTACGTAGTGTACTGTTTAGCCTACATGTGTTTGTATTTTTTACAGATCTTTTCCTGTAATTGATGTCTAGTCTCATAGCATTGTGGTCGGAAAAGATACTTGATACAATTTCAATTTTCTGAAATTTACCAAGGCTTGATTTGTGACCCAAGATATGAGCTATCCTGGAGAATTTTCCATGAGCACTTGAGAAAAATGTTGTTGTTTTTGGATGGAATGTCCTATAAATATCAATTAAGTCCATCTTGTTTAATGTATCATTTAAAGCTTGTGTTTCCTTATTTATTTTCATTTTGGATGATCTATCCATTGGTGAAAGTGGGGTGTTGAAGTCGCCTACTATGAGTGTGTTACTGTTGATTTCCCCTTTGATGGCTGTTAGTATTTGCCTTATGTATTGAGGTGCTCCTATGTTGGGTGCATAAATATTTACAATTGTTATATCTTCTTCTTGGATCAATCCCTTGATCATTATGTAGTGTCCTTTTTTGTCTCTTCTAATAGTCTTTATTTTAAAGTCTATTTTGATATAAGAATTGCTACTCCAGCTTTGTTTTGATTTCCATTTGCATGGAATATCTTTTTCCATCCCCTTACTTTCAATCTGTATGTGTCCCTAGGTCTGAAGTGGGTCTCTTGTAGACAGCATATATATGGGTCTTGTTTTTGTATCCATTCTGCCACTCTGTGTCTTTTGGTGGGAGCATTTAGTCCATTTACATTTAAGGTAATTATCGATATGTATGTTCCTATTCCCATTTCCGTAATTGTTTTGGGTTCGTTATTGTAGGTATTTTTCTTCTGTTGTGTTTCTTGCCTAGAGAAGTTCCTTTAGCATTTGTTGTAAAGCTGGTTTGGTGGTGCTGAGCTCTCTCAGCTTTTTCTTGTCTGTAAAGGTTTTAATTACTCCATCAAATCTGAATGAGATCCTTGCTGGGTAGAGTAATCTTGGTTGCAGGTTTTTCTCCTTCATCACTTTAAATATGTCCTGCCACTCCGTTTTGCCTTGTAGAGTTTCTGCTGAGAGATCAGCTGTTAACCTGATGGGGATTCCCTTGTGTGTTATTTGTTGTTTTTGCCTTGCTGCTTTTAATATGTTTTCTTTGTGTTTAATTACTGACAGTTTGACTAATATGTGTCTTGGCGTATTTCTCCTTGGATTTATTCTGTATGGGACTCTCTGTGCCTCCTGGACTTGATTACCTATTTCCTTTCCCATATTAGGGAAGTTTTCAACTATAATCTCTTCAAATATTTTCTCAGTCCCTTTCTTTTTCTCTTCTTCTTCTGGAACCCCTATAATTCGAATGTTGGTGCATTTAATGTTGTCCCAGAGGTCTCTGAGACTGTCCTCAGTTCTTTTCATTCTTTTTTCTTTATTCTGCTCTGCAGCAGTTATTTCCACTATTTTATCTTCCACCTCACTTATCCGTTCTTCTGCCTCAGTTATTCTGCTATTGATCCCATCTAGAGTATTTTTCATTTCATTTATTGTGTTTTTAATCGTTGCTTGATTCATCTTTAGTTCTTCTAGGTCCTTGTTAACTGTTTCTTGCATTTTGTTTATTCTATTTCCAAGATTTTGTATCTTGGAAATAGAATCTTGGATCATCTTTACTGTCATTATTCTGAATTCTTTTTCAGGTAGACTGCCTATTTCCTCTTCATTTGTTAGGTCTGGTGGGTTTTTATCTTGCTCCTTCACCTGCTGTGTGTTTTTCTGTCTTCTCATTTTGCTTATCTTACTGTGTTTGGGGTCTCCTTTTTGCAGGCTGCATGTTCGTGGTTCCTGTTGTTTTTGGTGTCTGTCCCCAGTGGCTAAGGTTGTTTCAGTGGGTTGTGTAGGCTTCTTGGTGGAGGAGACTAGTGCCTGTGTTCTGGTGGTTGAGGCTCAATCTTGTCTTTCTGGTGGACAGGTCCACGTCTGATGGTATGTTTTGGGGTGTCTGTGACCTTATTATGTTTTTAGGCAGCCTCTCTGCTAATGGATGGGGTTGTGTTCCTGTCTTGTTAATTGCTTGGCATAGGGTGACCAGCACTGTAACTTGCTGGTCGTTGAGTGAAGCTGGGTGCTGGTATTGAGATGGAGATCTCTGGGAGATTTTCGCCATTTCATATTATGTGGAGCTGGGTTGTCTCCTGTGGACCAGTGTCCTGAAGTTGGCTCTCCCACGTCAGAGGCACAGCAGTGACTCCTGGCTTCAGCACCAAGAGCCTTTCATCCACTCGGCTCAGAATAAAAGGGAGAAAAAGTAGAAAGAAAAAATTAGTAGAATAAAGAAAGGAAGAAAGAAAGAAAGGAGGGAGGGAAGAAAGAAAGAAAGAAAGGAGGGAGGGAAGAAAGAAAGAAAGAAAGAAAGAAAGGTCGGAGGGGGAGGGAGGGAGGGAGGGAGGAAGGAAGGAAGGAAAGAAAGAAAGAAATAAAGTAGGGAGGGGGAGGGAGGGAGGGAGGAAGGGGTGAAGGTAGGAAAAAGAGAAAGAGAGAAGATAATGTAAAATAGAATAAAGTATGATAAAATATAATAGCGTTATTAAAATTAAAAAGTAATTATTAAAAAAATTAAAAAAAAACAACAGAAAAAAATGGACAGATAGAACCCTGGGACAAATGGTGGAAGCAAAGCTATACAGACAAAATCTCACACAGAAGCATACACATACACTTTCACAAAAAGAGAACAAGGGGAAAAAAATCATAAATCTTGCTCTCAAAGTCCACCTCCTCAATTTGGGATGATTCTTTGTCTATTCATGTATTCCACAGATGCAGGGTACATCAAGTTGATTGTAGAGCTTTAATCCGCTGCTTCTGAGGCTGCTGAGAGAGATTTCCCTTTCTCTTCTTTATTCTCACAGCTCCCGGGTCTCAGCTTTGGATTTGGCCCCACCTCTGCCTGTAGGTCGCCTGAGGGCATCTTTTCTTCGCTCAGACAGGACGGGGTTAAAGGAGCAGCTGCTTTGGGGGCTCTGGCTCACTCAGGACGGGGGGAGGGAGGGGTACGGAGTGGGGGGCGAGCCTGTAGCAGCAGAGGCCGGCATGACGTTGCACCAGCCCGTGGCGCTCCGTGCGCTCTCCCGGGGAAGCCGTCCCTGGATCCCGGGACCCCGGCAGTGGCAGGCTGCACAGTTTCCCCGGAAGGGGGGCATGGACAGTGACCTTCCCTCACACACAGGCCTCTTGGCGGCGGCAGCAGCAGCCCCAGCGTCCCATGCCCGTCTCTGGGGTCCGCGCTTTTAGCCGCGGCTCGCGCCCGTCTGTGGAGCTCCTTTAAGCAGTGCTCTTAATCCCCTCTTCTCGCGCCCCAGGAAACAAAGAGGGAAGAAAAAGTCTCTTGCCTCTTCGGCAGCTCCAGACTTTTTCCCGGACTCCCTCCCGTCTAGCCGTAGTGCACTAACCCTTTCAGACTCTCTTCCCGCTGCCAGCCCCAGTCCTCTCCTCAGGCTCCGACTGAAACCCGAAACCCGAGCCTCAGCTTCCAGCCCCGCCCACCCCGGCGGCCGAGCAGACAAGCCTCTCGGGCTGGTGAGTGCCGGTCGGCACCGATCCTCTGTGCGGGAATCTCTCCGCTTTGCCCTCCGCACTGTGTGGCTGCGCTCTCCTCCGCTACTCCGAAGCTTCCCCCTCTGCCACCTGCAGTCTCCGCCCGTGAAGGGGCTTCTAGTATGTGGAAACCTTTCATCCTTCCCGGCTCCCTCCCACTGGTTCAGGTCCCGTCCCTATCCTTTTGTCTCTGTTTATTCTTGTTTCTTTTGCCCTACCCAGGTATGTGGGGAGTTTCTTGCCTTTTGGGGGGTCTGAGGTCGTCTGTCAGCGTTCAGTAGGTGTTCTGTAGGAGTTGTTCCACATGTAGATGAATTTCTGATGTATCTGTGGGGAGGAAGGTGATCTCCGCGTCTTACTCTTCCACCATCTTCCCCCAGCTCCTTATTTAGTCTCTGTACTGATTTAATATACTGATTTAACAGTTTCAGTTTCTGTTAGACTAGTTCTAAGGAGGATTTTAAAAAGCCTCCGAAGAACCATAAGGTTTTCCTCGCCTATATTCTCCATACTTAAAATCTACTTCCAGACAGCTGTATAAAGGAGAAGTTTACTGTTACCACTTGTTAGCATGGTTGTAAATTGTCTGGGGTACTATATATTTATTTTTATGATTTTAATATGTTTCATTAATCTGCAGAACAATGAGAACTAATAACTAAGAAAGAGAAATTGCAGATTTCAGAAATGGGAAGAAAAGTTTGGTAAGTCTTACTTCCCTAGAGACTGAATACAGCCAAGGTTTATTGCCTATTATATGCATTTCAGGACTGTGTCTGACTCTATTAACAAAGACTGCATTGACAGAAAGCCTTTCCAAAGTTTAATTATTTTACAAAGAAAGAAATCAGTACTATATTGCTTGTTACCCTTTATTTTCTTCTTAAAATTATTTCCCTTAATTATCTGACTGTGTAGTTTGAGGGATGTTTTTGATTTCTGATTTACCTTATCAGTTAAAATACTTTTCAAATCTGCATCTTATCTGGATAATCTTATTTATTCTGAAGAGAATAGATTAAATTCACTTAACTGTCCACTTTATTAAATTTTTGTTATAATTTATGTTACTGTAATTGAATCGGGACAGGAGGAAATTAAATTGCTTAAAAAATACAGAAGAGTCTGTGGCTTCCATAGTCTCCTATGTAAAGTTTGAAATCATTTCATGTTCTAAGTGGGGAAAGTAGCATTATAAAACTTTTTTTGTGTGTGAAAATAAATGCCAAAATAACATTTACTTCTTTTCATTTTAATGAAAAGCAGCATATTGGAAAATCACTGAACTCTCTGGATATGGATTTTGATTTCCTTCCAATTTTATAGAATAATTTCTATAATCATTCAAAAGTTTTAAGCAGAGAACTTATTCCAGAATTTTGACATCAATTGCAGTAGTGCAGGGATTAGACTGTTTTATTTCCCAGTATTTGTTCCCTGGGCAGAAATAAAATAGAGTTTTTATTGATTATCAATACAATAAATCAATATATGCAACTAATTTGGACCATTTGAGCATAAAAACAATACTCCATTTTATTCTGTAATTATTCAAAAGATTTACCTCTTCTTTCTGGTTCATTTTTCATAGCAACCTTACTTAGAAGGATATACTTAGAAATTACATAGATTTAGGGAGATAAGAAAAAGTGTCATAAGGAAGGAATGACTGGAGAAATTGCAGTGCTGTAATCTGTTGTGTGTAGTCTGGAAACTAAATCAATGGAAATCTGAACTAATGTGCCCTGCCCAAGAACTGTAAGAACAGGACTATCTGGTGTCATCTTTGGGAATGGTAAATGTGAACATTAAAAACAATACAGCTGGGCTTCCCTGGTGGCGCAGTGGTTGAGAGTCTGCCTGCCGATGCAGGAGACGCGGGTTCGTGCCCCGGTCTGGGAGGATCCCACATGCCGCGGAGTGGCTGGGCCCGTGAGCCATGGCTGCTGAGCCTGCGCGTCCGGAGCCTGTGCTCCTCAACGGGAGAGGCCACAACAGTGACAGGCCCGTGTACCGCAAAAAAAAAAAAAAAAAAAAAAAAGTCAAGATCTGGTTCTGTAAAAAAAAAAAAACTTTAAGAACAGTACAGCTATAGGCAGGTTTCTCAGTATCCACATGTTTGATAAGCAGTGTGAGATACATATTGTTTAGCTGCTGCTAATTTTTGAGCATTTATTAGATGCCTACTGTGTATGTATGAAGCAGTGCTAGATAACTATCTAGGTGCTACATGTGATGGTATGGGGTGTAAAGGACATATAAGACAGATTGTGAGGTACTGAAGGTATTATCATTCACCAAAAGGTTCCAAAAAGACATGAGAACTATTACTTAATAACAAAGCAACAAAGTCAAATGTATGTATTAAAATGCAAATACATTAGTATGGGATAGAAGTGGGTATGATTGCTTTGTTAGCTTTTTAAACCAAGGTACTGAATTCTGATTTTAAAAATAAAGTTGTAAATTTTCAGATGCTCACGTAGCCTAAGCTCTGGAGGCTGAATTCTGTGTTCAGCTGTTTGATTGTTGTTAGTACTGATGCATGAAGCAGAAAGGAAACAGCTTGCTTTCTATAAGTTAGGCAAACTCTGGAGAGCTGGGAATGGCAGGGAGGCAATTGCCTTGCAAAATAAACTGACCAAACCAGAAGCCAAAATTAAATAGAGTGTATAACGGCGCCCCAGGGATCACCTTAACAATGTACTAGTTATGAACTAACTATTGTCATTATTACCACTGCTAATGAAGGAACCATAGGAGAACGCAAGCAATGCCTCTCCCTGATTACTTCCGGCTTCCAGGCTTCCGGTTTAACTAGCTAAGGCACTCAATGATCCTTTAAAAAATGAATTTACTCAAATGTCTTTCTGCTATTAGTGAGGATACCATTAGACATGGTTTAGCTTCAGAAAGTATGAGGACAGTTTGGCTAATGATGGCTGAAAATGCTGGATAAAATAACATTCTTAGACATTCATTCATTTTTTTTTACCATGTTTTGTGACTTGATAATGATTTTAGTTTCTAATACATCTTTAAAAAACGATCCAAGGAAGTTATTAAATGTAACTCACATAGAAATATTAGTCCATTGTTTTAGTTAAACAATTTCTATTGCTAGAAACTTGGGAAAAAATACTTTCCCAATGGTGACTTTTAGAACAATTGAAGCCAATTAACATGCAAAATAGTGACACTATAAAAGAAGAATACACCATTATTAACTATACCTAAAGATTTGGTTTTGGGGGCCAACAAAAACTAATGATTTGAATATCTATGGCAATTTCTAGAATATTTATGAAAATGATTCTTTATCCAGCCTTCTTCAGATTCATAGAAGCAAAAAGTACTTCGTTATTTTATTTTTATATATTATCCTTCATTCATCCATTTATTCATCCAGTTCTCAACAAAAATGTCTCTACCCCATGCCAAACCAGTTGGTTAAAAATATAAGGCTAATAAATAACAAGAACAGCAAAAATAGATAACATTTCTTAAGCTGGGAACCTTGGACTCTAGGGTACTGATTAAACGTGAGACAGCAAGTCCCTACATCCTGAGCTAGAATCCTCACTGCCACCTGCTGATTGACCCTAGGCAAGTTCTTTATTCTTTAGTTCTCTTATCTGTAAAATGGAAATACAATAAGTGCATCCCTTCCGTAGTTTTATTGTAGAAATTAAATAAGATAATGTCTGAAAAAGCATTTTGAACAGTGTATGTCTAAAGGTAAGTGGTCAGTATTAACAATTATTACTTATTGTTTTAATTATTTAATTTAATCTTTCTATACATGAACATACCAGTGAAACACTTAGAATGAAACAGGTAAGTGATATGAAATGAGATGAATTATAATTTCTTCTTTAGGAATTAAAATGCTGAGATTCCACAGTATATCTTTTTGTTTTAATTTGTGAAATGTATTTGTAAGTTCTTCTGCTCTATTACAAATAATAATAGATATAGAATAATAATAATAGCTATACAAGTAAAAGTTTATATGGATTATTTATGAATGCAGTATGATTGTCCACATTTTGTATGGAAAACTGAGACACAAGGAGTTTAAGTAACGTGTTCAATATCAAATAGCAAATAAGCAAAGGAGCCAGAATTGAAACCCAAGCAGTGTGACTCTTATCCATGTTCCTATTCTGTCTCCCAGCAGGGCCACGTAGCTTTTCTCCAATTTAAAGATCACTCAAAAAATCACATATGAAGCCAGGTTTTGAGGGCAATTTACTCAAGATAACCTAGTCCTGAAAGCAGATAACAGCTCCAATCGTCTATGTAAAGCAGCTGTCTCTTTGTATCTGGAATAATTAATTAAAATAGGTCATTCTGATCTATAAAGCTGTAGAAGATCTGAATTCTGATTGCTTTAGAGATTAATTCTCTAGACTTACTGACATGATCATCAAAGTGCTTATGCTAATATTTCCCAGATTTGAACTTTGGGAAATCAAAAGCACCCCTTTTATTTTCACATTGTAAATTTCACGCAACCTTCTTGATAAAATGGAATTTAGGTCAAATCTCTCATTTTCAAGCACATTCTTTGTATATGGAATAAGGAAGTAGATTAAGAAAGAAAAAGAAAGACCTCAATTTATCTTTATCTTGTGTTGTATGAGCCTGTGTTATGCTAGATGAAAAATGCATATATATACATAACAAACGGAAATTGCTCCTTGACTAGAATTTCAATTTAGGGTGTTATTGCAAAAAGTGAAGGTAGCTAAGTTCCATTTTTCTCCCCAGAATAATGAAACGAGTACACATTTCTCCCTCTTTTCTTTTTCTATTCTTTCCTTTTCATTTTTCTTCTCTTCTCTCTTTCTTTCCTTTTTAATTTCTTTTCTCTCAGTAAAATGTACTCAACCAGAGATCATGCTTATTTAGATAAAATAAATACTTTTACTTTTTTGGTAGTTGTCCCCATCAGAATCCAACAAAAGTTAAGCAGAAAAAAGCCCTGGTTTTCTTTCGCTTAGATGCTGTGCCCAGATTCAACATTTTGATTTGACTGAATGAAGAACGATGTAATCTGCAGAAGAATAATATTAACATAAAAACACAATGGAACTTGTCACAAAATGCATGGCAAACATTACAGCATGTAGTCTAGAGCTTTAATTAACATATTTGTTAAGTGCCAGTTCTTCGAATAGACACTAACAATAAAGAAAAGACTTTCCTTAACACAGATAATGTTGATAGCTCCCCTTCCTTTAAAAGAGATTTTGACAGTTATACTATTGAGCTCTGTAATTCTGCTGGGAACCAACTCTCATCCTTCTGCCACCCAGGCTTTCAAAATCGGAATGGAGGAGAAAGTCAGTAGCTTTTATTGCTATTCAATTTTATTCCAGGGCAGGAGTTGTAAATGGTTGTATATACAGACTTGGGAACTTGCATACTGAATGCCTCCTCTCAGTTTTCATATGACTACCTCTGTCCCTGTCATTTAATTTGCATTTATTCACCAATCAAGTTTGCTTCCTGGATGCCTCACTTGCATGAATGGGTAGCAGAGTAATTACAGCTAAGTAAAGTAGTTTTATGAATGAAGGCACAATTTACAGCAATGTGTGTGGGTATCACCTCCCTGTCTCTTGTTTAATATTCAGACCTGTCACCTTGAACACAAACTGTTGGAAAAGGAGGCTCCAGAGCCTCAGTTATACCTCTAACAAATCACACCAGATTGTACTGCTCTGGAGGACTTTCAGTTGGGGTTGAGCAAAAAAGAGCCTTAATAAGAAGGCTGACATACAAAAGCTTGACTCATTATTGCATATAAAGAACAAAGAGTTTGATGACTGACAGGTAGAATGAAGGGAGAAGGTTAAACAGAAAAAAAACATATTTTATTTTGGAAAAGATTGCATTTTATTCTAAGTCTTTCCTATAGGCTTCTCTATTTAGAAAACCCATGGTCCAGCTCTTAAGTACAGAGGAGAAAATTTAGTAAGAACATCTTTGTTGACCATGGAAACAGTACTGAACCTTGAGAGTTTTCAAGTGACATCAGGTGGGCATTTTTGAAAATGTTGCAGAATATATTCATAATCTTTTTAAGTTGATCAATTAAGAACTGACTATGGGCTTCCCTGGTGGCGCAGTGGTTGAGAGTCCGCCTGCCGATGCAGGGGACATGGGTTCGTGCCCCGGTCCGGGAGGATCCCACATGCCGTGGAGCGGCTGGGCCCGTGAGCCATGGCCACTGAGCCTGTGCAGCCTCTGCTCCGCAACGGGAGAGGCCCACGTACTGCAAAAAAAAAAAAGAAAAAAAAGAAAAAAAGAACTGACTATGACTCTCAGACATCTGCAAGTTTTTTTCTTGATTTGCTCACTCTCTCATTCCCTTGAGCCATTCTCAACCCAGTTCTCAACTGGGGGTGATTTTACCCCCAGCATGCATTTGGCAATGTCTGGAGACATTTTTAGTTGTCACAGCTGGACAGGGAAAGTGCTACTGGTATGGAGTCTGAAAGACCAGGGATGCTGCTAAATATTCTACAGTGTTTAGGGCAGTCTCTTACAGTAAAGAACTATCTA
This sequence comes from Mesoplodon mirus, assembly GCF_964341445.2. Lineage (NCBI taxonomy): Eukaryota > Metazoa > Chordata > Mammalia > Artiodactyla > Ziphiidae > Mesoplodon > Mesoplodon mirus. Next base: position 159,077,529 of record NC_138980.1, read on the forward strand.
GTCCAAAATGTCAATAGTACCAAGGTTGAGAAACCCTGATTTCAGCCCTATTTGCAAGATTCCTCTCTGCCCAATTCCACCACTGCTCTTTCTTGAAGAAGATGATCTTACCACTTGGCTCTCATTTCACAGAATACATAAAGGCTGTCAACCATGCCTTTATTAACAACACCTATCCATTCACAAATTTGCGCATAAAGTCCTTCCATTTAAGCCCTCACCCCCATTCCCCTAGCCCTGAAAAAGAGCAGCTCCTTCTGCTTTCCAAGCTAATTGGTTCATTTGTATTCTAGATTTCATCCCTCCCCATCTCCTCCGGGTATTTCATCACTCATCTCTTTATCCTCTTTTATATAAATATAAATATATAAATTCCTTCCTTCAACTTTAGCTTTCCTCTGTCCTTCATACAGAAGTTTTCCAAGAATATTATACAATCGGTATGTCTACTTCCTCAAATCTATATTCCATTAGTTATTTTTCAGCAACTAGTCTTAACTGTTTATATCAGTTAGTTATTGCTGTGTAACAAGCCACCCCAGAATTCAGTGGCTTGACATAATGTATTTATTGTTATTCACAAATGTATGGAACATCTGGATAATTATTCATCTGGGCTCATGAATGTATCAGTCAGTTGTGTGTCTGGTATGCAGGATCTTCTTCAGGCCTAGGGTTGGAACTGGCACAGTGCTGCCTCTAGCACAAGTCACAAGGCCCGCCAAATTCAAGAGGTAAGAAAAGAGACTTCCTGTCTTGATGGGAGGAGGTGAAAGCTATGTTGCAAAGGGTGCTGATACAGTAAGGGGCAGAGGATCAGAACCATTTTTGCAAGCAACTTCCCAATTGTATTAAAATTACTAATGGTCTAATATTCAAAATCAACTCTGGTTACACCCTTCATTTTCCCTGATTTTGTAGCAGCCTTTGATACAAAGGAATATTCCTTCCTTCTAGAAACTACACCCTCATGTCTACCACAACACCACTGTCTTTAATTGTCCTTCTGACTCTGATCACTGTTCATAATCCTTGATTATCTCTACCATAAGTGATAAAGACTGTTGATGCCAGGGATTCTTTTCTTGGCCCTCTTTTCAGTCTACAAGCACTTATTGGCAATCTTATCACAACTGTGTTTTTATTTGTCACCTATATTTGACACCCAAATCTAAATTCCTAGCAGAGCACATTTTCATTAGCTGTAGACTTACATCTCCATCTGTATGTTAGAAATCTTCGCCTGAAGACTGAACTTATTATTATTCCTCCAGTACTTGGTTCTCTTCAAAATATCTAGTTATGTAGTGGTTAGTTTTGACTCCTCCTTTTGTCACCTCCAACACTTTAAGTACCATATTGCAATTTAATGGTTCATTAAATTCTATTGATTTATCCCACCGACTCAAACAAATATTTATTCAGTGCCTACCATGTGCCAGTTTAGTCTCTTATGCTTCCCCCATCAATAAGATAGGCACTTACCATGTTCTTTTGCCCTTTATTTCCTGCCCAAGCTCTTCATCTACCTCCCAAATTAATAGCTTTGTGATTTTTATCTCCAAATTATTATTTTAAAGTTACTAACATTTATATTTAACTATTGCACTACAAAAATTCTTTAGCAGTTCTTTTTGGGGATTTTTGTAGGATTTGCTTTTCTGAATAGTAATTTGACTGGACATGAAAATCCATATTTAGAACATTGACAATATGAATTCAGTGTTATCTTGTGGATGCAGAATCTAATTAAGGTTACCAGATTTAGCAAATAAATATATTGAACACGCAGTGAAATGTGAATTTCAGGTAAACAACAAATAGTTTTTAAAGTATAAGTACGTCCCATGCAATATGCATTTTGGGATATACTTATACTAAAAAAGCTATCCATTGTTTATCTGAAATTTATAAATTAACTGAGCATCCTGCATTTTATCAAGCATCTCTAAGTCTAATGTAATCTGATTATTCTTTTTCTGTTACTCTAGAAGATTTTAAGAAACGTATATCTATAAAAATTTTAAGAAATGTGTGGGATTCTAAAATGTCACCACAGTGAGTCTGGTTTTGGATATGTTTATCTGCATTCTCTTCAGAACTCAGTAGGCTTGTAAACTTAAGTCTTCTATTAGTCTTCATTTCTGGGATAGAAAAAAAATTCTTGCTCTGCCAGTTTCTTCCCTATACTTTTCCCTGTTCTTTCTAGAACTCCTGTTAGACAGATGTTGAACCATGACACATAATTATCCTTTCATTCATTCCATGTCTGTCTGTTTGCAATAATATCTGGAAGAACTTATTGGCCTCGTATCTTTGTGCATTAATTCAGTCTTTAGCTATGTGTATTCTCGTATTTGCCTGATCATTAAACACTTGCTTTCTGGGAGTGATGCTTCCCTATACCTCTTGGAGAGACTAGCCCTTTCATCATGGCCTCTTTGATTTTAGCACCTATTCTCTTTCATTAACTTGTTTGTAGCTGCTTAGTAGAGCACTGTGCAAACTGATTACAGAAGGGAAAGGGATGATATACCTCCAGACAAACTCTAACCCTATTTGGTATACCCACTGACTCTGGGCTTAGTGGTCCCTGCAGTACCTTACTGCTGTGGACTGAATTGTTCCCCTCCAAGTTCATATGTTGAAGATATAACCCCCAATACCTTAGAATGTGACTGTATTTGAGGATAGGGCCTTTCAGAGAGGTAATTAAGGTTAAATGAGGTCATTAGGGTAGGCCCTAATCTAGTATAACCGGTGTCCTTATAAGAAGAGGGAGAGAAACCAGGAATGTGAATTCAGAGAAAAGGCCTTGTGAGGACACAGAAGGAAGGTGACCATCTGTAAGCCAAGGAGAGAGGTCTCAGGAGAAGTAAACCTGCTGACACCTTGATCTTGGTTTCCAGCCTCCAGAATTATAAGAAACTAAATTTTTGTTGTTTTATGTTATGGTAGTCCTAGCAAACTAATATACTACCTTTAAAGAATGGTCTCTTGATATTTTTCTTTCGATCTCTGTTCTTACATTGTTTCTGGAAACCTAGTGTCACTTTTTGTTTTGTTTTCCTTTTGCTTTATAAATTTATTTAGCTAAAATAACTTTTTTTTGTCATTTTATGGGATTTTAGGCAAGAGGGGACATGCAGAAATTCTCAATCCACTAACTATATAAACTTACAGAGCTATCTTTTAATAATGAAATTATATTAGGCCCAGAAAAAAACCCTTGGATGACATCATATTGCTAATGAAAGGCGGTCCACTGTCTTCTGCATGCATTTTTCCATGACTTCACCTGTTTCCTATGTCTCTCTTGCTAATCTCTCTTCCTCCATCATACTACCTACAATCTATGCTCCAAGTATGTCAAACTCTTTGAAGTTCCATTTTGTATGCCATGATGCTTCATTTTGAAGGAAGTATCCCTCTGTACTTTTGCCTACTTTGTTAAAGCCTTACTTACCATTCGAGATGCCAATCAACGTCTTGTTCTGTTAATGCTTTTCTCTTGCCATCTTCTCACGGAGATGCTGAGACCCGCTCTTTGGCACCATCAACATACATTTTAAAATGTACTTTCTAACATTGTACCACAAGGTATTAAACGATTTCTCTACGTTTGTTTGTGCCATTAAAGAGTGAATTATTTGAGGATGGAGGCTGATTCTCTTTGCACCCACATTGACTGAGATATGACTAATATTCAGAGGAATAATTGCTTAATACATGAATTAAAAATGAGTAAATGAGAGTATTAAAAAGAACCATGAATGCCTGAGTCATTTTTCAGTACTTTTAAGGACCATGAACCGATCTATTATTATTTATTTTAAACTTTTTTATTTGATTCCATTTCATTGCCATTGATTATCGCAGTGTCTTTTAAATAAAAAGTGACAGGGAGAAACTTTAAATCACTTAACCTCATTTGTATTTGTTAAAAACAAGTAAAAAGTTACTTAAAACTTAGTTAAAATGTAAGTCAACGTTCCTTCTACCTTATTTATAATACCATAGGTAAATTGCCTTGGGCCATCCAACAGGAAAGCAAAGGAATCCCATTTACCACTTCCTCAGCTCTGTATAGTCCACAACACTTACCCTGAAAAGGACACATATTCAAAGAGGAGAAACAATTATCTGCAAGTGAAACAGGTAATGAAGTTTCTTCTTTGTGCTATAATTTAAATTTAAAGAGCATGTATGAAAGACTAAGAGACCCAGATAGGCAGGTATTTCCTTCTTCACAGTTATAAAATCTGTCACATCTTAGAAATACTCCCCCATTGAGTGGAAATCACAATTTTTATTCTAAAGGTTCCACATGCGTGGCATATTATGTAATGGACAGCACTTCAGAATAATCTAATGAAAAGAGAACTTTTTTTCATGCTAATAAACTTCAGATTCTGCTTGTTTCAAGAAAATGAATTCAGGCTTTGAACTGCTGAGGTCCACATAAATTCAGGTTATCCATACAGCCGTGCGGAAAATCTCCAAGATGAGTTCTTTATTAATAGCAAGAATGAGTGAATCAGTCAGCTCGTTTAATGATCTGGCCCATAATTTGAATCCATTGAAAGTTGCCTGTTAGCACCTCTGGGAGCCCAGATCAAGCGTGACCTTGACTTGTGATAGCCTGAATTAAATCCTGGTATGATAGTTCCCACACCAGCTTTGTTTTTAACATTTGGCATGCAAGCAGACTCCTTGAAGAGCCTAATAGTTATTACAAACATGAAAATTGTAAGGAAGTTGGAGGAAGGTTATGCTAACATGTAAAATTTAGTTGGATAAAAAATAATGGTCGGGGACTTCCCTGGTGGTCCAGTGGTAAAAAATCTGCCTTCCAATGCAGGGGATGCAGGTTCGATCGCTGGTTGGGGAACTAAGATCCCACATGCTGCAGGGCACCTAAGCCCTTGTGCCACAACTACTGAGTTCATGTGCCACAACTAGAGAGAAACCCGAGCACCACAACAAAGATCCCGCGTGCCACAACTCAGACCTGATGCAGCCAAGAAAATAAACAAATATTAAAAAATAATAATAATGGTCAATTCCCCTCCTCTATGAAATTACTGGTAGAGGTCTGTTAAAAGTGGTAACGTTCATGCAGGCAGTTTTGTTAGGCTTCTGCAGGACATTTTGTATACATGTCTATTCATTAGAATTTCCTACTGTAATACATTTATGATATGATTCTAAAAGAGAAAAAAATAATCTCTCACTTATGGGTGATCTAAGTTTTATTCTGTCTTGGCAACTTGAACTTGTGAAAGCTTTAAGGTTTAAAATTCTTACCATATCTTGGTGATAATATTCTACAATTTGAACTGTTTGAACGTTTTTTTTTTAATTGAAGTATAGTTGATTTACAATGTTGTGTTAATTTCTGCTGTACAGCAAAGTGATTCAGTTATACATATATGTACATTCTTTTTTAATATTCTTTTCCATTATGGTTTATCATAAGCTATTGAATATAGTTCTTTGTGCTATACAGTAGGAACTTGTTGTTTATCCATTCTCTATATAATATCATACATCTGCTAACCCCAATCTCCCACTCCATCCCTCCTATAAAAGTTCAAACTTTTGTTATATTTAAAAGTTTGAATTTTTAAGTATAATAGCTTTCAAGACTTTTCAAAACTCATGTATCTTAAGCATCCTATTATTATACTTAAATATAAAATTAATTAGTCATTTTTATATGATTTTTAGGTGTTGTGACATTTCTGCCTCTTTTTTTCCTTGCTTCCACCTCACCATTGTGCTATAGGGAAATGGTGTAGTTCTCTGAAAGAACGAAACTTCTTTGCAGGAAATTGATGACATCAGGGACACTACAGTAGCTTTTTTTTTTTTTTTTTTTTTTTTTGCAGTATGCGGGCCTCTCACTGTTGTGGCCTCTCCCGTTGCGGAGCACAGGCTCTGGACGCACAGGCCCAGCAGCCATGGCTCACGGGCCCAGCCGCTCCGCGGCATGTGGGATCCTCCCAGACCGGGGCACGAACCCGTTTCCCCTGCATTGGCAGGCGGACTCTCAGCCACTGCGCCACCAGGGAAGCCCTACAGTAGCTTTATAATGGAAAGTGTATGGATTTCCTAGGGTTGCTTTAACAAAGTACCATAAGCTGGGAGCTTAGAACAATAGATATTTATTATCTAGTAGACTTGAAGACTAGATGTCTGAAATTAAGGTGTCAAGAGAGCTATGCTCCCTCTGAAACCTATAGGAGAATCCTTCCTTGTCTCTTCCTGGTTTCTTGTGGTTTACTGGCAATTTCTGGTATTCTTTGGCTTGGCAATGAGTCATTCTAATTCTCCATCTTCACATGATGTTCTGTGTCCCTGCCCATAGTCTTCTATTTGTGCATGTTTGCCTCTGTGCCCAAATTTCTCTTTTTTGTAAGCCCATGAGTCTTGGTGGGTTTTGGTCCACCCTAATGATCACATTTTAACTTGACTACCTCTGTATTTCTAAAGGCAAGATATAACTTTTTTCTTTGATAATGACTTGGAGACAATGATAACAGTATTATAGTACAGTGTAGATACAAAGTGATTTTACTAGAAAGTGCCCCATACTGTGAATCTAACATGGATGTCAGAAAAGATATGTTAAAAACGACAGCTTTAGGGACTTCCCTGGTGGTCCAGTGGTTAAGAATCTGCCTTCCAGTGCAGGGGACGTGGGTTTGATCCCTGGTCGGGGAACTAAGATCCCACGTGCCATGGGGCAACTAAGCCTGCGCACTCTAGAACCCACGTGCCACAACTAGAGAGCCTGTGTGCCTCAACTACTGAGCCCGCACACTCTGTACCCTGTATGCCACAACTAGAGAGAAGCCCTCATGCTGCAATGAAGAGCCTGTGTGCCGCAACTAAGACCCGATGCAGCCAAATAAATAAATAAATAAATAAATAAATAAATAAAAGAATGACAGCTTTAGACAAACTTGAAAACTAGCAACGGTCGATATTATAAACAATTGTTACAATTAGCTGTAGCATGTAGTAGCACTTTTATTCTTTGACTTTTCATTGCTTTTTTTTGTTCTGCTTTATAGAGCAGAAGTGATTTGAATTTATCAAAGTGTTTTCAGTTTCTGGTATTTATAGCCACATCACATCAGAAATGGCATAAATTTAGTGGAATGCACAATACCGACTTATTTAATTTTTTAGACATTTCTTCATTTCAGGTATCTTCAGTCTTCTAACTTGAAGTTTCCAACTTATTGAGGGCACAGTAAAGCACTTTTATACTTTAATGCCCTCCATAGTGTATGGGTTCAGGCCTTTATGTAGTTTTTTTTTCAGTTCTGAGTTACTAAACAGCAAAGTGAATTACTTGGAAGTAGCATGAGTTGGCTCACAAACTCAGACATCCATGACCTTCCCAACAATTCTCAGTCAGATAGAGTTCAATAATGCAATTATTTTAAGACTGGGAAGGGAAAAATTGAGTTTATGAAATCAAATAAAAATCGAATAAGAATAATTCTCTCATTTATGACTATTGCTGCCAAGTGAATATCACAGAGGGAATTCTCTTTGAGGGTAGCACACAGACATCTAATAGAAATCTGGTAAGGATAAGGCTTATTGTGAAGAGATGAACAGAAATGTTAGACAAATACATGCATAGCATGAAAGGATTAGAACCAGTCATTCTTCTAGGTTAACACTGGGCTCTAAAGTATGGTTTTACTTGATTTTGGATTCCGTGACAAAGTCTCCTGAAATACTTGTTCAATTTAATTTACTCTAGCTCACTAAGACAGTCTCATATGCACCGTGACAGTTGCTAGGTCCCATAAATATTGAGTTTTGCAGATACAAGATCATTCAATCCTATGTAACCATTCCATGCTTACATGGATAGAACAGTAGTAAACTGAATTTTAACTTTCATACTTCCTGAATATTCCGTGTCCTTTATGAGGCAAATATCCAATGTATCTATTCATTGCATTTTCAAACATGATAACTAAGAAGAATCTAAATATGGTTTCCAGGTCAATTCCAACTTGGGACCACTGTGGGATTATAATGCACATTAATCTTTTATAAAATATGTGTACCAAGATATCGTTGCCCCCTTCTTTTTTTTTCAGTACACGCACAGCCTATTATGCCTCTCCTGCGGCTTTCAATACGTGATGGAATGGAATGTAGGAATAGTTTCTCTTTTATTACATTGCCGGCTTAATAATTAGTTCATGACTCTGTGCTTATGGTCAATTGCAGTATTTCTAATCTATCCCAGGGCCAGTCAATTTCAAATAATATTTGCAAATTGAAATCCATTCATCTCTTTGGTCTGACTTCACTAAAATGTGTTTATGGAAGAGGTTAATTGGAGCCACCACATCCATGACTATGAGACAGTCATTTTGAATGATATAGGTAGCTCATGCCAGACCACGGCATGCTCCTTTTCCAGAGCCAATGCCATATTCACATTCTGGACCTATGCTGTGACTGAAGGGGTCCTTTCAGAATAGAATTAGTCACATTGCACCACTATTTACAGAAGAGAGCAAAGAAGAAACCAAGTATAGAAGATTTGCACCATCCAAACCAATGGAAAGTGCTTAACTCCTTTGTGTGTTGAAAGAAGTCAGTAAATCAAGAGGGCTTGAAATGATACAGTTCAGCTGTCTTTGAGTCAGCATGGTTTAAAGCAGCTCTCTTTACAGAGTAGGTGTGTCCACATTTCTCAAATGGCCCTCATGATTAGAAATTCATGTTGTGCAGTCACATTGATTTTCACAGATAACTGGTGTGATGAGAGGCTCCACGTTTAATGTATAGAATGTGACTCCAGCTTGAATCAAGGGATTAATGCAGCATTTATTCTTCTCTTTATTCCCTTATCAGGAGTCATTTGTAATGCTTCATGTTTTATTGTGTATATTAGTGAAATTAATCTTAAATTGCTCAAAATCTTATAATTATTTTTTTCAGTTTCAATTATGATTCATGGTCTACCAGCCTGGCACCTGCTGGCAAACAGTTTTACAAAGTCAGCGAAGGATATGCAGTAAGTTTTTCCTTCCTGTACTTTTGCTTGTAAGGTATATTTCTCCTTGCCCTTTGCCTTGGCCTCCTAAGTCACAGGTGGGACATTCATTGAGGTTAAGTTGTCTTCTTGGGCCATAAACAAATATTTTTCTCCAGTGTATAGACTTCACAATTTTGTTCTCTACTCATCTGCTATTTTGCCTGAACCTTATTCCTTTTAGTGAACTTGTCTCTGGAATTTATAGTCCCCATTTCCACAATTCTGAACTTAGTCTTTTATTCTGGATCAGCTGAAGATGCTGTGCCTGTTCTGAGCTTCATACCTGGTTCTATAAGGCTGCCATTCATTCTTACATTTATTTAAGAGATTTTTTGAGTATTATTATTATGAACTATTATTATTATTACTAACTCTCATTGGATCCACAGTTGTATATAAAGGGTTACATGTTTACCCTTTGTATGTTAACCATGTTAACGATGTAAGATGTTGATGTAAGAGGTAAGTACATCGTTACATGTAACGATGTAAGATGTAAACATAGAGGTATCAACAATGTTGTCTGATTACTGCTTATCTTTGACTTTTACTAAGGTAACCACAGTCTTTCTCAATGCCCCCATATAAATCAAAAACAGATGAAAAACAATACCAAGGTTCTAATTTCTGGCTTGTGTGCCCCTGAATATACTCGGGTAGCACCAATAATGACTGATGCTTTTATTGCATTTACTGTGTGCCAGAGACTATTACAAGTTGTCTGTTTTAATCTCCATAACAATCCCTTGAAAAAAACCAAAAAAACAAAAAAACAAACAGACCCTATGAGGAAAGAAAAAGTGATACAGAAAGTTTAAGAAACTTTCCACCTTATCTAGCTGGTAAGTAGTGAAGCTGCAGTTTTAACCTAACCATCTTAGTCTGTTCCAGCTACAATAACAAGATACCACAGATGTGACTTACCACAGGGGTGGCTTATAAACAACTGAGTATTATTCACAGTTCTGGATGCTGGAAAGTCTAAGATCAAGGTGCCAGCAGTTTGGTGTCTGGTGAGAGCCCAATTCCTTGTTCCTAGACAGCCATCTTGCTCTGTCCTCTCATGGAGAAAGGGTGGAGGATCTTCTCTGGGGTCTCTTATAAGGGAGCTAATCTCATTCATGAGGGTAAGCCCTCATGACCTAATCACCTCCCCGAAGTCCCACCTCAAATACTATCACATTGGGGGTTAAATTTCAACATATGAATTCTGGGAGGACATCGACATTCAGTCTATAGCACCAACCAATCTGGATCTCGGGGTGTTTCTATAAACCGCAATGCATTGCATCTGAGAGTGACAGAAGAAGGCCTTTCCAGTTTCTATGACAAAAGAGGCATTTCTTAACAGCATTTCTGTTCATCTTGAGTTTGAGAACACAGACTTAATAGGATTGTATCTTGTTCAGTGTTTCAAGTCTAGCATCTAAATTTGAATGAAAGGATAAGAGCAACTAAAACTGAAGTTATTACATATGGATCACGGTTTACAAATTTCTGGAAAGTATAATTTTGAATAATTGAGCAGTATAACTTTCAGATAGTATTTGAAGAATTCTGCTCTATATTCTCTTTCTACCCTAAAACACCTATTGGGAGATTTCTTTTATTCAGGTTTATGTGCACTCTTGAGCTCAATATTCATGTTTTCTGGTGACCATGTCCACATGATGTCTTATAGATGCCTTGAAACACAGCATAGCTCCAACTGAATTCCTAATCTTCCCTTGCCCCTCCCCTAAATGGCTTCTCTTTTGGTTTGTATCAGAAAACGACACCATTATCATCTATCTTGTTATCTAGGCCTGAAACTGGGGCTTCTTTCTTCATTTTCCCTTCTTGCTTTCCAACACCCCCAACCCCCAATCAAGGCATTCCCACGATATATCTTTTCTATGTCCTTAATATCGCTCAAATTCTTTCACTTCTCTTCATCACCACAATTTCTTGTCTAGTTCATTTTTCCCCCTTGGCTACTTATGGTAGCAATTCCTATATTCTCTGGCCTTACCTTCTGCTGTCTTTGTCATTAGCATGACCTACAACGTGTATGCTTTATCATCTGGCCCTTGGTTCCCTTTATGACTCATCTCTTACTCTTTGGCAGTCTCTGCTCCCTTTACTGAGATACTTGCAATTCTTCAGATGAGCAATGTGCATATTTGACTCCTGGGATTTTGTGTATACTCTTCACTGTGTATGGTATACCCATCTCACCCCTCACTCTTCCTTCTGGGTAACTCCTGCTCACACTTTCATTCTGTTTTTCCACACAGAATATGGCACATCATCAGTGCTTGAGCAATACATATTAAATGGATCATAGAATGAATGTAGATGGTCAGCTTAGAGAAGTGTTAGGAAAAACTAATTTGAAGATGCAGAAGCATTTGTGTTAGAGAAAGTGGGTGGTATTTCCAAATAGCCTAAAGTTAAATTTTATAGAAACTTAATGCCTGGTTCAAGAGTAGGGCTTTAATAAATGAAGGTATTTATTGAATCCTTATCATAAGATTCCAAAAGACAGATTAACTTGTTTCTATATTAGTAATAGGTAGACTACAGATTTCATTTTCATTTTTCCCAGTTAAAACTATTCATATCTGTAGTTATTAAAAGGCACTGTGCTGAGTTTCTAAATGTGCTTTCATGACATCTTTGTAATAACCTCTGTGTATACCTTTCTCTGAACTGGATAGGTCAGTTTGTGTCTTACTTTCCCATTACACTGTGCGTTTCCTGAAAGTGTAGGCCATTAATATTTATTTTTCTAGAATGTAAAAATATTTGTGACACATAGTAGATGTTTTAGGTAGTTTTTGTTAAATGAGTGATTTAAAGAATAAAGAAACTCATAGAAAATAAATAGTATACTAAAAACATGACTTCCCTTACTTTAGTTTACAGTGCAGTGGTGGTCAGGATATTACCAGCTCACAGGAGTCTAATAGATCACCTAGCTAAGTAGCAGCTGGTCAGCAAAGGCACATGGAGACTTTTCTGGGTGCTTCCAATACCATTATCGTGATGCATCATGGTGGTGTGAGAAACCTCTTACTAGTCAAACTCCTGCATGAGAATGGAAAATCTGTTCTCTTTGCCTCTCTGCCTGCATTTTTACTAAGTAACTACTCAGTTCTGGAAGCTAATAAAGATGCTCTCCTTGATCAAGCCTTAGTTAAGCTTCTTTGAGCCTCTGCTCACTTAGACTGGACCTTTGGCTTCTGTTTCCATCTTTATAGAGTCTAGTTTTAGGAATAATCCTGTCAAGTTGGTTTAGCCAGAATCTTTCACCTACAATGTCTGATCAACCTTGTACCTGATTGGGTTTCATCCTCCACTACCTCCCAGGTTGTATCTGATCACGTAGGCTGCCTTCAGCAAGAATCCTATTAGGTCAGTTTAGCAAAAAATTGCCCTACCCTCTTAATTTTCTATCCACTGACCCCCTCCACTCCACTCCTTGGCTATAGATTCCCACTTTTCCTCCTTATACTTGGAGTTGAACCCAATTTCTCCCCCCCTACTGCACACCTCTCCTTTACCTATCATGATAGGCTCCCTGAATAAAACCTGCAATTTCAATACGTGTCCAAATAATTGTTTCTTTAACAAAGCTGAAGTATACAGTGTTCTACATTTCAATATTGCACAGACACAGAATTCAGCAAGATAACAACTGAAGTATTTGTCTCTAAGATCAAGAGCCTCAGAGCCTAGAAGAAGAGATCAAGATGAGGACAAGGAGGAGTGACACACAGAGGGACTTCTAGAGTGTTCCAGGGGTTAACTGTGGTTCTCAGTCATTCTGGAAATTAAGTCCTCTGAAAGAGATGCAGACATGAGAGCACATTCTAGAGGGAGAAGAAAAGGATGGAGATAGACTTGAAAATAATCTCACAAGCTCTGAAATTATTTTTAAAAAGCAGTAGTTCTAATAGTAATGATAACAGTGCTGTCTGTTTTCTAGTTTTTAATTATTCCTAAAAAACTCAGGTGCAGAATAACAAGCAAGGGCAGGTTAAATTTGGAACAGAGTTTTCCAAATTAGGGTACCTTGATTTTCCAGTGCTTCATGCAGATGTGAAAGTTATAGAAATAGTTCAAAATCCTGAACCTATAATTATGCCTTTTGCCTTAACATTTTAACCGAGATCTTGCTTTGAGAAAGCTTTTGTTCCATTTCTTCCCCATTCCTGTCACTGCCATTTTGTCTGTTTGAGAGAAAGCAGAAATATAGATGATGGGATAACATTGGATTAAAAATAGCACATTAAGCAGCAAGCAAGAAGTCTTTAGGAAGCATTTGTTTCCATCTGTGCCTGTGGCACCTTTAGGGGGCTGGGCCTGTGGTCTTAATTGTCTTTATTCTTTAGACACAGGGGTACTCATTATACTAGCTTTCCCTGTGTCACTTTGAGTTCAGAATGCTATATCATGAACTTTTTCAGAGCTGGGTTAACTGGATATATTGTGTGCTGAGATGATAAAATTGGAAATACTTTTGTGTAAATTCTCCCAAAGCATCATTTCTCTTTCTTTATACACAACTTATAACAGAGAGTGGTCAAAGGAAAAGAATGCAATCTTCCAAGAAAGCAAGCAATACATGACAGAAGTCATGAGAAAGCAAGAGAAAAAGTCCCTGACATTTCAAGGCAGAGACCAGTCATACCTTATGAATTCTGAGTAACTGAGATTTTCTTATGGTGCCATTTCTGTGAGCACCTCAAGTCCACCTAATTTTCTTCCTTGCCCCCTCCACTCCACCAAGGCATCCAAATATGGTGGCTGCCATAGTTGACCTCATTGCAACTTAATGATTTGATTTCTCCCCGCTTTTTCCTATGTGTTTTCCAAGGTGATAGGCTGCTTACCTGACTTACAGGTGAAAGCAGATGCTGAGGAGCCAGTCCTTCCCTCTGTTCCTCCTTCTTACCACGTTCCCATACTATATATCCTCTTTGTCATCCCCCATCCTGCATAAGGCTGAGGATGATACTGCGGCATAAATTTCTTTCCAGAGAGCAAATAAAGTGATTGGCTCTCGGCATACACTGGAGTGATGGATGGGGTTTTAGTCCAGTATAAGCCCCACCATAAGGAACGAGCCATGTGTTGTGACTTCCAGAAAATACAAATAAAAGTTAATGCAATGCACAAAATTTCCCTCAGCATTCTCATTAAAGAGTTTGCCTACAAACAAAACTAATGACAATTATTTGTACAGATGAAATGATGTTTATCAAATTAATCAAATAAATTAATAAAAATTACACCGTGGCAAAAATTTCTAAGCAGCCAAAGAGAGAAAATGCAAGCTTTACTGATCACCAGTCCTGCTGAGTTTTGCTGGTAGCAATTTAGATATTCTTTACAGACTGCAGCAGCCTCCGAATTAAAAGCACCTTATATTAACCACACTGTGTGTAATACTTCACCATTTTCAGAGCCCTTTCAGTATACTTTGTCAATAATAACTGTAATGGGGAAAGTAACTCCTTGTTTTATGATGCAGAATCTGGGAGTCCAAGTGGTTTCACACTAAGGGAAGAAGCTCGAGCTACATGGTGAGCTTCGGACGATGAGTTTATTGCCCTTTGTTGTAGACTGCATGTTTGTGTCCTCCTAAAATTCTTATGTTAAAGCTCTAACCCCCAATATAAAGGTATTTGGAGATGGGGTGATAAGGGAGTAATTAGGCTTACATGAGGTCATGAAGGTTAGGCCTTCATGATGGGATTAGTTCCTTTATGAGGAGAGATACCAGAGGATTTGCTTTCTCACTTTCTCTGCACGAAACAAAGAAGAGGTCATGTGAGCACACAGTGAGATGGCAGCAGCCTAGACGCCAAGAGCAGAGACCTCAGAATAACACGTACCTTTCAGGCACCTCGATCTCCGAAGTCTCAGCCTCCAGAACAATGAGAAATAAATGTCTATTGTTTAAGCAGCCAGTCTATGGTATTTTGTTATGG
This sequence comes from Mesoplodon mirus, assembly GCF_964341445.2. Taxonomy (NCBI): domain Eukaryota; kingdom Metazoa; phylum Chordata; class Mammalia; order Artiodactyla; family Ziphiidae; genus Mesoplodon; species Mesoplodon mirus. The sequence goes on from NC_138980.1 coordinate 159,092,586, forward strand.
AAGCCCTAGCAGCCTAAGACATCCTTTCAGCTAGCTGTTAACTGGCTAGATGCCTATGTGACTTGAAGCAGTAACCAAACCTCGTGTGCTATAATTTCATTCTTTCATTCTTTTTATACTTTCATTCTTTCACTCAAAAAAAAATTTCATTCAGTACCTGCTGTGTGCCAAGAAGTGCATCCAGTCCCAGAGATAAAAAATAAACAAGCCATATTCAAGTTGCTCTCATTTTGATAGGGGAATGACTCACATAAGAAGATAATTATAGGGCCTCCCTGGTGGCGCAGTGGTTGAGAGTCCGCCTGCCGATGCAGGGGACACGGGTTCGTGCCCCGGTCTGGGAGGATCCCATATGCCGCGGAGCGGCTGGGCCCGTGAGCCATGGCCGCTGGGCCTGTGCATCCGGAGCCTGTGCTCCGCAACGGGGGAGGCCACAACAGTGAGAGGCCCGCATACCGCAAAAAAAAAAAAAAAAAAAAAAAAAAGAAGATAATTATAATATTATTTAATAAATGCTATAATAAAAGTCTTTAAAAAGGAGCTTTGGAAGTACGAGGGAGCTCATTTAGCTTGGGGGAACTCAGGAAATGCTTTACAAGGGAGGTAACATGGACGACGATTTAAAATATCAATATTACACGCAAGACTTGGAACTCATCCACCCAGATGCACTCAAGGAGGACGCGGCTGATGGAAGGAAGGAGGGCTGGCATCACCTAGGCAGGCAGCTGCAGTCTTTGGGCTGCATGCTTGACCTTATGGTGGACAGCATCCTAGCATTTCTGCCTATACTGAAATCCCCCAGGGAGTTTCTGTTAAACCCAGATTCTTGAATCTTGACCCAGACCTGACCTACCAGCACAGAATCTCTGGGCATAACACGGTGGAATAAGCATATTTAATAAGCACTGCAGGTAATTCTAATACACACTGAAGTTAGAATAAGAGTGCACTCAGATACAGGAGTAACAAGCAGGCTTTTCTCTGTATTTCAGCATGGATGAACTCTGATGTCAGATTTCCTACACACTCTTTTACATGTTCCTTTATATGCCAGTTTTCTTGTTGCAGCAATGAAATTTCTTTATAGCTCTACTTTCAAAGCATTCATGGAGTTAATACTGCTTTGTCAGTAAAATGACTTTTCTCTTTCCTCTTGATTAATAAGTAGAGCATCATCTATTTCCATGAGGCTGGTACAGTTCTATTGTACTTTTACCTGAAAGATCTTACAGTTGGCTAATAAGAACCAAGGCAGCACAGCACAAGGCCTGGTGAACAGTTACTGCTAAATAGGGTAGGCGCGGCTGAAAGCGCGGAGCCCAGAGACAGGCGTGGGAAGCTGGGGCTGCTGCTGCCGCCACCAAGAGGCCTGTGTGCGAGCTCAGGTCACTGTACACAACGCCCTTCCGAGAGCCTGTGCAGCCCGTCACTGCCGGGGTCCCGGGATCCAGGGACGGCTTCCCTGGGAGAACGCACGGCGCGCCTCGGGCTGGTGCAACGTCACGCCGGCCTCTGCCGATGCAGGCTCCACCCACACCCCGTGCCCCTCCCTGCCCCCCGGCCTGAGTGAGCCAGAGTCCCCGAAGAGGCTGCTCCTTTAACCCTGTCCTGTCTGAGCGGAAGAACAGACGCCCTCGGGCGACCTACACACAGAGGCGGGGCCAAATCCAAAGCTGAGACCCAGGAGCTGTGAGAACAAAGAAGAGAAAGGGAAATCTCTCCCAGCAGCCTCAGAAGCAGCGGATTAAAGCTCCACAATCAACTTGATGTACCCTGCATCTGTGGAATACATGAATAGACAACAAATCATCCCAAATTGAGGAGCCAGGAGTCAGTGCTGTTCCTCTGAGGTGGGAGAGCCAACTTCAGGACACTGGTCCACAAGAGACCTCCCAGCTCCACATAATATCAAACGGCGAAAATCTTCCAGAAATCTCCATCTCAACACCAACACCCAGCTTCACTCAAAGACCAGCAAGCTACAGTGCTGGACACCCTATGCCAAACAACCAGCAAGACAGGAACACAACACCACCCATTAACAGAGAGGCTGCCTAAAATCATAAAAAGTCCGCAGACACCCAAAAACACACCACCAGACGTGGACCTGCCCACCAGAAAGACAAGATCCAGCCTCATCCACCAGAACACAGGCACTAGTCCCCTGCACCAGGAAGCCTACACAACCCACTAAACCAACCTTAGCCACTGGGGACAGACACCAAAAACAACGGGAACTACGAACCTGCAGCCTGCAAAAAGGAGACCCCAAACACAGTAACATAAGCAAAATGAGAAGACAGAAAAACACACAGCAGGAGAAGGAGCAAGATAAAAACCCACCAGACCTAACAAATGAAGAGGTAATAGGCAGTCTACCTGAAAAAGAATTCAGAATAATGATAGTAAAGATGATCCAAGATTCTATTTCCAAGATCCAAAATCTTGGAAATAGAATAGACAAAATGCAAGAAACAGTTAACAAGGACCTAGAAGAGCTAAAGATGAATCAAGCATCGATTAAAAACACAATAAATGAAAAATACTCTAGATGGGATCAATAGCAGAATAACTGAGGCAGAAGAACGGATAAGTGAGGTGGAAGATAAAATAGTGGAAATAACTGCTGCAGAGCAAAATAAAGAAAAAAGAATGAAAAGAACAGAGGACAGTCTCAGAGACCTCTGGGACAACATTAAACGCACCAACATTCGAATTATAGGGGTTCCAGAAGAAGAAGAGAAAAAGAAAGGGACTGAGAAAATATTTGAAGAGACTATAGTTGAAAACTTCCCTAATATAGGAAAGGAAATAGTTAATCAAGTCCAGGAGGCACAGAGAGTCCCATACAGAATAAATCCAAGGAGAAATACGCCAAGACACATATTAATCAAACTGTCAAAAATTAAACACAAAGAAATCATATTAAAAGCAGCAGGGGGAAAAACAACAAATAACACACAAGGGAATCCCCATCAGGATAACAGCTGATCTCTCAGTAGAAACTCTACAAGCCAGAAGGGAGTGGCAGGAAATAATTAAAGTGATGAAGGAGAAAAACCTGCAACCAAGATTACTCTACCCAGCAAGGATCTCATTCAGATTTGATGGAGAAATTAAAACATTTACAGACAAGCAAAAGCTGAGAGAGTTCAGCACCACCAAACCAGCTTTACAACAAATGCTAAAGGAACTTCTCTAGGCAAGAAACACAGCAGAAGGAAAACACCTACAATAACGAACCCAAAACAACTAAGGAAATGGGAATAGGAACATACATATCAATAATTACCTTAAATGTAAATGGATTAAATGCTCCCACCAAAAGACACAGATTGGCTGAATAAATACAAAAACAAGACCCATATATATGCTGTCTACAAGAGACCCACTTCAGACCTAGAGACACATACAGATTGAAAGTAAGGGGATGGAAAAAGATATTCCATGCAAATGGAAATCAAAAGAAAGCTGGAGTAGCAATTCTTATATCAGACAAAATAGACTTTAAAATGAAGACTATTAGAAGAGACAAAAAAGGACACTACATAATGATCAAGGGATCAATCCAAGAAGAAGATATAACAATTGTAAATATGTATGCACCCAACATAGGAGCACCTCAATACATAAGGCAAATACTAACAGCCATAAAAGGAGAAATCAACAGTAAAACAATCATAGCAGGGGACTTTAACACCCCACTTTCACCAATGGACAGATCATCCAAAATGAAAATAAATAAAGAAACACAAGCTTTAAATGATACATTAAACAAGATGGACTTAACTGATATTTATAGGACATTCCATCCAAAAACAACAGAATACACATTTTTCTCAAGTGCTCATGGAACATTCTCCAGGATAGATCATATCTTGGGTCACAAATCAAGCCTTGGTAAATTTCAGAAAATTGAAATTGTATCAAGTATCTTTTCTGACCACAATGCTATGAGACTAAATATCAATTACAGGAAAAGAGCTGTAAAAAATACAAACACATGGAGGCTAAACAATACACTACTTAATAACGAAGTGATCACTGAAGAAATCAAAAAGGAAATTAAAGAATACCTAGAAACAAATGACAATGGAGACACGACGACCCAAAACCTATGGGATACAGCAAAAGCAGTTCTAAGAGGGAAGTTTATAGCAATACAATCCCACCTTAAGAAACAGGAAACATCTCGAATAAACAACCTAACCTTGCACCTAAAGCAATTAGAAAAAGAAGAACAAAAACATCCCAAAGTTAGCAGAAGGAAAGAAATCATAAAAATAACATCAGAGGGGCTTCCCTGGTGGCGCAGTGGTTGAGAGTCTGCCTGCTGATACAGGGGACACGGGTTCGTGCCCCGGTCCAGGAAGATCCTACATGCCGTGGAGCAGCTGGGCCCGTGAGCTATGGCCGCTGAGCCTGCGCATCTGGAGCCTGTGCTCCGCAAAGGGGGAGGCCACAACAGTGAGAGGCCCGTGTACAGAAAAAAAAAAAAAATCAGATCAGAAATAAAAAGAAATGAAGGAAACGATAGCAAAGATCAATAACACTAAAAGTTGGTTCTTCGAGAAGATAAACAAAATTGATAAACCATTAGCCACACTCATCAAGAAAAAAAGGGAGAAGACTCAAATCAATACAGTTAGAAATGAAAAAGGAGAAGTAACAACTCACACTGCAGAAATACAAAGGATCATGAGAGATTACTACAAGAAACTCTATGCCAATAAAATGGACAACCTGGAAGAAATGGACAAATGCTTAGAAATGCACAACCTGCCAAGACTGAATCAGCAAGAAATAGAAAATATGAACAGACCAATCACAAGCACTGAAATTGAAACTGTGATAAAAAATCTTCCAACAAACAAAAGCCCAGGACCACAGGGCTTCACAGGAGAATTCTATCAAGCATTTAGAGAAGAGCTAACACCTATCCTTCTCAAACTCTTCCAAAATATAGCAGAGGGACGAACACTCCCAAACTCATTCTACAAGGCCACCATCACCTTGATACCAAAACCAGGCAAGGATGTCACAAAGAAAGAAAACTACAGGCCAATATCACTGATGAACATAGATGCAAAAATCCTCTACAAAATACTAGCAAACAGAATCCAACAGCACATTAAAAGGATCATACACCATGATCAAGTGGGATTTATTCCAGGAATGCAAGGATTCTTCAATATACGCAAATCAATCAATGTGATACACCATATTAACAAACTGAAGGAGAAAAACCATATGATCATCTCAATAGATGCAGAGAAAGCTTTCGACAAAATTCAACACCCATTTATGATAAAAACCCTGCAGAAAGTAGGCATAGAGGGAACTTTCCTCAACATAATAAAGGCCATATATGACAAACCCACAGCCAGCATCGTCCTCAATGGTGAAAAACTGAAACCATTTCCACTAAGATCAGGAACAAGACAAGGCTGCCCACTCTCACCACTCTTATTCAACATAGTTTTGGAAGTTTTAGCCACAGCAATCAGAGAAGAAAAGGAAATAAAAGGAATCCAAATTGGAAAAGAAGAAGTAAAGCTGTCACTGTTTGCAGATGACATGATACTATACATAGAGAATCCTAAAGATGCTACCAGAAAACTACTAGAGCTAATCAATGAATTTGGTAAAGTAGCAGGATACAAAATTAATGCACAGGAATCTCTGGCATTCCTATATACTAATGATGAAAAATCTGAAAGTCAAATCAAGGAAACACTCCCATTAACCAATGCAACAAAAAGAATAAAATATCTAGGAATAAACCTACCTAAGGAGACAAAAGACCTGTATGCAGAAAATTATAAGACACTGATGAAAGAAATTAAAGATGATACAAATAGATGGAGAGATATACCATGCTCCTGGATTGGAAGAATCAATATTGTGAAAATGACTCTACTACCCAAAGCAATCTACAGATTCAATGCAATCCCTATCAAACTACCACTGGCATTTTTCACAGAACTAGAGCAAAAAATTTCAAAATTTGTTTAGAAAAACAAAAGACCCCGAATAGCCAAAGCAATCTTGAGAATGAAAAAGGGAGCTGGAGGAATCAGGCTCCCTGACTTCAGACTATACTACAAAGCTACAGTAATCAAGACAGTGTGGGACTGGCACAAAAACAGAAAGATAGATCAATGGAACAGGATAGAAAGCCCAGAGATAAACCCATGCACATATGGTCACCTTATCTTTGATAAAGGAGGCAGGAATGTACAGTGGAGAAAGGACAGTCTCTTCAATAAGTGGTGCTGGGAAAACTGGACAAGGACATGTAAAAGTATGAGATTAGATCACTCCCTAACACCATACACAAAAATAAGCTCAAAATGGATTAAAGACCTAAATGTAAGGCCAGACACTATCAAGCTCTTAGAGGAAAACATAGGCAGAACACTCTCTGACATAAATCACAGCAAGATCCTTTTTGACCCACCTCCTAGAGAAATGGAAATAAAGACAAAAATAAACACATGGGACCTAATGAACCTTAAAAGTATTTGCACAGCAAAGGAAACCATAAACAAGACCAAAAGACAACCCTCAGAATGGGAGAAAATATTTGTAATTGAAGCAACTGACAAAGGATTAATCTCCACAATTTATAAGCAGCTCATACAGCTCAATAACAAAAAAACAAACAACCCAATCCAAAAATGGGCAGAAGACCTAAATAGACATTTCTCCACAGAAGATATACAGACTGCCAACAAACACATGAAAGGATGCTCAACATCTTTACTCATTAGAGAAATGCAAATCAAAACTACAGTGAGATATCATCTCACACCAGTCAGAATGGCCATCATCAAAAAATCTACAAACAATAAATGCTGGAGAGGGTGTGGAGAAAAGGGAACACTCTTGCACTGCTGGTGGGAATGTGAATTGGTACAGCCACTATGGAGAACAGTATGGAGGTTCCTTAAAAAACTAAAAATAGAACTACCATATGACCCAGCAATCCCACTACTGGGCATATACCCTGAGAAAACCATAATTCAAAAAGAGTCATGTACCAAAATGTTCATAGCAGCCCTATTTACAATAGCCCAGAGATGGAAACAACCTAAGTGTCCATCATCGGATGAATGGATAAAGAAGATGTGGCACATATATACAATGGAATATTACTCAGCCATAAAAAGAAACGAAATTGAGCTATTTGTAATGAGGTGGATGGACCTAGAGTCTGTCATACAGAGTGAAGTAAGTCAGAAAGAGAAAGACAAATACTGTATGCTGACACATATATATGGAATTTAAGGAAAAAAATGTCATGAAGAACATAGGGGTAAGTCAGGAATAAAGACACAGACCTACTTGAGAATGGACTTGAGGATATGGGGAGGGGGAAGGGTAAGCTGTGACAAAGCGAAAGTGAGGCATGGACATATATACACTACCAAACGTAAGGTAGATAGCTAGTGGGAAGCAGCCGCATAGCACAGGGAGATCAGCTCGGTGCTTTGTGACCGCGTGGAGGGGTGGGGTAGGGAGGTTGGGAGGGAGACGCAAAAGGGAAGCGATATGGGAACATATGTATATGTATAACTGATTAAATTTGTTATAAAGCAGAAAAAATATATATATATACAACTTGTTAATCAACTATACTTCAATAAAAAATAAAATTGAAAAAAAATAAATAGGGTGAGATCCCCCTCAACATCTTTCTGTCCCACTCTTTCAAAATCCCTCCCTGAATTTCAGCCACTTCACAGGCATCCATTAATGATATTTAATTTCCTCTGAAAATACTGAACGTATAATTAAGATTAAGGTGCTCTGAGGGCTTTCCCTAGATATGAGCTTGATTCTTTCTTCTGTTTGGAAGTATGTCATTTAACCTCTTTATCTCTCTCCTTCTATAAGTAGGGAATCTCAAATTTACCTGCCCTGAAAAAAGTTTTCTGGTTATTCAGCAGTGACGTTAGTCAACTGTTTAGCACATAAAAAGTACCACATAACAGCTATGCGATGCGCTGGGCAAAAGCTCTCTTAGGAACATCTGTGGTACCTGAACCTTTTTTGTGATTCTCTTTTCTTGACAAATTATGTCATGTTGCCTCACTGCACATGAGGGAACAACAAGATATAATGTAAATGATTAAAGCCAAAATTTTTACCATCTATGTAAAATAGGAACAAAGAACAGCAGTGATGTGTCACCATAGTATTTGTTGCAATTTGAAACCCAGTATTTTAATGGAATGGTTTAGGACAACACCAGATAGCAATATGGGGGTGCCACTTGGAACTTTACCTTTTCTTTCAAAGAACTCCGTGTCCCTGTCTATCAAAGAAAAAAGAACATGCTCTGTACAATCACAACTGCCTTCAGGATTGTTTAGAAATCTGAGTTATCTTTGATACTTTTGCCTTCTTCACCAAACCAGTTGATTCTACAGAATCTTTGAATTTGTCTGTCTCTTCCCAATTCCACTTCCACTTTTTTATTTATTACACCAGCTTCTCTCTATTGTTTTTTAAGTTGTTCCTTAACAACTGGTCCATATGCCTCCTTTTTACATCTCTTTCCAAAGCATTCTATACACAGCATCCAGAGTGATTCTTTAAAAAGGTAAATCTAATCTTGCCTTACTCTCCTTAAGTTCTTCCATGGCTTCCCATTGTACGTAGGATTGTATGCAGTCTCCATACCACGAGTTACAGGAGCCTGGCTATGTTGACTTCTGCTTACTTCTCTAGCCTCATTTTGAACCATTTTCTTTGTCTCACTGTTGCTCCAGCTAATTGTCCACATTTTAGTTGCTAGAATACCTCAAGCTCTGTCCGACCTCAGAGCATCTATACAGTCTTTCCCCTGCAGAGCTTCTGTACAAGATGTCCCTCCCTCACTCCTTATCACTCTTCAAATCTCAACTTAAATGTTACATGAAAAGGTAGAGATTTTAAATGATATATATTAAAAAAAAAACTCAGCACGTCTCTCGCCTTCATGCTTTGACAAACAACATGCTTATTACCTTCCAAGCGCTTTTATAATTTGTAATTATTCATTTATACATTCATTTGTCTGTTTAATGCTTGTCGTACCAACTGGACCATAAGCGCCTTGTGAACATGAACCAGGTCTTTTTAACTTACTACTGTATACCTGGTGCAGAGAATACTGTCTGGCAGTTAGTAGGAATTTAATAGATGATTGTTGAATAAATAAATGAACAATAAAATGGTAGATCCTGTTTCTGGAATGCCCTTTTTTAGAAGAGCTCCTGATTTGCTTGTATATTAAGAAAAAAAAAAGAGCCCAGCGGTAAACTGATAGTAGGAGGTGAAAAGAGCTGAAATTAAATCTGAGAGTGAAGAGGTAAGAAAGAGAAATGGAAAAGAGTGAAGGAGTAGCTGCCAGATAGATGAATAAAATGAAAAGAAAAATATCAATAGCAACAGAGAAACAAAACCCTCATTGTGGGCTGCTGAAGGAGTGATTACAATTTCTAACACTCAATTTGCAACTTTTTTACATGCCCTTGATGTAAACTCATGCTTAGCCTCCTCAGTCTCCAGAAAAGTACTCTGAATTCAAATGGCAAATGTGTATTTGAGTTTATGTTTTATGGGTACTAGTTATCTATTTTTGTATAAAAAATCACCATAAACATTAGCATCTTAAAAATATACATTGATTATCTCATAGTTTCTGTGGCTCAGAAATCTGAGCATGGTTTAGCTGGATCCTTTAGTTCAGGATCTATCACAAGGTTGCAATTAAAGTATTGGCCAGGACTAAGGTCTCATCTGAAGGCTTCTTTCAAGCTGTTGGACTTAGGACATCCATTCCTTGCCAGCTGGTTCTCTCCAGTATGGCAGCTTGCTTCATCGAAGTCTGCAGTCCAGAAGACAGTAGAGTGAGTCTGCCAAAAAGATGAAAACCACAGTTTTTGTTACTTACACATAGAGGTCACATCCCATTATGTTTTCAGTATTCTGTTCAGTAGATAGCAAGTCACTAGGTTCAACTTACACTCAGGAGAAGGGAATTATACAAGAGGTCATTGTGGGCCAACTTAGAAGTCACCTACCACAGTATGTCTGTTGATGTTTTGGTTTTGTGTGTGTGTGTGTAAGTCAAGGAAAGGACTAAGTTCCATATTTAGGGTGATGCAACATGGAGTTATCCATGAAAACATATATTTCCTGAAAATATGAAGAAAATTTGAGACAGCCCTTCACAGGGTGTGGATAGAGGTCTGAATTATATTATTTGGTTCTCAAGGGGCACTTGGATCTTAGATTCCAACATATTTCAATAATTTGATTATCCAAAGCATTGCTGTAACTCTCTGCTTTTCCTTCCCTGACAATTTCTTTGAAGATATAATACACTCAGAAGTTCTAAATATTGCCAGAGAATTAGGGGGTTTTGTATAGCAATTGTTGATGGAGGGAGTTTTACAAGGCTTTGCACCATAGAGTCAATGTGCTTCAGTGGCACAAAGGTCACAAGTTATTTTATAGTTCATCTTGGCTTAAGGTCTAATCTAAAAAGTCAGGGAAAGTTCTCTAGTGATCTGGCACTAATTCTGTAACTTGTAAGCTCTCGATTGATTAAATTAGAAAAATGTTCTATTACAAAAATAATTATTAATACACTTACCTAATATTAACTTATATTTCTTTTACTTAGGATCAACTGAGATGTACTGAGTATTTGTCTATGCGCCAGGCATTGTGTTAGGCATTTTTCCAGGTGCTAACTTACAGAATGCTCAAAGGATTCTGGTGACTAAACAATTACGAGGGCTGATAGAAGAGAAGTCCATTGAAAATTTTCTAGTTTGAGGGACAGGTTATTTATAAAATAATTATTTGAAATGATATGATGGCAGTAAGTTTGCCTATGGGCAGATAGGAGATGACAAGTTCTGTTTTACGCATAAAATCTGACAGTATGTACAGTGATGCTGGGAGGGACGATGTGGAGGTGGAAGGATAGTATTGGGAGTTACCAGAAGGGACATAAGGTGAGATAAGCTGTCCATCTTTTAAATATCAGTGTTATTCAAAGTTGATTTCAGCAGCTCTCTTCATTTTTTTTTCATGGCAATAATTTAAGAATGTAATTGGTGACAGTAAATGACTTTATCTGATGGATGAATGCATGTATATGTGGTGGTTGACTTTCTGAGCAATGACACCTTCCAATAAGAGCAGGTAGAAATTAGTAGTGGTGTCTCCTGGCTGCCTCACAGGATGCTTTCCCTGCCTTTGGAACCACAGGGGGGCTGGCTACACTGTCTCTGTCAATGGACAGAGTTACTGAAACCTTAACCAAATGCCATCTCCTCCTACTTCCCCAAAAGTGCAATTAGACATAACTTTGCTAAGTGATGGGTGCCCCATCTGTCCTGCTGTTTGTTCTTATTAAGCCCAAGGAAGGAATAGTCAATTATTGCAAACATTTAGTTGATGTGGTGGTGATAGATGTGCACTGCTCACAAGGGCCTGCTATGGGAAGCATAGTGACTGGCAGCATGCTGAGGCCATTGTTCCCCTAGGCTGCTACCAGCCAGTGGCTGAGCCTGGCAGAGGTACTAGAGTAGGGGCTATTCTCCAATCTTGGACTCTTCTAATAGGTATGGACTCCCCTTCAGCCTGGCTGAGACTTCCTCAGTACTGTGCTGTGGTACGAGGCTCTTCCTACTCAATCCTTTCTTCTGTATCTCCTTTTGCAAGTATCAGACGTGCATGGCTACCTGAAAGCTCTTCCCACCTATTTCTGATCCCTCCTCCTTTGCCGTTTGTACGCGATTTGACCCACTAAATCTCTTGAGCCTGTCTAATGCCATCTTGGTGTCAATGTGTTGAAGGATCTGAACAGGCCCAGGGGTGAGATCACCATTGCAAGTGACATTTGTGCTCTACACTATTATAATGAGCATGCCCAGTGTCTGAAGTCAGCTCGAAGAGGCTGGGTAGTGAGGAGATTGGGAATGGCAGTCATAGACTTAGATGCTTCAATTTGATCTCAGCAGGGTTACATTTTGGGCATTGCATTTTATTTAAGAAATCAAGCAGTATATTGTCACATGAGAAGGACTCTTTCCTTTAAAAATAGGCTTTCCAAAATTGGAATGTGTTTCAGTTTCTAGGAAAATTAAATTACTCAGAATACCATGTTTGCAGATTATGTCAGATGGATGAGGCAGTTCACTATATAATATTAAAAAAACACGATCGGTGGGTTGAAGAATGCATATTTGGATTGAGCTCATCTGCTTTCTGTGTTTTTAGGTGTATGTAGATGTGTGCTGTGGGAGGTTTGTCATTGACTGAGAGCAAAATCCAGAATATGAAAAGTTAGTTCATCCATTAGTACAACAGTCCACAACTGACAATTCCCTGATAAAATCATGATAGCTTAAAGTCACAGCAGGATTCGTACACATCTTCTGAAAAACCCAAGAGATATTCTGGTCTCCATGATGAGAGAGTTCAGGGCCATCTTGTGCCCTGTTACGCCTTGTGCCTGTTACACACTGTATGACAGTGTGTCATACAGGGTAGATGTTCAAAGATATTTGTTGAAAAAAAAATGAAGGACATTATAATCAGGATAGTTTTAATTGTGAGTAAATGTGACTCTATACTTCAACCATTTTTATATGTAGAATAATCAATTAATCACAACTAGTTAACAATCGTGTCTATTCTATGATCTGCATTTCTTTAACACTGATTACCTCTTAGGTGATTGGTAAATAGGGGAGTGATGTTGGTATAATGTGAAGGGTGTTGATTCACACATGATTTTTCTCAGGGAGTTAATTTTTTTTTAAGTGATTGAGGTAGACTATCATAATTAAATGCCTTATCAACATATAAATCCTTTATGGAAAGACCTAAAACGCTACAAAAGTGCTTCTTTTAGTGCAAGCTGTGCTTGTGCTCCACCGTGTTAAGCTACAGTGAAATGCAAGTGCATGTGAAGGGGATAGTGCTGACATTTCCTCCCTTATTAAACAATGATTAACAAAAGAGGCTATGGTCTGGAGAAGATTTTTGATGTTGATGAACATGTCTGTATTGGAAGCAAATGCCCTCTGAGAATTACATAGCAAAGGAAGATGTACAACTGCCAGAATTCAAGTTGGAAAGAATTAACTGTGATACTGGAAGCCAATGCCAAATATATTTAATTATTTTTTTAATTTTTATTTTTTCGGTACGTGGGCCTCTCACTGTTGTGGCCTCTCCCGTTGCAGAGCACAGGCTCTGGACGTGCAGGCCCAGCGGCCATGGCTCACGGGCCCAGCCACTCTGCGGCACGTGGGATCTTCCCGGACTGGGGCATGAACCCATGTCCCCTGCATCAGCAGGCGGACTCTCAACCACTGCGCCACCAGGGAAGCCCCCAAACATAATTTAGATGCATTTATGTTTTTATTAGGATTGATATTGTTTTTGTTAGTTCTCTGGATATAGTAGGGATCTGCTCCAACTCTTTTTTCCAGAGCCAATGTTATTTTCACCATGTGATTTTACAGGAAGCATGTTCTCCCCACCCCGAAACACATATGTGGCATGATAGCAAGAATACTTGCATTTAAAAGAAAATCAGTAGGGACTTCCCTGGTGGTGCAGTGGTTGAGAATCCACCTGCCAATGCCGGGGACACGGGTTCAAGCCCCGGTCTGGGAAGATCCCACATGCCGCAGAGCAACTAGGCCCATGTGCCACAGCTATTGACCCTGTGCTCTGTAGCTTGCGAGCCACAACTACTGAGCCACAGCTACTGAAGCCCGTGCACCTAGAGCCCGTGCTCTGCAACAAAAGAAGCCACCGCAACGAAGACTAGCCCCCGCTCGCTGCAACTAGAGAAAGCCCACGTGCAGCAATGAAGACCCAACACAGTCAAATAAATAAATAAATAGATTTATTTTTAAAAATTATAAAAGAAAAGCAGTGTAGTTACTTGGTTAGGAATTCATCTGTAAGTCAAATTGCTTGGATTAAAGTTTTAGCTTTGCCATTTCCAAGATGACTATACTTGGGCATGACACTTAATATTCTGTGCCTTCATATTCACAGCGGTAAAAAGGAGAAATAATAGTATCTTCCTCATTGGACTATTGTGTAGTACATGAGTTGATGCAGTAAAGAGCTTAGGCAAGTGCCAGGCACACAGTATGCATTCCACTAATGCTAATTATTGTTATGAAATAAAGCATCTCTTTCCCCAGCTAAGCCATGTTAGAGAGAGTTCACCCTGCTATATGGAGACATGGCATGGTTTCATAACTGGTACCTTAATGTAGAAGTTCCCTTAAGGCTTGTCTCATAGTTCTTTGTAGAAATTTTAGGAGCCAGTCCTTTTTTGAATTTGTATTCACTATTGCTACAACCAGTTTTTTAAATTTCCTCTGGCTAGAGTCACTAGACTGTGACTTAAATTAAATTATAACTTTAAAACTGACTTCCTCCAGTTACTTGTGCTCTATACAGGAGAGTCATCACATACTTACTGCTCTTATTTGAAATTTTCTCTTACTATGTTTCTCAATAAATTATGACCTGTTACGCCACTTCCCTTATATGTGAAATTGATACAGTGTAATAGAAACAAGATGTAATATCAATAAAATGATCTATCATAAACACAGCTAAAACTGGGAAACACATGTCCAAAATTAAGTGATATAGAATTAAAGTACACTTTTCTTTTTCCTTAGGAAAAGGCTGATAAAACCAAAGACTAGCACAAGAACAAAAGCCATTTGCTACCTCTAGCAGTGTTTGTATTCCTAAGAATCTATGGGAAAACTGGATAAGTGCTGTGTGGAAGTTTGCTTTAAGAGCGGGATCTCTAGGTTGATGTGTCCTTTCTTAAATGCTTGGATTTCCAAAGCAGTCATTCATTGTCTGGGGTTAAACATTGCTCTCTTCCAGCTGACAATTTAAAAATGACTGTAAAATAGTGAATCAACTATACTATCAATGGATTAAGTCTGATTATCAAGCTGAGTAATAGGTTGGACAAAATGATTTCACAGGGCCTTCAATTCTATGAAATGCTAATTAACAACAAAAGAAGGTCCAACACCTGAGAACAAATTACTCTATCTGTTTTGCTTTCCACCATTCATGGTGGAAGGAGAACATTATGAGAAATACAGGCACTTTGTCAGAAAAGGACTATATGGAAACTAGAGCTGCCTGTTTTCAAATTCTCTATAAGACTGGGGCGGGCTGCTCTATTATCAATATACATGAATAAAATTATGATAAGGGGAAAAAGTAAAGTATATATCAAGCACCTACGTCAGGCTCTGAGATTCATTTAATTCCCTTCTTCCTCCCCAAAAGAAACGAACCCTGTGAATTAGGTGTTATTATTCTTATTTTGTAGCTAAGGGATAGAGCAGGCTTAGAGCAACTGAGTAATGATAAGGCCACTCAAAGTCTGCTTTCTTTCCCCTACGCCAGACCTTGTCTTAGGATCTGCCTTCTGCACCCCTCCTGCGGATTGATGACATTACTTGTAGTCTCAGACTACTTGGACTGTAGTCTCTATTTCTACCCATTTTCTCACTTTGATCCTCTACAAGCCAGGTTTTCAAGGAAGAGTGCCAGGATAAGAGTGTCACTGATCAAGTCAGGTCTGTTGGTTGTCTAGAGGAGACACCAGGGTGCCTCTGCCAGGATGCATTCACTGCACTGCTTAATCTTACTCTCACTCTTACAGGCTCAGAAACCTGAATTTCAGGAGTAATGAGAGTGACTCTGTTTCTCATGCTGGGCTTACGTTAACAAAATTCATACATGTTGATACATAAAATGAGAACATCAATTGATTTCATTCACAATAAGAAGCACACTGGCTAAGGTCCTGAACACTCATATCCTGTGGTCAATACTTTCATTCTCTGTAGCCACATCCTAAGAAGCCACATTATAATTACAAAATTGCTGTGATTACTAAGTCACTGGAACAGAAAGAATTAGTAATTCAATGAGGTTTGATGGCATCTGGTAAATTAGCATAGAGCATCCATATCCGAAATACACACATAATACACTGATAGATTGAGTCAAGTCCTTGGGCATTAAAGAATTTGGGCGGGCACTGTCAGTGCTGTTACTCTTTATATGTTTATTTATTTTTACCTTGTCTAGTATGTGGTTAGGTTTCTAGCAATTCACCTTCTGATTGACTCATTACTCAAATCTTGTTGATTCCAGGGAGAACTTCTAGAACTTAACATGACTTTACAATATGTGTTTCAATCCACTTGATGTTGATGTTTAGTTAAACTTTCAGATGGCAATCTTATTTCTCTTATCTGGAAGTGAATTTGGGGTTGAATGGAGGAAATCCCTCTGTACATCTCAAAGCCATAGATACCAGATTACTTTTCAAAAGAAAATGAAATTTACACTTTTGAACAGAGGTGTGTGAAAGATGACATTCTTGGGAACATTATCCAATTAAGATTTAGTGAGATCTTAATAACGGGGCTCTATATTTATATTTTGCATTACGGATTTTGTTTACTATGTTAAGAACTCTTAATATGGAAGGCCTATTCTCAGAACATGTTTTATAGCAAGAAAACACCATCAATGGCTGCCTCCAGGATGAGATTCAGAAAGCCTTAGGAAAGCCATATACGCCTCAAATACTTTTCTCACCATCTGTGTGGTATTTAACCTTTGAGACAAATTTCTTAGAGTCTTAAAATCTTTTCTGTTTTAAAAATTTCTTCTTAGAATGCAGATGTACCTGGGATATTTAATGCATTAGGCCAGTGTTTATCAAATGGATATCATTAAATAGCTGCAGATATAATTTCAATGTTTGGGGATTCTCTAGAAGAATTCAGTTTTAATAATGCAGTAATATATGCATATTCTGGATCACTTGAATGACTACATTGTAAATCAGTACTCTTTTTTTGTCTTTCCTCTGTTTCTTTTTTTTTCTTATTAGTTATCTATTTTATACGTATTAGTGTATATATGTCAATCCCAATCTCCCAATTCATCCCACCCCACTCCCACTCAGTACTCTTTTCTAATTTAAAGCCTGAATTTGTGTTTTGGTTCTTTTTAGCATCAATTACTTTAATTGTCACTGGCTTATTAATAATGCGATCCTTTAAAAAAAAAAAAGGCCAGACACTATCATCTCACTCTACAAATCAGGTTTCTTAAAAATTGAAAGTGCAAAAAGAGATGAAAGAATTGATTTCTAGCAAAGGGTAATGGAAACAGATTGTACCTGGATAATTATCATCTGGATGACTACTGATTTGAGGCAAATGGATGTTTAAATCCTGCCAATTGGATGGGGTGGTCAGATTAAAATCAAGTTCCTTATATCAGTTATTCCCTGAATTTGAATTAAAGAAGATCATTTTTGTCCATTAACTTGTCCTTCATAGAAAAAATATCAAATGACTCTGATTCCCAGTAGTGAAAAATAAAATGCATTCCCCTAATGCAAGAGATTAAAATTGTTTGTAGTGGTTTTTCGTCACAGAATCACATAGTAGCTTACATTTTCTTTTTCGGAGTTTGCAGATTGATTGCTTATATACAGACTAGGTTTAGAAGATTCTGAGATATTGATTTAAGAGTCTCAAGCTATATAGATCCAAGAAATATGTTTTCCTTTCTCCTTAAATGGATATACACCATTGAGCTTAATCTATCCTCTTGAGTTTAGGATATCATTTGAATTCCTGAAAAAAAAAAAAAGCTAAAGACTAGATTTTAGTGGTTGTCACCTTCAATAAAGCTCATTACTCAATGTAATAAATCTGTTACTAGAAACCAGACACAACAGTTTCTTTGATGAAGGGTTCATGTGAATAGACTCAAAGTTCTGATTGCAATAGCTCGAGTTGCTACTGTACTGTGGATTCACCTATGCTTAACTACCCTTGGGGGTAAGCAATTCATGCCACAGATTTTGGAGAAATTCTTCCTAAGAAATTTGTGGTAGTGTTAAAGTATTTACCACACAGTTCAATGCTTTTGCTTCTCCTCCTTTTTACATTCCTACTTCTTCCTTTGATTTTCTTTTCCTTCTTCCTGATTCTAAGACCTTATATTTTCCTTATGTTTTGTAACATTCCCCTTTTTTCTTCTTTATGCATGCCGTGGGGAAAGCAAGGAGAAAAGGGAAAGAATTTTCACTGATGTTGGCATTTATAATTATGATAGTTCATTAATCCACATCTCCTACAAAATAGGTAAACTGAGGCCCTGAGTATGTAAATAACAGTTTTAGGACAACTGATAAATGGTAGAGCCAGTTTTGAATTCATGTGTTAGAAATATTCTGTAATTGGAGTATTATTTATCTCTCTATATAATCTCTCTATGCATGATATAGGTATCATCTATCTACTTATCTGTACATGTCTATGGTGGCACTAAGAAATATATTTTATATTTCTTTATTTTCAGGACCCTGTCCCCCACCCCAAAGAAAAGCAGGATGATTTCAGGCAAATATTTAGACTTAAAATGTTTTTTAAATAGAAAACATCTTTCAAAAGCTCACCATTAGCATATTTCTATTCTATTTTGTTTTTAGGTATAGTACAGCATGGCCACAGATATGAGACACGATAAAAACACCTAAATCTGGGCTTCCCTGGTGGCGCAGTGGTTGAGAGTCTGCCTGCCGATGCTAGGGACACGGGTTCGTGCCCCGGTCTGGGAAGATCCCACGTGCCGCGGAGAAGC
Organism: Mesoplodon mirus; assembly: GCF_964341445.2. Classification (NCBI taxonomy): domain Eukaryota; kingdom Metazoa; phylum Chordata; class Mammalia; order Artiodactyla; family Ziphiidae; genus Mesoplodon; species Mesoplodon mirus. The sequence goes on from NC_138980.1 coordinate 159,111,336, forward strand.
TGGGCCCGTGAGCCATGGTCTCTCCGCAACGGGAGAGGCCAAAACAGTGAGAGGCCCGCGTACCACAAAAAAACAAAAACAAAAAAGAACACCTAAATCTAACTTACCTTCCTTTTTCCATTAAATGCCCCAAATCTAAAGCTCGAGGACATGTAGAAATTTGTACATGCTATCAAAATAGTCTACAGTGCTTACCATCAGAATTCATATTCTTCAAGAATAGAGTTAATGTTATCGTTTTAGAAAAAAGGGTAATGACAGATATAAAAATTGAGTTAACTTAGAATAAGAATTACAAACTGAGTATATTTATTTGGAGGTAATTAATAATCACATGTGCCAGAGAGCTATAAAAGATTGGCCTCAGAACTTACTACAGGGACTTTATCCTTTCCTCTACAAATTGCTCAGTTCCACCAAAGCAAAGACACTATTCCCCACTGACGACTAAATAAATGACAAGATTGAAGTGGTGAAAAATAAATTCCTTCTCTGAGTTTCTAGAGTAGAAAGCTCTCCGAAAAAAAAAATCACATTTTTCTCTTCACATAATGGGAACTTAACACTTTTTACAACGTTTTACTTATTTGAGAAGAAGCTTGGAAAATTCATTCTAAAGGGAAGCATATTTGGGGTATTAGTTCTACCACAACCACAAATAACGAAGAAGAACATTGGGAATAAGGATCCTTTGGCCTATGTACCTCCTCTGCCAAGCCTTCATCTATGCTATTACAATGCATATATAAACATTTTATGGTAACCAGGGAATAAGTTATTGATGTACTGTATTTTCAGCACATGTCTATAAGAATGCAAAAATGTAAACATTGATCTACATAATCATATACATATATTAAGTGAAACTTCCCATAACTGTGTCAATCAGATCATGAAAAAATAGCAAAATCATATTTAATGGCTTATTTGCTGAAAGTGGGAATTTTAATTATCTAGATAAATGTGGATTAACAAACTATCATAATTCTAGTCTGAATTCATGAATGACTTATTAGTCGCTCATATTCTGTTTTTTTGTTTGTTTGTTTCTTGTTCATAATCCTGGTGAGCATCTGATATTTAGATCATAGCCTTCAATGCTTCTTTATTTAAAGTCTTACTAGGGTGGTCTGGGAAATGATATGACCAACCAGAGTAGATCCAGTTTTTGTTACAGCTGACCATGAGATTGTATTATCTATCTATCTATCTATCTATCTATCTATCTATCTATCTAATCTATCTACTTATCTACTTTTGGCTGCATTGGGTCTCCGTTGCTGCGCGCACGGGCTTTCTCTAGTTTCCGTGAGCAGGGGCTACTCTTCGTTGCGGTGCCTGGGCTTCTCAATGAGGTGGCTTCTCTTGCTGTGGAGCACGGGCTCTAGGTGCATGGGTTTCAGTAGTTGTGGCATGTGGGCTCAGTAGTTGTGGCTTGCGGGCTCAGTAGTTGTGGCACATGGGCTTAGTTGCTCTGCAGCATGTGGGATCTTCCAGGACCAGGGCTCTAACCTGTGTCCCCTGCATTGGCAGGTGATTCTTAACCACTGTGCCACCAGGGAAGTCCCTAATCTCTTAAGGAAAAAGAAGTGCTAAAAATGTAATGCAGCATGCTAGAAGCAAGATTTTTTTTCCCCAGTGTAGATGACATGAGAAGATACTGAATTATGGCCTGACTTATACAGATTTTTCTTGACTGCATTTCTTAACCTGCTACAGTTCCCTGATCACTGCCACCAAACTCCCTAACATCTCCCTTGCCAACATCTCGCTTGCTCACTATCCCTAAACATGCCCAGCTTCTTTCATTCCTGGAATGTACCAAGACCTTTCCTGCATCATTGCCTTTGCACATTATTTCCCTTCTTCACATTTTATTTAATCATCTCCTAATCATTCTTAGATATCAATTAATAATCAGTTTCTCAAACAGGCCTTTTCCAAGCCCACCATCTATATGGAGCTCCTGTATAGCATTGTCATAGAATTATTTCATTACTGCCGGCATGTATTACTATTTTTAAATGTAAATTTATTTTAATTATTGTTTCTTTATTGTCTAGATAGTGTAGGTTATATGCTTCATTAAAGCAGAGAGTTTGTCTAGTACAATGTAGATGCTCAGTAAATATTTAAGAAACTAATAGATAAATAAATTAGTAATAAGAGTTGGGGTAGGATAAATGATCTACAAGATTTTATCCATCTGGAGCAGTCTATGATACTGGGGTAAATTCATTGTTTCATTTCCATTCAAAGACAGTCCTGAAGGAGATTTTATCTTAAAACCATGCTTTATGCACACAGTCAGGAATTGCAAGAGAGTTTCTTAAAAACACACACTGAGTTTTGGACTTTCAGTCAGCCATTCACACCAGGGGATTAATGACTAAAACATAAATATGATCCCACACATTTTTTACTGAAACCCTGACCTGGCTCTTCACTGTATATAACATAAAATCCAAAAACTTTGGAATGATATGCAAAGCCCTCATGATCTGCCTATTCTTTCAGGCTACAGCTAAGACAAGAGTCCTGCATTTGACATTTAAGACCTATCTACAGTTCCCAAAAGTTCATGGTGTTTTTAAATTTTTTTTTAATCTGTTGTCATGCCTTTGCACCTACAGTATCTGCTTTCTAGAAAGCTGTTCTCCCCATTCCCCCTTTTTAGCTTTTGTTCACTAGGCAAATTCCAACTCAAACTTCAAGATTTGGCTGGAATTTTGAATATTTAGTCTTTTTTTTAAATCTTTCCAGAAAGACCAGAGAACTTTATTATATGTATGCCTCTATTATAGCACTTAAGAGATTTCTATAATCATTTATCTGATTACCTGATCACAGAAACAGGACAGTTTTTCCCTTAACATTGCTAATCCTGAAGAACAGGGGTTGCATTCTTATCATGTGGGTCACTGGGTCCCTAGCACGGTGCCTGGCACATGTTAGGCAGTTCTTGAACGTGGAATGAATGAATGAAGGTGAGTCCTAAATTACTATGTTGAAGGCTTAGCCCAGGTTTTCCAGTGCTTCAGGTGTGAATGAGAGAAATTGGGCTCTAGCATCCCAATTTCGTTCTAATATTATAAAGTTTATTAATAATGAATCATTTTATAGACTTGTCTTTATAAAGCTAATATCTACAAATCAATATTTTTTGATAATTTTATTATAAGTTATTTTATTGTTCCCTCTGAACATTTACGTTTTTATTTTTTGCATTTTCCTTAAAATTAATTTATTTAAACTAGAGTGAATCATCTATGCAGAAATAGCATTCCCTAGATTTTGGTGGTCGTAATTCTGAATATATCAGCTTATTGTAAGGTTTTAAAATCAGAGAATTGTTTTTCAACCCTTTGTTCAGCTTCATATTCATTATCACTTTAAATCTTTATCTTCTGTATTTATTAATTGGTGGGTCTTCATTATTTACTGATTTTTTCCTATGATAAAAATGCATGATTAATCCTTAGCTCCTTGCAATAGAGCATCCATTTTATTTTTTGGAGTAATCATAAATTCTGTTTCTATTTTCCAAGATGCTGGAAATAAAAACCAAACATTTTTGCTTCTGATTATAATGAGAAGAAATTCTGTATAACATCATGTTATAACATCAGTATGTTTCTTCTTTTACTGATTTATGAGAACTCAGTGCCAAACCCCTGAGCTCTCCTGGCCATCCAATGGATCATGGAGTGCAAACCAGTCTGTCTCAGGTATAGCTGCTCAGAGTTGAGCGTTTTTAGTCATGTCACCTCTTACTGCCATTTATTCAGTGTTCAACACCTGATACTCATCTGATGATGAACTGGAAAAATTCAGCCAACATTTCCTTTTAAATAAGGATAATGAAATATCAAAGACCTTGGTTACATAATACAAAGAACAAAATGCTCATCTTTCAGGTTTGTGCTTCTAAAAGAAATGGAGGATTTAATAAAGAGACAAAAGGACAGTTTTATGGACACATGTTTTAGAGCCACCCACAATTTTACAAGGCAGAAAAAATCTTTCTCAATACTTTGATAGTCTTATTTTAATTATTTCCATTGGCTGAAGTGCCAAGTGCTAATGTGCCCTTGCTCTACATTATTTCAAGAAAGAGCAGTGGATTGAGCCTCCCCGAAGCTGTCAAACACCAGGTGGCCCTTCAGCTGCAGCCTGGGCATCTTACGAATGGCTCAATTGCTCCCCATAGGCTGCCATTCTGTCTTGTTGAGAGTCAGGCCACCTGACTGAGCGCTCTGGCAGTAAGACTTTTATTGGTAAAAACCTTGTAAACTGACAAGAGAAGGGATTTGATAACCAGGAAGGCTCATTCCCTAATTTCAGGTCTAAGCAACAGGACAGGTGCTTTGAGTTACATAGTGTCTTTTATTGGATGAGGGATTCGAAGGAAGATATGAGAGGCTGTTCTCTTGCGTGTCATTTTACCCTTAGAGCTAACTCACAGTATTTCAAAACAAGAAGGACATGATAGCTCAAGAAATCTTTACCAGCTCCAGATGGAACTAAGTATGTGACAAACAACTAGAGTTTACACAAGCATCCACACACAGTTTAAGTGTACAGGAAAATGTTTGCAGGGGTACTTATACTATTAATTACTCTGTTTATGGAAAAAAGCATCTGGAGAGGGGAGGAGGAATTGAGCAGGAATAAAAATGAATTTTTGCTTTATATATTTTATATTTTTTAAATGTTCTTTTACAACAAAAATGCTATTCCTGTTTTTTAAAAAATATTTTCCTGAATACAAATGCTTTTTTCTTTTGTAAATAGTAACCTATGGGAGCTTCTCTAACTGTAGTAATAATTTAACTTTATCAGCTTTGCAAAGGCTAATATTTTTAAAAGGTATTAAAATCTTCAGTATACACTTTAATTGTCCTTTACCATTAGTAGAGCAAGGCAAATTATTGACCAACTGGAGGAAATTGTATTTAGGGGACAGTGGAAAGTCCCCAACTAACCTACCAGTGGTCATTGTCATCATCATCATCATTATCATCATCATCAACAGCATCAAGCAGCAGTTTTTAAACAGTCCATCTGAGCGTGGCATGGCACAGCACTCTGCAAGGTTAATGAAACAGAATGTCAAGGACTGCCGTTTCAATGTTCCTATTCATACCACAGACTAAACGTCAATAGCAACATACACATACAGGTATAGACAACTCTACCACTGTAAAAAAACTGACTACAAAAATGTTTTTGGAGATAATGCTGGTCCTCCCTAATTGAGGAAACCCAAATGCCACATAGGACATTCTTTAGCATTTTTCTTCTTTAAGCAGAAGACCTTTATTGGGTAGTTGTTTGAGAAAATATTTTGTAATACCATTGTTTTGATCTGTCTAGACTCTGGTAAACAAATTTTTCTCTGAAGTACTGGTATTATCTTAGAACAGTTACTTGCAAATAACAAAAGCATAATAGTTCTAGGTAAACACTTGTTTGCTGCTGACTAGGATAGGACATGTTCTAGTTATACTTGCTAGAATAGTTCTTTTGTTAGCTAAGAATGAACACCCTTTTTCTTCACTGAATTTTCTACTATTGACATAACATGAGCTTCAAGAGCATCAAAGAATATCAAGTCTATATTCCTATTGTTGATTTTAATAATTTCATTTCATAATTGGTTTAGAAGTTGATGTTATCTTGTCTTCATACTTTACAAGAAAACAATGAATTTAAGTTTTGATACAGTAGAACTCACCTTATAAAGAGCATCCTTTTTGCTATTGGTGTTCAGAGCTCCAATAAAATCTCTTTGAAAATGATATGTTGATCCTTCTGAAGATTACTACTGTTGTTTCTTTTTATTAAGCTCTGTTTTACTTCTTTTTGAGGGGCTGTGGAAGAATAACATAAAACTTTCTTGCTGAGACTTTTAAGAAGGCAAGGTAGAGATTGATGCCATGCCTGTGAAAGCTTGTTTTCAACACGTACAATGAAAAGGCTTAGCATTTCAGGATCACTTTTATTTTATTTTTAAATGAAATTAAATTTTAAAATTTTTGATCAGTTTTAATTTCAAAACAAAACTGAGAAGAAGGTCTAAAGGTTTCTCATATATACCCTATCCCCACATATGCATAACATCCCCATTATCAACATTCCCCACTAGAATGGCACACTTGTTAAAATTGGTGAACCTATATTGACACATCATAATTACCCAAAGTCCATAGTTTATCTTAGAGTTTATTCTTGGTCTTGTACATTCTATGGATTTGGACCAATGTTTAATGATGTGTATCCACCATTTGAGCATCATACAGAATATTTTTACTGTCCTAAAAATTCTCTGTGCTCCACCTTCTCCCTGTTACCCCTGGAAACCTGATCTTTTGACTGTCTCTGGTCTTTCTGTCTTTTCTAGAATGTCATATAGCTAGATTTATACAGTATGTAGTCATTCAGGTTGGCTTTTTTCACTTAGTAATGTGCATTTAAGTTTTCTCCATGTATTTTCATGAGTTGATAGTTTGCTTCTTTATAGCACTGAATAATATTCCATTGTCTGGATGCACCACAGTTTATTTATCCATTTGCTTACTGAAGGACATCTTGGTTGCTTTAAGTTTTAGAAATTGTGGATAAAGCTTCTATAAACATCTGTGTGCAGATTTTTGTCTGAACGTGAGTTTTAAACTTTTTTTCGTAAATACCAAGGAGCATACACTATCATTTTTGGAAAGAAAGGCAGCGACTCAAATTGTGGTGCTCTGTCTAGATTCCATTGCTCTGTTAATCAAAGATCCTAGTAGATGATGCTGTTAGTTGTACAGTCTCCACAATAAGCCTTTTTCTCATTTGGATAATGTTTTATTTAACAGAAATAGTAATGAGAAATAAGGATTCAAGGACTTTATTCTACAAGTAGTCTGTAATTACTATGAGAACCAGACCGATTTCAAAATTTTGAGTATAAACTAATGTTATGTGTTCTCAGTATGTGTTTCTCAATGATAATGATGTGGTTTAATCAGCTTCATAATAACACTTTACCTAGAAGTATTATTGAGAGGTAGATTTGGTTGTCTTAAGAATATCACCGAGTTTCTAATGAAACTTCCTTAATTTGTAGCAGGCTGTGTTAGATTTGATTGTTTTCTCCTGATCCATTTTTTATTAAAGTGAAGTGAAATAAATTGTGTAGTAAGTTACGATTGATTATATACATATTCCTTAGCTTAGATAAGAATGCAACAGTGGACAAGAGCCACTCTTGTTCTGCTACACTTCAAAGCCTTGGCAAACCTCTTTTGACTCAATATGCTATTGGTATCATTGAAAAGATCCGGAGTCAGTAAGCTAGAAATTCTCCCACACAAAGGCTCACAAGAGATTACAGATCATTTTCAGACTAGGGACAGTCAAATAGACATAGGCCTGAAGAAAATGTAGTTACATAAGGAATCTAAAAGCAGTAAAAAATTTCCATTAACTATACAGAAGAGAAAACCATTACCATTCTGCCATTTCAGCAGTATGATATAAAACAATGCTCTGATAAAAGATGAAAACAGATCTATAAATCCAGTATATGCTTGCAGGGGACACATCCACAGTGGCATTATATGTGACTTCAAATCACATGCAGACAACCTAAAGACCTTCTCAGTGATGGTCAACCTCAATATGATTGTGACACTCGGAAACTGGCTCCACAACAAAAGTTGCCCTTATTTCCTTGAGAGGTTTTATTAACTTCACTTATCAATCTCATTTAATATCTAGATAGCAGCAATAACATACAGGATTTTGACCAGTCCATCAGGATTAGTAGAATGTCATGAAGTTAAAATAAAATATATCTATGTAGCATCTATTTTGTCCCCCAAATTGTTCTAGGCATTATGGGAAAAATCAAAGCCATTAAACAAAAGGAAGAACAAGCTAAGTTATTTTAGAGTTGACATTTGCATGCATGAAGACGTAGTGAACCATATAAGACAATTCACAGTCAAATTTAAAATTTTCTGAACAAAATGTAAAGAGTTAAAGAAATTCATAAGAAGGGACTCTGGTGTGAATTGCAGTACCTGAGCTTTATGAATAAAGTAGGTCTTGGGCTATGCATTAAAAAGATGCTTTATTGGAATGGTATTAAGAAGTTTTGATTTATCTTGGTTGGATTAGCTACATGTGTAATATGAATGAAAGCTAGCTGTTTATTTTTTTAATTAGTTTCCGCTTTATAACAAAGTGAATCAGTCATACATATACATCTGTTCCCACATCCCTTCCCTCATGCATCTCCCTCCCTCCCACCCTCCCCATCCCACCCCTCCAGGCGGTCACAAAGCACCGAGCTGATCTCCCTGTGCTATGCGGCTGCTTCCCACTATCTATCTACCATAGTTTGGTAGTGTATATATGTCCATGCCTCACTTTCGCTTTGTCACAGCTTACCCTTCCCCCTCCCCATATCCTCAAGTCCATTCTCAAGTAGGTCTGTGTCTTTATTCCCGTTTTACCCCTAGGTTCTTCATGACATTTTTTTTAAAATTCCATATATATGTGTTAGCATATGGTATTTGTCTTTCTCTTTCTGACTCTGTATGACAGACTCTAGGTCTATCCACCTCATTACAAATAGCTCAGTTTCGTTTCTTTTTATGGCTGAGTAATATTGCATTGTATATATGTGCCACATCTTCTTTATCCATTCATCCGATGATGGACACTTAGGTTGTTTCCATCTCTGGGCTATTGTGAATAGAGGTGCAAAGAACATTTTGTTACATGTCTCTTTTTGAATTATGGTTTTCTCAGGGTATATGCCTAGTAGTGGGATTGCTGGATCATATGGTAGTTCTATTTGTAGTTTTTTAAGGAACCTCCATACTGTTCTCCATAGTGGCTGTACCAATTCACATTCCCACCAGCAGTGCAAGAGTGTTCCCTTTTCTCCACACCCTCTCCAGCATTTATTGTTTCTAGATTTCTTGATGATGGCCATTCTGACTGGTGTGAGATGATATCTCATTGTGGTTTTGATTTGCATTTCTCTAATGATTAATGATGTTGAGCATTCTTTCATGTGCTTGTTGGCAGTCTGTATATCTTCTTTGGAGAAATGCCTATTTAAGTCTTCTGCCCATTTTTAGATTGGGTTGTTTGTTTTTTTGCTATTGAGCTGCATGAGCTGTTTATAAATTTTGGAGATTAATCTTTTGTCAGTTGCTTCATTTGCAAATATTTTCTCCCATTCTGAGGGTTGTCTTTTGGTCTTGTTTATGGTTTCCTTTGCTGTGCAAAAGCTTTGAAGTTTCATTAGGTCCCATTTGTTTATCTTTGTTTTTATTTCCATTTCTCTAGGAGATGGGTCCAAAAGGATCTTGCTGTGATTTATGTCAGAGAGTGTTCTGCTAATGTTTTCGTCTTAGAGTTTGATAGTTTCTGGCCTTACATTTAGGTCTTTAATCCATTTTGAGCTTATTTTTGTGTATGGTGTTAGGGAATGATCTAATCTCATACTTTTACATGTCCCTGTCCAGTTTTCCCAGCACCACTTATTGAAGAGGCTGTCCTTTCTCCACTGTACATTCCTGCCTCCTTTATCAAAGATAAGTTGACCATATGTGCGTGAGTTTATCTCTGGGCTTTCTATCCTGTTCCATTGATCTATCTTTCTGTTTTTGTGCCAGTACCACACTGTCTTGATTACTGTAGCTTTGTAGTATAGTCTGAAGTCAGGGAGCCTGACTCCTCCAGCTCCCTTTTTCATTCTCAATGTTGCTTTGGCTATTCGGGGTCTTTTGTTTTTCTAAACAAATTTTGAAATTTTTTGTTCTAGTTCTGTGAAAAATGCCAGTGGTAGTTTGATAGGGATTGCATTGGATCTGTAGATTGCTTTGGGTAGTAGAGTCATTTTCACAATATTGATTCTTCCAATCCAGGAACATGTTATATCTCTCCATCTATTTGTATCATCTTTAATTTCTTTCATCAGTGTCTTATAATTTTCTGCATACAGGTCTTTTGTCTCCTTAGGTAGGTTTATTCCTAGATATTTTATTCTTTTTGTTGCAATGGTAAATGGGAGTGTTTTCTTGATTTCATTTTCAGATTTTTCATCATTAGTGTACAGGAATGCCAGAGATTTCTGTGCATTAATTTTGTATCCTGCTACTTTACCAAATTCATTGATTAGCTCTAGTAGTTTTCTGGTAGCATCTTTAGGATTCTCTATGTATAGTATCATGTCATCTGCAAACAGTGACAGCTTTACTTCTTCTTTTCCAATTTGGATTCCTTTTATTTTCTTTTCTTCTCTGATTGCTGTGGCTAAAACTTCCAAAACTATGTTGAATAAGAGTGGTGAGAGTGGGCAGCCTTGTCTTGTTCCTGATCTTAGTGGAAATGGTTTCAGTTTTTCACCACTGAGGACAATGTTGGCTGTGGGTTTGTCATATATGGCCTTTATTATGTTGAGGAAAGTTCCCTCTATGCCTACTTTCTGCAGGGTTTTTATCATAAATGGGTGTTGAATTTTGTCGAAAGCTTTCTCTGCATCTATTGAGATGATCATATGGTTTTTCTCCTTCAGTTTGTTAATATGGTGTATCACATTGATTGATTTGCATATATTGAAGAATCCTTGCATTCCTGGAATAAACCCCACTTGATCATGGTGTATGATCCTTTTAATGTGCTGTTGGATTCTGTTTGCTAGTATTTTGTTGAGGATTTTTGCATCTATGTTCATCAGTGATATTGCCCTGTAGTTTTCTTTCTTTGTGACATCCTTGGCTGGTTTTGGTATCAAGGTGATGGTGGCCTCATAGAATGAGTTTGGGAGTGTTCCTTCCTCTGAAATTGTTTGGAAGAGTTTGAGAAGGATGGGTGTTAGCTCTTCTCTAAATGTTTGATAGAATTCGCCTGTGAAGCCATCTGGTCCTGGGCTTTTGTTTGTTGGAAGATTTTTAATCACAGTTTCAATTTCAGTGCTTGTGATTGGTCTATTCATATTTTCTATTTCTTCCTGATTCAGTCTTGGCAGGTTGTGCATTTCTAAGAATTTGTCCATTTCTTCCAGGTTGTGCATTTTATTGGCATAGTTTCTTGTAGTAATCTCTCATGATCTTTTGTATTTCTGCAGTATCAGTTGTTACTTCTCCTTTTTCATTTCTAATTCTATTGATTTGAGTCTTCTCCCTTTTTTTCTTGATGAGTCTGGCTAATGGTTTGTCTATTTTGTTTATCTTCTCAAAGAACCAGCTTTTAGTTTTATTGATCTTTGCTATTGTTTCCTTCATTTCTTTTTCATTTATTTCTGATCTGATCTTTATGATTTCTTTCCTTCTGCTAGCTTTGGGGGTTTTTTGTTCTTCTTTCTCTAATTGCTTTAGGTACAGGGTCAGGTTGTTTGCTCGAGATGTTTCCTGTTTCTTAAGGTGGGATTGTATTGCTATAACCTTCCCCCTTAGAACTGCTTTTGCTGCGTCCCATAGGTTTTGGGTCGTCATGATTCCATTGTCATTTGTTTCTAGGTATTTTTTAATATCCTCTTTGATTTCTTCAGTGATCACTTCGTTATTGAGTAGTGTATTGTTTAGCCTCCATGTGTTTGTATTTTTTACAGATCTTTTCCTATAATTGATGTCTAGTCTCATAGCATTGTGGTCGGAAAAGATACTTGATACAATTTCAATTTTCTTAAATACACAAAGGCTTGATTTGTGACCCAAGATATGATCTATCCTGGAGAATGTTCCATGAGCACTTGAGAAAAATGTGTATTCTGTTGTTTTTGGATGGAATGTCCTATAAATATCAATTAAGTCCGTCTTGTTTAATGTATCATTTAAAGCTCTTGTTTCCTTATTTATTTTCATTTTGGATGATCTGTCCATTGGTGAAAGTGGGGTGTTAAAGTCCCCTGCTATGATTGTTTTACTGTCGATTTCTCCTTTTATGGCTGTTAGTATTTGCCTTATGTATTGAGGTGCTCCTATGTTGGGTGCATAAATATTTACAATTGTTATATCTTCTTCTTGGATCAATCCCTTGATCATTATGTAGTGTCCTTCTTTGTCTCTTCTAATAGTCTTTATTTTAAAGTCTATTTTGTCTGATATAAGAATTGCTACTCCAGCTTTCTTTTGATTTCCATTTGCATGGAATATCTTTTTCCATCCCCTTACTTTCAGTCTGTACGTGTCTCTAGGTCTGAAGTGGGTCTCTTGTAGACAGCATATATATGGGTCTTGTTTTTGTATCCATTCAGCCACTCTGTGTCTTTTGGTGGGAGCATTTAATCCATTTACATTTAAGGTAATTATTGATATGTATGTTCCTCTTCCCATTTCCTTAATTGCTTTGGGTTCGTTATTGTAGGTCTTTTCTTTCTGTTGTGTTTCCCACTTAGAGAAGTTCCTTTAGCAGTTGTTGTAAAGCTGGTTTGGTGGTGCTGAACTCTCTCAGCTATTGCTTGTCTGTAAAGGTTTTAATTTCTCCATCAAATCTGAATGAGATCCTTCTTGCTGGGTAGAGTAATCTTGGTTGCAGGTTTTTCTCCTTCATCACTTTAATTATGTCCTGCCACTCCCTTCTGGCTTGTAGAGTTTCTGCTGAGAGATCAGCTGTTATCCTGATGGGGATTCCCTTGTGTGTTATTTGTTGTTTTTCCCTTGCTGCTTTTAATATGATTTCTTTGTGTTTAATTTTTGACAGTTTGATTAATATGTGTCTTGGCGTATTTCTCCTTGGATTTATTCTGTATGGGACTCTCTGTGCCTCCTGGACTTGATTACCTATTTCCTTTCCCATATTAGGGAAGTTTTCAACTATAATCTCTTCAAATATTTTCTCAGTCCCTTTCTTTTTCTCTTCTTCTTCTGGAACCCCTATAATTCGAATGTTGGTGCATTTAATGTTGTCCCAGAGGTCTCTGAGACTGTCCTCTGTTCTTTTCATTCTTTTTTCTTTATTTTGCTCTGCAGCAGTTATTTCCACTATTTTATCTTCCACCTCACTTATCCGTTCTTCTGCCTCAGTTATTCTGCTATTGATCCCATCTAGAGTATTTTTCATTTCATTTATTGTGTTTTTAATTGATGCTTGATTCATCTTTAGTTCTTCTAGGTCCTTGTTAACTGTTTCTTGCATTTTGTCTATTCTATTTCCAAGATTTTGGATCTGGGAAATAGAATCTTGGATCATCTTTACCATCATTATTCTGAATTCTTTTTCAGGTAGACTGCCTATTACCTCTTCATTTGTTAGATCTGGTGGGTTTTTATCTTGCTCCTTCTCCTGCTGTGTGTTTTTCTGTCTTCTCATTTTGCTTATGTTACTGTGTTTGGGGTCTCCTTTTTGCAGGCTGCAGGTTCGTAGTTCCCGTTGTTTTTGGTGTCTGTCCCCAGTGGCTAAGGTTGGTTTAGTGGGTTGTGTAGGCTTCCTGGTGGAGGGGACTAGTGTCTGTGTTCTGGTGGATGAGGCTGGATCTTGTCTTTCTGGTGGGCAGGTCCACGTCTGGTGGTGTGTTTTGGGGTGCCTGTGGACTTATTATGTTTTTAGGCAGCCTCTCTGTTAATGGGTGGGGTTGTGTTCCTGCCTTGCTAGTTGCTTGGCATAGGGTGACCAGCACTGTAGTTTGCTGGTCGTTGACTAAAGCTGGGTGCTGGTGTTGAGATGGAGATCTCTGGGAGATTTTCGCTGCTTGATATTATGTGGAGCTGGGAGGTCTCTTGTGGACCCGTGTCCTGAAGTTGGCTCTCCCACTTCAGAGGAACAGCAGTGACTCCTGGCTTCAGCACCAAGAGCCTTTCATGTACCCAGCTCAGAATAAAAGGGAGAAAAAGTAGAAAGAAAGAATTAGTAGAAGAAAGAAAGAGAGAGAGAGAAAGAAAGGAAGAAGGAAAGAAAGGAAGGAAGGAAGGAAGAAAGAATGAAAGGAGGGAAGGAAGGAGGAAGGATGGAAAGAAAGAAAGAAAGAAAGGAGGGAGAGAGGGAGGAATGAAAGAAAAAGGAAGAGTGAATGGAAGAAGGGAGGGAGGGAGGGAGGTAGGAAGGAAAGAAAGAAAGAAAGACAGGAGGGAGGGAGGGAGGAAGGAAAGAAAAAGAAAGTGAAAGGAAGAGGGATGGGAGGGAGGGAGTAAGGAAAGAAAGACAGGAGGGAGGGAGGAAGGAAAGAAAAAGAAAGAGTGAAAGGAAGAAGGGAGGCAGGGAGGGAGGAAGGAAAGAAAGAGAAAGAAGGAAAGGAGGGGCGGAGGGAGGGAGGGAGGAAGGGAAGGTAGGAAAAAAAGAAAGAGCAGGTAAAGTCAAATAGAATGAAGTATGAAATATGGTAGCGTTATTAAAATTAAAAAGTAATTATTGAAAAAAAAACAGACCGATAGAACCCTGGGACATATGGTGGAAGCAAAGCTATACAGAGAGAATCTTACACAGAAGAATACACATACACATTCACAAAAAGAGAGCAGGGGGAAAAATCAAAAATCTTGCTCTCCAAGTCCACCTCCTCAATTTGGGATACTTCGTTGTAGAAAGAAGAAAAGGGCGAGAAGTCTGAAATCTTGCTAAGTCCACCTCCTTAATTTGGGATAATTCGTTGTAAAAAGAGGAAAAGGGGGGAAAGTCTTAAATCTTGTCCTCAAAGTCCACTTCCTCAATTTGGGATGATTCGCTGTCTATTCATGCACTCCACAGACGCAGGGCACATCAAGTGGACCTTGGAGCTTTAATCCGCTGCCTCCGAGGCTGCACAGAGAGATTTCCCTGTCTCTTCTCTGCTCTCACAGCTCCCGGGTCTCAGCCTTGGACCAGGCCCCGCCTCTGCGCGTAGGTCGCCGGAGGGCGTCTGTTCTTCGCTCAGACAGGACGGGTTTAAAGGAGCCGCTGATTTGGGGGCTCTGGCTCACTCAGGCAGAGGGGAGGGAGGGGCGCGCAGAGTGGGGCGGGCCTGCAGCGGCAGAGGCCGCCGGGACGTTGCACCAGGCCGAGGCTCTCCGTGCGCTTTCCCGGGAAAGCCGTCCCCGGGTCTCGGGACCCCGGCAGTGGCGGGGTGCACAGGCCCCCCGGAAGGCGGGGCGGACAGTGACCCGTGCTCGTACACAGGCCCCGCGGCGGTGGCAGCAGCAGCAGCCCCAGCGTCCCACGCCCATCTCCGGGGTCCGCGCCTTTAGCCGCGGCTCGCGCCCGTCTCCGGTGCTTCCCCAAGCAGCCCTCTTAATGCCCTCTCCTCGCGCACCAGGAAACAAAAGGGAAAAAAGTCTCTTGCCTCTTCGGCAGCTCCAGACCCTTTCCCCGGACTCCCTCTGGGCTAGCCGTGGTGCACTAACCCCTTCAGGCTCTCTTCCTGCCGCCAGCCCCAGTCCTCTCCCTGCGCTCCGACTGAAAGCCGATACCCGAGCCTCAGCTCCCAGCCCCGCCCGCCCCGGCGGCCAAGCAGACAAGACTCTCGGGCTGGTGTGTGCCTGAGGGCACCGATCCTCTGTGCCGGAATCTCTCCGCTTTGCCCTCCACACCCCTGTTGCTGTGCTCTCCTCCGCTACTCCGAAGCTTTCCCCCTCCGCCACATGCAGTCTCCGCCCGCGAAGGGGCTTGTAGTGTGTGGAAACCTTTCCTCCTTCACGGCTCCCTCCCACTGGTGCAGGTCCCGTCCCTATCCTTTTGTCTCTGTTTATTCTTTTTTTCTTTTGCCCTACCCAGGTATGTGGGGAGTTTCTTGCCTTTTGGGGGGTCTGAGGTCTTCTGTCAGCGTTCAGTAGGTGTTCTGTAGGAGTTGTTCCACGTGTAGATGAATTTCTGATGTATCTGTGGGGAGGAAGGTGATCTCCGCGTCTTACTCTTCCGCCATCTTCCCAGGGTCCAACCTCCTTCTAGAAGATCATCTGTTCATTTTCCATAGACAACTGATGTTGAACCTTTTCTTTTCCTTTGTGCTTAGTGCAGTCTCACTTGCTTGCAGGGCACTGCGTACAGAAGCCTCACACCAAGCCCATCAGGGAGAAATGGTTACAGGTGCACCTCAGTCAGACGCTGCAGAAGCAAAGCTAGCTGTTTAAACATCAACAAAGAGAACCCCAAAATATTATACTACACACGGACACTCCTAAAAAAGTAGATACAGTATCGTGCAGTTTAAAATATGTTAAGCGGATAGTTCTCATGTTAAGTGTTCTTTAAAAAGCACACAAAAAGGGCTTCCCTGGTGGCGCAGTGGTTGAGAGTCCGCCTTCCAATGCAGGGTACATGGGTTTGTGTCCCTGTCGGGGAGGATCTCACATGCCGCGGAGCGGCTGGGCCCGTGAGCCATGGCCGCTGAGCCTGCGCATCCGGAGCCTGTGCTACGGGAGAGGCCACAACAGTGAAACACACAAAAAAACATAAAGTAAAACAAAACAAAACCCCCCAAAAGAGCAGAAGGAAATTTTTGGAGGTGATAGACATGTTTAGGCCCTTGATTGTAATGATAGTATCATGGGTGTATGCATATGTCCAACTCATTAAGATTTATACTTTAAATGTGTGCAATTTTTAGTATATCAGTTATATCCCAATAGAGCTAAAACAAACAATAATCTTAATATGTGGAAACTAGAAAAGTTTCAGCTCATGCAGATGATAGAGGGCCACAGTCAGGGCAAAAGCTTGTACATATTAGCAGAGACAACTCAGTGGAATACTTATTACACATAAAGAATAATTTTATAAACTTTGCAGATGAATTTGATGTGAAAGAATAGTATCAAGAAGAGTGTATTCAGCCTTTTGCAACAGAATAGATATCCAGAAATGTTCGTAGCTGGATTCATATACGTATGGTTCTCACATGTGAAACATGAGAGATGATGCCTTAACATCATTTAAAAATCATATCATAATGAACATATAAATAAAACACAATAGTTAAGTTCAAATTCTAAATTATTGGGCACAAACTGTAAGAGGAGCTGCCTCTTCTCCAGGCTAAGGTCAGTCCCTTCACCTCCCGCCAAACTTCCCAGAAAACTTACACCATCCATTAGCCCTTCTCTTTCTCTTATCTTTAACCTCTATTGTTTACGAGGTCCTTCCAAACAGCTTTTAGATATACTCAAGGCTCTCTCATGTTTTTTTTAAATTTTATTTTTTATTTTTTTAAACGTCTTTACTGGAGTATAATTGCTTTACAGTGTTGTGTTAGTTTCTGCTGTATAACAAAGTGAATCAGCTGTATGCATACATATATCCCCATATCCCCTCCCTCTTGCATCTCCCTCCCACCCTCCTTATCCCACCCGTCTAGGTGGTCGCAAAGCACCGAGCTGATCTCCCTGTACGCTCATGTTTAAAATAAAACAATGAAGTGTTTTATTGTGACTCAAATACATAAATATGTATACCTTGACAAGGTAAATTTTAGTTATTTGTCAGACCTCATCTTAAATATTTGTCAGACCTCATCTTAAATATTGTCAAAAAAATTTTTTTTTCTGACTACCAGTGTATGGCTATGTAAAATTGTGTACTTATCCTTTGCAGCACTTAACACAAGTATTATTAATTAGCAATCTGTGAAAAGATTTGCTTATTGAATGCTTTCTCTACTGGGCTGTAACCTCTCATCAGCTGTTTACAGGCAAAGCACTGAATTCTAAGCGCTTAGAACAGTCTGGCACATAGTGGCCTTCAACTGATTTTTGTTGCAAAATGAATGGTTACAAGACTCAGTCTTTCTAATATGTGAAATTACTGCATGCAACCTTCAAAGATACACCAGGTGAGGGAAGACTTAAACGTCCTATACATGTCATCAAAACTTATTTCCTTCATCCTTTCTCTTCTTTTGCTCCTGTAGTTTGGACCCTGGATTTTGCATGTCCAGGTTGAAGGAAAGGAATGATGGAGAATATGCTAGGGTCCTTTGAGGAGCATTTCCTAATTACTTAACCCTGTCATTTGTACATATTTACAGCTTTACCAACTTATATTAGACTAGTCCTGTGATAGAACATAAGCAATAAAAATATAACTTGAATGATCATTATTCTAAGAGTACTTATTTAGTTTACTATATGATTTCTTCTGAAACCCTAGGCTTCTAATAATGGCTAGATCTATATAGTAGTATAATCGAATTGGGTCATAATTAATTTAGCCATTTCAGTTTTTTCATCTTCATGTCCTATCATACTATGGTTAGTTGTGGGCCAAATTATTTACAAAGACTCTCCAGAATGTATGACTTGACTCTCTCACAGACAATCTACTCACATCAATTAGACACAGAAAGACACCAGACAAATATTTAAGTGGACACGGGCTACATTATAAATAAAGGAGAAGATATGTTGAAATTTCCCAGCCTCTATTTCTAGGCAACAATCCTACAATCACGGGGCAGTCAGAGTGAATATTATTGACTCTCTTTTTAAGGGGCTCTGTGATGTACAGTTTAAATATAAATTAAACTTTAGTGCAATTAAGATATTTAGTTTCAACAGCCTTATATGGAGATTTAAAATAATTTTTAATTTTTGCTGATATTTACAAAACTAAAACTTAGAATTTTATTTCAACAATGGGAAGGATGCTCAGATTACTGAGGATAAAAACACAAAATTATAGTTGTCATAGTCATTCTTGTTTACTTTATTCACACACAAAGGATAAAATGGAGCTTGGACTTATACACAAATGAGGATAGTAATTGGACTATTTAATATGGTCATGTAACTTTAAAAAAGTAAATTTGATGTGGTCATGTACTAATGCATTTCTGTACATCTTATTTTTGATGTCTTCTGATGTGTACTGTCTAATTACAGAACTTGTGTGCCTTGTTGCATAGGGTTGTATTGTATAGATTAGCATGAAACAAAAAATATTTCTAGTGAGCCTATACTTTTATTTGTTTGGCCTTAAAAGCTATTTGAAAAATCCACCTCAAATTTTTGTGTAAGTCCATTGCTTTCAGCAAGTTATGATGCAAAGGCAATAAGATTTACTTTCCAAAAATTTTAAAAATGATCTGCTGTAAACTGTGGTACATTACCTTCCACTGCTTGATCACAGGCTGCTTTTTTCAGTCAAACCAAAATCTCTGAGCTTACCAGTGAAATTAGGGTTTGTTATCTATTCGATTGGAATTACTGAAAATACTTCTGAAAATATAATTGCCCTACAAATTAAAAATAAGTGATAAAAGTGTATGAGAACTGTTTCCCTTTTCCAAAGAAATTAATATCAAGGAGATGCTCAATCACTCAAGCAACTGGGTCATACTCTCACCTGAAGATCAACATTAATGTGAAACATGATTTTAATATCCTTTTCCATGGCTCAAGAATGGGGACTATTTGATTTGTGTAATAGCACTTCCTCTGTGCATAATACCATGCAGAATACTTGGGGACATGTAGAGTATGACAATCTCATACTTAAAAGTTTAGATTTTCACAAACAGGAAGAAAAGCAAATGTGTATAAAGTGGTTAATATGAGATAATGTATTAAAACATCAGAAAGAGGGGTATAGATAATGAATACTACACTAGTTCTGAGGAGAAAAATCAACTGGAGACATCAAAGAAACTTCACTGAAACTGAAGGTTTTGGGCTGGACTCTGAATTAGTAGGATTTGGGCAGACAAAGGAGAGATTGGTTGGATACTCCAGGCCACAGCATCACATAAGCAAAATCTGAGAGGCTGGAAAGTGTATGGGAAGCAATGGAGAGAATCACGTGGGGAGAGAAGAGGCTACGGAGACTTGATATAAAAACCCAGTCCTATTATTCATTACTTGTGTTACCTTAGGCAACTTAATTAATTTTCTTAGTTTCAGGTTTCTCATATGCATCAAGTGGGGGTAGTCAGCCCAAAGAGTTGTATGTGTGGTCGGAAACAGGGTTTATTAACAGGTTTTTCGAAATGCCGTGTGCTCAATGAATTTTGATTGCTCCATTTTATTTTTCTAGAGAAAGGAGAGGATTTATAATGAAAGGTGGAATACATTTAAGTTGTTTTGGAAGACTTAAATGACACACAAGAGGCATTTGAATATAATCCTATAGACAATGGATAGATTTGTTACCAGTGAGTGAGAATGAGTCAGAAAGACTCACTTGATAAGGTCCAAATTAGGATGCTTATAGTTGCCTTTTTTTTGAATTACTGAAAGCAGGAATAAAGAAGAGAGTTTTGAGGGCTTGCCTGGTGGTGCAGTGGTTGAGAATCTGCCTGCCAATGCAGGGGACACGGGTTCGTGCCCCAGTCCGGGAAGATCCCATATGCCGCAGAGCAACTGGGCCCGTGAGCCACAAATACTGAGCCTGCGCATCTGGAGCCTGTGCTCCGCAACAAGAGAGGCCGCGATAGTGAGAGGCCCGCGCACCGCAATGAAGAGTGGCCCCCACTCACCGCAACTAGAGAAAGCCCTCGCACAGAAACGAAGACCCAACACAGCCAAAAATAAATAAATAAATAAAAGCCATTTCTAAAAAAAAAAAAGAAGGTAGTTTTGAGAAGTTAATGTTAGTAATTGATAGGTTCTGATCAATCTCTTTTGTAATAATACCTCAACCAGGATGAGGCTTATATAAGTCACTCTGAAATTCAGGGTATCAACTGAGTTCTTAACTGCAAACAATAGAAACAGAGTCTTAATTTAGGTGAAAATTTTTAAAAGAGATATACAGTAACTCACATATTCTCTGAGAGGTTTAGAAAACCAGCAGTGGAGGCTTCCTCTCCAGAAACAATGCCCTAGATTGTACCATAGACCCTTTCCAGGAGAGAAAGCACAGATACCATAGCTGGTCACCAGGTATAAAGCTAGAATCCTGGTACTGCTGCCCCTGGAAACAAGATGTATCTACCTTGTCTTTCTCAGAGTGCATTGCTCAGATGCCTCATTCTATGAATTACTAGGTTGTGAGCTTAAGTTACATGCAGGGAAATCTGGGAATCTGGCTTCAATGGTGGTAGGAAAAGATTCATAATGTAGGAGATTCCACAAATCTAAAACAAAGAGTGTTGTCATGGGTTGAATTGTGTGCCCTTAAAATTCATACAGTGAAGTCCTGATGCCCAGTACTTCAGAATGTGACTGTGATAGGAGTCTTTAAAAGACTATTAAGGTGAGAGGAAGTCACTGGGAATGGGTTGTAGTCCAACATGACTAGTGTCCTTATAAAGAGAGGAGATCGGGACATAGACATGCACAAAGGAGAGACCATGTGAAGACACAAGGAGAAGACAACCATCTACAAGCCAAAGAGAGAGGCCACAAAAGAAACGAACAGTGCTACCACCTTGATCTAGGACTTCTAGCCTCCATAATTATGAAAAAATAAATTTCTGTGGTTTCAGCTACCCAGGTTTTGGTACTTTATTATGGCAGCCCTAGCAAAGTAATACAAGTGTTTACAGGTACTGGACACTAATATAGCGAAAAATAATGACATGTGAGAAATGTAAACTGTGTTTATAAAAAGAGAAATTTACCAGGTGGGAAAACAAATAAAAAGTAGGAAATATTGAAGAAAGCTGAGAAAGAACATCTTGGCTTGTTGCATATAGAAGGCAGGGAGTCAGAAGGCCATGATGCAGAGTACTGGTTTGGATAGAGAAATTTGAGTTTATTTGAGATATTTTGAGTTTGAGGTGGTAGTGGAATACTGAGTGAACATATTCAAAAGGCAGATGGAGATGCAGATCTGGAACATAGAAATGAGTTCAAGCTTGATATATGGATATGGGGTCATGCATGAAGATGTGGTCATTTAAGTCTAGAGCAAGAGTCCATTCTAAGTACATCTGGATAAATTGGATAGCTTTTCTAAGGACTGAAAACATGGTAAAATTAGAGGGAAAAAGAAGAGTTGAAAGCTAAAGGAAAAGAACACAGTAAAGAGTGAGTGCCTGTGTGTTTCTCTCATACCTCATTTCTATATTTGTGTCCCGATATTTGTGTCCAAAAGAAAGAGTTCATAGCTGCAAAGAGCCCCAGACATGGGTAAAGGGATTCAGTGTCAGCAAAGCAAGCAAGCCG
This sequence comes from Mesoplodon mirus, assembly GCF_964341445.2. Lineage (NCBI taxonomy): Eukaryota > Metazoa > Chordata > Mammalia > Artiodactyla > Ziphiidae > Mesoplodon > Mesoplodon mirus. Next base: position 159,133,349 of record NC_138980.1, read on the forward strand.
TGGATCAGGGGCAAGTATGGTTTGGGTGATAAGCTTGGGCATTTTAAACAAATACAAAGTTGATTCCCTGAGACAAGGAGGGCAATACAGCAGGAGCCCCAACCTTCTGGATTTTGTTTTCTCATAACCATTATAGACAAGCAAATTGACAATTGCAGTGTCATGTGCCATGGCACATAACAAACATTGTACCTGGGATGCTATGGATGGATATAGGATAGAACCTGATTCAGACTTTGGAAAGTGACATCTAAACTAAGATCAAAAGAATGAAAAGGGGACAGTAGGCTAAGAAGTTATGGGGAGATGGACATGTTGTGAAGTTTGGACTTGAGCCTATGAACATTGATAATTTTAAGTAGGAGAGTGATGTAGTCAGATTTATGGTTTAGAAGGGATAAGGCTGAAGGCAGGGTCCAGTTAAAGGACTGTTAAATATGTCACAGCAATAGATGGTAGTGCATTGACCTAGAAGGGTGATGGTGGGCTTGGAGAGAAATAAATAAATTCCAAATGCAAATAGGAAATGCAATCAACACAATTTTGTTAATTGGATGTGGAAAGTGAAGGAAAAACATAGGGTGATCCAAAATTTATACCTTGTGCAAAGTGATGGACTGTTATACCACTCATTGAGCTAAGAGGCATAAGAAGAGTAAAATGGAAGTGTGGAAGAGGAGAAGATGTGTAAACTTCCAGACTGGATTCATTTAAGATTGATGTGGAAACCAAATTCTGAGCTCATGCTCAAGAGAAAAATTTGGGCTGGAAAGAGTGGTTTGGAAGTCATCAAATGCCACTGCTATTTCTACTGATATTGTTACAAATAACAGCAGTAGCAATTTTAGACTGTGATGGCCTAAAAGTAGTAGAAAGGAGAATATTTCAAGATAGTGGAAGTAACCATTAGTGACAACTTCTGAAATTAAGTCATATGAGATCAAGGCTAAAAAGCCTCCAACAGATTAGTAAAAGGGAGACATGGGCAAATGTTTTAGAAGTGTTGAGGGGAGGAGTAAGAATAAATGAGTTGAAGAGTAAATATTAAGTAAGTAAAATAAAATAGAAATATAAAAGAAGATATTTCAAGATGTTTGGCTCTTAAGGAAAGGAAAGAGACAAGGCAGTACCTGGAGATAGCTGGGTGGGGGGTTGGGGAAAGATTTTTTTAAGATGGGAAAAGGCCGTGCATGTTGAGAGACTGACAGGAGGGAGACAGTGGAGGGGAAGAAGTTGACTCTACTGGAGAGAGAAGCTATAAATGGCCAAGCCATGGGTCTAAGGCAATGAAGGGGTATGATATATAGATCATGGGTGGAAGGATCCACATTATATCAAGATGTAATATTAACTTCATGGTAAGAAGGAAAAGGTAGATGTAAGCATGTATCAGTTTGGAGGTTGGGAGTTAATGGTATTTATTTCTAGTGGCTCCATGTTTGTTGGAGGGGGCAGCGCTGTGGTGCAGAGGGGCTCCAGTAATAAATTCAAATGCAGATGAATCTTTTTATCAGGGGTTAGTCTTTGAACATATCCATGAGTCTACTCAATCCCATAGTCTATTGTATTTGGCTGAGGTTTCTAAGCACTGTGTTGCAGGAAATTACTATCTGAATAACTGAGTTACTATGTAAGAGAACTTGGCACTCGTGGATGTAAACAAGCTCATAAAGGTGTTTGATTAAAGCACTTGACCCCTAGTAATGTCCTAAAACATCTCCAAAAAAATGACAGTGCCAACACATAGTAAGTTGGATTGTATGTTTTTTGATCTTACATGTCTTTTTTCAGCCTTCATGAAGAACACAAAACAGATGCAAGAGACAGAAATGCAAGTATGTGAGATAGCAATAGTAGTGCCTAAAGTTCTGAATAATCCTATTATTTAGGAAATCTGTATCAGTACATGGTTTAGATTAGTACCTTTAACATTCTGGGTATTCTGCCATGGGGTTAGGTTTTCAATATGAGAGGAAACAGAAAGGAAGAAGTGGGTCAGTGTGGAGTGGGGAAGAAATTCTTTTTCTTCCAGTGGGTTGACTCTATCACTAACTAGCCGGGGATTTGGAGAAGATGACTTAATCCCACTAATTCATTTTTTCTAAGCTAAAGTTAGCTAGGAACCTAATTTGTGAATACCTCAATGTCATTATCTTTTTTTTTTTTTTTTTTTTTTTTTTGGTACGCGGGCCTCTCACTGTTGTGGCCTCTCCAGTTGTGGAGCACAGGCTCCGGACACACAAGGCTCAGCAGCCATGGCTCACGGGCCCGGCCGCTCCACGGCATGTGGGATCTTCCCGGACCGGGGCACGAACCCGTGTCCCCTGCATCGGCAGGTGGACTCTCAACCACTGCGCCACCAGGGAAGCCGTGTCATTATCTTTTTATATGTTGAGTATTTAAACTTCAAATGCATATTATCGTTTCCATTTTCTAGATAAAAAGTGGAGGCTCTGTTAAAACACAATTACAAGTTCAAATAGCTTGGTCCTAAACCTAGGTCTATCTGAATTCAGTCTATACATTTTCCATAACACTTACTAATCTTCCACATACCCTTAAGCCCAGAAATCATACAAAAGTATAAAGGATTAAGGAAGAAGTTTTTTATGTTGGTGACATTTTCTTCAGTTCCTACTTTGCCCTTTATCCATTTCTCTGTTTATTATATAGTTCAATAAATGGATCCCTTGGCCCACCTCTATTTTCATCACATCCTTTACCACTCTCTTTCCTAATTCTCCCTCCCTCTTTCCCTACCTTTAAAATATCAGAGGATTCTGACCACCTGAGATGGTAGCAGGCAATGGTTATCAAAGTGCATGCCCAGCATTAGGGCAGAATTGTGTTATAAAAGAAAATTGTGTCACGGAATGAGTTCCTTTTTTCAGTGACCCCATTACCCTGTAAACTACTTGCTTTATCCATATCCTGAGCTATAAATGGACAGGCCATATTTCATAGGTTGCTTAAGCTAAAAATCTTGCTGTGTCCATCTGCTATGTAGAACCAATTTCCAATAAGGAATCTAAAATTCTACAGCTGGAAGGGACTCAAAGATCACCTAATCATACTAGGTCATTTTAGAATCGGGAAATTGGGTCTCTGCAAGAATAAATGTTTTCACCACGGTTACCCAGAGGAGCAAATTCATACCTGCCCAATGGAGGGCTTTGACTGAGGGTCTTTGGCTTAAAGCCTCAACATCTGCTTAATTATTTAGGTAAAAAGGCTTTGTATATGTTGTAATGGGATACATGGTTAAGTCCATACATCCTAGTAGTTGAGAGGATATAGGGTTAAATCACACCTCTGCTGCCTCACGTGTGAAACTGTTTTTGCTCTATGAGCTCCGTGAAGGCAGTGGTCATATATCTTTTGGTGATCATAGTATCCCCTGCATCTAGCATGATACTGTTAAGTCAGGGGTATTTGACTTCACTTATTTGAATGAATGAATGAATATCTCTTATATTGTTGTGAGGTTTAAAAGAGAATCTTAGCACACTGGACCCGTAAGAATCTAAGTGAATGTTAATTATTATTATTGCTAAAAGCAAAGCTGAGTGTCCCTTTGCTTTACAGACAATATTTCTGAATAGCAAGGATCCTTCTGATTGTGTTCAGTAAGTTCTTTCATCTTAAAGGTTATCCTTAGAGCCAAAAAATGTTTATGGGGCCCTTAGAAACAATTGACAGGCAAAAAAGGACAAAGGGATAGACTGTGCACTTATTGCAGCATAAGTGTGTAAAGATGATACAAAGGAAGGTAAGAATAAGTGTCTGTGTGTTGGAAGGTTGTAGAGAGAAGGGCAATATGAAAGTTTCAAGTGTATGGAGCACTGTTTCTGCCATGTTTTCCCTATCCCTCTCTCTTAATGTTGAGCAGGAATAACCCTGTATCAACACTAAGTGTTGGCAATTTGGTTTTCTGCAGTTCTTTGGAAGTTTCCAGTGAAACCACAAGTTTTAACTAAATTTCACTAAATTTTAACTCATTTACTTTACAGATAAGTATAGCCCCCTAGTTTTGGGAAAAAAAGTAAAATCTATTCCGTGAATACCCAAATAAGCATAGGCTGTCACTCTGGAGTGGCTACTAAGAGCCATTGTAAGTTTTCAGGGCATACATATATTAACAAATAATAGTAGCCTGGTACAGGGGTTGTGAAATTGTAGGTCTAAATCATGTCTGTCATGTCTGTATTTAGTATTTATATTATTACAAGGCTAAAATATTTTCAAACAGATTCTTTAAAAAATTAGTCATAATTTCTCAAAATGTATTGATTCCAGCAGATGATTGTACTACAACCTTTTTTTTCAGTGAAGCAGCAAATCATTATTGGTTTCTATAAGGGTTTGGATCATATTTAGTTTTAGAAAAATGGTGAGATGATGCCAGTGGCTTGTAAATTACTGTATTCCTTATAAGCAAAACCAGTAATCTGGCCATTTGCAAAGCTATACACGGATCTTTGAAATATTGCTCTTAGAAGAGAATTTTCACTTGGGTCAATGTACTTTTAAATCCATTGCCTTTAAGTGCCTGTAAAGAAAATATTTGGGATCAAGAATAACTAAGTCCTAGACAACAAGTACAATCTGTCAAAAATCAGGGCAGCTGGAATCCTTATCTAAGTACCAGAGATGCCTATTCTTACTTGACCCACTTTTTTCTCTCTGTGTGTAAAATAATTCACATTGTTTCAGTGATATGAAAAGGAACCGGACTACAATATTTTATTTTATTTTGAAATGTCTTAAAGTAATCAAGAAATCCATTTTTAGATGTCAAACTTTATTAGGAATACATAACCCTATACAGGTAATTCGAATAGTAACTATACATATGGATGACAGCCTCATTAAATTGGATTTTAAATGGATGGGGACACACGATAGCATCTGACATACAGAATTTCTCATTCAAACAGAATTCGTAAAATCTGCATCAGCCAAGGTGAAACTCAAATGGGCTGTTGAGCCATTGATTAGGATGTGAAAAAGTTTCTTTATACCACAGTTTTTCCAAGGGCTTATTCATCTGTAGTTTAGTTTACAAGGTATATAATTATATTTTAGTGATATTGTTTTTGAAAATTAATAATGAATCTTATTTTTCATAAGTTACACCTTTTTAATAGTACAAATTTATTGATAATCTTGATTTTTAAGTTTAAGAAACACATAATTATGTTGGAGGTCAACTTCAGTGTTGTAGAGAGATAAGGCTTTGGGGGGCATAATGTTAGCACCAAGTGGACCTATCTCTGATCAGCAAATTTAGAGAGGAAAACGTCCAGAGGGTCTCAACTATGACCAAGTCGGTCTGGGCAGAGGAAATACATTAAGCCTGGCTTGTGTTTTCAATGTGGCAGAAGTCAAAGAAGTGGAAGCCAGCAGGAAAGAAACTATTACATTCCTCTTTTGTACGTTTTCCTTCTCCTCTAATGGTTGATTCATTCTGTGCCCAGCAGAATGAGGTGTTCCCTTCCCCGGGACCAGTTTCCTGGTCTTACCTTTCTGTAAAAGCATTGATTGCAGGGGAGACCTGCTGGGAATTCTGGCTAATAGTGGTCCCCATCAGTTTCAAATGGACACACAGCATTAAGGTGCTCAAGGACTGTCCCTGGTGACCTTGATGAGACCAGAAAAGAATGCCATGCCCATAGCCAGCATGCCCAAGGCCAGCTACTCCAGAGCAGCTGCCCATAAAGAGGTAATTGATGCCATGAGCTCCTAGATCGCCCCCCTGGTTTGGCTGGCATTCCATGAGAAGTGACTCACTACTCCTCAGAGTTTGCCTGCTGCTGTCAAAGAGTAGTTCTAAGAAGTTCTGAGAATTACCATTTAACCAGTAAAATTAAAAATACTAACTTGGTCAATGGAGATATTTGATCTTTTAGAGTTTCAATACCTATGTGAAATGCTTGACATAGTAACGTTGATAATTTTCACTGAAGTACTTACATAGAAACAACATCTTAGGGTTTACAAGTATAGTTTCCTGCTGTTGTTTTCATAGAATTAAACATTAAATATCCCATTTTCAAGATGTGAGAAGCTGAGGCAAAAGAGAAAAGATACATCATGATTCAGTAGAGTTTAAAAAAATCTCTCAGAAACTTCATTCATATATTGATGTCCCTTAGGGTAGAATAGATTTTATGGTGTCATTGTAAGTCCAATGTATAAGCCTATCTTTACAGATAAACATCAGATTAACACTGATCTACATTTCCCTTTAAATGGGAATTACACTGGCCAATCTCCTCTGTTTTGAGCACACCAAATCAAAACCTTGATTAGAGTAATTGGTTTAGTAATGGGGCCATGTTTTTAATCCAGGTTTCTTGGCAGGTATGGATTTGTTAGATGGTTGGTAGCTAACATGTGAGATCCACTCTATTGCTCAGTTGAATCCGTACTTACTTGCCTCTAGGACTGCCATTTGTTGTGAAATATTGCAGTGTGCATGCTGTATTATACGTGATATGCCTAACATCCCTTATTTCTGCTACATCATCCAACATAATCAGTTGTTACTGTGAATGTCTTTACAAAGAATTACCCAGTAGAGGCCTATTAAAAAGAAAAACTAATATTAATATACACTTTTCTGTTCCTAATCCTCATATCTTTGGATGTAGCATCTTTTAATCAACCCTATCACCAATATATGTGAGGCATGCATGAACAACCTATAATGATCCATGTTACAGGGGAAACAGTAACAGTGATTGCATTCAGCTTATAGAATTATGCATTACTCTGCTTTCTTTAAAAAGATATGTGAGGGCTTCCCTGGTGGCTCAGTGGTTGAGAGTCCGCCTGCCGATGCAGGGGACGCGGGATCGTGCCCCAGTCCGCGAAGATCCTACATGCCGTGGAGCGGCTGGGCCCGTGAGCCATGGCCACTGAGCCTGCACGTCCGGAGCCTGTGCTCCTCAACGGGAGAGGCCACAACAGTGAGAGGCCCACGTACCGCAAAAAAAAAAAAAAAAAAAAAAAAAAAGATCATATGTGATATAGTGGTTATTTTGCATAATTAAAATATTTATGTTTGTAAATATAGTCAAAGCCAAAAAGCAAAACTTTATCAATATGATTGTGCAACCTGCAGCCTTCCCTACATTAAGCAGAGCATTTTCATCCTGGTTCTAGTAGGCTATCTAGTGGTTTGAGTGAGTCAGCTTACATATACACATGTGCTGAATTGTACCCAACTGACAAAATATTTACCATGTCTTCTGCATGAGTCATTCATTCTTCTGAATATTTACTGAATGCCAGGCACTGTATAGCAGAGTACAAGACAGATGAAGTCTCCTCCTACTTGGTGTTTTCATATGCCTAGCAGGGGGCCATAGGACAAGAGAAATAGATACATACAAATAATATTGTGGAGCGTGACGAGTGCTAAGAATGAATAAGTGGAGGCTGTGATAGAGAATCACAGGGGGACTTCTTTTACATAGAAGGAACTGTAGGGTGATAGCAGAGAAGCAGTCTCTGCCCTCAAATTGCTGATGGCCCTGGGGTGGCTGAAATGTGTTCACTGAGAGCCATTACTCACTAGTGTGCTATTTCTCAAATAGGATTCGGCCAAATCCTTATTTTGCAAGAGAGATGTTAATAGGTATTTGATGAAAACAATGAAAAGTTCTGTGGTTGTATATATCTAGAGAGCTCTGCACAGCAATGTAGCTCCTCTTGGAAATTCACTGTGCACAGCACAGTGCAGCATAGGCTCTGAGAAGTCTGACAGGAATAAAAAAATATATATACACATCTGCTTAATCTTAGATTTCAAAAATATTTTTTACTTTGGATTCTGATCCCAATTTAGTAAGTGCTTTACTATACAATGAATTTGAATGATATCAAAGAGATAAAGGTACATAAATATCATGAGGTTTGGCAGCATCAGATGAACCCCTGTATTTTGTGAATGAAAATAATAGTTATGGAAAGTTTGGAGAGCATCACTCTTTGGTGATGGCTATCATTGTCCAATGATCCTCAGAAATGATTTCCTAGTGGAAATGATTTTGGAATAGTGCGTAGTTCAAGTTATTAGGGATTTTAATGTATACAATGCTAATCTCATAAAAATGGGAAAAAAAGTTTTGTTTTTGCTTTGGCTACTCTGGGACTATTATAAGGATACTGTGTATTAGTGATGTGTTACACATAAGCCCAGTCCATAAAATTCTTTTCTTTTGATTCTTGGCAGTGTCAAGCATAGAAAGTCTTTATTAGTCAGTTGGTACACACTATATACTTGATATTTCAAGATAATTTGCAGAGATGTCAGAAGAGTTTAAAGGAATCAACAGGAGATTGAAATACTCCGACTAGAGCAAGAAGAGGATTCTTACCATCCCTAGTCCTAAACCCAAGTGGATAGCTTTATGGAGAGGGCTGCATTAGATGATCAGTGCCCTTCACCACAGGGCATCCCTCAACTCATAAACACCTGGCAGAAAGGATAAATAGCCTGGCTTATACTTCTCCTGCCCTCTAATTGCCTACCTGTGCTTCCTAATGCCTAAAAAGAGCTAGAAGAAAAAGGGCAAAGGGGTCTATTGATGACTTTCATATAGGCCCCCCTTTGAGGTCAGGAAGAGGTGAAGAAAGTGATACTGATTAAATTGAATAAATTGATTTTGGAGAGGAAAATAGACTGTATTTAGCACAAGATCATTTTTATGTTCTTCATGATAGAAAGATGAGAATCATTTTATCTATTTCCATCCTTTATTAAGCAAGAGTGTTCTCAGCCTTCAATAAAACCAGCCCAACTGCAGTAAGTATTAACATGACTGAGCTTTGATTATCGTGATATTTAGGTTAAGGTCCATGCCACAAAGAGTCTCCTACAACTTTGTGTTAACTATGAAATCATTATACTACATTATATTTTAGTTTTTTTTTTACCACTGTACAGTGGGGTGGAAACCCCACTGTGTGGAGACTTTTATTTTATTCTTAAAAATAAAGGTAGTGGGGCTTCCCTGGTGGCGCAGTGGTTGAGAGTCCACCTGCCGATGCAGGGGGTGTGGGTTCGTGCCCCGGTCCGGGAAGATCCCACATGCCGCGGAGTGGCTGGGCCCGTGAGCCATGGCCACTGAGCCTGCGCATCCGGAGCCTGTGCTCCGCAACGGGAGAGGCCACAACAGTGAGAGGCCTGCGTACCGCCAAAAAAAAAAAAAAAAAAGAAAAAATATATATATATAAAGAAAGAAAGAAAGAAAGAAAGAGAAAGAAAGAAAGAAAGGTAGTGGCTACTCTGTCTCCCTCCTGCACTGGAAAACAGACAGTAAACAAGGTGTCCTGGGTAACCAGTCAGAATCATTGCTTCCCACTCAGTTCCTCTTGCTTCTTAACTCTTGTAGGAGGACACTATCAGAGTTCTGCTCAGGTCCCCTTGGATTCCTTTTCCTGATTCTTCTTGTGCACCCCTTGGATTCCATGTCTTTTGCTTCTCATGATCTGTATCTGTAATTCCATTTGGATGACTGTCTTTAGGTACTGGCACCACTTTGCCATGTGCAGTACTCTTTTACTCAACTCAAGCTGCCGTAACAGAATACCGTAGACTGGTTGGCTGAAACAACAGAAATTTATTTTCTCACATTTCTGGAGGCTAGAAGTTCAAATGCAAGGCTTAGCATGGTTGTCTTCTGGTGAGAATTTTCTTCCTGGCTTGTAGATGTGTCTTTTTGCTGTATCCTCACATGGCGCCAGGTGGGGCTGGGAGAGAGCAAGTTCTCTGGTCTCTTTTTATAAGGGTATTTATCCTGTAGTGAAGATCCCATATGGTTTCATCTAAACCTAATTACGTCCCAAAGGCCCCATCACCAAATACCTTCACATTGGGGGTTAGGGCTTCAATAAGAATATGAATTTGGGGGGGGGGAGCGGAACACACATTTCTGCCCATAACCAGCGTGGAGGTAGAAGTGCCTCAGAATTCATATCCCTTGGGGCAGCCTTTAGCCAATGACTGAGTCATGCCAGAGTTTGAAGTCTCACCTCCCGAGGTCTTATGCCAGGACAAAGCCATGAGGCATGATTTACATTTCATAGGAATAAACAATGTTATGTGAGTGAGGCTGAGGATAGGTATGGTCAGAATGAAGGGTACTGGCTGGATGGCATGCCTAGGTCCCTGGGCACAGTGTGTGATGGTATCATGGGGAGGGCCTGTCTTTGATTTTTTAGTTCCTGAGTTGACAAGGGTAGAAAGAAGCAGATGGACAAAGAGAAGGAAGGTTGGAAGTCAGCTTTCAAATCTTACCTTCTTCACAATTATTCCCAGACATGAGCTATACTCAGAGATTCTCTCTGAATCAAGGCTTTATATAGCTCTGAATAGAGATTTATCACCCACAGAATAAGTCAATTGGACAGTCCATGGTGTTCTTCTCTAGTTCAAGCAAAATATTTTAGAACGGAAGAAAAGTCATTTTAGGACTATTTTTCTTCACAAAATAATCTGTATAAATAAATTATTTCCAATTAAATTCCTGATTTGTATACTTAATAACAATAATTTTATGTGTTGGTGTGGTACCTTCCTGGAGCTGTGGGATTGATTGATTTACTGAAGAATCACAGACACAATTTTTATAAAATCCTATATATAAAACATGCTAAGAGTCTGTTAAAAACACATTTTTATCCACGCAAGACCTAATGAATGTGTATAGTATAAGATACAGTTAGTATCTTGGACATTTTCTGCTTATCAGCACAGGATGACCTGTCTTTTTTAAAAACAATAAGACATGTTTGTTAATACTCCCATCACTGGCATTGTGATTGCATCAAAATCAATCTTTGGATATGCATTATGCATAGTCAAGTCTCTAACTTGATAAGCTAAATATGTAAGACTTTAAGTATATAAGACTTCCGCTTGATAAAGTAAATCCTGAAGTCAAATTTCTCCATCATTTTCAAAACAAACTTTATCATCTATTTAGATTCTCAGGCTTATAACTTTTGAAAACTGCTATTTCCTCCTATGGAAGATGCACTGCATATCCATCATGTGCCTGGCTAACTTCTTTAGTAAACTTCGTCACCTCTCTACCAGGCAGCCCCGATTGGACACTGATTCCCCAGCATCTAACAGTGCTGGGCTCAGTGCAGACACTTTGCAAATACTTGTAGATTGAATGGTGAGTTGTTCTGTTTTTTTTTTTTTTTTTTTTTTTTATTTATTTTTTGCGGTACGCGGGCCTCTCACTGCTGTGGCCTCTCCCGTTGCGGAGCGCAGGCTCCGAACGTGCAGGCTCCGAACGCGCAGGCTCAGTGGCCATGGCCCACAGGCCCAGCCGCTCCGCGGCATGTGGGATCCTCCCAGACCGGGGCACGAACCCATGTCCCCTGCACCGGCAGGTGGACTCTCAACCACCGCGCCACCAGGGAAGCCCGAGTTGTTCTGTTAATTAAACAATTCCCCAAGAGATCAAAATTAACTTTTGATCAATCTATTCTTTATAGATTTTCCACTTCTAGCTCTGAAAAAAATATTCCCCATAGATTTGTAAAGAGAAGACAATCTTTATTTCTCTATGGCAGGTAGAGCTCCCACCTGTCAGTTTTTGCAAGTCTGGTCTCTAGACTAAAGATTTGGAATCTATCTATCTATATCTATATATATCTATATATCTATATATCTATATATCTATATCTATATCTATATCTATATCTATATCTATATATATATATATATATATATATATATACTTTTTTTCCTTTAGCATTAAAATCAGTAGCTTTCAAACTATTGGAACAATAGTTTCAAACAATTGAAGGAAACTTCAGCTTAGCCAATGATAAAACAACAAGTAGATTACCACTTTGTCAATCAGTTTCTATAGCATGAAAATAATATTTGCTTCTTTGCTTTGCATAGAGGTGATGTGGTGAATAAGGGGGGGACACTGGATGAGGATTTCATCTCTGTGAAGCAAAGCTGCCGGGATGATTTAGCTCCCATGTGGAGCTATTTTAAGCTTGAAATACTTTGACCCAGCCCTTAGCTACCTAATGCCCTTTACCCTTTAATAAGCCACCCTGGTTCTCCTGCCAGTGTAAAGCACTGGTCAGAGCTTTTATATTTAAAATGACCACTCTGTATCTGGGGACAGAGAATTCCGTAACCTATATGAAGCAGCTTTGGCCCTCTACCTTCAGCAGAGAACCATAAATGTCATACAAAAAGCCAGAAAAGCCAAGCATCTCACTTTTATGTGGTAAAGGACAACACGAGGGTTTTTCTTAGAGTTACTGATGTGGAGTCCACTGCCATAGGACATGCCTGTATTCCGTCAAAAACTGGCTCAGTCATTTTGTTTGAAGTTTCTGCTCTCACATTGTATAGAGAAGTGCTGGTTTTAAAGTGGAGGTAGGATAAGAATTCTTTACCGGAAGGCAGCAACGGAAACCAGAAATGGCAGGAAGAGCCTAGAAATAGGATATGTTATAAAGCAAAACTTAGATATGCGAGAATCTGTCAAGAACTGTGAAGAGTCAGAGATTCTACTCTAATTGCATGTTAAAAAGTTAGCCTGCCACAGCTTCATGGATGCTGGCAGAAGATACAGACTCCTGGATTAGAGACAGGGGTCTTTACTACTCACAGAACAGAGCAGCAAGTGGCCCGAGCTTCACCTCTTCATTGGCTTCCTTGTACATCAGTCCCACAGGGGTGAGGCCTGGCAATGCTCTGAACACAGTGGGTGTGTGTCACAGCAGAGGAACCCTGAGTTTAACAAAACCTTAGTATTATGAAGTGGGGCAAGCAAAGCTGCCCAACTCTTGGCTCAGGGAGAAATATTATCTTTATTATTTTGTTCAGGAAACAAACCTATCCTATGCCCCAGATGGAGATCTTTTCTCAGTCTTCCAAGGCTCCTCACTGTACAAACATCCTTGAAAATATAGTCCAGAACAAAAGCCACTGATGCTTCTGCTCAGAAGACATGCAAAACTGTGAAAGACCTGTGCAGAGTGGCCTCCCAAAAGTTGCATGAGGTGTTGAGCGAGCTCTCCAACGTCCTCAGTCATCAATATTCCACCCTTTCTCGGGGGCAACACCTCTCCACTAGTTATGCTTTTATATGTATCTGTATTTTAGTAAAGTACCTCACCTGACATAATTGTTTTTTTTTCGTTTTGCGGTACGCGGGCCTCTCACTGTTGTGGCCTCTCCCGTTGCGGAACACAGGCTCCGGACGCGCAGGCTCAGTGGCCATGGCTCACGGGCCCAGCCGCTCAGCAGCATGTGGGATCCTCCCAGACCGGGGCACAAACCCGTGTCCCCTGCATCAGCAGGCGGACTCCCAACCACTGCGCCACCAGGGAAGCCCCATAATTGTTTTAATAAATGACTTTAAACAGTTAACCAAAGTCTCATTTTCTGAAGCCTATGTAAGTCACTATTAACCCCTCAGGAATTCAGTTCTGCTCAGCCATCAATCACTCAATGGGAAACTGTGCAAAGGTGGCATATCAGATAAATTCATTAACCAATTTAATCTATTTATGTATGTGCTAGGAATTGCAGGGAGATACGTTATTGTATTTCCAGCTAAGAGAAGCAATTTAATAATATATTACATCTGTCATTTCATGCCGATTTCTGTATTTACCTTTTTTTGGTCACTTTGTTAGACTGTGAATTCCCAAATCTTCTTGTATATCAAATCCCTTGGAGACCTTTTACAATATTCAAGTTCCCCAGCCACTCCTTCAGAGATTCTTACTCAGGAGGTCTGGTGTGTATTCTTGGAATACTTAATTTAGAAAACTTCCTGGGTGATTTTGAGGGGCAGTTTAGGGTAAGCACTTGCAGATTTTCACTATGATTTCACAGTTATTAAGATTTTTTTTGCTGTTTATGACTTAAGAGGCTAACGTTTAAAATTGAAAACATAAGGAACAGAGGAATATTCTAATCACATCTGTGTAATTTTTTTAGATGGCCTATGCATTTCTTTTTAAAAATTTTTATTGGAGTATAGTTGATTTACAATGCTGTACAACATCTGTGTAATTTTAACTTGGAAAATAACACATCTTCTGAAAAAGGTTTGGGAATAAATTATTTTACACTTTGAGCACCTTTGATACTTTGAGCAAAAACTTCTGGTCCAAGAATTGTTAGAACAAATCAAAAGGTGTGAAAGAGCTGGTGAATTTCTAAGGCTGGACTGCCCACAGTTTCATCAGAATGGGGCTGTGGGAGTGGAGAAGACAGTGGTACAAGCACAGTGACAGAGGGAGCAAGCCCCATTACAGCACCTCTCTGGCCAGGGTGGCTGGAGGTCATGCTGAGGGTGGGGATGGAAGGCACTAAATGTGCAAAAGAAACAAGAGGAAGACTGAACAGAAATTTAGTGTTTTGGCAAAGTTTTTGAAAATGAGTGCCAGGTTTCAGAGGATTAAATAGAGGACAATTCTAAATTCAAATTCTCAACTAATTTAATCACTTTTAGGAGCCGCTGGGTATCCAGGTCCTATTGTTAATATTATTATTTTGGTTATGTTATTTTTACTCTATGTCTCTGGCTGTTTGGTTGAAATGGGGGGAACTATACCAAATTTAGCCTGCAACAAGTTAGAGTCCCAGTTTCAATCTCTCCTTGTCCTTGCTTTCTGATCTAAAACATGAGTTGTGTTCAGTTAGATCAGTGGTTTAGAAATGTCACCCCATAGCCTAATGCCAGGCCCTAACAAAATATTCAGTGATCTAAAACAAAACCAAAATACAGAAAATAATAAAATTAAAAAATATATATACAAGACCAGTTAAGAGAAAGTTTAAACTATGATTCTTTATTCTGAGATTATATTTACCTGCCTCTTTGGTGGTAACACTTTCTTCTTTGCTTTATATGGTAATGGGAGAGAAAAGTTTTATTTATAGATTTTCTTTTAAGGTCTTTACTTTTGGCAAAATTAAAAACAACCCTATGTTGATCCTAATGTATGTGTGTGTGTGTGTGTATTTCCTGATTTACTGAATTCAGAAGTCTGGGAACTCTGTGGAAAATAATTTGGCAGTTTTTCAGAAGGTTAAACATAGAACTATCATATGACCTAGCAATTCCAATCCTATATATATATATATATATATATATATATATATATATATACACACAAAAGAATTGAAAGCAGGGACGCAAACAGATATTTGTACACCCATTTTATAGTAGCGTTATTCACAATAGCAAAAAATTGAAAACAACCCAAGTATCCATCAACAAATGAGTGGATAAACAAAATGTGGTGGTGAACAGATATAATGGAATATTATTCAGCCATAAAAAGGAATAAAATTGATATATACTATGATATGGATGGACTACTTAGGTGAAATAAGTCAGACCCAGAGGGGCAAATATTGTATGATTTGACTTGTATGAGGTACCTAGAGTAGTCAAATTCAGAGAGACAGAAAGTAGAATAGTGGTTCCCTGGGGCTAGGGGGAGGGGGAAGGGGCAGTTGTTGTTTAATGGGTACAGAGTTTTTGTTGGGGATCATGAAAAGTTGTAGGTATAAATAGTAGTGAAAGTTGCACAGTATTGTGAATTTATTTAACAGCACTGAATTGTTCTCTTACAAATGGTTAAAATGACAAATACAATCTTATGTATATTTTACCATATGTACAAAATATATGTAAGAGAAGCTGAAAACTACTGAGCCATATGGCTTCTCAGTTTTTATGTCCTTCTAGTATTTCATTATTCACCTGCCTCTGTTTAATGATATGCCAAAGGTTTTGGCCTGTATCAGATTTTGTTTAAAGATCAAGAACTACTGCTCACTGATGATAATGTCTATGATTAATATTATATTTACAAGTATAATCCCAATTCCAAGAAAAAATAATGAAGAAGGAATATTAAAAGTGCTTTCTGTAAACTGTGGAATGTTGGCAGCTTTCTGTGTTTTCTGTTTTAAATAAATGCATACTTTAAAAATAAGATAAAAGCTATTAACACAAAGTTTATGAATAAGAATTTTAAAATTGGGTTAGTTGGTAAGCAGACTTCTAAGATGGCCTCCTAGAATCCCTGTCTTCTGGTATTCATGCCTTTGTATAATCCCTTACCCTTGAATAGACCTAGTGACTTGCTTCTAACCAACAGAATATGGCAAAATTCCTGTAGTTAGATTATTAAGACCCTGACTCCCGATTTTCCAACAGATTCCCTGTTGACTTCATGGTTTCCAGGCTTTGGTGAAGCAAGCTGTCATGTTGGAAAGTGTGATGGTTAATTTTATGTGTCAACTTGACTAGGCTATGGTGCCCAGCTCTTTGGTCAAACACCAGTCTAGATGTTGCTGTGAAGGTATTTATAGATGTGATTAACATCTAAAATCAGTAGAATTTGAATAAAGCAGATTGCCCTCTTTAATGTGAGTGGGCCCTGTCCAATTGGTTGAAGGCCTTAAGAGAAAACACTGAGGTCCCCAGAGGAAAAGGGAATTCTACCAGCAGACAGCGTTTGGCCTGGAGCTGAAACATTAACTCTTCTCTGGGTCTCCTGCCTGCCAGCCTGCCCTGCAGGTTTTGGACTTGCCAGCCCTCACAATGACATGAGCCAATTCCTTTAAGTAAAACGGTCTCTCTCTATATATATAAATCATATGTGTTCTGTTTCTCTGGGGAACCCTGACCAATACAGAAAGGTCCACATGGTAAGGCCCTGAGGAGAGCCTAAGTCCAACAACCACTGAGAAAGTGAATCCCTCAATTCATCAGACTGAGAGGTACTGAATCCTCCCCAAAGCCACTGTGTGAGCTTAGAAGCAGATCTTGCCCCATTGAATCTTGACTGCAGCCTTCTGAGAGCCCCTTGACCTGTGCCTGGATTTTTCATCCACAGAAACTGTAACAAAATAAATGCATGCTGTTTTAAGATGCTAAGTTTTGGGGTAATTTGTTATGCAATAGTAAATAACCAATACAGTTTAAACAAACATTTTCTAGCAAAATGAGAACATCTGGGAAAGAGCTTGACTTTTTCGTATGTATTGTCTTATATTTTTCAAAAAAAAGTTTGTATTTGACACTAGTCACCTACCTCCTTTCCTTCTAATTTGTTGCTTCCAATCTGCTGTAAAACAGACATCCATAGCTAGACTCTTTAGCATTAGAATTAAGTAAGCTGTGAGTTGTGAGGGTCTAAAGAACTCTTTGGGAAGAAGGAGGGCACACAGTTTGGTACATGGACTTCTTGACATTTATTTTGGCATGTAGGTGCCATTTTATTTCCTGGAAGTTTCCTGTATTTCTGGAAAAGTACTATTCAGGGGATCATTAATTTGATTATTTTTTTAACTTGAAATGTAAGAGAGAGAGGGTGACAGAAAAACAGAGAGGAAAATAGAAAGTGGGTTTCCTGCATCAATTAGGAAAAAAGGCTCACACGTTGGATATGAGACCACACTAACCCTGAAGTAATATTTTGAATGGGAAGAGTTTGGGCAACCTTAAATAGTTAGAGTATTTTTTTTTTTTTTTTGTCTTCAGCTTCAACATATTACTTTCACAAATTTCTTAGCTTTGAGGTTATATCCTCTCCTAATATTTGAAGAACCAGTGACTCAAAATGAGGGCAGAAATGTCAAATCATGTTTTGAGTGGAGAGCAGGCAGCAGAAGGTTTCGGGATTTATTTCTGCCTCCACAAGTGACTTGCAATGCAGTGGGGCGTGCTGCAGCTAAATCTCTCTGAAGATTGCTAGTCTACAGCGTGGGCAGATTCACAGAGTTTTGTAGAGGTATTTCATGTTTGTAAACACTCCAAGACCCTTGACCTAAAGATGCTATTGAGGTACAAAGTATTATTTTCAAGTGACTGAACATCTTGCACCCCTGAACTCTGCAGAATAAAGTGGTTTGTGTAGTTTACTTAACACTTCTTGTGTTTGGTTTTCCTGATTGCTAGTCATGAAAGAAATAGAGAAGATCCAAATAAAGTTGTTTTATTCTTTTGTTTTAAGAACATCATGACATGTAGCAAATTTCGTACCGATTTTGAGGGTAGTCTTTTTTGTATTATTCAGTGTTTCTTCACTTTCCATGAATCTGTTTAGTTTTATGGATCTTGAGATCTAGCTGTGATTTAAAGGAAAAAAAAATACCCTAGAGATCTCCTCAGAATAATTTATGACCCACATAAGGCCAACAGGAGGTTCCCAAATGAGTCATGCACACGTGCCAATTTCTTTCCCTTACATTTGAAACATGAAGAGAAAGGTGATGCTGAGGGCAACATCTTCAGTGGTACAGCACTCTCCTGCCTCCCATGTTCCCCTTCAATAGGACTCTTTCAAAGATATCCTCATCCTCTCAACTTTGCAAAATGTGAGAAAGTGTGGCCGAGTGGCTCTCACACAGCAGAGTGGAAGGAAGGTGTTGAAACTGTCACTGATTTAAGCTCCCTTTTGCTTTAGGATGTCTTACATATGTCAGGGAGGGAGGAGAGGTATCAGAACTCACACTTCAGTAGGCATTGAATTGTCTGCATAATTGCCTTTCTCCAAATCTGTCTCATTGTTGAGAAAAACCTTCCTTGTTGGCTTTTTAGGATACATTGTGGGTGTAGTTTATGATTTTTTTCTACTTGTTTTAGGTACTACGGTTAGTTATTTGCTATATCTCACAGCCATTTGGTTAGCCTTATAAATGTCATCCTGAGTGAGTGGTTTCCCTTTACGTAGTGTGTGGAAGTCTAACTAATGGTACCATTATAAAGTGAGGAAAGGAAACAACTATAAGAATCACAGTCCTTCGTGGAAATTGTCTTGTTCCTTCTGATTTGTGAAGCCTACCAACTGTTAAGAGTTCCTTGATTGAGGCTAACAGCCCTCGAACATAGGGATGGAGTTGAGTTTTAACACAATTGAGTCGAAAACTATACAGTATTTTGTAGACCCACATCGATTGGCAGGCTAGCAAATGAGGACTGGCAAAAAACTTACACCAATAAAATGTCTCTTAGGCTCATGTACCTCAAATGCTTTTTCTACCAATGTTGGCATATTTATCCCAGCTCTCTGGACTCAAGTCCATCTGAGGAATTATAACTGAATTTTTCAAGATCACCTCTGAATCACATCAGTCACCACTTTCTTTCTTTCTTTTTTTTTTTTTTTTAGTGGCCAGGTTTTTATTTAAAACATTTTTTAACATCTTTATTGGAGTATAATTGCTTTACAATGGTGTGTTAGTTTCTGCTTTATAACAAAGTGAATCAGCTATACATATACATATATCCCCATATCTCTTCCCTCTTGCGTCTCCCTCCCTCCCACCCTCCCTACGCCACCCGTCTAGGTGGTCACAAAGCACCGAGCTGATCTCCCTGTGCTATGCGGCTGCTTCCCACTAGCTATCTATTTTACATTTGGTAGTGTATATATGCCCATGCCACTCTCACTTTGTCCCAGCTTACCCTACCCCCTCCCTGTGTCCTCAAGTCCATTCTCTAGTAGGTCTGCGTCTTTGTTCCTGTCCTGCCCCTAGGTTCTTCATGACCATTTTCTTTTTAGATTCCATATATATGTGTTAGCATATGGTATTTGTTTTTCTCTTTCTGTCTTACTTCACTCTGTATGACAGACTCTAGGTCCATCCACCTCACTACAAATAACTCATACGACCCAGCAATCCCACTACTGTGCATATACCCTGAGAAAACCATAATTCAAAAAGAGTCATGTACCACAATGTTCATTGCAGCTCTATTTACAATAGCCAGGACATGGAAGCAACCTAAGTGTCCATCGACAAATGAATGGATAAAGAAGATGTGGCACATATATGCAATGGAATATTACTCAGCCACAAAAAGAAACGATGTTGAGTTATTTGTCATCACTTTCTTATATCACGTGTCCGCAAGTTTTCTCTCTGCTAGTCTCCTGGATGTTCTCTACTTCTTTGGCTTCTATCTAATCCCTTCCTACCAATCTTCTTCCTGCAACTTTGCCAGTTTCTCCTCTGTCTTCTCCCTGTTTTCCTCTTCTTCCTCTTATCTGTTAACTGCTGATGTTGCCTTCTTCCCACTGCTCTCCTCAGGTTATGTTCTTTTCCTTAGAAATTTCATTCTCGCTCATCATTTTATAATCGCTTAAGTGCTTATGATTCCCAAACTTATATATCTTGTCTTGACCACTTTGCTGATGTTCAGATTTATACAGTTTGCTGTTTATCCATTTGAATTTCACAGGCACCTCAGATGAACCATGTTCAAAGCTGAATTCACTGTGCTTCTCCCTCTTGAACCATCCTTTTGAATTCTGAATGACAATTACTGACACACCACCCCTGAGCCAGCTGATAGAGACAGAGAGTTAGTAATCATTCTAGATATTTCCTTCTTCCCCTTTCCTGTCCAGTCAGCCCCACAATCCTTTCCATTTCATCTCTCAAATATTTCTAGAGTCTTCCTTATCTTTTCATCACTGCTGTTGCTGCACAGGTCAAAGCTCTTTTCTCATCGGGATTATTCTAACAGCATCCTAAGTTCCTTCTTTCCAGTCTCACCTTGCCTCATTTATGCCTTAGATGGATATTTCTAAAACACAAAGCTGACTGTATCATTCTTAGAATTAGAATGGTATTCTTTCATCTATAAAATCGACACCAAGCCCCATAATATGACTCAAAAGCTTGCCTTTGTTCTCTTATTAAATTGCAGTCTTCCTCCTCCAAATTGACCCCTCCCTCCAGCCATCAGCAACTCTCACTCAACCCTCATGACTAAGTTCAATCATAACCTACTCTAGAGACCGTCCTTTTCCCACTGAGGTTGAGCTAAGTGCCTCTTCTCTTACCTCCATAGCAACAAATTCACAATGTTCTCACAGCACTTGTGAAGTTGCAGGAGAATTGTGTTCATTCTACGAGGTCCTCCATTGCACTGTTCCTTCCATCCTTCCACTCCCAGTGCCCAGTGCAGTGTCTAGACCACACTTAGTGCTCAGCAAATTTGAACTGAGCCAGAATATTCCAGGTGCTTATGATCACAAACAAATGCTGCAATAGTTTCATAACTGACTTCCCTGCCTCCAAGGCACTCTCAGTACAATCTGTCCTGTACACAGCTGATAGGTGAATATAAATAAAGCATTGTTTTTATGATTTTTCTTCCTGCTTAGGATCTACAAAAGCTTCCTAATGCTTTATGAACACTTATGATCAAATGTATCTGTCTTTCCTTGTGTGTCTGGTCCTATTCAGATACATCAACGGCTTCTCCTCAACTCAGATCTCTTCTTAACCCGCACTGCACTCCTTTGCCATCATCACTTGTAGGTCAATAATCATAGACTTTCAATTTTACATAAGCTTTTTAACATTTACAAAAGACTTTCACAATGCATGCTTATTCCCTCATCAACTAATTTTGCTCTCCTTCCTGCCTGAGTATTTTGCCTCCTGTGTCCTAATTGAAATTCCTATTTTCTTGAAGGTTCAAGTCACCATTATCACTTCTATAATAATCTACTATAAGAAAAGACAGCAGTCTTTTACTCCACTTATATTTTTCTAATAAAGACACATAGCCTTGCTTTTTACCATACTATTTCTCCCACTGTAAATATCTCCCCCAAGTTTTCCTAATTTTTAGAGCTGCATATTTTATCTTTCCAAGTAGCTTCAGAGTTTATCAAAGGTAAAGCCAAAACTTCTCTCTCTATATATATATGTAATTCATCTATGGTCCTTGGAAGAGAAGAGATTCTCTTTGTGGGTGGCATCTACTAAGATTTTCTTCTTTTGTGAAATAAATTTATTTTCTCCTCATATTTAAATGCATCCCTGGAAGATAGTTAGTGCATCTTTAAGTTTCTTTTCTTGCACTATTCTTGTAGTATTTTTAGAAAGTCCTTCAAATATTTAGAAAAATTATTTTTTCTGCATCATGTCATTGATTGACCCAGTCCACAGAAATGAGATATTGCTCTGCAACTAGTAAGACTGCTGTTCCATGCACAAATGATAATCTGTAACATAATATATTGTACTGCTCTGACACTGATCTAATAAACTAGACTTGAAATATAGGATAGGTTGAGCTGTTTTTGTTTTTTAATCCAGCTCAGTAGGTGATAGAAACATACTATTTGGAAAAAAAGGATGTTAGTTTACAGGTTTACTTTCCTTTGGTTGTCTAGTGTGGATTTCTTTTTGTTTTCATACACGTTGTCAATATTATGTAGAACTAATGAGTGCCTATATCATGGAGACTAGGTCTTTGCCTCCCCCTCAAAGAAGTAAAGCAATTTTTAAATAGAACAAAGTTGGGAGAAACAATGATAGTAATACAAAGATAAAGTACCATGTTCTGTGTAACAAGATCTACTGTTTAGCTAACAACCACTATTTCACATGTTATAATTGGATAGGATTTATGATTCAGGTTAAAGCTTCACAAGCAACCAGATTCTAGAGATTTTTAAAATGTAAATTCAGTGGTAACAAGAAATACCCCCTAGGGAGTTCAGCATTATTTACAAAGTCAATTGGGCTATGACAGTGATCCTTCTTTTTATCTCTTATAGGGCTCAAACTCCATTTTCCAGCTCTTTCTCAGAGCTCTACAACCTATAACTTAAGCAGCATATATCAGGCATGCTAAAGTCTGCTCTTCCCATCAGGGGACTTGTGCAATTGACTTGCTGTCCTGGTGAGAAGATGAGCAAATTGGTATGGGGCAAAAGGTCAAGCTGCATTCATGGTGTGCTAATGTCTTTGTAGATGAAAAAAATTATAATAACTCTCCTGGATATATCATACTGTATGCATGTCTTTTTTTTAAAAAAAAGTAGAACACATGTGTAAATTCTTTGAAGACACTTTACATGAAATTGAACTGGCAATTTTATCATGGTACTACTTACTAATGGGCTTCTGCCTCCAATTTAAGAGGTATTTTCATGGGAAAGAATGTTGTCCTGGAACTCTCCCTTCAGCCAGGACGCTGGTCAGACAGAGGCGTCCATCTTCCTCCATCTCTTTCATTTATTAATCCCATGTCCAATAGGTGATAATTTAATAAGAACTGCCCACTATTATTGAATTTGTAATGAGAACAGCACATCTGAATTTCAAAACATTAAATCCTGGTGTTTGTTTCAACATTCAGTGTCCTGCTGTATTGAGGGGATGTTTCTGGTGAAATCAATTAATTAACAGTCCATCACGGCGCCCTGTCATTCAGTCTTGCACCAACGTGCACCATATAAACATGATTAATAAAAGAACACCCTGGAGTAAAAGAGGTCAATCACTGCATCCTGACATTAAAAATGGGACTGTGGCATGTCAGCAACTTTAATTGAGTTAAGTGTTCCATGAAAAGAATTGAAAAAGTAAAAATTGGAAACAGGGTTCTTCATTATTTCCAAAATTGTTAATGCAAGATTTTTTTTCAAGTAAGGGAATTTTGTATCCCTAGAAGAAATATCGAAGTGTCAGTTGATCTCTCTGAAAAAGAATATTAAATACCTCCATCAACAGAAAGACTAAAACTTGATGTGATATTTATTAAGTCCTCAGTAATTTTTGCTCTTTTTTATTTTATAAGACTAATAGTAATAAATTCAAGAAGAGAATTTCAGAAGATATAATTATGTACAAATTCTAAAGAGGAATTTTTATAAGTATGGGTTACTTTACCTTTTATCAATCTAACCCAAACACTTTTTTTAGATTGCTAAAAAGGTAACTTTTTATTATTTAAAAAAATCAATGTATAATTTATATGCAATAAAGTATACAGTTCTTAAGTTTTCCAATTTGATGAGTTATGACAATTGCACACACTGTTATAAAAGATAGCATTTCATCATCCCAGGAAATTTACTCATGATCCTTTCTATTGGGTCGCTCACTACCACTAGGTGCAACCTCTTACTTCTTTCTCTGTGGATTAGTTGTAGCTGATCTAGAACTTTATGCAAATGGAATCATACAATATGTATTCACACAGTGTTCTTGAGATTCTTCCATGTAGCAGCAGAAATATGGTCTGTATCAGTAGCCTGCTTCTTTTTATTGCTTTTTGTTGCTTATTATTCCATTGTGTGGATATAACAAAATTTGTTTTTCTGTTTTTGTGTTGATGGACATTTGTGTTGTTTCCAGTTGTCTTAAACTTTCAGAAATTGCTCTCTGAAATTTCACTTCATAGAAGTGCACGAACTCTTTACCATGTTTTCCTCCCATCTGGGCAGCTAAAGCTGTTTCTTCGTTTTTCTGAAGAGAGTGGATAATTTTAAATGAATGATGGAAAAAACATGTTTGTAATTGATGAAGAATTTAGCTGTGGCTGCTAATGCTTTGGGATAGTTGTGCTTCTCTAAAAAAGAAACATAATTCATTAGAATTCTTATCTAGATCATAAATACATGCATATTTGAAAAATTATAAAGATAATGCTTATGATGTTGTAGTTTATACAGGTGATAGGTATTTGGATAATATTTTTAAAATACCTACTCTATTCTACTTAATAGCATTAAATTTTTTTCATTTAACGATGTGCTTTAATTTCTCTTTGTTCTAGAGGTTTAAGTAAATCAGGGTATACAAAGATACAGATTTGTGCGCATATATTTTTAGCTATCAAGAAAATGCATGTTCTAAAATGCCATAATTATGTATAGAGCAACACTTCTGTCCAAAGGCTATAATTATTTAGAATACAGTAGGCATACTGTTAGCATAACTTACCTCATTGTTCGAAATAGCTATAGAAATGGTCCTAATTCAGATGATGACAACTGCTTGAAAGTCTCAAGGGATGGGCCCAAATATCAAATTAAAGGCATGTCATAACATATTTTTTAGCTTGTTATTTTGCTGCATCTGATTTTACATTATGATTCTGATATGAAATTAAATTTCCTATAATGGATGATTTTTTTCCTTTCCCCCTCCAAACAGTTAGCTCATTGTGAGGAGGGTTTGTTTTTTGTTCACCTCTGTATCTTTGAATCCTATTGTCCACCCCAATGCCTAGAACACAGTAGGAAATAAGCTTTGGTGGTATGATTGAATGTCTATGTATACCATGACTAGGCTTGACTGATATGTGTCCTGTTTTGTACTGCATCAGATACTATCCCAGTCAAAATGATCAAAAGAACACATTTTTCTTGATTTTTGGTAATTTATCTTAAATAATTTTCTCGATTCAGTTCTTACTATATAGAAACCAGATGTCACTTGACATCATTGACATCATTTGACATCATTGATGGCATTTGCTATTTGGCTAATGCTTTTCATTTTCCAGTGTGAAACAGCTTTCTACATTTATTACCAGGAAAAAAGGTTTCTAGAACCTAGAGGCTGTGGAAAAATCTACACCAGGATCACTGATGATTTTCCTCAGCTGGAAAGATTGTCTACACCTCTTGTCTCTACACGCACTCATTCTCCAACCCTCTAATCTGCTTCTGACTATAACAATCCACAAAATGTTGCCGAATCCAATAGACACTCATCTGTTTGCATTGTCCTCAAACTGGCATAATATTGACACAACTGTTCAGGTCCTCCTCCCTTAAACATTCTCCTTTCCTGGCACTAGCCTGGTTTTCTGCATACCTGTAGGACATTTTCGGTCTTCTTTTTGGTCCCTCCTTCTCAGTCCACATCAAAATCTTCCTGAAACCCACCTGAGCCTTTTCTTCCTTCTCTCCTCTGTCCTTAGAAGCCTGCAGCAACCTCCATGGCTTTACATTCCTTACATAGCCTGATGACGTCTCACTTTGCAGCTTCAGTCCAGAGTGCACCTGAGCTCTGTACTTTCATATGCAGTTGCAACTTGACGTCTGTTTTTAAATGTCTCACAGACATCTCAAACTAAACAAAGATTGAAGAAGTCTTGATTCTTGTTAGCCAAAGTGTCCTTTACCAGTCTACTCCGGTAAATGGAAACTCTATCTACCCTCTTGTTCAAGCTAGAAACCTCCTGCGAGGCATTAGGGACTCATATTTCATATCAATTTTCCAATTTGTCAGCAAATTCTGTCAATTCTACTTTCAAAATACACCTTGAAGTCATCTGCTTCTTTCCATTTTTCATCTGTTTCTGCCTTGTTGGGGCTACCATCATCTATCTCCCGGACTACAGCAATTGGACTTCTGTTCCTCCTAAAACCAGCAGTATTTTTTGGATCTGTCTCCTAAGGCAAAGGAAACAAAAGCAAACATAAACAAATGGGACCTAATTAAACTTAAAAGCTTTTGCACAGCAAAGGAAACTATCAGCAACAACAAAAGGAAAAGACAGCCTACTGAATGGGAAAAAATATTTGCAAATGATATGACCAATAGGGGTTAATATCCAAAATATATAAACAGCTCATACAGCTCAATATCAAAAAACAAACAAACCAATCAAAAAAATGGGCACAAGACCTGAATAGACATTTTCCCAAAGAATTCATACAGATGGACAACAGGCACATAAAAAGATGCTGAACATTGCTAATCATCAGAGAAATGCAAATCAAAACCACAATGAGATAATACCGCATACCTGTCAGAATGGCTGCCATCTAAAAGACCACAAATAGCAAATGTTGACAAGGATGTGGAGAAAAGGGAACTCTTATACACTGTTGGTAGGAAATAAATTGGTACAGCCACTATGGAAAACAGTATGGAGGTTTCTCAAAAAACTAAAAATAGAACTGCCATATGATCCAGCAATTCCACTCCTGGGTATATATCAGAAGAAAAAGGAAACAATGATTCAAAAAGATACATGCACCCCAACGTTCACTGAAGCATTATTTGCAGTAGCCAGGATATGGAAGCAGCCTAAGTGCCCATCAATAGATGAATGGATAAAGAAGATGTCATATATATGTATTTATAAATATATATCTGCACATACAAGGGAATATTACTCAGCGATGAAAAAGAATCCCTTAAGCTCTCCATGCCTAAATTAATTTTCTTCATCTGTATGGAAAATGCTGAAAATAATAGTTTCAATGTCACAGAGTTTCTCTGAGGACTAAATGTGAAATGTTTCAAACAGTGTGCAGTAAATCCTAAGTGCTCAATAAGAGATAGCTCTTAGTACTCCCAGTTACTGTAGCATTGCCCAGCACTCACTTCCACCTGCTTCTTATCCTTCAGCTCTCACTTTTAAACATCATCTGCCTAAAAAAGGCCTTTCTTGAACACCTTGGCTGAAACTAGCCCTCCTTGTAATTTTCTATATTTCCTCATTCATGTCCATTACAAGACTTAGCACAATGTGTAAATAGCTTATTTACTTAGTTTCTTTCTTCTCTGACTCTGTGTCTCTTTCTCTTTTTTTTTTCCTTTTGGTTGCTAG
Source organism: Mesoplodon mirus (assembly GCF_964341445.2). Taxonomy (NCBI): domain Eukaryota; kingdom Metazoa; phylum Chordata; class Mammalia; order Artiodactyla; family Ziphiidae; genus Mesoplodon; species Mesoplodon mirus. The sequence continues at coordinate 159,160,753 of NC_138980.1, forward strand.
AATGCAAGCTCCTAGAAGACAAGGATCCTGCACCTGACTCAGTGCCTGCACATGGTAGGTGCTTTATAAGTACTTTTTTTTTTTTTTTTTTGCGGTACACAGGCCTCTCACTGTTGTGGCCTCTCCCGTTGCGGAGCACAGGCTCCGGACGCACAGGCTCAGTGGCCATGGCTCACGGGCCCAGCCGCTCCGCGGCACGTGGGATCTTCCCAGACCGGGGCACGAACCCATGTCCCCTGCATCGGCAGGCGGACTCTCAACCACTGCGCCACCAGGGAAGCCCCTTATAAGTACTTTTTGTGTGGATCAGTGAATGACATTCTAGCAGCTGAGAATTCAGATACACTTCCCAGAATAATGGTAGTCACTCATATATATTTGTCACCTTTTATTGGTGACAGATCCAACATCAGGGTAGAGACGAGAAAAGAAAGAAAAGTTCTCTAAGCATTTCAAATTGACAGAACCTGTGACTCAAGAACCCTTTTTATTTCTATCTAGAAATGGATATACCTTAGTGCCATATCAATAGAATGGAGAAGTTTACATACTTCTTCATTTATTTATGTATGTATGTACATACGTACATAAATTTATATAACTTTCATGGAGCTTTATAATTCTCCTGTATGTGAGTATATATTTTCATTATATAATTAGCTCTTACTTTCATTGGATATAATTATTCCCTTTAAAATTAAATAAATATAATTAAATCATATATTTTTTTAGTTGCTGATTATCCAATGAAAAGAGTTGTATATGGAGCAGTTAAAATAAATCAAGTGAAGAAAGTCCATTTCCTGAAGATTTCCCTGTGTGGTTTTTTGTTTGTTTTTTGTTTTTGTTTTGTTTTGTTTTTAACAGATACCCTAGTTTTAGATCTAAGTGCCTAGGACAAGAGAAAGCGTTTTCTAATTCAGTCACTTTCTGCAGTGGCTGATAATTGACTGCTGTTTTGTCTGATTCAAATAAAAAATGGTAGCCAACCCCTTATAAGGCCATATATTTATTCTGTTAATACAGGTATTTTCACTTCAGTTAAATATGCTCCCTTTAAAAAAATAAACTTATGAAAGTATAATATACACAGAGTAAAGTTTACAAATATTAAATATACCTCTTAGTAAAGTTTCACAAAGTGAATACATCCATGAAACTATCATCCAGATTAATAAATAGAATATCACAGGCACTGCAATTTTATCCATTCAAGTAGGAGTGTATTGAAATCTTATTGTGATTTTAATGAATATTTCCCTGATGAATAATAAGGTTGAGTTCTTTTCATATATTCATTGACCATTTGTATATCTTCTTTTGTGAAGTGCTTCCTCAAGTCTTTTGTTCATTTTTCCAATGGGATTTCTGTCTTTTTTGTTGATGTTTTAGAAGTTCTTTATATATTCTGCATACAAATCCTTTGTGAGCTATGTCTTATAAACACATTTTTTACTCTCTGTTATTTGACTCTTAATGTTCTCTTGATGAAAAGAAGTTCTTTCAGTGTACTCTGATTCATCAATCTTTCCATTTTTGCTTAACACTTATGTCCTATTTAAATTTTTTTAAATTTAAAATAACTATCTCAAAGTTATGAAGATGTTCTTTCATGTTATCACAGAAGTTTATAATATTTTAGATTTAGATATCTAATTCAAATGGAATTAATTTTTGGATATGGTATAAGATTTACTTTTTACTTTTTATGATATGTATATATCTTATTTATTTGACACCATTTATTGAAAAGACCATCCTTATTCCAGTGAACTATGGTGTTTCTTTTCTTCAAACCAAGTATTTATATAGTTCAGATAATGTCAGAAATGTATTTTAAAGAGACAGTATCTATTATTAACATTGTCAGCCACATTTAGTACCGCAGTAACTGATATTTTAATAGTAAATGTTAAAATGTTAAACACTAATAACATGTTTTTTTATAACCTTTCTTGTATCAAAGTGACAATCCTATGGAAGCTTTGAACTCTATTCATAGGAAAATGCACATTACACAAGAAGTTTTAAATACAATTTTAAAGTTGTTAGTGAACATCTTACAGCCTATGTGTTCTGATTTATGAACCCCTGATTTATAATATCCCATGAATAAATGACGCTACTTGACTATATAACATGAAAATTAAAATGTAATCTTTAGGGAGAAAAGAATGGAGGCAGTGAACAATTTTTGAGCTTGTATTTGTAGTTTTTCACAAAGCATTTAAATTTGTGGTGTGTGTCATACCTAAATTACTTACATTCATTTTTTTTCAACAAGTTGGTATTTATTATGTACTATACAACTAAAACAAAGGAAAGAATGCTGAGTTTGGTGGCTAGTGTGAGAAACCAAAGTTAAATCAAACAGTAACTTATCTTTTGCAATAAAATGATATGAAAAAAGCAGAAGTTGTTCTAAAAGCATGTTTTGCATAACCTAAACTAAGTTGTAGATATTAAGGGTTGTTGTTGGTGGTGATGGTGGGCAAGAATCAGGGAGGTCTTGCTGAAGAAAGGAACTTTTAGTTGCAGTCTGAATCCTAAATATGAATTACTAGAGAGGGTGGGTGGGTAGAGAACATTTCAGAAAGAAGCAGCATCAGGTACGATGTCCACAAGGTAGGCAAAAGCATGGTCCATTTGAGAAGGAAAGAACCAGTCTGAGCTGTTGGTGCATGTAATGCAAAGGAGGTGCAGTGTCCAGCAAGGTTAGAGAGGCAGGCAGGATTGAGGCATTTCTTAAAGAGCACTGGGAAGCCACAGTGGACTGGGGAGGCCAGCACAGTCAAGATGGTGCTTGGCTTTGGGTCAGGTCAGGAGAGACAATGAAAAGTGGTGGGATATGAAAGGAATTGATGAGGGGAGAACTTATAGGATTTGGGGTTAAAGATTTGCTTTATGGGAAGAAGAGAAGGGAGGTCTCAAGAACTATTTCTAGGTTTTGGATTAAACAACTGAGATAGGAATAACTGTAAGGCATGAAAAATGGACAAGTTTTTTTTTTTTTTCCTTTTGGATGGACAACGTACAGTGATCATGCATTTAGTTTTGGATTTGTTGAGTTTGAACCGATTTTAAGGCATCTACACAGTGAAATTGAGTGGACAATATGTAGATTGTTCTGAAGACAGGGAAATAGTCTGGTCAGAAGCTGTACATTTGAAAGTCAGAGGAACTTAGATGACATCTAAGGCTAGGCGTGGAAGAGACTGTCAAGGAAGGCCCTGCAGGATATGTATTAGGAGAGTGGTCTTTATTTTTCCTGATTCAGACTGGCTCTGTTTGAAGTCAGCTAATTAAATATACTTTCACTTGAGAGAAAATATATAGTATAGTAGTTGTCTTGGTCACTGATAATTTATCAAGATTGTTTAGTGGGCTAGAAGGCCTAAGCAGAGTTCTTAGACTTTCCATTAAGAAATGAAGAAATGGCAACTTTGAGAGTATATTTTATCCAAACTATTATGAAAAAGAAATGTCTTCTACCTTTCTTAAACCACACCACAGTTTGACACCCTCAAGTGATTATGGTTAACTATGGATTATTTCTGTAGGAAGATGTGTATGCATATGTGAATTAAGCTGGGTATTAAATATCTGAATGTATTTATCTACACTACTTTGTCTTTAGCCTTTCTCCATCAAAATCTCACAATTTTATAAATATTGTTTAATGCAATGATACTGAAGTATTTACCAGATTAGACTTTCTAGCTGTCCCCAGAACTAGGGAAAGGGGTCCTGGGACAATGGGCTATAGGATAAAATATGCTGTTTTGCGGGGGTAATCATAGAAGAAGAAGTTCAGAACACTGATGGCCAGGCATCTGTAGGATGAAGTTACCACAGTGACTCTGCAGCTGCTAAAAAAAATAAACATGATACTACTTCACAGTTTTGCCTCAAGTTAATCCTGTACCATCCAGTGCCTGGCACAAAGTATTCTACCCATTGGGTAATTACTGCAGTTTTCTGAACCTTGGCACTCTTGACATTTTGGCTGGAAAATTCTTTCTTATGTGGTGTCCTGCGCATTGCTAACTAACATCCCACTAGAAGCCAGTGGCACCCCTACCCTAGTTATAACAACAAAAATATCTACAGGTATTGCCAAATGTCTGGGAGGTGATGTGGTTTGGAGGGGGCAGTTTCCACTCGAGGACCACTGATTTATTGAATGAGCAAACATTTCCTTTCTGAAAGATATTGGCTATTCTGTGTCCTTTTTGTCCTCCCCACCTATGTCCCGGAGGGTGGAAGTGTCTTAGTCTCTGGACAGTATGAGAGGGAGAGCATCTTGGTCACCCTGTGGTTAGAGGCATAGGTCACAGGTCAAGTCAGGTGCTGACGGCTCATGTAGTGTTGGGTAGCAAGACAGGGTTCGAAGCTGTGAACTGTCTCTTAGGCAGCCAGGGTTCATCTGGAGCACACAGGCGTGCCTATTTTATGTCTTCTAGGCTTTATGAAAGAAGGTTTTCACCAGATGACAGTGGAACCCTTGTGAGATAGCTTAGCAGATAGGTCAGAGGTCAACTCTAGAGGTTAAAAGTTACCATTTAATTGACTCCTTTCTTTTTAGGTCAAATTACTTACAAAGAACAGTCTGAAAAATAAGAGAGTGAAACTGCCATTTCACGAACATGAAGTTTCCCTTGAAAACATAAAATTTAATGACCAAAAAAGAAGTACTTACGAACCTTCAGTTTGAATTTACTTATATATGTGACTAGTAATATCGTCTGACATATTTCTATTCTTGCTAGTCCTATATGCTGAATAGATCAGCAGATATCTGCTGTACAAAATTAAGGGTTGGTTAGACAGTACTCAGTTGAGGCTGCGAGTCTTCATAGTGCTTCTACTTTATGTATGCATTCTTACTGTTAAGTCTTACATTGAAGGAGGCAAAGTATATGCTTATAGGTTAAGGGTGGTTTCTTAGAATAGCTCTGTCTGGAGGAAGAAAACAGTGTGCTCTTCACCAGCATTTCTCCTGGTGTCTTTGAACATAGCTAATTCATATTTCTCTGTATAGTTCTAGAAAACGGAGCTAAGCTGCATCTTGGCACGACATGCCATAGGATAGCAGCCAAGTGGAAACGTGTATTGTTACAGCAATAGAGGGATATAAAATCATGCTGGCTGCCAGCAGGAGTGGAAACCTAGTGACCTAAATGAACTCAACCAGAAATCCATTAAATGATTTAATTTTTGGTCCATTCAGCTACTGATTATACTTATATTGCTGGGGCAGCCGTGGTAGCAATATCAAAAGCAGCAGTGCAAGCCTGAGTAGAATTATTAAAAGAATTTAACTACTGTATAAAGTGAGTAGATGTCTGATATGAAGGGGCTAGAACAACTAGAACAATAATTTTCTGACAAGGCTGATTTATTCCCTGTGCAATGGAAAAAAATAGATTTCTACAGACTTTTCATGTCAAAACATCAGAATATAACAGGTGTCTCAACATCTGAATGCACTGTGATGTTCAACATTTTTTGCCTTTCAAGAAAAACTAAAAACAAATGAACAATAGGTTCATGTACAGTGGGCCAGGAGATCTTTCATGCTGGATAGGCTGGGTAGGATACAAATCCTGCATGAAATGGGAGTGATAATATGTAGCTATTGTAAGGCTCACATTCACATTAAGACTATTAAATGTAGAACCTATTCACAGAGGTGAACTCAGCTGTGCCATATTATCTGTATAGTAACGGAGAAACATGTCTCTTTTTTTTTCTGGTGCTGTACTATAAGCAAGCTGTAACTCTAGCTTTAAAACAAAATCCATATGCAAACAAACAAAATACAAGCCCTCTATCTTAGGAAATGGAAAAATAGTATTATGAACAATTTTTACAATAATTTAAGGTACTGAGGGTAGAGAAGCTTGTGTAGAATTCCATATGGGAATCTACCACAGGAGTAGATTTATGGAAGAAGTCTTAAACTATTCATGGAATTTATAAGTTTTTACTTTTCTTTCCACTAAGAATAAAAAAAGGAGAGGATCCAACTGTTTGGGCATTGAAGACCATATCCTCATTACTATTGTAGAGAAAGAAGGATAGAAAAAATGCTCATGTGATTGTGACATTTTATTTTCAATGATTCTTAGGGGGAGTCTTGTCTTTGGTTTTTACTAGCTATAATTGGAGCAAAAGCAGAAATAAGTAAGGTACAAGCTACTAAACTATGACAAAGAGTTCATTTTTTGGTAAGCATGAGATTTACCAATACTTGACCCAAATATAGAAAAGCAGATTTTTAGAATCAACTATTTCCCACTTTTTCCATTTTCAAATGAATATTATTAGTCATCAGAGATAAAATGAAGTAAATTGTTCTGAGGTTCAGCTCAAACTTCTTGGCCTCTACAACCCCTGCCTTGGTTCTGGAGGCAGAAATGACCCTGGTCTCTGGTGATACATTCTGGTCCAGATCTTTCTATTGGTCTTGGTTACATTCTACTAGTAGGAATAATAGCAAGAGTAATATTAACTGTCATAGTCATAGTCACTGGGGGATTCCTTTCCTTTGCAGAGACTACAAATTTTCACAGTATTTGTTCCTCCAAGAAAAGTCAGGACATCCACAGAAACAATAAAATGAAAAAAAAAATTTAGTTTGGGAAGTAAGGAGTAAAACTGGATATGTGTACTTATTAATAATTATAGTGATTAAAGTTGAAGAAACAGCTTTTCTGGATTCAAGTAATGACTTTGCAACTTACAAAAGTCATAAGATCGTGGGAAATGTATTTCTCTTTTCTGTGTCTGTATTGACATCGTCTGTAAAATGAGGATAATAATTCCACCAAATAAACTTCTAGGTTATTGTGAGGATTAAATACATTTTTTTTCCTGGCACATAGTAAGTGCTCAATCGGTGCCAACTATTATTATTTGCCATTGTTATATCATGTCATTGGGTCATAGTTCAGACATTTTGAAGAGGGCTAGTCTGGAAATTCCTGGATAGAAACATAATGGGAAATTTTGACCCCTTTTCACCAAATGAACCAAAATGAAAACCAAATGAAAATATAAAAGAACCAAAATGAACCAAAATGAAAATATAAAAGAAAACTAAGGTATGTTGAGGGCTTGCTATTCATCAGCTATTTTGACATGTGTTATTTCAATTAATCCTCATATTAAGGCCCTGCGGGAGATTTTGTCATTTAGAACTGAGAAGACCCAAAGTGAGAAGAGTTTAAAGTTATTAATATTCACACATAGTAGCAGAAAGGTTTGAACCCAAATATGCTGAGCAAAGTTCTTTCCACTTCATTACCCAAGCACACTTTCCACTCTTCGTGGCTCCATAATACACTTGAGTCTTGTAATGTCAGGTCTCTCCAGAAGTGCTCTTCCAGTCACAGAGCTATTCCAGCAGAATAGCCCTAGGCTGTGATAATCCAAAGATAACTCAGAGATGAAATTGATAGATGTGATTTAAAAGGAGGTGCTTCCTTTTCTACTTACTCCCTTTTAAGGTCCCAAACCCCATGTAAACTCTTGGCAAAACTCTAAGGCAGCAGTGTCCTACAGTCTGTCTTGCACCTGACTGTGGTTTTGATAACTGAAGTCAACTCAGACTTTAGAGCTCAAGGACTAGTGTATCCAAAGGCTAATTATCCATTTTAAAGCTCTTAGACCTAAATAAGTCTTATGTGGCTCTAAAGTATGTTTGGCAGAAAATAGTAGGGTGTGACTTGGTTAGTTTAAGAAAACTGTGGATAACGCTGCACCAGATGGGATTGGGGAACAGGTTCCAAGCGAGGTCAAGTGTGATTGCTTGGAGGTGGCTACTTGTAATGCCATATTGAAAAAGGTGCTGAGGCTGCATTCAAAGACAGAGGGACTTCTGTCATCAATTAGCAATGTCTGCCAGAGCTATGGAATGGGGAATTGGTATCATGCAAACCACTTCTTTGTCATTTCTGGGCTAGAAGCAGTAACAGAATATGCAGTCAGTTTGGATGTGACTTTTATCATCCGTGAATTAATTTTACAAATCCTGCTTGCTGCTCAGGTGGGCCTTCCTTCCCTACTAATCTTTACGTACTCCTCCTGAAGATGTATGCTTTCTTAAAATAACTCTTCTTTGGTCAAGTAACTGCATTATTCTGCCAAAAGCAACAAAAATTAGTTTCTGAGAAGAAATGCCCACACACGAATATATTTATTTTAATCTGTTTTCAAGAGTGTCGAGAATTTCTCTTAGAATCTACAGTGTATTACCAATGTAAATAGCACATATTTAAGTAATGGCAGTAAATTATGAAAATAACAACACGGAACATTTTAATAGTTTAGACTGTGGATTTGAAGAATGAGCCAATATTTCTACATTCTACTGGGCAAAATCACCCTATGAATATAGAATTGTGTAAAACTAATTTTTGCAATCAGGATCTCTCAAATTTGTGTGTTTTATTTTGATTTTGCTGTTCATGGCTCATTTCCCAGGAATATATTAAGTGATGGAAAGATGAATGTTGTGAGGAGTTTTGAAGGGTTCTTGTTTTCTGCATTGACTGATATGTTCTTCACCTTGAATGATATTGATCCATATTTAATAGAGAAGTGGGTATATTCTTTCTCAGAAGATCTGAAGTTGTGTATTAGCAATTTAAAAAACAAATATACAAATAACATTCTTTACATCAACTGCAAGTGTATTGTTTCAGATGTTAAATGATGGATTGAAGAAAGAAATCAGTTAAAAAGCCAAGTTGGCATTTCAGTTTAGAGACATATTGAGCATTTGAGAAGATACTTGTGCCTTTTTTTAATACTACTGTTTTTTCTTTAAAGTAACAGTATCATGAATTTACTTACTTAAGCACTAAATAATTCTAAGGAAAATAACCAACAATTTTTATTTACAAATGTTGTATTAAGTTATATATGTGCATATCACACAGACTTGTCTTTTAACACATGAAGATTCGATTGATTAGAAGTGAATCGCTTTTCCAAACTACATTAATTATGATCAAGCAAATTCAGTTTACTTCTAACTCATAAAGCTTTCTTTTACATTTGATTCATCACATCTGTATATGGAGAACTGCTCTGAAATAAAGTTGACTACCAGTGTGAACGTGGCTGTAGAAGTCAGCATTCTCACCCTTCTCCTGCAAATCATAAAAAGAGTAGTAAGAAGGATGGAAAACAAACAAACAAAAGCCTGCAAATTTTATTTGCAATTAAACTGGGAGACAGAAATCACACATACTCCAAAATAAGGTAGGAACTGCCATGAGCATCTGAGTTCTGGTGGAAACCATGAAGGAAGAATTAAAGGGAAGAAGACTAGTTAAAGGGAGGAATAAAAGGGAAGAAGCACAAAACAGGATGAGAGGGCCCAGGAAAAGGAGGTTTCAGAAAATGGAAGCCAATAAACACTTCCTGAAGTGGCAACAGCTCTATCCTTTACCAGTGTTCTTGAACTTAAGGTGAGCAGGGCTAGAGGCGGAAGCCTTTCTGGACACGGTTTTTTCCCTGAGGAGAGGCGGTGGGCCTACACAGAGAGGCAGAATGCTTGCAGGAAGCAGTGTGTCTGTGTTTGTGATAATAGAGGAGGGAACAGCTACAGAGCTGTCTGGTAGGTCAACCAAGAGTCATCTGGGGAAGCTTCAGCAAAAGAACTGGAAGTGAGCACTGAATATATCTAACTCTAGAACAAAGATCAAAATAAATTTGGGAATTCGAACGATGGTATAAAATGTAAATCTCATTTCTTGTAACAGGAAGGATGATTTCACTTAGAAGCATTGGGAGAGGAAGGGTGAAAGAAGGTGGGAAGAACTGTGTTTGATAATAGTTTCATTTGTAATAACCAAGTCTCAATTTTTTATTTAAAGTTGGAAAACATATTAGGTTGAACTATATGGAATTGCCATTTTATAATCCCCAAACAGTTGAATATCAGAAATCTCATAGAATGCAAATCATGTCTAAGGCACTCTCAACTGTGAAATGCTCTATTTCGAGCTCTGCCAGAAAACACACCTCCAATTACAATTGTAACTTACCTTTGACTGTAAGACACATTTCAATTTTAGAGATACTTATATGTGAAAAAGTGGGATTCTTCCATTCAGTAAAACGTGGTAAGAGAAGTCTAAAGCATATGTTATAGCCAAAGAAAAATATGTAATACTATTGAAAAGTATTATGTGATAGAAGAGAAAATAGAAGAAAAATGCTAATTTTATCACTGCTCATGATAGAGAACAGACATGACAAAATATAGAGCACTATGGGTATGCACAGATTATAAATTAATTATAATGATAACAAATTCATTAAAAATACTATACTCTAAATATCAGAAGAGATAAACATACTATAACATGTAATACAAACATAAAATGAATCAAATAACAAAGAAGTTTATTTCATACTCATGCAATACACTAATACACTAAGTTACTGGTCATCGAGAGCTCACCTAAATGCAGTAATTCAGGCACCCAGGATCCTTTGATATTATGGTTCTGTCATCTTCTAGGGCTTCATCATCACTTGCCACCAGCCAGGAGATTGCAGAGGAGATGCAAATTCTTCTTGAAAACCTGACCCAGGGAAAGATCACATTACTTTCCTTCACATTCCATTGACTTTGGAATCACTCCTTTGGACACATCTAACTTCAAGGGAGGCTGGGAAGTGTAGAGTTGAGTTAGGTGCTCAGGAGAAGAGGAGGAAGAAATTGGTGCACATTTTATAGTCTCTGCCACAACCTTCAACTCAAAAAGTAAGAAAGGGGAGAGCAAAACAATCTAATAAAAATTAAAAGAATAGAGAAAGAAGAAAATCAAGGATCAATGAATTTGAAAAGAGAAAAATTGTAGAATTAGTAAACTCCTAAAGCAAGGAAAGTTGAATATCTGCTACCTTTTAAGTTAAAAAAGAATGGGTAATTAAGTGTATATGCTTGAATTGTGTGTATAAGCATAAAGCAATGCTTGAAGGATAGATACAAAACTAATGACAGTGGTTACTGTGTGTAATTTGAAGGGATGGGGATTGGGTGAAAGGACAAGGTAAGAGGATCTTCCTCTTGTACATACTTTTATATTATTTTCATTTTTGAACTGTGTTAACATACCACTTATTTAAAAATATATAAACTAAAGGGAAATAAAGGAAAAATTATAAGTTAAGCAAAATTGAATTTGTAAACTTGAGTTCCAGGGTTACTTATGTTAACAGATTTTGAGGAGGAGAAAATGCTTTTTACTAGGGGCGCTGCAAAACAATCAGCTAATGATGTACTATTATAATAAATACCATAGATATTTTAGCTGTAAGACACCTTGCATAAAAACACATAAGCAGAGATGATCTTCACAGAGTGAAGTTATGGTAGCTGATGAAATTTGGCACAGCAAATGGTGACTGTGCTTCCACAGTCTGGCATTTGGTGGATTATCTCCCTAGGGCAATGCTGAGAACTATTAAACTCCTACTTTCCTATCTAGATAACGCTTTATGTGATGGAATTTTCCTGCTTTGTATCAGTGAAAGTCCAGAAAATAGAAACGCCTGATCTTGATATTTTATTCCCTGAAGTGATATTAAGTTTCTTTGATGGCATAAAGTATGCCTAATGCATTCTTATTTCCCCAGTATGTGAAAAATCTGAGGTTCTGAATTTAGGCTGAAGAACTGTATGAAATGTGGTATCCTGCAGGCAGTAATTCAACCACAGGGTAAAGCCAGCACAGTGAGACCTTTGGGAGGCAGTAGAGAAATCTTAATGACTTATGAGGACCTTTAGGTATATTACTTCCATGTTCTTCTAGAAATAAAGGAAGAAAATGCCTCATAGTCAATATTAGAGCTCTCTGTATCAGATGGAGTTACTGCCTTGTTATCAAAAGAGAATTATTGGCTGAAGGTTGAAGACAAATATCAAAGAGGTAGTCAATGGGAAAAAAAGAGAGAAGTAGCAAGAAGTAGTCTCAAAGTACAATCCAAATTGCTTCTTTTCTTTATACTGTCCTCATCTTTGACCCCACTTTGCCCTTTAAATATCTCAAGATACTGAAGGAAAAGAAGGAAGAGATACTTCAAATAATCCTTTTGTAGTTTTGAGTTTGTTTTTCTTTTTTCCCCACTTTGTTTTCTTTCTTATATAAGCAACAGGACTTTCTTTTTAACTTGGACATCTTTTTAAAAAATGACCCAGCTGAGATGGGTCAGAGTGACAAATAAAAGAAAACTTTTCGTGAAGGAGTGAGTAGCTCAGAGTCAATATTCTCCAGTAGGCTGAGTGAAAGCTGCCCTCCACAGCATGGTCTTACATGACCTACTCAGACATGTCTGTTCAGTGAGGTTAACTCCCTCTGACTACCTTTTGTGATTTGCCTGAGTGGCTGAGGACGGACAATCAAAACACATCTAAGTTTGTGGTCATGCCTCCCTTATCAGGGAAAACAGGGCATAGACAGACACTACAGAGCATCCATGCTGTTTGAGGCCAAGGCAAAAGAAAGTCTCTGCTTGGTTCTAGGTCTCCTAGGTGGTGATTTGAAGAGGAAGCTTCCTTCATTTTTAAAGGTGCTGCTGTGTTTCTCATAATTCTCAAATTTATGAGAATTATGGGAATAATTAGGGTAGTTGAGCATTCTATCTTTGCTGTGACAGTCTTGGTGTATGCCCGCTGTTGCAGCAAAATTATAAATAGTACTTTCTTTCATTCTAAACTGTGTTCTGGTTTACATGGTAAATTATATGGTCTCTCTAGGAATCACCAATTTTGAGATTTTAGAAATTCCATTTGTGAGAACAGCAACCAATATATTCAAGTCCCTTTTTTAATACTTATATGAATGATTGGGTTCCTACAAAACCTAACTGAGAAGAGACCCTCTGGCATGCATATTTATTTAAGACCATAAATGGAGCAAAAATATATCCAGCATTACATGTCTGTGTTTTCTGAATTTGACTACCATATCACATATAAAACAATCCAAATTATTTAGGAATGTGCAGTCAGGAATTAGCCAATTTCTGTAATTCCTATGAAATCTATTTTAAGCAGAATACCTGAGATGGTGATGTAAAGTGTTATCTTCTTTTTGAGCCTCTAAAGTAGGGTGAGGCAAGGGAGGTGGCCAGGGTGCAAAATTTAAGGCACTCACTCTCTTCATGCAGGTGCAGATGGCACACTTACATTTGTTGGAAAATATTGACTTCTGCTTCAAGAAAAATCTCAGGCTTTATCTATTCTAAGGATGCTTCCTAAACTTTGTAGCCTCTCCCTATGCCTACTTCAAACTGAGTTATTGTCCCTCATGTGTCTCCTACTTGCATCTTTTGCAAAAAAACCACTGTTGTATTGTACTGAAAAGGTGTGTGTGTCTGTGTTCTCTTGTGTTCTTGTTCCTTAGGTTAGGGACCACATCTTTCTCATTTTCACATCTAGAATACCTTTTACTGGGCCTAATACATTAATGCATGTCATGTACTCAATGTTTATTGAACCAGAACAAGAAAATGAATTATAAACAAGTAATTTATTCAATTAAATTAATTAAAATTCTGCTCCAAAAAATTTATTGCAGGCTTGAAGAATCTATTTCAGTAATAATAAAAACTAACATTTTCTGACCTTAATAATTAAATGGTTCAAGTCCAAGTTTTGAGATATTTAATACTTGTGTATAGAAGAAAGCCTGAAGAAATAATAAAATTTACAGAGCATCATCATGAAACCTACAAAGACAGTTTCTCATTGGGATAGCTTCTGAACATTTCTTTCTAAGCCGTGAGAAATAACGTAAAATAGTCTTTGTAGTGGAATGCTGACTTATGACTCACCCAAAATGAATAGAGTAGACTTTTATTCCTCCTTTGCTCTGCTTCTTCTTTTCCTGAGGAAAAATGCTAAGCTATTTTGGGGATAATTTTTAAGAGCATACCAAGTAAATGTGATAAAGGCCAGATATATACAAGATCAATAAATCCTTTCTGAACTCAATATTTGTGGGGCCTGTGATGTCTGTTGGACTAAAATATCTTTTCATTTCCATATTTAAAATATGGCTAATTAGATGCTTCAAAGCAATGTAAAATCAATCTGGATATATTTGGTAGGGAGAAAACTGGTTTAATTCAATTTTAAGTCCTTGGTTAACATTTGAGTTTCTTCCTTAATATAAAGACAGACAAGCCACAGTGTGAAACCATAAACTGGGAAAGGAAAAAAGATCACAAAAGAAGTTAACTTTCAGGATCTCTGTTATCATCTTATATTAATATAATCCTGCATCCCTAATGCACATTTAGCAATGAATTCATGACTAAGAATTAAAGCAGTGAGTTGCATAATTACATATTATATTGAATGAGCTCAGGACAATTCAAGTAGAAGTGGATCACAAAGCCTCAGTTATCCAGATTTACTCTCTTGATGAAGACCAATTCGCTGGATAACTGTTCACTTCTCCATCCTTTTGGCCTGATAAAGTCCCATTGAGTTAGGAGAGGAAGGGCCAAGTTGCACGTTGTTGCTGTTTTTTTTTTTTTTTTTCTTTCTGGTGGCTCTTTGTTCCTTGGTCTCAGATTTAAATATGCATCCTTGACTTCGACTAACACCTGTCTGGACTTAAAGGATGACTGAAAACTATTGGGTTTTGTTCACCAGGTGGATTTTTCTGAGTCTTGTCCAACTCTGGTTGAAATGATCTTCATTGGTTAGCTGGTGCACCACTGCATTATGCATGATTTCTGACCGCTCCTTATTTGAAAAACTTGTACAGTGTTCCAGTAGTGATTGCCCATTTGTACTCAGTCTTCAATTTTCCAACAATATTTATACTCAAGCATCATTTTTTCCTATAATATTAATACCCAACTTTCATGATAAGGTATCAGGGATGAGTAACATATGTAATATACTTGTGTATAATGTTTAAATATTTAAAGTGTCAAAAACTAAAAAGTTGTGTGGAGATCTTCCTTCACTGAAATTACTCACTGAATATATTTCCCCAATAATGTGAAGCTTTTATAATGATGATTTATTGTATTGAAAGTAAATGCAAAACTGGAACTTAAAGAACAAGACCTTACACTAAATATTTATAGTTTGAAAATAAACATTCTCATTAGTTTTGCTGTTTGAAACATTAATTATATTGGGGAAAGATAAATTAGTTTTCATTCCTTATATATCACTTAACTTCAGAAGACATAAAATGTTTATTTACCAATTTATTTGAGTAACAGAATCCTTCTATCTTGGTACGAGAATATATAAACATATAAAAGTAAGATGAGAGATATTTACAGAGTTCTCCACATATCACAGGAACTATGTGTGTTAGGGAAGAGCGGACTGGAGACAGGATTAGAGAACTGGCTTCTAGTTCCAACTCTGCTATTGCATCAGCTGTGCTAACACAGTGATTTTACTCTACTCATTTATAAAATGGTGATCATCTCTGACCTGCCCACCTCAAAGTTTTTTGTGATGATCAAATAAAGTTTGTGAAGATGCTTTGCAAACTATCAAACACTATATAAATTTAGGTACCATTATTTTATTAGCTGTTGGCACTATGCAGTTGAGCCTGGTTAACTGACTAAGGAATCATATACTTCTGGGTATCTATTAAGAAAGCCTCCAGTGGGGGGGGGGGGGCGGAAAGACAGTCTCATCCCTTGGAAGAAAAGTTAGAAAATAAATTTTAAAAGTCATTGCCTCAAGAATATAGACATTAAAAAGAAAACAAAAAGTATCTTGAAAGCTAGTTCAGTAGGTTAGGAGGATAGCTATGTGAGTCAGCTAACCAAATCATGCACACTAGATGGTAGCAATTCTCTGGATGTTCACAAAAATAGGCACAAGGACTATTTAGGTGAAGGGGAAAGCAAATTCGATAATGTGCTATCAAGGGTGTGAGTTTCTGCACACCTTGGAGGGAAAGTGGGAAAAGAGTTCAGATTATCTTTTAGTCCAGAGAGATTTAAGTGAAAAAATGAATGTCAAAGATCAATTGATGATGAAATGAAGCAAGAGGCATCTCTCCACATATTTTCCCCTCTCTATCTTGAAACAAATTACATTTAATATAGAATATTCTCAGTTATCTTTAAATGTAGACTTTCAAAATATTTTATTAAAATAGTTCACCTCACCAGATTGGTGAAATACTATCTAAAACTAACACAAATTGATTAAGATTTTTCTTTAATCATTATAACCTTTTTTCTGCATGTGGACTTTTAATAAATCTGATTTAGAACTGGAATTTCATAAAATTGTCATCTGACCACCCTGTTATATTTTGGGGCCGTGCTCAAAGTACTAGATTCTTTTGCTAACACTTCCAAATAGTGAATATAAATTCAATGACAGTAAACATTTTGGACATTTGTTAAGCCTGGAAAATTGATTCCTGACTGGTGCTATTTAACTTTGATTGGTTTGAGATAGTAATACTTCACAGAAAGATCTTGTAAATCTATGCTGCAATGCTGAAGGAAGAGTACCCTTTAAACAAATATTAGTATTACAAATCATCAGGGTATTTAATGTGCTAGGGTATGTTTTACTTTAATAAAGGTATTATTTGCAAGAATTTTTTTGGTTTAATGAGTTTTTCTTATTTTATGTCTTCAGAAACAAGCCAAATTTTATTAATATGGGTATCAATCTACTCTCTTCCTACTATCCTGTTCCTAGTATTTTATAATACCCAGTTTTATGTTCATAGGAAACACAACAAAATAATTTAGAAATGGAAGAACCCTACCATTCCCCTTTGGCAAATAATACCAGAGAGAGAGCATTTCTAATTGGTTATGTGCTATAGCTAAACTATAGTAGATGCTTAGGAGAGTGTAAAGAAGGATATGAGTCCTCTCCTTTATGAACTTAGGATTGTGATGGATAAAGAGCTACCCTGATTACAAAAATAGTGACATTAAAAATTTTAGTGTGTGTGATTTGGAGTCATCTTTTTAAATTTCATAAACAGCTTATTAAAACAACTTCTTTTACTCTAGTGCTTCTTGTTCTCAGTCAGTTCAACACTCACTGGTTCCTGTCCAGTTCTCCCACATTTTACCTTGTGGTGCCTTGATCTGTTACTCATGTAATTTCTAGATCTCTACTGTGTGTTCCTAAAAACTTCATAAAACTCATTTTATTAAAAAAATTAACAAATTATTTCCAGTTTAGTTTGAACACGTAGCATTCAATTTGTATTTTTACCTATATCAGTTTACTTTATTCAACAGACCATGTTTAGTTGAAGATTAATAAAAATTTATATTTCAGGTAAAGAAACTGCCAACTATCCTGGTAAAAGAAGCAAAATTCACCTGAATTCATTGTAGCAGAACAAATGTTCACGTATCATCAAATAATGGTAGAGGGAAAGTCAAGAAGGAGATAGAACAGCTTGGAATGTGGGAGAATTAATTTAGTTAGTCGGCATTTACTTTTTTCTCCTGAATGTCTCAGTATCTTTTTAACACAGAAATTTGTAATCTTAGTTTAAACACTTTCCATTTGAAACTCTAATTATAGTTTATATAATTCATGTTTTCAAAAGAATGCTATTTCTTTTTACATAGAAACACTTGGGTATTTCTTTCAGATGTTTAAATATTTCAGCAGTGGTAATAGGAAAAAAATCCTTATAATAGCCTGAGAGTAGCCTTGTTGAATGGAATGGAAATCACATATTAGAAGTTAAAAAAAAAACCTTAATTTTGAAATTTGACTGCATAATTTTTAGTGGGTTTTCATAAATGTAAAATGTATATTTTAGCAAAATGTACAATAATCATAGCTACATTGTATTAAATTCAGAAATAATAGTGATTATAGATATTTGACAACCTGAAAATTGCCTATTGCTTATAATTTCATCTTAAAATTTTTGAGAAGAAAAGCTGCTAATCTATTCTTTGGCACTTTGCTAGGAGAGATTTTACCCTTTAGTGTCAAGTTATTTTACATTTTTGACTTTTTCACCATTTGCTTTAGAATAACCTTGCTATCCAGAGGAATGGAAGAGCTTCTGGAAATCACAAGAGTGACAGCTGACAGAGGAAGTAAAATACATATCCCGTAATTCATGGGGTGACAAAAGATAGGCCTTTTGTCCTTTAGAAAGAATTATGGTTTATTTATAAGTTTACCTGTCAAGTGGGAACGATATTGAATTTTATTCTCTATAGTGCTTTTCAAGGATGTCACCTCAAAGTTTTAGTAAATTGAATTATAAGATCCTATACAAATACGTGATTTGTGCAAATCATTTGGATGTTTCAAGGAAAAAATAAATAGGTTAGCTGAATTATTCATGTACATCCTACTTTTGATTGCATACAGTGATAAGAGCTAATTCATTGGTAATAGCTAAACGATCTTTAATTTTATTGATATTATTTTCAGTATCATAGTCAATAAACATTTCTTGATGTCTTATATATGCAAAGCATGTATATGTGTATATAAAGAGCATATGTGTGTACAGATAGACATCTGTATAATATATACAAAACCTTGGCACTGAAAAACTACATGCACAATTTCTACCTTCAAGAAGCCATGGATCTAGGATTAGCTTTTTTATGTATTTACTTATAGTATGGCCTACAAAGCAAGTTCAG
This sequence comes from Mesoplodon mirus, assembly GCF_964341445.2. NCBI lineage: Eukaryota > Metazoa > Chordata > Mammalia > Artiodactyla > Ziphiidae > Mesoplodon > Mesoplodon mirus. Next base: position 159,179,419 of record NC_138980.1, read on the forward strand.
CATAATCCGAGAAGCAGCCTAGAAAGGTAGGTAGTTCAGGGCACAGACTCTGGAGCTAGATTGCTTCAGTTCTAATCTCAGCTCAGGCTCTTACTAGCTGAGGGTCTTTGGGCAAATTATTTAAGCTTTCTATGACTCAGTTCCTTTATCTGTAAAATGAAGACTGTAATAATGCTTACTTCATAGTGCTGTTAAGAAGATTAAATGAGTTAATATTTGTAATACACTTAATGCCTAGCACAGACTAAGTACTATATAAATGTTAAATGAATAAAATGCTTAACAAATATCTTTAAATAGGATTATAGTTTTCAGTAGCTGCAGAGACCACGTGGAGATGGTTCCGGTGATATATGACATACAAAGGAGACAAAACTTGAGTTAGATCTCCAAGGCAGAAGAGTAGCAAAAAGAGAGAAGAGGACTTTTCAGGTGGATAGGGTGGAACATGTTGTCCTGCGGGTGCAGGCTTTGTCCCAAGGCAAATGAGTTTTCAGCAACAAACATATAAGGAAGGTGAGGATGATGGGATTGAAACTGCACAAACTGGCCTAGCAACAAGATTAGCGTTTTGAGTGGAATAACCACCATTCAACTCAAATGGCTAAAGGGCGTGACATGGTGAACAGGGACATACTTAGTGTTTTGATATCTAAAAGGAAAGGTAATTGGGTTTTCCAGGCAGTTGTGATGTTTGCTGATTGCAGATGTCAGTTTTTTGTTTCCGGATGATCAATCCATTTTGGAACAAGACCTCTAGCAGCTGTTTGCTGCACACCCTCTCCTGCATTACCAATGAGCCATGAAGCTGGCACCCACCAACAGACAAACTGGACACGCCAGCCCCTATTATGGCAAAGGTCCTGTTCCCTCTTGCTCTTTTCCCCAAGACTTTACCTCTCAGCTCATTTCCTGGTACCTAAGTAGCTCCTGGATGCCTCCATTTTGCTCGCAGGTTTTTTTTGTTTGTTTTTTGTTTTTTGGGTTTTTTTTTTGCCGTACGCGGGCCTCTCACTGTTGTGGCCTCTCCCGTTGCGGAGCACAGGCTCCAGACGTGCAGGCTCAGCAGGCCATGGCTCATGGGCCCAGCCGCTTCGCAGCATGTGGGATCTTCCCGGACCGGGGCACGAACCCGTGTCCCCTGCATCGGCAGGCGGACTCTCAACCACTGCGCCACCAGGGAAGCTCCTTGCAGTTTTTGGCTCCATTTATTACCACCTTCCTGGCTTCCCTCTCTGTCCTTACCACTCTATTGGGCATGACTTATGTTTACTCATTCTAGGTGACAACTCTGCCCAGCTGAGCTCTGGCCTTTATGTCTCTGCCACACAGGCCACACTTTGGACTGAGTCCAGATGCAGCCACTGTAGGTAGGAGAATCTGGACCCAGGAGGCCCACCTATTTTGGATGGAACCTGACAAGAGCCAGGCAGGGGATCAGAGCCCCAGCCAAGAAAGCCAGAGCTCAGAGCAGAACTCCAGGATTAACAAGGACATTAAGTTCAAATAAAAAATTGAAGTGGTAGCTCTGCCACTGTGTCATCATGACAAATGGCCCAGGACGGTTGCACGTTAGGAGCCAGTAGTAGATTCTCATTTTACGAGGAGGAATTTTATTCCCAGTCCACTTCCAACATCTGCATCATATAAGGTGATTATCCGTTTTTAGTTCAGGCATTAGGAAAGGGTGAGCTCCCAGATGGAGATACTTGTCCATACAGCTGAAAAGGCCTGGGAGAAGCAGAGGCTGAGGGTTTACAAGCAAAAATGTGGAGGCATATTCCTGTCCATGTACCTCTGAGCAATAAACAGAGAATCACAGCATAGGCTAGAGTTGACTAGCACTGGGAAGTAAGTTTAGGGCCAGGAATAGCAGGCCTTTAATGGCAGGTATGGAGTTTGCATTGCTTTTTGGGCTGGAGAATTAGTGAATATTTTGAGCACTGACATTTGTGAAGATTAGCTGGCAGTTGTCTGTGAACTGAAATATAGCAGGAAAGCAAGAGATGAGCCCAATTAGGATACTCTAAATTCTCAGAGACAACACTTTGAGTTTCAGCTTTTCAATGCCTGACATTAAGTAGGTGCTTAATAAATATTTATGTAATGAAAGAATAAAGTAATTAATTATAGTCTCCTTGAGTTAGTAGATAAATTCAAGTTCAACTAATCTAATCCTTTATTTGTTGTATTAACTGATCTGACAGCTTGTCTGACTATTTCTTGTCATGTGAAAAATCAGTTTATACAGAAGTAGCACATTTCGTTTGGTGTGGTGGCATTTTCCAATACTAGGAAGGTTTCTGCTTATAATGAGTTGAAAAAGGAGTAAAACATCCTTGTCTTCTTTCCCTTGCATGTAATGACCGCACAAAGGCCTCTGAAGTCATATAAAATAAACATCGCTACCTCAGAGAGGTCTTCCTTATCCCGATAGGCTATGCCAGTGCCCTTGTAGTACACTCCATTAGCACCTGTAACTCGGTGTTGGAAGTACTCATTGCACGGGTAATTACTTATTAACATCTATAATAAGTTATCTGCCTCATTCACTGCTGAATTCCCAGGGCTTTGCTCAGTCCTGACACGGCATGGGTGCTCCGTAAATATTTATTCACTCCACAATTTTCTATTGATTGCCTACAGTGTAAAAGCCACTCTTCTAGACATTGATGGGACATCAATAAAATAAAACATGATGACTCTTCTCACAAAGTTTCCGTAGGAGAGGGGTGGGACACAAATAATACACATGTAACAAATAATATGAAATATGTCCGTAGCCACAAGTGGTATGACAAAAACTAAAACAGGGTGAGAGGACAGGGTGGGAGGATGCTACTTTAGATACAGTGTTTAGGGTGGAATCTCCATGAAATGACATTTAGACAGAGAATAGCATGAAATGATGGAGCAAGATGGTTAGATATTTGGGTACCTGGGGGAAGAAATTCCAGATGAAAAGTAACTGTTGAACTAAGTCGAATCCTCTGTTCTTAAGGAGATCATGGTATCTATTAGGGATCACAATCTTTTTAAACTTTACAAAATAATTGAAAGAAAGGATCAAAGAGTGACTTTGTTGTTTGGCTAAGATCATGTTTTCTTTGAAATTGGAACGGAATTTTCATAGAATTGTCTACACATGGGGGCTTTTGTGTATCTAGATCAGGGTTTTGTGGAACCTAGGGCTTATGTAGTTTTGGAAGACATATAAGAAGACATATGCACAAATATTCAATTTTATAAATTTTATAAAACATATGACCAAGTGAACACTGCCAGGGCCTTGGAAAGTGAGAGAACTGAAAGCTTCAGCTCTATTAGCTTCATGGCACATCCACCTCCAGATGCACTATGTATTGGAGAGGAAAAGAAATCATTACTCTTTCTATTGTCTCTTCTGTTTATGTCCTGATAGGAAATAGCAGATTGAGATGAACATAGTGGGTTTTCTAGGCAAGCACGTGATTAATACTTGTAAAATTCCATTCCAACACGAGGAAACCAGGCCATTTTGGTGATGTGGATAAAGCACTTGGGTGAGATTCAGAGGCTTTCATTTTAGTTCTGTCATTTGCTAGCTGTAGGAACAAAGAACAAGCCAACCAACCAATCTGACACTTTCCCCCCTTTTTACTATTTGTTTACTTATTTATTCCAATAAAAATGGAAGTGGAAAGAGTTTTTATTAAGTGCTAAGACCTGGTACAGCACTAGATTTTTTTTTCTACGTTATTTTTTTTAATTTTTAACTTTTTATTTTATATTGGAGTATAGTTGATTAACAATGTTGTGGTAGTTTCAGGTGTACAGCAAAGTGGTTCAGTTATACATATATATATTCTTTTTCAAATTCTTTTCCCATTTAGGTTGTTACATAATACTGAGCAGAGTTCCCTGTGCTATACAGTAGGTCCTTGTTGGTTATCCGTTTTAAATATAGCAGTGTGTACATGTTAATCCCAAACTCCCTAACTATCCCTTCCCTCCACCCTTCCCGCCTGGAAACCATAAGTTTGTTCTCTAAGTCTGTGAGTCTGTTTCTGTTTTGTAAATAAGTTCATTTCTATCATTTCTTTTTCAATTCTGTGTATAAGTGATATCATATGATATTTCTCTTTCTCTCTCTGACTCACTTCACTCAGTATGACAATCTCTAGGTCCATCCATGTTGCTGCAAATGACATTATTCTTTTTTTTTTAATATTTATTTATTTATTTGGTTGTGCTGGGTCTTAGTTGCAGCTTGTGGGCTCCTTAGTTGTGGCAGGTGGACTCCTTTAGTTGCGGCTCGTGGGCTCCCTAGCTGTGACATGCCAAACCATGGTTGTGGCATGCGTGTGGGATCCAGTTCCCCAACAAGGGATTGAACCTGGGCCCTCTGCATTGGGAGCATGAGTCTTAACCACTGCACCACCAGGGAAGTCCCTCATTATTCTTTTAATGGCTGCATAATATTCCATTGTATATATGTACCACATCTTCTTTATCCATTCCTCTGTCGATGGATATTTAGGTTGCTTCCATGTCTTGCCTATTATAAACAGTGCTGCAGTGAACACTGGGATGCATGTATCCTTTCAGAAAATGTTTTTCTCTGGATATATGCCCAGGAGTGGGATTGCAGGATCATATGGTAGCTCGATTTTTAGTTTTTTATATACAACTTTAAAGGTTACTTTTCATTTACAGTTATTACAAAATGTTGGCTATATTACCTGTGTTGTACAATACATCCTTGAGCCTATCTTATACCCAGTAGTTTGTACCTCTCCCTCTGCCACCCCTATATTGCCCCCTTCCTCTCCCCACTGGTAAGCACTAGTTTGTTCTCTATATCTGTGATTCTGGTTCCTTAATGTCATGTTCACTAGTTTGTTGTATTTTTAGATTCCACATATATTTTAGATTCCACATATAAATGATATCATACAGTATTTATCTTTCTCTAACTTATTTCACTTAGCATAATGCCCTCGAAGTCCACGCATGTTGCTGCAAATGGCAAAATTTTCTCCTTTTTTTATGGCTGAGTAGTATTCCATTGTGTGTGTGTGTGTGTGTGTGTGTGTGTGTGGTGTATACCACATCTTCTTTATTCATTCATCTGTTGATGGACACAGGTTGTTTCCACATCTTGGCAATTGTAAGTAATGCTTCTATGAACACTGGGGTGCATGTATCTTTTCAAATTAGTGTTTTGGGGTTTTTTAGGATATACACCCAGGAGTGGAATTGCTGGGTCATTTGGTCATTCTATTTTTAGTTTTTTTGAGAAACCCCCATACAGTCTTCCACAGTGGCTGCACCAATTTTCATTCCCACTAACAGCGTACAAGGGTTCCCTTTTCTCCATATCCTTGCCAATATTTGCTATTTGTGGTCTTTTTGTTGATAACCTTTCTGACAGGTGTGAGGTGATATCTCAGTGTGGTTTTGATTTGCATTTCCGTGATGATTAGTGATGTTCAGCATCTTTTCATGTGCCTGTTGGCCATCTGTATTTCCTCTTTGAAAAACTATCTATTCCATTTTTCTGCCTATTATTGAATCAGGTTGTTTTCTTTTTTGTTATTGAGTTGTATGAGCTGTTTATATACGTTGGATATTAATCCCTTATCAGTCATATCATTTGCATATATTTTCTCCCATTCAGTAGGTTGTCTTTTCATTTTGTTGATGGTTTCTTTTGCTGTGAAAAAGCTTTTAGTTTAATTAGGTCTCATTTGCTTATTTTTGCTTTTTTTAATTTTTTACTTTAGGAGACAGACCCAGAAAACTATTGCTGTAATTTATGTCAAAGGGTGTTCTGCCTCTGTTTTCCTCTAGGAGCTTTATGGTTTCAGGTCTTACATTTAGGTGTTTAATCCATTTTGAGTTTACTTTTGTATATGGTATTAGAGAGTGTTCTAAGTTCACTCTTTTATGTGTAGCTGTCCAGTTTTCCCAGCACCACTTATTGAAGAGACTGTCTTTTCTCCAGTGTATATTTGCCTCTTTTGTCATAGATTAATTGACCATAAGTGCGTGGGTTTATTTCTGGGCTTTCTATCCTGTTCTGTTGACCTATATGTCTGGTTTTGTGCCAGTACCATACTGTTTTGATGACTGTAGCTTTGTAATATAGTCTGAAGTCAGGGAGTGTGATTCCTCCAGCTCTGTTCTTCTTTCTCAAGGTTGTTTTGGCTATTCAGGGTCTTTTGTCTTTCTATACAGATTTTAAAATTATTTGTTCTAGTTCTGTGAAAAACGTCATGGGTAATTTGATAGGTATTACATTAAATCTGCAGATTGCTATGATTGCAATGGACATTTTAACAATATTAATTCTTCTCATCAATGAACACTGGGTATTTTTCCATTTCTCTTTAGCATCCTCAATTTCCTTCATCAGTGTCTTATAGGTTTTAGAGTATAGATCTTTCATCTCCAGTTAAGTTTATTCCTAGGTATTTTTGATGCAATTGTAAAGGGGATTGTTTTCTTTTTTTTTTTTTTTTTTTTTTTTTTTTGCGGTATGCGGGCCTCTCACTGTTGTGGCCTCTCCCGTTGCGGAGCACAGGCTCCGGATGCACAGGCCCAGCGGCCATGGCTCACGGGCCCAGCCGCTCCGCGGCATATGGGATCCTCCCAGACCGGGGCACGAACCCGTATCCCCTGCATCGGCAGGCGGACTCTCAACCACTGCGCCACCAGGGAGGCCCGGGATTGTTTTCTTGCTTTCTCTTTCTGATGGTTCATTATTAGTGCATAGAAAAGCAACAGATTTCTGAATATTAATCTTTTTCTTTCTTTCCTTTTTTTTTTTTACCACTTTAACCATTTTCAGTTGTACAATTAGGTATATTCACATTCTTATGGAAACATTACCACAATCCACCTCTAGAGCTTTGCATCACCCCAAAGTGAAAGTCTGTACCTATTAGTAACTCCTCATTCCCTGCCTTTCCTCCAGCCCCTGGCAACCACCATTCTACCTTCTGTGTCTATGAATTTGCCTAGTCTAGGCACCTCATATTAAGTGGAATCACACAATACTAGTCCTTTTGTGTCTGGCTTCTTTCACTTAGCATAATGTTTTCAATGTTCATCCATGTTGCAGCATGTATTAGAATTTCATTCCTGTTTAAGGGTGAATAATTTTTCATTGTATGGATTTACCACATTTTGTTTATCCTCCATCCACCAATGGACATTTGGGCTGTTTTCACCTTTTGGCTACGGTTAATAATGTTGCTATGAACAATGGTGTTGCAGTGTCTGTTTGAGTCCCTGCTTTCCATTCTTTTGGGTAGAGACCTAGAAGTGGGATTTTGGATCATATTCTATGTTTAACTTTTTGATGAACCATCAAACTGTTTTCCACAGCAGCTGTACCCATTTACATTCCCATCAGCAATGCAGAAGGGTTCCAATTTCTCCATATCCTCACCAACACTTGTTATTTTCTGCTTTTTTTGATAATGGCCATCCTAATGGGTGTGAAGTGGTATCATTGTAGTTTCGATTTGCATTTCCCTAATGATTAATGATGTTGAACATTTTTTCATGTGCTTATTAGCCATCTGTATATCTTCTTTGGAGAAATGTCTATTCAACTTGGTTCTTTCTATAAAAGTTGGTTCTTTGTTGTTGAGTTGTAGGAGTTCTTTACACATTCTGAATATTAATCCCTAACCAGATATATCATTTGCAAATATTTTCTCTCATTCTTTTCTTTTCTTTTGAATTTATCTTATTTATTTTTTTATACAGCAGGTTCTTATTACTCATCCATTTTATACACATCAGTGTATACATGTCAATTCCAATCTCCCAATTCATCACACCAGCATGAATACTGATCTTGTATCCTGCAACTTAACTGAATTTATTTATGAATTCTAATAGTTTTTGATTGGAGACTTCAGGGATTTCTATGTATAGTATCATGTCATCAGCAAGTAGTGAGTTTTACTTCCCTTTGCAATTTGGATTCCTTATATTTCTTTTTCTCATATGATTGCTGTGTTTAGGACTTCCAACACTATGTTAAATAGAAGTGGCAAAAGTTGGCATCTCTGTCGTGTTCCTGGTTTTTAGTGAAAATATTTTCATCCTCCTTTTCTCTCTCTTCCCCTTCTGGGACCCCTATACTGTGAAGCTGGAATACTTGATGTTATCTTGAAGGTCCCATAAACTGTTCTCATTTGTTAAATTTTTGTTGTTGTTTTTCTGATTGGGTGATGTCCATTATTCTGTCTTCCAGATCACGTACATGTACTTCTGTACCACATAGTCTGCTGTTAATTCCTTCTAGTGTAAATTCCTGCATTTATTGTATTCTTCAGTGCTGACTGGTTCTGTTTTATATTTTCTAGGTCCTTGTTAAAATTCTCACTGTATTCATCTATTCTTTTCACTCTTTCAGTAAGCATTCTTTTTAAAAAATTTTTTATTTTTAAAAAATTTTTTAACAACTTTATTGGAGTATAATTGCTTTACAATGGTGTGTTAGTTTCTGCTTTATAACAAAGTGAATCAGCTATACATATACATATGTCCCCATATCTCTTCCCTCTTGTGCCTCCCTCCCTCCCGCCCTCCCTATCCCACCCCTCTAGGTGGTACCAAAGCACCGAGCTGATCTCCCTGTACTAAGCAGCTGCTTCCCACTAGTTATCTTTTTAACATTTGGTAGTGTATATATGTCCATGCCACTCTCTCGCTTTGTCCCAGCTCACCCCTCCCCCTCCCCGTGTCCTCAAGTCCATTCTCTACTAGGTCTGCATCTTTATTCCCGTCCTTCCCCTACATTCCTCATGACCATTTTTTTTCTTAGATTTCATATATATGTGTTAGCATATGGTATTTGTTTTTCTCTTTCTGACTTACTTCACTCTGTATGACAGACTCTAGGTCCATCCAACCCACTACAAATAACTCAATTTCGTTTCTTTTTATGGCTGAGTAATATTCCCTTGTATATATGTGCCACATCTTCTTTATCCATTCATCTGTCGATGGACACTTAGGTTGCTTCCATGTCCTGGCTATTGTAAATAGAGCTGCAGTGAACATTGTGGTACATGACTCTTTTTGAATTATGGTTTTCTCAGGGTATATGCCCAGTAGTGGGATTGCTGGGTCATATGGTAGTTCTATTTTTAGTTTTTTAAGGAACCTCCATACTGTTCTACATAGTGACTGTATCAATTTACATTGCCACCAACAGTGCAAGAGGGTTCCCTTTTCTCCACACCCTCTCCAGCATTTATTGTTTGTAGATATTTTTGATGATGGCCATTCTGACTGGTGTGAGATGATATCTCATTGTAGTTTTGATTTGTATTTCTCTAATGATTAATGATGCTGAGCATTCTTTCATGTGTTTGTTGTCAATCTGTATATATTCTTTGGAGAAATGTTTATTTGGGTCTTCAGCCCATTTTTGGATTGGGTTGTTTGTTTGTTTGATATTGAGCTGCATGTAAATTTTGGAGATTAATCCTTCATCAGTTGCTTCATTTGCAAATACTTTCTCCCATTCTGATGGCTGTCTTTTCGTCTTGTTTATGGTTTCCTTTGCTGTGCAAAAGCTTTTAAGTTTCATTAGGTCCCATTTGTTTATTTTTGTTTTTATTTCCATTTCTCTAGGAGGTGGGTCAAAAAGGATCTTGCTGTGATTTATGTCATAGAGTATTCTGCCTATGTTTTCCTCTAAGAGTTTTATAGTGGCTGACCTTACATTTAGGTCTTTAATCCATTTTGAGTTTATTTTTGTTTATGGGGTTAGGAAGTGTTCTAATTTCATTCTTTTACAGGTAGCTGTCCAGTTTTCCCAGGACCACTTATTGAAGAGGCTGTCTTTTCTCCATTGTGTATTCTTCCCTCCTTTATCAAACATAAGGTGACCATATGTGCATGGGTTTATCTCTGGGCTTTCTATCCTGTTCCACAGATCTATATTTCTCTTTTTGTGCCAGTACCATACTGTCTTGATTACTGTAGCTTTGTAGTATAGTCTGAAGTTAGGGAGCCTGATTCCTCCATCTCCATTCTTCTTTCTCAGGATTGTTTTGTCTATTTGGAGTCTTTTAAGTTTCCATACAAATGTGAAATTTTTTGTTCTAGTTCTTGAAAAATGCCACTGGTAGTTTGATAGGGATTGCATTGAGTCTGTACATTGCTTTGGGTAGTATAGTCATTTTCACACTATTGACTCTTCTGATCCAAGAACATGGTATATTTCTCCATCTGTTTGTATCATCTTTAATTTCCTTCATCAGTGCCTTATAGTTTTCTGCATACAGGTCTTTTGTCTCCTTAGGTAGCTTTATTTCTAGGTATTTTATCCTTTTTGTTGCAGTGGTAAATGGGAGTGTTTCCTTAATTACAATTGCAGATTTTTCATTTTTAGTGTATAGGAATGCAAGAGATTTCTGTGCATTAATTTTGTGTCCTGCTGCCTTACCAAATTCATTGATAAGCTCTAGTAGTTTTCTGGTACCATCTTTAGGATTCTCTATGTATAATGTCATGTCATCTGCAAACCGTGACAGCCTTACTGCTTCTTTTCCGATTTCTTTTTCTTGTCTGATTGCTGTGGCTAAAACTTCCAAAACTATGTTGAATAAAAGTGATGAGAGTGGGCATCCTGTTCTTGTTCCTGATCTTAGTGGAAATGGTTTCAGTTTTTCACCATTGAGGACAATGTTGGCTGTGGGTTTGTCATATATATGGCCTTTATTATCTTGAGGTAAGTTCCCTCTATGCCTACTTTTTGGAGGTTTTTTTGTCATAAATGGGGGTTGAATTTTGTCAAAACCTTTCTCTGCATCTATTGAGAGTATCATATGGTTTTTATTCTTCAGTTTGTTAATATGATGTATCACATTGATTGATTTGCTTATATTGAAGAATCCTTGCATTCCTGGGATAAACCCCACTTGATCATGGTGTATGATCCTTTAATGTGCTGTTGGATTCTGTTTGCTAGTTTTTTGTTGAGGGTTTTTGCGTCTATGTTCATCAGTGTTATTGGCCTGTAGTTTTCTTTCTTTGTGACGTCTTTGTCTGGTTTTGGTATTAGTGTGATGGCGGCCTTGTAGAATGAGTTTGGGAGTGTTCCTCCCTCTACTATATTTTGGAAGAGTTTGAGAAGGATAGGTGTTAGCTCTTCTCTAAATGTTGATAGAATTCACCTGTGAAGCCATCTGGTCCTGGGCTTTTGTTTGTTGCAAGATTTTTAATCACAGTTTCAATTTCAGTGCTTGTGATCGGTCTGTTTATATTTGCAATTCCTTCCTGGTGCAGTCTTGGAAGGTTGTGCTTTTCTAAGAATTTGTCCATTTCTCCCAGGTTGTCCATTTTATTGGCATATACTTGCTTGTAGTAATCTCTCATGATTCTTTGTATTTCTGTAGTGTCAGTTGTTACTTCTCCTTTTTCATTTCTAATTCTATTGATTTGAGTCTTCTCCCTTTTTTTCTTGATGAGTCTGGCTAATGATTTATCAATTTTGTTTATCTTCTCAAAGAACCAGCTTTTAGTTTTATTGATCTTTGCTATTCTGTACTTCAATTCTTTTTTTTTTTTTTTTTTTGCACTATGAGGGCCTCTCACTGTTGTGGCCTCTCCTGTTGCAGAGCACAGGCTCCGGACGCTCAGGCTCAGCGGCCATGGCTCACGGGCCCAGCCGCTCCACAGCATGTGGGATCTTCCTGGACCGGGGCATGAACCCGTGTCCCCTGCATCAGCAGGCGGACTGTCAAACACTGCGCCACCATGGAAGCCCTCCTTCATTTCTTTTTTATTTATTTCTGATCTGATCTTTATGATTTATTTCCTTCTGCTAACTTTAGGGTTTTTTTGTTCTTCTTTCTCTAATTAGTTTAGGTGTAATAAGGTTAGGTTGTATATTCCAGATGTTTCTTGTTTTTTAAGGTAGGATTATATTGTTATAAACTTCCCTCGTAGAACTGCTTTTGCTGCATCCCATAGGTTTTAGGTCCTTGTGTTTTCATTGTCATTTTTTTCTAGGTATTTTTTGATTTCCTCTTTGATTTCTTCAGTGATCTCCTGGTTATTAAGTAGTGTATTTTTTAGCCTCCACTTGTTTGTATTGTTTACAGATTTTTTTCCCTGTAATTGATATCTAGTCTCATAGCGTTATGGTTGGAAAAGTTACTTGATACGATTTCAATTTTCTTAAATTTAACAAGGCTTGATTTTTGACCCAAGGTATGATCTATCCTGTAGAATATTCCATGAGCACCTGAGAAGAAAGTGTATTCTCTTGTTTTTGGATGGACTGTCCTATAAATATCAATTAAGTCCATCTTGTTTAAAGTTTTACTTAAAGCTTGTTTTTTCTTATTTATTTTCATTTTGGATGATCTGTCCATTGGTGAAAGTGGGGTGTTAAGTCCCCTACTATGACTGTGTTACTGTCAATTTCCCCTTTTATGGCTGTTAGCATTTGCCTTATGTATTGAGGTGCTCCTATGTTGGGTGCATATATATTTACAATTGTTATATCTTCTTTTTGGATTGACTCTTTGATCATTATGTAGTGTCCATCTTTGTCTCTTGTAATAGTCTTTGTTTTAATGTCTTTTTTCTCTGTTATGAGAATTGCTACTCCAGCTTTCTTTTGATTTCCACTTGCATGGAATATCTTTTTCCGTCCCCTCACTTTCAGTCTGTATGTGTCCCTAGGTCTGAAGTAGGTCTCTTGTAGACAGCATATACACGGGTCTTGTTTTTATAACCATTCAGCCAGTCTATGTCTTTTGGGGGAGCGTTTAATCCATTTACATTTAAGGTAATTATCGTTATGTGTGTTCCTATTACCATTTTCTTAATTGTTTTGGGTTTGTTTTGTAGGTCTTTTCCTTCTCTTGTGTTTCCTGCCTAGAAAAGTACCTTTACCATTTGCTGTAAAGCTGGTTTGGTGGTGCCATATTCTGTTAGATTTGCTTGTCTCTAAACGTTTTAATTTCTCCGTCAAATCTGAATAAGATCATTTCTGGGTAGAGTAATCTTGGTTGTAGTTTTTTCCCTTTCATCACTTTAAGTATGTCCTGCCACTCCCTTCTGGCTTACAGAGTTTCTGCTGAAAGATTAGCTATTAACCTTATGGGGATTCCCTTGTATGCTATTTGTTGCTTTACCCTTGCTGCTTTTAATGATTTTTCTTTGTATTTAATTTTTGATATTTTGATTAATATGTGTCTTGGCGTTTTTGTCCTTAGATTTATCCGGTATGGGACTGTGCACTTCCTGGAGTTGATTGACTATTTCCTTTCCCATATTGTGACATTTTCAACTACAATCTCTTCAAATATTTTCTCAGTCCCTTTCTTTCTCTCTTCTTCTTCCGGGACCCCTATAATTCGAATATTGGTGTGTTTAATGTTGTCCCAAATTTCTCTGAGACTGTCATCAATTCTTTTCATTCTTTTTTCTTTATTCTGCTCTGCAGTAGTTATTTCCATTATTTTATCTTCCAGGTCACTTATCCATTCTTCTGCCTCAGTTATTCTGCTATTGATTCCTTCTAGAGAATTTTTAATTTCATTTATTGTGTTGTTCATCATTGTTTGTTTGCTCTTTAGTTCTTCTAGGTCCTTGCTAAACGTTTCTTGTATTTCCTCCATTCTACTTCCAAGGTTTTGGATCATCTTTACTATCATTATTCTGAAATCTTTTACAGGTAGACTGCCTGTTTGCTTGTCATTTGTTTAGTCTGGTGGGTTTTTACATTGCTCCTTCATCTGCTGTGTGTTTCTCTGTGTTCTCATTTTGCTTAACTTACTGTGTTTGGGTTCTCCTTTCCACAAGCTACAGGTTCATAGTTCCCGTTGTTTTTGGTGTCTGCCCCCAGTGGCTAAGGTTGTTTCAGTGGGTTGTGTAGGCTTCCTGGTGGAGTGGACTAGTGCCTGCGTTCTGGTGGCTGAGGCTGGATCTTTTCTTTCTCATGAGCAGGTCCGCATCTGGTGGTGTGCTTTGGGGTGTCTGTGATCTTATTATGACTTTAGGCAGCCTCTCTGCTAATGGCAGGGGTGTGTTCCTGTCTTGTTAGTTCTTTGGCGTGCGGCATCCAACACTGTAGCTTGCTGGTCGTTGAGTGGAGCTGGGTCTTGGTGTTGAGATGGAGATCTCTGGGAGATTTTCACTGTTTGATATTACGTGGAGGTGGGAGGTCTCTGGTGGACCAACGTCCTGAACTTGTCTCTCCCACCTCAGAGGCACATGCCTGATGCCCAACTGGAGCACTAAGACCCTGTCATCCACACAGCTCAGAAAAAAAGGGAGGAAAAAAGAAAGAAAGAAAGAAAAAAAATAAATTAAAATACAGTTGTTAAAATAAAAAATAATTATTAAAAAAATTTTAAAGTAATAAAAAAAAGAATGAATGAATGAAAGAAAAGAGCAACCAAACCAAAAAACAAATCCACCAATGATAACATGTGCTAAAAACTATACTAACAAACAAACAAACAAAAAGGACAGACAGAACCCTAGGAGAAATTGTAAAGGCAAAGCTATACAGACAATGTCACATACAGAAGCATACACATACACACTCACAAAAAGAGAAAAAGGAAAAAAATATATATATCATTGCTCCCAAAGTCCACCACCTCAATTTGGGATGATTCATTGTCTGTTCAGGTATTCCACAGATGCAGAGTTCATCAAGTTGATTGTGGAGATCTAATGCACTGCTCCTGAGGCTGCTGGGAGAGATTTCCCTCTCTCTTCTTTGTTTGCACAGCTCCTGGGTTTCAGCTTTGGATTTGGCCCTGCCTGTGCCTGTAGGTCTCCCGAGGGCGACAGTTCCCTGATTAGGCAGGACAGGGTTAAAGGAGCAGCTGATTTGGGGGCTCTGGCTCATTCAGGCCTGGGGAAGGGAGGGGTACAGAGTGCGGGACGAGCGTGTGGTGGCAGAAGCCTGCATGACGTTGCACCAGCCTGAGGTGCGCCGTGAGTTCTCCTGGGGAAGTTGTCCCTGGATCATGGAACCCTGGCAGTGGCGGGCTACACAGGCTCCTGGGAGGGGAGGAGTGGAGAGTGACTTGTGCTCATATACAGGCTTCTTGTTGGTGGCAGCAGCCTTAGCATCTCATGCTCGTCTCTGGGGTCTGCGCTGATAGCCGCGGCTCAAACCTGTCTCTGGAGCTCCTTTAAGCGGCGCTCTTCATCCCCTCTCCTCGAGCACCAGGAAACAAAGAGGCAAGAAAAAGTCTCTTGCCTCTTCGGCAGGTGCAGACTTTTTCCTGGACTGCCTCCCGGCTAGCTGTGGTGCACTTGCCCCCTTCAGGCTGTGTTCACGCAGCCAACCCCAGTCCTCTGCCTGCGCTCTGACCGAAGCCCGAGCCTCAGCTCCCAGCCCCGCCCGCCCCGGAGGGTGAGCAGACAAGCCTCTCGGGCTGGTGAGTGCCTAAGGGCACCTATCCTCTGTGCGGGAATCTGTCCGCTTTGCCCTCCGCACCCCTGTTGCTGTGCTCTCCTCCGAGTCTCCGAAGCTTCCCCACTCTGCCACCCGGAGTCTCCGCCCACGAAGGGGCTTCCTAGTGTGTGGAAACCTTTCCTCCTTCATGGCTCCCTCCCACTGGTGCAGGTCCCATCCCTATTCTTTTGTCTCTGTTTTTTCTTTTTTCGTTTGCCCTACCCAGGTACGTGGGGATATTCTTGCCTTTTGGGAGGTCTGAGGTCTTCTGCCAGCGTTCAG
Source organism: Mesoplodon mirus (assembly GCF_964341445.2). Classification (NCBI taxonomy): domain Eukaryota; kingdom Metazoa; phylum Chordata; class Mammalia; order Artiodactyla; family Ziphiidae; genus Mesoplodon; species Mesoplodon mirus. Next base: position 159,195,140 of record NC_138980.1, read on the forward strand.
TAGGTGTTCTGTAGGAGTTGTTCCACGTGTAGATGTATTTCTGATGTATCTGTGGGGATGAAGATGATCTCCGCGTCTTACTCTTCCGCCATCTCGAAGCTCGGATCCTCGGTTAGCATTCTTATTACTAATGCTTTTACCTATTTATGTGGTAAATTCTTTCTTTCTTTTTCTTGGCAGTTTTTTCTTTTTCTCCCAGGGTTTTTCTCTTGTTCTTTCAATTGAAACATATTCCTCTGCCTTCTACTTTTGCTCAACTTTCTCTGTCTGTATGAAAGTAAGTGAAACCATTACCTGTTGTGGTCTTGAAGAGGTGTCCATGTGTGGGAGTGTCCCTATACTGTCTCTGTGCCCAGTGGCATTGGTAGGAGAGCTGGATCTGATATGAACACAAGTCATGTCTTTCCCCAGGATATGCTGGCAAGTATCAACTCGGTAGTAGGTGGGGCTGAAGATGGAGGGGCTACAGCCAGAGCCAGCTGTGAGCAGGGGCTTCTTTTCTGCTTACTGGGCAGACCACCCTATGGGGGACGGGGGTGGGTCCCACGTTGCTGGTCAGAAGCCCTGAGGGTTTGGTTCAAGCTGACTCTTCTCTTTGAGTGTGTGCTCTCCCTTCTCCCTGCACTAGCACTGTTACCCCAGAGGGGGGCAGTGATGAGCAAGAGGGGCTAGTGCAGGTGGCTCAGCATGGATCTGGGCAGGGGCTGTGGCTGTGCTGGCTGCAGTCAGGAACCTGGGCTGATTCTGATGTGCTGCCAGTGTGAGCACCAGTGATGGCTGTCCCCGCCCTGCTCATATGCTGCTCCTAGTCTAAGCTACCTTTGTCCCTCACAGCTGAGGTTTCCCTCGGCCACAGCAGTCCTTGCCTCAGTGTAGAGCTGCACTGAGAAGCAAGCGCAGCCACAGTGGGCTATTGGTTCAGGCTGTGGTATGTGCTGGGCTGGCTGAGAAAAATCAGGCAGCATCCTGTGCAGTTTCAATTCTCCCTCTCTGCCCTGTCTCAGGAGTAACCAAGTATGTGTGCACTCCTCACTAGTGGGGTTCAGGCTTCCTACAGCCCTCATGTTAGTCCTGCCAGCCCTCCAGCCAAGGGAGCTCGTCTTCCTGGTTTTGAGCCCCAGGTCTGGGGTGCCCAATAGGTAGCTCAAACCAATCACTCCCCAGGGAGGATCTCTGTCTGTTTAATCCCCCTCCTCTTCTGAGTCACCTCCGAGGACAACCAACCTGATTGGTTCTCTTCCCTTCCTACTGAATTCAGCGTGGGTTTTTCTTATAACCTTGGTTGTAGAGAAGTCTTTTTGCTAATCTTCAGTTAGTTTTCAATCAGAATTGTTCCACATGTAGATGTATTTTATTTTTAAATGTAATACTGTTTATTTAACTTCAAAAACATTTCAGCATTCTAAACATACAAAAAAAAATATAACAGAGCATTGCAGATCATGTTTAGTACAGAAGGTTCTTGAACTTTCATCAGTGCAGTGGCTCTTGGCTTTGCTGACAATGAAGAGTTCTATGGTTTGTTTAAAAAAACAAACAGTTTAAAACTACCACACTTCAACTAAAAAGGATCCAAAACACTTCTCATGCCAGCTGACCCCCACCCCCACCACCTTTTCCACAGCTAAGAATGGCAGCGGGATGCTATGTCTCTATATACAGAAACAAGACAACCTGAAGCTAAATGGATGCCCACTGCAGTGTCCACAGGTCCAGCCCCACAGTGCACGCCCTGAGCTACGGCCCCTCCAGAAGGCATCGCTCCTACAGCCTCCATGCCAAGCAAGGAGCGTCAAGAGTGTGTCTCGGTTGCTTTGTTCTTTTTACAAACTATAGATATGTACAGTTGAGAACTCGGGATTCCTAGCCAATGACCATAGAGTTAACACACCACCTCAAAAATTAAAAAAAAAAAAGAAAATGCCAGAAACATCTTTAAATGCCTTGTCACACCAACAGCAAAGTGCACAGAGAAGAACATGAGAGCCTTTGCATTTTAAAAATGTTTGGAAATATGTACGACTTTGATACAGTTTCCGGGTGCTCCAGACACCCATGGCCACTTCATGTAAACCACTGACGATTGCTAGAGCACTTTGAAAGACTACGATATGATTATGATCCAACTGGGTAATTAAACCTAATTACCAGACACGTCTGGTAACAGACACGTCTCGGGCGAGACGTGTGTCAATCACGACGCTCCCTTCTCTAAGGTATTCACAAGGAGACAGATCAACAGTTTCTTTTTATTCATCCTCCTCCTCCTCCTCTTCTTCGTCCTTGTCTTCTTCCTCTTCCTCTTCCACCTTTTTCCAGGCAACGTTAGCAGGACCCTTGGTGCCATCATACTTCCCTTTAGACTTACACTCTGCGACATCCTTCTCGTATTTCTCCTTCAGCTTTGCTGCCTTGTTGATGTATGGCTGCTTCTTGCTGTCACTTAAGTTATTCCACATCTCGCCCAGCTTCTTTGCCACATCTCCAGTAGAGATGCCAGGGTTTGTAGATTTGATCTTGGGGCGGAATTCAGAACAGAACAGGAAAAATCCAGACGGTGGCCTCTTGGGGGCTTTTGGGTCCTTCTTCTTCTTGCCTCCCTTTGCTGGTCCATAATCCTTCATTTCCCAATCATAGCGCACTTTATCTGCCTTTGCCATTTCATCAGATTTAGACTTCTCTTTCCCAGACATTGTCTTCCACCTCTCAGGGCATTTCTTGGAAAATTCTGCAAAATTGACAGGAACCTCGGGGGTTTTCTTCTTATGTTCCTCTCTGCACGTCTGCACAAAGAAGGCATAAGCAGACATCTTGCCCTTTGGTTTCTTGGGATCATCTTTAGCCATCTTGACTGTATTGTTCGCTAGTCTGGGCAGTGCAGGGCAAGACGCGCGGCTCAGCGCTCCACAGCCTGGCACTAGCTGCCTGCACGAGAGCCGCCTGATTGGCCAGCGGGCTCCTCTGTAGATTTTTTTTTTTTTTTTTTGTGGTACACGGGCCTCTCACTCTTGTGGCCTCTCCCGTTGCGGAGCACAGGCTCTGGACGTGCAGGCTCAGCGGCCATGGCTCACGGGCCCAGCCACTCCGCGGCGTGTGGGATCTTCCTGGACTGGGGCACGGACCTGTGTCCCCTGCATTGGCAGGTGGACTCTCAACCGCTGCGCCACCAGGGAAGCCCTAGATATATTTTTGATGTGTTTGTTGGGGGAGGTGAGTTCCACATCCTCCTACTCCACCATCTTGATCTTCTCTCCTAAGTACCAATATTTTTTAAAAATGAATCTCTCAATTTTATCTTTTCTTAAATGTATTTATAACTAGTAATTTCTAGTTAAATTATTTATAATATTTGACCGAATCTCTCTTTCTTTAATCAACAGTCTCCTATAACCTTAATCTTGTTTCGGGAGTTTCTCTTTACATGCTAGTCTTAGAAGAAATTAGGCAGTCCCATGTTTCCAGCATCCATCCCTAATGGAGGTTGTATTTACTCTTATATCTCCCTTTCCTTACAGCTGTGAAGTGGAAGATATTTCTTCCTAACTCCCCATGTCTTCTCTTTCTTGCAAAAATTCTATATCACTGAGGCTTCCGCAGTAGTTCTATACCTTATTCACTACTTTCATCTCCAAACATTCTAGAAATTCCCATTATTTTTTGAAGACCTTAGTCTCTGGATCACACCTTTCTCCTTCAGCCCAGCAGCTGTTGGCCTCTAAATCCCTGTGTATCACTAGTATAAATCTTGGCCTCCAAATTCATGACTTCTTTCTCTCTTATGACCATTTTCTTAATTTCATTTTAGCCATCAGTCTCTATTATCTTCAACTCTGACCCCCAAAATCTCAAATGCAAATATCACACTCAATGACCCCAGTCTTCTCTCTGTCATAGTCCTTGCTCAATAATCTTACTACAGAAATTTCTCAATAACATCTTGATCTCAAATCCAGTGATGCTGCAGTTTCTCATTATTCTATAGTCATAGTTCATTCTTCCCTCTCCTTTGGTAGAGCTTGTGTTTCAAATGCATCATTATAATTGCTCATTTTCCACTATCATTTCACTATTCACATTTATACTTCCATTCTTGAGTCCATGGTCCATTATTTTATCACTCTCTTAAACATAACTTAAAAATCTCACCTCTTTCTTAATATTTCTGTAAAATACCAACCGTGATGAATTCAATAATTTATCTTCTCAGTACCTGCACTCAAGCACCTGAATGAAAATTGGGAGAATATCGCCTTTCACTTAAAGTTAATCATACCAAACATTTGATTTGGTTGACCACTTCCTCACCTTGAAACACTTCTCTTTCTTGGTTTTAAGACCTTTATTTTCTATCTAAACTCTACACATGTCATCTAGTTCCCCAAATGTCAGTACTATCTATGTTACAAAAAATTTCAATTATATGCCCCTGGCTCAAATTCCTCTTCTGAGTTTAGGCACGTCTAACTGACATCTTCACACGTGTCTTATAGGCGTGCCAAGATTAATATGGCCAAAAGTTAACTCTTTTTTTTCTTCTTTCAGTTTTATTGACCTGTAATTAACATACAGCACTGTATAAGTTTAAGGTGTACAGCATAATGACAACTTACATATATTGTATAAGCTAACTCTTGATTTCTCCCAAACTGAATCCTTCTTAAATATTTCTTATCTCACCAAATGGCACCACTGTTCTCTCATTTGTTCAATCCCTGTTTCTCTTCTCTTCCTCATCCCCCACATTCAATCCAGTGCCAGTTCTGTTGATTTTAATTCTAATACATACCTTGAAAGATATCATCCCAGCTCTCATCCCCTTTTGCTTAGATATGACTGTGGCAGCCTCTGACTTGCATTCTTCCTTTTATTGCTCCTCTACAACCAGAGCAATATTTTTATAGCATACATCTGATAATGACACTTTCCTTTATTCAAAAGCCCCTCCAATTTCACTTGGTCCTATGATTACTGAAACTGTTGGCCCCTGACAATTTCAACATCCTCACCTCCTTCTGTTTCCCCCTTTCAACTGCACTGACTTCACTTCTGTCCTTCAAACCTGTCAAGTTCTACATAGTGCTTTTGCAAAAACAATTCTTCCTTCAGGGCCTTTGCACAATCCCCTGTTTAGGGCTTTTGCATACACAATCTGCCCTTCCCTTTGCGAAGCTGTCTCCTTTTCACCATCATATCCTAACTAAACAGTGCCTCCTGAGACTGTGCTTCCTATCATATCTTAGGAAGTATGGCTCCCACTTCCAACCCAGTATTTTCTTTTTATGATGAAAACCTGCTCATTTCTTTTCTAGCACTTACACAAGTTTTAAATAATAGCATTATTTATTTGTTGATTATTGTTATTATTATGTGCTTTTCCCATTGTATTGAAAAATATCTATGAAGGCAGGGTCATATATTTTACTAATGATAGCATGCTGGTTTTAAACACAATGGTTGACATTTGATATTGGTTAATTAAAATATATTTGAATCATTAAATGAGTACATGTGTTTTCATAGAAAAGACATAATTGGTTAGTTGTATATAAGTAGTAAGACTCAGCTGACAGTTACTGGGCTTCACAGATTTAATATAGGACACCACATTTTACTTAGTGTCATTTACTTTAAATTTTAGGTATCTGTTTAGAATAAATTAATCCTCTTAGTACTGGCTTGGAATTCTTTAACTAAAAAAAAAAACTGAAAGCAAATGTTATAGATGTAAATTTCCTCCTCTATTAAAACTCTACTTGTTCTTTAATGTCAAATGTGTATTTCTTCTGCACTCTGAAAACTTTGACCACCTTTGTCTTCACTCACCTTTCCTCCTCTCAACTCTTACAGCTTTCATTCTCAGTAACGCTTATTCAGGACTCATATTCTGTTTTGAATTGTTGATCATATTCTGAAAAATTTATGACTTGACTCTAGAAGTAGAGTGTACTTATTTTCAAATCCCACAATTACTTTAGCACCCAGTAATTACTGACTGTCTAATAGTCAGGAAATTGCATCATCCATCATTTTATTTATGCTATTTATAAGTGCCATCTGAGATCACAATTATCAAGTTAAGTCAGTGATAAGTAATTTCACACACATGTAAATTCATATAATCAGGATAAGGATATTATGGGGAAATATCCTTTACCAGCCTTCAGATATTACCTTACCTCATTAGTCATCTTTCTATCTACAGCTGGGCTTCATGATTGAACAACAAACTTTGTTTCACACTCCATATCTATCAGTTGGTCATTGTTTTAGGGTAGTTGTGGTTTGAGAGGTCCAGTGGTACTCCTTGTGTTATATTTCAGGTAGTAATCCCTGCACAAATTCTGGCTCATAAAATGTATTCAACTAATCTTGGTTAAATAAATCATTTACTAGTATGTGACTTAAGATGCTTAATGGCATTGCTACAGCCACTGATATTACCACCAATAGCAGTAACAGCAGCAGCAAAAATCCAACATTATACATCATTTGAAATCACTTGTACTGTTCCTGTCTCCTCTAGTCTGTCAGAGAATAACATCAGAGAAAAACAGTGTGCATATTTCTTGGTCTTTTGATCACAACCTCAGTAATATTTCCCCAAGTCTGTCTGTTAATAGTGACATGCCTATACTTTGCTTCACCTGTGAAGAAGCTGTCTGAGAACTGATGGATCTGGACGAGAGGGTAGCCAATTAGGTAATGGCCTCCAGCAAGAGCGGACTCTGTAGAAGAGTCGCCTTTGAACTGTGTGGAGTTGAACTAAAGGGCACAGCTGTTACATAAATCAGAGAGAAAAGGACAGGGTTACACCTGTAGGTTGACTCAACAGCTATATTTTCTCTGCTCAAATAGTAGAGTAGTATAATGATAACTAATACAATACTCAGATTAATTAAGTAATCTTGACTTCAATTATTTAGATAACTCAAGAGAGTAGGGAATTATAATCAAAATTAAAGCATTAATTTCAGAAATGGAGACATTGCCCTAAAGGGTTTCTATCAGAAAATAACTCATAGGGAGTCTGTTATTAAGTGACTTAACACTTTGATGGCAAAGAACATTATCAGCAGGACCAGTAGCTATAAATTTAAAGCCAGGGATCTAATATCAAATTTATTAAGTAGATATAGAGAACATGTCACAAATAAGTTTGTAGATATCTTTCTCTAAGAAATTTTTTTCTAACTACTTGTTCGATTTCTGAACTTGGCTCTGACTTGATAAAAGGAACTGACTAGTCAGAGGAAAAGATGAGTCTGTGCCCAACTGGTCTTATATATTATTGTTAATTTTTTTTTTTTGCCATAACAGAGATCACCCATGCTTTATAATTTGTACAAAATAGTGTGCTGAAACTAGAGATGCACTATGGACAAAACCTCTTGCTACTCCCAAGTGTGTGTACATTTATCAGCAGGCATCTCAGAATCTATTTTTCTTTACTGATGTGCTTCTTTTGTCTTCAGAATAGCTAAAAATTAAATTAATTGCAATAGTGTTATCTTTTTTTTTTTTTTTTTTTTTTTTTGCGGTATGCAGGCCTCTCACTGTTGTGGCCTCTCCCGTTGCGGAGCACAGGCTCCGGACCCGCAGGCTCAGCAGCCATGGCTCACTGGCCCAGCCACTCCGCGGCATGTGGGATTCTCCCAGACCGGGCCATGAACCTGTGTCCCCTGCATCGGCAGGCGGACTCCCAACCACTGCACCACCAGGGAAGCCCAATCCTATTAATTTTTAAATTTAAGATGCCCACTTTTATTATGCTCATTTGTTCTAGAAAGTAAATTATTCTTTAAATTTTTAAATTTTCGCAGTAACATGATGCTTCATATACTTGGCATGTGAACACATATTCAGTACAATTCAATATTGAATATATTGAATTAATAATGGTATAAGATCAAACTAAGGAAATAAAGTAAAGGTATAAAATGAGCCCTTATTTGTGAATGAATTAATACAGATTACTTTTAGAACATTTTGGGTATGTTGTATCTTAGATATTGATGATTTGTACACGTATGGTGCTTTTTAGTTTACAAAGTACTTCTATAAACATTTTTCTTCTCCAGTAAGCCCTGTGGGAAGGGCTAGGCAGGTTTTTGTGTTTTGTTTTTTTTTCTCTTTTTTCCTTTAACATCTTTTTTGGAGTATAATTGCTTTACAATGTTGTGTTAGTTTCTGCTGTATAACAAAGTGAATCAGCTATATGCATACGTATATCCCCATATCCCCTCCCTCTTGCGTCTCCCTCCCACCCTCCTTATCCCACCCCTCTAGGTGGTCGCAAAGCACAGAGCTGATATCTCCCTGGGCTATGCAGCTGCTTCCCACTAGCTGTCTATTTTACATTTAGTAGTGTATATATGTCAGTGTTACTCTCTCACTTCGTCCCAGCTTACCCTTCCCCCTCCCCATGTCCTCAAGTCCATTCTCTATGTCTGTGTCTTTATTTCTGTCCTAAGCAGGTATTTTTATTACCTAAAAAGAAACTGAGTCACAGAAAGGTTATTTGATCACTTCACACAACTAATAGGTAGTGGAACCAGGATTTGACAGAACATAGAGTCACTCTATAAATACCATCACATTCATTTTCCCCTAACAGCCAACAGTATTGTCTATAAATACTCTTAATTGATTGACTGTTTTAGAAAGAAATACATTCCTTAAGATTTCATCAAATTTTGCCAAATAACTTGGTAGGTATTTCATGTGATAATTTGTGCAGTAACTTGTTTTTCACTAAACTGTACCCTCAAGATTTATCTCTCTGTATTTAAGTAGATATATGTTTCAAGGATTGTGTCTTCGGGCTTCCATCAGGGATAAGGGACAGCTGTCTGTGCATTAATGAAGCACAAAGGCTGTTTTCCATGAACGGAGGAAGAGATCATTGCTTTTCACCCTCATCCTTTGAACTATTTAATTTTACAGCCATCTGAGTCAACTTTTATTCTTTTAGCATGTGTTCTAGAATTTTAAAAGGAAAGAAGGCAGAAAAGTTCAACACCTAAGTAGACAGCTTTGTCAAATGTTACTCCCACATTGTTTTACAAGGTTCTTTTTGTTCTGTAGTAAATGGCAGTGTCTTTCACTGAAGGAGTAATTTATAAATATCTCCTTTTGCTTTAGACTTCTATGTTCCTTATAGAACTCTTAAGTTTGGTTCAGAATATATTTTTCCCTCTTGGGAAATAAGAGTAGAACATTTTGTTCTCTGATATTAACTCAATGTGTCGCTATTAAATAGATACTACAGAGGTGGAAAACGGACATGCAAAAATCATTCTTCAGGTTTCTTTCAACTTTTGAAAAATGGTGAGGTTAGAAGGAACATGATCTCTTCTGAGTTCTGGACGGGAAAGATATAAGGAGCAGCCCCTGACATTCAGAAGCCCGCCTGGCACTCACAGTTAGGTCATGTTATTCTCTAACTAGACATAAACTATCTCTCAGAATACCAACCTCAGACAGGGTTACTCTGAGATCATGATAAAAGGAGATAAAGCAAGGCCACTTCATAATTCTGCCTAAGCACAGACAAAAACAAGGTCACTATGCCACCCACAAAATATCAAACACCCCCTTACTCATCCAGAATTCATGACTGCTACTTCTTTATCAATTAGAATTTTATCTTCATTCTTGTCTCCTCTCCTTGTCAGTTAGGTTTGTTGAGATACACAATCATGGAAGTTCCCCTGTTTTCTGACAGCATGCAATCTTGTGTGAACCCCTGCTTCCTTAGATCCTCTTGCTCCAAATCAGCCAATCAAAACCAAAATCCAATAAAAGGTTCTTTTTAACCATCTCTTAGACACCCCATGATTCCCAACACAGTAAGTATTGAATCAAACCTGTCTCAACTAGAATTGTATCCCTGGTGATCTTTGGCTGCAGGACATTGACATATTTTTGCTTTGTCTCAGTTTGTTACTAGTTATTTGAAATTGAGCAAATTATTTAGGTACTCTGGTCTTGTTTTTCCTCTATAAAATGGAGATGTTTATATTTACCATAAGATTGTTAAGGTGTTTGTTGAGATAAGCAATTTAAAGTACGTTAATTGTGCTGTAACACAGGAATTAGTATTATTTCTCTCATTTCATAGTATTTTCTCCTTTTCCTTCTTTTTCAGATTTTCCCCAAATTCAATCATAATAATCTTCTCAGTTGTTTGATCTATGATTTGTAACTCATATGATTTTTAAAATCTACAAATGAAACCTTCCTTTCGGGAATTCCCTGGCAGTCCAGTGGTTAGGACTCTGCACTTCCACTGAAGGGGGCATGGGTTCTGTCCCTGGTCAGGGAACTAAGATCCTGCATGCTGTATGGCACAGCCAAAAAAAAAAAAAGAAGAGAAAAAGAGACCTTCCTTTGAACTGTTTAATTGGGAATCAGAATTTGGACAATGGGTTCAGCAGGTTTATAACCATTGTCCTGACTTTGCTTTATTATCACCATACTTGAGAAAAAACTCTGCTGCCCTTGGAAATCATTTATTGACAACCCTGAGTTCCAGGGTGTGAACTGGGCAATGTAGACACAAGTGAATTAGATGTCATCCTACCATCAAATAGCACATGTTCATCTCCAATAATATGCCAACTATCAGCCATACTAATAGTTCTTAAATATGTTTCTAATCCAATATGTCTGGTGTTTATGACACAGTCCTGTAGTCATAGTGCTACACCAAGCTTCTCATTTGGTGAGATGGGATTCACTGACAAATTGGATAATAAATCCAGAGGCTAATCCAATTCAAATACACCCTCAAAATACTTAAATAGAAATCTAACAGATATAAAAGGAGGAATTGAACAAATTCTGCATCCACTGGGAATTATAATAGAAACTATAAATTAAGCAGGAAAAATAATGAGAAGATTTGGATAATTTGAACAACACAAGAAACTATCATCTTCATTACATTTGTGTGTGTGTGTGTGTGTGTGTGTGTAGCTTCATCCAATAAACCAAGCAAAATCATAGTTTCTAGACATATGTAGAACATTTACAGAGTTTGACCCCATCCTATCCCATAAAGGAAGTCTTAAGAAATATCAGAGAATTGGTAATACATGGACAACCTTCTCTGGCCAAAATTTAATAAAACTAAAAATAAGCAATGGATTTGGAGGCTTTCAGATTCTCTTTTCCAAAACTCAAGGGATCTCTGGCTTTGTGTAGCTCTTTGGAACCCTGTGCCACTGCCGTTGAAGTCAAAAGCCAATGACTTTAAGAACTCAGTATGTGATGACGCTTCATCCCTTTGCTTTTTCATCCTTCCAAAACTTCCCCAACATCTACTGCCTGGAAGATTGCTTAAAAAAACATTAAAAAATAAAATAGAACAGATATAAACCAATAGAAAAGGCAGTAGACCAGTGTAAGCAGGCATAAGCATAGCTTTGGTTGACAGAAAGAGTTAGATAGTATTCTTGGGTCTGGTATGACTAGCGCAAGAGTACTGGGTAGGAAGAAATAGGGCATATGATTGAGCGTAAAGAGAGCAACCAAATCAAGCAGCTTTGGGAAAATTTACACAGAGAAGTTTAGACTGGAAGCAATGAACAATGAGCAAAGACTTTGTTTTCTGAAATTATAACACTGGGTTCTTAAGAAACTCAATTGGACAACTGTATAGACAGCACTTCAAGGAGGAGAGACAGAACTTGGAGAAAGCACATTTATGAGGTGATAAATGCTTGGTACCAAAAAATGTCAGAGTCAGGCCAGTGGGTAACTAAACGATAGTATGCACCAGCATAAGAAACCAGTGTTCTGGTTATTGCTTCTAGAGTGGTGTTCTCAAGTTATCCCTAATAAATATTTCTATCTGGGCTAAGTGATTTAATGAGAGCAAGAAGTTCATATACCAGTGTACAAAGAAAAGTGAAAAAAGAGAGGAGCTCAGTAGCAAAAAATGACTGAGGGAGTGATTTTATAATTGATGAAGATATGAGTACCACCGTGCTTACCACCTCCACTTCTCACTCTGCCAAAACACACTGGCAAGTGCGAAAAAATGATAATCCAGGAAGATAAATCCGTTCTTTCATCCATATAAGAAAAAACTGAGAGTGATGCTAAAGGGCATTTTGAATTTAATCCAATCCAGCTATAATCTTACATTTTATAAGCTTCCACTTGGCATAAAGAGCCCCAATGTTGATATACAAGGAGGAAAGAAGGGAAATAATACTTTGACAGCTTTTTTCCCCTAGTGTTTTCTTTCTTATACCATTTCCCTTACGACTTTTTCTTTATCTTTATATTTGAGTTGGGGAAATTAGTATGAAGATGAATGAAAAAATGCTATCATGCCTTTTTTGTTGTTGTTCTGATATATCTAAAAAAAAAAACCGGTACTGATGAACCTAGTGGCAGGGCAGGAATAAAGATGCAGATGTAGAGAACGGACTTGAGGACACGGAGGGGAAGGGGAAGCTGGGACGAAGTGAGAGAGTGGCATGGACATATATACACTACCAAATGTAAAATAGATAGCTAGTGGGAAGCTGCTGCATAACACAGGGAGATCAGCTCCATGCTCTGAAACCACCTAGAAGGGTAGGATAGGGAGGGTGGGAGGGAGGCTCAAGAGGGAGGGGATATGGGGATATATGTACACATATAGCTGATTCACTTTGTTGTACAGCAGAAACTAACACAACATTGTAAAGCAATTACACTCCAATAAAGATATTAAAAAAATTAAATATCTTGGAAAAGGTTAAAATGACTAATTTTTCTTTAATATTGAAGCAGTATGGATTTTAATTTAGTTTTTATTATATATTGAAATAAATTCCACTCAAATAATGATTTACTTAAAATTCAGGACACTAGATATTTTTGGAAATAATTTTATACTCTTAATTAATTACATGTATAATTTATTATATTATAGATGCATAAAATAAAAATACAACCCCATTGATTCAATCATGTATAATAACATAGAGTGATTCAAAGAAATTTTGAGCTCTGTGTTTTAATTCAATATCCTTATTTACAGTATAAATGAACATTTAGTAAAATTTTACTGTACAATCATCGAAATAACTTTTCTTAACAATATATTTCATGTAGTTTTTTTATTACTCTTCTTACTTTAATCTAAAATTTCACAGAAGTGTAATTTAATGCACATTTTAAATAAAAATGTATTTTCATAACTATTGTAGCTACTAGCTACAAAACACCTCTGAGCACCTTCATCAGAACAGAGCTCCCACATCATAACTAGCTCAATAAAACTGGTTAAACATTTACTCAGGAAATAAATAAAAACCAATTCTGCCTTCAGTTAAAAAAAGGACAGCCTGAGGTATGCAGATGATCAACAGACTCAGCTGTCATTTAAAAAATGTTCAGATACTGAAATTTCATTTAGTTACCTTTTGAACTTTGATAGTATTTTATAAATCATAAGTCTGTATTAGTCAAGGTCCCACCAGGAAAGAGATGACACAATCAATTGAGTAATTAAGGAGAGTTTAATAAAGGGACTACTTCCAAAGTCATGGACAGGGTTTAGAGATACCAATAAGGTACTGTGAAGTTCCCTGGGGCTAACAACTGTTTGAAGTCATGTTTATCCCAAGACTTGAAAGGACACCAGGACGGAGTGGTTCCCAGAATAGAGAGAAATGGAGAGGGTCATCTGACAGGAGCTGTGGTCTTTGGTAGTAACCTGTCAGGGAGGAAGCATGGAGAATAAATACCCAAATTTCATTCTCCTTTCTACCCTGTGGTGCTTCCCATTGACTAAAGTCATAAGTAAGCCTCAGTGCGTGGGACCCTGTTGATGCACTTTGTACTAGTTAGCTTTACCTGCAAGACACAGAGCTAAAGGAGGAAGGACTGAAATTAGGTATGGGAGAGAAACAGAACACAGCCAGCTTATGGGCTCAGAAGGATAATTTAGGCATTCACTCAGAAAATGTTTATTGAACATCTGTTATATACTATGTATTGTGCTAAGCACTGGGGCCAAAAATATGAACAGACCATAATTCTCACAAGTAGAAAAACAACCTGGGTTTTTTTTCCCTTTTTCTTTTTTCCTTTTTTTGAAACATACAGATTAAAAAGGGACAAAGGAAAACAAAAATAGGAAAAAAATCACTATAAAGAAAAGATATTATGAAGTATAAGATAGTCACTCGTAGAAAAAAATATAGTAAGAACTACTTTGCATCCCAGCCTCCATCTGCCTTGAAAGATAAAGGCTTGTAAAAATTATTCTGGACCTAAAAATTCCTATAAATGAATAGTAGGCCCAAGTTATATGAGGAGGCATAGGGAATTGATTCATGCTTAATAAACCCTGCAATTAATAAAACCTTGTTCCTCGGCTACTCCTTCCTCTGGGGAGCTCTCAGTATTTTACAGCCCTTGTCAAAGAAACCTTATAACTCCTCTGTGTTATAAAGAATGGAATAAGTGTGACAGTGGGGTGGGTATATTTTTCTTCCTCTTCTGTCCCTGGGATCCTTTACCAGGGAATCAATGCTTTGCAGCTCTATCCTTTGGATTTTATACAGCTACTAACGGGTAGCTTTTCTCTGCCTGCAGTAACTCTGCCATGGTTGCTGGAGATCATACATCATCCAGTGGTTAATTTTTAAAATTAATTCAAAGAATATTAACTAAGCTTTCATATTTTTGACCAAAAAGATAAATAAATAAACACCACCTTCCTTAGTTTTTCTTTGACCTTAAGTTTAATTCTGTACTTGATAAAATGTTCTGTGGTGCATATCTAGACTGAGTGTGACATAGACAATGGTGACAAAAATGACCCATTTAATAATTGATTGTTTTCTTATTCTACTCTCAATTGCTTAAAAAAAGACCTGACTGCTTATGCACATATTCTTGGGATTGATTCATATGGGTTCATAAAGCCATTGTGAGTTTCTTTCAGGCCACTGCTTATCTAGCCTCTGCTATAAATGTCACTGAGACTCGCAGCAGAAGCAAGAGGATGCCCTTCCCAGCCAGGCAAGACACCTTAGTGTTTTGTATTCCTGAAACTCTGACAGATGGATGAAAGTTCCCCATTAGGAAATGAGATAACCTAGATATCAACTGGGATTTCCTGACCCCTTGAGACTCACCTGGACATCTGTTCATGCCTAATGGAAGCCAAAGAAGTCCTCAAGCTTCTGCACTTTGAGGGGAGGGTGGTGCCTGTGTTTTCCAGGTCCCTTCTACCTCTCATTTCCTTCTTTTCTGACATATAGTCATTGTAATGGCATTTATGCAGACATGAAGCAGACTCTACCCTAACTCCCCCCCCAATATGCACCCCTCTTCAAGAGTTGTAAAATCGGAGAAGTGTGAGAAGATAAAAGGTCATTTATAGTGGAAATAACTTCAAATTGAACCCTGGCACTTTAAAATATTAGTCTCTCCATTTCCAGAAAATTTCCACTGATACTCCCAGTCTAAGGACCTCTGCATCTCAGCTTCTTTCTTGCCCACCCATCTGCTTCCTTCTCTCTGCATTTCCCTCTGTGTTCTCCTCCTTCCAAAGAGAGATTAAAACTCATCTCCTTGTCTTAGGCAGGCTTGTTCATCCTTTAGCTTTGTTGTGGCTTCTCCTACAAAGACCCATATTCTCAGGATCTTACAATACCAAATGCCTTATCAAGGTTCTTCCCCAAAGAAAGACCTATTCTCTCTCTAAAGAGCAAATGGATACTTATTAAGGTAATAGCATTTTCTACTTTGCCATGGTGGAACATATACTTCCTAACAAGATAACCTAGTATTTCCTTTTCTTTTCCTGTAATCTTGAGAGATGAAGAACGAATTCTGCTTACGTAATAAAGTAATTACAAATTTGGCAGTTGTGTGTTTTTGACAATAGAAGTGCATTGTTTCACAGAGTACTGATAGTATCATTTGAAACTCTGAGTACATACATAGTGCTTTGGCTGGTGAGTTAAGTACAGTCTTGCATAGATATGGGAACCAAGTAGGAAAATATAAGATGTGCTAGGATTAAGTTGTATATTTTCAGATTTTTTTCTTTGGTTTCTGAACCTTGAACAGCAGGACAGGTGATATGATTTTTAAAGACCTGAGAAGATCAATCCTAATTTTCTACATTATTTACAAACCAGCTTTTGGATATCTAAAATCCCTTTCAACCAAAGTTTGCTCTCCTGAGAATAAGTAATACTAAGATAGGACCACAGGAAATATGCATTGAACATCTGAAGGGGAGGGGAGTGAGTGAGAAAGGGAAGGACTGCAGTCACCTAAGCTAAATCTTAGCTGTGCTAGGAAAGCAGCAAAAGAGAAGGCAGGATTGATGCCATTAAAGTGACTTCCTGGTTATGTCTCTGGCCTTTACTATTCACAGTATGTATTAAATTAAGAAGCTCAGTGGTTGGAGGCAAAGTGGATGTCACATGAGTTTTGTATCTTAGAAGAGAACATGGGACAGGGCTCAAGTTCAGATCTATTTCAGTGTTATGAGTGAAAAAACAAAGAAAAAGAAGATATTGGGGTGTAGAAGACTTATCAGGGTCGAAGAGAAAGTAGATGGAAGTTGGAAGATATTCTTTTGTCATTTATGTTCCAGTACTCTTTTAATTTGATTTAAAATGAATAATTTACCTCATGAACAAAAATGGTCCAGATTCCAAGATGTACTCCAGATTATAACAGCTGCAAATGAAAAATATCAAGATGGTACCTACAGATCAGGACAATGGACAGCATCCGCTAAGGACATCTTTGACAAGGCTGGGGAGCTCCTCTTAGAGGTGTTTTGTTTTTCTTTTCTTTTTATTTAATATTTACGATATTGGCTTAGTTTCAGTTACACAGCATAATGATTCAGTTTTTTGTTTTATTTTGTTTTCAGAAAATATCTTAAATATATTCAGAGTCAAGGCCTCTCCCGGTACGATTACACTGTTATAATCTTGCCACATGGCTTCCCAGAGTAAAGCAAAACAAGCTGTATTTGAAGAGATCCTTACAGACACTGTTTGGCTGACCATATTCAGCATATAGTTTACATACAGATCAATAAAGATTGAGTTCCAGTTGAATCTGAGTCCTGGCTTCTAATGGTTTCCTCTAAATTATAAGCGGATCACTTTTGCATCTTCCTAACTGAATCAGGGATTTTAACTTATTTACTTTCACAGAGTATGACCTAGGAGTACAAATGCTCACCTAACTAAAAGCCTAGTGGACCACTTAGCAGAAAGCTTTTTCCCCTCCTCATGCCTACTTATAGAAATCCAATAGGGCTTTGCTACCCCAGCTATCACGAGCTGCTCTGAGTTTTAAAAGGTTGTCTTTGTCTGTTTGATAACATCTGCTCCACACTCTGGTCATATGGTAGCCCTTAGGAAACAGTTCTCTAAGGCAGAAGCATATTTCATAAGATTCATATGATTTACAAACAAGAAATTTAAGTTCTAATTAGTACTTTCAGGGTGATTCATGCAAAAGAAAGATTTCCATTTGCATGTCAATGAAAACCTGCTGCCTTAGAAACCCTTGCTAAACTATGTAATTAATCTTTGTACATGAGGAAGGATTTATTTTTCTTACTTCCAATTCTCAGGAACAGATTCAGACAGCCTTAGTGTCTTAGATATTTAAAACATCCGTGATTATTGCACCATGAGGTTTTAGGTTTGGTATGTGGTGTGAGGAGAGAAAAACATCTAGTCCTCAAAGAGTTCCTTTTCTTTTGCTATAATAGCCCTATTGTTTCTCTCCTCCTTCTCCCTTCCTCCTACTTTCCTCTCTCTTGTCTTTTCCTCCTCTTCCTTTCTCCTTCTGCCTTTCCTTCTCCAGCATTGTATTTCTCTTTTAGAAATATTTAGGACCAGTGCTTGCTGGGTGGTAACTTTGATTTGGTTAGCTCTTATATTAGGATTACTCATTTTCACACTGTGCAATTATTAATTAAAAAATGCTTTATTTTAAATTTCTTTCAAATTTTAACTAAATGCTACCATGATAATTGGATTTCTAATTTTAGATATTACATTGTTTTTTTAAAAGTTGGCTCCTTTGTCCAATAAGCTGATTCAGTGGAAAGAATTAATACACAACTGGAACCTGAGAGATATTTGTAACAGTAAATAAGAGGTACTTAATTCCTTAGGTTAGATGCATATAATGCTTGTGAAAGAAGTGATTTTATATATATATATATATATATATATATTTTATTTATATATATATATTTATATTTATTTATATATATATATATATATAAAATCACTTCTTTCACAAGCATTATATGCATCTAACCTAAGGAATATCTCTTATATATGAGTTCCGTCATTTCAGTATACCTTCTTTTGGAAGACCAGAATTACCCTTTATTTTTTTTCATAGTATTTTTTAAATTTGGGATTGTGTATCATTCAAACTAGCAAGAATGAAAGTTCTCCCTTCCCATGACCACATTGATTCTGGTCTGATCTAAGTTGAGTTAATCAGAGTTTTTCTTGTGATTTGTGCTGGAGCTCTCAGGAAACATACAACATGTAGGACTGGGACCAGCAGTGGTTACCTTACTGACCTAGGGAAAGATTCTATCTAAAAGCAAAGCTAAACAGAGGCAGGTGACGTTGGATGAGAGCAAGAAAGGAGACTGAGAGAGCTGATGCCATTGACTGCATTCCTGGAGGTTTACACGTGGAAGGTACTATATATATATATATATATATATATATATATATATATATATATATATATATATATATAGTGATGGAATGTATGACTTTATTGGACAAAGAACAGCCAAAAAAATTAGGGAGGAAAAATGGAGCATGGCACATCTGGGACTTTAAATGTTTGTAGTAGCTGAGGTTTCAGGGTGCTGGTTGTTTAGTGGCAGGGATGAGCTGAAAGTATATAAGGGACTGATTATGAGAAGGACCTTGACTGCCAAGTTAAGGAGCTTGGATTTGCTCCTGAAGGCAATAAGGAGCCATTAAAGGCATTTAAGCAGGCATCTGACATGGCTAGATTTGCCCAAAGCTGATCTGTGTTGAGGAAATATGTAAAGTTGGAATAATTTTTAAATATCAACATTGCTGTTTCCATTCAGAAGCATCAAATCAATAGTAGGAAAATTTGAAGGTCTAAATCTAACTCTTAAAAATCAATTAAAAAAAACAACTGTGAGTTTATCTCATCATTTATGATATTATAAAACAGTGTGGAGACATTGTTATGAATATATCAATTTGATCTTAGAGATTACAGTTATATTATAAAAGCTAAGCTAAATTAGCAAATGAAAAGCACTACAACTGCTGAAATCTGAATCAGTAGAAATAACTAAATTTAGAAAATAGAAGAATTAACTTTAGAGTGAGGTACTACAATGGGAATTACTTTGGTTCTATTGTTTCAGAATAGATAGGCATATTCAGAAATCAATTAATCCATAAATGTGTAAATATTCTGTATATTTAAGATAATACAAACTGTAATACCTGTATATCAAGTGCGCTCAAATTTAAATAATATTTTTATATTAATATACAGTGCTTTTCAGTGTGAAAAGTTCTTTTTTATCTATGTTTGCTAATCCCAACATCTCTGTGATTCAGGCTCTGCAGCTTACTTTACAGATAAGGAAACTGAGGCTCAAAGATGGTAGTACTAATGTGCTCAAGGGCACACAGAGAATCTGGCCAAACTGAGATTTGTATGTGTCTGAATCTAAAGCCCAGGACTTTTTGGTTTGTTTTTGCTTCAAATACTATATTCCTTGCTTTTCAAGACAGCATAACAGCTGACCAAGGGCAGCCAGCTCACTGAGTCAGGAATTACGTGTCTACCCTGTACGGTGGATGCTCGGAGTGAGTCTGGCACAGTCTAGTGGAACCAGAGCCTTGCACTACTCTTCTGCAAGTGAGCCTTGTCCTTAGGCTTTTGATTACAGTATCTGGTAATACTGCAAATTACTGCAGACACTGCAGTATTACTGCAAATACCTCTGGTATTTCAGTTCCCTGGAGGAGAGTAATCTTGCGCTTGATCTTTCGCCCTTGAGTCTTTTTTCTCTTTTACTTCTCCTTGCCAGCCAAGATAAAGGTTAGAATCTCTTCTCAGTATTAATGTGACTAAGCACCCAGTTCACGAGTGACTACATTCCTTCCGATGGGTTGATAACCAAGTATCAATATTTTTCACCCAACTTGAAGCATTTCATTGTCTGAACTCTTGCTGTAGACTTGATTAGGTAAGAATGCCAGTCTAAATCAACATGGGGCCACACAGGCTTTTGGATGCTGGATTTTCACTTAATGCCTGTTCCCTCAGGGATGAGTACTTAGAGCTCCTGGATGCCACCATGTCTTTTGTGTTTTGGTGCCAGCAGTACCTCTTCTCTCTGTTGCCTGGCTAACTCCTACCCAGTCTTCTACTCTCAGCTCACACATTTCCTTCTCCCCAAACCTTTCCAGACAGCATTAGTGTTAATTTAGGTTTTGCTTCTGTGAGTTCCCACTTGTATTACAGTGGATTTCACATTGTATTGCAAATGTCTATTTCTCAGACTCAGCAATGTCTTAGATGGAGGGCCTGTGTTTTCGTCTTTTTAGTTCCAGGGCCATTTATAAAGAGTCTGGAGCCAATGAATGTCTGTGGGACTAAAGACTGACTGCCTGAGTGAAAACAATGGGCCTTTGAAATGATGAAAAAACAAATAAAATCCCGAAATATATGTCTTACATGTATAGACAATTTCTATGAATAACTTACGCTTTTGGCCTTTAGAATTATTGGAAGAGCCTCTTGGTGGACATGCACTAGGAAACACAGGCAAAGAGAAATGAGCTAATATTTATTTAGGACCTTGTCCTAGGACTGATTAGAACTGGCTTATGTATATGTTATCCCATTTAATCTTTACAGTAATTCCATAGGCAAATATATTCTATCTCTTCCTTTTATGAATGAACTAAGTTTTAAAGAAGTTGAATTACCTTCCACTAAATTCTAACATTTAATGAGTAAAAATGGGACAGAATCACAGGAGAGAAAGCTCAAAAGTGTGATAGACTTAAATTCTAAAACTTGCTCTGCATGTAATGTCTAAAATTTGGGGTATTTATTCTCCCTAAGATTCTTCTGTGTATATGCACATTTGTGTATATGGGCACATTTGTGTGTATGAACCATGGACCTGAGAATGCCTGATTATGAGTTTGTTGCAAGGATAAATGAGCTGATACACATAAAGTGTGGCCAGATGGTGATTATTCTGCTTTCAAAGCCCAATAATTACTGAGTACTATACAGTCTTCTCTCTTCTCACTATACTAAGCTTTCCTCAGAAAAAGCAAATCACTGCCGTATTATGGGTATCAGTGAACAGTTTGGGTCTTCATTAGCTGAAAAGTGGGCAAAGGAACATCCTCAAACCATTCCTGAGGGATTTTACTCCTAAGATGTTCCTTGAGGAATGATAGCAGTCCAAGGCAGACCTAGAAATGAGCTCCTGTCTGTAATGCTCCCAGGAAGATCCAACCCTGGGACAATGCTTGGGACAATGTCTCATCCACTGTAGCCTGACATGTAGGACATCTGACTACATTGGATCATGTTCGAATTGACTTCATTGTGGTCTCTGTGTACTGGCCATTGCTTTAGCTATTTGTAGTTCTCCAGAGCAAAGGATCCAGCAAGGAGTACTCAGCATTTCCAGGCACCCTGCTAGTGTAGAGCTGATGAGATCCATCTGAGGGATCTCATCATTACCCTTTATTTTTGGAGGGTAAGGACCAAGCCCAGGGCTTGGATAGCTCTCTTCTATTTCTTTAGCTCCCCTCACCCACAAAACACCAGCTGACTAACTCACTGAGGTAATCCACAAAAAAGAAAAGGAAAAAAAAATGCCTATCTAGTACATATGACATGGAAATACTGCCTACATGTGGAAAAAGTTTAAAAAATGTGACAAAGTAATAAAGTCTCTTTTTATAAATTGGAGAATATTCATCAGAGAAAGTTAAGGGGAAAAATCAAGGGAGATAAAAACATTTCTCTGTCTGTAGGGGCTGTCAAGGCATTGTGCTTACAGATGCTACATTAACTGTCTAAAGCATGCTCCTGTGCTTCTGAAGGCAGTAGAAGCTTTCAGGGCCAAGTGGAGCTGCACTTCACAGATCCTCTTAATGAAGTCAGTGTGAGCCCCCTGAATAGAAATGCCTCAAAGGATGTAGAATGGAATGAGAATCAGGTTCACCCAAAATGATAAAAACCATACAGATGAAGTAAAAGAAATTTTACCTTAGAGCATTGACAAAGATTGTCTCAGCTCCCTGGGGAGCTCAGTCCTGTGTTGGCAGCATTTATGGTAGAATTTCCTTCGTGGAACTTGGCTTTCAAAAAGCCGCCAAAACTTGAATCAAAGGGTCTTGTGAAAACAGAAGTTGGCATTTTTTAAACTTTATGAGTTATTAGGGAAGTCCCCTCAAATGAAATTAACTTTAGATCATGGAAAACAATGGCAAAAGCCTATAAAGCACAATTCATGTACTGCAAATGAGCTAAAATATAATAGTTAACTCATTGAGTGGGTGGAGAGGGTTTAAGAATTACTTTTAGAAGGGCTAAAAGAGTTCAGAAGTATTTATTAAAAATATCTTATTTCATTGCAGGAAGATCTCTCCCTGCTCTTATTGAAGATTTGGCTCTGTTAGTCATGATTTCTTACCCTTACGTACAATCTATGATTCATTTTTTTTATAACACTCTGTTTTATGAAAAGCTTTTTTTTCTCTTCTTTTTTTAAATCCAATCTTACCTGTGATTAGTCCTGCCCTACTTTCCCATGTCACCTTCAAAAAAGTGGTAAAGCCTAAGTTTCCTCCAAAAATAGACATTATTTGAGTCTCCTTGTTCTATAGCTGTGGTGTCATTAGGGACTTCCGTGGCAGTGCAGATACTAAGAAGAAATATGTCATTCGGTTCTGAGGTCAGCCTAGTTTAGGGAGGAAAGAGCAATCTGGTGATGAAACACCCTACAAAATAATATCTCTGATTGAATTCACAGAAAGCTCGCTGGAATTAAAAGACACCACCAATACTTTTTTTCCTGCTAACCAGGGCTGTATCTATCTGACCTAGATTATCAGACTGTGAAAAGTGGATATGAGTCCTCTGCAAAGTAAAGTCTTAAGATCTTGGGACTGAAAAGAAGCTTAAGAGCTTCCTATTGCAACACTTCTAATTCTTGGATCTGTCTTCAATAATTTCTCCAGCTGGTTCTCTAGTCTTTTTATATAGATTTCTAACAAAAAAACCTAGTAGTCATGGGAATGTGAGCTCTTTGAGGGCATGGGGACTGCTTTTTTTTTCTCCCCCACTGTTATCTCTTGAGTCTAAACAGTACTTAGTATCTATTATAACCTTACTAAAAATTTGATGAATGAATGAAAGAATGAAGGACCACTCTGAACTACTCTTAACTGCATAGTAATTTTGGCATAAAAACATATATGTGACCCACTTTCTTTCTACTCCTTCTCTAGCCATCCCTCCTTTACCCCTTCCTCCTCCTTTCCTTGTGTGGCTGGCATAGAAATCACCTATCCTAGAAACAAGAAGCTAACACTTAGCTGTGTGTACACCCAAGGTAACTTCTTATCTGTTCTTGTCATTAATGTGTTTAAAGAAGACTAATTTAATACAAATTAAGGGGTCACTAGCTAGGTGACCCATTTTACTTAAGTTCTATGTGTCTCAGTTTTTTCATCTGTAAAATGGAGATAATAATTGCATCTCCCTGAGATGTTTGTGTGAATACCCAGTGCCATATTGTATATAAAGTACTTCAGAATGGTACCTGACATATAGTTGGCACTCAATAAACATTAGAAAGTTGATGCCTTATGAAATAGTGTTTACTACGTTTATTCATCTTTGACTATTCTGGTTATTTCTCACTGCATAACAAATCACTGCTTTCATTTTTCTGTGCATTGATTGAGCTCAGATGTATGATTTTCACTATGGTTTCTCACATGTGTAAGTGAGGACCCAGAGACATCTGAATACTTGCCTGAATTGGATGTCTAAAAGGGCACACAACATTGCTGGCAGCTGAAGCTGGCTGTTGACTGGGAGCTCAGCTGAGACTATCAATTAGAGTGTCTACACTTAGCCTCTCCAGGTGGTTTAAGCTTCTCTAAGCATGATGGCTAGGTCATGAAAGGGATCATCCCAAGAGTGAGCATTACAGGTGACCCAAATAGATGTAGAAAGGCTTAATATGCCTTAGCCTCAGAAGTTACGTGCTTGCAGCTTCTGCCATATCCTGTTGATCCAAGCAGTCACAAGGCTTGCCTGGATTCAATGGGGTGGATAGATTTCACCTCTTGAGTGCCAGAGTGACAAGGTTACATCACAGAACAGCTTGTGAGAGAGAGAGAAATTGTTGCCATCTTTGGAAAGTTTCATCAGCCACATTGACTATCAAGTTTTTTCCTTTATATTTGAGATTAAATTCATTTCTTTATTATTTTTCTTCTGAAACATTTAAGGCCATATAGAAAAGTTTCAACCCTCAAACCCTCTTTTTATATGCTAACCTTTCAAAAATCTGCAGATTATTTAGTGGCTTTAGCGAACATTTTCTGGATTAATATTATAGATGCTTCAATTTTTCTGTAGAAAAACATGGTTTAATAATCTTTTGATACTGATATTGTTCTTAGGAGTTGAATGCGGTGACTGAAATAACTTTTAAAAAAGTGGTTAAAAGCAATATACCAGTCATGGTTTGTCTCATTACATTGAGTTAAATAGCGTAGCTGGCCATTTGTTTCACTCTTTTACCTTCAGATCACCCAACAAAAAGACATTTGAATTAAAATAATTCACACTATGTGTTACTTGGTTATTCATATCCATATCTCTAGTCTATCACAGTCCCAACATAATAATGTATAATATTTTATAGTCCTCAGTGGCTCACATAGCATTTTCACATGCAATATCTCACTTGATCTTTATAATGCAACTGTGTTACCTAAGTGTATGGTATTTCTGTCTTCCCATGAAGGTACTGAAACTCAGAGAGGTTAAAAGTTTTTTTCCAACAAGGGAGTGGGGATTCGAGTTACAGGTATCCACTCTTTGCAAGTTTAAAAATATTCATTCAGTTATCAAATTTCTTTTTTTAATACATTTTATTTATTTATTTTTGGCTGCGCTGGGTCTTCATTGCTGTGTGCGGGCTTTCTCTAGTTGTGGTGAGTGGGAGCTACTCTTTGTTGTGGTGCACAGGCTTCTCATTGCGGTGGCTCCTCTTGTTGTGGAGAACGGGCTCTAGGTGCATGGGCTTCAGTAGTTGTGGCTCGTGGGCTCAGTAGTTGTTGCTCATGGGCTCTAGAGTGCAGGCTCAGTAGTTGTGGCTCATGGGCTTAGTTGCTCTGCGGCATGTGGGATCTTCCTGGTCCAGGGCTCAAACCTGTGTCCCCTGCATTGGCAGGTAGATTCTTAACCACTGCGCCACCAGAGAAGCCCCTCATTCAGTTTTCAAATTTCTGATTCTTTTCCTTATAGAAATCAAAATTAGTATAGGTCCAACACTCATTCCCAACATCTGTCATTTGGCTAACACCAATATAGTATCTAGAAAAGCTGTAATTATTTTCCCAGCTTCTCTTGTAACTAAGTGCTACCTTGTAAAATATTTTCAACTGTAAGACATAAATGGGAGTCTTCGAGGAGGATTCTGGAAATATTTTTATTCTTTTGTTGAAAAGAAAAGGTAAAGCTGATTCTTTCCTTTCCACTTTCTTCCCATCGTGACTGTAGTAAAAATGATCAGGACTGCAATCATTATCTAGTGACTGTGAGGAAAAGACATGAAAACTATAGGCATGCTGGTTCTGACATTGTTGAGCCACTAATCCAATGACAGCAATCAACTTCTTCCAGATTATTTTCTAAATAAATATATGTGTTAAACAAGTCCAGTCTTCTTGGTTTAAGCTGATCACGGTTGGGTATTGTTACACCAACAGAACACATTTTTCCCCCGAAATTTTCCTTCCTTCCTTCCTCCCTCCCTCCCTTCCTTCCTTCCTCTTTGTTTTTCTTTTTTTCTTCAGCCTGTGATGCGTATTGGAAGGTGTGAGTGATACTAAAGAAGAGGTAGCCTATTTGAGAGGAGTTCAATGGATATTGTCAAGAGATTCTGTTGGTAAACTTTCATTTTTAGGAAGAGAAATCAACAGAGACAAAGTATTGAGAATGATAAAGCACTGAACCTAGAAATACTCTAGTTGGCTAACAAGTTATAGAAATACTATTTATCCTCTTATCTCCTTTACTCAACACAAATACTTAATACATTAATTGTTTAATTAGTTAATTAATTACCATACAACTAGGAATAAAAATTGGCCATAAGTTAGCCATAAAATTGGAAAGATATTTGGAAGTATTTCGTTGTTGCTGTTTTGGGGAAGTACACAATGAACTCCTGATTCATTATGGTGTTACATAAACCATGCTGTTGTGCCCAAAGTATCAATATCTGTAAAATGACCAAATATAAGTATACTTTCTGATAAAGATTGATAATGTGTTCATCTCGGTTAGTCACATCTCTTACATTTCCCTTTTCTTCTCCTACACTTCAACTTGGGACATGTAAAATTTCTCGTTGGATGCTTGTATATACTATTCCTTCTGCCTGGACTCTATTTCCTTTTTTCATTGGTTAGCTTTTCTCATCATCCTGCCAATCTCAGTTAAGGCTTTACTTTCTCTGAAAAGATTTCCCTGACATGTAAGTTTAGCTGTTTTTTCCATATGCTTCCTCAGGTCTTTCCTCTATCATAACCTGCAGTTTCTTTGTTACTTGTCAATTCCTTGCTATACTCTAAGTTCCACGAGGATAAAGATAATACCTTTCATCTTTGTATCCTCAGAGCCTTTCCTGATACACGGTGGGTACTTAAAACTTGTGTAATTGACAGAATCAATTTAATTATCCTTTTATAATTCTTACATGTGCTTTAAACACAGTCTTTAATTAGTTGAAAGAAGCAAGTCTAGATTATTAAATTCACTTGTATGATTTTATTTTTGTCATCATGACTGAAAGAAATAATCCTTTCATTTGAAGTTTTCCCCCTTTTTATATTCAATGCAGACTCTTGTCTAATTTTCCAATTTCTTCTTTGACATTCTTTATATGCGAGAGAGCTATCAGTCTTCTCATTTGCCAACCTTTGTTTGCCAAGTGCGAATGTTCAAAGCCAGGATAATTTCCACATAACATATACTACGTTTTCCTACCTAAAAGTTCAAAGAGAAACACTATGCTTGACATGATTTATTTTTGACAAATATGTGTAGCCTGCTTTAATATGTGAAAACATTTTTCATTAGGTTCCTGAGGGGGACATTTATATCTCACTCCATTTTAACAAAGTGTTACTCATTCCAATTTTGTTTTGTTTTGTTTTGTCACCTAGTATCTCAAAAGAATACATATTCTTAAGTATAAATACTCCTGAGGTGGATTTCACAGTACATAAGATAGGTGGTTTTAAAACATCTAATATGTTGAAACTGTTTAAACCTAATTTTAAATTCATTCCTGGGTTTTCTTTTCCAAGATTTTTGTCAGATTTGCGTAACATCAACTAATGGCCAAATCAATATTCTAAAGTTCAAATCTCCTTCATTCACCTTTCAAATTAGCAAATTGATCTATTTTTTCCTTTGCTAACCTTATATTTTTCAATTCATTTATACAATTATTTTCATTTTCCTTTTGTGTTTTATTTTCTGGTATGGCATCTCTGACAGTACTGTTTTATTTATATTATTTTTATGTCATCTTGAATAATTGTGACTCTTTTCAATTATCCAGCTCTTAGAACACTTCAAAATTGAAACTCATTAGCCTGCTTGCTTTTTTTTTCTCCTCACATTTTTAGGGAGAGATAATGATACATAACTCCTTCTTCCCCAGTACTCCTTTGCTAACAGAGAGTCTCAGACACCACTGGATTGCTTAAGCAATGCTTGGACACCATTTTTTAAAATTAATTAATTGATTAAGTAATTTTTGGCTGTGCTGGGTCTTCGTTGCTGCGTGCAGGCTTTCTCGAGTTTGCGGTGAGTGGGGGCTACTCTTTGTTGTGGTTCACGGGCTTCTCATTGAAGTGGCTTCTCTTGTTGCAGAGCACGGGCTCTAGGCACATGGGCTTCAGTAGTTGTGGCACACGGGCTCGGTAGTTGTTGCTCACGGGCTCTAGAGCGCAGGCTTAGTAGTTGTGGTGCACGGGCTTAGTTGCTTCGCGGCGTGTGGGATCTTCCCGGACCAGGGCTCAAACCTGTGTCCCCTGCATTGGCAGGTGGATTCTTAAACACTGTACCACCAGGGAAGTTGGACACCATATTTTTACTCTTCCCTTTCACTAACTCTCCATATGAAATAAATCTCAAAATACTCTCCGTTTTACTTTCTCAGTATCTGTTGCATGAGTCCATCTCTCCTCCCCTCTACTACTGTCCCACTGGGCTTTCATCATTTCTCATCTACCTTTGTGAGAAAACCTCCTAACCATTTCTACCTTCCCATCCTACCACATATTCTACCAGGTAATGTTTCCAAAGATTACTTTGGAAATCTCATGACTTTAGTTTTCTGTGTGCAATCACACAATTATTTCCATCTCTCGTGGGAAAAGGTAAAGTTCCTTAATGTGGTTAGACCTCAGTCCTCCTGAATTTTTTTCAAACAAAACTTCAAACAAGTCTTATTCTTTTGCCTTCCTGATCTCCTGACCTTTTGCATAAAATGGTTCCTTTGGCTGGAAAACCCTCTTCCCTAACCCCATTGCCCCACCCACTTTCTGTTTCTTCCCAAGGCTAACTCAGCCTTCAGGTCTTAGCTTCAAAAAGCTTTGGAAGCCTAGCCTCCACCCTCTTCTCCCAAGTAGGATGGTTAGTTCCCAGCCTGGGTTTTCACGTGAAGTCTTCTACTTCCCTTCTCCTAACTCTTAGCCTACTGAACTAGTATGGCCTCTTGGTGTGCCTTTCACATTGTTGGAAATTCTGTGAGGTTAGACCATCTGTATCTGTATTTTTCCTGTATTTTGTCCCTGATTCAAAGCACGTAATTATTATTTATAAAATAAATTAATTCGCAAAAGTTACTTCCTGAATAATTCCTTTAGGTAGGTAAAATGCTGTAATTTTTTTCTATCAATGTTATGAGTGTTCTAAAATTATTAATCTGAAGTCTATATTTTTACTTTTCTCACAGCTCTCTTAGTGTTTCAGACTACACAATCTTATGATGACTATCTTTCAAATTGTCTTTCTTGAGAAAAATGAGTCACTGTTTGATTTTTATGTGCGCTGACAGGGATCTCAAATTGTTACTTTATTATGCACAGCTCATAGTGCCTTAGATTTATTTAACTGGAAAAGTCCATATGTGTGGTTTCTAATTCTGCTAATATAATGCTGTTGGGCCAAGGGGAGGTATAGAAAAGTTTCAAAATTACTTGCCATTTCTATTAATTAATAATTGGTTCAGCTCTTCTTAGTAAAAATGCAATATCCCTTTCATTGTACTAAGGTCCCTCTATTGTAGAGTGAAAATAAGGTAAAAAGCTATGTGGCATACTATTTTAAAGATAAAGCCTTGTACAAAAAGGTTTAGGGCATCAGTAACTGGTACTTTGTCCGTACATAAAATAATTATTACCTCTCTAATCTAACAGAGAATATTTTATATGATGGGAAAGTGGGGTTAAATAATTGCCTCCTCAAGGCAAGTTTCTCTTGACTTAAAGCTACCAGTATGAGGGAGAAGAGAAATAAGTTTAAATTAACACAACATTAAAGACAATAATTTAGGGTAACACATGTTTTCAAAGTTGTATTTCATTGGTGAAATTTCACAATCCACAGAACATGAAATAAGATACTTACCTTTTGTAAACTCACTGTACTAGGCTAAAGATGGAAATTCTTTTACAGATGCATCTTTCTTTCCAACTTCAAATCCTTCAGGAAGGTTAATTTTAATTAATTGAACCTGAATTCACTTACCAATAGTATTAAGACATTGAGTTCAAATATCTAGCCATGAAGTGGTTTCTTAGGATTTTTTGGCAGGCAACTCACTCGCCTCCTCAAATTCTTTCCTTTGTCTGGTTAACTAACTACACTCTACCTACCAGCTCTAGTCTTTTTGTGCTTAACACATTCACCAACCTCTACTTACCTTATTCACCATATCCATGTAGTGTACCCCTATTTGGATATCAGCAGATCCTCTCTTTTCTGCTCATGAAGAGTAAGCCTATCCAACCTTGTTTCTGCTGTGTGGTCCTGCTGACCCACCCTCATGGACTTCACATGCCTGCTTTGTTGAACCTCTGTATATCCAGTACTTTGTACTATCTTGTATACGGTGGATGCACAATTCGTTTATGAGTGTGTAAATGAATGATTGAATGCCTGACTCAAGCTGGGTCCATCAAATCCTCTCCCTTGAAAATTACAACTGAGAAACATGTTACTGAGAATTGGTGGCTAAGTCGCAGTAATCGTAGAGCTCAAGGGGGAAAATCTACAGGTTTCAGATGCTAAATTATCCACACCTGATCAGGTTCCTACTCCATTGAATTGTGGTTGCCAGCTCCCTTTAGACTATGCGAGGTACTCCAGTATACATCTTGTAATCTCTATTGTACAATTGCTTTCCTTGCAACCACTAATTCACGCACTCTCAAACATCACTTTTATCTGAAAGTGTTTGTTTGAGTGTGCATGGGTAGCAATAGATTACACATATACACACATATATGAGTATATATTGTATTCCTCTAAAAAAAACATGAAGCAAACACAAATGAAATATATCATCTACAATAGTGTATCTGTTAATGCGTGTTGTTTATCAACCTGGAATTACATATGGATTTATTACTTTTTGTATGTGTCTCTTGGCATCAGATATATGTGTCTCTGGACATAAAAGTTTGAAAAGGCATATATTTTAAATCAGTATAGGTTATCTATGTGCAAATAGATGTATTCAGGACAATATGTGATTTTAGTGTAAGCTACCATTTATTATATGCTCTTTTATGGATTGAAAGCCACTGTGCTCCCTTTTATCTTTTTCATATTATGGAAGGATTTTATTACTCTATTTATTTTGTGTTTGTGTCTTGTTTTCATTAACTTAAAGATCAATCTATTTTTAAAAGGTAGTCTGAAGAACAACAAAAACAATAAGAAAAAAATGAACTCTTTAAGCTACTTATTCTTTGCTTCTTCCTCTTTCTCCTCCTCCATTAGTCATATTTGTCCTGGTTCATTGATCAAACTAGGCATTTTATATTCAAAACATTTCTATTTAGAATTTCTTCCACTTGAGAGATGAAAGTCTTAAATAGTCTGATTTTGAGACTTCCATTTCCTTTCTATTATATTTCCTTCATATTAAAACAGTATAGCCACTTTGACCATGCCATTTTGATTAATCTTTCTTTAATATTATAGACCCTTTTCAAAACAGAATATTCTGTTTGCTGATTATCAAATGATATTTGGATCTCTAATTTCTGGTTATTTTTTCATAAAGTGGAAATAATGAAGAGATAATAGATTACTCTAAATTTGTACTTCCTTCTAAAACAGAAACTTAAAACATTTCTAATAATTATGATTATATAATTGTGAATTAGAGTGGATATACTTTCCTGCTAGGAAAGGATGTTTTCAAGGTGTACAGATGAGAGACTCAGGATTCACCTAGAGTTTCTTGTAATAAGTCCCATTCCAGGCTTGCTAATTATCTTTTAATGGAAAGAAGCTCCAAGTATCTTCATCCCCTATAACCTAGAATTCTAATTCCATTATTGCATTTTACTTTATATGTGGGATGGAATGAAGACATGAGAATAGTTCAAGATTTGGTGCTAGAATTTTCCTATCTCTAGTCTCAGGAATATTGTTGGATGTTTGTTTTTCCCCAAACATCAGAATATTCTGAAGATGATTTTTTAGTAGGGCAAAGATAGGTGCCACTCCAAGGGAACTGGCTTATGCTTTATTGTGGCAAATGCTTCTTCCTTTGGAAAGGTCTACCTCTACCAACATAGTTCCCAAAATGCCCTTCCCCTCCAACATCGTCACAGCCAGTCATCACCCCCCAACCAATAAATCTATAAATTTCAGGTTTTTCTTTAATAAGAAAAATCAGTTGTATCCTGCTGAACGTATATCATGGATAAGTACACTCCAGTATATTTCTGCTAGTATGTTTACCAAGGGGTATAGTTAAGAGCCATATTTACAGTGGTATTTGACTGGAGTTAGTCCTTATAATTTTATCATTTTAGATAAGTTTATGTTTCTTGGTTTCAGTTGGTTTATCATAGTAGTCTATCTTGCTTTATTGTCTTTTAAGGTACTCCAAGATGGGTCAGGAATTCGGGTGTTCAAGGTTAACCTGGTAATCTGAAGGGGGTGAGGGTATATGTCAAATGAGGTAGGACTGATTTAGGTGCCAAATCATGGTAGCCTGTGATGTAGTTATGATCTGTCATTGTGTACGATTTCCTGCACTCTAATACAGCAAAGACAAAGTTTGTTATATATTGGAGATGGCAGTGCTGGAAATAGGTAAGAAGTTTTAGTTTCTTCTTGAAGTTTATAAGACTATTTTCAAGTAAAGGATTTTCTAAAGAAATGGGCCTTTGGTGAGACACCAGGGAATAATGGAAATAGATTCAGAAAAATGCCACAAGCTTATTTTATTGATTACATTCCCATGAGTTTAAATGTAATTTTTAATTAGAGTGTATTACGGAAAAAACCTTTTTTCTATTTATTTAAAAATATCGACCATATTTTGACCCTTTTAACTTATAGCTAGAGTGACAGAGTCTGTGAAGGGTTTAGAAAAAAATCAGTCTATGATCTGCCCTTGACATGATTAGCCAGTTATTTCCTGAATAAGTGATAGTAATACTTTAATGGGTTAAGACTGTCTGTGTTTTTTCTCAAATCAAGTGTATTAATATTTAATTTACAAAATTGTTCAATTGTACAAAAATACATTTGAAAAATCCACCACTATTTTTCCATATTCAATGATGTTGATTTTAAGAAAAGATGATGACATAAACACTAAGATACAGTGATGAGCATATGTGAAGTATATAATTGGTATATTTATCCAAATGATTCAGTGCAATAATTATCTTTGCTTGATAAACTGCAATAAAAATGGACTTGTTATTGGCATTTACATGATGTATCTGAATTTTTTTTAAATTGAAGTATAGTTGATTTACAATGTTGTATTAGTTTGAGGAGTACAATATAGTGATTCAATATTTTTATAGTTTATACTCTATTTAAATTTATTGTAAAATATTGGTTATATTCCCTGTGAAATATATAAATCCTTGTATCTTATTTCTTTTATAAGTAGTAGACTGTAACTCTTAATCCCTTTCCTCCATGTTGCCCCTCACCCCATCCTTCTCCCCACTGATAAACACTAGTTTGTTCTCCGTATCTATGAGTCTGTTTTGTTATATTTATTTTGTTGTTTTTTCTGTTTGTTTTCTTTTAGATTCCAAACAAGTAAGTGAAAACAGAACATTTGTCTTTCTCCGTCTGACTTAGTCACTAAGTATAATACTCTCCAGGCCCATCCATGTTGTTGAAAATGGCAGAATTTCATTCATTTTATGGCTGAGTAATTTTCCATTGTATATATATTCCACAGCCTCTTTATCCATTCATCTGTTGACGTTTAGGTTGCTTCCATATCTTGGCTATTGTAAATGATGCTGCTGTGAACATTGGGGTGCATGTATCTCTTTGAATTAGTGTTTTCCTTTTCTTTGGATATATACCCAGCAGTGGGATTGCGGGATCATATGGTAGTTCTACTTTTAATTTTTTGAGAAACCTCCATACTGTTTTCCCTAATGGCTGTACCAACTTACATTTCCACCAACAGTGAACAAGTGTTCCTTTTTCTCCACATCCTTCCATATTTATTATTTGTTGTCTTTTTGATGATAGCCATTCTGACACATGTGAGGTGATATCTCACTGTGGTTCTGATTTGCATTTCCATGATGATTAGTGTTTTTGAGGATCTTTTCATGTGCCTGTTAGCCATCTGTATGATGTGCCTGTTAGCCATCTGTATGTCTTTTTTGAAAAAATACCTATTCAGGTCCTCTGCTCATTTTTTTAATTAAGCTGTTTGGTTTTTTTTGATATTGAGTTGTATGAGCTGTTCATATATTTTAGATATTAACCTCTTATAATTTACAAATACTTTCTCCCATTCAGTAAGTTGTCTTTTCATTTTGTCCATGGTTTCCTTTGCTGTACAAAAGCTTTGAAGTTTGATTAGGTCCCATATGTTTATTTTTGCTTTTGTTTTCTTTGCCTGAGGGACAGATCCAAAAACACTATTAATAAAACTTATGTCAAAGAGTGGACTGCCTATGTTTTCTTCTAGGAGTATTACGGTTTCTGGTCTTACATTTAGGCCTTTAATGCATTTTGAGTTTATTTTTGTGAGAAAATATGCCAATTTTATTCTTTTACATGTAGCTGTCCAGTGTTCACAACATCACCATTGAAGAGACTCTTTTCCTCATTGTATATTTTTGCCTCCTTTGTTGTAAATTAATTGACCATAAGTGTGTG
Organism: Mesoplodon mirus; assembly: GCF_964341445.2. Classification (NCBI taxonomy): domain Eukaryota; kingdom Metazoa; phylum Chordata; class Mammalia; order Artiodactyla; family Ziphiidae; genus Mesoplodon; species Mesoplodon mirus. The sequence continues at coordinate 159,229,895 of NC_138980.1, forward strand.
GGTTTATTTCAGGGCTCTCTATTTTGTTCCATTGATCAATATGTATGGTTTTGTGCCAATACCATATGGTTTTAATTACTCTAGCTTTGTAGTATAGTCTGAAGTCAAGAAGCATGAAACCCCCAACTTTGTTCTTTTTTTTTCTCAAGATTGCTTTGGATATTTGATTTCTACTTTGGTTTCATACAAATTTTAGGATTATTTGTTCTACTTCTGTGAAAAACATCATGGGTATTTTGATAGGGATTGCATTAAATCTGTAGATTGCTATGATTGCTATAGACATTTTAACAATATTAATTCTTCCAATCTATGAACACTGGGTATGTTTCCATTTCTTTGTATTATCTTCAATTTTTTTCATTAGTTTCTCATAGATTTCAGCATATAGGTATTTCACCTCCTTGGTTAAGTTTATTCCTAGGCATTTTATTCTTTTTGATGCAATTGTAAGTAGGATTGTTTTCTTGCTTTCTCTTTCTGATAGTTAATAATTAGTTTATAGAAAAGCAACATATTTCTGAGTGTTAATATTGTATCTTGAAACTACTTTATTAGTTCTAAGTTTTTTTTGTGTGTGTGTGGAGACATAAGGGTCTTCTGTAAATAGTATAGTATACTATACTATACTGGTGAGAGTGGGCATCCTTGTCTTGTTCATAATTTTAAAAGAAAAGCTTTCAGTTTTTCACCATTGTGTATGATGCTAGCTGTGCCTTTATTATGTTTCCTGTGTTTCCAGATATATTTCCTCTGTACCAACTGTGTTGAGAGTTTTTTTCATGAATGGGTGTTGAATTCTGTCAAGTGCTTTTTCTGCATCTATTGAGATGATCATGTGATTTTTATCCTTCATTTTGTTAATGTGGTGTGTATCACCTTAACTGCTTAGTAGATACTGAAACACCCTTGCATCCCTGGAATAAATCCCACTTGATCATAATGTATGATCCTTTCTATATACTGTTGGATTTAGTTTGCTAATATTTTGTTTGGGATTTTTGCATCTATATTCATCAGAAATACTGGCCTGTCATTTTCTTTTTTGGTGCCTTTGTCTTGTTTTGGTATTAGGGTAATTGTGGCCATGTTGAATAAATTTGGAATTATTCCCCCTTTTTCAATTTTTTGGAATAGTTTGAGAAGTTAGTTACTAGTTCTTCTTTATATGTGTGGTAGAATTCCCTTGTGAAGCCATCTGTTCCTGGACTTTTGTTTGTTAGGAGTTTTTAAATTAATGATCCAATTTAAGTACTAGTAATTGGTCTTTTAGACTATATAATATATATATGTATATATTAATAAAAAATGTGTGTGTGTATGTATGTGTGTGAGTATATATATATATATTTTTTTCTTTTTTTCCTCATTCAGTCTTGGAAGACTGTGTATTTTGTTTCTAGGAGTTTATCCATTTCTTCTGGGCTATCCAATTTGTTGGCATATAACTGTTCATAGTATCCTCTTTGATTATTTGTATTTCTGTGTTATTGATGACAACTTCTCTTTCATTTTCTATTTTGTCTACTTGAGTCCTCTCTTTTTTGTTCTTAGTAAGCCTGGCTAAAGGCTTATCAATTTTGCTTATCTTTTCAAAAAAAACAGTTCTTGGTTTATTTATTTAATTATTATTTAAAAAATACATTTATTTATTTTTGGCTGCATTGGGTCTTCTTTGCTGCGTGCAGGCTTTCTCTAGTTGTGATGAGTGGGGGCTACTTTTCCTTGCAGTTCATGGGCTTCTCATTGCAGTGGCTTCTCTTGTTGTGGAGCATGGGCTCTAGGTGTGTGGGCTTCAGTAGTTGTGGCATGCGGGCTCAGTAGTTGTTGCTCACAGGCTCTAGAGTGCAGGCTCAGTAGTTGTGGTGCACAGGCTTAGTTGCTCTGCAGCATGTGGGATTTTCCCAGACCAGGGCTCGAACCCATGTCCCTGCATTGGCAGGCAGATTCTTAATCACTGCACCACCAAGGAAGTCCCTCTTGGTTTTATTGATCTTTTCTATTGTTGCTTTGGTCTCTATTTTATTTATTTTTCTCTGGTTTTTATTATGTCCTCCTTTCTGCTGACTTTAACTTTTGTTTGTTTTTCTTTTTCTAATTCCTTTAAATGGTGGGTTAGGTTGTTTATTTGAGATTTTTCTTATTTCTTGAGGTATTCCTGTCCTGCTCTAAGTTTCCATCTTAGAACTGCTTTTGCTGCATCCCATAGATTTTGAAAAGTTGGATTTATATTTTCATTTGCCTCAAGGTATTTTCTGATTTCCTCATTGACCTTATTCATTCCTCATTGGTTTTTCAGTAACATATTGTTTAGTCTCCACATGTTTGTGGTTTTCCTTTTATTCTTCTTGTAATTGATTTCTAGTTTCATTCCCTTGCGCTCAGAAAAGATGCTTGATATAATTTCTGTCCTCTTAAATTTGTTAAGATTTGTTTTGTGGTCTTGCCTGAGATCTATCTTGGACACCATCCCATGTGCATTTGAAAAGAATGTGTATTCTGCTGCGTTTTTTTTGATGGTATGTGCTACGGATATCTATTTAGTCCAACTGATCTAATGTGTCATTTAGGGTGGCTCTTTCCTACTGCCTTTTTGTCTGGATGATCTGTCCATTGAAGTAAGTGAGGTGTTAAATTCCAACTATTATTGTATTATTGTCAATTTCTCTATTTATATCTGTTAACATTTGTTTTATATATTTAGATTCTAATTTATTAGGTGCATATATCTTTACAGATGTTATATCCTATTCTTTATTGATCCCTTTATCATTATATAATGTTGTTCTTCATCTTTTATTATAGTCTTTGTTTTAAAGTTTACTTTTTCTGATATGGGTATTATTATCCCAGATTTTTTTTTGTTATTTCCATATGTATGGAATATCTTTTTTCATCCCCTCAGCATATAGATGGGCCTTATATTTTTTATTTGATTAGCTTCTCTATGTCTTTTGATTGGCGCACTTAGTTCACTGACATTTAAAGTGATTATTGTTAGGAATGTACCAATTATTAATAGATAGCGCCTCTTTGTTACTTGTTTTCTGGCTGTTGTGGTAGCTCTTCTCTGTTCTTTTCTTCTTCTTCTGTTCTGTTCCTGTACAGTTTGATACTTTTTCAAGTGTTATTTTTGTGCTCTTCTCTCTCTAGTTTTTGTGTATCTGTCATAGGTTTTTGATTTGTGGTTCCCATGGGGTTGATATATGTTGACCTGTAACTATATATACACTTGTTTTAAACCGATAGTCTTTTACTTTCAAACGCAATCTAAAATATCTACATTTTTACTCCCCTTCCCCACATTTTGTGTTTTTGATGTCATATTTTGCATCTTCTTGTCTATTCCTTAACTGTTTATTTTAGTTACAGTTGATTTTATAATTCTTTTTGTTTTTTAATATTCACAGTAGCTTATTTAAGTGGTGAGCCGCAGTCTTTACTATATATTGGCCTTTATCAGTAGGATTTTTCCCTTCCTATATTTTCTTATTTCTTTTTGTAGCCTTTTCTTTTCCACTTAAAGAAGACCCTTTAATACTTTTAAAGTTAGTTTATTATTGATGAACTCTTGTCAGTTTTTGCTTTTCTGAGAAGCTCTTTTTCTCTCCTTCAATTCTGAATGATAGCCTTGCTGAGTAGAGCATTCTAAGTTGTAGGTTTTTTTCTTTCAGCACTTTAAATATATCATGCCACTTTCTTCTGTCCTGCAAAGTTTCTGCTGAACAATCGGCTTATGGCCTTATGGGGGTTCCCTTGTTTGTGATTCTCTTTTTCTCTTGCTTGTTTTCTCTCTTTACCTTTAACTTTTTCCATTTTAATTATGATATGTCTTGGTGTGGGTTTCTTTGGGTTTATCTTGTTTGGGACTTTGTGACTTCTGTACTTAGGTGTCTGTTTCCTTTTCATGTTAGGGAAGTTCTCAGCCATAATTTCATCAAATATATTTTCTACCTCTTTCTCTCTTTTCCTTCTGAGACTCATATAATGCAAATGTTAGTAGGCTTGATGTTGTCCCAGAGACCACTTCAACTGTTCTATTTAAAATTTTTTTTCTTTTTGTTGTTCTAATTGGATGAATTTGATTATTCTATCTTCCAGATTGCATATGTGTTCTTCAGTATCACATAATCTGCTGTTAATTCCCTCGAATGTATTTTTCATTTCAGATACTGTGTTCTTAGCTCTGACTGGTTCTTTTTTATATCTTCTAGTTCTTTGTTGAGATTATCACTCTGTTCATCATTCTTTCCCCTAGTTCAGTTAGCATTCTTATTATTATTGCTTTGAACTCTTTATTAGGTGAATTATTTTTCTCTGTTTCATTACTTTTTTTTTTCTTTTTCTTTCATTTGAAACATATTCCTCTGTCTTTTCATTTTGTTTTACTTTATCTGTCTCTATGAAATTAGGTGAACAGTTACCTATCCAGGTTTTGAAGGTGTGTCCTTGTGTGGGAACTTCTCTATGTAGTCTGTGTGTGTCCTTTGGTTTTGGTGGGAGAGATGAATCTGAAGTGAACACTGGCTGCTTCTTCCACTGGGGTGTGCTGGCAACCAGAGCCTTGGTGGGAGGTAGGGCTGGACTTAGAGGGGCCAGAGCCTGAGCCAGGTGCCAGCCAGGGCTTCTCCTATGCTCAGTGACCATCACCACTCTGTTGGGCGTGGGGGTGATGCCTGAGGGTCTGGAGGAAGAACCCTGAGAAAGTGGGGTTCCTCTTGGGTGTGGTGGCAGTCTCTGCTTTGGTTTGGGGTATGGCTGGGGCCTAAAGGCTTTGGGATGAACATCTATTCTGGTTTTACCTTTTCCCTACTGTTCCCCCCTTCCAGTTACACCCAGGCATGGGAGCTCCAGAGACAGTATTTTCTGCCATGGAGCTAGCCTTGCTCTCTCCTGAGTGTGTACCCCAAAGTGAGTGCTGGCTGGTGTATGAGCCTTGGTTCAGGCTGGGTCAGAGCCAGAGAAGTTAATGCCACACTACTGAGCTGGGCCCACCCCCTCCCAAGTATGCACAAGGACTTGCCTCAGGGATGGCAATCTCTGTCCTGGGGCTAGCTTCACTCCCTTCTGAGTGCCTGAAGGAATGCATGCTGGCTGTGGAGGTCTCCTCCCTGGAGCTAGTCTTGCTTCCTCCTGAGTGGGGGAACCAAAGTATGTGCTGGCAATGGCTGCCTCCATCCCAGGCAGAGGCAGGGCCAGGTCTGAGCCAGCTCTGTTTCCTCCAAGTGTGCATACTTTTGTTGGTACTGGCAGCCTCTGCCTTAGTGACGAGCAGCACTGGAGTAAGAGGGGCTGGAGCAGGAGCCCAATGTGGGTTGGGGGGCTGTGCTGGGGTAGTCCTGGCAAGCTGGCCAGAGCCCCAGTTTTCAATCTGCTGTTCTGCCCTGTGACTGGGAGCCAGCAAGTCTGTGTGCAAGCTCTTCAAGGTCAGAGTCTTGGTTTCTTACTGGCCTCCAGTAAGTCCCGTTTGTTTTCAAACAGCTAAGGTGGCTCATCTTCCCGATGTCAGCCCCAAGGCCTGGGGTGCCTGATATATGGCTTGAACCCCTGCTCCCCAGGGAAGATCCTTGAGCCTGTAATATCCCCCTCCTCTTCTGGGTCCCACACTAGTGTGGGTACCAATCAGATCGTTTTTCCTTCCTTCCTACCAGACTCTGTTTGGCTCTTTTTTTACAGTCTTGACTGTAGAAGAGCTGTTCTGCTAGTCCTCAGGTGGATTCCAGCAAGAGTCGCCCTATATGTAGCTGTAGTTTTGATGTGTTCATGAGGGGAGGTGAGCCCAGTGTCCTCCTACTCTGCCATCTTGACCTCTCCCTGTCGAGAAGTGTCTAAGCTTTTTGGCAATGCAAACAATTTTTCTTTAACCTCCAAATTGTTTTTTTTTTAATAGTTTGGTGATGGAATTCTACATAAATCTGGGATTTCAAGATAGTAGATTGAATTTTAAATAGTTTGAAATTTGACAATATAATATAGAAATGATTGCAGCAACATGGATGGACCTAAAGATTGTCAGACTGAGTGAAGTAAGTCAGAGAGAGAAAGACAAATATCACATGATCTTGCTTAAATGTGGAATCTAAAAAAAATGGTACAAATGAACTTTTTTACAAAATAGAAATAGAGTCACAGATGTAGTAAACAAACTTATGATTACCGGGGGCAAAGTGGGGTGGGGGGAGGGGCAGGGAGGGATAAATAGGGAGATTGGGATTGATATATACATACTACTATATAAAAACTAGATAACCAAACCAATAAGGACCTTCTGTGTAGCACAGGGAACTTTTCTCAATACTCTGTAATGGGAAAAGAATCTAAAAAAAGAGTAGATATATGTATATGTATAACTGATTGACTATGCTGTACAGTAGAAACTAGCACAACATTGTAAATCAACTATACTCCAATAAAATTTTTTTAATGTAGAAATTATATATATATATATATATATATATATATATATATATATATATATATATATATATATATTTGATCCTGGACGTATTTACTCTCAGATCAATTCTTTTTTTTTTTTTTTTTCTTCAGAAAGGAAAATTTTGGGAGGATTGCCCCAGCAGGAGGTATTTTCCCTGTGTCAGCTGCCTTCTGGCCAGGGTTAGCCAATGAGAGTTACAGGTTGGCAACTGGAAGGCCCAGAAGGAAGAATCTAGATTATTTCTCCCCTTTGCTCTCTACTTCAGGCAGCTCCTCCAGCAATAGCTCTATCTCCTTCATGGGTCCAGCTCCTGCTAGAAAGGTCCACCTTGGCCCCAGACTCCTTGTAATATAGGGCCTTGGGCCCAAATAATATCATCTACTCCTTTGTATTATCTCTTGAGCCTGTGGGTAGAAGTGGGTTCATGCTTTTGCTAATCTTAGTGTTGCTTCCTCTCCCCTATTTGGTCATTTCAGCTCTTCCATCATAGGTATGACCAATTCCCTGCATTACATTTTATTAGTTTCAAATTTTTAGTGGTTTCAGTTTCCTGGATGAACATTGGCTGATACATTATTTATAATACATTTTAAAGAATAGTAATGTATAACCCCAAATCATTATTATAAATTGGAAGATTCCTGATAGGTCAGCACTTGGGACATCTGCATTAGTTTAACTTAGATAATATAAAGCCAAAAAATCCATACAATTGGGGAATTCATAAAGATTCTTTTATAACAGATCATTTTTTTCTCCAATACTGTAAAGCACTGAAATTATTTCTATACTGGGAATTAACTGCTGGTGGTGGTGGTGGTATGAGTGTTTTATGTGTTTATGTGCATGTGTGTGCCTGTGTGTGTGTAAACACGTTCAGGGAACATTTGTTTAGTCTGCTTTAATGCTATTACAGCTAACATTTGTGTGTGTTTGTTTTCTTATCTCAGCTCTGGTAAATCCATGAAAAACAGATCATAGGCAAATCTTTCATTATTTCTAAATCCCTGATTATGCCATGTTTCTCCTAAAATGTGTCCCAAAGGAGTGAGAGAAGCATCTGTAACTACATACAGGTTATGTCGTAGTCCCCTTAGTAACATTTTGTCCATATGGAGCTTAATTCTGTAAACTACCTATAACTAGGTATAAAATTCAGGCAGAAAATAGCAATTTACCACAAGTGTCCAACTGGTTTCTTCTTCTTAGTGGTTATTCCCTAATCTGAAATCCAGCCCATTCACTGCCCACTTACATTTTGAACTGTAAAATCAATAATAAATAGCAAGAACATTCCCCCAAGAGATTAGCCATGCATTCCAACTGGAAAGAACAAGTGAAGGGCACTGCCGTAGAACTGTGTGCTTGGAATTCAGTGTAGGAAATAAAATATGGAAAAATGGAATACTCCTTTAAACAAGTTAGTTAATCAATAATGCAATGTAAGATTAAGTTTAAAATTCCACCTAAATCCAGAAATGCTCTTTAAAAGCAAATATTTAGAGAAATAAGTTTTTAATTAGTATAATCTCAGAAATAATTTTTGTATATTTTACTGACTTATTCATCTTCCTTTAATATAATTGAAACTGATCAGTTTAAAGTACACATTTTGAGCCCTCTTCAAACTGAAGGCTTGAAATCTGCCTTAGAATGTTGATATATGGCTCTCTGAGAAAGTGCATTATTAATTCCAAATGCATATCCAACAGAACTGTGCTATGTAGAAATATTTCAACCCAAGATACTCAACTTCCTATCTGGCTTAATTATTTTTGTATATGAGTATATGTGTGTATGCATGTATGCATATATATATGCACACACACAAATACATGTTTGAGAGTGTATATGTATTTATATATTGTACATACCTATATATACAAGTATACTCGTATATTATATATAATATATAACTTAAACATATATAAAAATACATACATACATGCACACACATGTACAATTTAGCATAAATTGTTAAGTGATAGGGTATCCTCTTCCTCTCATGTCCTTATATCCATAGATTATTTTTTCCCCATAAGTGTATTAATAGGAAAATGACATAAAAAATCCATTATTGGGCTTCCCTGGTGGCACAGTGGTTGAGAATCCACCTGCCGATGCAGGGGACATGGGTCCGTGTCCTGGTCTGGGAGGATCCCACATGCCATGGAGTGGCTGGGCCCGTGAGCCATGGCCGCTGGGCCTGCGCATCCGGAGCCTGCGCTCTGCAATGGGAGAGGCCACAGCAGTGAGAGGCCCGCATTCCGAAAAAAAAAAAAAATCCATTATTAAAGAAATGTTTTCTATGATTCTATTCTTTACAGTAGTGTACACAGTAAAACATAATAAAGCCCTTTGGCTCTCAAGGGCTTGCAAATTATTAATTAGTAAACCTAAGTATATTTAAAAAATGCAAGACTGTAGGAAAATCATAGTCAATAAGTACCAATGCTATTTCACTGAATTCTTACCATCACTCTAGGAAGTAGTTATTACTAATTTTACTTTAGAGATAGGAAACTCATCCAGAAATTAATTTAACCAAGATCACCTGGCTAGTATGTAGCTTACTGGGAATTTGAACTTAAATATGGGCAATGCTAAAGCCCTTAATTTTTTCACTATATAATGCTGATTTCCCTAATAAAAATGGATACAATAAAATTAAATATTTTGGAAGACAGCCTGTAATTGAAGGATAATTGAAATTGTACAATAGAAATAAATTATTCATATCTGGAATGGTTTGTGAAATTTTCATAAAAGAGGAAAATTTTGATCATGTCTTAAAAACTAGGGTAGACCATGAAGAAAAGAGCAGTCTTAACGTGCAAAATTTGGAAAGTAGGAAGGCACAAGCTATGTATAAGGGAGGCAAGAAAAGAAAAAAATTTAGCTAGAATGTAAGATCCAAGAGGGTCAGAGTTTGAAGATGTTGTTGAACATGTTGATTACAGCCAAATTCGGAGGGACTTACATTCCATTTCATGAAGTTTGAATGATATTTTGGTACATAGAAAACACTCAATAGATGTGTTTTTTGATTGAATTAATTAATTAATCCTATAGGCAATAGGAAGTGTTGATGATTTTTAGTGTAGAAGCATGGTATGACGACAGTATTGATTCATAATCAGTATTCTGATGGCATTATTCAGCATGGGTAAAACTGTAAGTTGAGGGACTTCTAAGTATGAAATAATGGCAGAAGAATGTAAAAGAATGGATGGATAAATGACACACTGAGAGGTTATATCAGGAAGTCAATATTTTGAGTTTCTGAAATGGAATAATTTATTAAATACTATTTTAAAAACATGTATTGAACATCCACTAGGTGCCATGTAAACAAAAGGGGACAGAGTTACAGCCTGTAACAGTCTGCAATTATGTGAAACTATGAGAACTATGTGAAAAAGGCACAGGAGTATAAGAAACAGAGTGTTTATGAGATTAAGAGTAATAGATATATCACAAGGGACATCTGGATTTAATAGAATTTACCTTTAATGAATATTGAACTTGTTCAAAGGATGCATATTGCAAAGTAGGAAACATCTGCTTTCTAGAGAATACACAGTTTTCTAGTAATAAGATCATTGCATTAAGATTAAAACACTGGTAAAGCAATGCTATTATATATTTGGGCATAATGTGTGAGTGTGATTATTTCTAGATATTGTGAAATGCAGTTTGTTAACCACTTCTCAATTTTTTGAGCATAATTTGTTTTATTTTCAATTGCTGTAACAGAATCTATAAAAAATCCTAATCTATTTAGGAATATATTTTTGTATATATTAATATTTATGTACTTATTTCTAATACTTATATAATATATTCTATAAACATGCATAATTTGCATAAATTATATAAAATAGCTTTAAAAATAATTGACTAATGTTAGTATAGCTTAAATTTCTATGAATTGAAATTTTTGAGTTATGATGCTTTGGAATGTGTACTTTCTTTAAAATTTATTTTTAATATTTTATTTTATGTATTTATTAATTTTTTTTGGCCACACCACACAGCTTATGGGATATTAGTTCCCCAGACAGGGATAGAGCCCAGGCCCCAGTAGTGAAAGCACCATGTCCTAACCACTAGACCACCAGGGAATTTCCTTGGAATGTGTACTTTATACAAATGTTGTTCTTATACATAGATTATAGATGCTTTATATAGTATATAGTATACACAATAAAATAAATTTTATCTATTGCATATTAGGTCTGCTCACACCTGGGAAAAGGAGATGTCATTAGAAGAGTAAAAATGTGAATTTATTTTGAGATATTTCAACTTAGAATTTCATTCAATGAACATTTAGTGAATTCAAGTAACAAGTTAAAGTATGGTTGTAATTACTTGAATTAATCTATAACCTCTCTTCAGTTAAAAAGTCTATGATTCTTCATATTTGTTTCTAGATTGCTAACTTTCTAGAAAAATAAACTCCAAGACTAAAAATGTCATCAACCTAACACTGAAAAAAAAAAAAACACATTTCAAATGTAGTAACATGGCACATTTCATTCAAACTTACTGCCAGGTATAATTAAGAACATTTATCCTTTCAGGGAATGGAAGTAGCAAAACTTTCTCTTTTCTAGAAGTGCAGCTTTTTTCTTGTGTACAAACAGACTGAACACCCAATGAAGTGCTTTGTGCGATTCTCAAGTGTTAGTGCTCCCTATCTCTAGCTCTAAATTTCTGAACTGAATTATGAATGTGACATGGTGATTTTTAGATGATTCTGGTTAGTTAATAAAGAATTTTACATATCAACTTTTCCGCTTGCTATTGAGAGAACTTAGAATTCCCAGCAAGATTCTCCATTCTCACTCCATAATCCAAGGCTCTTAACCAAGTCGAGAGAAATGTGTGAAGAACAACAAAATCTGGCCTAGAAGTTGTTTTATGCTTTTCTTGTAGAAGTGGCTAAAGTTTCCTCCCTATTTCATTGTTTAAATTAATAATTAAAGAAAACAAAATGCTGGAATATTTGAAGGATTGACAAGGTAGCCACTGGTTGTGAAGATGACAGTGGCAATCCTGCCCTGTTGGATGCTATGAACCACATTTGTTCTTTTAAGGTGATGTCATATTCCTTTACATTTTATTCAAAGTGCTTGAACACTAGCCATTTTTGCTTTATACAATCTGAGGAAAGCAATCTGCTATCAATGAGTATAACATGAAGATAATTAGAGGATGCCCATGATTAATAAATAAGGCCATGAAACTAATCATTTTTATTTATCAAGGTATTTCTGAAAGTACAATATAAAGCTATTATAGGAAGTGTTCATATAAAAAGTAAGCCTCTTTACTTCAATTTTTGGAAAACGCCTTTTCTTGAAGTGCCCCACTAGAAATTGCATGGGTAGCATAAGAAGTAACACAAAAAAGTAACATTTGAGTGCAAAATTAGTAAGGCCAACTGGAGCAAAATAATATCCCCCCAAATATGTGATTTCTCTTTGGGGAAAGATTCTTATTTTTCCACCTTAATAATGTTTTATCTTCAGAGTATGTGGAAAGTTTTACTTCCATTATTAAAGTAACATAGTTTCAAACATGGATCCCAGACTCCAAGGTTGCCTAAAAGTTAGTAGTAACAAATGAGAGGTACTAGTAAAGACATGAACTTTTTTTTCTCATATAGGCTAATGAATTTGATCCATGGACTATTCACAATCAAGATTTTGAAAGATAAAATTTGAAAGTTGAATTGTTTCATTCTTTAATCAAACATTTATTTATCACATAATAAGGGTTTCTTATTACCTATATTGGAAATGGCAGGCACAGTGCTACTTGGTAGGAATTCAAAACATTTGGAGATGATCCTCAGACATTGTTTGAAGGGTACAATAAAAGTTCAAAATCCTTTTTGATTAAACATTCTCATAAATTAGGCAAAATGGATTATGCTAGTAGACTTCAAAGAGTGAAGACAGAGAAGACCACGTATTTTACTACAAAGAACTAAAAAAAGTTTTAGCTGAGCTAAATCATATGAACGTATTACAGCAAACCTATCACAAGCTTTACGTTCTCGGTGAAGATGAGCTTCCAAACCCTGATTGTTAGATTTTTTTCCAAGCTTTTGTTAGATTTTTTTCCAAGCTTTATTGTTTTATGCTCAATTTGGTATCTTAGTGACAGCATTGATGGACTGCCCGCCTGTGTGTACTTCTAAAATGGGCTGCAGCTGCTTCCCAGACTAACATCTTGGCTTAGTTTCCACATTTTTCTTCTTGAACATGAAACATTACTGGAGTCCCAAATACTGGCTATTAATTGCCTCCCCTAAAATGTGGGGCAATTCTAAAATTCTGAATGGCTTGTTTTTAAATTCTTTCACCCACTTCCTGGTTAGTTATTGCTCCTTTTGTATAATTTAACCTTTTTTTTTCCCCAAATACTTTTTAGAAAAGCCAAGTCTCTTCCAACTTAAGTACTCCCGTACTATGGTACTTAGTATATAGCATTTCCACTTCCAAATGTTGGCGGTATAGTAGAAGGAAATATGTGTTTTTAGAGTGATTAAGGCTACACATATTTGTGTGATTTTTAAAATTTTTATATGGACTTTTCATAAACCTTATCTTCCTGTTTGCATGAAGCTTGCCATCTAGAAGTATAAGATAGGTTGGAAGAAGGGGCTGCAGCATATGTTGCTACTCTGAAACCTGAGAAGGCTCAGACAACTTTGACTTATAATTCTAAAGGCCTTCATCAGTGTTTTAAAGGGGACCCCAGAACTGATTATTACAAAGGCCATGTGTGTATAATTTCAAACCAGTTATTAGATCAATGTTTTAAAAAAATCACTGGTTTAAGAGTAACCCATTTTCCTACAATAAAATAAATATACAATATTTAATATTTATTCCTATATTAAGATATTCAGAAACTGATTTCTAGGTTATAGGAGCTGAAATGGACAAAGAAAATGTGAATTTTCCAGATCATTACAAAAGCATGCTTGAGGGTAAATGAAAACAAGTGACGTGAACTCTGTCTGGCGGGAACTTTGAATGCCTTAGAAAAAGTTGTCAGAACTTGTTGAAAATAGGATAGATTTTTAAAGGCCCAATTAATTCTGCAATGAAACATTTTTCTCTTATTTGGAAGTCTCATAGAAAAATGCAAAGAAAATTATTTGGCATGTTCATTCTGGAAATTCAACATTGAGATTAACATTCAAAAATCAGTCAGTGTAATTTCCCAGGATTGAGTTAACAGGCTTAAGGAGAAAAATATATGGTCATTAAAATAGATGCAGAAAAGGTATTTGATAAAGTCCAACACCTTTTCATGATAAAAACTCTTAGCAGTTAGGAATAGAAGGGAACTTCCTCAATTTGATAAAAGATATCAATAAAACCTCTAGCAAACATCCTATTTAGTGGTTAAATATTGAGAGCTGCCCTTTGAGACAAATGAGATAAGAATGCCACTATCACCACCTCTATTCATTTTTCTGGGGATCTTGGCCAGTGAAATGGGATTAAATAAATAAATAGGAAAAGTATTGGAAGAGAAGAAAAAAATTGTCATTATTTGCATATGATATAATTTAGAAAAACTAGTAAAATTAATTGATAAATTCAGCAATGTTTCTGTATACAATATTAACATAAAATTAGATTTATTTCTAAATATAAGAAAATTTTGGAACATAAAAATTATATACTTATAACTTTTAGAATAGCTTTAAAATACATCATATACCAGGAATAAATTTGACACAACATATGTAAACTCTCTACAAGCAAAATGGCTAGACATAAGAGAAATTGGAGAAGACTTAATAAATGGAGAGAGGTACCATATCCATGGTTTGTAAGATTCAATATTGTAATAATATCAAATATACCCTAACAGATCTATACATTTAATGGAATTCCAAACAAAATTTTTTGGTGGAAGCTGACAAGCTGAATCTAAATTATATATGGAAAAGCAAAAGACTAGAATAGAAATGACAATCTTGAAAAATAATAAAGTGGGGAATCTGACATTGTCAAATATCTAGACTTATAAAACTCTAGTAATTCAGGAATTATTCAGAATTTAATGAAGTAAGAATAGATAAATAAAGCAACACACAGAACCTCATTATAGTTACTTGAATTATGATAAAGTTCCCCTTCCGTGCAATAGGAAAAAAGATGTTGTTTGCAGTAAATGGTTCTAGGTCAACTGGACATCATATGGGAAATAAAAGTTAATATTTAGGCTTACTTCAAATGATTAAAAAATAAATCGTGTCTCCATGAACTGTAGATCTAAATGCAAAGGTAAAACTATGTGTCTTCTGAAAAATAACAAAGGAGAATGTCTGTGGTTTGAGAGTTGATAAATACTTCTTGAGTTGGCTACCAAAACCCTTTGCTATAAAAGTAAGACTTCTAAAGTGGACTTTATTAAAATTGATTGCTTATGTTCATTAAAAGTCACCAGTAAGAAAGAGAAAAGACAAACCACAGAGTGGAAGAACATGTTGGTAATACTGAAAAAGGAGTATGCAGAGAACTTCTTAAAATCATTAAGGAAAATACGGACAACTCAGTTTAAAAGTAATGGGCAAAATTATTGAAGAGGCATTTCACAAAAGAAGATATTCAAATGTCCAATATGCATATACTAAATTGCTCAATATCATTTGTCATCAGAAATTCAAATTAAAACCCTAATGAGGTAATATGAAAAATGAAACCAAATGAATTAACTTAAAATGAAGTTAAAAAATTTAAAAGCTGAAAATGAAAATTCTTGATGAGGGTATTGAGCAACTAGAACTCTTCCATTCAGATGGTGGTTATGTAAAAAGAGCCAGCCACTTTGGAAAACTGAATAGAAATGTCTACTAAAGCAGAACGTTTGGGTGCACAAATTCTGTGAGCAGGCGATTCTACTATGGGTATGTACCTAACAGAAATGAAAACCTGCGTGCACTCAACGACATGTATGGGAATGTTCATAAGAACAGCTGAAAACCTGGTATGACCAAGTCAGTTGGGGCATATTCACACTAAGTGAGGCCAAACAGTAATGTCAGTGGAGGCACTGCTGCTACACACAGCACAGTGGATGAATTTCACAAACATAACATGGAGCAAAAGAAGAGTCGTAAAGACTAGGCACAGTAGAGATCTATTTCCATACAGATCAAAACCGGGTAGCACAAAGAGATGGCCATAGAAGGTAGCCTACTAGTTACATTTTGGAAGTAAAGTAGTAACTTGAGCAGACAGAAAGGAGGTTTCTGTGATGCTGGAATTGTTCCATTTATTTATCAGAGTGGTGGTTATATAGGTATGCTCACTTCCAGATCATTTATCAAGCTAAACATGTATACTTTGCTCATGTTGTAGTGTGTAGAAAAGACTTCAATAAAAAGTTAACTTTATTGAAAATGTATTTGGCATTTCTATAAAGAAGATGTCACTGAATTATTTCCTTAAAATAAATTTTTTTAAAAATGCGTATTTCAAATCAGAGAGCTGGTATTCCTGGTTAAACATCAGGTTTGTGGGGAGGGTTATGTGAATTACTCGGTGGAGAAATAGAATCTTTAGTTTGTACAACTTAAAGCAATTTCTCTAGTGCCAGAAACAATTCTACTCCTTGTTCACAGATGCTGAAATAAAACCATAAATGGGTTAAGCAACTTACTAATCATCACAACCAGAGGAACATGAAACAGGAGACGGAATTATTAAAATCCTGCCAAGATTCTCTATTCTGTCAGAAGCCCTGTCTGCAGGTTCTTTCCTCATTTTAATTGGCATTACATTATTTTTTGAAAGTTCTGATTTTAAAGGAGACAATAGATACTAGATAACTCTCCCAAGTATGAGAGCCATGTTCCATAGATCAACCTGTAGGCATTTTGTAGTTAGTAAACTGATGATGCTTTTAGAACTGCTTATGGTTTTGAACTTCAGAAAATGGCTACGCAATATCACATTACAAGGAACACTGTAAAAGGACCGTTCTCCCTTCAACATGGCTTGCGCTCAGTGTTCTGTGGCTGTTTTGTACTGTGCTCTTTATGTGTTTTTAATTATTGTTGTTTACGATGGTGATGTTTTAATTGTTGATATAGCACCCTGAGCATCTGGGTGGAAGCTTTGTAATAATTAAAAAATATTATTATAGTAGTTCCTGGAAAGTAAAGAAATCATCAGGGCTCCTTTGAGTTCTTATGTGAACCGATTGCACCAAGAATCAACATATTTCCTGTGGGGAATTAGGAGGTAAGATTAAAAAGCACATTTTTCGCTGCCTCCAGTTCAGTCCCTGCTGCTCCCACTGCCTTTGTGACTAACAAGGTTTACTTATTTACTTGGTTTTGTTTAATTTGATAACTCCCAGTGTCAGCCCTGTTTTCCCCACAATCTCAATGGCATTTTCTAAGCCTGAGAAATACACAAAACATACACAACATATGCATGTTATCAGTGGTAACATTTCTTTTTGATGGACATTTTAACTTTATGCAATGTCTGTAACTATTATTACTGTGAAAAAAAATTATTTATTAACTTTAATGGACAAAAGAGATTTGCAAAAATTTGAGCATTTATGTGTGTTGTGATTTGTTCACTATCTTTTTTTGTTACATCATAATAGTTTTCATTGCTATGAAAGTGATAGTAATCGAAATTTTCCTGGTGCTTTTGTTCATGCTTTTTTTTGTGTGTGGATAAGAAAATAGTGGTTGTCCTAGGGGAAAGCATGATGAGTGATTATATTCTTTCAAATGCCTTCCTATGTTTTCTACTAAAGTGCAGGCATTATTCAATGGTTTCAAAAACTTCATTTGACCATATAGGTCAAATAATTCTTGTGTTCCTTCTGTTATGAAACAAATGACCATGCATTAGGTATTATCATCATCTGTAGATCAAAATTCTTCTTCTTAAGATTGGATTATAAAATGTCTGCAATAAAGACAAGTTCTACCTAATATTTATTCATTGATTTTATTTTTTAGAGGAAGTAGAACGTGAAGTATTCCAACTGATCAATTTTCATAGACTTCAGGAAGATGAGGGTAGGAAAGAGAATTTCATGCTTTTTAGAGATTTTATACAATAAATAATCACCTCAATCTTAACTCGAGAATCCTATGAATCAGCTAACAAATGTTGTTACTAGTCTTTGTGTGTCTGACAACTAAGAATGACTTACTTCTATTGATGACTACTTTGAAAACAAAAAAGATACCTCAAAATGGAATTTGCGTATCTGAAAACATGAAAATCATCAAAAGCTTTTTATAGAAAACATTTGCAATTAATATTATAGTTCTACAATTTTATCTTGAATTTGTTTGAAGGATTAAACATGAGGGGCTGTAGCACCAAGATGTATTTCACAGAGAATATTTAATGTATAATTTTTAAAATTTTATATTGATTAAGGAATTTGAAAATATGCTTTTTAAAAGAGTAACTTCAAAGGAGAATAGAATATACAAAAATTAATCCCCTAAATATAATTCTGCAGGTGAAATGTACAAAATGCACACATTTCCCTGACTTTCTTCTGAGGTGAACACAGCCATTAACTATTCACTGGAAAGACTGACTTACTATATCCTGACAGGAGGTAAAACACAACCCAAAGTGAGAAGACTGTGGGAGTTTCTAGAAGAGATACTAGGAAACAAATATTTGTCTTTATTTTCCTGATCGAGATAAACATTTTGCAAACTATGAACTCACTTTTTATTTCTGAATAGAAAGAAGGGCAGAATTCTAGAGAGCTCACTGAATATCCTGTTTTGTCCATTATTCGATATATTAGTTTAATGACACACATTTTAGCTGCATCTGATATTCTTTTGGTGGTATACCAGGAATTCTTGAACTGTAGAAATGACTATTCCCTCTTTTCAAGTAGACTTGACGACTCCCTTTTTCTTCTGCTGTATCCCTTTTACAGTATCTATCACATGTTATGCACATTAGTTTACACATTTCTCTCTCTCCATCAGGTTGTGAATAAACTATGTCTTCATAGCCCCAGGACTTTCCCAGTGTCTCTCCACAAGTGTGTGTTCAGTAAGTGATTTGTAAATGGTTACGAGGCTGAATAAATACTTTAGCAAACCATACCTCATTGACCTAGAGATGTGTATATAACATCTTAGTGCCAATTTGGGAAGCTATTTTAGAGGACTATCCAAGAACTAAGTATAATCAATTACTGTGGGGTAGTTGGAATGCAACTCAGTAAGCAACTCTGTCCAAGTAATAAGTTACTGAGAGCATTTACCCAACACCAATTTTTAAAATTAATGAACCACAATGCATTTTGGCTGTGGGTATATCAAATTAGGAGTAACTGTGCTTAGAGCCACAGAGGTTTAAAAAAATGCAGATTCTCCATGAGGTTTGCAAAAGTGAACAATGACTATAAGATATACTAAGACCTCTATGAAAAGACCTCTATTTATCAACACAAATATAAGGAAATGCCAAGTATGTTATGGATTGGTATTGGTCACAGATACTGACTATACGGTGATGCAAAAAATCTAGGAAACTTGCATGCGAAGAGCATCTTGATAAAACCAAGATAGAGGCATCTCCTACAGCTGAGAGTTTTACCAGTTCTGCAGCGCTAAGGCACTAGACTTAATGTAAGAACTTTATTATACATACACATATTTTCCACTAGAGCTCCAGTTAGTTATTTCTTTGTTTTGGAACTTTGATTATGACATGGGGAGGTTTTCCTATGACATTGAAGATGCAATTTTAATATTTCTCTTTCCTATAGTAAGCCAATTACTTCTTTCAAAGTCTTACATGATAGCTAAAGGAACAATTCATTAGTGTAGTCGTAAGAGGAGTCAGAAATAATCATGCTGCTTTTCGGAACTAGAGTTGGAGCACATCACAGTGGGCACAGGATCAATGCTGCTGTGCACCAACCTTTAATGGGTGTTTTGGGTACATGGTGGTAGGATTGGGGCTGACTGTTTGGACCATCTGGACATTTGCCTGTGCCTTACAGTATTGCTCTTTTGGCAGAAGCTGTCAGAGCTTCTTTCCAAGTTTGCATCTGGTCAGGGACAGAACCCTGTTTCTTGTTCTTCTATGCTTTGTCTCTCCACATCCCATTATCACACTCTGGATGAATGCTCTCTCTAGGTTCTGTGACCTGAACCCTTTACTGCCCAGTACAGAAGATGAATGTGAGAACTGAACTCAGCCCCTAACTCTCTACTGCATCCTTTAAATTCTCTCACAGTTTTCTTATAACAAATTATGGAACATACATATACAGGATGATGAAAACAGTGGTAAAAGGGAGAAATTACACAGATCAGACAGATGAAACCCAGACCACTTCCAGTTCCCTGCACTCATGTATTTCTTTTCATTCTCATTTTGGATACTTTCCCTATGTTTCATTTCACTTTTGTACTTTGGCCAACACACAAATTCAGCTGCAGATATTTTTTTCATTTGACCTTACTAAGAATGAATCCCAAATTCCTATTCAAATGAAAGCAAAATTTCCAAATATAGGCGTTGGAGTCAGTTATGAACACACAAAGGTAGAATCAAATGAACGAAGTAAGAATAAAAAAGTAGAGAGACAGGGAAAGAGGACGGAAAAAACTTGCAGAATTAATGAAACAGAATTTGAAAGCATATGATAAGTTCTGTTAGCATGTTCACTGTAAGTTAGGTGACATTTCTCTTCATCTTTGTTAGGGCTGCACAGGCTCAGTTTACCCCAGTTATCGTGGCAAGCTGATTAAGAGTTCTGAAACCCCATCTCTCATTAAACTGTCTCAATGTATTATTAAAACAGCAAAACGACTTTTCCTCCAGGCAAACAGAATAAAACAAACTGCAACAACTTCATGCTGTGTCTATACAACACAGAGTGAAATGGAAATTTCTCATTCTCCACTTATTTTGATCAATGTGAATAACGAAATCTGAGAGCTGAAACCACATTTTTACTTTGTGGCCTGCAGGAGCCTGTGTGGTTATCATATCTTGGTCAGATCAGAATACTGTGTCAAATATTTTTGGTTGTTTTGGCTTTGGCCCAGCTATATATTTCAGAGAGACTTCAGCTGGTTAAAATTCATTTTCTTTAGGTTTTTTTTTTTTAAATTACATTGCCCCATGAAATAATATAACAAAAGAAAATTAGGTATGCTTTGATGGAAGGAATGTAAAGAAATCAGTATTATTAAGGGTATTTAGATTGATAGCCAAAAAGATGGGGAAGAATTAGAAGTTTAGGAATCTATTTTCTGCACCTCCATTAATCGTTCATTCATAAAACATGAATGGTACTAGGTGCCTTCCAGTATTTCTGATACATATAGAAACTATAGTGCCTTCTATCAGGAAGCTTGAAATCCAAAGAGAGAGAGAGAGAGACAGAAAAAGAAGTGATTGCTTATAATATAATGGGGAGGAATAATGTATGGGTTATAATCTACTGCGGGATGAAATGGGAATAGACGTGGGATTCACAGAAGGTTTCCCACTGAAGTTGATAATGATCATGAATGCTCACTATGTACTAAGCACTAGATTAAGCTCTTTGTGTGCATTAACTTATTTAATCTCTAGTAAAACTTTGAGAGAGGTACTGTCATTATACTCATTTCACATATGAATAAACATGTTCAGAGAGACCTTTTCCCAAAAGCCCCTAAGTAGACAAACAGATTTGAATCTAGATCTGTCTGATTTTATAGCTGAGGGGTCTTAACCTCTAGGCTCTAGTTTAAACTAAGTTCTAAAGGACAACCTATGCAAGTAACCTTCCACTAGGAACTGCAATTCTAAGTGTATACGTCAGGGGGTGCTCATTTGTGTATATAAAGGATTAAGACAAAGAAGTTTACTGTAGCAATGTTTATTTTTTTAAAAAAAATATGCAATTAGCTAATTGTCCACTAATGAGGGTATATCTTTAAAAAATCTTAGGCATTTATAAAGGATGATGTCGAATACTGAGAGAAGAATCAGCCTATCTGGATTAAAAACCTAGCTCTGCTGTTTCCCTGCAGTGTGAACTTGGGGCAATAGCTGAAATTTTCTGTGACTCTGTTTTCTCATCTGTAAAATGGAGATGATAAGAACATCTAACTCATTTGTGGGAATTAAAGGAAACAATACAAATAAACCACCAAAAGTGTATTGCACATACTAAGTGTTCAGTAAATATCAGCTAGTATTATGTAATGGACCTTCTGTATAGTTAAAAGGAACGCTTATATGTACCTAAAATGGAAAGTTCCCAAAGACATATTTCTGAGCATAAGTAAGTTGCAGAAAGTTGACATAACATGATAATATTTATAAACTATATATTTTCATAGATACATATCATTTATATAAGCACATTTTAAAAAAGACACCTGACAAAGTTTTCCTCTCTCTCTTTCACACACACACACACACACAGTCCTTCAAAGCATCAATATCTATCATAACTGTCTAAGTCTTTACTGATTGTGTTTATGCGTGTTGGTCAGGGGAAAAGAATGACTTGAGTGAGGGAAGAGGGAGGACTACCTGTTTAAAGTTACACTTTTCATTTGCTTTGACACAAACATATACATATATAAATATGTGTGTGACTTTCTAAAATTGGAGAAAAATCAAGTTTTGTTGTTCCATTGAGAACAAAAATACATTCTGGAAAGATTTCACATGTGCTCCTGCCAAATATGGCTTTCATCCTATTTTCAAACAAATATTGATATCTTTTGCTAGCAGGATTCTTTAAAAGAGTAATGAAGTATAAATGTTTTCCTATCAATAAAATTATGTGCCCCTTTGGGGAGATATTTAGATTTTCTTAATTTCTTTGGGATTTCTTAGCATTCATGATTTTGATGGGTATTTTTGAGTAATGGCAATGCTGTTTTTAATCCCTTCATCTCTGAGGGTACAATTGCTACCATCATTTGCTCTTTGCCCAGATGTATGTTCTCTATTTCCTTCTTTGCTATTAGAGCTGGGCCACATTCTGACTGTTCCCGCAGGAGGACATGGCCAACCTCACACTAGTGATTTTTGTGCATTCTTTCTCAAGCTATGTCAGTCATTTTGCTCATACCACTAGAGGAGTTTCAGCAAAGCTTGTGAAAAGCATAGATTCTCTAGAAGTGTGGGAAATGATCAAGTTCTTGGAACATCAGGAGGAAGTAAGATTTCTGGGAAAAACAAAGCTCTGTTATCAACTAACTTTTAGAGGTTCAAGCAAATGGATATCTGTGTCTTGATGCTAGATCCATCATTTTTTTTGGTAAGGAGTGAAGGATTCTCTTTTCAATTATCTTCAACCTATTTTTCAGATATTTTAAATTGTTTATTTTGGCAGAGAATGTGAACATGCATGCATATACATATATGAATTCGTGTCACATCTATATCTATCTATCATCTATCTATCTATCATCTGTCTAATCAATCAAGAGTGCCAAGCATAACATTTTTTTAAATGCCAGAAAATACATTCTTTTTAATTTTAAAAGTTGACAGTTTATTTTTAAAAGAAAGTAATTTATTTTCAAGAAAGTAATTCCAAACAGAAAGTATGCAGTATGTCTACAGCATTTAGGACATTGATTTATTATTTGAGAGTTATTAACTATCTGAGGTCCTAGGTAACAAAAGAAGAAAATATTCCACTTAGATACCATAGTGTAACTAATAAAATAAGTGTGCACTGATTTTGCAGTTTACAAGGCTCTTTCTCATTCCTGTTGTATTTTTATCTTTATGCAAAAAATTATAAAATCAGTCAATTACTTTTTATTTTATTAGAGAAAACTGATTATCTTTTTCAAAGATAATCAAAATTTCAAAATTACATGTCATTTTCCCCCCAGGACTCTAATATTTATGATTAATGGAGAAAAGTTTTAAAATTAAATCACTGCTTTTCTTATAGTGATAAGCTACTTTGAGCAGAAGCCTTTTAGGTTTACATAAATCTGCAAGGAGCACTGGCTTTAGAACAAGAAAGTGTACCTTAGTATTTTTCTATTGCTAGCTGTAGACTTTATAAGTTAGTATAAAAACAATATTTTCCATTTAAAAATAATTTTTTTAATCATAGATTTTTCAATCATCTTTTTGTAATCTATTTAAAAATAACATTTATTTTTTCTGCTTTTTTATGTCTAACATACAAACCTAACTTTTTCCTTAGAAAATTTAGAAATTATAGAATGATATAATCCCAGAGAAAATTAGTCAGTTGGAATTCTATCATTGAGAATAAAAGAAGTTAACATTATGGTTTATATATTTCCAGATTTGTATATAGATACAGCTTTAAAATAAAGGTGCTATGCAGTACTGTTTTATAACCTGCTGCTTTAAATAATAATATAAGTATTTTCTAGATTATTAGATGCATTTTTTTTTTTTTTTTTTTTGCTGTACGCGGGCCTCTCACTGCTGTGGCCTCTCCCGTTGCGGAGCACAGGCTCCGGACACACAGGCTCCGCGGCCATGGCTCGCGGGCCCAGCCGCTCCGCGGCATGTGGGATCTTCCGGGATCGGGGCACGAACCCGTGTCCCCTGCATCGGCAGGCGGACTCTCAACCACTGCGCCACCAGGGAAGCCCTATTAGATGCATTTTTAAATGACTTTGAAATTGTATGGTGTTTAGTGGTATGCGTGTATCAAAGTTTTTTTTTTGTTTTTTGTTTTTGTTTTTTGTTTTTACTAACTTCCTATTCTTTTTCATTTATATTACCTACTAACTTTGCTTATAAATTAGGCTTTCAAACTATCTTTGCTCAACACAAATATAACTTGGTACTTTTTTTTTATCTGAATTAACTGTTCATGTTTTTTACACATTTTCTTTTGGGATATTTCTTAGGAATATTTTCATGGGCTATTGATTTACAAGAACTAATTTTATATTGAGGTTATTAACACTGTATCTACTCTAATGTTACCAATATTTTTCTTAGTTTGTATTTTATCATTAAATTTAGTTTTTTTAATTGATGTTTAAAAATATATATTAAAATATATTCTTATTTTTCTTTCTGAGATATATATATACACATATAAATATATATATATGAATATAAAATTAGTATTTAGAAATGCCTTTCCCAGACTAATCTGAGACTTAATTGTGCCTTCCTCCACTACTGCTACAGTTGGACTCATTCTCTTTGACAGTTTGATTGTTATAAATTTTGAAGAATGTGTTGGTAAAGAAGAAAGGAGAAGGTGAATTTCAACAAGTTGCATTAAGGCCTAGGTAGAATTGATGAGGCTTGAGGGAGAGCAGAAAGTTTAATAGCTGGGATCATGGGGAACTTGAAGAAGTGTGATTGATGTCTAGGGTGGATAAGTAAATATTAGAGAATATGAGGAACTTGTCATCTGAAAAAGAGGAAATTACCTTTGTCAGAGAAAAAGCACTTTTAAATTGGAATGATCACATCATGTGACATCTTTTCAGAGAAATAGAGATACAAGAATCTTCTGAAAGCAAAGATTTGGAGTGGAGGAAGAGTGAAGTTGCACTAGACTTTCAGGTTAAGTTCAAAGGCAAGTACTTCCATAGTGCTGCAGAAATTCTTAGCAGTGAAAGACATATGACAGGAAGCAGGAAAAAAACAAACGAACACAAAGAAAGTACAACAGTAATCCTTAATATTATTTAATGTTGTAGTTGTTTTTATAGATTGGATAAGGACTTGTTGAGAGCTATGAATCCTCCCCTCAGATAAATGCATGTTTACACTATTTTGCACACAATTTTAGAAAGTGAGATGACTCTCTTACACTGAGTTAAGGACCTTTACTTTAGGGGACATATAAGACTTCCTCCCTAAATCTGTAGCCAGCCTGAGGGAGCCTTATATCTAGATGGAAAAATGGAATCTTCAGAAACACAATAATGTCATATTGCAGCATATGGGTTTTAATTATAAAGAATAAAGTGAGAATAAATGGGAAGGCATAGAGACATGTTCACTTTCTTTGGTTATTACTTTGTTTCTTTTTTCTACTCCTCAGGCTGCTCTTTGGGTGGGTATCTTCTCTCTTCCTTTATATCTATACTTCTAATGGATGTGGGTATATTCCTTGATTGGCAATTGCCTTCACCCTTGAAGGCTAAGCATGAACCTATGAACCTATGAAAATGAGAGATAAAATCATTTATCAGAGTGGCTTCTACTTAAGCTGAAAGTCCAAAAATAGGTTGTTCAGTTTTCTACATGATCCCATCCATATTCTGATGACAAGAGTGTAAGCAGGCATACTGCATCCAATAAAGGAGTGTATTTGGCTCATGTATACTTCAAACCTAGCAAAGACTGCATTGAGAATTGGTAAAGAACATGACTCATAATGGGAACTCCATTTGTGATAAATCCCTTGTCTTCATAAAGGATTCAAAGGAAATTAACTCACCATACTATTTACTGAAAATGTTTGTCTGTTGTCTAAGGCTGTGTCTATCCAACTGAAAATGAGCAGAGTACATTATTTTCTGCTGTTCTAATGCCAATATTAATGTCAGTGTGGATTTCTTCATGGTCGATTTGATAATTTCTTCGGAGATGGGCCATTCTTATAAAATAATAACAGGCATCTGGAATCAATTGCACTGTATTTGACAAGGTTTATTGTTTTCTCTGAAATCATAAAAGACATACATGTGAATTTCACTCAGAAGAAGACTTTGGTTACAAAAGTCCTTATGCTCTATGTCTCCCGCCAGAAACATTTGGACCTTTAGAAACATATTTTATGTATAATGTGAATAGGGTATTAAATATATAGGAGAGACTCAGGTAAAAATGGAAAGATTTGAAATCATAAAAGTAAAAAAATAAACCCCAAACATGTGAAATGATAATCTCAAATAAGTTATAACAGAGATAATTTGGAGTATTTAGGCACTCCCTTGTCTCTAGACATTTAATGTTGAATTGTGGTGAACACTGCACTTCAATAGAAATTAATACAGCCTGGTGTGATTCCATCAAAGATGGAGATGCAGGTAAAATTAGTTATCTCCAGGCTTTATGCACAGATGAATACGGCAATAGGAAAAAAAAGCTAGTACAGGAAAACTGAAGGAAAGGCTGAAGCTTGCTGTGCATCTGTAGAAGTGATATATGTATTGATACAATACCATATGAAGATTGATTAATCTTTACCAAAACAATTTAGTCTTTTAATTATGTTCAATTTATAATTGAGAATACATATTCTTTAAAAAAATCAGTTGTAATCTCCCCTCCTCCCCCACAGACTGATTCATCCAGGGTTCTCTACATAACAATGTAGACATAATAATTTAATCATAAAGTAATTTACAAAATCACTTTTAAATTCTTGAGGACTTCAAAGAGCTAATAACAATAAAATTATAGAACGAGAGAATATAGGGATTACAGCAGTGACACAAACATAGCAAAATAAAGACATACAGTCCATGAAGATCTCTACATTATTTTCTTTTAAGTTTTGATGAAACTAAACACTAACTCATTAGCTTAATCAGCAATCATGTTGCTATAGGGGCTGAAGGATGCTAAGTCAGGCCTGATATTGGGAGATGGGCAACTTTGGCTTGAAGATTCACCATCAGCCTTGCCAAGCTTTCTTAAAACTGCCACATTCTCTACTACTCTTGCACCTGACATTCCTTTCTTTTCTTTCCCCTCACAAGGGTCAGCCCTGCATACTGTCAGTTCTCCCACTCTCCTCTAGCTCCTTCCCCAGTTTCCTTCACAGATGTTTTCCCTAAAAAAATTTTGCACATCTAATTCTGTCTAGGTGTCATCTGCTTCTCACAGTACCCAAATAACACAAGTGGTGTCAGGAGTTTTCCAAGAAAACAAGATAGGTATTTAGGACTGGCTTACTCATCGCCTTGTGGGTGAAGAGGAAGGATGTTGTCCTGTTTGGTAGGTGGGACAATGATACTCCCTTGTACAAAGCAATGTTAATTGCTAAGGATTTCACTGCTGGTGGCAGGAAAATGTCTCCATGAAGAACAAGGCTGTGATAGGGGATGAGGATTCAGGCATTTGAAAGTTTTTTGTTAACAATGCCTTTAAAGACAGTGAACTTGGCTAGTTCCTTCTAAGTTGTATTTATGCCCTGCAGAGGGATAATAGTAAGAGATTGAGGGCCATTAACAAGCTTTGGTATCTTACAAAGAGGCTCTTATTTCCTGTAGTGAAAACACAGAGCTGTTCAACAGGCTGAAGATCTAATAGAGTTGCAGGGCTTGAGAGACATTTGAATGATCACCCAGTGTTCTGCTTTGTTATGCCAAAGCCAGGGTGCTGGGAAAACCTGGGGCCCTGAGACATAGGATGGGGATATCTTGATACTAGTTCTGCATTTGTCCATGAACCCTCTGGGCTTCAGAGGTGGACTACTACCTTCCTGAGCAAGAGCTATCACTCTTACTGAAGGCCTTGTGGCCAGCTTGGCACTGCTGTCCCCCACCAGCAGCTTCTTGAGCAAGTAGCAGCTGGTAGGAGGCACTGTGCTCTGTCTGCTGGCTCCTCTGGTTCTGGTTCAGCAGCTGATGAGCTCAGCTGAGCAGGACATGAACTGCATGCGTCAGCTGCACAGCTGTGGAGGTGATGACGCCCTCATGGTGCTGCTTGGTGGCCTTGTCTACTGGTCACCATCCTGGTGCTGGCTGGCCTGGCCATTTCCCCTGCTTGGCCTCTGGCTGCCATGTTGTCAGTAGGCATTGCTCTGGTTGCCTCAGGCTCACTCTTGCTGCTGGGTTTGCTGCTGTATCAAGTGGGTGTGATTGGACACTGCCTGCCCTTCTGTGTGGCTGCCTGCCCAACCCCTGCTGCCCAAGGTGACCACCACAGTGGCAATGGAAGCATCTTCAGCATCTCACGATGGTTGTCTGCTGGCCAGTGTCATGCAACCACATCCAGCCTCATATGACCTAGCCTGCCTCAACATCCTGAATGGTGTGTGTGTGTGTGTGTGTGTGTGTGTGTGTGTGTGAAGATGGTGAGCGTATTTGAGCAGATGCATATCCCAAGACTGTATAGCCCTCTGGTGGGATTGCATGATGTGTGATTCAGAGCCTATGGGTACCTACACATTCATACCACAGAAAGGTGAATGTCTGTCTCCTTGGAACCCCAGTTTTTGTCCATGGAACTGTGAGAGTCTGCCTGTCTGCTGTACATGGAGTCTCTTGGCCAAGAAGTATCTGGGGTCCCTGAAATGTCCTGACGCCTATTACCAACACCTGTCAAATCCAACCCTGCCTTGTAACACCCATCAGGAATTTCCACAAGAGTGACTATTTGTCCACACCAGAGACTTCACCAAGGACCCTCCACTGAGAAGAGTAACTGGTGGCTAAGTGGAAAGAACATGGGCTCTGGAATGTGACAGCTCAGGATTAGAATGTTTCCTCTAACTCTTACCAGCTGGGGAACTCGGACAAGTGACTACCCTTTCTGAGCCTCAGTTTCTTGAGGGTCGTGGTCATAGTCCTGGTTGTGGTAATTAACTGTGAGGATTGAATGACATCACGCATGGAAGGATTGGACATGTGGTAGATGTGCAATAAGAATAGTGGCCGTTGAAACAAAAAGACAAGATAAACAAATGAAAAACTCTCCTCCCAAGGAGACAGGTGATCCCTTTCTCCATTTCTTGCTGCAGGCTGATACCTGGTAAGTCCCAGGATTACCTCAAAAAGAAGGAGAGGGCTTCCCTGGTGGCGCAGTGGTTGAGAGTCCGCCTGCCGATGCAGGGGACATGGGTTCGTGCCCCGGTCCGGGAAGATCCCACATGCCGCGGAGCGGCTGGGCCCGTGAGCCATGGCCGCTGAGCCTGCGCGTCCGGAGCCTGTGCTCCGCAACGGGAGAGGCCACAACAGTGAGAGTCCCGCGTACCGCAAAAAAAAAAAAAAAAAAAAAAAAGGAGAGAGACTATATACAATGAATGAGTTGAAAGAAATAGCTAATAAGTACTTGAGCCAGGAGAATACCCCTGTGATGGGAATTTGAAGATGCTTCATTAAAGAGGCCAGAATGTAAGACTGTAAGCAAGTATTCTTGATGTGGGACAGTTAATTGACTTTCCTGGGACAAGGCATATCCTAGCACAGACCCTAGGAGATGAAGTAAACTCACTGCTGCAGTGGCTCTTGGAGACCTAAGAAAAATGATGGCCAACATTAAATGAAGTAGAAACATCTGACTTATAGTATCTAACATTAAAAGCAGGAATAAAGAGGCTGAGGGAAGCAGGCATACTGGAGTGGATATATTATCTGAGGCCAGAAGATCCAGCAGATGAATGTGTTCCCCAGAGGGAACACGAGGTCACATTACTCTCCAAGGCCATCAACAAAATGCTGGTGATAGGGACACTAGTATCAGAAATTCTGTGGAGCCTCCTTTGCAAGCCAGAGCTGATGGTAGGAAAAGCAGATACAGTCTTTTTTTTTTTAAACATCTTTATTAGAGTATAATTGCTTTACAATGTTGTGTTAGTTTCTGCTGTATAACAAAGTGAATCAGCTATACGTATACATATATCCCCATATCCCCTCCCTCTTGCATCTCCCTCCCACCCTCCCTATCCCACCCCTCTAGGTGGTTTCAAAGCACCGAACTGATCTCCGGCTGAAAAGCAGATACAGTCTTTAGAAACCAGGTAGCAAAGTTAGGCCCCAGAGGCCAGGAGGCCACAATTACTCTAAAGATCAGCAAGGTCAAAGGGGCAGCCAAATGAGCTTGACTCACAGGGAGTGGTTAAGGATGGTTAATGGAACATGGCGTCCCTGGGAACAAGAGTGCTGTTCAATAGCTACAACCAAAAAAAAAAAAAAAAGGAAACAAAAGAGGAGCAGGAGGCTGAGGATTAAGGACAATCTCCTCAGTAAAAAGTAAAAATCTCTTGCTCAGTTCCCAAGCATGAGTCAATTTTCAGATATTGAACCCATAACATCCAAACAGTGGGCGCACCTCACAATGAAAGAAGTGAGGTAAAGCCAGATGACCTTGGGAGCCACTGGTTGTATCACATAGTGTACCATGTAGAATATAGTGTACCAGCCAGCCCCACAGAACTCTGGAACAGCCTCTGGAAACCCAGACAAAGTGTCAGTCCAGAGGCAACACTCTGAATTTATAGGGAACCATTCTCAGGATGTAGTGTATTCATTAAATCAGAGACTGCTCTGTGATGCTGTGTCCCCGAGGGAAAGAATATAGGGAACTGGGAACCATAGAATAGAAGCAGGATTATCCTCATGGACCATCTCTCTCAATGACCAGCTGAAGGATTTTGTTCCTCTCTACGCAATGCTCTGGGTTTTGCAGAGTTGGGGGTCCTGGTGAGTAAAAGGGACATACTTTTGCCAAGGGACACATAAGAGGTTCCATTGAAGTGCATGTTACAGCTGCTGTCTGGTTATTTTGGATTCCTTGTGCCCAGACACCACCAGGGTAGAAGAGAAGTCATCATACTGGTAGAGGCAATTGACCTTGATAACAAGAAGCCACAGGGCTACTTTTCATATAGTAGGAGTGGGTAGGAATATATGCAGCCCCCAGTTGGTTCAGGTGGGTACCTTCTAGCACTCATGTGCCCCATTGTAACTGTGAATGGATATGTGCAGTAACTGCCATCTGAGGGTCTGATTAACCAAGGATACAGACCTCTCAGGAAAGAAGGTTTGGGTCACACTAGTACTGAGGTGTGCCACCAACAGTGTGCTGAGGCGATCCCTGAGTATGAAGGGAATTCTGAATGGATAACAGAGAAGGGATAGTTTGAATATCATTTATGGTCTCGAGATTGACTGCATCAACACTACCTCTTCTGAGGTTCTTGTCAGGTAGAGAGTCCCATGGGAACCATGGATAAGATGCTCCCCAACCAGTGAGGAAAGTAGATATATGTGATGCAATAGGTGGCCTGAGGCAGGCGTCAAATTGTGTTTCTCAGAGCTCCAACTGAGGGGAGCATAGTTCAGCAATGGCTCCAAGCACTGTGCTCTGAAATCCATCACCACTATCACACCAAGGCTGCCTTCTCAATCACTGTTCTCAGCCAAAGCTGACAGCAATGCTGAGAGAAGCAGGCTAGGTCATTACTGGAGATGCAGAACTCCTCTAATGGGCCACTTGGGCTCAGTCCTTCCCATTGGCCTTTGACCTTGCCAGATTTCTTAGATCTACCTTCTTCCAGTCAACATTTATTCCCTTTGTCCTCTCAAGAGTCAGATAAACATCTTGGTCTGAGGGGAGACCCTCCTGATTCCTTTCTAATTTTCTCACAGACATTAACAAATCTCGTGCCCATCTGATCTTGTCTTGGCATCTGCTTCTCAGAGAACCTTCAGTACACATTGCTGTTGAAACATCAGTCAATTTGTGGAGTTTAAGTAAACTGTATCCTAAATCTAGACTGCTTCATAATACTAATAAGGCCATGAGTATTTCTTGCTTCTTGTAAATACTGGTTGGCTTTTCTTTATTCAGTAATGATAACCAGTGCACCTAATCCACCCAGCAACCTTTCAATTCTTTCTTCTTTAACATAAGACAGGAAGGATCAGCCACCAAGAGCATGTGAATATGTACAATTTCCCCACAATTATTAAGTCTGACAACAGAATACTTCTAAGGCAGGATCTATATTAGAAAGTGAAGTAGAGATACATAGGAGTCAAAAAATAATGAAAGTCAAAACCTCCACTTGCTTCAATATTCTGATATGTCCACTTTGTTTAACCTTTTCATTGGCTTCAAATTCTAGTAATTAAGGAAGCTCACAAGATGGTTTGCAGAAGGAGAATATTAGTGAAAGGATTATTGCATCCTTCATCCATAAGTAGGTTAAACAGGAAGCACGCATCTTACAACGCTAACTAATTTCTTGAACAAACAGATACCTGTGATTGGATGGATTTATAAATTCATGTTTACATTACTAATATCATTATCAGCAAAAATATTTTACAGCATCTATTATAGCAGCTTTCAGGTAGTTGATGCCTCCAGAAATATTTGTTGGTCTGAAATGAAAAATATCTTTGAGAAATGGGTTTAATTAAATACATGCCATAAAGGTAAAACTGACTCACCAGCTGGGGGTGACAGAGAAATAAGTAGAGCAAGGTGTCATCAAATGGATCCTTCTGGTCCCATTAGTGGGAGAACCACACTGCAGCATAAGTGCCTTTGCCTATGGTAATTATTGCTGACATCCAAATGGCCTAAATGAGCACCATGTTAACACGATGTAGTTGATGATTTGGGCAAATGCCAACCCAACATGTATATTTCAGCATGCAACTCAATCAGGGGCTCGACTGCATTCAATATGATTATGGTTTCCAGCTAGATAGGAGGCAAGTCTCTGGCCTTTGCAGGGTTTGATACCCTGAGAAAGTTTTCCAGTTTTATCCCATTTACCACTCCTCCCTAAGTGTACCTCATAGTGAAGGATATAGGAAGTTAGTTATAGGGAACTTCTGTTAAATATGGGAATAGATAAAGAATAAAAGGGAAATGATGGCATATGCCCAAATTAAGGGGACGAGAACCTTTTTATGAATGTGTTCTGAAGAATCCAAACAGTTTTGTGACATTTCGGACAGGAAAAGTCACTTTTATACTGAAGTAACATAGGGTCGTGCAAACCTTCATATCAGCTGATAAAGAAAAATATTACTTTCATAGGTTCACACAAGAAGTTCAAGTATTTCATCTCAGCTTCAATTTTTAAGCCATTTTCCTGCAAACTGGCAAATTTCTGCCTACAGCAAACTGATGAAAATTCATGGGTGTTTTCACTCCTCCACTTTAGGGAGGAATAGTAAAACTTTTGCCTTAGATCAAACTTTTGAATATTTGAGGGGAGAAAAAAAAAAAACCACATCACTTCTCAAATGTGAATACCCAAAGTGAAATGTGGCTGTTTCTTACATTTTTAGATGCCTGGAAGTTTTCCACAAACTTCTATAACAGTCACTCTGCAGGCTTCTGCTATAAATGTTTCAGGAACTATCTAGGGAAATATTCTATTGAGGGGGAAGGCAGGACTATCTAGCAGATAGAGCATGGAATTTGGACTTGGACAACCATCTGAGACCTGCACCTGCCTCTTTCATTGCCTATGGTGCAGCGTTGTATAAATGATTCAGGCTCTCTTTGCTTATATTTTTTTCCTGTGGTAATAGAGGGAAGTGAGCTAAGCATTAGCCCCTTCTCAACAATCAGAGAACACTGTAAAGGCAAATATGACATTGTCTGTAAAGTGCTATAACCTGTAATCCAGAAAAACAGTGCAAGAGGTGTGAGACCACAGAGTTTGTGTGAACATTACAGAACCCTAGCATGGAGAGCTGCGTAGCCTGACCCCTCACTTCTGTATTTGATCAGGGGTCCTTATGACACATAGTCAACTATAGGTATTGCCAATTGCTAATACCAATGGCACACATCTTGCCTTCAGCCTCTGGAACATGTTAATCTCCCTCTCACAAACTCAATGAATCATAACAGTCAATCAACTTGCATCTATTGATTGTCTAATATGCAAAGTGCACTCTGCTGAGTATTAGACCTCTGGTGAAAGTCTCTTAGGACAATAATGATTTATAAAGCATAGTAGCTGTTCTCAAAACACTTTGTAATCACAATCTAGTTATAAAGGAGGATTGCCTAAAGTATTAAAAATCATATAAGATACCTGTAGATGACGATTAGAAATAATGATTCTAAAGAGTTTAAAGAGTAGAAGGAGGAAAGGTATGAGGATTCAGAGTGCCTCCACTGCATAAGATTTTAGTTTGTAATTAGGGAAAATGTACCCATAGATACAGAAGGAAAAACATGTACATGCTCGGAAGTATAAAAAAATAAAATGAAAATGGTATCCTTGGAAGTTATCACGCTAGAAAAAGTGATTTGTTATTATCTATGGCTGCCATCATTTATTTCACTGTCCTCATTGAATTTAAGCAATCTTTGTTCTTTTCTACTGATTATTTCTCTTATATGCTAAGTTTGAGGAATTTTGATGTCTTGTTTGAAACCCAGTTCAGTTAGTCAATATGGAAGTGTCTTATGAAATAAATTCAGGGTGAAAGGAGGATCATGTGCTACAAAGGGAAGAGAATTAGATGCAGATCCCAGTGGTCTCTGAACAATGAGCAGTCTCAACCTCTCAAGGCATCTGTTGATTCATTTGTAAAATAAGAGGGTTGGGCTAGATTTTGCTGGCCAGTTCTAAAATTTTCTGGAGAAAAAAGTGCTGCTTAGAAGTTCTATATCTTTGTGCTACTGGAAAGCTCCTCTTGCTTTTGCATTCTGTCAGGGTCCATGATTATTTCTTGTCATTAAGATCTAAATCTCTATTTGATAAACCATGGATGCATAAGGTAGAGGAGAAGCAGATGGCAATGTGGTGTGCTCAAAAACAGGCTCTAACTGTAATTCTTAATTTAATTATTCTTAGGCTAGACTTTCCCAAGCTCTATTAAATTTTAGTATTCAAGAGAGATTTGGTCTTGCCTGTAAGGACTAACATAGGTGAATAGGCTGGTTCTTGGCAGTAGAACTTGTGTGTCAGTGAGCAAGCTGTCTGTAGAACAGAGTGGAGGCAGAACAACCTTGCTGGGGGATATATTGGCATATACCTTTATTTCAAGATATATTGGTAAATATTTGTTGTAAATATGATAGTATGTATCACCAAAAAGATTAACAATGTCAAAACATCTAGTCAATTCAAATAAAATAGTAATCCAATTTTAAATTAAGTATGAAATATGTTGTTTGGTTTATGTGGAAAATTGAAAATTTGGATTTTATTTTAAACAGACATGTTTTAATGTGTCACGTGAACAGCCTAGAAAAAATTAAATTTATTTGTGCTCCACGGATAAATAATGTGAAAGATAGTAGTATATTGGAAAAAAAAGTCAGATATTTTGAGCATAAAATTGAAATTTTCTAGAATTAAAAAATATACGGTTTTAAGGACTTCCCTCGTCCAGTAGGTAAGACTCTGTGCTCCCAATGCAGGGAGCTGGGGTTTGATCCCTAGTTGGGGAACTAGATCCTACAAGCATGCCACAACTAAGTCCACATGCCGCAACAAAGATCCCGTGTGCCACAACTAAGACCCAGCGCAGGCAAGATAAATAAATAAATATTTTAAAATAAATTTTAAACTATGGTTTTAAACAGTTAATATTATAAACTGACAATAAATAATTGAGGCAAGATACAGCTACTTTAACTTATTATGAAATGTGTTCAGTTATTCAAGGGGGCTTTACTGAAGGGTTATGAGATGTTATGCACAGTCGAGATAAGCACAGTCCAACAGAAATATAATTTAAACCACATGTGCAATTTAAAATTTTGTAACTTCCACATTAAGAAGAGTAGAAAAGACACAGGTAAATTTTATTTTTTTGTAAATTTCATTTAACACAATATATGTACAGTATTATTTCAACATAAAATTATTGATATACTGTAATTTTTTACTAAGACTTCAAAATTCAGTGTGTTTTAGTTATAAGTCAGTTTGAACTAGCCATGTTTCAGGTGTACAATAGCCACATGTGCCTAGTAACCTTAGTATTGGCCACCTGGTCTGTATGATGGGATTGAATACGAAAGGACACAGGCATGGCCACTACCTTCAGAAAGTTGACAGTCTAGTATGGAAGAGAGACTCTGAACAATAAGTCAAAAGTGTAAAATTTTACACTTTTCACAGTTTTTATAAGCATCACAAAGTTAATATTGTTGAATACATGCCCAGCACTTAATGTATTTCCACTTTACATAAACTATGGATAATGTGTTCTCTATGTGGGTGAGATTATTCTTGATATTTTTAAAGAAATGCATTCTTAATTAACACATTTTTGTAGTCTACTAATATTCTTTTATCCTTGTGCTTCCCATTTTCCCCAAATCAGTATTACACTGTAAGTTTGAAGTTGAATCCTGAGTCAGGAGCATAATAATCTTTTAATATGTTATATGTGGTTAAAAATATTAAGGTAACTAGGTACAAAATAAAGTTATCAGAGAAAACATTATTTAGGATGAGAAAAATATTCAGTGTTTTTCCATGAACTTTCTATAGCTTTATAGTTTCCGTGATTTCTGCTGACATGTGTTTGTGAAGGCTTTCTACTAAGTGCTATAGACCTTCTCTAGTTTTATTTTAGATGTAATTTATTTCTTATGAAATCTTGCAATTGTTCCTACTTTATACATTAGCTGGTGTGATGAAAGTACTTAGGTATTAAAATAATAAGAGCATAAAACAAAAATATAAAGAGAATAGTTTGTACATGAAATAAACTCCATCTTGTTTAAGGATTTGCCTTAATTGATTCCATGTAGCTCAAGCTTAATTGTGGATGGTGCTGAAGTTAGTTGTCTATTTACTGAGATATGAAGAATGCCAAAAAGCACAGATGAACCAAAAGTTTAATGTTCACTCATCTAACTAAAAATACATATATTTTCTGTCTTTGATTCCCAAATAAAATTGCTACAGAATTTCAGACAGAGAAGATTTTATGGACTGGAAGAGTCAACCCTATGAGAAGAACTTCCTTAGCTGGAAATTGAAGACTGGATAGAGCTGGATTTTTCAGGAAGAAGTAGTCAAGTCTTTCTCACTTGGAAAAGCAGCATAAATAAAGCAAGAGAGTTGAAATTGGCAAGAGTTGTTGGAAAAATAAAGCAGATGGCTTAAGTTTGAGACATAGTGGAAGTTAAAAAAAGGGATGAGCAATCTGAGGCTAGTTAATGGAGACTCGGAATCTTTAACCTGATCCAACAGGTGATATGGTACCAATATAGTTTTGTCAGGGAAGTGGCATAATGAAAATGGCAATTTTGGAAGATTCGTCTAGCAGAGGTGACATGATTGATTTAAAGAGGCTGAAGAAAAATAAAGAGGTTGAGTTGAGAGACCAGATCCAATAATAGATTTGGAAGATTTAAAACAAGCCTTCTTAAAATGGGAGACTCATGCTTTTTTGACAGCATAGGAGATGGAACTGGTAAGAAGGGAGAGTAAGAGAAGGCTGAGGAAATTTATAATAAATGCAGGATTCAATTTATTCAGAAAGTAGGCTATTACAGGATTCAGGGCTCTTGTTGGAGTGGGATGGACATAAAAAGAAGGAAAGACAATTCCTTCATGGACAATATGATATAAGCCAGTGGTGTTTTGAATTGTAGAGGTGCTTTCTCTCAAGTTTCTCTAATACAGTGTAATATATAGTGAGGTTACATTTTATATTATTATTCTCAGATCGCATTCCTCAGAGCTATAGTAAATGGAAAGTTGGTTGAAAAATTACCAAGTGAACTATGGCAGTACTTCCATTTCCTTTCTAAAAGCATATATACTTTGGTTTGAATTATTTAGGAAATTATAGAGCAAAACAGAATTTATGTTTGCCTTATTTTGACATATGGTTTACATTTTGAAAATTTTGCCCTAGGATGGCATTGGATAAAATTATAAGGATAAAACTGGGTATAGAGAAAGCAAAATCGCAAGATTCAGAACAGTAATAGACTTTATAAGTCATGCAATTACATGTGTAGAAAAACAATAAATATTTATCAACTAACAGGTGCCAAACCTGTTGAGGGCATTGGGTATATCTATGTGAAAAAAAAAGTAAAAGATAAACTGTCTGGTAGAGGAAATGGTCACTAAAAAAATAAGCAAATACACACACACAATACATTTTGAAAAGTGCTTGTTATGAATTGAATTGTGTACTCTCCAAAAATTCTTATGTTCAAGTCCTAACCCCCAGTACCTCAGATGTGATCTTATTTGGGAATAGTTTCATTGCAGATGTAATTAGCTAATTTAAGATGAGGGTACACTGGAGTAGGCTGGGCCCCTAATCCAATATTGCTGGTTCCTTATTAAAAGGGGAAATTCAGATACAGATATGAACACAGGAGGAACACCATGTGAACATGAAGACAGATATCAGGGTAATGTCAAAGATTGCTTGCAAACTACCAGAAGCTAGAAGAGAAGGATGGAACGGAGTCTTCCTCACAGATCTCAGAAGGAACCAACTCTGCTGACATCTTGATCTCAAGATTCTAGCCTTCAGAACTGTGAAACAGTACATGTCTAATCACCTGGTTTGTGGTATTTTGTTACAGCAACCCTAGCAAAATAATAGAGTGTTACCAAGGAGAATTATTGGTGATGCTGAGAGTGAATAAGGGGATGGAGGCTTATTTTAGATTGGATGGGACAATGGAGACCTCTTTTAAGAAGTTATATTTAGCCTAATACCTGAAGGATGAGAATGAACCAGCTATGTGGGGCAATGGAGAAAGTGATCTGGGCAGAAGAAAGAGCATGTGCAAAGGCACCCTGAGATAGGAAACAACTTGGAACAAGTAAGGAACTGAAAAAAGACCAGTATGTCAGGAGCATCGCCAACGAAGGCAAGAGTGGCACAAGATGAGACTCGATAGACCTAAATAAAAAGGAATTTGAATTTTATTTTAAGAGTAATGAGACTTTCACGGACTTTAAGCAAGTGATGACATGATCCAATTTACATGTTTAAATAAATTTTAAGTACAGTACTATGTAGAGAATGGTATGGAGAGGGAAGTGGAACATGATATTAATAGTATCAAACCAGGTATTCAGGCTTGGAATAGGCTTATAGTAGCAGAATATAGATAATTTGAGAAAATATTTAATATTGGGATTTAGGGAGAGTGTGTCATAAAGAATTGCTCTAAATTTTTTGTCTCGAGCTACGGAGTGTTTCTTATTGTAATGTTATTTACTGAGATGGAAAAGGCTGGGGGGAAAACAGAATGAGGGGTAATAGAACAAGACTTCAGTTCTGGATATGGTAAAGCTGATATGTCTGTGAGATAGCTAAGTAGAGATGCTAAGTGAGATGTTTGTTGGACCAAAGAAAGGTCTAAGAAGGAGGTGGAGAAATAGAAATTAAGTGAGGTGTTCAGAGACCACAGATTACTGAACACTGATATTATAGCTGAAGTCTCCCAATTCCCAGTCCTGTGTCCTGGCAGATGCCTACTCAATGATATTAGAAGATCATTTGATTCATAGTAAGGGGGCACTTTTGTGGGTTGTTTTGAGAATAAATGCACAAGCATCTGTGTAGCAAATAAAAGGCATGGATGAAGAGTGGTGACACAGTGTCAAGGGCACAGAATTAAGATCTGGAAGGCTTGGAATCTACTTTTAGCCTTGCCACTTGTTGGTTAATTATGCCTCAGAAAAGTGAGTTCAAGGCATTAGGACTACCGTCTTGTTAATGGAATTATTCTTATCGTCATAACAAAGCTAGTTTCCACATTATTCTCTGGTTCTGTTCTTCTGATGAATATCTTTATAGCTGTTACAGTTTTGTTCCTCTTTTGGGAAAAAATATTGTGTTGTTATTTTTTATGTTAAAAGGGACAAAGATTTTGCTGTATCTAGGAGGAGAAGTGTTTCACTATTATAGAGAGTGCATATTCGTTGGTTGATTTTCTAAAAAAGAAAAAGTATAAGAAAACTTCAAGAAAAAGCTACAACAGACACATTTGACAAGAGGTTCACAAATGTAACTTTACCGTCATTTAATGGTTGCTTCTTTCTTATCTTCTCGGCCTATTGTCCCCATTCCTCATCTTACAGTTTTTGTTATACTTGAATGATGAGCTCAAAGCATGAAAAGCTGTTGTTTTCAACCTTTATTAATGTTTCCCAACTCATTTCCCTGTTTGCCTGCTGACAACCTGCCAAAATCACCCTCTGGTGAATTGTGAAAAGATTGGGGTAGCAGTCGTGGAACCCAAAATGTGTTGTAGATAATTAGTAGATCAGATCTTTGTCACAGAAGATACTTGGCCACCCACACATCTCTATTTTTAAGCCTTGCGTGTCGCACAGTGTGTATTCATTGTCTGTTTTAGTGTGAAGAGCACATCTCTGCATTGTATATAATAGAGCTGAGTTGATTGAGAAATTCCATTATTCTTTCATCGTTTTGTACTGTCCCTGGTTAACACATGAGATATACATATTTGGTGAATAATTGAAGCCACCTTTGGCTTTTAAATTGCTTTAGAAATGGGAATTACCTATTTTGCTACTTACCGAATAATCCAACCACCACAGTCTTTGTTTTCCAATAAGGCAGGAAACAAAAATCTCCTTAGATAATCACATTTGTTTTCTTGCTAACTAGTTCCAACTAATTTGATTGGCAAGAATAGCAGGTCAGGGCTTCCTTTGTGGCGCAGTGGTTGAGAGTCCGCCTGCTGATGCAGGGGACACGGGTTCGTGCCCCGGTCCGGGAAGATCCCACATGCCGCAGAGCAGCTAGGCCCGTGAGCCATGGCCGCTGAGCCTGTGTGTCCGGAGCCTGTGCTCCACAACGGGAGAGGCCACAACAGTGAGAGGCCCGCATACCGCAAAAAAAAAAAAAAAAAAAAAAAAAAAAAAAAAAAAAAAAAAAAAAAGAATAGCAGGCCAGGAGATTAGTTCTTGAATGGCACAAAATAGAAAAGGTTTTTTAGTGTAAGATAAGAGGTGATAAGTTGAAGTAAAAAGAAGAAATTAGATTTGGGAATGATGAAAATGCCAGGGTTATCAGCAGACTTTCCACAAGAAGTGATCACAGAACAGCAGGTAATGAATTATTATCTAGTGATATGTTCCTTTAGAATACTATCTAATGGTACAGCCTCTGCACACATGTGGGGGGGTTGTGGTTGTGTGTGTGTGTGTGTTTTATAATCAACAGACGTACTCAACACTTGCCCCATTTAATTCTTCCCTTACTTGTTCATGTGTTTCAGTATCAAAGGAAATTCATCAGTTGACACAATGTCAGTGGTCTCAAAATATAAGAGTTATGTAGTCACAATATAATGAACTCTAGTTGCTATAATATTATAACCAGAAATAACTTATTCTTAAAAGATTAATAACACCAATACCAGTCTTAAAATCTGACAAAGCAGTAAAGATGATGCTTCCTCCTATAACTGAAATGGTTAACTTAGAGAAGTCACACAAACTCTAAAAGTTGTAGATTATCTGTAAAATGTGCACAAAACAACTCTTCTTCCTGTCTGACAAGATTCTTATCAGGTATAATTGAATTGATATACAGAAAACCCCTTTGAAATTTCTCAGATGTTTTACAAGTGTAAGTCATTATTGTAATAATCTAAATTTTGACCCTGGTTTCTTTTTTCCTAAATCCACATTTATTCATTTTTTTAAAAATGAATAAATACCTACTATATTTCAAGTCTGTACCATTCTAGGTACAGGGAAGACAACAATAAACTAAACAGACAATAATTCCTGTCCTCATAGACCTTAAACTTCAGTGAATTGAAGTAACAATAATAGGTAAAAGTTAAAATATGTCAGTTGTTGGTAAGTGCTGTGAAGTAAAATAAGACAAAAGGATTCTTTAAAAATGATTCCTTTGTAGAATAACTTGAAGGAGGTGACCGTTTCAGCAGTGAGTGAGGGGCAAATTGTGTGTTGAAATACTAGTTTAAAGAAAACGGCCATTCTTGAATGAATAGTCTTTCACTTCTCAATTAAAGCCATGTGTGTCACTTACTAATACTTCATAGAAAACCCAGCTAAGTGGTTTGGCACTTAAAACTATTTTTTTCACTCCATGCTTTTATATTTAGAATGAAAATTTTGAAAATAATGCATCCTTATCTCTCTACTTCTTTGACTTGAACACAAAATTATTAATATAAGAAAATGAATGAAGTGTTTATATTGTGTAAGGTCATGTGAGTACAATGTAATAAAAATTAATTTCACATTAACATATGCAAGGTATTTTTAGAAGGGTACATCTACTATCCAAAATGACACAATGCTCTTGAAAGTAAAAAAGTTGAATTAGCCTCTCTCTCACATACATACACAGGAAACAAATGCACCCTTCCTTAGCACAGGTGCCGTAGAAAACAGACCTAGAGGCAAAGACCTTATGTACTAACATTTCATTAGGGAAGGAAATCCATAATTCCCTAATTAGGAGGAAAATTTCTAACTTAATTAGGGAGGGAAGGAAGGAAGGAGTGCATTACTAAACAACTGACCACAGTGTCTTAGGCACAGCTGATTGCTTTGTGGCTTCAAGAGACAACTTCAGAGACTGCATGTGAATTTCTGAGCCTTCTCAGAGTCTGTGGCCCAGTCATTCCATAAGGAGCATAAACTTGTCTGGGACCTAATTCTTATTATAACCGATTCAATTTTAAGGAAGAAAAAGTTTAAACACATTGGAAATCTATGAAATACAAATTAAAGCAAAAAAAAAAAAAGAATTGTCTTTTAAAAAAATCTGTCAAATCAGTTAAGATTAAACAAATATACTGTACTATATTTTTGTTATATGGGAAGGGTGCATTTTTCTGTAATTCTAATGATTGTGTTAGCTGATTCAACTTTTATAGAAATATATTCTATTGTTTAAGATTATTTATTGCCACAGAATGACAGGCATTCTCTCTCTCCTGCACACATAAACACATATGTACTCACAGAAAAACAGCCACCATGGATTAGATTGTCTCATATTTCTCAGAAGAGAGTAGCCGCATGATGTGGGAAAAATATAGTGTAACTTAGCTAGCTGTTCTTGGTTCCCAAGTTCCTAATGGGAGTATACAACCCCTCATAGTGCAAGATATGAAGAGCTGGGAAAGCCTACTTATTTAATGCACAGTCCTTTTATACCAGGTGTAGGCAAACTACAGCTGCTGTGTAAATCTGAACTACAGTCTGTGTTATAAATAAAGTTTTATTGGAGCACAGCCACCCTCATTAATTTACATACTGTCTATGGCTACTTTCCAAAGTTGAGGAATTGCAGCAGAGACCATATATCCTGTAAAGTCTAAAATATTTATTATATGACCCTTTATAGAAAAAGTTTGGCAACTGTTTTGTATTATTGGCTTGCATTAAAATTCATGAAGACTTTAGAGTCACAAATAATATACACCCTTACAGAGAGTATTCATTGACATTTGAAGCATTCTTGGGTTTCAAGTTAATTCTGGCTTGAAACCCAAGAATGCTTATTAATAGCAAAACCCCATCCCTGTTGAGGATGGGTCAAGTGTTTCTAGTCACCCAGAAAACCCATTTCCATAGTCCACCGTCTGACTCTAACTTCATAACTGTCTCCACAAGGTCATCGTAACTAAAGACCAACCAAATATCTAATGATATATTGGAGGTGCCTCTCTCTATCTTGCTATCTCTTTATCTATCTATCTATACACACACACACACACACAGACACACACACACACATATATAGGCAAAATATAGAAAATACCCTTTGTTACAGCAAATTCATCTCTACAGATTTATGCTAAAGACATATTTATCTACAATTTTGCTATAAGGTGTTCATTCACATAACATATCAGAGAAATAATTCTAAATGCTCAAAGACTGGTAAAATAAATTCTATCACCATTATGTTATAATTATTCAAAATTATATATATATGTGTATATATATATTGTGCAAAATGACAAAATAGTTTACTATGAATATGTAAAGACAGTCCCTGACTTACAATGATTTGACTTAACGATTTTTCAACATTACGATTGTGTGAAAGAACGTGCATTCAGTAGAAACCGTACTTCTAATTTTGAATTTTGCTCTTTTCCCAGGATAGCAATATATGGTACAGTACTCTCTCATGATGCTGGGCAACAGCAGTGAGGGAGTCAGCCACACGTTCAGGAGGGTAAACAAAAGGTACACTCACAACATTCTGTACCCATACAACCATTCTGTTCTTAACTTTCAGTACAGTATTTGATAAGTTACATGAGATATTCAACACTTTATTATAAAATAGGCTTTGTGTTAGATGGCTTTGCCCAACTGTGGGTTAATGTAAGTGTTCTGAGCACGTTTAAGGTAGGCTGGGCTAAGCTATGATGTTCAGCAGCTTAGATGTATTAAATGCAAATATTTTCAGCTTAGGGTGTTTTTATCTGGACGTAACCTCACTGTAAGTCAAGGAATATCTGTAGAGGATAATCACATTAAAAACTGTATTT
Source organism: Mesoplodon mirus (assembly GCF_964341445.2). Lineage (NCBI taxonomy): Eukaryota > Metazoa > Chordata > Mammalia > Artiodactyla > Ziphiidae > Mesoplodon > Mesoplodon mirus. The sequence goes on from NC_138980.1 coordinate 159,274,532, forward strand.
GTATATAATGGAATAATATTTTAAAATGTAATTGCTGTCTTCTTTTTTTTTTTTTTTTTTTTGCAGTATGCGGGCCTCTCACTGTTGTGGCCTCTCCTGTTGCAGAGCACAGGCTCCGGACGCGCAGGCTCAGTGGCCATGGTCACGGGCCCAGCTGCTCTGCGGCATGTGGGATCTTCCTGGACCGGGGCACGAACCCGCGTCCCCTTCATCGGCAGGCGGAATCTCAACCACTGCGCCACCAGGGAAGCCCCTTTTTTCACTTTTGATAACTATATTTTAATCCCTACACCCCTTCCACAATTAAGACCAGGTTACAAGGTGTATACCTATTACTCTAAGGAGAGAAAAGTGGAAGCATCTTACCAAAGTGATCAGTCTTCCTTTAACTTTTAAAATAGAGTTTTAAAATTCAACTGCCAAATCAATAGTCCACAAACCAAAGCACATGTGGTATATAAGAACTAGAGGATTAAGGCAGAATGTTTTTCTATGAGTTTTCCTATGAATTGTTGGATTGGAAGATCATAAACAAGAGCCATGAGGACTTAGACCCAAGAAAATCACAGAACTGGGTGAATTATATCCTACCTATGCATGGTAGGATATAATTAAAATTATAATGCTCTGCACTGGATGAAATCAACTGCTGCAAGTACTTTTCACATATTAGGTTGTTGAATCCTTGTGCAGTAGGTGTTGTATTAGTATTGCTATTTTATAGAGGAGGAAACTGAGGCACAGGAAGGTTAGGTGAGTTGAGCAGGGTTATACACAGCTGGTAAGTAGAGGAGCTCGTGTTTTAATTCAGGTATTCTGGCTCCAGAGGACATGCTATTCACCTCTGTGCAGTATGGCTTCTCCAAGATATAATCATATTTCTCCAACTGAAAAAGCAATACTGAGTTAGCCACTTGAGGGCTAGAGGGAGGGAAAGAATCAGAATCAAAAAGGAGACCTAGGGCTTCCCTGGTGGCGCAGTGGTTGAGAGTCTGCCTGCTGATGCAAGGGACACGGGTTCGTGCCCCGGTCCGGGAAGATCCCTCATGCCACGGAGTGGCTGGGCCCGTGAGCCATGGCCGCTGAGCTTGTGCGTCCGGAGCCTGTGCTCCGCAACGGGAGAGGCCACAGCAGTGAGAGGCTCGCGTACCACAAAAAAAAAAAAAAAAAAAAAAAAAAAAAAAAAAAAAGGAGACCTAGAGAGACAATACAGGTGCATATAAGCCATTGAATCCTGGTTCTGTCTCCTTCCGGGTTTGAATTATGCAAAGGACTGAATATTTGTGTCTCCTCCCCCCCCCAATTCCTTTGTTCAAACCCTAATCCCCAATATGATGGCGTTGGAGATGGGGTCTTTGGGAGGTAATGAGATCATGAGGATAGAACCGTCATGATGGGATTAGTGCTCTTACAACAGACACAAGAGAGCTTGCTACCACTTTCTCTGTTTTCTGCCCTGTGAGGACACAGCAAGAATATGACCATCTGCAACTCAGGAGGAAGGCTTTCACCAGAACCCACCCATGCTGATATCTTCATCTTGGACTTCCTAGATTACAGAACCGTGAGAAATAACTTGCTGTTGTTTAAGCCATCCCGTCCGTGGTAATTTTTTTATAGCAGCCCAAACTGTCTAAAGACAAACCCTAAGGGTATGGATGGTAGTGGGGCAAAGAAATCTTTATTTCTACTGGAGAAATTCTACATGGAAATCCAAGGAACAAATTTACTTATACCCATAAGACTATGTATCTTCATTTCCCTCCATAGTCCTGGTTTTCACTTATTATTGTACTACTGTAATTATCAATAGCACACCCTTTCACTCTCAAAAGCATCCCAGCTTAGACAATAAATTATATGGTCTCCCTATTTATACATCAATTACCACATGGAACTCAGGTAGGAGGCTGACCCACAGGGCACCCTCCTCCAACGCAAGCAGACTAGAACACAGAAATGGTGGCAGCAAATGTTCAGACAGAAAGAGGGCCTGAGAGAACCATCTCTCTGTGTCAGCCATCTATTGCTGTATAACAAACCATCCCACAACATACTGGATTAAAACAACACAGTTTGTTTAGCTCTTGACTCTGTAGCCCAACAGTTTGGTCTGACATCAACTAGATTTACTCTTTCCTCTGCAATCATCTTCTCATTATATAATTGGTTGGCAGATAATTGCAGGGTACTGTCTGTACTGAGATTTCCTCGCTCACATCTCCGGCAGTGTCTGTGGCAGCTGAGTTCTGTCCATGTGGCTCCACATCCTCCAGCAGGCTAGCTTCGACTTGTTCACACAGTAGTCTCAGCAAGTCCAGCAAGAGAGAGGACATACCCCAACCCCTAAGTGTATTACTAGCCTCTGCTGGAGCCATATTAGCTAATATACCAATGGCCAAAGGAAGTGACATCACTGAACCCAGAATCAGCCTAGAAGGGTGCACAAAGTTCCATGGCAGGGGTACGTTACTAGAGGGAGGGGTAGGGTTTGTAACCTTTTGGAATGGAGGCGTTAAGTAGTTACCAGGTACCTCACTGCAGGAGGTGGAAAGGTGCAAAAAGTCATTGATGTTCCATTTGTCATGGAAGTCATTTGTATCCTTGAGCAAAGGAACTGTTCAATGTAGGACCTGAATGGGAGTTGAAGCACAGGCCAAGGTGACAGCCTAGCAGCTGGATACCATACCAGGGAGCTGTGCAGGAGAAATACCATGTGCTGCCTGTGACATAACATCAGCAGCAGATGCATCAGGGGCACACACACACACTCAAATACTGTGTCTGTTGAGACCTCTCAGCTAAGGGCCAAATCTGTGTGCAAACGAGGGCAGCCCTACCATGCCATCTGTCTTAGTCCTCTTGGGCTGCTCTAACAAAATATCACAGACCAAGTGGCTACTAAACAACAGAAAAGTATTTCTCACAGTATAGAAGGGTGGAAGCCCGAGATCAGGTTGCAGACTTCGAGTTTTCGCCTCATATAGGGGTAGGAGCTCGGAGACCCCGTGGGGTCTCTATTACAAGGGCTCTGCCCTCATGATCTAATCACCTTCCAAAGGGCCCACCTCCTAGTACCATCACACTGGGGATTAGGTTTCAACATATGAATTTTGGGGGTATACAAACTTTCAGACCATAGCATCATCATATCATGGAGAGGAAGAAAAGAAAAAGAAGTTGAAACTTTAAATGAATGAGAGTGAGCTAATGCAGAAATGATTAAGTTAAATGAGAAGTGCTTTGATCATCTTAAAATGGAAAACTCAAGTTTATTTTCTTCCACTACAAATGTGAAAAGGGAGACTTGTGAATGAATCCAGTTATGAAGAAGTAAAATCATATGTATTTCTAAGTAGTGACATTAAATTTTAAATTATGTATATTTTTATATACACATAAATAAGTGAAAAGTGAACATATTCACCCAAAATGTTAAGAACAGTAATCCTAGGTAGTGAGCTTATGGATGACTTATATTTCTTTAACTTTTGTATATTCCCTAAATATCCTCAAATGAACATGTATCAGCTTTGCAATAAGAGACAAATTTTGTTTTAGAACAGATGCATTTGTGCTTTTGCCCATTCTGTGCTTGCTGAAGCTAGTTAATCTGAAAAAAATTCCACCTTGAAGTGTTAATGAGCTAATAAGTCATTTCAGGGTGAGTTACTTTTCAAAACTGCTGATATCACACCTCTAACTGCACTTGTACTCTACTGATGGGGAGGACCCGGCTATTGAGGCTGTGACCTTATGTAAGAAAATATGACAAAATATGCTTGCTGTCTACACGAATTCTTCTAAACATCTAATTAATTGAAATAGTTCCCATTTTAATAAGTTCGTGACTGTGCTTTGAATCCACTCATTTCTCTATATGAGGCCTCAATAGAACATGGCTTAGTCTTTCATAAAGTAGCAAGAGAGTTCAAATTTACTTCCATTCATTCTCAGAAACTTTGCCAGATGTTACTGTAGAGTTTTAAATCTATTCAACTATTTGGAATTTGAAAACATATAAGCTAGGCTGTGAACTATGAATGAGAAGCTTGCAATTAGTTATATGAATGCCCAAAAGTCCTATCATGTAAAGATTACACCTAACCAGAATGTTAGAAAATCCACATAGAGTGCTGGCTGTGCAAAATACCAGTTGATGGGAAATTTAGCTTTTGGAATGATTGACTTACACACTGGTATCTGCAAACGTATGCACATGAGTGTGCACATACACATATACAATTACTATCAGCCACAGAGGAATGGAGAGAGAGAGAAGTAACCTGATGTTGAGGTTTTCCATTGCACCTGTGTTTATGTATTTTCCTTGGGTTGTCAAAAAAAAATTTTCATTCACTTTGCTTCCTGTTTCTTCCTTAATTATTCTTACAAAATTATTTTTCACTCTTATAAAACTCCTCTAGTAGTTATTGGCTATTAAGTGAAAGAGGCAATTTTATGATTATCGCATACAATATAAGATACAATAGATTAGATAAAATATAGTGAATAATGAATAATTAAAATCATGAAAAAGTGCTGGGTTTGAAACATCAATTAGTTAAGAAATGGTACATCCTTCAGAGGTAACAAACCTGGTATATTAGTTAAAATGCTTTATGTTGCAAATAATGATAACTCAACCTGGCTGATGTTAATTTCACGTGTCAACTTGACTGGGACAAGGAGTACCCAGATATTTGATTCAACATTATTCAACATTATTATGAAGGTATTTCTGAATGTAGGTAAACATTGTCCACTCTATGTTAAGGCCTGAATAGAACAAAATGTAGAGTGAGGGAGAATTTACTCTTTTTGTCTGATGGTCTTTGAGCTAGGACATGGGCCTTCTCCTGACTTCAGACTTGGACTCAGATTGAAACTTTTTTTTTTCCGATTTACTTTATTTATTGATTTTTTTTATTGGAGTATAGTTGCTTTACCATGTTGTGTTAGTTTCTACTGTACAGCGAAGTGGAGTTCCCTGTGCTATACAGCAGATTCTTATTAGTTATCTATTTTATATATATTAGTGTATACATGTCAATCCCAATCTCCCAGTTCATCATCCTCACCCCCCACTTTCCCCCCTTGGTGTCCATACATTTGTTCTCTACATCTGTGTCTCTATTTCTGCCTTGAAAACCGGTTCATCTGGACCATTTTTCTAGATACCACATATATGTGTTAATATACATTTGTTTTTCTCTTTCTGACTTACCTCACTCTGTATGACAGACTCTAGGTCCACCCACGTCCCTATAAATGACCCAATTTCATTCCTTTTAATGGCTGAGTAATATATGCCATTGGCTCTCTTGGTTCTCAGACCTCTGGATTCAGACTGGAACTTACATCCTCATCATTACTGCTTCTCAGGTCTCTGGATTTTACTGGATCTGTAACATCCGCTTTCCTGGGTCTCCTGCTTGCAGATCCTGGGACTTCCCAGCCCTCATAATCATGTGAGCCAGTTCCTTGTAATGTGTGTGTGGCAAATGCCCTACACATGAGAGCCTTTGTAGAAGTTCAGGTCCCTAGAGGAGAAATTCCAGCACTCTACTGGAGCAAAAACAGAACAAAACAAGTTTGGACACATTGGAGTGGTCAGAAGGAACTTTGCCAGAATCACCCTCCCCCCACACCAAGGCGGCACAGCATAGAGAATTAGAGAAAAAGAAAGCTGGGGATCCCTCCTATCAGTGAAAAGGGAGAGTGGTAAGTGAGCACCTGGCCTTCCCAGCCATGCAGGACACTGCTAAAGAAAATCATTTCTCTCTCAGATATTAAAGGAAGAGCTCCATGACTTGGGGGAGGGGAGGAGATCAGGAGATCCCCACACCTCTCTCCTCTCGGTGGCTGGCTCCTTGTGTATTCTCCCGAGGGCAGCAGCAGAAGCAAACTTAGACAGACAGTGAATACACACAAAACACTGAACAGGGTGTGTGGGGAAGGGAGAAGCCACAATTGTGAGCTGTAGTACCACCACTGGGGAAAAAAAAAGAGAGGTTTCCAATAGCGGGCCTGGTGCATTTTAAGTTTGAGAGACGGCATACTAGCTTAAAAATTCTGCCACAAGAGGGAGCAAGAAGCGTGGAGCAGGTGTACCCATATAAGGTCAGAGAAAGCCTCAGAATACAAGCAGGACCAACAAGGAGTATGTTGCCTGAAGGCTGCTGGTAAAGATCGAAGGATGTGACCAGTACTTTGTGAAAACAACAATGCAAAACTCCAAGGAACATGAAGAATCAAGGAAAATGACATCACCAAAAGATCATAATAATCTTCTAATAACCAAATGCGAAGATACATAGGACAGGACAGAACATCCAATAACTGTAGGAAAATTTCAAAAGGTCTCACACACATAATTGGAATACCAGAAGAAAAAGGAAATGGAGCAGAAGGAATATTTGAAGTAGTAATGACTGACAATTTTCCAAAACTAGTGACAGACACCAGAGCATAGGTACAGAAAGAGCAAGAACACCAACCACAATGAATACCCCCCCCAAAAAATCTACACCTAGGGCTTCCCTGGTGGCGCAGTGGTTGAGAGTCCGCCTGCCGATGCAGGGGACACGGGTTCGTGCCCCGGTCCGGGAAGATCCCACATGTTGCGGAGTGGCTGGGCCTGTGAGCCATGGCCGCTGAGCCTGTGCTTCCGGAGCCTGTGCTCCGCAACGGGAGAGGCCACAGCATTGAGAGGCCCGCGTACCACCAAAAAAAAAAAAAAAAAAATCTACACCTAGGAATATCATATTCAGTGTGAAGTAAAAAATGATAAATTAAAAATCTTCAAAGAAGCCAGATGAAAAATAAATTTCCCTGTAGAATAACAAGGTTAAGAACTACATCAGACTTCTCACAAGAAAAAATTCAAAGGAGAAGACAGTGGAGTGGAATATTTGAAATGTTGAAAGAAAATACGAACCTAGAATTCTATATCTAATGAATTCATCCTTTAAAAGTGGTGAAATAAAGATTTTCTCACATGCAAACTTAAGGAATTCATTGTCTGCAGAACCACCCTGCGAAAAGCATAAAAGAAATTCTTCAGGGAGGAGAAAAATGATATAGGTCAGATATTTGAATCTTACTGAAAGAGTTCCCCATGTCCAAAGCTGGAAAAATTTCAACAATAAGTGAATAAATAAGTTTGGGTTATAATCCAAAGGATGAAATACATACTTATGAGTCCATGTTGACATAAATAAACAACTGAATAGATGGGAAAGGAGAGACAACTCTTCTAGACAGAATTCCAAATAATGAATGATGATACTCCATTCTCTAGGAGGCTGAGCAGAGCTCCCCATTTCCCAAGAATGGGCTGCAGATAGTGATTTCCCTCTAAAGAGCATAGTAAGAATGGGAAAAATATAATGGTAGATTTACAGTGGGGAAATCTGACAAGCACTAACTCAGCCAAGTGGTGAAGGTCAACATCAACAGTGATAAGTCATGTTGATAGATCATATATATCCTTGCTAGGGTGTGATGAGAATGGAACTTTACCTCTGTGGTCTTCCTTCCCCCAAACTCATATTCCCAGATGAATCAGGACAAAAAGACAAATCTTGACTGAGGGACGGTCTAAAAAAATATCTAACTACTCCTCCTCAAAATTGCCAAGGTCATCAAAAAACAAAGGAAGTCTGGGAAATTGTCACAGTCAAGAGAAGCCTAAGGGGACATGACAACTAATATGATAAGGACAGGACCTTGGAACAGAAAAGGAATATTAGGTAAAAACTGAAGGAATCTGACTAAAACATGGACTTTAGCTAGTAAAAATGTATGGTATTTATTGTGACAATAATACCATACTAGTGTGTTAATAAGGTGTTATGAATTTGTCTAACACTTTTTAAGGAACACAGGGTGTTGAGTGGTGAGCAGTTCAACAACAGACCACAAAAGAAATTGAAATAGAGAAGCTTATTACTCACATGTCCTGGAGGAAGCACACAGCATGCCTTGAGGAGCCTCGTGGGAGGTCAAGGCAGAGTGCAGACAAAGAGACAAAAGACCTGGGGCACATGCCTTTACTAGGGACCATGGGTGAAGTGCTTTGGGGCTCCCAGGCTAAGGGTGGATTAGTCTGTTCAAATTGAAAGGGCCAGTTATGGTAATCCACATGGGGATCTTATCTAAGTAGATCCCTTGTGAAGGCACTGGGAGGCAGAGGAGACTGTTGACCACAAGGGATATTGGGTAAGTCATTACCAGGAATACAGTGACTGCAGGCTGCTATCTAGGACATGTGCTTGTATGAGGGAGTAGTGTCTGTTTAGGGTCACTGTAGGCTGCTTGGCCAAACAAAATGGTTGTCAAGGCAGCAATGCCATGGAGTAACTTAGCTAAACTCTCGACATAAGTGAAACTGGGGCTGGGATGTTTGAAACTCTCTGTATTATCTTCATAATTTTTCTGTTAATCTAGAACTGTTCTAAAAATTAGGTTTATTTTAAAAATAGTTATTAAGAAGGAAATAAAATTGGCATCAGCAAACTAAATCTTCAACTATCTTAGGAAAAATTATTTGGAATTTAGAGTTCTTTATTAGCATTCAAGAATGGGAGAATAATAAGAATATTTTGGAACAAAAAGGGCCTCAGAAAGTTTAGTACAAATGGACCTTTTAAAAATGTTTTACTTGAAGATGTCTTCCATAAAATTTAATTTAAAAAGTCCAAAATGGACGAGATTTTGGTATAAATAAACAGCGGTGTGTGAAAAAACAAACTTATAACTGACACCAAATAATTTTTGATGAAAACATTTTAAAAATTATTGAAATATCAGATGTTCCAGTGTGCTATGTAGATTCTGATGTATTTGAGAGGTTTATATATTAAATATTAAGGGTTACAGTAGCAGAAAAGGAAAAGGATATATAACTCCCAATGTAATAGGAAAAATATAAAAACATAACAACAGAAATATACTAGATCAGTCAAATGAAGAGTGAGAAAGGAAATGTTTTTTTAAATCAAAAATAGAATACATATATTAAAATAGCAGGAATACTTATAAGCATCCATTAATCATAAAAATATTAATGAGTTCAATTCCATTTTAAAATATAGATATCCTTAGAATGTGTTAAAAATTCCCCAAACCAAATACACTTGCTATACCAGAGCCATACTTGAAATTAAAATACATAAAAAAGATTGAATGCAAAAGGGTAGAATAATGTATTACCAACAACGAAGATTAATCAAAAGAAGAGTTGAAGAAATGTTATTATCAGACAAAATAGAATTGAAAGTGAATTATTTATATAGGGCAAAGGGAAACATTTCATACTGGCAATAATAACAGTATACCAAGGTGATATGAGAATCATGAACTTTTATGTGTACCTAGTTACAAAATGCATAAAGAAGAAATTCATAGAAAGCCAGGAGAAATGGACAAAAAAAAATTAAAAGATTTTAAATCCGTGTTAGAGACCACAAAGCAAAAAGACAAAAATGAGTGTAACAATCGAATAAAACATTTACAAGCTTCTGTGTGTGTATATGTGTGAGTGCATATGGTATGTGTGTATGCATAGATGTTAAGGATTACCAGTATCAGAAAAGAATAATTAAAATAAATTCTCAAAAATGATAATAAACATTTCTTTTCAAACATACATGAAATATTCAGAAACATTAATGATGTATTAGAGCATGTGGAAGATGGTTGCTCAACCAACAAATCTAAACTCTCCCCACCTCTTCTTTCTTCCTGGTTAAATAAAACAATAGGGAGTTTTCAATTCAAAGAAGAGTGAAAGGAACTTAATAAAGTGGACTTCAATGTAGAAAATCTTTTGTATCATTTTAATATAATATGGAGAATAGAAACATAAGCCAGTAGTTTAAAAATAGTGCTTGGGTTAAGGAAGGTATTTCTTTAAGTGGGAAGATTAGTATAGACTTTTATGCTAATGGATAAACAATTAGAGAAGGAGAAATTGATGAGGCAGGCTACTTTAAGTTGGAAGATTAGTATAGACTTTTATGCTAATGGATGAACAATTAGAGAAGGAGAAATTGATCAGGCAGGCTACCAGAGACAATTGCTGAAGTCAAGTCTTTCAAAAGGCAAGACACAAAGGGCTCCAGAGCATAAGAGGAAGTTGGGGCTTTTGATACGAATGGACACACCTCTTTTATTTTTAACAGGGATCACTTTATAAGGTTGTATAAGATACAATTTCTATCACATGATTGTAATTGAAGCACCAGTTAAATTAGCTATGCAGCAAAATTGTAAAGTTGGCAATTTCAGAAGTTGCTAAATTAGAAAGAAACATTAAAAAATTTTAGCATTTTCTTTGAATCAAGGAATTATGACAAGCTGTATTTTCCTCTATAAGTTTGGTTTGTTCATTTGATAATTACGAAAGGATATATTTTTATCGTATGACCTTGGGCAAGAGGGACTCTTCCAGCAAGGATTATGAGACTTTTTATTGGAGCTGAATATAAAACATCTAGTTGTAGATTAACTGAAAAATAGAGAACAGATAATGAGCTAAAGATTTTTAAAAGGTGTTATGCCAAAGATTGTTTCTGGGAAAAAAAGTAAAGATAGCTCAGATAGGGCTAAAGAGGGAAGAAACATCTCTTACAATTTAAACCTTTCAGGTTTTAGAAATATACTTCAAGCTCTTTTCCAATAGCACTTTATCCACCTGGACAGAGACATTGAATGAGATCACTATTCTTTCATCTCCATGGCTGTTTTTCCTTTTTCTTTCAAATGAGTGTGGAGAGGGGATGCCATGGTGGAAATGAAAGAGAATGAACAAAATATCCAGGGAGAAGAATTTGATATGCTTTGCTTGACAGTTTTCTTGGAAGATGCTACCCTTCTTGCTCTTTTTATGTCTCGTCTTCCTTCATTTTTTCCCCTATTTTAGGGCCTGGTTATAAAGACTAGAAATATATAAAATGCTAGACCTGGATGTTCTTCAAAATGTTAGCTGCTGAGTTCAGCAGCTTGAGTCATCACTGAATTACTTCATTGGAGGAAAAAGAAGAAGGAAAAAGAAAGCAACAAGAAAACTCCCGTTGATTGACAGACTGCCCGGGAATACAGATTTGCCTTCTGAAGTCACCAGGAGAGAAACTAATCATTCACTGTAATTAAACAATAGCTGAGTCTCCTCCAGCTGTTCTACCTTACCTAGATTTGAATTGTGAAAACTTACAGAGAGGTAGCGTACTTTCAAGAATCAGCCTTAACACCGCATGCCTGGTTCAACTGAGCAAAACATTATATTGCTGGGGCTTCCTTCTGTCGAGCTTCTCCACATTGTCTTATTTTTCTCTGATGTAAAAATTCTCATTTTTTATTAAAAAAATCTCTGAATCTTTCTTCTTTGTGGTAGAATAAAGCTTAAGCAGTTGACAAGACTTACCCCTTGTATTCAGCCAGGTGATGTTAAAAATTATGATCTGTAGAGCTGATTCTTCTCTTGAAGTCTTTTAGGGATGGACAACAAAGAGGAAAGTGTAGTGAAAAAAAAGCGGAAAAGTTTTAATACTAGAAGTGAAATTTGAATTGAATGTAAATTGAGGTGTAGAAGAAACAGCTGTCTAAGGGCATGTTGACACTGCCACTGTTTGAGAGATGCTAGATATGCACCTGGAGAAACTTAGTGAAGACGAACTTGCTAACACAAATAAAGAAATGATTGTGACAAAAAGGGTGAATATATCCTAGAGGAAAGGTGACACCGGCAAAACCTTCACATGAAAGGAACTCCCAGAGATATTTCACAACATTGCAAGTGCAAAGGATAAAATGTTGGAAGCTGATCCAAACTTAGAAAGGATTATGAAAATTCATCAGGGTGTAGAAAAGATGCCGGCTCCACATGGTAAATTATAAGATGATAAGTGAAGGCAAGCACTCTTAAAACTATTCTTGGTAAGTTTTTTTGTAAAGAAATAAAGCACTTTAAAATCTCAATGTAACAAGTTACAGTGCACAAAACAAATATTATTTTTATATGTTTTTTTTCTTTCCCTATATATATTTAATTGACAATAACAGAGTTTTAAAGTTCGGGAAAACTAATTTTAGAGATCACAGAACAATTGTAATTTTTCCCATTAATTATTTAAGATCAGTGTGCATGGTATTAGCTTATATGCTCATTTTTATGGTCTGACATACTGTGCAAAGTAAGGACTGCCTGGATTATTAAATAAAGCCTTCCATTTTAAAGTCTGTGAAGTAAAGGCTATTTTATCTAGCATTTTTGAAGTAAAAGTGTAGAAGATGCCAGTTGTCTTTCCTTCACTTGAAGGAGATCATTTAGGACATGATGAGATGAGAATGATTCCAAAGCACCACTCTTAAAGTTCAGAACAATAAAAGTACAACACACAGTGACCAGATTTCTCATGATTTTTGTCTCAGGACCTGACTACAAAAATCAACTTCACTTTGTGGATTAAATCTAATTGGAATAAATAAATGAAAGCTGAAGGACCTATTTTAGTGATCTGAAGGAAAGGAGACTAATTCATTATCCAAACCAGGATGTTACTGAGAGTAAAAGGGCTGCTAAATTAATTAAAATTATTTAACTATTGAAACATTTCTTGGTTTTATTGTATTGGTAAATATAATAACTAATTTACTTTTTCAAGTCTTATTTTAAAATTTTCTCTAACAAAATGAAAAGTAACATATCTTTGTACATTAAAGAATAATTTTTTAAAAAAACCCTCAGATTTAGTATCTAAACATTAAAAATTAACATAAGCAAGATAGTTTTACTTGGTACATATTCACACCTTTTTCTCAGTTTTTAGAGTATACCTGTGTCTAATTAGATGCTACCCTTCTTGATAAAGAATATAATCTGTAAATAAGTCAATTTTTTCATAAAATCAACAATCTTCAAAGTTAACTTTTTGTGTAATACATTTGAAATTGCTAATACATTTAATGCAGTTATCTATGTAGATTATAATAGTTTAATAGAAAAAATACACTGCAGTTGCTGAAGTCCCTGATAAACTGAGAGCATATGATGTTAAATTGAGTTATTATAAACATTATATATTTTATTTAGGTGTGTAAACATTTGATATGAAATAAGTTCACACATGCTGTCTTCTTTTCTTTATTCAGAGGAAGTTTCCTTTACAAGTAAGACAAATTCTTCAAATAAGCTCTTTTTTTAAATGATTCTTTACCATGTATTATCAAACTAAATTGCTATAAAATCATAGAGCTTTCCATTTCATTCTATTCTTATATATATTATCAAACTATCCAATTGAAAAGAGAGAGAGAGGGAGGGAGAGAGAGAGAGAGAGAGAGAGAGAGAGAGAGAGAGAGAAAGGGAATTTCAACAACTAAACTGTAGGTCCCATTTATACTGGTAGTATATCATAGCTTTGGGGAGCAATTATGAATTATAACTCTTGAAACTAATTTCAAAAGCATCCCTACTACATAGCTTTTTGATTTAGAAAGACCATTGCTTTATCTTGGCAATGTGTTCCATCAAAATTTAGATTCACTTTTTTTCAGCAAAATATAATAATAAAAATAATCTTAACATTAATGTTTAACTTTTGAACTGAATTTATAATAGCACTCATAATAATGTGAAATATTTATCCTTCAACTGAATACTCTTCCAAATCTTTATATCATATATAAAAATATCAAAACACTATGAGAATTAACTGATTTTCTATTTAAAACATGTCTTTGATAAAAATCTGTTTTTTTCCAACTCTGTATAGAATTCTTATGCTGATGGAGCCAGTCCATTAATAGTTATAGCTTTACTTACAGTATATGTACAAGACAATTTCAACTAAAAATGAAAAATTAATTTAGAAGAGTCATTTGATCTAAATGAAAATTTATGTTTGAGAGAGAAGTAAACATACTTTTTTAAAATACAGATGATAAATTATTTTTCATCCCAGACTTCTTACATAAAATAATTACTACCTTTTGAAATAAAAACAGACAATTCTTTAGCATATTTGTGCCTTGTAGCTTTTATGTCTCTGCATTACTATGGCTGTAAGAGGAGAGGGTAAATGTCAATAAAAATTTTGTGCATGTTACATGTTCATAATGATATTTCATGATAAATGGAAATTTAGTACTTAATTTTTGTTTTGTTTTGTCTTTTTGGCTGCACCACAGCATGCAGGATCCTAGTTCCCAGACCAGGGATCGAACCTCTGCCCCCTGCAGTGGAAGCATGGAGTCTTAACCACTGGACCGCCAGAGAAGTTCCATGTACTTAATTCTTTCTTTTTTTTTTTTTTTTTTCGGTACGCGGGCCTCTCCTGTTGTGGAGCACAGGCTCTGGATGCGCAGGCTCAGCGGCCATGGCTCACGGGCCCAGCCGCTCTGCGGCATGTGGGATCTTCCCGGACCGGGGCACGAACCCATGTTCCCTGCATCGGCAGGTGGACTCTAAACCACTGTGCCACCAGGGAAGCCCTACTTAATTCTTTTTTGACTTGTACTTTTGTTTTTATTAAAACTCACTGCTCATTAGAGCTTATTGCATTTCATTGCAAAATGAAAACATGGGACTAAAAAGGAACAAGGATAGTTTTAGACTTACACCATCTAATAAGTGAAAAGAAAATTGTAACAAGAGGTTCGAAATATTCTCTGTGAACTGTACAAAAGAACTGTTTGGCTTTCATTAGCTGCATATATTTCATGCACTACTAATTTACTACCTCTCATTCTAACCAGTGGTAGTCTGAGCTGCTTCAGGTGTTAGAGTTCAGTACTTGAACGGGTCATGGAAGGAGAGCTGGTTTATCAATGGTTTCTTTCAAAAATAATATACTATATCTGATGTGGTTTACAAAAAAATATGGAGTTAAAATTGTGATGGGGTTTATAAAGGAAAAGAACAAGTGTTAGGAGAGAGACTAAGAGGGGAAATAATTTAGAATAAAGATCAGAGAGTTCTGGGAGGAAGCATGATTAAAAAATAGAAAATATTCCCAGTATTGGAAAAGGTTGAATTGAAATTTTTAAAACTGCAAGTCACAGTGAAAGACATTTTTATGAAAAATATTACGTTACAATGAAGATCTGCATGAGTCTCTATACTTCATAGAGTACAACTTCAAAAGAAATTTTTAAATTGTAGGAATTGCAATGAAGTGTCGGAGACATTGAAAGACTTGAAATTACCTCTCAGACCATAAAAATCAAGTTGACAAAAACATGTAGACATACAGAATTAGGAGAACGGTAATGAAATCTAAAATAGACATAAGCTATGAATAAGTCATTGAATGTTTTAATAATAATTTTTAATGACGGTTTAGTGTTCATGATATAAGTGAAACAAGCACAATCCACAATCATGCATGCAGTATCAACTTAACGATGCAAATATATATAGATCTATATCAAATAAATATAAAACATTTTAAAGAAACCAGCATCAAATTACCATGCAATTTTCTTTGGTTGGAGTTTGGGTGAGTTTTTATTTTCTTGTCTTTTTTATATTTACTGCAATATAATAAATGACATGATCAGATTAAACACTAGTTATTATTTTTTAATAGGAAAGATCACAACTGTTGGCTCTTTTAATAAAGCATGGGCATCAGAAGAAACTTACTAAATTTCTGTTTACCTATGTGGTAGACTGATTGTAAAAATGGACCCAATTTTCCATACTTGTCTTTAGCAACATCCTTCACAATCTGTCCTAGAAGCTCTTTTCATCATAGATCGTGTCTCCTCACATTAAATCTAGGCTGAGCTTTGACTAATTTTAGCAAACAAGTGACTAGACATTATTTCCAAGCCTGGGATTCCAAAAGCCTTAAATGATTGTGCTTTTTTTTCCCCCCCCTTGGACCTTGGCTTTGCCATGACAATGGGCTGGCACATTGGAGGGATGTGAGAGGCACATGGAGAAGAGTGACCCACAATTAGCCAACTCCACAGATTTGAGAGAATCCAGTCAAGATCAGCAGAGCCTCCAAACACCCACAGCTCACTCCAGACTTATTAGTGAGCACAGTCAAGATCAGAGGAGCCACCCAACCTATTCATAGCATTGTGAGTAAGAATAAACACTTACGGTTTTAGGACAGTGAGTTTGGGGGTAGTTTACTACAACATTTGATTGTGGCAACAGATAGCTGATACAGAATTGATACTTGACAGAGGGCGCTGTCATACGAGAAACTTGAAATATGCAGCATCAGCTATGTGATTGGTTGCAGGTGGCGGTTGGAAAATGATAAGCAGACTGTTAACAGGGACTGGGGCCATGGTAGGAAACTGTAACTGGAGTCTGGAAAGAAGGATGATCCATGTAATGTCGTTGCAAAATCATTGACAAAACTGTTGCTTGCAGTAACTTGGAAGATGGAAAATACATCTAACGAACTTTTGGATTTGCCTAAGGAGATCTCCAGGCAGAATGTTTAGAGCGTCAGCTGGATTTTCTTAATTGTGCATGGTACAGCAAGAAAGTGATGAACTAAAAAAAAAGCTGGCCCTTCCTAAGCAGAATTTAGAGGCAACATGAGAGGGCCAAACTTATGGGCTACAAAATAAAACATTTTCTCATCTCTAGTCCTTCTAGTCAGGAAAAGATTATCAAACTAAACTATAGCCTAGGGACATAGATTAAATCATCAGTGTGTCTTAAGATGTGTTGTTAAGACCTCTGAAAGAGTTAAGGAAGTGCTTAGTCCACTCAGGTAGGCAGAAGGCTGCTAGGAACAAAGGGTGGCTCCCGCAATTGTCTGATATGGCCCAAATGAGTGTGATTAAAAATAATTTGTTGGGCTTCCCTGGTGGCGCAGTGGTTGAGAGTCCGCCTGCTGATGCAGGGGACAAGGGTTCTTGCCCCGGTCCGGGAAGATCCCACATGCTGTGGAGCGGCTAGGCCCGTGAGCCATGGCTGCTGAGCCTGTGCGTCTGGAGCCTGTGCTCCACAACGGGAGAGGCCACAACAGTGAGAGGCCTGTGTACTGCAAATAATAATAATAATAATAATTTGTGGAGTGGATGTAAATCAAATTATTTGAAAGTTCAACAAAAATTTTTTAAGGAGTTGTACAGGCAAAAGTGGCCTCATCATCCTGGCCTCAAAGGTACTGAGATTGTCCAAAATGCAAAATGGCTTCTGGGTTCTCATCCTTTTAAGAAGAGAAAGCCAGATGAAACCGATATTCAGAGGGTGTAAATTCCCCTAATCTCTTCAGAAGGGGTAAGGAGAGAGATGGGAAAGGAAGAAGGTTCCTAAAAGTGGAGCTGTGGAGAACAGTCTGTCCTCGGGAGTGGAATGGAGGCCAAAGCTGGGAACATTCTTTTCTCCCAGTGTCAAGTCAGGGAACCGGGCAACATTTACCCAGTTGGATTTCAAAATTTTTAAGGTCCAGAGAGTTCTACATGCCTCCCATCCTTGACTTTCTGAATGAGAGTGCTGTTTAATGCAATTTTCCTGTCCTTGTCATTATTGCAATTTTCCTGTCCTCACTATCACATGCAGGGTGGGATTAGTAAAGTACAAATACCTTGTTTTTTTCGTTCATAAGTCTTTGAATCAAAATGTGACGCATCTGAAGAGCCTTATCTAGACTTCATGTAGATCCCAAGATGCTGGACGTTGAAGACGATACAATAATTGGAAGGGAATTTGGGGATCTTGGGAGGGGGTGAGCGTAATTTGTAATTTGTGAGTGGTAATTTATGGAGCCAAAGCCAGAGAGAGGAATGGTAGTAGATCGATTGCAACCATTGCCCCCAATTCTTCACCCCTCACTGAAACCACACCCTTTTCAATGTCGCTTCAAGCTCCTCGTCCAGAGGTGGAGTCAATTTCACCATTGCTTGAATGTTGGTAGGCCTTGTAACTTTGTTTTGCAAATAAAATACAGCATAAATAATTGCTGTATTATTTATGCTGTATTTTATAATTTATTTATGATGTGTTTATGATTGTGAGTTACCTCTTAAACTGGTCTCAGAGAGGCCTAGCTCACTTCTACTTTCTTTCTCTCTCTCAGACCTCAGCACTATGAGAACGTCCTGGGCTAGTTTGCTGGATGGATATGACAAATACATAAAAAACAGCTAGACCAACCAGAGTCCAACAGCCACCAAACATTTGATCAGCCAAAATAAGAGGAATGACCTGCCCAAGATACAGCAGATAGTAGGTCTTGAGTGAGTCTGGCAGAGATTAGAACTGTTCAGTGGATCCACTGATCTATGAATAGATCTTATCATTTTAAGCCTCTGGATTATGGAGTGGTTTGACACACAACATTAACATAACAATAGATAACTGATAATTGATGTAACCTGCTATAGTAAGTGTGACTGCACTTAAATCAAGCATTGTAAATTTCAAGTTATTGATCATTAATGGAGGGGCTGGAAATTAAATAAATTAGTCTTTTTTAAAAGAGGGAATTACTCTCCTCTGGTTAGAAAAAGACAATTAATGTGATTCCCATTGTTCTTGTGTAGATGCAGGTGACACTGTATTCTTGTTTCTATTCTGAATTCTGTCAAGTCGCTTAAAAGTGAAAAGAATGTAGGAGAGGTAGACACCCCACCCAGGGAATTGCTTTGGTAGCCAAGCAAGGAAGACACTGAGGTAGCAGACAGCTGCCACCGTGATAGAGGCTTTAGGGACTTAATACCAGACTCTGAAAATCTTTTTACAAAACCATGAGCTGTTGACAGGTGAAAGTAGTATTTTTACTCTTTGTGTCTCTTAATAGAAAAGAATAGAAGAATTAACAGTTATAATAGTTAAGTCAGTTTTCCCCAAAAGGAATATTCATAGACTTTATACAAAAAAGGTTCTATGTTCAGGAAAGTTTTAAAGACATTGGGTCAAACAAAGTGAAATACATTTTTTTTTTAACTGCAGGACTTCCCTGACTCTTACTATACCATTTGTATTGTGAATCCCCCACAGGAACATACAGCATTCAATATTCTCCAAGTTTATTTGACCATGGGACTCTTTTTTTTCACAGAATATTTTGAAGGATTATATTTTCACCAAGTACACTTTGGGGAATGCTGAGTTCATGGTTTACCTCCTTTTTAAAGTTATGTTCTATGAAGATAACCTTTCCACCAGTGTATGTTTTAATGTTCATACTCATTTGATAAAAAAAACCTAAAAAGCATAAAGTGAAAAATCATGGCATAAATTTTATTGGTTCTAAGGTTCTATAATACGCCACATCTTTTAATACTTGTCAAATTGTAGGTCAAACATAACAGTAATCACTTTTTTTTTGTCTGCACTGGATTTTATTTGTGGCGCACAGGCTCTCTCTAGTTGTGGTGTGCAGGCTTCTCTCTAGTTGTGGCACACAGGCTTCTCTCTAGCTGTGGCATGCATGTTTTCTCTTCTCTAGTTGTGGTGTGCAGGCTCCAGGGAACGTGGACTCTGTAGTTTGTGGCACGCAGGATCTCTAGTTGAGGCGCAGGAGCTCAGTAGTTGTGGCACACGGGCTTAGTTGCCCCACAGCAAGTGGGATCTTAGTTCCCTGACCAGGGATTGAACCCACATCCCCTGCATTGTAAGGTGGATTCTTTACCATTGGACCACCAGGGAAGTCCCAGTAATAACTTTTATAAACATTCACATGTAGAAAAACTTACCACATGTCAGGCACTGTGTGAATTGCTTTACATATGCCATACGATCATTATCAGAAAAACGCTGTGAGTCCAGCACAGCGATACTATGTTTAAAAATGATGAAATTGAAGCTTATAGAAGTATGGCTGTGTTTCAAATTAACTTATTTAAAAGAGATAAAACTGAGATTCATGCAGTTCTATCTAATGCCAACACCTGCTCACTTAATGACTAGACACCACTAACCAGTAGGCATACTGTTGGGTTTTAGAGGAACACAACTCTGCCTAGAAAACCACACTTGCTGTTGGAGAACTCTCAAGGAACAAATGCATCTTAGAGTAAGCTGATGAATGGAATAGTGAAGCTGATGAAGAAAAGGATATCTGAAGACAGTTTGGAAACTCAACAGAGTTTAGACTGAGCATGGACTCTGCGATTACAGAGTTAATGTTTAATGTGGAAAGATATCAGATGCTTTGATTCCACTGGAATGTGTTATTTTGCCCAAACTCAAAGTTTATAATTTCTTTCCTTGTTTTTTTTTTTTTTTTTTTTTTTTTTACTATGAGAATTGGAATTTTGGTATGAATTCTAAAAACATACTAAGGTTAACTATGTGATGAGTAAATAATCAGATTATTATCTTGAGTAAACTTTGGGCACAGAAGCAAACATCATTTGTAAGGAAAGAAAATAGATGTATACATAAAACATTTTGGCAGATGTGAGCACTATTTGAGATGACCCATAATACACAACCAGTTAGTAACTTTTTTTTAATGACATTGTAGACATAATTATGACATGCAGTAAACCATATGTATTTATACTGTTCAATCTGATAACTTCTGACCTGAGTATACATCCACAAAGCCATAATCAAAATAAAGATAACAAGCATATCCATCACCTCAAAAATTTCCTTATGTTCTTTTATAATTCCTCTCTGCCACCTCTCCTCATCCTCCAAGTACTGGGGCAACCACTAATCGACTGCCACTGTAGATTAGCTTGAATGTTTTAGAATCTTATATAAATAGAATCATATAGTAAGTACCCTTTTTTTGTCTGCCTTCTTCATTCAGCATAATTGTTTTGAAATTCAACCATACTGTTTATATTACTTTTTATTGCTGAGTAGTATTCCATTGTAAAATCATCAGAGTTTATCCATTCACTTATCAGTGGACAGTTGTGTTGTTTTCAGTTTTTGGCTATTACAAACAGAACTGTGATGAATATTCAGGTACAAGTCTTTTGTGGACATATGCTTTTTTTTGTGTGTGTGTGGTATGTGGGCCTCTCACTGTTGTGGCCTCTCCTGTTGCAGAGCACAGGCTCCGGACGCACAGGCTCAGCAGCCATGGCTCACGGGCCCAGCCACTCCGCGGCATGTGGGATCTTCCCGGACTGGGGCACGAACCCGTGTCCCCTGCATCGGCAGGTGAACTCTCAACCACTGTGCCACCAGGGAAGCCCCATATGCTTTCTTTTATCTAGGGTAAACTTAGAATTGTAATGGAAGGATTATATGGTAGTTCATATAACTCTTTGATAAACTGTGAACTGTTTTCCAAAGTGGTTTTATAATTTTTACATTCCCATCAGCAGTGTTTGAGAGCCCTCCTTTCTCCACATCCTTGCCAATGCTTGGTATGGTCTAGCTTTTTAATCTTAGATATTCTAGTAGGTCTCTAGCATAATTTTGTTGTGGTTTTAATTTGCATTTTGATGAATGATGTTGGGCATCTTTTCATGTGCTTATTTGCCATCGATGTATCTTTTTTGGTGGACTGACTATTCAAATGTTTGTCCATTGTCTTTACTGGGTTATATGTTTTCTTATTAACTTTGAGAGTTTGTTATATATTCAGAATACCTGGTTTACTTGATTTTTTTAATAATGAAATGGGGCTTTTGTTTAATGTTTAATTTTGATTCATATGCATGGTCTTACTACTCAGAGAGATAAGTCAGGTCCTAGAACTCTGGCTTGCTTCATTTCTCCTTCCTAGTTACCAAAGTGTTCCTCAGGTCCTCAGCATCTGGGTCTGGGGCATGTTGAGAATCAGTAGGAATTCCCTCAGAAACTTAAGATTACAGTGGAGATGCCTAAGATTCAGCTTCAGACCTAGCCTTTAGTTTTTGCCTTAAAATGGTCAAGGCAAAAAGTATTTCTAAGAATTAAAAAGTGTTTAAATTACAAGATAAGAACCTGAAAGTAATAGTGCTTGGTCCAAAGTAATCATCTTTAGGTATCCTTAAAAGTTGTTTTAGGCTCATTTATTAAATAAAAATGTATTTATCTTTTACATATGTCAGACACTTTGATATCTGCTAGGAAAAAAAACATAATTCATTGCTAGGAATTTGAAAGTAAAACTATCAGATACTTCACTCTAAAAAGGGAAGTATTTTATTTCAGAGCATCTTAACTATAAAGAATGTGCACTCTCTCTATATAAATAAATCAGAATTGATAATTACAATTTAAAATAAGAATATTAAGAAATAGATCTTTAAACACATAACACAATTGGTTTCTATTCTTTCTAAGTCCATATAATCTTTTCTGTGGTTCATACATTTTATATTTCTTCAGTGGAAAACAAAGAGTAGCTTATGGCCACCTTTCCTGCCTCTATAAGTTATTGCTTCTGTGCTTGCTGTTTTTGCCCTGATGTTTTTCTTACTTTCTACACTCAGACTCTTTCCTCTCCAATTTATGGTTGTGGTATTGTGGTTGGTGTGTGTGTGTGTGTGTGTGTATGTGTTTATGAGGTGGTGGGGGGATTAATAAAAATTCTCATGTTATTTTTACTTCCTACTCAATCCCTGGTATTGCTTGTTGGGTGTGGAGCTGGAATTAGTACATATGCAGCACTATGCCATAACTTTCTGTTTCTTTCCTTGGCTAACAGTTTCTATGGTTTACGGCATAAGGTTGAATGGTTGTATGGTTATTAATGTTGAATTATGTTTTTTTTCCCCTCTACTCTTCTGTTGTCCTTACTCATTTTTTAACAGTTGGAGAAGGGAAATTATCTGTTTTGGCTTTACTTTTCCATCTTTACCCCCAAAACTGAGCTTGCTTATGAAATAGCCATTACATTTTTTAACAGTTTAAACCTTGACTTGAATGTAATAAAACATAGGTTTTGAAAAACAGACTTATTCTCTTGATTTCTGTATGTAAGGAATCCTCTAAGGAGCGTGGGCTTCAGGGGAGGGCACAAGAAAAAATAACTAAATTTCTTTTCACCATATTGTGACATTGAAGCTCAAACACCACGTATTTAATCAATCAATCAGTCAAGGGGAATCATGCTGCCAACATTGAATTAGATTACATAAAAATCTATATATAAGACCTGGTAATTGTTTAAAATGAATTTTCTTTTTACTTAAATTTTTATTCAAGTAATGTATAATCAAATTAAAAAGTCGTCAGGGGAGAGTATCTTTACCCAAATCAATGAAATAGATGAGAATGAATTCTGGGGGCTGTTCCTTTGTATTCTCTCTCTTCATGGAGCTACATCATTCAAGGGTTATCTCTGCTTTTGAAATCTGATGTACCTCAGCTTAGAATTCCCTGTTGTTTTGGTTGCCAATTCACTCAATGCCACCATCAAAAATAAATTAACTCAACCAGCGTTCTTCTAAGAAAGAAGAGATAATAACAAAGAGAAGTGGAAATGAATGTTTGCAGAATTTATATTTCAAATGCCTATGAAATGAAATACTCATTTTTTTTTTTTTTTTTTTTTTTTTTTTTGCGTTATGAGGGCCTCTCACTGTTGTGGCCTCTCCCATTGCAGAGCACAGGCTCCGGATGCGCAGGCTCAGCGGCCATGGCTCACGGGCCCAGCTGCTCCGCTGAAATACTCATTTTTAAGTGCTCTGAAAAATGCATTTTTGTATAGGTCTGTTCATGAATGAGTTTCTGGTTACAATTTTTTTTTTTTTTTTTTTTTTTTTTGTGGTATGCGGGTCTCTCACTGTTGTGGCCTCTCCCGTTGCGGAGCACAGGCTCCAGACGTGCAGACTCAGCAGCCATGGCTCACGGGCCCAGCCGCTCCGCGGCATGTGGGATCTTCCCGGACCGGGGCACGAACCTGTGTCCCCTGCATCGGCAGGCAGACTCCCAACCACTGCACCACCAGGGAAGGCCTCTGGTTACATTTTATATTTAAAATAATTTCCGGATATTATGCCATTTTTAAAAAGTATTTGTGGTTGGAATAAGAAGATATTTCAGTTATGTTTTCAGCTTTTTTTTTTTTTTTTTTTTTTTGCCCTAAATAATTATGTGACCCTCCAGAATTCAATGCTTTGGAAAGAAATTCTTTCTTTCCATTAGCACTTTCATAATTAGATGTACACTTATTCCATTTTGTTTTTTTTCCCGGGAAAACATTTCACCTTCCTGGGCATAGAATTGGATTTGTCCTTTCAATTAGATAATTACTGAGTAAATATTTATTGAGTATTATTTGCACAGCATTGTGTTGGCCATTTTAGAAGTAGTTTACAATCTAGTTGAGCAAGCAACGTGATGTTTATAAACAGATTTTGCAGCATTGTTAGTGCAAAATTTCAGAGAAGGGAGAGATCCCCATGGTATTCAACAGTCTGGGAAGTTCTTATAGAAGGGGTAAGGCTAAGTACAGGAATTTAAATAATGAAATGTATTTAGGTTGGACAAATGGAAGTGACCATTCTAAGTTGGCAGAAAGGAAAAAGAGGGTGGTGATGAGAAAGCAGTCAAAGGTGCTGACATAAAGCAAGACACGTTAATTGTTTTGACTAGAAAAGAGGAACCTCTGAGGTGAATACAAGAAATACTATTTTGTGTGTGGTCAATTGAGTTTACAGTTAATTTCAGCTGCAGAGTTTCAGCTTGAGGCATTAGGAGGTAGACAATAAATAAATTAGTGAAGTGAAATTATGAAAGGCTAAAATATTTTTCAAATAAATTGGATGGATTTTAGAAGGTAAAGAGTGGATTCAAGAAAGCCAGATGAGATTATGGTTTAAATATGTCATCCTGACAGAAGAAAGTCTTTCATTAGAGCGATAGTAAGACTAGTTGAAAAATTTAGGATCTGATGGTCCTTAGACGAATCATGTTATGATTGGGGCAATTCTAATCACACACACATAAACAGTGGTGAAAAACAGGAAGAACAAGGTGACTTTTCCTCAGTGTTTGGAATACAAATATCCTTGATAGCAACGAGAGTCTTGGGAATTATGAATATTTAGGAGTTGCCTAAATAGCATTTATTATGGGAGAGATACTCTGTTAAATCCTTTACATTCATTATCTAAATTAAAAACCAAGTTGGTATATGGTGTTCTGCTGTCAATCAAACATGGATATGTTTACCAATCCTGTTGAGTCAGACCCCAACAACGGTCCTTCCGCCCGGCGTTGCTCACGCCAATAGAACGAAACAGTTTGGTTCAGAATTGGTTCAGAAGCGAAGGAAAGCTTTATTCTTCGATCCGAGAATGGAGAGGTGCGAGCTCCTGCTCTAGAGTCCATGCTCGTCCACCAGGAGGTGGGCGGGGCTGCTTTCTAGGGCTTCCTCGGAGGGGGAGGGGCAGAGTTCTCATCAGGCACGCACAGGTGTGCTGCTCAGGCTCCAGAGCGCAGCGCGAGGCGCAGCGTCTCTGCCCGTGGCCTGCCGCCGCCGTCGTGAGTTGAGTGTGGTCGCAGCGCGAGGCGCAGCGTCTCTGCCCGTGGCCTGCCGCCGCCGTCGTGAGTTGAGTGTGGTGGGCAGCGCTTCTGCACACCGTCCGGAGCTGAGGTGTCGCCGCAGCCATTTCGCACTGGGAACTCTGAGGTGCCGGGGCCAAGGCCTCTGCACACGATACCTGTGAGCACGTGAGACTAGACTGAGCACAAAGGAAGAGAAAAAGGTTAGACTTGACTTTATTACCCACATTCTATTTTTATTTCCTGGGAATTGTTAATGGGCTTTGCCGGTGACACTGGTACATAATGTTTATTTTTTGTTTAAGTTTGTTTTGTTAATTGTGTTGAGACAATTAAGTAAATGGTCTCAACACCATTTATTATCCATAGTCTTTGATTTAAAATATTGTTCCTAAAATATACTAATGTTTTACACCCAGGTTAGTTTATGGACCTTTCATCTCATGCCTATGATTTATCTTTCTGTTCTGTTTGTGTATTTACTTACTATTTTAAATGTATTAAAATTTGTTTCTATTATTTCTAAGTCATAATTAGAAAACCTACTGACTTTTGGAGGTATTATACTGTCTCTAGTCTGCTTATAAAACTCTTAGTAATTATGATAATTTCTAGTATTTTCTTGGGTTTTCAAAGCAGCATATTATATCCTCTACAAATAATGATAAATTAATACCCCCCTTTCCAAAATGTAAACTTTATTCATTTTCGTCTCACTAGCTTGGCTAGAACTTACAAAACTGTACTGAATAGTAAAAGTATTAGTAGGCATTCTTTTAAAGGAGAATATGTTTTAAAATCACACATGCTCTTGGTTATTGATCTAAGATATGCATAGTAATCTGTATATTTTTAATAATAAATTCTGAGATGTTAGAATGTTTTTTATTTTAAAAAGCTATTTACTTTTACTACATAACTTTGACAGTTTAAAAAGATGATTATGTTTTTCTTTTCTTACCTGCTGAGGTGGTTAATAACAGTAAGTATGTCACATTTGAAACAACCTTGAAATAAAGTCAACTTAGTCATGGTGTTTTATTATTTTAATGTATTAGTTGGATGGACTGGCTAGGAATGAAGTTTTCTGCACCGAGTTCCCTTTTCAGATGATGGTATAAAAAGTCACACTAGTGAAATGAATTGCAAAGCTTACACTCTTCTTATACTTTCTGGAACTCTGGAATTACCATTCTTGAAGATTTTGAAAGAAGGCGTTGATAAAAGTTTTTGTGTCTAGTAACATTTTGAGGGCAAACTTATTGGTCAAAAATTTCCTAATGGCTTTCGAATTTTAGTTTTCTTATTGAGTTACTTTTTGGTTGTTTATATTTTCTAAGGAAATATCCATTTCATGTTAATTTTAAAATATATTAGTGTGATATTCTTTCTGTCTGCAGAGAGAAAATTTAGTTTAGTTCCTTGTGTATTTATATTGTCTTTATTAGATTTTCCAAAGGGTACTTACTCTATTTTATTGGTCTCTTCTATAATTGTATTTTTAATTGTTTTCTAATTCATTACTTCTACTTTTAATTAATACTATTCTTGGAATTATTTTGTTTTTCTTATTCTAACTTCTTGAGTTAAAAGTTCGGCTCAATTATTATTTTCTTTCTAGTCTAATAACTACAACATCAACAAATATAACTATTTAAGTATGGTTTTGTCTGCATTCCATATGTTTTAATATATTCTTAATTTTTAGAGTCCAGAACTGCAACTTTGATTTCCTCTTTAAAATTAAGATAGTACATTTGAAGTACTAAGTGATTTGATTTTTAAATTGTGTAATTTTCTATTTAATTCTGATGCTATTTAATTGTGAACAGAGGATGTAGTTTATGTGATTAGGAGTTTCCATTATGAAAAAATAAAACATTCATTCATGTAAACATCCACCTACAAGCATGTAGATGGGAAAAATAACCACTGATTCCCATGCTTCATTGAGCATTAGAATAACCTAGAGGGTTTGTTAAAACACAGTTTTCTCTCTCCACCCTTAGAGTTTCTGACTCAGTAAGTCTGGAGTGAGTCTCAATAATTTTCATTTCTAAAAAGTCACCAGGTGTTGCTGATGTCCCCAGTGTGGGGACCACACTCTTTAAGAATCAAAATTGTAAAGAACTTTAATTTTAATCACAGGATATTGTACTTAATAAAACTGGAAATTATAGTTATTGGGGATTTTTAGATGGAGGAAATGATTTGATGAAAGCAATTTTTTAGCAAAATTTATTTGACAAAAGTTAAAGAACAGGTTGTATCATATTGATAGAAACTATGTTTGGAATAATCAGCTATAGAAACTACTCACAGATGTGAACTTTTCAAGGTGTAGGCTAAGGTGGTCGTGGGGAGAGTAGGAAAAATGTGAAAAATAGAAATTAAAAAGAACACATCAGAATGTTATGTCATTGGATGTTGTCGGACTATAATGGGACAGTTTAAGGTAGTGAAAAAGGGGATCTTGGTCAGGGACTAAGGTGAGGAGAAGGAGACACATAGGGCACACAATTTAAGGAAGCACTTGCTGGTCTCACGCACATCTTTCTACTAGACCTTTGTTTTATCAGGATGAAGGCAGTGACTACTTCTGAGGTTACTGCAGGGTATGGGAAAGTGGAATTTCTATTGCTCTTGAAATTATGAAACTATTCTGCATATATCAATTCTGGTAAAATTGAGATCCAAACACTAACTTTCCAGAATTTTCTCTTTAAACTCCTCTAGTAATGGCTGGATTTCTTTCATCAGATAGAAGAGTTTGGGAGGATGTGGGATTTTTAGTTGAATTGTATTCACCCATCAATGAGGGACTGACAGAACTGTCCTAAATGCAGATGGTGAGTGGTTTATTAGGTGACGAGAGCCTGTTATCCAAAGGCCCATGTCTAGTTGATCTCAGTGGAAGCAAACACTGGGTAAGTGCAGCAAGTGAACATATACAGAGGCAGGCAGGAGGAAGGTAGTTTTTAAAAAGTCAAGCAGCTTGTGGGAAGACCTCAAGCATTAACTGTGTCTCAGAGACAAAACGGGAAGGTGGCCCATGGGAAGGGGTCTGGAAGGAACAGAGCAGTGCTTGCTGTTCTAGGATAGGATGAAAATACTAGGCTTCTTAACCAGAACTAAGGGAAAAGTCTAAATACCCAAATGTACCATAAGGTCTGCTTTAGGATATTGGAAGAAACTAAGTATTATAAGATAACTGACACAGAAACTTAACCACTGCTTTGAGCACAGACTTAGCCACTTTTTACAAAAGACCAAAGGGAGGGGCAGTAGCTGAGAGAGAAAAGCTGTTTTCTAGGTGCTACTTAGTAAATCATTCCTTCAAACATATTAATAAAGGAAAGCTATATCACTGAAAAGAAAGTAAAAGTTATCAAAGGACATGCCTGCCATGTGTTTTATGTGTGTGGATTAAATTCTTTCTAGCATGCTACCATTTGTGTTGACATTATCCCTTAGAAATCTTTCACTTCTGAAAAATACATATTTGGTAAGAAAAACTGAGTCAGTGATTCGTATGTATATAAATCACTTCATTCTTTCTTTTGGAGAAAATTTTGGTCTGAAGGCCTCCATTGGAAAAAATAAATTAAAAATAAATGAAAATAAAAAGGGAAAGGAGAAAAGTTAGAAAACATAGCCCAAATGACAGTAAATGTTAATGGTCTGATCACACACACAAAAATCCTCCTTCAAACTGAAGTGTGTATTAAATAGTAATGGATAGATATACTTCTCTGTGAGATCTGATTTGTCTAGCAAATCCTTCCTGACATATACTCTCATTTACTACTATAGAGCCTTTTGAAATTGCCATTCCAGCAGAGCATAAAAAAGGTTATTTAGATTAAGTATAGTTACAAGATAAGCAGTATACTGAGTTCATTGGACTTCATGCACCCTCATTTAATTTCCACCGCTCCATTACTCTGAATCAAACTGTCCCTGAAAGAACAAGAGGAAGGAAAAGGGCATTAAAAAACACAAATTACAAAGTGGAGAACATTCTTCTTAAAAACGACATGGTCTCCATGTGTTACCATTTAATACCATGGAAATACTTTCTTGACTTTTATAGCATGCAAAGAAATTGCACCCATCTATTAAAGAATGCAATAAAAGAAGTCTTTGAGGTGGGTTAACATTTTCCAGGTCTCTATCATTCTGGATGGGCTTGGAACTTCAAAACATTGTAAAATATTATAAATGGTATCCATTTGCATCTGTGTGCAGCTCATGGTGTAATGAATGTGCGACCACTTATCCGTTTATTGAATACAGGCAGAAATACGATGAGATCTTTGGTAATATGTTTTAAAACGAGGCCCAAAGCCAGGCTTTAAAGAAAGAATGTGCCAAAACAGTTTATCTTCTTATTTTTCCTTTTAACTTTAGTGCTACTAAGTGCCAATATGAGGCTTTTTGGACTTCATTTGAAATTCAAGTAATTAATATAACCGGATAAAATAATTTTTAGAGGGGCAAGGTATTGTGATAATGTGTAAACAAGAAAGGCCTGAAGTTTAGAGGACAGAAAATGACAGTGCTAATAATAAAAATTCTACTGGGTGGTGTATGTAATTGTTAAGACCTTTCACATGTTCCGTTCGCATTTGACAGTGGCTGAACTTTATTAGCCTCTAATGGCCTTCATTAAATTATATTTGCTATGTAAGAGGCTATGGATCGAATGGGGATCATGAGGATGGTCTCCTTTATCAGCATATATACCTCAGCTAAAGAGGTATGACCCTCAGCATCTTGTTTTAGGGTATAGAGTGCTTTCTATCTTATTTGAGACAGTGGAGAGATGGCAATTTTTATAGATTTTCTCTCAATGGGCTCCTCTCAAGTAACTTTTTTTTTTTTTTTTTTTTTTTTTTTGCCGTTCGCAGGCCTCTCACTGTTGTGGCCTCTCCCGTTGCGGAGCACAGGCTCCGGACGCGCAGGCTCAGCGTCCATGGCTCACGGGCCCAGCCGCTCCGCGGCAGGCGGGATCCTCCCAGACCGGGGCACGAACCCGTGTCCCCTGCATCGGCAGGCGGACTCTCAACCACTGCGCCACCAGGGAAGCCCCCCAGTAACTTTTAAACATTCTCTATCTTAAAAAAATTCCCTCATTGACTCTTCATCTTCCAACAGTTATTTACTGCCCTAGTTGCTATCGTTCTTTGTATCATCGTCCTCACAAATAGGAAAGCATTATCTGCACCTTCCCACCTCTCTCTCCCCAACCCGCTATAAAATGGTTCTTCACTGACCCTGCTCAGCTCACACCAAGGTCACTGGCAACTGCCATGCAGATGAAGTTAATTTAAACTTTAAGTCATTATCTAATGCATCTTCCTGTTATCAGTCCTTACTAGATCACTATATTTTGTAAAGGAAAAAAAAAACAAAACCTTTTTTTTCATTATTTTTGCACATTGCCCATAAACGTGTAGGCTCCCCCAGGTTCTTTCCTAAACATGATTCTCTTGTGAATCTGTGACTTCTTTCTAGGAAACTGATTCCCTCTCTAGCTTCAGCTAATGACACGACAGTGTGTACCTACAGCCAGACTCTAAATTCATGAGAACAGGACCCTTGGCTGTCTCTACATAACACCAAACAGTTCCTGGCACATAGTAGGCTGTCAGTAAGCATCTATTTCCTGGCTAGCTGACACATCTTCCTTCTGTTCACTAAGCCCATATAGCAAACTGCCTAGAGGACATTTTCAATTGGAGGTCTCTCTGTTACCTGGAACTCAGAATTTCCTAAAATAAATTTGTCATCTCCGTGAACTACTCCCAACTCCCACCCCCGTGTTCCCTTTTCAGATGTTGGGAGACAGAACCTGCTTCTTCAGTGTGCTTCCTAATTTACATCATTGTGCCACCAGCCATCTGGTTACCCAGATGAGCACCCTGGGAGTCCTTAACTTCTTTCTTTCCGTCATTTATTTCCCAGTGAGCCACAATGTCCTGTCTTTCTAATCCTTCCCTTCTCTCCATCCTCATCACCACCATCTCAAGTATCAAGAAACAGTTATTGTTACAGACTTCAACTCCTTCAGCAGCCTACCAGCTGCGTTCCCAATCTTCAGTCTTAATCCAAGATTTTTTATTTTTTAAACCGGGGAAATTTCTTTTCTAAAATCTAAGCCAACCCCATTAGTGAAATCCTTACAATTTCTTTTTACTGCCCTTAGAGGAAAAAAAAAAAGCCTAATTTTTTAGCATGGATTAAAAGGTCCTAATTTACACCTCTCCAACCTTAACACCTATCAGTCCCCATTGCAATAATAAGCCCCAGTCAGAATAAAATTTTATTCCAATCTCCTATCTAGTTTGGAATGTACATGCACTGTTTCCATCTACTGGAATATTCTTTATTATTGTTTTGATTTCAGTTAAACTTCACTGGGACCAGGAGGCCAACCCTGTGCCACATGCCCCACTGCTCACATTCTCTATGCTATATACACCTATTCTTCAGTCCTAATGTATGATGTGCCTTTCTTTTAAGACAGTAATTCTATAAGAGAAATATAGTAAAAACAGGTATTGTAATTTCTTCTTGATGAGCTTTCTTCTACACCATAAGTTCGGTTAGTACAGGAATCATGTATGTCTTGCTCACTGTACCTAATACAGGAATAATCTATTGCACATGCTCAGTGAAGATTTAGAGTATTAGAATATATTGAATGCCTTAGCAGTATTGGGAATCCCTGGGGTCATAATGGTGTACCCTATGGGTAATTTCAGCAGGATTTTGATTCCATTTATAATGCTTAGTCTTTCATAAAAAGAGGAATCCTAGTTTGTTGACTAATTTTAGGGGTATGAGAATTGCTATGTGTTAACGTTAATTTTCTCCACAGTTTTTTTGTCAAAAATGATTTCGAAATTACCCCTGAGCCCCATCCTGTCCAGGAAATCCTGCAGTTGTTTGAAAGGTTTTTTATATTGACTGGTAATTTATCATTCAAACATTCATTAATTTGCCCAAATTATTTAGTTTTCATTTGTATTTATGACTACACCTCTTCCTTATGGTAATATATCCTTTTGTTTATCGTAATTCTTCCTTATTCTAATTCTAAGGAGCTCTGCGTTCTACTTTTATTTTGGTGCTTGATGAAAGAAAACATGAGGCCCTGAAACAGTAATACACAAATTTATATAGTGGTTAATATGGTCCCTCTTCACTTTCCAAAATTGAAGAATCCAGTGATTTGTTTTGTTTTTATATCAAAGTCCACAGTCAACTCATTCTTGCAATTATTTAGGTTGTCTTAATCTTTGTATTTGAGTAACTATCAGTTCCATTCTAATTGATTTTTTTCATTTTTCTGCTTCAAATTGACAGTGGGATAAGAGGACTTTAAGAAACCATTAGGAGTCCATCATCCATATCTGTATTTTTGTCATCATGTTAAATCCTTAATGTGGTCAACCCTTGTCTCTTCTGATGGCCTAGTTGGTTATTGTGTAGGGATATGACTACCTGCCTATTTCATCCTTGTGCCTTTTCTTTTACCATCCAAGGGTATTTACAGTTTAACATAGATTCCCTACAGAGGACTATGATAAGCCCAAATAAATGACTCTTTAGTTTTAAGCACTCTAGCACTTAGATGTAGGAAATTGTATTTTCTCAGTGGGACTTTCCTTGGAATATTTCAGTCAACACCATAGGAAAAATTTCCTTTTGCCTACATATGAACATGGCTTTCCTGAGATTTCATGTTAGTCAAAGACAATGTGGTAGCATAGGTAGAAAGCATCCATGCTTTTAAACTGGTTATGTCCTTCTAGAGTTGCTGGTTCATTGTAAAATAGGGAAGATTGGGACAAGATTTCCCATGTAAAATACTTATAATTTGGGCTTCCCTGGTGGCGCAGTGGTTGAGAGTCCACCTGACGATGCAGGGGACACGGGTTCATGTCCCGGTCTGGGAGGATCCCACATGTCGCAGAGCAGCTCGGCCTGTGAGCCATGGCCGCTGAGCCTGCACGTCCAGAGCCTGTGCTCCACGGTGGGAGAGGCCACAACAGTGAGAGGGCCATGCGTGTACCGCAAAAAAAAAAAAAAAAAAAAAACTTATAATTTAAAGACCAAGGCGTTTTAATGTAATAAATATAACTGAGATGTGAGCCATCTGGATGCCCCCCAAGTCCTTGTCTTGCTTAAGTAGACAGAACTTTTAAGCTCTGTATAAAATTGTCCTTGAATGCCTATTTCTCCTAAGGTGAAGGTCCACCTTACCTCCCAGTATCTCTAGGGATTTTGGATGGAGGCTTAAAGTTACCCTGAACTTCTCCAGATCCAATAAACCTATCCCACCAAACTCATCTCCAGAGTGTGTGTCAATAAATGCATATGCTATTCTATTTCCACAGTGGATCACCCTACTGCACACCACCCAGTCGCTCTTAAGAATTGACTCCATGAGCAGCAGTTTTTACTAAACTTTAGAACAGTGGAGAAGGGTTACTATCTAATAAAGAATCCAAAACATTTTTGAGCATGCTTGGTGATCACTGACTAGGCAGTAATCTATCCTAATATAGCTTAACATGTCTGTTTTTATAACCATAGAAATATTGAGTTTATAATTTTATCATCTGCTGGCCTTTTTTTTTCCTCAGAGTATAACATCTGGAATTTCCTAGATTTTAAGATTAAAAGTTGGGATGAAGTTACTATTGTAGTGGAAGAGGGAGGGAGATCAACAATAATATTGTCTAAACAGCATTTACCAATATATGAAGTATTTGAGGGACATTATTGAATATGGGGACTATTTTGGAATAGAAAAAACTTATTGTTAAGGATAGCTATATGTGGTGTATATCATTGTTTATTCAATAGTCGATAGGTAACAGGATGTTCAAGATCACATTTCATGCTTTCTGGGTACTAATTTTCAAACTAGTGACAGAGCATGAACATTTTCATGATGTAATACATTTAAGAAGAAAGTCAGAATTTCTTATGAACCTGTAGGCTCTCTTTTGAATATACATGAATAAAGTGTAAGAAATGACAGGTTCTCTCCAGGAACATGTAGGAATCCCAAGCTACCCTCGCCTTTGTGTTTGCCCAACTATATAATGCATAGTGCTGGAGAATTATCAACAAAATGTGTACAGCTTAGTGACAAAGAAATATATCAATATACGAAATAAAGTGTCTGTGCAGCATCTCAGCATCAGTGTTATTAAAAAACGTTAAAAAACTACCAGTATGCTCATTGTTCTTCAGAAAAAATAAAAGATGCAATACAGTCTAAATTAGTGTTTTAAATTTTAAAGATTAGTGGTTTCAATATTCAAAAACTTTTAAGTCATTCCTTTGCTATGTCTACATCTTCAGTTCCTGTCTTTCTCTTAATCACACATACACAGACATAGTATCGGTCACATTTGAGTCATATAAGAAGTTGAGCTTTATTTTTAAATTAAGATTTTTTTTCCCCTAAACCTGATAGAAAGAAACAGCAGCATCATTTAAAAAAAAATGGGTGTGTATTACTCTTTATTCAATTTGGAGACTTAAACATTTGCAAGTACTGGAATTAGTGATTAGTAGAGGCTCTGAACAGTCGTATTACATTTTTTTTTACAATATTAGAAAGGTGAACTTACTGTGAAGTTCCTTGAGTTTTATTTGAAGGTTTAAAACATAGAAAATAACTGAGATAACATAGTATATACAGTTGTTTACTCTTCATCCTGTCATTTTTGTTTCAAAACTTTATACAATTATTATTAAAAGTAAACTTGAATTTTCACTCCTTTCTGCAATCCCATGAGCCTCTATTGCCCTCCAAAGGTAACTGTTGTATTTTTAGTTAATCCTTGACTACATGTGTCTTCACGTAGTATATGTCTTACCTGTATTTCATAAAATACTTGCAAATATGACTATATAAGTTTAACATTCTGCCCTTTTCACTCAATATATTTCTGAGATTTGCCAGTGTGTTCTACAGCTTTAAATTAATCTATCATGAATAACTATGGTTTATTTTTTCTAATTTTTGCTGCAAACATTGCTATGGTAAACATCCTTGTACACCCTATCTAGTACACACATGCAAGTATTTCTCTAGGGTCCATACATAGGCATGGAATTCCCAGGTGATAAGGCATTCACCAGATATTACCATATTGTCCTCCAGGGTGGGTTTTAACAATTTACAATTTTACAAACAAAGAAATGAGTGTTCCGGTTTTCCTGTGCTCACTTCACTAACACTTGGTATGTTTAGACTTCTTGAATTGTCCTCACTTTCTTGTTTTCTTTGATTTTCATTTTAGATTTAGTCTTATATCACAGAGTTCATACAGTTTGTTCTATGATGGAGATATTTGCCTTTGGTCTTGGTTTTGGATAAATGTTGATTTCAACCAAAATACTTATATGGTGCATCTGTTAATATATAATTAAATTTATATCTTTACACTTAAATATTTATATTGAAAATAAATACAAGGGGAGAGTTTGAAGGAAGTTATCAATCCTACTCACTGAGAATTGAAAAAACAAGCAATTGTGATCTGGTATTCATTCATTTATTCACTTTTTTTTTTTTTTTTTTTTTGCGGTACGTGGGCCTCTCACTGTTGTGGCCTCTCCCACTGCCAGGCACAGACTCCGGACGTGCAGGCTCAGTTGCCATGGCTCACGGGCCTAGCCGCTCCGCGGCATGTGAGATCCTTCCAGACCGGGGCATGAACCCGTGTCCCCTGCATCGGCAGGCGGACTCTCAGCCACTGCACCACCAGGGAAGCCCAATTTATTCACTCTTTTTTTACTCCTTAGTTCCTCTTTTGAATTCAATGACATCCATATCCCATGCTGATCACCAATAAAATAGAACCTTGAATCAGGGAATATAATACAAATTGTGGGGCAGTTCTCCATTCCTTTTTCTGCAATTACCTAAAGATCATTTTGAATTTAGTGTGTTTAACAAGTGCTTTTTAAAAAGAAATGTGCTTTTCTTTAATTAGCTCTTAAAAACACTGGTGATGGCCACTTAGCATAAAACAGTATTTAACTTTTCATGTCAATTAAGTGTCATTTTCTGATGAGAATTTCTTTTAATAGCATAATTCTTTGGAGGAGTGTCTATTGATGACTGTTCCACTTTTCCCATGTCCCTGTCTACTGAGACAGGGGAGCAGAGAGAAACAGGCAGCATCATAATTGCTTTCTATGGCCCCATAATTAGTATGACTAGAAAACATTTTATTCCAAATACTCTAGATGGAATTGAACCTTGGATTTTTACTAAATTCCAAGTGCTACTGTGGGTTATTTTAAAAAAACACTTCACTTGGACTCATCACCAAAGGAACACAGGAATTGGCAGAAGGACGATTTTTTTAAGTTTTCTATATTCAAACAAAAATGTCAAGTGTTTAAACATGTACCCAATGATAAATGTGCAAAATCTTTTCTGAGGGGTATAAAAATAAAAAATAATAATGACAGTAATAAAAAAAGAACTTGACATTTATTAAGGGGTCTTTCCATGGCAGGCACTGCAGTTATCACATGTATTCATTACAACTCTTAGGAGGTAGAGGATATTACTATCTCCCCACCACCATTGTGGAAACTGCTTCTTTGTACTAGTTGATATAATTGCTCAGTGACAGATTTGACATATAGATCTATCTGACCCCAAAGCCAAGTATCTATCTACTTTCACCTACTGCTTTCCTTTAAATTGATAATACCCAGGAAACACATTTGTTAGCTTATTAAAAGCTAAAATGTTTTTACTCTATTAGGTACTATAGAGATTAGTTCAGTCTCCTAGTTTTATATAATAAATTGAAGAGACTAAGTTATAGAGAATGGCAACGATTTGAACAAAGTCCTACACAAAGTTAACAAAGGGCCTACACTCCAGTGCCTCATCCATTGTGCAGAACATATTTATTTTTATTCAGTATTTTCTGTAACTCCACTTTTTCTTTATTGATTTAATGGAATTTTATCACAAAGTTAACTTAGCTGCTCATTTTATTTGCACAACAGTCCTTCCATTCTTCTGGCCATAGCACTCCTTCTGCTCTGGAGGCTATCTCTTTTCTGTCAATGGGGTTCTGGTCTATGTGGTTACTAATCACAATTTTCCAGCTCCTGTCAACATATAGGTGGACATGTGACATATGTGAGCAGTAAATGTTCCGTTACCCTGGTCGTAGTAATTAGCTCAGAATTTGGACACAAAACCAAAGACATGTAGATCTCAAGGATTATGTAAAAAGGATTTGGGAACTATAGTTTTTTTATTCAGTAGTTCTCAAACTGAGTTGGTGTAAGTTTAAATCAGTTTTCGGTCATTTTCTTCAATTCTTCAGTAGTAGAGAATAAGATCAACACACACAGAAATATAGTGCAGAAAAGGAGGAGAAGCTAAGCAGATAAAAGAAACACACACACACACACAGATTCAGTAATCCCTAAGGTAATTCTATCTCCCAGATTTATTGGGACTAATGAAATGCCTTTTTGTTTAAACTAAGTTTTGTCAGTAAAATATTTGGGTATGAGCTTTAACTTGTTAAAGACAGAGATTATGCTCTTTATTTCTTAAACACTTCTTCTCACTTTTCTTCTAAAGGTACTTTAGGAGGAAAGGGTAATGGCAATGTTATGTTGTTTAATATTGTTTATACATATTTTATCCAGTAACTTTTTAAAAATAATGCTAGAAAGTTAGTTTTCTTTCATGTATTTTATTTAATATTAAAACCAGTTTCCATGAATGAGCATAGAATTGAATTATCATATTAATGCAAGAAATAATTGTTAAGTATAATAAATAATCAGTGAAATTTATACAACATGAGATATATATATTTCATAAATGTAAGTTTATTTAATTTTTTAAAGCTTTCTCATATTTTTAGGAATATATATTGCCAAGTACAAGAATACTCAAAAGAAAAGAGACACTTTCTGAAGAGAGAATGAAGATTCACTGTACTCTTATGTAGATTTAACGCTTAGTACCATTTGAACATTGTCATCAAAATTAAACAAATGATAAGATCCCTTTATAAAATAGATCATTTACAAATTCAAATAGGTCAAAATTTGTACCAAGAAAGATACATGTATAACAGAAAAGTTTAGCATAATAAATATATAAGGCAAATGGTTGTTCCATATTCTGACATTACCAAAGAGTGATGGTATTTTATGAACCTTGCTTTCCACAATTGCTTGTTCACATATCAATACTTGGGATCAAAGAAGCATTGCATTAAAACTATTAACAGGTAATATAATAATTTATATTTATTGAGAATTTACTTTCTGTGTTAAGCATTCTATATGCTTTATCTTATTATTCAAAATCCCTGTGATACAATATGGATTCATGTCTCTGTTTTACAGTTAGTAGATGAGTTTATAGATGATACGTAACTTGACAGGGGCAGAGTCCGGCTTGCGCTAAGGTCTCTCTAATGACCATATTCTTAACTCTTAAACAATATTGTAACTCAGACATTATTTCCACCTTTATTATGATAGATTGCAGTTTTAATCACAACTTCTTGTCAGATTTGGAAGGGAAAGAGGCAGCTATTTTCTCTTCAAGCACTTTACCTAATTAAAAAATTCATTCTCTAATATTTGTATAGGCGTAAATGTATGTGCATGTGTAATGGTGAATACATATCCTTAATATACGTGCTTAACATTTAAAAAATGCATATCAAAGAGTTCATCTCTTGTATAAGGAATAAAAATTGTGACACTGGCCATTATAAGGTATTAAAAAATTCATGGCAACTTTTGAAAAAGGAGGAATGTTATTAACCTTGGTGTCTTGACCGAATTACAATTCGAGTAATTACATTTGTCTTCCCTAATCTCCTTTTCAGTTTTCAATTGGGTAGTGTATTCTTAATGGATTTCATTACCAAGCTTCCCTTAGGATTTAAAATAGGACTTATCTTCTAAGACTTGGTTCACTCCAAATTTATGTTCTCTAACTTCAACTGAGTTGTCACTGAAACTCTTCAATTGTGTGTTTATGTCTTCAATTCATTCCTCTTTTTTTGTTGTTTTTCTTTTTTGTTTTTTGCTTTCTCATTTTGACTCTTCCAAACCATTTCTATTCTCTTCAAGACCCAAATACAGCAATTATTTTTGAATGCTAAGTATGCAACCACTCTCCTATTTGCTGAAATACCAAGATCAGTTAGGTGTTGTTTGCTAGTTTCCATGAGCTTCCATATCAGAAAGTATTGCTTTTTTACCCTTTTAGAGATGAATTTACCTCCAACCTCACAGGAAAAAAAAAAAATCAGTCATCTAGGGTGTACTTCTGCAGTCATCCCTTCCCTGTAAAAATATCTTCCTGTAATCATGTCTTTGACTTTTCAAAACTCCACCATATCATTCTTCCATTTCTTATTTCTTCATTTCTGCCTGTATTAAAGAAAAGTGTGTGCCTTCTTTTTTACATAGGTGCCTTCACCTGTGCTCTTGATCCCTCCCTTCCTTATTGCCTTACTTCCCTCACTGTTAAATCAATCAGTTTCACTAACAACATTCCATAAACATTTAAAACATTTTTTTCTTATTAATGGGGAAAAATCCATTTCATCTTGCTTTCTCTAGCCCTTAGGCAATCACACACTCTTTTTTTTATTCTTTTATCACCATGTCATTACTTCTCATTTTTTCATCAATTCCACACAATATGATTTCCTTTTCTACTATTCTGTTGAAACTGTTCTTCAAAGAAACCAGTAAATTTCAAATTGCAAAATCAATACCCTTTTCTTAGCACTCAAAATTTGTATTTCTCTGTTGGCCTTAATGTTGCTGACTGCCACTTATTCATAAACTCTATGCTTCTTCAACTTCTCATATGTTGTTTTCATCTGATTTTCTTCTCCTGCCTTCATGAATTTTTTAACTTTCTTGCTTGTTTCCCTTTATTTTTAAAATTTTAGTGTAAGGCCTTACCAGTGTTGTGTCTTTGCCTTTCTTTTCTTTCTATAATTTTTTAAATTAGTGATCAATTTTAATTAACTAGTCGATTGAAGGAAAAATAAGAAAGGTAAAAATGCAGCATTTGTATACTTTGTGCTAGCCATTAGACTAAATACATAAATAATTTCATGTATTCAGGAAATCAAAACCAGGGATAATATCAGCATTTTAAAGATTAAAAAACTAAGACTGAATATGACCTAAATATATTTTAAAGCCACTTCTTATATACCGGGTTTTGTATTTTCTTACTTAATTCAATTCATTCAGTAATCTCAGACTTAGATATTATCTCTAGTGGTTAGTTGCAGTATTTCAGACAAAAAACTATGAGTAAGCTATTCAATGTTTCATAGCTAAATTTTATAGTAACTCCAGGCTACAAATTCAGGTATATTCACATCCAAAGTTTATGTTTAGCCCTTTACAACATCTTGCTTCAAAATGGATCACTTTGTCATATATATACCTTCATTTATAAACTCTCTCTGGAATAGCCATCCCATGTCCCTGAATATGCATTAGTTATATTTATATGGGTATCTGGCTATCATTATATATTCCACACATGTAAGTAGCTTAATTTTAATATTTTCTAAAAACTCATTTTTCTATCTGGTATTGTTGACTTTCTAATTCTCTCAAGGAGGGCTTGATTTTTAAAACATTTACTTGATTGAAGTATAGTTGATTTATAATGTTGTGTTAATTTCTGCTGTACAGCAAAGTGACTCAGTTTTATATACACATGAACACACACACACACACACACACACATTCTTTTTCATATTCTTTTCCATTATGGTTTACCACAGGATATTGAATAGGATTCCCTGTGCTATACAGTAAGACCTTGTCATTTATGCATTCTATGTGTAATAGTTTGCATCTGCTAATCCCAAACTCCCAATCCATCCCTCCCCCACCCCCTCCCCCTTGGCAACTACAAGTCTGTTCTCTATGTCTGTGAGTCTGTTTATGTTTTGTAGATAAGTTCATTTGTGTCATATTTTAGATTCCAGATATAAGTGATATAGTATGATATTTGTCTTTCTCTGTCTGACTTACTTCACTTAGTATGATAATCTCTAGGCCCATCCATGTTGCTGCAAATGGCGTTACTTCATTCACCTTTATACCTGAATAATAGTCCATTGTGTGTGTGTATGTATATATATATATATATATATATATATATATATATATATACCACATCTCCTTTATTCATTCATCTGTCCATGGACATTTATGTTGTTTCCATGTCTTAGCTATTATGAATAGTGCTGCTGTGAACATAGGAGTGCAGGTACCTTTTCGAACTAGAGTTTTGTCCAGATATATGCTCAGGAGTAGGATTGCTGAGATCATATGGCAGCTCTATTTTTAGTGTTTTGAGGAACGTCCGTACTATTTTCCTTAGTGGCTGTATCAATTTACATTCCCACCAGCAGTGCAAGAGGGTTCCCTTCTCTCCACACCCTCTACAGTATTTGATATTTGTAGGATTTTTAATGATGGCCATCCTGACTGGTGTGAGGTGATACCTCATTATAGTTTTGATTTGCATTTCTCTAATAATTGGTGATGTTGAGCCTCTTTTCATGTGCCTATTGGCCATCTGTATGTCTTCTCTGGAGAAATGTCTATTTAGGTCTTCTGCCCATTTTTCGATTGGGTTATTTGTTTTTTTGTTGTTGAGTTGTATGAGCTATTTGTATATTTTAGAAATTAAGCCCTTGTCAGTCATATCATTTGCAAACATTTTCTCCCAGTCTGTAGGTTGTCTTTTCATTTTGTTTATGGTTTCCTCTGCTGTACGAAGGCTTGTAAGTTTGTTTAGGTCCCATTTGTTTATTTTTGCTTTTACTTTTATTTCTTTGAGAGACTGACCTAAGAAAACGTTGGTAAGATTTATGTCAGAGAATGTTTTGCCTATGTTCTATTCTAGGAGTTTTATGGTGTCACATTTTATATTTAAGTCTTTAAGCCATTTTGAGTTTATTTTTGTATATGGTGAGAGGGTATGTTCTGACTTCATTGATTTACATGTGGCTGTCTAACTTTACCAGCACCACTTGCTGAAGAGACTGTCTTTTCTCCATTGTATATACTTGCCAAGGAGGGCTTAATTTTTATATCAGTGTTTGTATTTCCATTTTCAGTTCTTTCCCCTATAATTTCATCTAGAAACTCATGTGACCAGTTATCACTGACACACTGGTCCAGAAAAGGAGTTATGGAATAGTAAGTTAAGAATTATGGAATATTTAACTTAGTGGTTTAAAGATATACATCTTCAATAGTATATTGTGTCAAATAGATGAATGTGTCAAATTGGTAAAATCTATGTTGCTTACTAATATCTTACACATTGATAGATTGAGAAGAAATATATTACAGGCTGAGTGACTTAGATTCATATTTCTTCATACTTTGCACAAAGAAGCAGGGTGCTATGGACTAAATTGTTTCCTCCAAAATCATATGTTTATGCCCTAACACCAATGTGATTTTATCTGGAGATAGAGTGTTTAGGAGGTAAAGTTAAATCCAGTCATAATGTAGGGCCCTAATCTGATAGGACCCTGGTCTTAGAAGAAGAAAAAGAAGATGAAGAAGGAGAAGGAAAAAAGAGAAGGAAAAGAAGATCTTTCTTTCCTCACCCTACTCCCTACCATGTTAGAACACAGTGAGAAGATGACCATCTGCAAGCCAGG
Source organism: Mesoplodon mirus (assembly GCF_964341445.2). NCBI lineage: Eukaryota > Metazoa > Chordata > Mammalia > Artiodactyla > Ziphiidae > Mesoplodon > Mesoplodon mirus. Next base: position 159,317,672 of record NC_138980.1, read on the forward strand.
AAGAGAGCTGTTGCCAGAAACTGACCATGCTGGCTCGCTCCCTGATCTTGGACTTCCTGCCTCCAGAACTGTGAGAAAGTAAATTTCTATTAAATAGAACACCTAGTATGGTAGTTTGTTATGGCAGCCTAAGCTGACTAACACATAGGGCAAGTGGATACATTTCCAGAGCATTTTACAAAGAAAAAAAGAGAAAAGTTATGTAGCTAAAGAGCTAAAATTATGAACACTGAAAGAAATGCATCAGTAACATGTAATCTTGGGCATAGGTATATTTCTGCCTGAGGTTGTGCCATTTTGTTTGTAACTCTTAGAAAAAGATAAAGAAATCAGTGCTTTCTATATCTACTATTCAGAAGAGAGCATAATTGCTACATTAAAGATTAAGGAGAGTTCTAACATTCTAGTTCATATTCAACTTAAGGTAAATGTCAAAATTTCTTGTATAGTAACAACTCTTAACATGAATCATGTGCTTATTCTTTGCCAAACTCTGAGCTTTCTTGCATAATGTTATTTAATACAACAATTAAGATTTCAGAGTACTATTTTCATTTTAATGCCCATTTTAATAACATGGTGGGCTAGATGCCTGCATAGATTTGCCTGCTGAAAAACAATAATATTCTAAAATGCAATATATGTTTAAAAAATCTTCTTTTAAGTATCAGTGTTATCTCAAGAGGGTAAAATATTTTTCATGCTAGGAATTGAGTGAAAGAATCCAGGGAGTAAACAGAATAAGGGTGCTTGTTTTTGTCCTTAGGCATTTACATATCTGATAAATCTGAGTTTTGGATTTCATTGCCTAGGTTCATACCAAAAGTATACATTAGGGGATAATATTTTCAGTTATCTGAGATCCAAAAGGACAATGCTCTCAGGGTGGATTTAGATCAAATCTACATCCTGTCCTTTTAGAGGATTACATTGAAAATAACTGTATTGACCCAAAGTAGGAGAGGATGAGTAAGGAATATTGCCAAGGATTTGAAACCACAAAATGCCCCCATGAGGATTTGCTGTCTCAATTTACACTCTAGTTTTTTTAAAAAAAATCCTCTCTGGAAAGCTCTCCCTTATATCTCAGTCTTCTTTCCTCTCTCTCTCTCTGTCTCTCTCTCTCTCTCTCTGTCTCTCTCTCTGTCAGAGGAGTAGCAAAAATAACTAAGGATAGAAAGAAATAAGGCACCATGAACAAAAGCCAGCAAGTGGCAAAAGAAACTGATCCAGAAAATTTTCGGTAATAGAATTATACACAGAGACTTTTAAATGACTGAAGGTTATGCTTAACGACATAAAATCCAAGCTTAAAATATGTGCAGCAAGTAAGAATAAAGAATGATCAAGGATATTTGAAAAATAACTCAATAAAAATTTTAGAAATTAAAACCTGAGTAAGTGAAATCAGAACTTAGTGGACAATTATTACACAGATTAAGTATGGAATTAGTGAACTAGATGACAGATAGAAAGAAAGAATATAATAAAAAGAGGGAAAGAAAGATAAAATGGGAAAAGTGTTGATATATGAAGAACAGAGTAAGAAGATTTAACAAACATGTAATTTTAGTTCTAGAAGTAGGGAAGAAATAATATGACAGAGAACTTATTTGAAGATATAATGTAAAAAAAACAAACAAACCCAGGACAGATGAAATCACAAAACTACCAATTTAAGAAGCTCAACAAAACTCCAGGAAGATAAGCAAAAAATACCCACCCCTATACACACATAGGGAAACTGCAGAATGACCAACAAGAAGAGATCTTAGGAGGAGCCAGAGTGAAGCAGATTTGCTGTAATGGTGCAGTGGTTAGACTGACAGCTGTCTTCAGATATGTGGTAGCGGAAACCAGAAGATGGAGCCATCATATCTTCAGTGTGCTAAAAGAAAATATCTCTCAAACCAGTATTCCATGAGCAGTGGAAATTTCTTCAAGAGCAAGAGATGACAAGTAAAAACTAAAAGATTGCCATCAGAACATTCGCAGCAAAATAAATTTTAAAGAATATGCTTCAGACAGAAGGCAAGTGATCTGAGAAGGAAGATTTGATATTCAAGAAGTAATAAATACAGAAGATGATAAATATGTGAATAAATTTTAAAACAACAAAGACTTGGGAAACAATAATAAAGTCTAATGGTCTATTATTATTATTATTATTATTGTTTTTGTGGTACGTGGGCCTCTCACTGTTGTGGCCTCTCCCGTTGCAGAGCACAGGCTCCGGACGCGCAGACTCAGCGGCCATGGCTCACGGGTCCGGCCGCTCCACAGCGTGTGGGATCCTCCCAGACCGGGGCACGAACCTGCGTCCCCTGCATCGGCAGGTGGACGCTCAACCACTGCGCCACCAGGGAAGCCCTAATGGTCTATTATTATCCATATTTTACAGATGTGGAAAGAGAGTGAAAGAGAGCCTGGGTAATTTTCTCAAAATCATATAACTATTAAGTGTCAGACTTAAATTCAAACCCAAGAATGCTGATACCCAAATTCTCTGATTATATCCTCTGTTCAACTATATTTCTGAATGAAAGGATAAAGGACAGATAGAATCCATCTCACAGAATTAGTGAGTTAAAAGTTAGATTCTGATAAAAGAATAATACAGGGGAGACAAAGAGTTGAAAAGTCAGAATTCAAAATTCGTGGACCCACAACGAAATTACCTTCCTGGGTAATCTTGTGTAAGTCCCTTATATAGCTCACCTCAGCTTCATACCTGTAACATGGGAATGATATTTGTCCCCTCAGCTAAAGTTTTGTAAGAACAAACTACAGAATGATTTTAGGAATTGAATGAGAAAATAAGGACCAGCTCAATCCCCCCTTATATTTCACACATCAGTCAACTCAAGGGATCACTTCAAAAAAAGGCAAGAACCCTGTAGTGGGAAGGGTGGTGCTGTGGACACAGTAGTAACAAAAGGCAAAGCAGCAGTTACACATTCCCCCTTCCCACTCTGGGTTTTCTAAGAATCTTTGAAAAAAAAGATGTGGATGATTTTGAACACAGTATTTTCAACCCTTTTGGGGGTCATGCTTTATTCCAGCCACCAATATTTTAATGTTCTGATTACTCTTAAGGGGCTATCATAATAACAGGATCATTGTGATAAAAGTGAGTGTCCACTGTGGACCCAGCCCACCCACTAACAGGCCAGAGCCTACCCTGAGACAGGCTGGGCCCTGGCCCTGCCCGCCAGTGAGCCTGCTCTAATCTTGGGACCAGTCTCATCCACCAGGGGGCAGACACCAGCTACAAGAAAACTGCAGCCCCACAGCCTGTGGACCTGGCCAATCCAATAGCAGACCAGATTCTGCACTGGGCCCAGGTGGGCCCTGTGCTTACTCACTGCCAGGCCTACACAAGCTTTAGGACACCCAGGCCCTGCACCCAACTATGTCAGGAACTTGCCCCACCCACCAGCAATCTGATACCAGCTCTAGGACCCTTGGACCCTGCAACCAGGCTCCAGGACCTGGCTTTGCCCGGCAGTAGGCTGACACTAGCCCCAGGACCTGGCTTCACCCATCAGTAGGTGGGCAACAGCCCCCAAGCGTCCTGAGCACTGAATCTGCCTACCAGTATGCCAGAACCAGCCCCAGAACCCCCTTAGAGTTCTGCAGTCAGCCACTTCATGACCTGGTCCTGCCAGCCAGCAGCCAGCAGCTGCCACACAAGGCAGGGTTTGGCAATCAACTGGACTGGGGGCCAACCAAACCTACCAGCCCACCCACATAACCTGCACAACAGAAGTACCCACACAGCCCTCGTAGGGGACATCCCTAGAGTATATAGCTTTAGTAATTAGAGGGGAGTGTGCTGCTGGGACACATAGAACATCTCCTACAAAAGACCACTTCTCCAAGGTTGGAAAATGTAACCAACCAATAAAAATAAAAACAGCAACCTAGGCAAAATGAGGCAACATAGGAACATGTTCCAAATGAAGGAATAAGATAAAATTCCAGAAAAACTAAGTGAAGTGAAGATAAGCAATCTACTGAAAAAGAGTTCAGAGTAGTGATCTTAAAGATGATCAGAGAACTTGGGAGAAGAATGGGTGCACAGAGTGAGAAGTTAGTAGTTTTTAACAAAGAGTTAGAGAATAAGAGAATAACTAGAGGTGAAGAATACAATAAGTGAAATTTAAAATACATTAGAAGAAAATAACAGTATATTAAATGATGCAGAGAAACAGCTCAGCAAGCTGGAAGACAGAGTAGTGGAAATCTCTGTTGCTGAACAGATAAAAGAGAAAAGAACGAAAGGAAGTGAGGACAGTTTAAGAGATTTCTGGGACAACATCAAGCAGTAATATTCACATTATAAGGGTCCCAGAAGGAGAAGAGACAGAGAAAGGGGCTAAGGACATATTTGAAGACATAGTAGCTGAAAAATTTCCTAACCTGGGAAAGGAAACAGTCATCCAAGTCCAGGAAGTGCAGAGAGTCAAAGTATAGGATTAACTCAAAGAGGAACACACTAAGACATTTTATAATTAAAATGGCAAAAATTACAAATAGAGACTATTAAAAGCAGCGAGGGAAAAGCAACAAGTAACATACAAGGGAACTCCCATAAGTCAGTCAGCTGACTTTTCAGCAGAAAATCTGCAGACCAGAAGGGAGTGGCATGACATATTTAAAGTGACAAAAGGGAAAAGCCTACAGCGAAGAATACCCAGTAAGGCTCTCAGATTTTATGAAGAGATCAAAAGCTTTACTAGCAAAAACTAAAAGAGTTCAGCACTGCCAAACCAGCTTTAACAGGAAATGTTAAAGCAAATTCTATACGTGAAAAGGACAAGCCCCCAACTTAAAACATAAAAAGCACAAAAGGAAAAAGCTCAACAGGAAAGGCAAACATATAGTAAAGGTAGTAAATCACCCACGCACAAAGACAGTAGGAAGGTTAAAAGACAAAAGTCCCACAGTAAGAAGGGACACACAACAAAATAAGATGTAAAATATGATATCAAAAACAGTAATCATGAGGGGAGGAGAGTACAAATACAGAGTTCTTAAAATGTTTTTGAAAAAAGAGATCAGCAACTTAAAACTTCTACATATATATGAAAACTCATGGTACCCACAAACAAAAACCTATAATACAATAGGTTCACAGAAAAAAAGAAAAAGGAACCCAAACATAACACTGAAGATAGTCATCAAATCAAAAGAGAAGAGAATGAAAGAAGAAAGGAACAAAAGAGACCTACAAAACAACCCCCAAACAACAAAATGGTAATAAGAGCATATATTTCAATAATTACGTTAAATGTAAATGGACTAAATGGTCCAATTAAAAGACATAGAGTGACTGAATGGATACAAAAACAAGACTTGTATATGTGCTGCCTACAAGAGACTCACTTAAGATATAAAGACACACACTGACTGAAAGTGAGTGGATAGTAAAAGGTATTCCATGCAAATGGAAATCAAAAGAAAGCTGGGGTGGCAGTACTTATATGAGACAAAATAGAGTTTAAAATAAAGACTGTTACAGGAGACAAAGACATTACATAATAATCGAGGGATCAATCCAAGTAAAAGATATAACAATTATAAATATATTTACACCCAACATAGGAGCACCTAAATACATAAAGCAAATATTAACAGATATAAAGGGAGAAATTGACAGTAACACAATAATAGTAGGGAACTTCAACATCCCACTTACAACAATGGAGAGACCATCCAAACAGAAAATCAAAAAGGTAACGCTGGCCTTGAATGACACATTAGACTAGATGGACTTTATAGGAATATATAGAAGATTCTACCCCAAAGCAGCAGAATGCACATTCTTTTCTAGTGCACATGGAACATTCTTCAGGATAGATCACATGCTTGGCCACAAAACAAGACTTGGTAAATTTAAGAAAATGGAATCATATTAAGCATCTTTTCTGACCACAACACTATGAGATGAGAAATCAACCACAAGAAAAAACTGCAAAAATACACAAACACATGGAATCTAAACAATAAGAAGCTAAAGAACCAATGGAACACTGAAGAAATCAAAGAGGAAATAAAAAAGTATGTGGAGACAAATGAAAATGAAAACACAACAATCCAAAATCTATGGGACAGAGCAAAAATAGTTCTAAGAGGGAAGCTTATCGCAATACAAGCTTACCTCAGGAAAGAAGAGAAATGTCAAAAAACAACCAACAAGATACCTAAAGGAACTAGAAAAAGAATAACAATAACAAAAACCTGAAAGCTAGTAGAAGGAAAGAAATCATAAAGATAAGAACAGAAATAAATGAAATAGAAATGAAAAAAACAGAATAAAAGATCAAAGAAACTAAAAGCTGGTTCTTTGAAAAGGTAAACAAAATTGATAAACCTTTAGCCAGACTCATCAAGAGAAAAAGAGATTCCCAAATCAATACAAATGAAAATGAAAAAGGTGAAGTTACAGCTGACACCACAGAAGTACAAAGAATCATAAGAGACTATCTTGATGTGCAGCTAAGAGCAAATATAAGCCAATAAAATGGACCTAGAAGAAATGGACAAATTCCTAGAAATGTACAATCTCTCAAGAGTGAATCAGGAAGAAATAGAAAATGTGAACAGACTGATTACCAGTAATGAAATTGAATCAGTAATTTAAAAACTCCCAACAAACAAAAGTCCAGGAGCAGATGGCTTCACACCTGTCAGAATGACTAACATGAAAACTAACCCAAATAACATGTTGGTGAGAATTTGGAGAAAAGGGAACCCTCTTATGCTTTTGATAGGAATGTAGATTAGTGCAGACACTGTGGAAAGCAGCATGGAGGTTTCTCAAAAAACTAAAAATAGAACTTCCATATGAGCTAGCAATTCCACTTTTGGGTATACATAAAAAAAAATGAAAACACTAATTCAAAAACGTACATGGACCCCAATGCTTATAGCAGCATTATTTATAACTGCCAAGTTACAGAAGCAAGCTAAGCATCCATCAACAGATGAATGGATAAATAAGATATGTTATGTATATACAATGGAATACTATCTGGGCTTAGAAAAGAATGAAATTTTGCCACTTGCAACAACATAGATGGACTTGGAGGGTATTATGCTAAGTGAAATAAATCAGACTGAGAAAGACCAATACTGTATAGTATCACTTATATGGGGGATCTAAAAAACAAACTAGTGAGTATAACATAAAAGAAACAGACTCACAGATATAGGGAACAAACTAATGATTACCAGTAGGGAGAGGGAAGGGGGGGAGGGGAAAGATAAGGGTAAGGGATGAAGAGGTACAAACTATTGTGTATAAATCAATAAGCTACAAGGATATATTATACAACACAGGGGATGTAGTCAATAATTTATAATAACTATAAATGGAGTATAGCCTTTAAAAATTGTGAATCATTATGCTGTGCTTCTGAAATTTATATAATTATGTACATCAACTATACCTCAATAAAAAGTAAAAAAATGTTCGTGTCCAGCACCCACTGGCTGTGACAAGTCTTCTCAAATTTTAATTTCCCCTCCTCTGCATTCTTTTTTTTTTTTCTTTTCATCATGTGTTCTTGATCTTCAGAAACAGTCATCCTCATTTCTCCCTATCTTCAGCTGCATTGGTTGGGGCTCATTTCTCCCTAGACCTTGGCAGAAGAGAATGGAGTAAATCATTTATCCGTTTATTCAGTACATGTTGAGCACTGACCTTGAGTTGTTCCAGGTGACCCATGAGAGGACAGAACACACAGATCTCCACCCTCTTGGGGCTTGTATTCAAGTAGGGCTGACTGACAGTTAACAAAATATGTAACAATTAACAATGTTAACAGACACATATTAGTAATAGTAGATGATAAATGGACCAAATAAAAGAAAAAAATGTGAGCAGTAAAGAGAGGCAGGAATGCTGGGATTGGGTTAGGCCTCAAGGACAGAGTTAAAATGCTTTATTTTACTCATTGGATCAATTTTTACAAAATAATTAGCAATTCACAATTATGTATTGCTTCAAAATCAAAACATTATTTCCTTTCTGACTCATCTAAAAATTTTAAGGTGTAATAAGCTCAAAATTAATGCAAATATCCTCAATATGATTTCATTCTTATTTTCTGAGGAGAAATAAGCATATCTGTTTTCTGTGGGAAATATCCCACTCCCACAGAGAACTGCTTCTCTATTTTACTCATTACAATGAGGCTAGATAATCACAAATAGAACTTGAAGAAAATTTGTATATATAGCATCAAAGGAAATAATGTGGGTGCAAACGTGCTTCAAGAAAAACCTATAAATAACTATAAAGTGAAAATGCTTATTTCAGTCTCTAAAAAGATCTCCGTATATTATATGTATCTCTTAAAAATTCATTCAGAGGGTTTTGATATTATACATCTTTTGGAAGTTGTGTTATTGTCCTATGACTGCCATAAGAAATTACCACAAATTGGGTGGCTTAAAACAACAAAATTTATTCTCTCACAATTCAGGAGGCTGTAAATCTAAAATCAACATGCCACACTCCACCCTAAGGGCTCTAGGGGAGAAGGCTTCCTTGCCTCTTCCACCCTCTCATGACTGTAGGTATTCCTTGGCTTCGGACCACATCACTCCTGTCTCTGCCTCCATGTGCCTGTGTCTTCTCTCTTGTCTGTGTGTTTCTTACAAGGACACGTGTCATTGTATACTATTTAGGCCCTACCTACCCATATAATCCAGGAATATCGTCTCAAGATCCTTAATTTAATTACATCTAAAAAGACCCTATTTCCAAAATAGCTAACATTAATAAATTCTGGCATTGGCATCTGAGCATATCTTTTGGGGGGCTAACATTCAACCCAGTACAGGGGAGTTGATTTTCATTTTTGTAATCACATTTTTATTTCAATTGTCTTATAGCTTAAAACATTTGCTATGGCTCCTAGTTATAGCCCATCAATATATGCAATGGAAATATTTTAGAAAGTAAAATACAGAGTAAAAATGCAATTTTATAAACTACAACACACACAATCTGATGATACTGACTGGACCTTAATCATATATTTTTGGGGGAATAATTGGTTAATTTTGATGAAAACAGAAATATATCTTATATAATAGACTTGATTTTCTTCACTACTGCCGTGAACCCCATTAGTTACTTAGACAACCCTGTGCTTCTGCATAAAATTAAATGTTGTAGAAAATTCCAGTAGGAAGTAAAATGTCAGAGCTCTACCTTTTTTCTTTTGTGCCACAAAGGACAGAAAAGAGGAAAAGGACTGGAAAAATTTGAAGCATTGATATAAGAAAAGAGGAATGAAAAAAGAAAGAATTTTAATAAAATAAAAATGAAACATTTATACAAAACAGCAGAAATAAAATTGAAAAATGTCATTAAAGGGACAAGGCACAAGTGGAACAGGCATTTGAAAACTGATGAATACATAAGCTGTATCTCAGATTTTCTGGTATATTCTGCTTCTGTCCTGAAATTCATATATCTGACCTAGCTGCCTCAGAGAATGCTGGGTGTTGGAAAACTCTTGCCTCTCTCAACATTACAGACCTCTACATGCCTCAAGGACAATGACCTAGTAGGTACCAATGGCAAGTCAAAATGGCCATTAGTAAGAATACAGAAGACCCTCTGACAACATTCACTTACCTGCTGTTGTGCTGCTCTGAGCCGATCATTTCCTTTACTCTTAAAACTTGCCTTTCAGTGCTGCACTGAGGCCTATTTTCCTCTCTAAGTAAGCAGTAATGCGCTTGATTGAGTCTCCTTTTTTTCTGAGAGTGACCAGTGTAGATTTATGTTTCCTCTCTTCTTTCCCCTGTGTAGAGTTGCAAAACTTTTCTGCTTCAACTACAAAACTGCACTGGGGTCCTCTCTGTTCTTGAACAATAAAGAAATGTATTACCTCAATTCAATAACAAATTAAAGACAGAAGAGCAAAAGCAAATTTGCTGATTTAAAAGTCATCACTTATCCTTGTTCTTTTTTACTTCTTCCAAAAGAGAAGGAAAGTTCTCTGGCAGAAAATAGGTGATCCCAAGGGGATGGTGGGCATGTTTAATGAAACCAGCACTGTTTGATCAATTGCTTTTGCATAACTGAGAGGAAAAGATTTGCTGTCCATCCAGCTTTTATGATGGCTGAAAAATATCTTCATAAAAATCAACCTTTTAAACTTATATAGCCAAAGCCCTAGCATCCTACTTCCTTGTCTTTATTCAATAAAGGTTTTAAAGACAAATGAAATGATCATTATTCAGTTTTCATTCTCACCTGAAATCATTTGCTGGTGGTAAAATTGGTCAGTGTGACACGGATGAGTTCTAATGGAAATTGACATTAGCTCACTGTGAGACCACGAAATCAGAAGTAACCAATCAGCTATGTTCTGCACCTTGAGTGTGATTTTTCCTACTTATATTTTCCGTATGATGATGATTGTCACTCTTACATTTGTCAGTGAGTACTGGGTTGGAGTTTGGTAATATGAGAATATAAAACATGCAATACTCTGAGTGGTCAGAGATAGCTAGTGTAACTTGATATCATATTTCTAGGAGAAATGTTTTTCTGGGAGTTTGGGAGAAAGCCTGTAAGAAGATGCTATGACCTTTGGAGGAAAAGCCCAATCCAAATTTAAGAGGTGTTATCTTGGGCTTGAAGCTCTTTGCAGATCTACTTTAAATATTTAGCTATTTATTAGGTAATATGAGTATTACAGTTTTAATCTCTGCTGTGATTTAGAAAGGAATAAAGAAGTAGGGATCTGTTTACAGTATGTATTAACTAAATGCATTCATTTGCATAATACCTCTTTAGGGATGGACTACATTATACAGAGATTTCTATATGTAGAACTGCAGGGATATTTTAGGCTTCAGTGTCACTGAGGCCTTAACTTAAAGTCTATTAGATTAGCACGACAACTTTTCCTGATTAAAAATTCCCATTAGTGGTGAGACGACTTGTCAGAAGCACTTTTCACCTTATGGTGCCAGCAACAGGGTAGAATAAGTTTTCTTGTTTGAAAGTGAATTCCAAATAGTAAGGCCTACAGTTGCTTTTAAAGATATGAAAACAATCACTTTTTGATGCTGGAGGAATTTAAATGTCCTGGAGAAAAAAAATCCACCACACAATCCTACAATTTAAAAAATATTTAAATTCCAAATTTCTAACACAAGTTCTAAGGGCAGCAATGTAAAAAATGCTGATTCCATGGCAGATTTCAATTTTGACATGTTCATTAAAAAATGAAAAGTCTTGATACTTGTTCTTGATTGCAAACTGCTAGTCTTGCTTTTAACTGGGTAGTTATATGTGGTAGATTAAATTACAATTTCCAAATGTTTCCTTCTCTTCCCTGTGAAAAACATTCTCCCCCTCCATAATCAGGCTTGATCATGTGATTTTTATTACTCAACCTTATGAGAAGATTTTTCTTCTCCACCCATTGAAAGCAACCTTATCTGGTGACTTGGTTTAGCCAATGAATTGTGGGTAGCAGTGATGTATACCCCTTTCAAGAAAAAGTTTAAGAGCCACCAGCGGTCTATCATTTCTTTCTGTCTGCCATGGAAATGGCAATATTCTATCCTATATCCTCCTTCAACCTGGAACTGGAACAGATTTCCACTTGACCTACCATGTAAAAGACAATAACCTTTAATTATTTACGTGAGAGACCTTTGTTGTTGGAAACCATTGGCATTTTGTGTGTGTATGTGTCTAGTGTTGTTGTTGTAGCCATTGATGTTACTGTAAAAGTAAACAAGGGGAAGTTAAATGGTATAGCATTTTATTTATTTATTTTTTAAGATTTTTTTTTTTGATATGGACCATTTTTAAAGTCTTTATTGAATTTGTTACAACGTTGCTTCTGTTTTACATTTCGGTGTTTTGGCCATGAGGCATGTGGAATCTTAGCTCTCTGACCAGAGACAGAACCCACACCCCCTGCATTAGAAGGCAAAGTCTTAGCCACTGGACCTCCAGGGAAGTCCCATGGTACAGCATTTTAAAATTCAAAATAATTATGGCAAATATTGGGAAACAGGAAGATGAAGTTTTTACTACAAAAAATAAAAGAACAACGCTTCAATATCAATGCATATTTCTTTTCTTTGAAGGTTATATAATATTATTTCATGTTATGGAAGATTACATCAATTTTTTACCTCTTATGTGGCTTAAACCAAACCATTACATAGTGTAATTTTCAAGTCCATCACATGAAGAGGATGAAGGCCCCAATTATCAGTTCTTCTCCCTCCCCCCACTTCTCTTCCCTTCTTTTTTTTTTTTTTTTTTTGTGGTACGCGGGCCTCTTACTGTTGTGGCCTCTCCCGTTGCGGAGCACAGGCGCCGGACGCACAGGCTCAGCGGTCATGGCTCACGGGCCCAGCCACTCCGCGGCAAGTGGGATCTTCCTGGACCGGGGCATGAACCCGCATCCCCTGCATCAGCAGGTGGATGTTCAACCACTGCACCACCAGGGAAGCCCCTCTTTCCTTCTTTAACAAACCTTTTAAAAACACTTCTTGCAGTCAAACTTTTATGAGCTATTATCCTATGAAAATAATAGAATTAGATTGTTTTCTCTCTTTTTCTATGTCTGTTATGGAAGTTCTCTGCTCCCACTTTCCTCAACTCAGTAAAGCCCAAAGCTTTGGAATAAGGAAGATATGAAAATGTCTGGCAGGTGAATAGAAGTACCAAAGAGAGTAATTCCTTGGGCTCTAGAATTCTAGTGTGAAAATGTTCCTAAGAAGGCACAAATTGTCTATATTTTTGGCTTTATGTGTAGATACCATGCATAAATAGAGAACTCCATTAGTTTGGAAGGTATATGAATAGAAATAAACATTCACCATAGGATGATTTTTTTTTTTTTACTGTGTAGCCCAAAAGATATTTAGTTGGGTTCTTCTTTAGGTGTATAGTCTATGAATAAGTCTAAAGTTTTAATAAAGTTCAACTAAAAATTACTGTTTGACTGATGCAATTAAATATAATTTTCAGCATCTGGAGTAAAAATTGTTGTTGAACCCAAGTTCATGTGCCTGATAGACAGTGAAGCCAAACAAACCAAAATGGAGTTCGAGCAGAGAAAGATTTATTGCAAGGGCCAAGAAAGGAGAACAGGGCATCTTATGCTCAAAAGGCCCGAACTCACCTATGGGTTTCAGGGAAGCATATTTAAAGGCCAGGTGAGGGAGGGGAGTTGCAGGGTATGTGATCAGCTCCTGAACAATTCTCTAATTGATTGATGGTGAGGTAGCAGGGTGGTGTCACAGGGGTTAACATTGATGTGCAGGCTCCAGTCAGTCTGAGGGCCACATGCTCATGGTCATCATGTAGTTAACTTCTTCCATTGGTGGGGGCTTTGGTATCTGTAAAACAATTCAGGAAGGTGCATCAGATACTGTTATCTATGTATTTCAGAGGGGAACTAAAGATTCTGTGGCTGCCATATGGCTGATTGACTGTTTAAATTGTTACCAGTTCTCCTGGCCCAACTGCTACTTTTGTCACTACATGTTCACATCTTTTCAGTCACTGATTCTTGAGCCAAGCTTTTGTGACTCAGGGGAGGCCTGGGAGACTACAGTTTTTCCACAAACAAGAGGCAGGCAGAGGACATGAGGGGAGGGGTCTGTCCTGGGAAGGTGCCAGAGATTCCTGCTCAATTACAAAATAAAAGCCTTCCTGGGAGAAAAATGAAACAGTGGTTATGAGAGTGAAAATAAAACATAAGCCATAAGAAGTTGCAACAAGGTATTGTTGGTATTATATTGCTAATATGAAGATAAGATTGTTTTCTTACATCTATCACTAACCTTGAAAAAGTACACGTGAAATTCTCTATTTTGGCTAACCAAATTTTAATTTTTTGCTGTTGTTTTTTAAATTTTGTTTTATTTTTGTTTTGTTTCTGCTTTTTAAACAGGAACTGTGAAATATGAGCTATGGTAACTTTACATCTGAAATTTAGTGGGAACAAAACTTAAATTATACCTCATAAATAATAGTGCTCCCCGTGTCTATTACTTTCAATGCAACCGCTGCATGGCTAGTATTAATCTCTCAACCTAGCTCATTACTGTCCACTAGTCAAAGAGCATAACACTGGCTTAAGGCAGGTGTTTAAAATATCGCCAAGGATGGTGACATTAGGCCTCAGAGCAAGCATTTGTATTTGTCAAATGATGGAGTCACCTCCCATGTCTTACTGACTGCTTGGAATTTTCAGTTATTTACAATATATGTATATTTATTTGATGTATTTGATAAAGGTTTTGACTCTTATTTATAGGATATTCTATATTAAAAATATGTTTATAGCATCAAAATTATGTTGATCCAAAGTGAAATAAAAATGAAGAAATTCTGTTGTGAGGAAGAATTAGAATCAGTTATATTAGACAGAATGGGGAATGAGCATTGAAAGGGAATCTAAAATCGAAGAAAACAAGAAAGAAATGAGAAGACCATGCAAAAAGAAAGAAAAGGAGATGATTTTAGCTGTAAATGCCTTGGTCAGGAATTTAGAGTTTTCTAGTGACACGATTTATAAACAAACGCCCAAAGGTTAAATAGATGGATAATTTTGAGAACATAAAGAAAATAAATTCAGAGAAATTCAAATTAAAAATATGTATGTGAATATGGAGACAATGAGAGAAAACTGAGAAACCATACCTCCTTCTCCCTCATTCATATCTACTCTTTCAAGGCATGATCCTTGGAAGGATTTGAAGGTGATGTGCAACCTGTGAATGAGTCTCTGTCCACAGAAACATTCAAAGGATGCTTTCCAGTGTTATAGAATTCACGGTGGGTCCTAGAGGGAAACTTGCAGTCATTTTGTGCTGTCTTACCTCAGGTAAGACAAAATTTCAGAAAACAACATTCAGAGACATTCCTGAATAAGTTAAATTGAGCACACTCAATTGTGCCTTCATTTTCTACTTTTTGTTTTTCTACTGAGAAAACAAAGTCCATTTGGCCTTGTCCGTTTTCAGGAATAAAAACATTGCAATTTTTCACATCTGCTTCTGACTGTAATCTGCTGCCCCACCTACAAGTGTGGAGTGTGAAAGTGAGAAATGAGGAGTATGTTGAAAAACACTAATGACAAGAAAAGGGGTAAAAGTTTTTTTTTTTTTCTTTTTGGTACACGGGCCTCTCACTGTTGTGGCCTCTCCCGTTGCGGAGCACAGGCCCCGGACACGCAGGCCCAGCAGCCATGGCCCACGGGCCCAGCCACTCCGCGGCATGTGGGATCCTTCTGGACCGGAGCACGAGCCTGTGTCCCCTGCATTGGCAGGTGGACTCCTAACCACTGCGCCACCAGGGAAGCCCGGGGTAAAAGTTTTAACTGGCCTGGAATAGGCAGTGACCAGTCAAAACAGGATGGTGCACAAGTGCATTAGAAGACCTGTATGAGTGCTTATCAGAAGAAAATCAGTTCTGAAATTGTCAACAAGACCACCGAGTTGTGAAAAGCTGAGAGAGATTCATGAATACAGTTACAGTGTTCTCATATAATTTGCTTTAACTCATAATTCCTGAGTAAAAACATCTTTGTGTTCTTTCTCATCAGCCTGCTTTCCCTGTTGAATCAAAATAATAACAGGGGGCCTCCCTGGTGGCGCAGTGGTTGAGAGTCCGCCTGCCGATGCAGGGGATACAGGTTCGTGCCCCGGTCTGGGAGGATCCCATATGCCGCGGAGCGGCTGGGCCCGTGAGCCATGGCCGCTGGGCCTGCGCGTCCGGAGCCTGTGCTCCGCAACGGGAGAGGCCACAGCAGTGAGAGGCCCGCATACCGCAAAAAAAAGAAAGAAAAAAAAAAAAAAAACAGGAACAAAGTAGTATAAAATTTCCATCATTTATATGTTAATGCGATTTCACACCTGAACTGGGTTATATTCACGTGGTGGCCTGTGCACAGGAATCTGAAAGGCCAGAAAAACATCAGTAAGAGGAGGAGTGGGCAGCTTCCCTGAGTAAAAGCCAAAACCTATGACTGTCCTACTGAGGTCAAAGTGTCTCTTCTCTTGGGAAGCAATACATTTTCATGGTTAAGAGTATGAACTATGAAACTAAAATGTCTGTATTTGAATCTACCAATCTGTGTTGACCTTGGCAAGCTATGTAAATAGTGTGCACCTCAGTTTCCTCATCTGTAAAATGGGAAATACTCTATTATCTACTCCATAGGGTTTTTGCGGAGAATTAACTAAGTACATATGTAAACAGTTATAAAAGTGCCTGGTACATACTATACATGTGAGTCACTATTGTATTAGTAGTGATAGAGGTCTAGAGTCTATTTCCCCTGTGTTTTCTCCCAAAGTCTCTCTATTCTGGCTTTATTCTCCACTTTTAGTTGTGATGAAAATATTCTCACCTGTGGACTGGCCATCTCCACCTCCTGTCACCCAGTATCCTTAGCCTGAGTTTTTCTAGAAATTAGGGAAGGGCAGAAAACTGACATATGTTCTATTAAATATTTTTTAGAAAAAGGATTTCAACAGATAGAGGACTCACGGGAGACATCTCAGTTCTGGGACATTCTGGGGACAAACAGTAAAAAATCCAGGTGAAGTTGGATATTGTTAGAGTATATATGTGAGTGAGTGTATCCATTAAAATGAAATTAAACTGCACATAGAATGAGGAAAATTATCAACGGCAGTGTTTATTTTAGAAACTGTAAAACTAAAATAACAAAGAAAACTAGAAGCTTAACCTAGTTTTTTAAAAAATAATTTTCATAGAATTTTTATATCTATTTTGATTACATTATGACTCAAAAGTTTGTGTCATGCTATCTTTAATGTAACTTGGTTAATAAGACACAGGCTGTCATGAATGTTTGATTTTTTATTCATAACACACCTTTCATGAAATGAGACATGTTTACTGTGTTGGTCTTTATTTTACCAGGGTGTTGCCAATTTCCATCCAAAAGCACATAACACCCAGAATGACTCGTCCTGTTACTTCTTTTAGAGACTGGTTTCCTACTTTGGCAGGAAATATAGTCAAATCCATATGACACTGGAATATATTTGAAGAAAGTTATTTTTGAAAGAGGAGGCATATGACTTAGTAAAATTTTCTCTCTTTGTAAGATTCCACTCCATCTCCTTACAAGGCTACATTGCTGTTTATTTTATATTCTCCTTTTCTTGGTTTCTTTTCTTCTGCTTCTCCTTTAATATTAATGTTCTTTTAGATGGCCCAGTACTTCTTATTTTATTACATACACTTCGTATGTGTTACCTCATTCAACAATGCTCCCACTCTCCTTATGTTAATGAAATAGACCAGTGCTTTCTGAAGAATCATTCCAAGATATTTGAAATGTACCAAAACGACTTTGAGTCACTTTTATGGGAAACAGAAGGTTGATAAATCCATAGCAGTAGAGACTCAAATATTTCAGTAAACTCCTGAACCCCGAAATAGTATGAGGAAATTCAAATGACTAGTTATGGAAAATCTTGAAAATAGTTTTACTATTATTGGTAAAAATAGGTTTTTTAAAAATCAATTTATGAGTTCTCCAGTTGAGTCATTTTATTTAAAAATCTTTAGTCTGTGATGAATAGAATTTTAGCGTATTTAAATTTCAAGGACCATCTAATCTGCATCAATGGCTAAAAATATTTGAGGTAAAAGAGAAAATGAGAATTTTATTACAAAAAAAAAGGAAAATGTAAAGGAGAGGGAGCGGTATGGGAAAACTTGGTGAAACTGCAGAGGAAAGCCAAAAGATGCTCTCAGAAGCTGTTAAGTAAAGTATTACTCTAAAGTTGATTCAGCTTGATGGGGAGTGTGTGAAGAGTAATTTGAAGGAGGTAGATGGCATACAGCTTCTAATTGATTCGTAAAGACATATATCTGCTATCCTTTAATTACCTCTTAACAACTAAGCAGGTTGAAGAGATAGAATCAATCATCAGAGATAATGCTACAGGATAAAAGCAGTACAGAGAAGGACCTTTCTCTGCCAACTGTCCTGAGGTCCTAGACATGTTAGTAATCCATGGGAGTATCTACATGTGATTTAGAAAGACTTATGCCTAAAGTTTGGGGATGCACCAAACTCAGCAGCAGTTAAGAATATTTTAAAATATACCCGATTACATCTAGGCATATGGTTCTTATCTATTATTGTAGAGGCATATGAATGTTGATACCACCACTGAACATTTTTTCAACTTGAATAGGTTGTTTTGTGCTTGGGAAAGCAATCCAAGACCCTAAATAACTTCCCTAAACATGGCTGACTCTACACAGGCAAGCCTATTTACAAAATGTCCTGATTTTACATGTGAGCCTCAGTAAAGAAACATGTATTAACAATGACAATGGAATGGAATGGGAAATAGAAATAGTATCCATGAAGATAAATAAAGAAAATAGGGTTTTAAAAATAATTCTTCCCCCATCCAAGTCCTAATATTTCCTTCCATTTTAATTGTCAACTAGTAAAATATGTACACTTTGAAGCATATAGACAAGAAACTTCCCATGTACACTGGTTGCAAAATATATTTTTGAGAACCACTGAAAGGGTCCAGTTCCCCAACACTAATCATCTAAGAAATTGTGCAAATAACCATTTTCTTTGTAAATATGCATCAGGGAGAGATTGAACATGCATTTATTTTAGTGTGTGTGTAGTCTACACATTGTCACCTCATGTATTTTAAAGCTTTCTAGGTATAAGTATTCTTAAGGATATAAGAACATAAGAATGTAAGTGTAATAACATGTAACACCTAAAAGAGGAGTCTGGACTCAAATGCACATACCTAGGATATGGTGTAAAACGTATATAAGAAGCTTTATAATTAATTGAAGTAGATAGAATTAGCGAAAGTTTTGAATCAAAACTTAATGGTGAAGGACATTTATTTAGCCCAATAAAAGATTCTAGACAAAGGAATAGAATAAACAAAGGCATAGTGGAAAGTGGATGGATGGATGGATGGATGAATAGATGGATGGATCAATGAATGAATGTATAGGGAATTTTAACTTTATTTAATAGAAAATCAACACATTTGAAAATGTTTAAGTAAGGAGAAAGTACGAATGGGTATGGGATGCTGTGGAGTGAACAGCATGTTCAGAGATGTTCTTCAGAAGCATAAATATATGCACAGCCTAAAATGAATCAAATGGAGAGAAGAAAGTGAAATAGTGTTCCAACGTTTTTGACCAGGTTAGTTGGGAAAGGAGAAAGACTCTTAAAAGAAATGTTGAGAATTACTAAAAATATGGATTTAGAAATCATCTCCATATTTGTAATATCAGAAGAAATGGGAGGTAATCAGATCATTTATGATAAAATTAACTGCCATTTATTAAACCTTTATTATGTTCCACTTTGCTTAGTGCTTTACATCTTATTTTATTAATTCTCACAACTCTTTGAAGCAGGTATTGTCATTCACAACCCTCCTCCATTTACAGAGGTAGAAGTGGTGCTCCAGAAACCAAATGACTTGTTAAAATTTACGCAGTTGGTAGGTGGTAGGCTGGAGATTTGAACATGTCTGCCTGGCGCAAGACTTGAATTTTTTTTTCTACTGCTGTTTGCTTCCCTCTCAAGACAAATAGTTTAGCAAGATAAAGGAACAAGGCAAAACCATGGGGAGTCTTCATGTTTAAATGGGAGGCAGGGGTTTACATGGAATAGGGAAGAGGCAATTTAAAGTTAAAGACCTAGTCAGAGAAATGAGAAAAGAATCACATGTTTTATCCGTCATTTCATGGAAGGAGAGAGAGAAGCTATTTGGGGGAGTGGGGTGGTAAGGGGAGTAATCACAGAAAGGCCGTGAGATACAGGTGAAGTGAGAGAAAAGTCCATAGATGTGTACATGTAGGGTTTTTTCTTTCCTTGCAGTGGGGGGGGGGGCGGTTTTAGAATCATTAACATGATTATTATGAAAGCAGCCATTTCCAAATGCCCTGATGTGTTATCATAGGGTCATTAGAAACCTGTTGAAGTTTTATCACTTTCGAAGAAGGTTTTTAGTTATACAAATGCCAATTTTAACCTTTCCTAAAAGAACAACTGCAACAAAGTATGGACAATATGGTATTGTAATCTTGACTATGATGACGTTTAAAAGCAGAAAAACTATAATGAACATTTTACAACTTGAGCAGGTTGTTTTGTTATTTTCAAGTGAGAAACATAAGATTCTAAATAATTTCTCCAAAAACGGCTAACTTTGCACAACAAGCTTATTTATAAAATGGTCGGTTCTGAAATGTGTACTCCAATAAAAACACACACACATACAAATTTTTAAAACTATGATAAATCTCTAAGTTTTACTGATATCCTAAATATTCATGGCATTATCAAAAGCTGAGGCTGTGCTGAAATTATGGCTGGTTTGTGTAATCTGTAGTACTCTTGCCTTATCTTCCAAACTGAGGTGGAGAGTTTGAACTGATGACTAAAAAAATGTCATTTGCCACCTGGTTCTACAAGGATTTGGTCACTAGCCACTGTAGTTGCTGACCTTTAACTCACCCTGAAAGGAGTTCACGGTGGAGATGAGGAATGAGGTGCTCTGTGCTCTGGTAAAACTGGCAGAATGGGCCTTCAGATAGATATTTTGAGAAGACAATTTTATGAATCTAGAATCTTGCATCTTCCTATACTTAGAAAAGCACTAAAACCATTAACTAAGATATCTGTTCCTTGTGACCAGCAGCAGCCCTCTATGGAGATAACTGCTTGGTTGGTACTTTTTGGCAAAGTACCCCCTTTGTCAAAATCACATATATGCCTCTTCTGAGCAGTTCCTCAGAGCTATCTGAGAGGCTGTCTTCTGGGCCATAGTCTTTAGTAAGTCTACAAATAAAACTGAAACTCACAGCTCTTGCTGTGTGTGTTTTTATTTCAGTCCACAAGACCCAAACAACAGATGGATTGTAACAATGATAGCAACCATGCTGTCTTAGAGAAGATCTGGGCTTGACGCTTTGCTTTTTTCTTTACTAGCTAGTGACTGTGGGCACCCGCTTAAATTCTCCATTGCCCAGTTGCTTCATTTATAAAATTGGAATGATATTCCCTATACTGGAATGGAGTTGTGTGGTAATATTTGTGAAAATGCTATGTAAACTGGGAAGTATTTTAAAAATCCAAGCTTTTGTTATTGGTTCGGCAAACCACTTTCCTTCTGCTTTTTTTTGGCTGTTGTCTGTGTAATCAACCTTGGTCTTAGAGTAAATATTTGGAAAAACAAGACCAACTATGAGAAAGTCCTTTTCCAGGCTTTAATTTTACTTTGCTTATGTAGTAGACAAAATTTCCGCCAAAGGAAAAATAGGTCAGTTGGAGAACATAGATTTTTATTGAAGCAATAATACATTATAGGAAAAAAAATACTTCAGGGTTATGGGATCATTTTTCATTCTCAGTTGAGTTTTAATTTAAAGGTTTGTGTGTTACTTTTTGATTATTTTCTGAATCAGCTACTGAAACAATAAGACTAAATTGGACACATTACCCAAAGTTATAAATAGAGAGCATCATTTAATGTGAATTTTCTTCTAAATTATGCATGAATTATATAAAATTAAAAAAAAAAACCTCACTCCAATCAATGTTTTTCTTATGTCAGGGAAAGAAAGAAGCCCTTGTAAAGTTCACCTAGCATTTTACAATTTCCTTCTGGCTCCCTGACACTTGTGTTGCTGTTAATGTTGCCATTGAATATTTCTCCTCTGTGAAATGCAGATGGGAAATTTCATCGCTTGACATTCTATAGCACCCTACTAAAGACAGTACACTTAATCATGGTATTTTGCAGATTAGATAAGGCTTCATCCTTGCTTTCTCCTCTCCTCCAGCAATTTAATATTGTGGTTGGCTTGCATACTTGTAATTAAAAAGTGACATATGAAAGTGCACTACAAACAAGACACCTGCACCCCTTAGCAGCCAGGGCTGGTGACTAGGTGCAATAATAATACATACAATGTCAAAATGATATGATTGTTCCAATGATTGCTCCTGCTTTTCTTGTAAAAGATTGTTTAACATGCAGTTATGTTTGATATTCCAAGAAAAGTAGTACCTAGAGCAGAAGAAGGGTGAATCAGCATTAATGTGCTCTGCAACTTAAAGATTATGGGTCAAAAAGTATATCCTTTCTGTACTTATATCTACACTTATCTCTCTGCATATGTTGCTATTTTGTTTATGTGGCTTTTTAAGGTAAAGTATTTCTCTTAATAAATTTGGTTTCTTATATACTGTAGAAGTGCACTGAACTCCAAAGTAGTGACTCTACTTTAGTGAGAATTGTATAGCAAATGCCAGAGCTGTCCTGGGTCAGTATTGTTGATTAGGTAAAGTGTGTCTTCAGTATATTCAATGTGCCATATAAGATTCCCAGCTTCGTGGACTTCATCCTCAGGAAGTAAAATTTCTTAAAATCTCTTTTTGTCTCTTTGTCTCTCTCTCTGTTTCACTTTATGCAGTCAGATGTGTATAAAATTTATTAAACCTGCAAACCATTATTGCACACCTGTACCTCTGCCAGGCATGGCTAGGATACTGCGGGTAGGTGATAACAACAGTGGGGAAACAAACGTGAGAGATGGAGATGTTCTGATAGCTGGGAAATACACAATCTATTAGGACCTAGAAAGGAGAGGATGAACTCTTTTTTTTTTCTTAACATCTTTACTGGAGTATAATTGCTTTACAATATTGTGTTAGTTTCTGCTGTATAACAAAGTGAATCAGCTATACATATACATATATCACCGTATCTCCTCCCTCTTGCTTCTCCTTCCCACCCTCCCTATCCCACCCCTCCAGGTGGACACAAAGCACTGAGCTGATGTCCCTGTGCTATGTGACTTCTTCCCACTAGCTATCTATTTTACATTTGGTAGTATATATATGTCCATGTCACTCTCTCACTTCGTCCCACCTTGCCCTTCCCAATTCCCGTGTCCTCAAGTCCATTCTCTATGTCTGCGTCTTTATGCCTGTCCTGCCCATAGGTTCATCAGAACCATTTTTTTTTTTTAGATTCCATATATATTTGTTAGCATACAGTATTTGTTTTTCTCTTTCTGACTTACTTCACTCTGTATGACAGATTCTAGGTCCATCCACCTCACTACAAATAACTCAATTTTGTTTCTTTTTATGGCTGAGTAATATTCCACTGTATATATGTGCCACATCTTCTTTATCCATTCGTGTGTCGATGGACACTTATGTTGCTTCCATGTCCGGGCTATTGTAAATAGAGCTGCAATGAATATTGTGGTACATGACTCTTTTTGAATTATGGTTTTCTTAGGTTATATGTCCAGTAGTGAGATCGCTGGGTCATATGGTAGTTCTATTTTGACTTTTTTAACGAACCTCCATACTGTTCTCCACAGTGGCTGTATCAATTCACATTCCCACAAACAGTGCAAGAGGGTTCCCTTTTCTCCACACTCTCTCCAGCATTTATTGTTTGTAGAATTTTGATGATAGCCATTCTGACTGGTGTGAGGTGAGATACCTCATTGTAGTTTTGATTTGCATCCCTCTAAGGATTAGTGATGTTGAGCATCCTTTCATGTGTTTGTTGGCAATCTGTATATCTTCTTTGGAGAAATGTCTATTTAGGTCTTCTGCCCATTTTTGGATTGGGTTGTTTGTTTTTTTGTTATTGAGCTGCATGAGCCGCTTGTAACTTTTGGAGATTAAACCTTTGTCAGTTGCTCCATTTGCAAATATTTTCTCCCATTCTGAGGGTTGCCTTTTCTTCTTGTTTATGGCTTCCTTTGCAGTGCAAAAGATTTTAAGTTTCATTATGTCCCATTTGTTTATTTTTGTTTTTATTTCCATTTCTCTAGGAGGTGGGTTGAAAAGGAACTAGCTGTGATTTATGTCACAGAGTGTTCTGCCTATGTTTTCCTGTAAAACTTTTATAGTGTCTGGCCTTACATTTAGGTCTTTAATCCATTTTGAGTTTATTTTTGTGTGTGCTGTTAGGGAGTGTTCTAATTTCATTCTTTATATGTAGCTGTCCAGTTTTACCAGCACCACTTATTGAAGAGGCTGTCTTTTCTCCATTGCATATTCTTGCCTCCTTTATCAAAAATAAGGTGACCATATGTGCATGGGTTTATCTCTGGGCTTTCTATCCTGTTCCATTGATCTATATTTCTGTTTTTGTGCCAGTACCATACTGTCTTGATTACTGTAGCTTTGTAGTATAGCCTGAAGTCAGGAAGCCTGATTCCTCCAGATCTGTTTGTCTTTCTCAAGATTGCTTTTGCTATTCGGGGTCTTTTGTGTTTCCATACAAATTGTGAAATTTTTGTACCAGTTCTGTGAAAAATGCCATTGGTAGTTTGACAGGGATTGCATTGGATCTGTAGATTGCTTTGGGTAGTATTGTCATTTTCACAATGTTGATTCCTCCAATCCAAGAACATAGTATATCTCTCCATCTGTTTGTATCATCTTTAATTTCTTTCCTCAGTGTCTTATAGGTTTCTGCATACAGGTCTTTTGTCTCCTTACATAGGTTTACTCCCAGCTATTTTATTCTGTTTGTTGTAATGGTAAATGGGAGTGTTTCCTTAATTTCAGTTTCAGATATTTCATCATTAGTGTATAGGAATTCAAGAGATTTCTGTGCATTAATTTTGTGTCCTGCTACTTTACCAAATTCATTGATTAGCTCTAGTAGTTTTCTGGTAGCATCTTTAGGATTCTCTATGTAGAGTATCATGTCATCTGCAAACAGTGACAGCTTTACTTCTTCTTTTCTGATTTGGATTCCTTTTATTTCTTTTTCTTCTCTGCTTGCTGTGACTAAAAGCTCCAAAACTATGTTGAATAATAGTGGTGAGAGTGGGCAACCTTGTCTTGTTCCTGATCTTAGTGGAAATGGTTTCAGTTTTTCACCATTGAGAATGATGTTGCTGTGGGTTTGTCATATGTAGCCTTTATAATGTTGAAGAAAGTTCCCTCTATGCCTACTTTCTGGAGGGTTTTTATCTTAAATCGGTGTTGAATTTTGTTGAAATCTTTTTCTGCATCTATTGAGATGATCATATTGTTTTTATTCTTCAGTTTGTTAATATGGTGTATCACATTGATTGATTTGTGTATATTGAAAAATCCTTGCATTCCTGTGATGAACCCTACTTGATCATGGATTATGATCCTTTTAGTGTGCTGTTGGATTCTGTTTGGTAGTATTTTGTTGAGGATTTTTGCATCTATGTTCATCAGTGATATTGGCCTGTAGTTTTCTTTCTTTGTGACATCTTTGTCGGGTTTTGATATTAGGATGATGGTGGCCTCGTAGAATGAGTTTGACAGTGTTCCTCCCTCTGCTGTATTTTGGAAGAGTTTGAGAAGGATAGGTGTTAGCTGTTCTCTAAATGTTTGATAGAATTCGCCTGTGAAGCCATCTGGTCCTGGGCTTTTGTTTGTTGGAAGATTTTTAATCACAGTCTCAATTTCAGTGCTTGTGATTGGTCTGTTTATATTTAGTATTTCTTCCTGGTTCAGTCTTGGCAGGTTGTGCATTTCTAAGAATTTGTCCATTTCTTCCAGGTTGTCCATTTTATTGGCATATAGTTGCTTGTAATAGTCTCTCATGATCCTTTGTATTTGTGAAGTGTCAGTTGTTACTTCTCCTTTTTCATTTCTAATTCTATGACTTGAGTCTTCTCCCTTTTTTTCTTGATGAGTATGGCTAATGGTTTATCAATTTTGTTTATCTTCTCAAAGAACCAGCTTTTAGTTTTATTGATCTTTGATATAGTTTCCTTCATTTCTTTCTCATTTATTTCTGATGTGATCTTTATGATTTCTTTCCTTCAGCTAACTTTGTGGATTTTTTTTCTTCTTTCTGTGATTGCTTTAGGTGTAAGGTTAGGTTGTTTATCTGAGATGTTTCTTGTTTCTTAAGGTAGGATTGTATTACTATAAACTTCCCTCTTAGAACTGCTTTTGCTGTATCCCATAGGTTTTGGGTCGTCGTGTTTTCATTATCATATGTTTCTAGGTATTTTTTGATTTCCTCTTTGATTTCTTCAGTGATCTCTTGGTTATTAAGGAGTGTACACTGTTTAACCTCCATGTGTTTGTATTTTTTACAGTTTTTACCTGTGACTGATATCTAGTCTTATAGCGTTGTGGTCAGAAAAGATACTTAACACGATTTCAATTTTCTTAAATTAATCAAGGCTTGATTTGTGACCAAAGTTATGGTCTATCCTGCAGGATGTTCCATGAGCACTTGAGAAGAAAGTATGTTCTGTTGTTTTTGGATGGAATGTCCTATAAATATCAATTAAGTCCATCTTCTTTAATGTATCATTTAAAGCTTGTGTTTCCTTCTTTATTTTCATTTTGGATGATCTGTCCATTGGTTAAAGTGGGGTATTAAAGTCCTCTACTATGATTGTGTTACTTTTGATTTCTCCTTTTATGGCTGTTAGCATTTGTCTTATGTATTGAGGTGCTCTATGTTGGGTGTATAAATATTTACCATTATTATACCTTCTTCTTCGATTGATCCCTTGATCATTATGTAGTGTCCTTCTTTGTCTCTTTGATAGACTTTATTTTAAAGTCTATTTTGTCTGATATGAGTATTGCTACTCCAGCTTTCTTTTGATATCCATTTACATGGAATATCTTTTTCCATCCCCTCACTTTCAGTCTGTCTGTGTCCCTAGGTCTGAATTGGGTCTCTTGTAGACAGCATATATACAGGTCTTGTTTTTGTATCCATTCAGCCAGTCTTTGTCTTTTGGTTGGAGCATTTAATCCATTTACATTTAAGGTAAGTATCAATATGTCTGTTCCTATTCCCATTTTCTTAATTGTTTTGGGTTTGTTATCGTAGGTCTTTTCCTTCTCTTGTGTTTCCTGCCTAGAGAAATTCCTTTAGCATTTGTTGTAAAGCTGATTTGGTGGTCCTGAATTCTCTTAGCTTTTGCTTGTCTGTAAAGGTTTCAGTTTTTCCATAGAATGTGAATGAGATCCTTGCTGTGTAGGGTAATCTTGGTTGTAGGTTTTTCTGTTTCATCACTTTAAATACGTCCTTCTACTCCCTTCTGACTTGCAGAGTTTGTGCTGAATGAACTAATTTTTGGAGTAAATTCATATAAGTATCTTAAGGAGTGTTTTCAAATTAAACTCTAGTATTATAATCAAAGTCCTTGCTAAACAGTAACAAAAGTTAATAGTTCTGTCTAATACATTTTATAGGTTATTAAAAACCTAAGTTTCTGTTCTGCTTTGCAATGTGGTGGCCAGTTAGAGCAGATGGAGAGAAGAAGTTGTAACATGTAGTGTAACTTCCAAGCGCTAGGTTAGGACAAAGGATACAGGCTCGTATCTGTTTTCAGTGTGTGGTTCTGGCATTTAAACTGATAGGTAGATTTGAGCACAGATAGAAACAGGTTGGAACATTCTACAAATGGTCTATAAAAGTGCTTCCAGGGCTTCCCTGGTGGCACAGTGATTGAGAGTCCGCCTGCCGATCCAGGGGACACGGGTTCATGCCCCAGTTCGGGAAGATCCCACATGCCGTGGAGTGGCTGGGTCCGTGAGCCATGGCCACTGAGCCTGTGCATCCGGAGCCTGTGCTCCACAATAGGAGAGGCCATAACAGTGAGAGGCCCACGTACTGCAAAAAAAAAAAATAAAAGAAAAAAATAGTGCTTCCAATTTTAGAGAAGGGGGTGAAGTACAGGAGTTAAAAATATGAAG
This sequence comes from Mesoplodon mirus, assembly GCF_964341445.2. Lineage (NCBI taxonomy): Eukaryota > Metazoa > Chordata > Mammalia > Artiodactyla > Ziphiidae > Mesoplodon > Mesoplodon mirus. The sequence goes on from NC_138980.1 coordinate 159,345,472, forward strand.
AAGTAGTGAAAACTTGAGAAAGACTAGCTAGCTGATTATCTATGTTAATCCTGATTCTAAGCCATTAGTTTTGAGTGTTTGGATAAACTTGGGTGACTGTAATATTTAGATACTAAACTGGAACACCCTTCCAGGGTTAAAAGGAGCACTATTAGTAATTGCACCAGGACAAGAGTAATAAACAGGAAATGACCCTGGGCAAATCGGGACATACGGTCACTCTAAATAACTCCACTTCTAGGACCAGGCCCACTGTCAAGCCTTATGACACTGGCTTTTCTATCTCCTTTTCTTATTGTCCTTTCTGCCTCTCCTCAGTGATGATAGAGACCATTTCTATGTGAAGCATACCTCTAATGCCCTGGGGAGGGAGAGAATAATGAGCTAAGACTGTAGTGGCTGGCTGGTCTTCTCCTTCATACTCCAGGAGACACTGGCCTCTGCTTTTACCACTGTGTCTTCAAGCATGGAATTCTTTACATTTTCCACAGCAGAGCTAATAACAGCAATTCTTGTTTTTATATTTAACTACATTGAGGTATAATTTACTTATAATTAAATACCATCATTTTAAGTTTACAGTTTTGTGAGTTTTGACAAGTACACTCACCTGTGTATATACTTACCACTGCCAAGAAGATACAGAACATTTCCAACATCTCAGAAACTTCATTCATCTTCTTTGCACTCCTTTTCTGTTTTCTAAAGCTCACATTAGTTTGCTCTTCTCGACTTTCATATAAATGTACTCCTTTGATTTGGCTTCTTTTGTTTGGCATAATGATTTTGGATTCATCCATGATTTTGCCGGTATCACTAATTCACTCTGCATTATTGCTCAGTTTCATTCAGTTGCATGGATATACCATGATATGTTTATGCCTTCACTAGTAGCTAGACATCTGGTTTGTTTCTAGTTTTGGGCTTTAATTATGAATAAACTTACTATTAAGATTCATACACAGGTCTTTATGTGGATATCTGTTTTAATTTATCTTGGTTTAATAGTTTGAAATAGAATTTTGTGCTTGTATGGTGTAAGAAACTGCCAAATTGTTATCGAAAGGGGTTGTACAATTTTATATTCCCACCATCAAAATATAAACGTTCCTGTTACTCCACAACCTTACCAGCACTTTCTGTCATCAGTCTTTTTCATTTTAACCATCCCTGTAGCTGTGTAGTGATATTTCATTGGGTTTTTACTTTCTTAATATTTATTTATTTATTTGGTTTTCTGAGTCTTAGTTGTGGCAGGCGGGCTCCTTAGTTGTTTCGCTGGCTCCTTACCTGCGTCACATGGGCTCTTTAGTTGTGGCACGTGAACTCTTAGTTGTGGCATGCATGTGGGATCTAGTTCCCTGACCAGGGATCAAACCCAGTTCCCCTGAATTGGGAGCGCAGAGTCTTATCCACTGCACCACCAGGGAAGTCCCTCACTGTTTTAATTAACATTTTTCTGATGGCTAATTATGGTGAATATCTTTACATATGCTTATTTTGCATATTTTCTTTTGCAAAGTCTGTTCAAAACCTATGTTCATTTTGCTAAAAATTTTATTATAAAAATTTTCTGATGCACAGCAAATTTTAAAGAATGTTACTGTTAATATGTGTATATCCAACACTTACAACCTGTCATTTCAGGGCAGGTTTTTAAAACATCATGTATCTGTTCATTTGTCCTTACTTCTATCTGTCCGTCAGTAAATATTATTATTACTTTTTTGTTTTAGAGTAAATTGCCGATAATGGTATGTTTTTCCCTCAAATACCTGAATGTGAAATTCATTAACTGGATTTTAGCATACTCACAGTTTAGATGTGATTTTTGTAAGAAAATTGCATATACTTCTGTAACAAATCCATATCAATATATAGAATGTTGCCAGAATATTCTTTTAGGTCATTTAATCCTAATTGCAATCATCTTTCTGATTTTTTAAAATCATAGATTGGTTTTTTGTGTCCTGGGATATTATTTTTTAATTATGGATCAAAATATTTTATATTTTATCTTTAGCTATTTAAGATATTTTAAAATATTTTATATTTTATATTTTATCTTTATCTTTTAAAATATTTTAAAATTCTTTTAATATTTTAATTTTATCTTTAACTTTTTTCCTCCACATATTTTTTTGAGATTTATTCATGTTTTTATTTTTTTATTTTTATTTATTTTTTTTTTTTTAATTTTTTTTTTTTGCGGTATGCGGGCCTCTCACTGTTGTGGCCTCCCCCGTTGCGGAGCACAGGCTCCGGACGCGCAGGCCCAGCGGCCATGGCTCACGGGCCCAGCCGCTCCGCGGCATATGGGATCCTCCCAGACCGGGGCACGAACCCGTATCCCCTGCATCGGCAGGCGGACTCTCAACCACTTGCGCCACCAGGGAGGCCCTATTCATGTTTTTATATTCCTTTTTATTAGTGAGTGACATTCCATTGAATATTTATCTATCAATTCTCCTCTGTTTTTTTTTCCTTGCTTGAATCTTTTAGAAATAAAACTGCAGTAAACATTCTTATACAGTGTTTTTTTGTGAACACACATTGTCATTTCTCTTAAGTAAATTCCCAGGAGTGGGATTGTTGGATGATAAGATAATTTAACATTTAGTTTTACAAGAAACTGTCATAAAATTCCCAATACCGTTGTACCAGTTTACATTTTCACCAACAATATATGAGAGCTCCAGTTCCTCCACATCCTTGCCAACACTGAAGTTGTCGGTCTCTTTATTTTTAGTCACTCTGAGGTATGTGGAGTTGTATCTCACTGTAGTTTTAATTTGCTTTTCCTTGATGACATTGGGCACTTTTCATGCAGTTATTGGACATTTATACATCATTTTTTATGGAATGTTACTTCAAATCTTTCGTATTACAAATTGGTTGCTTATATTTATTATTGACTTGTTCTTTATCTCAATCTCTGACTTGTCTTTCTTTGCCTTATGGTGCCTCTTACAAACTAGACATCACTGACTTTTCCCTGTGCAGTAGAAAACTTGAGATTTCAGCCAAACCAATACCCAGTCTTTTCTCACATATTATTGGTAAATCTGGTTATATAAGCTTATTTATACTATCTAATGATGACAAAGAAATTATGCTTAATGTAATCTTATTTCTAATTTGTGGAACAATTACTGAAGGAAAAGACAAACACTAGGAGATATAAATTTTGATTTATTTTATCACAGAATGTTGCATCATTCAGAGTGATTTGCTATAGCTTAATAAAATGAGTAAAGAATATTAATGATCATTGAACTTGAGCTTTCTGATCCAATGAAATCATGTTAGATTTATACCCCATTAAAACTCTTGGACAGGGCATGCAGGGCGCTTATTTTTTTTCTTTAAAGAAATAAAAATAAATCTTCATAGATTCATGTTTTCTACTGTATCTGTTATATTAGCCATGTGTGAATTTATCCACCTGAATCTCACTTCAGCAGACAAGTATGTATATATATATATATATGTTAGTATTATATAGATATATAGTATATGTAAAATGGTATTATATAGGTATCTATCTATCTATCTATCTAACATGCTTGGCCATGCCCTTGAAGTCATCATTAGGCTTTTTTGTCAAAAGGACATAGGCAGTGTAGGTGTCTGGTTCTGGCCTAAGGAGTTCCTTAGTAAATGTGATTATTCCAAAGTTTCTAGGCCTATAGTTTTTTTAGGAGAATAACTCAGGGAAAATGTTGCACTGGCATTGAATAAGAAGACCAAATATTCCAACCCAAATGTCCAGATGTCTCTAGTTGTTTATTTTCCTTGGTGCGCCCAAGCATCACGGTCCATGGAAAACCTTTATCTGAATATTCTTGGGTACTTCACTGAAATATAGATTCATTTGCCACACTCAGACTCTGAGTCAGAATCTCTGGGTAGAGATGCTAGTATCTGTATTTTCTAGCAAGCAGTACTGATAATTTTATAGTCTGCTAGATATAAAAGATTTTGCTCAATTCTTAATCCTAGCCAAACAGCATCATGAAGAGGTTAGAGGTTTACTTGACATGAGGTATCTTGGCTAAGGTTAAGGTTTTCCAGTTGCTAGAAAGGTGTAGGTGTTGGTGGGATGAAGGAAGCTCATTTAAAGGCAGAAAAATCATTAGCTGATCTATAGGCTTAATCATGTTTTCTCTGAAGGAACTGAGGAGGCTGTTCAGGGATAGCTTTTATCTTTCCTAAGATAGAGGTGGATCACATATTGTTCCTAAAGGAAAGAAATATCTTTATAGAGTAGTCAGAAATAAGAGAGATATGGGCACATTTGCCCCTTAATTTTGTATCAGTCAGATCTATTCATAAAACAGAAAATATTCCTTATATGTAAATCTCAGATAATTTAAGACAAATGATTTAAAAAATAACTAAGAAACTGGGCAGGACAATAGGACAACTAAGATAGTCACAACAGAAGCACACTGTAAATCCTAAATTAGAGGAACAAAGAAGGGAGATGATATTAACAGAGCCTAAGTTCTTAAAGTCACTCAGAAGAAGCAGAAATAGTGGTGGGTCTTCCCAGTAGGAGCTGCAGCCATTGAAAAAACATAGACACGCCCAAAGACATTTCCAGAAACAGAAAAGTGCTACCTTCCAGTCTCCAGACAGAATCTTAATTGGCCAAACTGCAACTTAAATGGGTCAGTCCCTCAGTGGCACAGAGCAGAGGAAGGGTGAAATGGATCTGAGGGCAAACAAGCCCAGGACTGATGCAATCTGCATTTCACCTGGTCTAGAGAATTTGGACTCATTATCCAAGACTTGTTTTATTCCTCATCATCATTCTCTTAATTTAGAATTGCCATTTCTTTTTATAAATGGAACCATGTGAAATTGCTGAAATTCAATCACTCTTGAATTACAAAACCACATTTTCATATGGCTCAGTTTAACATCTTCCTCTGTTATACATGATACACACTAATAAGGATTCATAGGGAGGATATAAAACAAGATTGTCCTTATTTACACACATGTCCCTCTGCTAAGCTGTAAGAGCTTTGATGGCTGAAATATGCCTTACTTAATTTCCTGTCCTCAGTGCCACGCACAGAATATGGGACAAAATTGGTACTTAAATGCTTGTTGGATGAAAGAAGGAAGGACAAATAGTTTTGCATTACAACCTAAATTATCAAACTAGATAACATTACATAAGCAAAAATCCAGCATTCAATAAAACATATCTCAAAATAATATATTTTTTCATGTTAAAAGTTCAGAAATTTAGAACTATGATTTTGCTAAAAAAGTTGGACTTCAGTTGTAGATTTGTACTATGTACTCAAGGAAGTTTTGAAATTATGTAGCTATTGAGACTGAAACAAATCTAAATTTATATATGTTATATACTGTTGACCATTGAACAACACGAGTTTGAACTGTGCTTATAGGAAGATTTTTTTCAGTAAATATGTATTACAGTATTACATGTTTTTTGATTGGCTGAATCCACAGATTTGAAACCATGGATATTGAAGGAGGGCTGTATATCTGTATCTATATCTATATCTATATCTATATCTATCTATATCTATATCTATTTTTGACTGTGTGGGGGCCAGCACCCCCTAGCCCTCAAGTTGTTCAAGGGTCAACTGTATATCATATTGCTCAGCCATGTTTACTGCATACTCTCCAGATTTGTTAATTTTAATTTTTGAACTCTTTCACACAAGTTGTCATTCTTTGTATAAAAAAAATGTGAAGTAAGCTTCTTTTGTTCATGAGTCTGGAATTTGAAATTTGTCTTCTAAGTAAAATTTTCATATCATATCATAGCTAAAAGTGGGAAGAATATATGAAGTCTTAGTACATATGGATTTATTTTACCTTAATTTGAAACTAAACTAAATAGTTAATACACAAAACCCTAGAATGAAACTACTGATAAAACTAATAAAATTGTATATGCTTCTGTAAAATAATTAACTCAATAAAGTTGTAAATAACATGTTATTTAACAAAAATATAAAAACTGAGACAACTCAGACAATGATAAGGTTTGTTTTAATTTTCCCAAAAGTTCATGATTTTTATGCTAAACAAAAAAAAGCATGAGGTGAGATTTTTCTGTGGAAAAAGGCAAGAAGATTAAAAGACAAAAGCAGCACTCCATCACTTTTTTTGTTTGTTTTTGAGTGTGCATTCTGTAAGGTGCCTTTATAACAAGGTAGTTACTGTATTCACTGAGGCCACATCATCTTATTTACTATAGGAAGTCACTGAACCCATGAAGATTTCATGATTTGTAGACACAGAACCTCTAATCAGAGAAGAAAAATAATGGGGCAAGAACTGCGCAAAACAGCACAGAGAAATAAAAATAAAGATATTTGGTTCATGGTTATTAAAACATAGGGATCCATGAAAAAGTGTCAGCTAATATTTTTTTCCTGTGGCTGGGAAATTCATGAGCTCATCTCATATGTCTCAAAAGATTCCAAAGGATGAATTGGGGGATGAGTAAATGCTATCCCTTGATTTGATTCACTCCTCAAAAATTTATTGAAAGCCCCTATATGTAAAGCTCAATTGGAGGTGCTCTATAAAAGGGAAAAAATGAGCCTAATGTAAATAATACACTTCCTCAAGGAGATTACTATCTTGATAGGGAAGAAAGACTAAATGATACCTATACCAGTAAATGGTACCTGAGATGCTGATATTATATTTCTATGATATATGCACATAGAAATAACTAACTCAAAGATTGAAATTCTCTTTAGCAACAGAAATGAAATAAGCATGAATTAAGGATAGGTAAGAATCAAATCTTAATATATGGAAGATGGAAGAGAATAATATATTAGTACATGACTAGAAAGGGGTGAGATGGGTGGGCTGGGGTATACAAATCATGGAGGGGAATGGGAAGAGCTAAAGCTGGAAGGATGAACTGACTGCAGATGGTTACAAGTTTGCATGGTATGGTCAAATGTTTGAACTTAATTTGTTATGTTAAAGAAAGTCATTGAGAATTTTGAGCCAGATATGAAGGGAGACACAATCAGAGTTTGGATTTAGGAAAATACAGGAAAAGCCATGGGTTAAATCTCTTAGACCCTTTAAAGCTTTAAAACTGCATTTTTTCTATGATTCTGTGAGTGTTTTGGCAGAGGATATAGAAGAGTTGGTCTAAAGAAGGTCTAGCTGCTAGAGGTTGCCTTGATGCTATTCAAAGTGCCTAGGGGTGAAGGCAGGAGCATGTGGGGTTCTTTCAGGGAGAATGGCTAGAAAGAATCTTTGTAGCAATATAAAGGGAAACTGACAACTGCTAGCATGGGAATGAAGGAAAGAGAAGAAGCTAAGGAGGTTTTGAGATTTTTTGGCTGGATTGTGTCATTATGGAGAATTGAAAGTTTGAAAGAAATGGGGTAAATGATGGCACATTTTGAAACTTTAAATTTAGATATGTTAATTTTAAATACTGACAAGACATGTGCTTATGAAACCTTACCAAATGCACTTGGCTCAGGTTTTAAAATGTGCACACAGCCAACATGAGGTCGTTGACTGGATGTGCAGAACACAGAGGGAGGTGTCTGTGAGGGACAATCAAGATGAAAGATAGGCCTGGTAATTAATCAGGTGCCAAGAAGTGAGTTGTTTTCTCTAAGTGAGAATCAGAATGCAAAACTCAGTTTGCCTATATCACTGGAAGAGCATGGAACCAAAAGCAAAGGAAATAAATTTTAATATATAATTATGCAAAGAATTTTGAAGGCATTATTCCCATGTGGTCCTTTTCAAAGCCATATCATGCATCTGCTGTTCTTGAAGAATCATTGACAGAATTTTGGAAACGAAGAAAGTTCAAATATTAGAACTACTGCAGACAGGATTGTTGAGTTAGGAAGACATTTGAACTAGATTAGTGGTAAAGACCACAGTGAGGAGTTATGATTTTAGAAATTCTTAGTCAAATGAAGAGTCAGATTGAAACTATTCTGATAAAAAACGGCCTCTTGTCAGAAAGTCATTATTCATTTCAACCAACTGCATAGATTGATTATTCATAGATAAATGCTAGTTTTAATTTTGTGATGATCAAATGGAAAAGTGGATGGGACTACCTTTGTATATTACATGGAAATATACTGTTTTAAGTTAAGAGAAATGAGCAATTATGATATTATCTGTATAATCCAAGGCCTTCCAAAATAAAGGTACATATGTTCAGGTATTATATTGTGGAACTAGCAAAATTCATCTTATGAACAGTGTTCCTTTTACTCTGGCTGGTCATTATTTAATAATTATAACAGTAGAAAATGTAGGGAAAATGTAGAAAAATTATATATTATAATTATAATATATTATGATTGTATATTATAATTATATAAACATATACTTATATATAGTTTTGAAATCGAAGATATAATCCCAATTTCATGGGATTTAAATAGCATTGTTTAAACTCCTGCTTCAACGGTTTCTTTTATAACAATTCATGTGTATTCCAAAGGTGTTATCAAATAGATAGGAAAGGTGACAACACTGATTAATAGTGTAATAGTACATAGTAAACATTCACTACATGCTATTTACCTATTATAATCATTATTATCAATATTATTGTTATTTATATATTCACACAAAATCTGGAAACAAGGGATAGGGAAAAGTGTCATTTAAAAATTTATGAATTAGAAGGAAATAGTTGAGAAGAGAGCTTCCTGCAATGTTGAAGAATCTTATGATCTTATTCACTTTTCCTGCTATAGTCTTGTGATTCCTACTTATTTAAATGAATATATTTTAATAAATTGATAATTTAAATTCAAATTACTTTTCTTCAAAACAAACATATTACTAAAAGCTCGAATGTATGATAATAGAGAGACCAATGGAGTTGACATCAGCAAGATGCAGAGCAGGAAACCCTGGACTCTTTTTTTTCCCCAACAAACAAAGATTCAGCAACAACTCATGGACAAATTCTCTTTGTGAGAACCCCAGAAATGAATTAAAAGTTTCCTGCTCCTAAGAGCATGTGAAACCAGACTCAGTGAAGCTAGTGGTGAGATTTGGGACACTCCAGGATCCCTACCCCTGGCACAAAACCATATACTCAAGGAGAAACCCACTAGTTCCCAGATTTTCCCAGGTGTGGAAAAGGGTTAATTTGTGCATCCAGCACCCCAACTTTTCTGAGGGGTGTCCCCAGAGGACTGGATTCTGTCTTTCCAGTCTTGGAGCTCTGTAGGTACTGGCACAGTCTAGCCACCTGGAGGAGAAAGGAGATGGCAGCTTGGATCAGTAGATTCTTCCCTCTGCCCAGAGAGTGAGTGGATGAAAAATCCAGCTTTCAGCTTCTTCTGAGGAGGAAAAGAGTTGATCAGTGTGTCAAACATCCCACTTTTTCTGGGGCTGCCAAATAGCTAACATTTATCTTGTCAGTCTTAGAGTTCTGAAGGGTCTAATGAATAGTTAATTCAAGAGTTCAAAATAGTCATCTCTGGATGGCATAATTATGAGTGACATTTGTGTTATTTAAATTTAAAAAAAATGTTTTCCCATTGTACCATATTTGAACATGGATTTTATAATTATAAAAACCACAATAAATTTTGTGAAAAAGAATGCAATACATCATGTCCAGGCAAAAGAGAGAGTTTTTGTTTTCATTTATAATATTATTTCAGTTTTCTAATTCTCTGGGTTTATGTGTGCATCAAGATAACTTGAACACAAGTTTTATTTTACAAGTTATTCTTACTATATTATGAATATCATTTGCTCAAGGCAGATTGTAGAGATTAGGATCTATATGTATTTAAATCTATGATAAAGATTAAAAACCATTTAAATGATCCCTGGTACACTCTGATCACAGGGTTGAGTATTAAAGTGCACTGTTTTTTGAATTCTAGTCTTGCTACACAGAGGATGTTCCTCATTATCCAAAACAAATTAATCCATGCAAAAGCCCATTGATGTGAACCTAATTAAAAGCATCCAAATTTATAATATATAAACAACAATCTAACTCTACCTCAAAACATAAAACTAAGGGTCTGAAAATATTGTTGTCATATTTAATAAAATTAATTTTATAATAGCAACTATGAATAAGTACATGAATAAATGATAATTCTTACATAATAATATTCTCTCATTTTTTAAGCTCCCAAGATTTTTCTGTTAGTGATAAACACCATCCTTTACTTTTTTTTTTTTTTTTTTTTTTTTTGCGGTACGCGGGCCTCTCACTGCTGTGGCCTCTCCTGTTGCAGAGCACAGGCTCCGGAAGCGCAGGCTCAGCGGCCATGGCTCACAGGCCCAGCTGCTCTGAGGCATGTGGGATCTTCCCGGACCGGGGCATGAACCCCTGCATCGGCAGGCGGCTTTTAACCACTGCGCCACCAGGGAAGCCCCATCCTTTACTTTTGACCTTCGTATAATCAGAGCGTGTCACCATGCTGATAGAACTTTGCCACCAAAATAAAATTCTGTGGAGGAAAGTCCACACTGCACCAGTGAGATTTCTTATAAAATTAGCTGGGTGACATTGGAGACTTAAAATTAATTGGCATACTGGGGACTCTGTTCCTCTTTGCCTCTGCATACCCAGTTTTGTTACCAGCACTGAGGAACATTAAGGCACTCAATTTGCATTCTGAGAGTTCTTGTGATGTGAGAATTATATTCTACATTACTCCTGAGTTACTGCTTGATCATCAATGCAGAGATGGACAGCTGTCCAAGGAAGATTTCTGCATGATCATTCAAATTGGTATTGATCTTGTCATTTTAGAATAATAGAGATTATGTTTGTTTATGCTTTCCTATGCTATTTCTAAAAGTATCCAATGGCTTACACTAGTGGCAAACCAAATACTAACCAAGGCCATTATCCAAAAACCCCCTGTTATTATAGGGCTGAAGTTGGTCAAGTATAGACATACCTTAAGTTTTAAGACCTCCAACAGACTTTAGCACATAGCAGGCTGATAGTTTAATGATAAAACAAAAGTTCAGATTAATATACAGACATTAACACTTTAGGAGGACCTTGAATGCAACATGTTGCAACAGTTTTATATTAATAGAGTCATAAAATTTCTTTAGAAGACAGGCATTTATTATAAATGGGTTAATTTGAAGCACATAATTAAATTCCTTGCCAAATGGCAAATAGCCAATCAGAGGTAGAGCATGATTTCTGACCTTCTTTTCTCCTTAGTCACCAATGAGAGTGACTTTCAAACTGTGTGTGAATATCACAATTTCACACTTCATTAGCCCTGTGTCTGGGAACAACACATTCACAGGGATTATAGATTCCAGTTTTCCTATATTTTAAACCAATTTATTTAATAAAAATTATGTAATGATATTTGCATGTTGAAATCTTGTCTTTAAAACAGAGTTAAATAGTAAGAATCAAATGATTACAGTATACATCAATTGTGTAAAGGTTAAATTTTTAAAGTTTCTATAACTTTCATGACATGAAAAATACTTATTCTGCCATTTAATCTAAGAATTTGCTTTGATTTACATAATCCCAATATTTACATTACTTGCCCTAATCCTTTCTTTTTTAAACATTTTATTTTATATTAGAGTATAGCCGATTAACAATGTTGTGAGAGTTTCAGGTACACAGCAAAGCGTCTCAGCCATACACATGAATGTATCTATTCTCCCCCGCCCTAATCTTTATTTTGTTGTTGTTGTTGCAGAGATTCTTGGTCCTGAAGAATCAAATATTAACATATTCAAACATCATTAACTGTCTGATTACAAACAAAGGCATTCTCACCTACTCATCATGACTTACTTCTTACCACACTTACAAATATGAGCATCTTAAAGGCTTAAATAAATCAGGAAATTTTCAAATATACAGATGAAAGTGAATTTTAACATACATACATAATTTCTTTTGCTTGTGGATGCAGAGTTAAATACATAAGATAATCATGGTATCATCAGTCATAAATTTATATACCATTTCCCAAGGAACATTGATTTGGACATGAAACTGAACAAGATGCTGATTTCAGAACATGTAGGAATCCTTTTTAATGATAAATATATACTTATCTACCTTTTAATTTTTGTAAGAAAATTTACAAACACATTATTAAAAACTAAAAAATATACATTAAAGTAATTGTGAACTAGCCCTAAAAAAGAAAAATCTTGAAAAGATCTTAGGCTTTTGAGATCTAACTAGTAAGGCTTTATATAAGCCTAATGAAACTCCTAAGTATGACATTACATGGCAGGCAAACTGCTCTTTCTCTAGAGAATGTTACAAAGGACATTCATTATCTATTAATGGTGTCAGATTCATAGTGAAGACTGTAGCTATTTCCCTGAAACAAGGAAACTATTTCAAAATTACATAATTTGGATTTAAGATAAAATGTCCTATTCTGTTCACTGAGTACCCATTTTAAGTATTTATTTCAAAAACAAAACATGAAATAACAATAGAATTTAAAAATAGATATTATTGCATGTCAGAACAATCTGGGAACTTTGTTTATACCATAATACAGTTTTCTTTCTTATTTCTAAACAGCAGCAAAAAGTTTTACTAGCACTTTTACTGCTACTAAATTATTTCAAGGGTTAATGCAGGTGTTTCTCAAGCTGTGTTCCAGGGAACATTTGTCCTGGTGAATACTACTAGGAATTTTTTTTAAGTGTCCTGTAATAAGTTTGAAGAATGCCAAATTGGAAAGGGTTTTGGATTCAGAATTTTCAGACAGACACTGTGATTATGTATCTTCTTCAGAAACTCTCTAAAGTTTGTTTTTTGAACGGGATAGAGAGGAGAAAGTGTGGTAGGGGAAACAGAGAAAGCTGAGAAATAAAAGCAAAGAGAATCTGTGTCCTAGCTCCATGAAAGCTCCAGAGAAGTTTGTTTCCTACATGATTAAGAGCCGCATGGACCCAGCACTAAGAGCTGGCAGCCCTGAACAGGACATAACGAGGCCGTGTGGGGGTGGCCGCGTGGCCTAACCATCAGACGTCAGAAAAGGAAAAGGACACCTTGGAAGATGCCGCTTTCATGGACAATGACAACCCAGACAAGATACCACCTGTTCCCCATGGGCTTTGAGTGATTGAAATTGTATTTCCACAACAGGCTGTAATGGAAACCCAACTTAGAAATTATGCTCAGTGAAAGAAAAGTATAGAAAATTGCATTCCTTGCACATTGGAGTCTGTAGCTTGGAATTTATTTTGACTGTAGGAACATTTCTTTGGACTAGGATTCCTAGGAATATACTTTAGAAAGCAGTAATCAAGCTAATTAATTCCTGGCAGTGTATATGTTTCATACTCATTGAGCTGAGCAAGTTTATCTTCAAAACACAAAGTACTTAATAGGTCTGATCAACTTAAGCCTCATACTAGATGTATGAGGTATGGAATATTGATAATTATCTTAATCAATGAGGAAAAAGAAACAAGTTCTGTCTAAACGTTCTGTGACATTGCAGTCTTGACCTCGGCTTATCTTAGACTTCAGTTCCTACTGTTTTTAGTTTGAGGATATTTTGTGTGGCTATAATTTATGAAAAATAATTATTTTTCATCTAAGAATTTTTTCTAATCTAAGTTGTCCTTTAAAACAATCCTTTCTTCCTTCAAAAAATTGTTGCAATCCTCTCCTTCAAGCATTCCTGTCTTCTGGAATAAAACTTTCACTTTGATCTAAAAAAAAAATTGTTGCAATCAAGCAAGACAATGTAGCACATTTTAAAACTTTCTTTGGGGTTATTTTACAAGCTATAATCAAAACTCATTTTATTACTTTAACTTCACATGCACTTTTAGATCGTACATAGTATTACCTAAACTCATCACTGTGTAGGGTCTGGTGATTTTGGAAAGTTTAATGAACCATATTGAATCTTGAAAGTTGAAGATTTGCTGCTATTAAAAATATCTCTGGTTCATAGGGGTGCATTAAGTACTCGTTGAATAAATGAAAAAAAAATTTTGAGAGAATACTACAGGTTCTTCATAGCTTTTCAAAGCCTAGTTTAATTGTTACCTTCTTATAAGGCATTCCCTGTGACCTTTCTCCTTGGTATTCTTCTATTATTTTTGTGTTAAAGGCTACCTATATGTTAAAATTATTATAATATAATTATTTATAGTTTTTATTTATTTTATTTTATTTATTTTACTTTCATTATCTTTGAAGAAAAGGATAAGATATTATTAAATTTTAATTTTACATGTATCTAGTTCTGTATCTATTACATAATAATTGTTGATATATTTGGTAAAGATTTGTAGCATTCCCGTTGTATTTGAATTGTTTTTATTAGTTTTACCATTTAATCAAGAGAGATTTTCAGTTATAGAAACAAGTATGTGCTAAACACTGAAAGATACTATGTAGAATAATGTCAGTCATATATGCCAAAGGCTAATACCAATATGTGGTTGTACAAAATTTGACAATTAAGAAATGAAAGAAAATTCCAAAAGCGTGAAAATATATTCCATTTATAACAATGTTACATTTCTATTTGTTGTTATAAATAGAAATATCTATTTTATATGATTAATATTTTGGCTTAAAAACAGCTGTCTTGATTTTCCCTTTTACACTCAGATAATCAATAAACATCTTGGTTAATTATAATGGGTTTGTGCTGAATAAGATCAAGGGTTCGTATTTTTAAGAAATCACAGTTTAAATAGGGAGGATAAGGAAATGCACACTGAATCAATAAATGATAAAACAATATAAACTCACTGCAGTCAAATTGTGTTCAATCAAATCAACTGCTAAATTGTGCAGTGAAAGTTACAGAAAATGAGAGTTCAGAAAAGTGGTATCTCTGTTAACATGTGTAGTCTGAGGAGGGCTTTACAGAGGAGGGGAGACGAGATGGACTTCGAGTTTAAGTTTATACAAGATCTGTATAGGAACTGACTGAAATAAGGAGAGAAGCTAGAATTAACTCTGTGTTTCCCAGCCAAAGAAAACTGTCCTTTTTTTCCTCCAAAATATTCGGATTTCAGCTTTAAAATAGCAAGAGTTGAATTTCTGAATATACAGTATTTTTAGAAGTCACAGTCATAATATACTACAAGTTGAAAACACCAAGAAAATCAGTATTCTGTTATTATTTAAACTACTCATACTGTTTTTAAGAGAATTTTGATTGCTTTACTCTCCTATAAACATTGGAATTATTAGGTCATCGCTGTTAAACTATTTTCTTATTGCCAGTATAGATTTGCACAGTGGCCTAGAATGTTTAGCAGGACCTAAACTTTTGACTAAATTTGTATGAAAGAGCCTTAGTGTTTTACAAATGTCAACAGAAAATCAATTCCATTTGTGATGTCTTTTTTTTTTTTTAGTACTTCTGTCAATCAATTCTTTTTGCAGGTGTTTTTACAGTAATTTCTAAACAATCAATCAAAGCTGTGAAGAAGATTTTCCATTCCAAGACTTTTGTCATTTCCTAAAAGATACACAAATCATTATATATAAAATTAGTAAAGACCACTAATTATCTGAGATATTGTACATTCTTCGTTAATTATAGATTTCCATGATGAGTAATGCTGGGTAACAAAATGTTAAACAAGTTCCTTTGCTGGGTTTTCCCAGATTTTATTACACCAAAGTGTATGTAAATTGCGAGGGGTGGATATGTTATGCAGCATCTAATATTTAATCATAAAATATCTATTAATACTTAATGGAATGAGTATACTGAGGAACATAGTGAGGGAAATGCTAATTTAAGTCAAATACCTGAACCCCCTTCCGTTTTATAGATGGAAAATTAGAAGCCCAGATAAGTTGTATGTCTTGTTCTAGGTCATCTAAGTGGTCACTTGCAGAACAAACACTTACAGCCTCTCCTTCCTGAAACTGCATTAAAATGAGAATAAAGGAGGTTTAAAGTGTAACAGTAGAACAACAGAAGGCATATGGAAGAGGAGTGATTGATGGAAGAAATGGAAGTGAGAAAGTGCAGCTAGAATATGAGGCCTGCTTAACAAAATCAACACAGGTTCCTGAATCAGATGGATGATGGGGAACAGCCATAAGAAGTTAGGCAGGAAAGAGAAGACTAATTGAGGGTACATGACAAAATAGTTGACGCTCCAAACACTGCATATGAAGGGAAGAGAGGCCAGATATGTACATGTTCAACAAGCAAATAATAATTCAAACCCACATATATAAAAAAATATTTCTTGCAAAAAATATAATGACATGATGTTTCAGCTAGTGGGTATTCCTGCTGCAAATCAAAGCCTTCTGTATTCCCTTTGGGATTACCTGTCTAACATCTAATCCTAAACATTTCCTGCCAGTCAGCAGTACCCACTCAGATAGTGAGAGATACCAGCAGCCTTTCTATTGCCTCATTCTTAAATATGGGTGGATTAAAAAAAATCTATGAAATAGTTGAAGCAAAAATAAACATCAAGATAATCAAAAAACCAGCCCTAGTGCAGACAGACATACTTAAAAAGCAGAAATAAACTTAAAAAAAAACCCCTCATGATCTCAGAAAAGTTTGAGATACTATTTTTGGAGAAAAAAGCAAATATTAAAAATAATCCATATAAAATATTGTATAACTAAGCTACATAAATCACTATATAAATATGGTAAGAGCAGAAATACAAAATACTAAAAAAAATTCAGGAAAAATATGTAGTCGTAGCATACTGCTTGACACTACATTGAATATTATTTATTTATTTGTAATAATGCATATTCTGATTTATTGAGTTTTCAACATTTAAAACCAACTAAGGGGGCTTCCCTGGTGGCGCAGTGGTTGGGAGTCCACCTGCCGATGCAGGGGACACGGGCTCGTGCCCTGGTCCAGGAGGATCCCACATGCCGCGGGGCGGCTGGGCCCGTGAGCCATGGCCGCTGAGCCTGCGCGTCCGGAGCCTGTACTCCGCAATGGGAGAGCCCACAACAGTGAGAGGCCCGCGTACCGCAAAAAAAAAAAAAAAAAAAAAAAAACCAACTAAGGAACAAAGAAGATCTAGTTATGTTATGCAGCAGAATGTAAATTTTATCCCTATTGTGAACGTCTTTCTTTTAAAAGTCTCTCTAACAATGGAACATCGCGACAGGGCTGTATCAGCATATTATTTTAGAGACTTGAAAATAGCCATCAGACAAATGAAAACATGTAACCAGTTAATGGTGGTTCTTTAGGTGAGAGTAACAGAGGGCGAGCTGTAGAGAAGAAAACCACTGGCTTTTAAGCCCATAGGATTTAAAATTATGTGCATGTATGTATTACTCTAATAAGAATAATAAATCAATTTTAAAATAGCATTTAACAAATAGATTAAAATGTGGATCATTTCTTAATAAACTTTGGAGAGAGATTTAAGAAGCCTTAATATCTTTTCCTTTTAGAGATTGAAATTGTTTAATTCCATCTTTCTAATACTTCAAATTTAGTAAGGCTCATTATGTTATGAATTTTGAGAGCACATATATTCTCTAATTATTTTTGTATCCCCAGCCTCTAGTAAGTACTTTCTATGGAACAGGTATTGAAATGTTGGTACTTTCCATAGACAAGGAACTCAAATATTGGTAATGCATCAAAAAGACATGATTGAGATCACATTAGTATTCATTAAAATTTATTTACAAAATTAATACTAAAATAATTGAGGAATAGGTAACTAAGGTGTGTACAATGTTCTCTATGAGGTTGTTTCCTTGTAAACAGGCATATGCACAATATACACGTTTGTTTACACCCAAATATGTATTCTATATGGATATGGATTTTAAATCTTATATGTTATTTTTCCATATATTGAAGTCAGTCATTGATTTTTTTTTTTCCCTGCGGTACGCGGGCCTCTCACTGCCGTGGCCTTTCCCATTGTGGAGCACAGGCTCCGGACGCGCAGGCTCAAGGGCCATGGCCCACGGTCCCAGCCACTCTGCGGCATGTGGGATCTTCCCGGATGGGGCCACGAGCCCGTGTCCCCTGCATCGGCAGGTGGACTCTCAACCACTGCGCCACCAGGGAAGCCCCAGTCATTGATTTTTTTAAAGTTCAAAGAAGATAACTGAGCTTTCTATAGGAAGTATTTGGAATCTTATCAGCTCTCATTCATGCAAAGTAAATATATTGTCTTAAGTTTACCAAAATTAATTATTAGCATTGATCTCTTATTCAAAGTACAGACAGATGAATGTATCAATAATGATTGCAAACAAGAATTTTTAAGCCTAGATTCTCTCAGAAGATTTATTTTTGCATGCTTAATAATGCATGCAATCTGATATTTTTTGCATGCTTAAATAAGAATAAATGTATGCTTATTCCCTTTATTTTGAATTATCTGTTTTGGGGAATGCTTTGTATTATTCACAATTAATACTGATCACTTATCTATTTACTTATGAATCCTAAAGAGAAACGGTCATAGTCTTCCTGGACTATTGTCCTTATATTATCTCAGAGGTCAGTGTCTGCCAAATTTTAAGCTATCCTTTATTATAATAAACAGATTTGCAAATGTGAGATTAATTATAGATACTTCTGTCTTTTAATATAAACACTGTATTTGTTCAGGATTCCACCAACAGGAAATATTTTAACATGGTGAGATTAGGAAGGATAGTAGAAAGAACATACTGTGAGGATTTAAAGGAAAAATCATTTTCTCACTAAGCCAACAAACCTAGAATTGTTTGATAGAATGTGGATGCAAATAAGGTCACTTGCTATTAACTTTTGTTTCTCCTGAGGCCTTCTTATTTGACTTGTAATTCTGTATTCCTGCAAGGCAGTGACTTTCAGGAGGGAATTTCTGTCTCTTGTTTCATGGAAAGATTGAGGTAGCAAAATATTTTGTAATAAGGGAGAAGTCGACCTTTGCCCTGAACACAAAACAAACCTTCAGCATACTTTCCAAAGCTCAGCAAAACTTGGATACATTGTTTAAAAGTGTATGTACAGGTGAAACCTGTAACTTTTAATTCTTCCTGGGTCTGGAGACAATCAGTGTGAAAAATGAATAGAAAACCTGTTCTGGAAGAAATTTTTAGTCTCTCTAGATGTAGGAATGGATACCTGAACAGAGACTGAACTCATGTTTACATTAATTAAGATTCTTCTAATTTATTGTGTATTTAATAAGAGACCCAAATAGCTCAGAACATAATGCCAACTTTTTCTTTCAACCCTAAAATGTGTTGAAGAGATGTGAAAAATGGTTACATGCTCTTAAATTTTCCACTAAACAGACTTAAATAAAATTCAAATATTCACATCTACTCTTACTTAGCTACTATTAGGAAAAAGAAGTCCAAAGGAATACAATGTTATTTTATTATAATATATATGTAATATGTAATAGTCTCAAATGTAGGTGTCATGTAAGGAAACATGACATATGAGAATACTTGCAAATGGGCAGAAAATAATATGCAAAGAAAAGCTTAATCTGAAAAATATATTTAATGCACAATTTCTCATTTCTTGGTATTTTTTTATTCATGTATATTATAATGGCTTAATTTAGTAAAAATGGGTTAGTTTCTATAGTTAGGACTTTATATAGAAAGAAAAAAAAAGACATTCACTAGTTAAGAGTGGAATGGTATAAAAAATAGTAGGATTATTTTAAGGTAAATAAATACAGCCTAGCAAGAAATTAAAAATGTAAATAGATGGAAAATTAATACAATTTCCATCAATTCATAGAATTTCAAATTTAAGGTGAATTGCTAATCATCAAGTTCAATTTCTTCTGTCACATTTTTAGAGTTTCATGCAGAAAATCATATAATATACTCTCTTTGGGTCTGGTTAAACTCAGTATAACACTTTTAGATGCATCATGTGTCTTTTTGCAGGGTTAGTAGTTTGTCCATTTGTACTGCTGAGTAGTATTCTATTTTATGATTGATCTACACTGTGTCCATTTACATGTTAATGTACGAGTTTGTATGAAATTTATTATTTCTTCCTAATAGTATTTTACAGAATTCATGTAGGTCTGAGGGCTTTCTTTGCATGCATTTTTCATTAGAAAATTCTACTGATAAATAATACAGCCATTCAGATTTTCTATTTCATTTAGAGTCAGTTCTGGTAATTTTTGTCTTGCAAGTAGTTTGTAAATTTCATGTAGATTGTTGAATTTATTGGCATTAATTGTTCATAATTTTCCCTCCTTCTGGTAATGTCTGTAGGATCTGTGAATCTCTTCTTATATTCCTATTATTAGTAATTCATGGATTTTTTTTGTTGTTGTTGATGATTCTAACTGAGGTATGTAAATGTTTTTAATATTTTCAGAGAACTACATTTTGGTTTTATTGATCTTTTCACTATTTTTTCTCTTTGTTTTCTATTTTATTAACATGTCTTATTTTTATTTTTTGTTCTTTCTACTTGTTTGGATTTAATTTGCTCATATTCTTCTGGTTCCATGTGTTCTTAAATCATTGATTTTAGTCCTCTCTCAATATCTGATAGAAGCATTTAAAACAAAACATAACTCTAATTGCTGTTGTAACTGCCTCCCGCAGATTTTGATATGTTGTGTTTTTATTTTCACTCAGTTCAAGGTATGTTCTTATTTGCCTTGTGATTTCTTCCTGGACCTATGATTTATGTACAAATTTAATGTTTAATTTCAAAATATTTGCAAATTTTCAAAATATCTTTCTGTAGCTGATTTTGTTGTTGTTATTCATTTTCCTTCTATCCATCAAGACCCTGAGCTCAAGGGACTTGCAGTTTCAAAGAGCAACTGTGTCTCTGTTTCTGCTTTGCAAATAAGATCATCTCTACCATTTTTTTTAGATTCCACATATATGTGTTAGTATACAATATTTGTTTTTCTCTTTCTGACTTACTTCACTCTGTATGACAGTTTCTAGGTCCATCCATGTCTCTACAAATGATCCAATTTCATTCCTTTTAATGGCTGAGTAATATTCCATCATGTATATATACTACATCTTCTTTATCCATTCCTCTGTTGATAGGCATTTAGGTTGCTTCCATGTCTTGGCTATAGTAAGTAATGCTGCAGTGAACATTAGGGTGCATGTATCTTTTTGAATTATGGTTTTCTCTGGGCATATGCCCAGTAGTGGGGTTGCTGGATCATACTGGAGTTCTGTTTTTAGTTTCTTAAGGAACCTCCATACTGTTTCTTAAGGAACAACTAGTGGTTGTATCAATTTACATTCCCACCAACAGTGCAAGAGGGTTCTCTTTTCTCCACACCCTCTCCAGTACTTATTGTTTGTAGATTTTTTGATGATGGCCATTCTGACTGGTGTGAGGTGATAACCTCATTGTAGTTTTGATTTGCATTTCTCTAATGATTAGTGATGTTGAGCCTCTTTTCATGTACCTTTTGGCCATCTATATGTCTTCTTTGGAGAAATGTCTATTTAGGTCTTCTGTCCATTTTTGGATTGGGTCGTTTGTTTTTTTGCTATTGAGCTGCATGAACTTTTTGTATATTTTGGAGATTGATCCTTTGTCAGTTGCTTCATTTGCAAATATTTTCTCCCACTCTGAGGGTTGTCATTTCATCTTGTTTATGGTTGTAGCTGATTTCTAATTTAATTTTGTTGCAGTCTGCATTCTGAGCAATTCTCTCTATATGATCTCAATATTTGGGAATTATCAAGACTTTTCAATTCTGTTGAAAGATACATTTGCACTTGGAAAGAATGTGTCTTACACTGTAGTTAGGTTGTTGTAACAAATTACCACAAACTGGATGGCTTAAAGCAACAGAAATTTATTCTCTCACCATTCGGGAAGGCCAGAAGTCTGAAATCAAGTGTTGGTAGGGTTTGTTTTTTCTGGATGCTCTGAGGAAGAAGCCATTCCATGCCTCTCTCTTAGTTTTTGGTAGTTGCCAACAATCTTTGATATTCCTTGGCTTGTGGAAGCATCTTTCCACTCTGTACCTCTATCTCTACATCATCTTCTCTGCGTCTTCTCCTTTTCAGTCATTATAAAGACAGTGTCATTGGATTTAGGGACACCCTAATCCAGGATGATCTCATTTAAGATCCTTATCTTAATTACATCTGCAAAGACTCTTATTCCAAATAAGTTTACATTCTGAGGTTCCAGGTGGACATGAATTGGGGGACCATTATGCCACTCACTATTACTGTGGGTGGGTGTTTCATAAAAGTCAATTAGGTTCAGTTGGTTGATGGCATCGTTTATGGTTTTCTCTTTCTTTATTTTTGTCTACTTGTTCTATCAGTATTACCTGCTGAGAGGTCTGTTAACATCTTCAACTACAATTGTAGATTTGTCTATTACTCCTGTCAGTACTTTCAGTTTCGCTTCATGTATTTTGAACATTTAGGATTGCAATGTGTTCTGTCTGAATTAATCCTGTATCATTAAGGAATGTCCCTCTTTATTCCTGGTATTATTTCTTGTCCAGAAGTCTCTTTCTGATGTTTATCTCACCACTCGTATTTCTTTTGATTAATATGTGCATGTTTTATCTCTTTTTATTACTTTACTTTTAACTTCCCTCTCTTTTTTAAAATTTAAGATGTATCTCTTTTTAGACAGCAAATAATTTTGTCTTGCTCTTATCTGATCTGAAAAGACCTACCTTTTAATTGATATATTTAGATTATTTACTTTTCATGTAATTATTGATATTTCCAGGTTTAAATCTACCATCTTATTCGGTATTGTCTATTTATCTCATATGTTATTTAGTTTATATTTCCTCTTTGCATTAACTTATTATCTTTGTCATTTCTGGCTCTTTTTCTCCCCCCCACCACACCCCAGTGCTTATGCGTCATGTTTTCTTTCTTTCTTTTTTTTTTTTTTGCATATCTGGTGTTTTTGGTATTGCCATTGTGTACTTTACATTGTCAAATGTGTAGTTTGTTTTTTTCTTTAAAGAGTCTTGGACTTTGTTCTTGCCTTAAGTTAGGTAGTTTGGGTGCAAGTTTGATTCCTTTAACATTTTTTAACCTATTAAGAAATGATCTGTTATAACCTTTACACTTGGGCTAAATTAGCCCCACAACTGAGGCATGGCCTTCCTGTGGGTTCAATGGCTTCCATCATGTAGTCACCAAGGTTTCTACATGCCTGCTAGTTAAAGCTTGACCACTCATTGGATTTTAGTGTGTTCTGCTAATTATTTAGCTCACAGCTCTCCTATAATTGTTTTTTCCCTAAAAGTTATTCTTCATTCAGCATCATGGAATTTCCCTTTACATATATACAGACTGATATTCAGAGAAAGATTCAAGATCACTCTGTGCATATGTATAGAGGTCTTTGCCTGTTGATTCCTCTTTTCCAGTATTCAGCCCTATGAATTCTACTTTTTGAGTATTACGGTTTTAGCTGGCCTTTTCAACTTTTCTCTTCATAACTCCTACCAATTATCTTCTCTTCATTACCAGCTGATGGCTTCATTTTCTAGATTATTGAGAAATTTTGAAACAATAAGAAAGGAACTTTGGTAAGCTTTATCACCTCACCTATCTACCCTCAGGCATCTGAGCACATACACACTTGGATGTTATTACCTTGGATGAATGATTTATGCTATTGACAGTGATCCATGCCTGCACATGTATAGTAGGAATCATATACTCTCACCTACTCAAGGATATTGTTCCTGCAGTTCTTCCATTTTTCTCTTGATTCATTAGTTCCTTTTTTCCAGTATACAAATATCCTATAACTTCTACACCTAAACAAAAACAACCCAGTCACCTTCTCATCAGTCCAAAATCCTCTTCATCAATTGCTTCCATTTCACTACTTCCCTATGGAGAGAAATTCCTCCAAAGGTAATTTATATTCTCTTTCTCTACTTCCTCTTCACTCATTTTCCTTTGGATTTAGTCTAATCAGACTTTTATCTTTACCATTCTACTAAAACAGCTTTCGCCAAGTCACCAATAACCTCAAAATTGCCACGTCAAACTAATCCAGGATTGTCTAGTCTAATCCCTGCCCCCATGCTACTCATCCAATTGTCAGAATTTGGAGCAACTGATCAGCCTCTTTTTCTTGATATACTTCCTTCACTTGGCCCTGAAGTCATTATTCTATAGGCTCCTACCCCACCTCACCACCTGTTCCTGTAGTGTCCCCTTTGCTGGTCTCTTCTCTCCTCCTCAGACTCTCTTTTCACCCTTAGAATGCTCTATGGTTTACTTCTTGAACTTCTTCTATAGACTCACTATCTAAATTGTATTATCCTCTTTTATGGATGTAAATTCTGTCTACATGGTGATGAATTCCAAATTTATATCTCAAAGCCTGACTATTCTGTAAGTTCCAGACTTTAAAACTGACTGTCCAAAGAATTCATTTTGATGTATAATGAATGACTTTAAAACCAAAGTCCTGATGTTGCTTCTCTCATTCTATCATCTCATAATTGGTAATTGAACATTTCTAGTTCCTGAGACCAAATACCCAGGGAGTATCCTTGACTATCCTCTTTTCCTCACAATCCACCCATATATCAGCAAATTCTTATAGTTCTAGTTTCAAAATATACCTCAAATCTATCTCTTTTCTTCTGCTTCTGCTGCTGCTTCTTGGCACCACAGTACCATAATTTCTCTCTTCTTCAGTTGAAATAGAGCATAACTTGTTTCCATGCCTCTTTTGCTTTATCCCTCCTTCACCACTATTTCTCACACTGTAAACAGAGATACACCTTAAAAATGGAATCGTTCTTCTGTTATATTAGTCCAATATCTTCCCTCTTAATTCACAGTAAAATCCCAATTTGGTGTACTTGTTACCTCTTGTTCTTCTCTGTCATCACTTCCCTTTGATTGCTCCTCTCTACCCACACTTACCTCCTTGATATTTTTCAAACATATTCTGCCATCAGAGCACCTGATATTCTCTTTGCTGGCATTATTAAGTACACAGTAAATATTAACTAATTAAAGTGAGAAACTGAGATAGATGGATTATGTAACTTGGCTAATAAAATACACCAAGTTTAGGGCAGAATAAGGACTAAAACCTAATCTCTTTTTCCACAATGTTTTTTTCTCTAGAGATGTAGAATTTAAAATTCAGACAATGAATGCACCTTCACAGTAGAAACATGTTATATATTCAGATAGACATGGAGTTTATTTATACTTTCTAATTTTTTCTACCTTGCAACCTATTTCTTTTTAAACACTGTCTGTATACTTTTAGTATTAAAAAGTGTTTCTTGTGTTACCATGAATGTTGTTGAAGATCTTTCAATAGATTTCTTCTGGTTGTAGGGAGAAATTTAAATTGTGCTAGTTTCATATTAAAACAATCAGCAACAACAGAACAATCTAGCTATCTAGAGTTTTACTCAGATAAATACTCAAAAAGGAAATATGTGTAGATTACTTACAATGTTGAATTAAAAAATAAACACCTCCAAAATGACTACTATAATTTTGTCATGTGAGCTATAAAATGTTTTATTCTTTAACTTCTATAAAAAGTTAGCAGTAAAGCTCTGTCCATTTGGATGGTGCCATAGTTATTTCATTGAGCAATTTTCCCTAATTCCATATTGCCAGCTGAAAAAACCAAATTATATTTCAGTAAGAAAGAAATGGCTACACTCTTCCTCAATTCTGCCATAATTCAATTTCCTCTGCTGGCTGCTCCAGTCCACCCCTGACTGATGGTAGGAAGCAACATATGGCAACCTTGAGAGAATTTATAAAAGAAATATGCTAATGGCAACAAACAAACAATCAGGAAGAATTAATAAAACTGGAGAGTGCTTGGTTAGTAGAGCTTCTCACAGTGAACAAAGCCACATGTCTGCATGTATCTTGGTTGAGCTTTTCTCTTGTCAGGCAGAGCATATTAATTTCCAGGGCTGCACTGAATTTAATATAGTTGCAAATATAAGTGCATTGTTACTAAGGCCTTCCGTATTGCTTGGGCTCTGAACCTCCAAAAACCAAGTAGGCAAGCTTTGATGATCTTAGCAGAATGCAAAATCTAATTATTTCTGACTTACAATTTAAAACGAAAAAATAAACAAACAATCCCCCCGAAACAAAACAGAAACCAAACAACAAAAGATGCAAACTTTCCCAAAACGTGGCTAGATTTGTGCCTTTTATGTCTTATTAACAATACTGAAAGGAATTTTAGGCTTCAAGGATAGTTTGATGTACAGTAAAAAAGAAGTGTATGCTTTGAAAATTAATTTGCTTTTTCTAAACTAGTTGCTGAGTCCCTCTTTTAGTGACAAGTAACTATTTTTCCATTCCTGTTATCATAATACTTAATAAAAAGATGAAAGTTTTTCTAATCAAAGAATACAAGAAAACAAAGGAAAATATCAATATTTTAGTAGACTAGATTTTCCTTCTTTGGTTATGTGCCTTTGATTTCACTTTTGTCTAATTCTTCTAGACTTTAAAGGTGAAGAAAACTGCTTGTATTTTGGTCCCAAATTAGAATTTTCATCTTAAACATGCCATATAGATCCATTTCCTTTTTAAATTGTGGTGCTTAGCCCATGTAGTTCTTTGGAATGCAGAATTGTTTGTTCAACTTTCTAGGTTTTTAATGTAGTTTTGAGTCTATTTAAAATGATCAGTTTTCAATTTTATTCTTCAATGACTATATTCATGCTCTTTTTCTGTCTCTAAGATATGAATTTACCTCCTCCATTAATGATGAGGGGACGGATTATCAGTGGGTCTCAAACTTAGATTCAGACACTACTCACCAGGAGGAATTTAAAACAAAAACAACAATGAAAAACAAACAAACAAAAACTAAAACTGAGCTCTAGATAAGTAGTAATAGACTTTAGATGAGTTAAAATTGGAGTCTTTTGAGACTGAAGTCCAGATAACAGCTTTTATTAATAGTTTTAAGTCTCCAGGTGATTCAAGGGTTAAAACAGCCAGTGTTGAAACCACTGCATTGGAGATTGTAGCCAAAGCTCTACATCCCTTTCTGTATCTATGATGAGGAATCTTCAGAGTTTGGGTCTTTTCAAGCTTCACACAGTACAACACAAGAAGCCCAAAACTTCTAGGACCCTACCCAATTTGGACTTCCTCAAGTTAGTTGTCCCCCATCCTCATTAAGGAAAACTAAAGGAACTCACCAACATTTATAGGAATTCCTGGACAGTGTTCCACAGTTTTGGCCTTAGCAGATCTGGTGCCTTGAGCTGAGCCATTTGAACCTTGGAAGATACTTAATCCTGCATGGCATTCCATCTCAGTTTTCTCCCTTATAAATTGTACCTCAAACTCCTCCATTCATCAAAATTCTCCTATACTCTCATCTTTATGTTTCCCTGTATTTCATCAGCAACAGGATAAACTGTCAAGTCAAATATTTTCAAGTAAGAAAGACCTGTTTGTGGTTTTTATTTTCCTGAAATGTACATTCAAGCTTTATGGAAGAGATAGCAGAGCCTACTCCTTGGGTTTGCTTCAAGGATCATGCAAAGTAATGTATGTGAAGTGCTTAATAGAGGGTTTGATGCCTAAAAGCTACTTCCTTTTCTAATCTGCTGCATCCTCATACATCCTCAAGAATACAGGCCCTTTGGAAACTAACTTCCACCATTCTGAACTTTTTTTCCCAGTAGGCTCTTCATGGTCCCAGCTGCCACCAAACTCAAATTCTTCTCTGAAATTGCAATATCCCTGTGGTCTTCCTAAAAGGAAATACTCAAGCTCCCACATTTTCTCTATTATTTTCATATTACAGCCCCTTGAATGAATACTTAAGCATATTAGAAAGTTTACGATTCTAAAAAATAATGCCATTGAAATGACTAAACGTGTACTGACCACTTACTCTTTGCCAGGCACTGTTCTATGCAAAGAGGAAATGTGACTTGCAGTCTAGTAACTGGCCCAGGGACTAAAGTGCTGTAAATGATCAGTACTCAGATGCAGCTTGTGGTTACTGATTATATTCTGCTTAAAACCTAAGTATGCTTTTTTTTCCATGCCTATATTTGAGTAGATTTCCTAACCAGCTAGAAAAGCCCTTTAGATGCTGTGGATTTAATGTACTAATAGGATTTGATGCTGTGGATTTATGTACTTCTAACTTTTAATTAAAAAAAAACACACAGATTGATTCTTAGGTGAATAAGACCACAATGGGTGGAAATGGCATCATCTACTTTGTGATATATCCCATCCAGAAAGGTGGGCCAAGGGCAGCTGAGGATGATCAGGGCAGATCTCCCAATGGAGTAATTCTGCAATGAGTAGAAAAGCCAACTGTACACTGAGTCAGAAAACTTACAATTAGATTTGGTATTTCCATTACCTGGCTACGATGACTCAAATCAGTTAACTCTCAGGGCCAGATATGTCTCATCTGTAAGCATTCATGTAATGTGTACTTTGTGTCCTAAGTTCCATTAGACACTATAAAGTATAGGTATAAAGCTTAAGAGCTTTATGGTTTTGCTGGAAGGAGAATATCTTCAGACATGTCATGGAGAACAAAATAAAATGTTATATTTGCATTCTATGTATTTGGTTACAAACTAAGTAATATTATTAAAACACCATAAAAAGAGCAAAATTATTGCTAGCCACTGTAGTCAGTGATGACCCATGTACTACTACAAAAGGTTATTGGGAGAATTAAGTTGAGAAAAGGGTTGGTATGCATTGTAAAGTGTAGGTGTTCAAAATAAAGTATAAAATCTTTACAAAGGTCTTCATATGATTAAGTGCTATTATTCTTTGAAACCAGAAATCCATTGCTGAGATTTTTATGTTAGATCCATAGTTATTTCATTTGAATTGAAAACATATGAGTAAATTCACCAGTGGGCTAGTGTGATTTTATTATCTGAAATAATTGCCTAGAAAGCAGGTAGCTTTTATGGAGCTTTATGGCCTCTTCCAGTGTTATGTGATGTGCTTTCATCATTCACTTCCTGTTAGCACCAATCCATCTAGATTCTGTTTCTTTGGTGTAAAATTTTTAATCTTTCCCCTTAAACAGCAAAGGTCACTTGACAACAAACTTTTGGACAATACCCAAATACCATTCCAGGCAAGCTACCAACATCATGGGAAAGGCACTGAAGGTGTGTAGGTCCTTCATAATGGGCAAAGTCAGATCTGTGATGGAATTGATAGTAGTTTTCATTTACATAGAATCTTTAACACTGTAAATTCACAGACTTTGCAAACTACCTGTCATGAAAGTGAAGAACAAACTAGAACATAGCAACCATACATTGGTACATAGGGATTTGATAGACTGAAGTGTTATATTTAATTGAAAATGTAAGGGGATGTTAAATAGGAAGAGTGCAATTATGTGAAATGGAACAGTGCCAGGCCTTTTACTCTGTCCTGGGGGTATTATGGACTCCCAAGAAGTGACCAGATTGTCGGTACTAAGGCTTACCTGTGAAGGACACCACAGGAGCAACTGGTCACTGGGGACAGTTATAAAGTGAGAGTGGGGATTTTATTTCTTACAGTGAAATAGCCCTTGTCTAGATGACAGTACAATCATAGGGTGAGGTGACCTAGAGAAAAGTTCCTTGCATAAGCACTTTTTCTGTTTTAATCTCTTGTTAAAAATCTCAGAGCTAGGGCTTCCCTGGTGGTGCAGTGCTTGAGAGTCCGCCTGCCAATGCAGGGGACACGGGTTCGTTCCCCGGTCTGGGAGGATCCCACATGCCGCGGAGCGGCTGGATCTGTGCGCCATGGCCGCTGAGCCTGCGCATCCAGAGCCTGTGCTCCGCAACGGGAGAGGCCACAGCAGTGAGAAGCCCGCGTACCGCAAAAAAAAAAAAAAAAAATCAGAGCTGAAATTAGAATTTGGCTTAAATTTTACAAAGTGAATTATTATCCAAATAATGATGCTGTGTAGGATTAAGGGTAGAATACTATGTAGGATTAAGGATAGAATTCTGAAGAACTAACCACTTCAAATGAACCACACGTATTTCAGCTAGCTGCATGTATTTTAAAGGCTAATTACTCAGGGGAGAGAATAGGCAAGTCCATATTATGTTTTGGAGCTGAAGAAAATACATATAAAAGAGCAAAGGAAAAGGGCAAGGGTATGAAGAAATCCCTTCATGTAGACCATGATCCCAAAGGCAGTTTTATTGTTATTAATATTTCATAGCATTTTTCCATTTTAACATTTATTTTTACATATTACTGTTTCCTTTTACTGCTCTTTGACATGACAACATGACATGAGTTCACATGTACTAGGTGAAAAATGATTGTACTGATATAGCTTTATATTTTATTTCCATTTCCTTCATAATGAGACAATGGAAGCAAGAAGTTAGCTGGCAAGTGACAGTTGTATGTCAAGAACCCTAGGCTAGCCTCTGGTACATTTCCACTATGCACATTTCTTTGAGTTGTATTGAGAGGCATTTTCTATTTACAAAGTTCTTTACATTCTCAGATGTGCTTTCAAGACATAGCCCCTCATCTTTTCCCAGTTTTGCATCTGTTTGCTAGAGCACTAATCTGAGTCTTTCATGAATTATCTTCTTATTTCTTACTTATTCCTACTGCTTGTTGCAGTCCTAACCACCATTTTGACTGTGTTTGGAGATAGGGTCTTTAGGAGATTCATAAGGTTAAATGAAGTCATCAGGCGGGGTCCTAATCTAATAGGACTTGAGCATGCTCAGAGGAAAAGCCATGTGAGGTTAAAGAGGCCATCTGTAAGCCAGGAAGAGAGAACTGACCAGAATCTAATCCCTCCCAGAACCTTGATCTTGGATTTTCCAGCCTCCAGAACTATGAGAAAATAAAATTTTTGTTGTTTAAAAGACACACAGTCTATAGTATTTTTTTATAGCAGTCCAAGCAGACTAGGACATCTGTTTCACACATATTCCTCCCCACCTCCATCCTTAACTGTGGCTATTTCCAAAACCAGAGATCCCATAATTCTGTAAAATTGCTAATTAAAAGCAAATATGACAATCAAGATGTGAACTCAGTCAGAGACAGAAATTTTACCACAGTGCTTACTGCCGGGCTGAACTTCTATGACCTAACAAATTTCTTAAATCATAGGATTTCAGTGCCAGGAAGGAAATATTGTTGGGTGTGTTCTAGAAATTGAAATAAATCTAAAGTGTGTATAGCCCCTACTGTGACAGAAATTGCATGTGGTAGATTGCAATTGGCATCCCACCTGTTGCCGGACTTGCTGAGGGAGGCGTATGCCCCACCTCCTTGTCTCCTCTTAATATCAAAATTAGTCATTGACTTGGTTCAGTCAGAGAAATATGAGCAGAAGTGACAGCATGCAGTTTTTAGCAGAATCTTTAATAGCCCCTGTTGGTTTTGCCAGTTTTCTTGTTCATTTGCCTTTGTCAAGATAATAGCATGTCCTGAGTAGGGCTGTTTCTCAGCCTAGATCCTGAGAAACAGGATAGCCACTGAGCTGTTTTGGAAGAAGCTGAGACTTAGGACTTTGTTACCACAGCTGAACTTAACAAAAGACACCTGATGCTGAGTATTATGAAATCTGGAAAGCTAAGTCAGATCATGAAGGATCTTATACACTAAATGTTTAGACTTGATCTTATTGGCAAGAGGAAAAGCACAGAAAGGTTTTAAGGATGGGAGTGTAAGCTTTACTTGTTCATTTTTGTTTAGTTATATTGAGGTAATAAGGGCAAATGATTCAAAAATTAAATAGTAATAAACATTTTATAATGAAAAAGACTGGTACCCTATTAGACTCTTTCCCAAACACAGGTCTTATTTCCCAGTGGAAAAGAATTTTAATAATTCATCTTGCATGTTAGATCATATTTCCTCCATATTTCTTAAACATTTGTTCATAATGCTTTTTTGATTTATATATTTTAAACATTATTGTTATTTTTTACTTAGATAATTGCGGTAGTTATTTGTTTTTAAATGGCTGTAAAATCTTTGACACTCCTTCTGTTGAGAGATGGGGTTTATGCTTCTTCCTCTAAAATCTGGGCAAACTTAAATGGCTTTCTTGTAACCAATGCATTGTAGCAGAATGTGCATGACTTCTGAGGCTAGTTTTGGCCACATGCAGATGTGTTTGTCAGATTTATTTGCTGTGGGGAGCCTAAACGAAAGACAAACTCAGTCTCTGCCCTCTGGATCCACCCCAGCCTTCATGTTGAGATGATGCTTCCCATGGGCTGCTTCCAGTCAGTGACTGAATGTAGTAGGGACCCTAAGGCAGGCTGGTTCCTACCAGATGTGGGACTCCTTTGACCTGCATCTTTGGCTTAAAGACTTCCCATCAGCTTGTCTAATACCTTCCTGGATTGTCCTGCAGTCAGAGACTCTGCCTATCCAAACTTCTCCCTTCTCTCCCTCCCTCATAAGAGTTAGACCTGCATTGCCATCTGAAAATGCTCATTGCCTCCTCTGGCTTTCTCCTCTTTTTCCTTCACTGGTGTATGACCCAATAAGTCTCTTGCATAACTAATTCCCATCTTGATGCTGTTCTTCAAAGGACCCAAACTAACACTCTAGGTCAGAAAAGGCAGTGTAGCTTTCTCCTTGTGTACAGGGCCCCCCTATGTTGAAGGTCTGATCCACCACGTAAGAAGTCTGACCACCCTCACACTGTTATTCTGGAAGGAAGCCCAGAGAATGAGGAACCATGTGAAGGGACGTCTGGGATCAGTCACCAGACATGGGAGAGGAGATGCAGCTCCATGATTCCAAACCCCAGACATCGTCACCCCTAGCTGTTCGGTTTTCCTATCTGAGGCTCTAGTCATTTTATATTAAAGGGAAGCCATTTCTTCTGTGCCATGCTGGAATTTCTGACACACAGAATCATAAGCATAATATGTTTTTTAACTACTAAGTTGTGGTTGGTTATTTGTGGATTGTGAGTTTGATCCATAGGAACCTTTTGTGGCCTACTGTGAGGATGTGTCCTTCCTGGGAAATTTTGCAGTTGTATCTTTCAGGTACTCCAGGGGCAAACAGGAGGCTATGTTAGTTTTCAGCACTAAGTTTCTCAGAAAGTATAGATATGTTAACAAGTTCATGGCTACATGTATTTTTTCAACCAGAGACCTCTGCACCAGAGACCTTTACAACCAGAGAGCTCTAGTGAAACAGTTCCAATGTTAGCTGATACGCTCATCACAGAATTTCTTTTTTTTAACTGGGTGTGTTTTCAGGCTGTCTGTTGGTGGACATGGAAGTAGTTACTACACTTGGTAATGCAAAGTACTTTTGGTTTAAAATCGTTTTCTCGTAGAAATAATTATTCTGTTGTATTTTAGCAGTAAGTATTACTGTTGGGAAGTCTGATAATGATGAGGTTGGGCCTTTTTCTGAAATCCTGCCCTAGCTTGGGGTCTTCTCCTTCACTGTCCTACACCATCCCCCCTTCCTTGTACAGATTTTTTTGGGAGCCTGCCCTTCATAAATCACTTACACGCACCTCCAGTTCTCAGAGTTTGCTTCCTGGAATCACACCTAATGTAGGTGGTAACTCAAATGTTTTATTCTCTAAGAGAAAGGCATTTCAAAGAGGGATGCAGAAGCAATTGAGGTACAGAGAGGTCACTGTGTAGAGCCTTGATCCCTGAAGTATGTCCAGTTGGGGGAGGCTAAGAGCATAAGAAGTTTTGTTTGGGAGGGCCCAAGAAGTGCATTTTAAATAGAAAACATTGCAGAGTCTCTGTACCCTTCTTTCAGACATCTGCGTTTTTGGTGAAATTTTAGCTACTGCATCGCAGAAATACCAACTACTGTCTCAACTTCTAGATAGCCTTTGAATTTAGTCAGGTTATCGTCAATAAGGTAAATGTATTACAAAGTCTAATCAAATTATTCTGTGTCTTGGTTTTTATTTATCAAATAAAAGCTCCCAAGCTTCAGATACAAGAAATTTATCGAGATGCTTTCATATGCACTTAAACACCTACTATTTCATTTTCCTCAGGACACTAATCTTTGCATTTATCATCTTTGCTTTTTCATATGTTCAGACCCTGGCGCCTTATCACAACTTCATAAGAACACAGTAAAAACAATGTTTGCTTGTGTGTGTTTTGGAGCAAATCGATACAACCTTCCAAGGGAGGAAAACATTCAAAGGTTCCACTTTAAACCGTGTTTTCAATAATATCCTTCATTTGCTGTTATCTTCCCTTTATTCTCAGTATTGAGAGTTGCATATGGAGATATTATTCCTTCTGTTTATCAAGGTTCCTGCTGTGCTTGAAAGCTAGTTCCTGACAGCTCACAGTCACTTCTGTGAGAAGAATTTAGGGCTCTCAAACTCTAAAATGCTTACCCAAGAGGTAAAATGCTTATATGTTTCATTTCCACCATCTTCCAACATTTCTATGCTGATAAAATATAGAAAGAGGGCAAATGAGGGATAAGTTTCATGATAACCTTTTGGTGCTAGTGCAGACCTCCCGCTGGGATACATTACCCACCTAACAGGTGGTCTATTCTCCTAAATACTACTGAGCTGGTGAACTTAAGCAAGAACATATGACCCACTTCTCAAACCTGGGGCTCAGAGCAGCAGGGTTCTTATAACCGTCTGAGAACTCATGTTGAAAATCTTTTCTGTAATGTCTTTATTAACCTGTGCATCTGCTCTGCCAACTTAGAAATTTCTGTGGATGATGAAGGCTGAGATAACAGAAGGAGCCTTCTGCTCCTCATGTTTTCTGGGAACTCTCTCACCTGTGTCTGAAGGACTTCTAATGGGTTCTGACTATAGATTTAAGAAAACCATATTCACATCAATAATTTGCGTTTGTAGTCTTTCCTTAGGTTAGAACCATTTTTAGTTTTAGTTGCCTTTGAGATTTGATAACAAATACATGCTAAGGCTTCTCGTTACAGGAGAAACATATAGTTACTGTCAAATTTCCAAAGTGTTAGGAAAAGTGAGAATCTCTCCTCTGTAATAATTACATATAACAGTAATTAATGGTCTGGGACGTGTATGATTAAGGAGATTTCACACTTAGATTGTTCTGTAAGTCAATACACCTGAGTATTTCCAGTTTCTAAACATATTTACCTTCTTAATTCATATCGACCCCATTTCTTTAAACTGTACCTCCAAGTATTTGAAGTTCTCAAAAGTTTATCTGTTTTATCCCCTTTCCAATTCACAAACAGAAGCCGTGTCAAGGTAATTAACTGTGATAACCTATTTAGCATGAAGTTATTATAAGGGAACAAAGAGCACAAAAACTTTCCAGAAACACCCCCAAATTCTTAAGTTTCTAAATTAGAGCACATGTTGCCATCTTCAAACCTTCATTTTTTATTGTTTGAGTGAAGAAATATTTTCAGTAAATTACAATAAAGAAAAAAATCCAGAGATAGGCCTAATCATCAGGTTTTAATTGCATTGATTATAAGTAAATACTTTTCAGTCAAAGATCTTCTATAATTTCAACTGTGCTAACACTTTCTGAAGTTGTACAGGATTTGATGATGTTGGGTCTACCAGAAAAAAAATCCACTAATTTTTGAGAAAGCCCTCAGCTTTTGGTTACATGACAATTCGTTGTCAATGTCTACTTCATAAGTTTGCTTCTTAATTTTTGATGTTCTATTGGTGAGGCCCTCCAGGGATATATTAATTTGGGTTGGAATATCCCAGATATTAGAAGAAATAAAATAAGGTTTCATCTTCAAGCACATTTTAGACATAGGTCAGTATTTAGAAATGCTCATAAAATAATGATAAAGAAGGCAACTGGGAGAAGTGCCAGATAACGACGAGCCGTGTGTTTATACTGTGGTTTAAGTCATCTGCACAGAGATCCTCAGTAACTTTGAATATCAGCACATCCTTCTTGCCTGAACTGGGAACGCTAAACTTTCTATGTAACTACAAGAAAGCTAATCAATTCTATGTGACAACCTAAGCCAAATTAAAATAAAACCATTTTTTTCTTTCTTTCTTTCCTTTTTTTTTTTTTTTTTTTGTCTTCTGTGTTTAAAACATTGCTAGGTTTTTTAGGTGAGAGG
The DNA here is from genome assembly GCF_964341445.2 of Mesoplodon mirus. Classification (NCBI taxonomy): domain Eukaryota; kingdom Metazoa; phylum Chordata; class Mammalia; order Artiodactyla; family Ziphiidae; genus Mesoplodon; species Mesoplodon mirus. The sequence continues at coordinate 159,381,512 of NC_138980.1, forward strand.
AGGGGAAGTTTCCAAGTGGGAGCAAGAGAGACTGATTAGAAAAGTTGGTCTAAATTCTCTTATCCCAGATCTAAAAGAGGCAGGGAAATTGACCTTTTATAATGAAATCGTCCAGGGTTTTTTTCCCCTCTGTTTAAAATACTAGATCTGTTTTTCAGAGGAAAAAATAAGTTTCTGATATCTCTAGAAGTTTACCAAATTTAAAAATAGGTACAACATTTGAAACTTTAGATGAATATTGTTGTTGGCTTTTCTGTTAGATCTATTAGCTGTACCTTTGATATATTAAAACTTATTGTGACAGTAGAAGATGTCTTTCTAAAAAATTTTTAATTTACATTAAAAAAGCTTTAAAAATAGTCCAAATATGAGGCCAAATTAAAATAATAAGTGAAAGTACTAAATGTCTGCTTTAAAATCTAAGTGTTCATATTCACACACATGTAGCTGATTCTCCCAATTTTTATTTGAAGTTATAGCAAGTGAATTGTTTGAGATACAGTGTTTGAAAATCTAACTTTAAATGAGAAATTTGATGTCTCATGTTAGCATGAAACGCTGCCATTCTGCGGAGGAAAGAAGGAAATATACAGAGTTTGCTGCTAGCATGTACCAAAACTGGGACCTAATTTCCTTGCATTTTTGTTCAGTGCTGTTCCAGTTGGAGGCATGAAATGAGCTGGATGCATCATCTGAGGATAGCAGCTCCACAGGCATCCACGAACTTGCTAAAAGGCATTGCATGTGTTTGTTTATTTTTGTGATTGTATTTCTCAGTTTACAGATGCTTATCCAGAACCAGCCTTCTACGCTGGCAAGCAAAAATGAATGTACTTCAAATGTGTGTGTTCTAGTCACATTGACATACTTCAGTGGGAAATTAAAAACTATTTGTTGATGAAAGTGGGGTCAGGGAACCTGGTGATTTTAAAAGGATAAATACCAATCAGATATACTTGAATAAAATCTGACTACTGCTGAATGGATAGCAGAATTAAATAACTGAGTGATAGAAAGTTATTGTGTAATATGCAAGTGATTTGTTATGGGAAAAGGTAGTGCCCGTGTGTTAGAAGTGTGACTATGCAAATTACGGAAAACATATTTTTCCTCTTCTGATCTCTGACAGGTATATGTAGGCATAGTGAGCTTTCTCACATAATGTCCTCATTCCCTTTGGATCATTTACGTTATTGTATAGACATAATCGTAAATAAGACTAAGCAACTATAAGACATAGATAGGCATATATCAGCAGCAAATTTATGTACAGAAATGTTAAGAGGCTGGTTTCCTGGGGTGAAGATTTCCACAGGTTGGAAGGAAAATTCAGAGATAATAGGGCAAACTGGATGGACCAGCTGAAACATCTTGGTAAAAACTTGAATAGTACTTTATTTTATAGCAATACACTGCTTTGTCTCATGTTTCTCATTTGTGATTTATTCTGTGATGTGAATCTTTTTTTCTGAAATTTGTTAATAAGCTCTTGATTTAGCCCTTCCACATGCTGGTCTCAGTTTTTCCTCCCAGTTTTGTCCTTCAACATCAGCTCTGCCATCCCCTTCTCCATAAAAATGGATCTGATTTGTAGTTTCTTGAATGACTTCTAACTTAGGCCATTTCTGTCACTCATAAAATTTCTTCCCTTCTCTACCCTACTATATTTATTTAAGCCTTAGATAGACCGTATCCCATCTTCTTTGTGGAATCTTCTCTGAGAACTCTGGGCAGAAGTGACTTATCTATTCTCTGAATCCTCTACCCTGACCTTTTTTTAGAGTGTGTTTGTGTGTCTGTGTGTGTCTGTGTGTAGTGTAGTGTGTTAATGGCCTGTTAGTGTGTTAGTTTTTTATTGCTGTCATAACAAATTACCATGTATTTAGCAAAAACAGCATATTTATTATTTCGCTATTTGGTATGTCAGAATTTAAGGCACATGGTGGTAGTTTCACAGATGTATACTTACCCCCAAATCATTGAGTTGTATACATGAAAAATGCACATCTTCTTACATGTCAATCATACCTCAATAAAATGGTGTAAAAAATAGTTCAGGCACAGAGTGACTCATCTGGTTTTCTGCTTAGGGTCTCCCATAGCCAATATCAAGGGGTCAGCAGGGCTACATTCCTTTCTGAAGGCTCTGGGCATGAATTTGCTTCCAAGTTCATATAAATTGTTCACAGAATTCAGACCCACAGAGTGGCCGTAGGACTGAGGTTGCCATTTCCTTGCTGGATGCTGGCCTAAGGTCTTTCTCAGCTTCTAGAGGCCCATATGTTCCTTGGTGGTTGGCCTCATTCCTCCATCTTCAAAGGGTGAGTCCTTCTCAAGCTTTGTATCTCTCTGACTTCCTCTTCTGCAGCATCTCTTCTGCCTCCAGTCAGAGAATTTTCTCTGCCTTTAAGGGTTCATATGATTAGATTGGACTTACCTGGATAATTCAGGATAATGTATCTTTTCAGAACCATAATCTTGTTTTCATATCTTGGCTATTGTGAATAACGATGTGATAAACATGGCAGTGCATATATCTCTGCTAAATCATGTTTTCCTTTCCTTTGGGTATATATCCAGAAGTGGAATTGCTGGATCATATGGCAGATTTATTTTTAATTTTTGGGGGAGTCTCTCTATATATTTTTCTTTTTTTTAGTCCAAGTATAATTGATTTACAACGTTGTGCCAATCTCTGCTGTACAACAAAGTGACTCAGTTATACACATAGAGACGTTCTTTTTTCATATTCTTTTCCATTATGGTTTATCACAGGATATTGAATATAGTTCCCTGTGTTATACAGTAGGATCTTGCTGTTTATCCATTCTCTATATGATAGTTTACATCTGCTAATCCCACACTCCCAGTCCTTCCCTCCCTCATCCCACTCCCCCCTTGGCAACCACAAGTCTGTTCTCTATGTCTGTGAGTCTGTTTCTATTTTGTAGAGAGGTTCATTGTGCCATATTTTAGATTCCATATATAAGTGATATCATATGGTATTTGTCTTTCTCTTTCTGACTTATTTCACTTAGTATGGTAATCTCTAGTTGTACCCATGTTGCTCCAAATGGCATTATTTCATTCTTTTTTATGGCTGAGTAGTATTCCATCTTACATATGTACCACATTTTCTTTATCCATTCATCTCTCAATGGACATTTAAGTTATTTCTATGTTTTGGCTATAGTGAATAGTGCTGCTATGAACATAGGGGTGCATGTGTCTTTTTGAATTATAGTTTTGTATGGGTATATGCCCAGGAGAGGGTTTGCTGGATCATATAGTAATGGTAATTCTATTTTTAGTTTTCTGAGGAATCTACACACTGTTTTCCATAGTGGCTGTACCAACTGATATTCCCACTAACAGTGCAAGAGGGTTCTCTTTTCTCCACACCCTCTCCAGAATTAGTTATCTGTAGACTTTTTAATGATGGCCAGTCTTATCAGTGTGAGGTGGTATCTCACTGTAGTTTTGAATTTTTCTAATAATTCGTGATGTTGAACATCTTTTTCTTTTTTTTTTTTTTTTTTTTTTTTTTGCGGTATGTGGGCCTCTCACTGTTGTGGCCTCTCCCATTGTGGAGCACAGGCTCCAGACGCACAGGTCAAGCAGCCATGTCTCATGGGCCCAGCCACTCCGCGGCATGTGAGATCCTCCCAGACAGGGGCACGAACCCGTGTCCCCTGCATCGGCAGGCGGACTCTCAACCACTGCGCCACCAGGGAAGCCCTGAGCATCTTTTTATGTGCCTACTGGCCATCTGTCTGTCTTCTTTGGAGAAGTGTCAATTAAGGTCTTCTGCCCATATTTTAAAATTTTTATTTATTTATTTATTTGTTTGTTTGTTTAAACATCTTTATTGTAGTATAATTGATTTACAATGGTGTGTTATTTCTGCTTTATAACAAAGTGAATCAGCTATACATATACATATATACCCATATCTCTTCCCTCTTGTGTCTCCCTCCCACCCTCCCTATCCCACCCCTCTAGGTGGTCACAAAGCACTGAGTTGATCTCCCTGTGCTGTGCCCATTTTTTGATTGGGTTGTTTGATTTTTTGTTGTTGAGTTGTATGAGCTGTTTGTATATTTTGGACACTAAGCCCTTGTGTGTTGCATCATTTGCAAATATACTCTCATTCAGTAGGTTTTCTCTTTTTTTTTATGGTTTCCTTTGCTGTGTAAAAGCTTGTAAGTTTGATTAGTTCCCATTTGTTTATTTTTGTTTTTATTTCTATTGCTTTGGGAGGCTGACCTAAGAAAACATTTGTGTGATTTATGTCAGAGAATGTTTTGCCTATGCTCTCTTCTAGGAGCTTTATGGTGTCATGTCTGTGTTTAAGTCTTTAAGCCATTCTGAGTTTATTTTTGTGCATGGTGTGAGAGTGTGTTCTACCTTCATTGATTTTACAAGCTGTCCAACTTTCCCAGCACCAGTTGCTGAAGAGACTGTCTTTTTCCCATTTTATATTCTTGCCTCCTTTGTTGAAGATTAATTGATCGTAGGTGTGTGGGTTTATTTCTGAGCTCTCTATTCTCTTCCATTGATCTGTGTGTCTGTTTTTGTACCAATACTACACTGTTTTGATTATTGTAGCTTTGTAGTATCATCTGACATCTGGAAGGGTTATGCCTCCTGCTTTGTTTTGTTTTTTCCTCAGGATTGCTTTGGCAATTCTGGGTCTTTTATGGTTCCATATAAATTTTGGATAATTTGTTCTAGGTCTGTGAAAAATGTCATGGGTATTTTGATAGGGATCACATTAAATCAGTAGATTGTTTTGGGTAGTATTGCCATCTTAACAATATTAATTCTTCCAATACAAGAGCATGGGATATCTACCCATTTCTTTGAATCTTCTTTAATTTCCTTTAGTAATGTTTTATAGTTCTCAGCATATAAATCTTTCACCTCCTTGGTCAGGTTTATTCCTAGGTATTTTATTTTTTTGGTGCTATTTTAAAAGGTATTGGTTTTTTGCATTCCCTTTCTGACATTTTATTCTTAGTGTAAAGAAATGCAACCAATCTTTGAATGTTAATCTTGTATCCTACTATCCATATTGTTTTCTATAGTGGTTGGATCCATCAACAGGTGAGTGGACAAAGGAGTTACACACACACACACACACACACACACACACACAGAATGGAATATTATTCAGCCATGAGAAAGGACATCCTGGCATTTGTCACAACATGGATGGACCTTGAGCACATACATTATACTTAGTGAGATAAGTCAGATAGAGAAACAAAAGTACTGTAGGATACCATTTATATGTGGATTCTAAAGAAGCCAAACTTAAAATCAGAGAGTAAAATGGTGGCTACCAGGAGATGAGGGCTGGGGGGATAAGACAGACACTGTTTAAGGTACAAGTTTGCAATGAATAGTAAATAATCCCTACAGATCTAATGAACAGTACTGTATAGTGAATATAGACAATGATAGTATATTATAATCACCAAGTTTGCTGAGAGACTAGAACTTAATTATTCCAACCACTATAAAGAAAGGATAATTATGTAATATGCTAGAGGTGCTAATTATCACTACAATGGCAATCATATTACAATATATAAATGTACCAAATTAACATGTTGTACACCTTATATTTATACAATATTATAAGTCAAATATATTCAATGAAAACATTTTTTAAAAGGATTGGAATCTTAATTACATATGCAAAATCCCTTCTCAGCAGTAACTAGATTAGCATTTGATGGAATAACTAGGGGATGGAGAATTCTTCCTATCACAGCCATTACCACACAGTTGGCTTCTATCCTTTATTACCTCACTTTGGCCATGGTAGTATCTTTTTGAATTTTCTTTCCACACTCCCTTGGAGTTAGTGTTCTTGGTGTGAATTAAATTGTGCAAAGGAAATCCATGTAGATTTGAAAAGTACGAGTTAGAGAAAGATGCTATTCATATAGTGCTATAGCGCCTTGCGAATCAGCTAGTAAAGTAATCGTTATCCTGACGCCGATTTCAGTATTTATTTCTAGCTTCCTAGGTGTCAAGAAACAGTGGGGGTTGCATTGGCTTCTTGATTTGACGCCATATTCCCTGATTTATGCTGAGTCTTTAGCTTTGTCTTGTTCAGGATGCTACAGCAGTGGTGGCAGATGTAGGCCATAATGAACAGTCCCCAGTGGTGGTTTCAAAGGAAATAGCTCCCCTGATGAGCTGGTTCTCTATTCTTGGAATCTTTTTAAGAGGCTCAGGCTTGAACATGTTTCTTTATTTCCTATAAGGTTTAATAAGAGCCTATTTCTCTGTGTTCTTCTTTATGCTTAAAACATAGCAATGGCTTATGGTTCCTGCACTGAACCCTGCCTGACACAGTATTTGATCCCAGGAATAATTGCCACATAATAGATACTTAAAATATGTGGCTTTGGTTAAGTGGTTAGGTAACAGATGTAGGGAAATGACGCTGCAAGTTAGGACCTGTGAGGCTTTGGCCAAACATTTGTAAAATTGTCATCTACAGTGACCTGGAAGGAAAATGTTCTACAGTGCCTACAGCTTTGAGGGAAATTGTTATATAGAGCCATAATGTTGGCATATCATACCTGTTTCTAGCTGTATTTAACAAAGTATTATATAAAAACCCACCATCTGTCACAGGCAAGAATTTTTAGGTGTGTAGACAGAGAGAGAAAGATATGGAAAGGTCCACGAATTTGGGGCTTCACAGCATTAAAAAATCTATGGCTACCTCTGTGCCCAGAGACTTAGGTGTTAAAGCCAATCAAGTAAGCCAGTAAAATAAGACAGAGTTAATGTAATTGTTAAGTCCAGAAAAGAAGTTTGGATATGGTTATTGGCATATGGAACCAATTGCAAGCAAATAGATCAGATGCTTAATATATTTTGAGATAGTCATGTTACCAAAGAAACCATAAAAAAAACCCTGTGTTTTTTCAATTTCAAAAGCAACCTTCAAGTTTCCAATGATGAGCAAGGAGAAAATAGACAGCCTCTGGGGAGAATCCACTCTCTAACATCCATTTCTTATATGTCCCCAAGGGATGAAGGAGAAGAAATAATCTCTAAGAGGGTAAACCATGGCAACAGAAGAAACTGGAAAGGTGTTACTCTCAGAATGCTGAGGTACAGTTTATATGAGGAACCCATTTCATTGCCAGGAAAGGAGTTTTGCAATCCTAGCCCACCAGGATTTTTTTTCACTAGTGACCAACTATCACTGAGAATCCTTAATGCCTTTCCTTTTTTTGAATGGTAATTTTAATTATATTTATCTTTTTCCTATTCCTTCATGTATCTCTCAGTTAAAGACTTTATTCTGAAATCACATAGGTAAAATGAATTATTTAAAACCTTAGTTTAAGTGTATTTAAAAAAATTCATTGGGAACAATGACAGTGATCAGTTTTATTTCTTAGTTATGTTTCTACATTAGAAACATTGCAATTTTATACTCAATTGCATAATTTATACAAGGGTTAAATTATCCATTTCCTAATGTAACCACCTTTTTATTATGGATATAATTTATGGATAATTTTAATAAATGCCTTGAATTATTTTATGATTTTCATATTCTGCCAAATTTCTGTAGTTTGTATAAATGATGCCAAATGTTTCCCCCTTATTCCCTAAATAATTAAGAAATAGCGATAAAGAGATATAACCTTTAGGTGAATCCAAGCATCATTAGAATGTAACAGAATTTTTAGCTATTTGCATATTAGATGATACCATCTTGATTATTTGTTGGTCTTCACAAGTTAATTTTTTTTGTCACAAACTGCAGGAATCAAGATGCAGTCTTTGATGCAGTAAGGGTAAATTGATAGGAGATTTTATACACCCATAACTTTTGGGGACTTGAAAAAACTTATTTTTATTATGGTGATGTCATACTCATATCTTCTTTAAAAATCCTTTAAATCTATTATAGAAGTTAATAAAAATAATATCTGTAACATATTTATCAACTACAATGTTCTAGGTATTCTGTTAGGCATATTTAATATGTTATTTATAATCTACCAGTACATAAATATTATTTCAAATAACATAGTAAAAACAACTTAAGAATTTCTAGAGGTACAATATGAATCTTTAAAATGAAACAAACATAAAGAATGAGAGTGAATAGGAATGAGAAAACATTAGAAAAGGTAAGAATGGATTTTACTTGTAGAGAAAATACATTCTGTTTGCTTTTCTGTAAGGTATCACCACATACATAGAAACTTGTGCAATAAACCCCCATGAGTTACAAAACACTATCAACATTTTGTCGATTATGTTTTATCTATCTCCTCCAACTTTCTCCATACTCCTTTAAGGGAAAAAAATATCTAGATGTCTTGATCATATCACTAGGCTAAATTTAGTGAAGTGATACTTTATAGAAGGAATTGGTTATCTCTATTTTCATATACATAACGTGCAAAAATTTTGAGAATTTTTAAAGTTATTTGCCATTGAAATTCACCTTTTTTCTTCTTTCCTAGAAATTTTACAGTTAATTATAGTCAATATCCTTCCTTCTTCAGTGTTTACATTTGAATATTTCCTGTTGCTGTGGAGTGTGTCACTTGAACAGGAAAGGTCTCACTCCAACTCCAATCCTATGCTTCTAGAATCCCAGGAAGAGGGAAGCTCCACTTAAATTAAAGGCATTCTACTAATTTCTTAGGAATTGGGGAGGTTTTCTCACTTGAGTAGGGTCAAAGGGTCTGAGTAAAAGTAAATATATGTATTTACTTTCAGTTTGCATTCCAATAATTATGGCATAAAGGAAAGATGTTACTTCAACTTGTAAAATATATGTTTAGTTATATCAGTGATTCATTCATTCATTCCAAAAAATATTTATTGGAATCCTGCCAAATTACATGATCAAATACAGTTAATTTAACCATAGTTCATGTGCCATGTAGTGCCAACTAAGTATATTGAAAGATACGTATCATTAACTGAGCCAACTAACAATTAAAATTGGGGTGAAAAACTGTACAGATTCTATGATAATTCAGCTTTATTTTCCCATATTTTTACTATTGAAGCCTATGGCTACTGCTAAAACCCCAAAGGAGTGAGAGTATTTTCCCTTTTCCCTCTTTGAGCCTCAATTCAGGTTTATTCTTTAGTGAGAGGAAAGAATTTCTGATCAGCATACTGCAGCCTTGAACACAGCTGGCATCTGCAATACTTTTGTGCATGACCAAGAGCCATGCAGAGAAATGACATACCAGGGACTTAGACATGATTTCTCTACTCCCTGTAGAAGTCTGAACTCAGCACAGTGGCAGAGGGCTCAAAAGGGAGCTGAAGGAAAGTCATTTCTGCACACATGCGTAAATCTGCACCTGGGTTTCCATCCCAAGATTTAGATTGGTCTAGTGTCTGATTTCTTGGATCGAAGTATCAAGTCATTTTTTTTTTCTGTAATTACTATTGTGACCATAGCATTTGCTGTAAGGATTGCATTCACATCACTCCCCATAGGCAGGTCTAAGGATTTGTTTATTGGTGGTTGTTTAGAGAGGAAAAAAAAATCCCTGTGCATTCAGGATTGTGGTTTGTAAATGCCGTACCAGTGTCATTCATTGTTCTCGAGTTTCCCTGGTGAGGAAGAAATTTCATTTGGGCGTAATTTTTTCAGAGCTCTGGGAAGTGCTTACCACTTCTGACATGTGAGACATCACAGCTCTGGGAAAGAGCTGATTACCAAGTCATATTTGTTATGGTTTTCCAGGTGGCTGGGTATTTCTAAAGCATCATGCCTGTCATACAGCTGTACTCACACTGTTTCTTTAGAAGACTGAGTCTACACTACACAACAGCAGGCAAAGAAATGCTGCCATTTATATAGAAAATTTATGCTTCATAATAAGTAGAATCAGAAAGGCAGTAGAGTGCAGTAGTTCCACTCAGTGGTTACATTGGATTATCCTTGAACCATTCATTCTTCAACAGTGTTATTGTGGACAACTTACTAAATGTTTAAAATCTAATTTCCATAATCTGTAAAATGGGGTTACCAAGACCTCCCTCATAGGCATAATTTTATACTGTTTAAAGTTTTTTCAATGTATGTAAAGCATTTATCTCAGTATCTGTCACGTAATTACCTCTCAATAATTAGTAGCTCTTAGTGATGCATTACATAGTTCTAAAATGTTTCAGATCTGGCATAAAATCTAGTTATGTATGCTGAAGAAATAAGAAATTTATAAGGATTTGGAATACCTATTCATTTCCTTTGTGAAGCCAGTTTCCATTCATTTGCATTCTTCATTTTTCAGGAGAGGGGTATATCATATCCGTAGTCTATATGGAGCATTGATGCATTCCATTCACTGGTCTTTTTCAAATAAAAACCTTACAGACAAGGGGAAAATTTTTGTTTACTTCTGCTCAAATTGCAGGCTACAGTTACTTTTAAATTACTCCCTGTGATAAATAGAAGAGCAGATTACTAAAATTTTAGCAAAGAAATGCACCACAGAAAGATCCTTTTTGACCCACATACTAGAGCAATGGAAATAAAAACAAAAATAAACAAATGGGACCTAAAAAAACGTAAAAGCTGTTGCACAGCAAAGGAAACCCTAAATAAGACCAAAAGTCAACCCTCAGAATGGGAGAAAATATTTGCAAATGAAGCAACTGACAAAGGATTAATTTCCAAAATTTACAAGCAGCTCATACAGCTCAATATCAAAAAACCAAATAACCCAATCCAAAAATGGGCAGAAGACCTAAATAGACATTTCTCCAAAGAAGATATACAGACTGCCAACAAACACATGAAAGGATGCTCAACATCACTAATCATTAGAGAAATGCAAATCAAAACTACAATGAGGTATCACCTCACACCAGTCAGAATGGCCATCATCAAAAGTAAATGCTGAAGAGGGTGTGGAGAAAAGGGAACACTCTTGCACTGTTGGTGGAAATGTAAATTGATATGGCCACTATGGAGAACAGTATGGAGATTCCTTAAAAAACTAAAAATAGAACTACCGTACAACCCAGCAATCCCACTACTGGGCATGTACCCTGAGAAAACTATAATTCAAAAAGAGTCATGTACCACGATGTTCACTGCAGCTCTATTTACAATAGCCAGGACATGGAAGCAACCTAAGTGTCCATTGACAGATGAATGGGTAAAGAAGATGTGGCACATATATACAATGGAATATTACTCGGCCATAAAAAGAAACGAAATTGAGTTGTTTGTAGTGAGGTGGATGGACCTAGAGTCTGTCATACAGAGTGAAGTTAAGTCAGAAAGAGAAAAACAAATACCGTATGCTAACACATATATATGGAATCTAAAAAAAAAACAAAAAAGGTTCTGAAGAACCTAGGGGCAGGATAGGAATAAAGACGCAGACGTAGAGAATGGACTTGAGGACACAGGGAGGGGGAAGGGTAAGCTGGGACGAAGTGAGAGAGTGGCATGGACATATATACACTACCAAACGTAAAATAGATAGCTAGTGAAAAGCAGCCGCATAGCACAGGGAGATCAGCTCAGTGCTTTGTGACCACCTAGAGTGGTGGGATAGGGAGGGTAGGAGGGAGACGCAAGAGGGAGGAGATATGGGGATATATGTATATGTATAGCTGATTCACTTTGTTATAAAGCAGAAGCTAACACACCATTGTAAAGCAATTATACTCCAATAAAGATTAAAAAAAAAAAGAAGTAGGAGCTTTATTGAAGCAGTCACTGAAAGATCAGATCACAAACCATTTGTTAAATTGCTATCATTACTATTAGTTTTTATATGTTGACATATAGTGTAGGGTGTCTGGAGCTTGACTTTATTGATGGGGTTAGTGGTAATTTACTTTCACAGTGCCTTGCTTGTTCAATGAATTTAGAACTAGAAAGTTTACATTTGCTTCTGTAAACCTGTAAATCCGTGTGAGTGTTTAAACGTTGAGCACTTAAATACAATTAACTGGTTGGCAAGAATTTGACCAGCTTTGATTTCAACAACCATTTATTTATTGTGGGTTTCCAGTTGCAATTGTACTGTATCATACTGAATGGTATCGATCAAGTCATTTGGGTGATTGGCATGAACCCTCTGGAAATAACTCACCTCATACCCAGCTTGTCTTAATGCTAGATCATTTATCATTGTGTAGCATGGATATCTGGGTTTATTTTGCTTCCTTTTTAAATGATAGAGAGTACTCTATTTAAATGAATAGAACAGTTAGAGGAAACTATCAAACTTTCCTCTCAGATAATCTGGGAGGTCCTTACCAAAATTACTGATCAGTCCTGAATAATGAGTAAGCAAATGTTATGGAAATTATGATTTAAATTATATAACCAATCGTTATTTCAGATTTGAAGTCTGATGTAAATGTAGTATCAAAAGACAAAAGGAGGGCTTCCCTGGTGGCGCAGTGGTTGAGAGTCCGCCTGCCGATGCAGGGGACACGAGTTCGTGCCCCGGTCCAGGAAGATCCCACATGCCGTGGAGTGGCTAGGCCCATGAGCCATGGCCGCTGAGCCTGCGCGTCTGGAGCCTGTGCCCCGCAATGGGAGAGGCCACAACAATGAGAGGCCCATGTACCGCAAAAAAAAAAAAAAAAAAAAAGACAAAAGGAAGGATCAGAACTTCACAAAAAAGTAAACAAATGAGCTAACTTCAAATAATGATTTTAATAGTGTCAATTACTTAATATTTGAATATTATATTTCACCAAACCATTTTATAGCCTATTGATATATTGGAGAAATTTAGAGAATATAGTTGCTGATCATCTTCTTTTTAGAAAAAAGAAAATCTGGAACTTAAATCCTCATCTTCAACTTGGAAAATATAGTGCCCAACTCATAGGGTTGTTGAGTGTTAAATGAGAAAACACAGATCAGGTGCCTGAGAGTTGGGTACAGAGAATGTTATTTTTCTTTTTCCATTTCCACTGTTGCACTTTATCCTTAAAACATCAGGGTTCATATTTTTTTAATATTTACCTCATCACCCAAAATGAACACTACACCAAGATACAGAAATGAAAACAACAACAACAACAAATGTGGTGGGTGATTAAAGCCCAAAAGAAGGTAACTTATGCATAGAAGATACAACTGAACTTCCTCCTGAGTATACAACCTTCCCAGCTTGAAACACTTTCATGAATGTAGTTCAGTTTTACATTAAAAGTAGAGAAGGCAAAGTTAAATTCAATTTAAGGGATTACTAGAAGAGCATACATCAGACTGAACCTGATTTTAATGCTAGAATGTACCTGTGTCCAGATAAGTTTTCAGATTTTAAGGATCTCACCTCCCTTCAACCAGTGATTATTTGACATTAGGATTTAGGGATATTTTAAGACAGCCCTGCTAAATTTTCAGCAGAGGAAGGTTGAGTAAGAAATAGACTAAGAATCATTTTAAAGCCTGGAGGACATCAATAGTAATTTGTTCTAGTAATTAAATGATCTTTATGCTTTCTTTAAGGAAGCACCATAGAGGCTAGAGTCTATGGACTATGAGGGTCTACAGAAAATTCTGGGCAACCCACAAACACCCAAAGGTGCTCAAAGGTAGACTGGGCCAGAGCTGGGTTTAGAGTACAGTGGATCTCCAGGCAGTAAGGGAGGACCAGGTCTGACAGGCAGGAGGAAGTCTGATAAATTTAAAAAGCTGACTCAGGTCCCCCCCCCCCCTTTTTTTTTACTGATTTATTTCACTTGGGGACTTCTCAGAGCTTTAAAATGAAGCTGGGTATTATGGATTTCCAAGAAAGGAATCTAGGATTCTGTACTACCTAAATTTGACCACGAAATGATTTTATTTTCTGAATGCCTATTAATGTCTTATAGAATTAGTTATTCTTTTGTGGGACACAACTGTTAAAATATGGACCTACAAAGTTCAAAGCTCCTTAAGAGAAATTCTTTCTACATCTTCTTGGCCTCCTGATGCTCCTAAAACTGGAGGAGATTTTGCACCTCCTTGGGGATCCCAGTGAGCTATGAGCCATAATTAAATGATAGCAACATGAAAATAAATATCAATGTATTAATAAAATAGTATGAATATAAAATCTATCTTTCACCATTCCTGTGGATGAATTCAAGTGGAATACACTATCAATCAAATCAGTTTTATAAAATTGATGAGGTACTAAGAATAGATTTGACTATTGGTTGAATTATGTTTAAAGAAAACAAGAACTAAATTGAAATATGCCTTAATTGTCCACTTGCATCTTTTAAAAACTTATATTATACATTACTCATGGATATATAAAAAGTAAGATAATAATAAAACAGTTTGGAAATAAGTATACTATATTTTCCATGAGAAAACTATGTATATATGCATGTCTCTAAATGTCCTTCTATCTATACAATTTTCAGGAAAATTTAAGGACATGACATCAGTTTTATTAAAGGACATTTAAACTGAGGTATGTGGAGCTATTTGAATAATTAGAACAAAAAATTATTCAGAATTTCACTTCAAAATATGGACAGTTGTTTGGGTTGTAAGAGAATTATGCTCCAGAGGGCTGAGTGGCCCTGCCAGAACCAAACACATTTGAGAAATCTCAAGGGAAGCTTCATCCTCCAGAGATATTCCATTTGCTTTTCACTTCAAAGCAGTCAGGCTCAGCATCTTGATAATAAGCCAATGTGAACATCCAAACATCTGTGGTTTCTCTCTTCACATACTCAGTCCTTTTGTTGGTATGTCAGAACATGGCAATGTAAATGATAAAGAAAAGATTGCCCTTTTACTTATGTTTTAAATTCAGCACATGCCTCACAGAGTCAAATGATCATATTTATGTTACTTGTCCATGGAATTAAAGAAATAACTATTTAAAGCTGGATGGCATCATAGAATCTGATTTTGCTGCTTTACAGAGAATAAATGGGGGCACGGAAATGTCCAGTAAATTGCCTAATGCCACACAGTGGGTAGGAAGATCAGCTCCAGTCCTGTCTCATGTGTCCCTCTTCTCTCCCGTCATGTGCTGCTTATTGGCCATCTGCCTTCACAGCAGCACTGTGCCAGGCTCTGTGCCAGAGGATGCTAAATTCGAATATGATGTGATCCTATTTTGTCCTAGAGAAGCTAAGGGTATATTTTTTCACCAAACTTTTTTTTTTTTTTTTTTTTTTTAGCTGTACGCAGGCCTCTCACTGTTGTGGCCTCCCCCGCTGCGGAGCGCAGGCTCAGTGGCCATGGCTCATGGGCGCAGCCACTCCACAGCATGTGGGATCCTCCCAGACTGGGGCACGAACCCGTGTCCCCTGCATCGGCAGGCGGACTCTCAAGCACTGCGCCACCAGGGAAGCCCAACCACCAAACTTTTTTGAGGGGCATAGTAAGATCATTTATTTATAATGATTAAAATTCAAAGAGTTTCATATATGTTTGCTTATGCAAGAACACAAAGGACATAGAGTTAAAATATTTTTGCTAGTGTATAATGTGTAAAGAATTAAAGTAACTTAAGAGTGATTTTTTCCAATTTATTTTTTTGGTGAAAATGTTTAATTGGATGTATTTGTATATGTATCTATATCATCTGTATCTATAGCCATACCCATTATCATTAGCCTTTCAACCATTTGAGAGCAAGCTGTACATGTAACGCTTCTTTACTCCTAAATTCTCAAGTGGGAATTTCCCCTAAAGGAGTATACTTTTTTTAATTACTCCATAAAACCCTCTGAATAGGATAACCAACTTTTTAGGTCAACCCAGTACACAACCATACAAGATCAATTTTTTTTATATAATGTATAATCAGTAAGGATATACATGCATATTGTTATTTTAACATAAATATAGGAAAAACAGGTGTTTATTTGAAATGTTTTATTCTGTATTTTTGTTACATAAATGCTATTATTTAAATAGGACTGATTAACAGTGGCAGTTAGTAGTAATTTGTATTACTAATTAAACCAATTATAAAGAAAGAAAAATATAACACTATTTTAGCATGTTTCCTTCTGTCTTCTTTTTTTTTTTTTTACATCTTTATTGGAGTAAAATTGCTTTACAATGGTGTGTTAGTTTCTGCTTTATAACAAAGTGAATCAGTTATACATATACATATGTTCCAATATCTCTTCCCTCTTACATATCCCTCCCTCCCACCCTCCCTATCCCACCCCTCTAGGTGGTCACAAAGCACCGAGCTGATCTCCCTGTGCTATGCGGCTGCTTCCCACTAGCTATATGTTTTACATTTGGTAGTGTATATATGTCCATGCCAATCTCTCACATTGTCACAGCTTACCCTTCCCCCTGCCCATATCCTCAAGTCCATTCTCTAGTAGATCTGTGTGTTTATTCCTGTCTTACCCTTAGGTTCTTCATGACATTTCTTTTTTTTCTTAAATTCCATATATATGTGTTAGCATACGGTATTTGCTTTTCTCTTTCTGACTTACTTCACTCTGTATGACAGACTCTAGGTCCATCCACCTCATTACAAATAGCTCAATTTCGTTTATTTTGGCTGAGTAATATTCCACTGTATATATGTGCCACATCTTCTTTATCCATTCATCCGATGATGGACACTTAGGTTGTTTCCATCTCCTGGCTACTGTAAATAGAGCTGCAATAAACATTTTGGTACATGACTCTATTTGAATTATGGTTTTCTCAGTGTATATGCCCAGTAGTGGGATTGCTGGGTCATAAGGTAGTTCTATTTTTAGTTTTTTAAGGAACCTCCATACTGTTCTCCATAGTGGCTGTACCAATTCACATTCCCACCAGCAGTGCAAGAGTGTTCCCTTTTCTCCACACCCTCTCCAGCATTTATTGTTTCTAGATTTTTTGATGATGGCCATTCTGACTGGTGTGAGATGATATCTCATTGTAGTTTTGATTTGCATTTCTCTAATGAGTAAAGATGTTGAGCATCCTTTCATGTGTTTGTTGGCAGTCTGTATATCTTCTGTGGAGAAATGTCTATTTAGGTCTTCTGCCCATTTTTGGATTGGGTTGTTTGTTTTTTTGTTATTGAGCTGCATGAGCTGCTTATAAATTTTGGAGATTAATCCTTTGTCAGTTGTTTCATTTGTAAATATTTTCTCCCATTCTGAGGGTTGACTTTTGGTCTTATTTAGGGTTTCCTTTGCTGTGCAAAAGCTTTGAAGTTTCATTAGGTCCCAATTGTTAATTTTTTTTTTATTTCCATTTCTCTAGGAGGTGGGTCCAAAAGGATCTTGCTATGATTTATGTCATAGAGTGTTCTGTCTATGCTTTCCTCTAAGAGTTTGATAGTTTCTGGCCTTACATTTAGGTTTTTTATCCATTTTGAGCTTATTTTTGTGTATGGCATTAGGGGGTGATCTAATCTCATACTTTTACATGTACCTGTCCAGTTTTCCCAGCACCATTTATTGAAGAGGCTGTCCTTTCTCCACTGTACATTCCTGCCTCCTTTATCAAAGATAAGGTGACCATGTATGCGTGGGTTTATCTCTGGGCTTTCTATCCTGTTCCATTGATGTATATTTGTATTTTTGTGCCAGTACCATACTGTTTTGATTACTGTAGCTTTGTAGTATAGTCTGAAGACAGGCAGCCTGATTCCTCCAGCTCCGTTTTTTGTTCTCAAGATTGCTTTGGCTATTCGGGGTCTTTTGTGTTTCCATACAAATTGTGAAATTTTTTGTTTTAGTTCTGTGAAAAATGCCAGTGGTAGTTTGATAGGGATTGCATTGAATCTGTAGATTGCTTTGGGTAGTAGAGTCATTTCCACAATGTTGATTCTTCCAATCCAAGAACATGGTACATCTCTCCATCTATTTGTATCATCTTTAATTTCTTTCATCAATGTCTTATAATTTTCTAGATAGAGGTCTTTTGTCTCCATAGGTAGCTTTGTTCCTAGATACTTTATTCTTTTTGTTGCAATGGTAAATGGAAGTGTTTTCTTGATTTCATTTTCAGATTTTTCATCATTAGTGTATAGGAATGCCAGAGATTTCTGTGCATTAATTTTGTATCCTGCTACTTTACCAAATTCATTGATTATCTCTAGAAGTTTTCTGGCAGCATCTTTAGAATTCTCTATGTATAGTATCATGTCATCTGCAAACAGTGACAGCTTTACTTCTTCTTTTCTGATTTGGATTCCTTTTATTTCCTTTTCTTCTCTGATTGCTGTGGCTAAAACTTCCAAAACTATGTTGAATAAGAGTGGCGAGAGTGGGCAGCCTTGTCTTGTTCCTGATCTTAGTGGAAATGCTTTCAGTGTTTCACCATTGAGGACGATGTTGACTGTGGGTTTGTCATATATGGCCTTTATTATGTTGAGGAAAATTCCCTCTATGCCTATTTCCTGGAGGGTTTTTTTTATCATAAATGGGTGTTGAATTTTGTTGAAAGCTTTCTCTGCATCTATTGAGATGACCATCTGGTTTTTCTCCTTCAGTTTGTTAGTATGGTGTATCACATTGATTGATTTGCGTATATTGAAGAGTCCTTGCATTCCTGGAATAAACCCCACTTGATTGTGGTGTATGATCCTTTTAATGTGCTGTTGGATTCTGTTTGCTAGTATTTTGTTGAGGATTTTTACGTCTATGTTCATCAGCGATACTGGCTTTCAGTTTTCTTTCTTTGTGACATCCTTGTCTGGTTTTGGTATCAGGGTGATGGTGGCCTCATAGAATGAGTTTGGGAGTGTTCCTCCCTCTGCTATATTCCGGAAGAGTCTGAGAAGGATAGGTGTTAGCTCTTCTCTAAATGTTTGATAGAATTCGCCTGTGAAGCCATCTGGTCCTGGGCTTTTACTTGTAGGAAGATTTTTAATCACAGTCTCAGTTTCAGTGCTTGTGATTGGTCTGGTAATATTTTCTATTTCTTCCTGATTCAGTCTTGGCAGGTTGTGCATTTCTAAGAATTTGTCCATTTCTTCCAGGTTGTCCATTGTATTGGCATAGACTTGATTGTAGTAATCTCTCATGATCCTTTGTATTTCTGCAGTGTCAGTTGTTACTTCTCCTTTTTCATTTCTAATTGTATTGATTTGAGTCTTCTCCCTTTTTATCTTGATGAGTCTGGCTAAGGGTTTATCAATTTTGTTTATCTTCTCGAAGAACCAACTTTAAGTTTTATTGATCTTTGCTATCATTTCCTTCATTTCTTTTTCATTTATTTCTGATCTGATCTTTATGATTTCTTTCCTTCTACTAACTTTGGGTTTTTTTTGTTCTTGTTTCTCTAATTGCTTTAGGTGCAAGGTTAGGTTGTTTATTTGAGACGTTTCCTGTTTCTTGAGGTAGGATTGTATTGCTATAAACTTCCCTCTTAGAACTGCTTTTGCTGCATCCCATAGGTTTGGGGTCGTCATGTCTCCATTGTCATTTGTTTCTAGGTATTTTTTGATTTCCTCTTTGATTTGTTCAGTCATCACTTCGTTATTAATAGTGTATTGTTTAGCGTCCATGTGTTTGTATTTTTTATAGCTCTTTTCCTGTAATTGATATCTAGTCTCATAGCATTGTGGTCAGAAAAGATACTTGATACAATTTCAGTTTTCTTAAATTTACCAAGGCTTGATTTGTGAAGCTAGATGTGATCTATCCTGGAGAATGTTCCCTGAGCACTTGTGTATTCTGTTGTTTTTGGATGGAATGTCCTATAAATATCAATTACATCCATCTTGTTTAATGTATCATTTAAAGCTTGTGTTTCCTTATTTATTTACATTTTGGATGATCTGTCCATTAGTGAAAGTGGGGTGTTAAAGTCCCCTACTATGAATGTGTTACTGTCAATTTCCCCTTTTATGGCTGTTAGTATTTGCCTTATGTATTGAGGTGCTCTTATGTTGGGTGCATAAATATTTACAATTGTTATATCTTCTTCTTGGATTGATCCCTTGATCACTATGTAGTGTCCTTCTTTGTCTCTTCTAACAGTCTTTATTTTAAAGTCTATTTTGTCTGGTATGAGAATTGCTACTCCAGCTTTCTTTTGGTTTCCATTTGCATGGAATATCTTTTTCCATCCCCTCACTTTCAGTCTCTATGTGTCCCTAGGTCTGAATTGGTTCTCTTGTAGACAGCATATATATGTCTTGTTTTTGTATCCATGCAGCCAATCTATGTCTTTTGGTGTGAGCATTTACTCCATTTACATTTAAGGTAATTATCGATATGTATGTTCCTTTTCCCATTTTCTTAATTGTTTTGGGCTTGTTTTTTGTAGGTCTTTTCCTTCTGTTGTGTTTCTTGCCTAGAGAAGTTCCTTTAGTATTTGTTGTAAAGCTGGTTTTGTGGTGCTGAACTCTCTCAGCTTTTGCTTGTCTGTAAAGGTTTTAATTTCTCCATCAAATCTGAATGAGATCCTTGCTGGGTAGAGTAATCTTGGTTGCAGGTTTTTCTCCTTCATCACTTTAAATATGTCCTGCCAGTCCCTTCTGGCTTGCTGTTTCTGCTGAAAGATCAGCTGTTAACCTTATGGGTATTCCCTTGTGTGTTATTTGTTGTTTTTCCCTTGCTGCTTTTAATTTGTTTTCTTTGTATTTAATTTTTAACAGTTTGATTAATATGTGTCTTGACATGTTTCTCCTTGGGTTTATCCTGTATGGGACTCTTTGTGCTTCCTGGATTTGATTAACTATTTCCTTTCCCATATTAGGGAAGTTCTCAACTATAATCTCTTCAAATATTTTCTCAGTCCCTTTCTTTATCTCTTCTTCTTCTGGAACCCCTATAATTCAAATGTTGGTGCATTTAATGTTGTCCCAGAGCCTCTGAGACTGTCCTCATTTCTTTTCATTCTTTTTTCTTTATTGTGCTCTGCAGTAATTTCCACTATTTTATCTTCCAGGTCACTTATCCATTCTTCTGCCTCAGTTATTCTGCTATTGATCCCTTCTAGAGTATTTCTGAGTTCATTTATTGTGTTGTTCTTCGTTGCTTGTTTCATCTTTAGTCCTTCTTGGTCCTTGTTAACTGTTTCTTGCATTTGTCTATTTTGTTTCCAGGATTTTGGTCATCTTTACTATCATTATCTGAATTTTTTTTTCAGGTAGACTGCCTATTTCCTCTTCATTTGTTAGGTCTGGTGTGTTTTTTATCTTGGTCTTTCATCTGCTGTGTGTTTTTATGTCTTCCCATTTTGCTTATCTTACAGTGCTTAGGGTCTCCTTTTTTGCAGCCTGCACATTCGTAGTTACCATTGTTTTTAGTGTCTGTCCCCAGTGGCTCAAGTTCTTTCAGTGGGTTGTGTAGGCTTCCTGGTGGAAGGGAATAGTGCCTGTGTCCTGGTGGATGAGGCTGGATCTTGTCTTTCTGGTAGACAGGTCCACGTCTGGTGGTGTGTTTTGGGGTGTCTGGACTTTTTATGATTTTAGGCAGCCTCTCTGCTAATGGGTGGGGTTGTGTTCCTGTCTTGCTAGTTGTTTGGCATAGGGTGTCCAGCACTATAGCTTGCTGGTCATTGAGTGAAGCTGGGTGTTGGTGTTGAGATGGAGATCTCTGGGAGATTTTCGCTGTTTGGTATTACATGGAGCTGGGAGGTCTCTTGTGGACCAGTGTCCTGAAGTTGGCTCTCCCACCTCAGAGGCACAACACTGACTTCTGGCTGCAGCACCCAGAGCCTTTCATCTACATGGCTCAGAATAAAAGGGAGAAAAAGTAGAAAGAAAGAAAGAGGATAAAATTATAGAAAATAAAGTAAGGTAAAATAGAATAAAGTTATTAAAATAAAAAATTATTATTAAGAAAAAAATTTTTTTTTAAAGTAAAGGAAAAAAAAGGTGAAATAAACCCTAGTACAAATGGTGAAAGCAAATTTATACAGACAAAATCTCGCACAGAAGCATACACACACACACTCTCAAAAAGAGGAAAGGGGAAAAAATAGTAAATCTTGATCTCAAAGTCCACCTCCTAAATTTGGGATTGTTCATTGTCTATTCAGGTATTCCACAGATCAGGGTACATCAAGTTGATTGTAGAGATTTAATCCGCTGCTCCTGAGGCTGCTGGGCGAGATTTCCCTTTCATTTCTTTGTTCACGCAGCTCCCGGGGTTAAGCTCTGGGTTTGGCCCCTCCTCTGCATATAGGTCACCTGAGGGCGTCTGTTCTTCGCTCAGACAGGACGGGGTTAAAGGAGCCGCTGATTCCGTGGCTCTGGCTCACTCAGGATGGGGGGAGGGAGGGGTACGGAGTGCGGGGTGAGCCTGCGGCGGCAGAGGCCAGCGTGACGTTGCACCAGCCTGAGGTGCACCGTGCACTCTCCTGGGGAAGTTGTCCCTGGATTTTGGGAACCTGGCAGTGGCTGGCTGCACAGGCTCCCGGGAGGGGAGGTGTGGTGAGTGACCTGTGCTTGCACACAGGCTTCTTGGTGGTGGCAGTAGCAGCCTTATCATCTCATGCCCGTCTCTGGGGTCCGCGCTGTTAGCCGCGGCTCGCGCCCATCTCTGGAGCTCCTTTAAGCAGCGCTCTTAATCCCCTCTCCTCGCACACCAGGAAACAAAGAGGGAAGAAAAAGTCTCTTGCCTCTTTGGCAGGTCCAGACTTTTCCAGGACTCCCTCCCTGCTATCTGTGGTGCACTAACCCCTTCAGGCTGTGTTCATGGCACCAGTCATTTCCCCGAGCTCTGACCAAAGCCCTAGCCTCAGCTCCCAGCCCCGCCTGCCCTGGGTGGTGAGCAGACAAGCCTCTCGGGCTGGTGAGTGCTGGTCGGCACTGATCCTCTGTGTGGGAATCTCTCCGCTTTGCTCTCTGCACCCCTGTGGCTGTGCTCTCCTCCGCGACTCGGAAGCTTTCCCCCTCCACCACCCACAGTCTCCGCCCGTGAAGGAGCTTCCTAGTGTGTGGAAACCTTTCCTCCTTCATGGCTCCCTCCCACTGGTGCAGGTCCCATCCCTATTCTTTTGTCTCTGTTTTTTCTTTTTTCTTTTGCCCTACCCAGGTACGTGGGGAGTTTCTTGCCTTTTGGGAGGTCTGAGGTCTCCTGCCAGTGTTCAGTAGGTGTTCTGTAGGAGTTGTTCCACGTATAGATGTATTTCTGATGTATCTGTGGGGAGGAAGGTGATCTCCGTGTCTTACTCTAACGCCATCTTCCCCTAGATCCCTCCTTCTGTCTTCTGATACAGCAATTTATAACCTAGTTTTAAAAATATTTATTTGATATTTATAGTTTGTAGGCTATATTATTGGATGTTCTTAAAATAGTTAAATGTGTTTTTAAAAGGAGAATGTAAAAACAATAAGGCTAATTAAATAGGCATCATCTAATACTTAATAAAAATAACAATGACTTTTTTTTCCTTCACATGGTACAGTAGGATATTTTCACTCTTTCATATGGTGGTAGAACTGAATACCATCAAACATAACATTCACTTTGTCTTGTAGCTCCACTTTGGTCAAGCCTATATTACACTTACCTCTATGTCAGTCCATTGTGATGACATCAAGCTAAGTATACTCTCAACAGAAGCATTTAATCATGGAATACTTAGAAGTTTTTGAACTAATGTTAATTTTTTAAAAAACAATTTTTATTGAAGAAAAATTCACATAACACAAAGTTACCATTTTAAAGTGTATGTTCATGATGTTGTATGACCATTATCTATCTCTGGTTCTAAAATATTTTCAACATCCCAAAAGGTAACCCTCTACCCATTAAGCAGTCCCTCACCATTCCTTCTTTCCTCAAGGCCCGGGCAACCACTAATCTGCTTTTTGTCTCCATAGATTTATCTATTCTGGGATATAACACATAAATGGAATTATATAATGTGAACTTTGTGTCTGATTTCTTTCAATTAATGTTTCAGGGCTCATCTGTGTTGTGGTAGATACCAGCACTTTATTCATTTTTTCTCACTGACTACTATTCCACTGTTTAGATACACTGCATTTTGTTTATACATTCATCTGTTGATGGCCATGTGGGCTGTTTCCACTTTTTGCCCATTGTTAGTAGTGCTGCTATACAGATTTGTGTATATGTTTTTGCTTGAATACCTATTTTTTAAATTTTTTGCTAGTGAACCTAAGATTAGAGTTGCTAGATCATGTGGTAATTTTGTGTTTAGCTTTTTGAGGAAACACTAAACTGTTTTCCACAGTAGCTGAACCATTTTAATTTCTACCAGCAATTTCCAGTGATTCCAGTGTCTCCACATTAGTGCCACCATTTTTTACTTTCAGTACGATTATTATTATTGTTGCCATGCTAGTGGGTGTGAGGTGGTATCTCATTGTGGTTTTGATTTGCATTTTCCTAGTGGCTAATGATATTACACATCTTTTCATGTATTTGTTGGCCATTTTTGTAACTTTCTTTGGAAAAAGATGTCAACTCAAATTCTTTTTTTATTTCTAAACTAGATTTTTCTGTTTTTGAGTTTAAGACTTATTTATTTATTCTGGATACCAGACCTTGTCAGATATATGATTTGCAAAATTTTCCTCCCATTCTTGTGAGTTACCTTTTACTCTCTTGATAATAGCCTTTGATGTACAAAAGTTTAAATTTTATCAAGTCAAATTTATCCATTTTTTAGTTGTTTCTTGTGATTTGGGTGTCATATCTGAATCCATTGCCAAATTCAAGATCATGAGTATATACCACTATATGTCCTTCTAAGAGTTTTATAGTTTTACTTCTTATATTTAGTTCTTTGACAGATCTTGTGTTAATTTTTGCATATGGTGTGAGGTAAGGTTAATACTTAGAATTTTGCTTATTAGTAACAGCAGGTTTTTAGACTGGTAGGAATTAGCTTCCAACTCTTCAAAAATGTCCAGCCTCTGTGTATCTACAAGCTTATTCTGGTAGATCATCTGTTTTTCAATCATGTCTTTTGCATCTATAAATTCATCATACAGACTATCCATGTCTACACTCTGAAGCTCATAGGATAAACCTCTCCTTCTTAGAGAAAATGGTTTTAAAGCATAGAGATGATTTGAATTGTGAAATTGAAGGTGGATTTCAAATGAGTTATATTTTTAGTAAAGAAATTGAGAAAGTCCTTTTAAAATTGGCTGCACCTTTTTTGATGGGGTTTTTGAGTTCTGAAGCAAACTTATATCTAAAAATTGAGGCTTTTTTTTGGCTATATAGTTTTGTCATAACCTACACATAACATTGAACAACTAAGATTCAGTCAGTCCATAATTTTCTCCTTTTTATAACCTCTTCAAATATCAACAAATAATTTTGGAGAAACAAAACATAAATTTTTGTTTTACTGAAATCTTTTAATGATTCTCATTCACAGTGTATTTCCACATTAGAGAAGAACGTTCTTCTTATCTCACATTTTGAAAATATGATGGCACAATTGGCCAACATTTTAATTTAAAAAATATTTCTGACAATGATAGCCATTGTGTAGGCACATGTCTAGGGAGACTGTCTTCTTCAATTTCTATAAAATGAAAGTCTCATAAAGTGCTTCTGAATGTTTTGAGAAAACTGAAAATGACAAAAAAATTATGAAAGCTTCAATATCACAGACAGGAAAATCACACCCATTTTAACAGTGTTATGTACAAGGTATGAAAGATATTCAGAAGAAAATATCATTTTCTTTGGTAAGGATGTTATAGACTGAAAAGAATTTGCCAAAATTTATATTTGAACTGTCTGCTAAATATATAAATAGGTGAACAAAGTCTGATTTTTATTTGGGCAGATATTAATGATTCGTTGTTATATGTTTTCTCAAGTTGCCTTATAATCTTCACAGATTTCAAGAATATACTTTGATAATCCATTATAAAAATCAAAGTACTTGAGAGCTGGGAGTAGGGGCATTTTTTGTTGTTGCTATGATTCTGTGCATCACTTAGTCTAGAAAGCATGGTCCTTGGTATGATCTGACAGAATCAGCTCTTCACTGTAAAGGGCTAACACATCTGTTATCAAAATCTCTTTTTTGCTCACCCACGGGACAGTAGTTATGACCTCTGATACAGGTAATGTAAATTTACTTAGTTTCATAGATCAGTTAAGGAAACCATGCAGTAATTTGTTAATGTGGTATGTCCAAGTTAATTCAGTGCTGCTATTTCCAATTAAGCATTAGTGACCTTTTGGTAGATACAAACTTTTGATTGCTTTAGAAAAACTTGCCTGTCTTATCCTATACTCATTAGACTCAGTATTCAGGGACTTCCCCAGTGGTCCAGTGGTTAAGACACTGCACTCCCAATGCTAAGGACATACTCAGTATTCATATGTACTTTCACAGCTCTTGCTCCACTATGCTTAGTCCCCAGTTAATTTCTATATATTGTGCAGTATGCTCTCTCTAGCTTACTAACCTCCCTAATCCATTTGTATGTGTTCTTCTCTCTTAAAATACACAGCAGATTAGTTTTCTTTCTTGGTGATATTTATATCATGATGGCATTGATATTGTAATCATTCTCATTTTCCTTATAGTAACCATTAGAAAACTTGATCCTAATAATCACAATGTTAATAGTAAACTAGACTATCTGGATAAAAAAGCACAACAGTTAATCCACAGCAATGTCAAAGATGAACAATTTTTAGTGTCACTATGGTTGGTTTTTATTTTCTTAAGTGCTGATATATATTATAATTTCTGTCACATACTGCTTTTTCAAAAACAAAAGGAAATAACAAATTTTTAATAGAAATAATGAAGACAAAAGCGTTACTTGGTAAACAAGAAAACAGTTGTTCAATGGTTAATATGTGTTGATTTCATAGTATAGCTCAGAGTTATGGGATAATTTTTGGAGTGAATGTGTTTATTTATATATTTATTTATCAGTATTGAGTAGTGTATAGTTCACATACAATATTATATTAGTTTCAGGTGCACAATATAGTGATTCAACGTTCTTACTGATTTTACACCACAGTAAGTATAATATTATTGACTGTATTCCCTGTGTTGTACATTACATCCCTGTGCCTTATTTATTTTAAAACTAGTAGTTTATACCTCTTAATCCTGTTCACCTATTTTGCCCAGCCCCTCAGCCCCCTCCATCTGGCAACAATTGGTTTGTTCTCTGTATCTCTGAGTCTGTTTCTGTTTTGTTATATTCATTCATCTATTTTGCATTTTAGATTCCACATATAAGTGAAAACATGCAGTATTTGTCTTTCTCAGTCTGACTTCCTTCACTCAACATAATACCCTCTTGGTACATTCATGTTGTCACAAATAGCAAGATTTCCTTCTTTTTTATGGCTGAGTTATATTCCATTTTGTATATATATATCACATCTCCTTTATCCATTCATCTATTAATAGGCATTCAGGTTGTTTCCAAATCTTGCTTAGTGTAAATAATGCTACAATAAACATTGGGGTGCATATATCTTTTTGAATTAGTTTTTTTTATGTCTTTGGATAAATACCCATAAGTGGAATTGCTGGATCATATGATAGTTCTATTTAATTTTTTGAGGAGCCTCCATACTGTTTTCCATAGTGGATGTACCAATTTACACTCCCACTAATAGTATACGAGGATTTCTTTTTTTTTCACATCTTCGTGAGTACTTGTTATTTCTTGTCTTTTGACAGGTGTGTAGTGATATTTCATTGTGGTTTTGATTTGCATTTCCTTACTTATTTGTGATGTCACATCTTTTCATGTGCCTGTTGGCCATCTGTATGGCTTCTTTGGAAAAATGCCTATTTAGGTCCTCTGACCATTTTTTAATTGGATTATTTGATTTTTTTGCTATCGAGTTGTATAAGAAATTTGAATATTTTGGATATCAACCCTTTATCAGACATATTATTTGCAAATATCTTTTCCCATTCAGGAAGATACATTTTTGTTTTGTTTATGGTTTCCTTTGCTGTGCAAGAGCTTTTTAGTTTTATTAGGTCCCATTTGTTTATTTTCTTTCTTTCCGTAACCTGAAGGAACAGAGCAAAAAAAACATTGCTAAGACCTATGTTAAAGAGCATCCTGCCCTCATTTTCTTTTAGAAGTTTTATTGTTTCAAGTCTTACATTTAGGTCTTTAATGCATTTTGAGTATACTTTTGTATATTGTGTGGAATATGGTCTAGTTTCATTCTTTTACATGTAGCTGTCCAGTTTTCCCAGCACCGCTTATTGAAGTGGTGCTTCAATTGTATATTTTCCCCATTGTATATTCTTGTCTCCTTCATCTTAGATTAATTGACCATATGTGGAGGGTGTCATATCTTATGGTTAAGTCTTTAAGCCATTTTGAGTTTATTTTTGTGCATGGAATTAGGGTGTATTATAACTTCTTTGATTTACATACAGCTGTCCTCCTTTCCCAACATCACTTGCTGAAGAGATAGTTTTTTTCCCATTTTGTATTCTTGCCTCCTTATCGAAGATTAATTGACCATAGGTGTGTGGGTTTATTTCTGGGCTCTCTATTCTGTTCCATTGGTCTCTGTGTCTATTTCTATGCCAGTTCCATACTGTTTAGAATACTATAGCTTAGAGCTTAGTAGTATACTTTGAAGTCAGGGAGTGTGATGCCTACAGCTTTGTTTTTTGGGTTTTTTTCTCAAGATTTCTTTGGCTATTTGGGATCTTTTGTGGTTCCATGCAAATTTTAGAATTATTTACCGTAGTTCTGCCACTGAAATTTTGATAGGGTTTGCATTGACTCTACAGATTTCTTTGGGTAGTACAGATACTAATACTGACACAATTAGTATTAGATTCATTAATAATTCTTCCAATCCATGAACACAGGATATATTTCCATTATTTTTATCATCTTCAGTTTCTTTCAGTGTATTACAGTTTTCAGAATATAGGTTTTTCACATCCTTGGTTAAATTTTTTTGCTAGCTATTTTGTCCTTTTTGATGTGATTGTAAACAGGATTGTTTTCTTGGTTTTTATTTATGATACTTCATTATTAGTGTACAGAAATGCAAGAGATTTCTGTATGGTGATTTTTGTATCCTACAACTTTCCTGAATTCATTTATTAGTCCTCATAGTTTTTTTTTGTGTGTGGAATCTTTAGGATTTTCTATATATAATACTAAGTCATCTACAAATAGTGACAATTTTACTTCTCTTCTAGTTTGAATTCCTTTTCTTTCTTTCTTTTGTCTGCTTGCTGTGGCGAGGACCTCTAATAAATTCTATGTTAAGTAGAAATGGCAAGATTGGGCATCCTTGTCTTGTTCCTGATCCAAGAGGAAAAGCTTTTACCTTTTCACCACTGAGTATGATGTTAGCTGTGGGTTTGTCATAAATAGCCTTTATTATGTTGAGGTATGTTCCCTTTATGACAACTTTAATAAGAGTTTTATCATGAATGGATGTGAATTTTGTCAAATGCTTTTCCTGTGCCTATTGAGATCATCATGAAATTTTTATCCATCCTTTTGTTAATGTGGTTTATCACATTGATTAATTTATGGATACTGAGCCATTCTCACATCCCTGGAATAAATCCCACTTGTTCATCTGTTCTTTTCTGCTTCATTTACTCTCTTCCACTAACTACTTATTGTAGTGATTATTGATTTTATGACTTTTGTGTTTTAACCGTCATACTCTCTTTTTAAGTGGTTGATCCAGTGCCTTTACTACCTATTTACATTTACCAGTGAGATTTTTTCTTCACATATTTTATTATTTCTTGGTATAGCCTTTTCTTTCTCACTTAGAGAAGGCCTTTTAACATTTTTTTTTTGTCAGGCTGGTGGAGTGGCAGTGAACTCTTTTAGTTTTTGCTTGTCTGGGAAACTCTTTCTCTCTTCTTCAATTCTGTATGATAACCTTGCTGGGTAGAGTATCCTTGGTTGTGGAATTTTTCCTTTCAGCACTTTAAATATATCATGCCACTTCCTTCTAGACTGCAAAGTTTCTGCTGAAAAATCAGCCTATAGCCTTATAGGAGGTTGCCTTGTACATGATTCTTTGTTTTTCTCTTGCTGTCTTTAAAATTCTCTCTTTATATCTAACATTTGCCATTTTATTATAATATGTCTTGGGGTGAATCTCTTTTGGGTTCATCTTGTTTGGGACTCTCTGTTTTTCCTGGACATGGGTATGTTTCCTTCCCCAGGTTAGGAAAGTTTTCAACCATTATTTTACCAAATATGTTTTCTGCTCTTTTCCTCTTCTTATTCTGGGATCCCTATAATGCAAACGTTAGTACACTTGATGTTGTCTCAGAGGTCCCTTAAACTAACCATATTTTTTAACATTCCTTTTTCTCTTTGCTGTTTTGACTGGGTAATTTTCACTATTCTGTCTTCTAGTTCACTCATGCATTCTTCTGTATCACCTAATCTTCTGTTGATTCCCTCTAGTGCAGTTTTAATTTCATTCATTGTATTCTTTAGCTCTGATTTCCCCTATATTTTTGGTATGTATTTTCTAACTCTTTGATGAAGTTCTCACTTTGTTCCTCTATTCTTGCCCCCAAGTTTGGTGAGTATTTTTATGAATACTCTTTTTCAGATAAATTACTTATCTCCATTTCATTAATTTTTTTTTCTGAGTTTCATCTTTTTCTTTTGTTTGGGACATATTCCTCTGTCTTCTTATTTTGTTTGACTTTCTCACTTTGCCTTTGTGAAATTAGGCAAAACTATTTCAAGACTATGCCAGTCTTGGAAGTATGTCCTTGTGTAGGAGCAATGCTTTCAGACTGCATGTGCCCGGTGGCTTTGGTGGGAGAGTTGGAGACAACACAGGCAGGGGCCAGGGCTTCTCACAGTGTACACTGGGGGCTGCCATCTTGACAGAGGTGGGCTGAAGCCAGAGGGGCTAGAGCTGGATTCCACTGTGGCCCAGGGCTTCTACCAGGGTATGGTAGAGGCTACTACCTTGGTGATGGTGTTGGAGCCAGAGTGTGGCGTGGGCTTCTGCTTCTCTTGGGGCAAGCTGGTGGCTGCTTCCTTGGTGGGGTCAGCATAGAGCCAGGGTTCTAGAGCTGGAGCCTGAGGTAGGCTGGGGCTTCTCCTGGGGTACTCCAGTGGCTGCTGACTTGGAAAGGTTTTGGAGCTGAAACCAAGTGCTGGCTGGAGGTGTGCTTGGACAGTTTCGGCAGGCCAGCTAAAGTGCCAGGTGCTTTTCAACCTGCTGCCTCTGTGCTGAGACTCAGAGCTAGTAAGTTTGTGAACGAACCCAAAACCCATTAAGACTGCAGGGCTAGGGTACCTAATGTGGGGCTTGAACACCTCCTTCTTAGTGAAGATCTCCAAGTTTGTGATATCCCCTTCTTTTTGGTTGCCTGCCAGAGATGTGGGTCCTGAGTTGATCACTTCTCTTCCCTTCCTATCCATTTCAGTGTGTTTTTTTCTTTATATCCTTAGTTGCAGAAGAACTGTTCTACTAGTCGTCTATTTGTTTTCAGAGAGAGTTATACTATATATAGTTGTAGTTTTGGTGTATTCATGGGAGGAGCTGAGCTCAGGGTCTTCCAACTTTGCCATCTTGATCTTGCTAATGGTAAACTGTTACTGTAATGATTACAACCTATGTACTTTGCACACTTAAGTCACATCATTCAGAGTGGTGTAACAATGAGTAATTCATACTTGAGACTCACAAATCATAATTTTTAGTATCAGTGGCCAGGGTAAAAACAGCAACCTTGACTATGGAAGGGAGATAATCTATGCTGTATTCATTTCATACAAAAGCATCATATTCTGTCTATAGTATGAGTTTTGTAATTTTCCCCAAAACTTCTGCACCTATCCTCAAAAGCAAGTGTACTTTTGTGACTTTTTGTGACTAGGGAAAGTTTTTCTATGATACTGAACTTTCTGTGGTAAAATCTGGTTGGTCCTGGGCATAGTAGGGCAAATGGTCAACCTACCTTGATGACAACAGCAGATCAACCTTGATACAACACTACCATTAAATTCACAGACCTTATTCACATTTCTTGAGCTGTTTTTTATTTATATCCATGTAGACAATGTTTCTTTTTTCTTTCTGGTTCTAGGTCCAATCCAAGATCATTTGTGGCATCTATTTGACATGTCATTCCATTCTTTAATGTGTAACTGTTTCCAGTTCCCTTCTTCTTGTATGACCTTGACAGTTTCTTTTTTTTGTGAATGAACTGAATTTGATGTTTTCCTCCAATCAAACTTAAGCCATTCATTATTTGCAGAAATTCCATAGAACTGATATAGTGCTAGTCTAAGATGCCTCACATCAGGAGGTGCCTGCTGAGGACTTATCCTGCTAATGGTGATGGTAACCTTGATCACTATGTCAGTTTCATGTCTTCCAAATTTTTTTCCCTCCAGAAAGACATTTTCCAATTTGTAATTGGTAAGCATTTCATTGGAAGCTACTCTGAATCTATGCCAATATTCTGCTCCTCCTCAAACTTTCACTAGCCTAAGCATCCATTGATGATTCCTGTATGAATCAACCACCACTATGCTTGCCATCATTTCTCCTGCAGCTGTTAATTATCTTTTTACTATAAGTAGATGTTTTCCCTTCTCGTGAAGCTATTTATTTCTATTTTTATCAATATAGACTCATGGATAATTGTTTTAATCAGTGAGTTGTATTCTGTTTACTATAATTATTTATTTTGATGCTTAAATTGTTCTAGATTTAGCATGTGAGTCCCTTCTGCATGTTGACGTAGCCCTATCATTTTTTCGCACTTACTTTTTCTTGCAAAAGATTTTCCAGGCTCATCTTATTTTCCTCACTTAGCCCTGGAATTAGCCATTTCTTTCACAAACTGTATATTCTTTAAATGAAAATACATATATATTTTACATATATATGTATATATTTATATACATTAATATATTACATATATATTTACTTACCTATATATTTATTTATAACTAAAACCTTAAATCAAGTGTTTTACACCAATATTTTCAATTCAAATGCAATACCTCAGCATTTTTTTCCAGTATGCCAACATGCCATGTTTGTAAATTGTTCTCTGACATGCAAGAAATTTTTTACTACCCTAAAGTTTTTTTGGCTTTGCTCAGTCTTTTTCCACCACTTTGACTCTTGACACTCCATCACCTCTGCTCTGCTGCCACCTCACTGCCACCTTCTTAGATATTAGGTCAGCCTCACCTCTGCACAGCATCCTCACTATGACCCTTTCTTCAGCTGCCAGGAAGATGCCTGCCTCCACACAGCCTCTTCATCATCACCAACAACTTGGTACTTGTACCTGCTCATGTCTCAGCTTCCTGTCCTCCTGTCTCCACTTTCTGATTTAGGGGTTGGTTACCTCCTCTGCAAAGTTTCTCTGCTATCCCATAGAGACTTTAAAAAATGGTACACACATTTTGCATATCATCATTTACTCAATTTATCTATGTTGTTTACTTCGCTTGTGGGAGCGGAGTAATGCACTGCAGTCAGGCAGCATTTAATCAGAATTATTCAAATTGTACCTGAAATTTAGTGAATAATCTCCAGGAGGGTTTTGGTTACTATACTTTATTGCTATCTGTGATGTATTGAATCAGTTATTTGTTCATTCATTCATTCATTTTCACTTAAGACATTCTCTCCTTTTAAATTGGAAGATGACAGGAAAGTGATAATACTAATCTCTTAAAGAGACTTATTTTATAGTTTGCTCTGGGCCTATAATCAAAGGAAAAATATTTTTCTGTTAGATACAGACCACATAAAATTAGAAACTATTTTCTGAGGGTGTCTTCTATTCTTCTCAACACTTGGCTCACTCATAAACAACACAAGAAAACCAGACTTGTAAAGGATGCTCACATTGGAATTACTGGATTCAGAGAATACAAAAATCTGATATAAAAGAGGAGAGTAAAAGTTTGACAGTACAGCATTTTAAGTGTTTCTTAGGAGCATTGTGGTAGTTATTTTTGATAGTATTTTTCACAGTTATTGGCTTAAGTTATTCATGTTACTTATTTTATTTTTAATTTGGGAAAGATATATTCTTTCTTGATCAGGCTTGTGAAGTGCCTATTAATTTTATTAGTTTCTTCAAAGAAAATACTTTGCCCCTGTTGATTTTTTCCTATGTACTTTATAATATCTCTGAATCAATGTACATGGGCTATTTGTTTATGCTCTATAGTTTAGTGTGATTGATTCTCCTTCTGCATTATTTATAATATGTTGTCAGTAAGCTGAAATTGTTTCATTCCAGGCATTATAAATGTATATGTTTATTTATAATGTGAATTCTTATATATACAAATATATCTATTTTGTTTGAAGTAAGATTCAATAAATTAAAAATATAGCAGTCATATTATTAGTGATGAGAATGCATTCTCTAAACAAAAAAGAAAAAGAATTATGTGTAACCTCCTGAAAATTAAAAAAAAATTAGTAACTCTAAAGTGTGTTTTGTTATATAAGAAACAAAGAATGTGAATTAATGTATGTAACTTAATACATATTTGAAAATAAGTATGAACAGTGTTTGTAAATTCTTTTCACTAGTGTGTTTGTAACTGATTTGTAAATTGATCATTGATTGTAAATGTAATGTTGTAATTATGGACCATTTTACAAGAAATCCAGATTAATAAAATTAGGTACTCAGAATGACACAAGAAAATTGCCATCCTAGATTGTTGTTGCTATAAAAACACCCAAGAATAAGTTAGCCATCTATATGTTGAAAAGAAAATTAAGCAGTTTTGACTGTGAATAACATAGGTAGAAAAAGGGTTGCCTTGTAGGCTTTCTAGTAAATGCTTTCATAGTGCTTAAAAATAATTCATTTCTTAAATTCAGTAAATATATTCCTAGTGTTCACTATTGATTTAATAATAGTTTAATCAACATATCTTTATGGTTAAAGGTTAACATCACCAAATTCCATAGCCAAATTATGATATATTGGGAATTTAAGAAGATTTAAATATTATAAATTTATTATATTAAGTCTAATGATCAATTTTTGTCTCAATCCAAAGCAAGTGTTAATTAAATAATGTTGCATGTCATTGTGTGTTCCACATATCAGGAAGTTAAGAGGCCCTCTTTTTCCTGTTTCATTAGAGCAATTACCTGTTTTGCTTCATTAACTTCTTCCTGTACTTTCTGTGGAAATTATCTTCTTGGCCTGGAGCTTTTGAATCACTTCATAAAGTGATAACTCATTAAATCATCTGTCCTAAACTTTACGAATATTGTGAACATTTGCATAACCTAAATTTCTTCAGCATCTTCAGGGTCAGATTGGTATACAATCCAATCAATGTAGTGCACCTTTCTTTTGTATAATTGAAATCAAATGAGGAGAGGCAAAGTTGAACATAAATAGAAAATTTATTAAAGCAGATAGTTTAACTGAAATTCTGAATTGATTGATACCTTATTTTTATCTTTAGAGTAATCGGCCTCATTTTCTATGTAAAGATATGGAAAACTCTGATGTGTACAATACATTTTATATATGTGTATGTATGTGTATGTGTGTGTGTGTGTGTGTGTGTATAACACTATATCCATTATATATAATATATCCTGACATTTTCTTATAAATCTCTAGTGGATGCTGTTGGTACCTGGCCCAGATCCTTGGGCTTTTTCTTTTTAGTAAACACTTGCTTGATTTCTAAATGCCAGGACCTGCTTTTCTTGGTGTGAGGATTTCTCTAGTAGCCAAAACCTTCTTTGCTTCCATGCAGCAGACTAGGAATGCAGGAGAAATAGTGACCCCTAGAAGCAGTTGTCAACCAGTGACTGATGGGAGGCGGTCATCACCTCCTGTAATTGAGGTATCAATACCTCAGCTTTCTCACTTACTGAGTGTCGTAATTCTGATGTACATGTTCTGTATATTCCCTCAAGGTGAAACTTCTGTTATGCACAGTGGTAGGTAACTGACTTGACAACACACAACACTTTGATGACTGTCCTTTTTCTATCCCCCTTAACTGGTCCACTACCCATGTTTCCTGGGATCATCTCTCAAATAAACTACTTGTATTTGAATCAGATCTCTGGTTCTTGTTGGGGTAAACAAAACTAAGACAAATTCATTTATTCAGCCAACAAATATTTATGTGAAAAAAATATACAAAAATTCCTTCCTCATGGGGTTTACATTCTAGTGGGAAGAGGGCAAAAAACAAAAACTAAACATATATATGTGTGTGTGTGTATACACACACACACACACACATGATTATAGCAGACATTGATGAGTACCTCAGAAAATATCAAGGCAGGGAAGAAGGAGATGGAGTGCAACTTTGGTGTGCATTGCATCCTATAACAGGGTGGGCAAGGAAGCCTTAACTAAGATGGTCATTTGAACAGAGCCCTGAAGGATATGAGGTCGTGTCACTGGGAGGAATATGCTCTCAGTTCTAATGGACTTAAAATTATTTCTTTATATGTTTATTTCCTTATGAGTTTTGTTTTATTTAAAATATTATAGGAATGTAACATTTTTTAAAATGGAATGTAAAAATCCTATATAACAAGGGAAGAAGAGTCATGAAAGTCAAATACATTGCACTTTGACAGAGACATTTCAATGCCTGACTGTATCGAAATGACTCTCCATGTGACTCCCACATTAAATACAGCTATATCTAAATGTCCTGCTCTGAATAAGATAATGTTCCTTCCCCAAAGAGAATAAATTTTAGACATGTAAACAAACTAATACAAAAATATATTATGTTCTAAAAAAGGAAAGAATTTAGAGTAATAAGGAATTAATCTGTGAGAGTGCAGATCAAAGAAACTTTTAGAGAGATGCTGGCACATGAATAGCATACTGAAGATCAATCAGACAAACAAGTTAGGACATCCAGGATTCAGAGGACAATAGGTGCAGTGCTGTGAAATCATGTGGTGAATGCCTTATCTTTGTTAAGATTGCAGGAGTATGCATTTCAACAATTATGAGATAGAAGGTGAGGCCAAAGAAAGAGGTAGCGTTCAGATCTTGAAAGAACTTGGGTGCCTGGTGAAGGGGCTCCTGAATAATTTTGAGCAAGACAAATGACATCATTAGGCTTACATTCTGAAAACATTCCTCTGGCTGCAATGTGGAATGTCAATTGGAGGGAGCAGAGAAGATGCTGAAAGCAACCTTAGGAATTTGGACCTTCAGTCATGTTAGATTCGATGAAGAACAGAAAACAGATTCAGAATGATACATATGAGAAAACCAATGGGATTTGATTATTGGCTAGACTTGGAGAGTTGAGCGAGAGTTACCTGAATGACAATGCAGGTTTCTAGATGGTGTTCCTGGTTGGATGGGGCACTAATCTCAAAACAGGATATGAGCTCAGAAATACTCTATATTACTTCATAGCAAAGTATTACTTCAATCTGTCTCTACTTATCTATCATGTTACTGTAGTATTTTGTTCCTGGATTAATGGAAATGAAAGATTGAGGTGAGCTGGATCATAATAAAATTGTTGGTGACTATTGATTAGTCTTCAGAATGAAACATTTCCACTTCTTTCATTTTATTCTATAAATGACAAGATACATTTGGCTAGCCAGTGGTTAATGTCGACTGTTAATAATTTGGCTAGCCAAAATACAAATAAAATTTTCCTCTATAAGAGGGACAAAACTAATTTTGATTGTCTAGTAAGCACACTTTGCTAACGTTTCCTCCCTCATGAGAATGCTATACAGTAAGACAATACCATTTTAAAAGTGAGAAACCAAGGATCTTTTGTTCATTGTTCCATGAGTCATAAGTGGTGAGACGGGGGAATTTAAACTCTCTTGTCTTTGATGCCAAAGTCCCAGATTTCTCCACAACAGCATGACAAAATTCAAAAGTAAATGAATAGTCTGCTTTTTTGTATATATGATTCTAATTAGATAAGGCATCTGTATTTTTGTTTCGATAATAGATTATAATGAGCCACTGAAACTTTTCATTGAAGGCAAATTGTGATCATTTTGATCAGGAATTGTTGTAATTGAGACGAAGCTTGGGAACTCTGATACTGCTGTTGTGCAAAGGTGAATTATGATTAGATTTAAAGTTGAGTGAACTCAACCAGGGACATTTATTGTAGTATTTATTTCTTTTTAAACTGGCTGCATTTGGTTTTATATTCTAAATCAAAAAAACATTTAGGAATTTTTGCTCAAAGAGAAGATGTGGGCATATTACCTTGTCTGAAAAAATGATTTAATGAAGTTACTTTTATGTAGAAATATAAGAAATATATAATACATATATTTCATATGAGGTATGTGAAATTTATCTTATGTATATGATACATACATGCACATATATATACACATATAATTATATATAAATTTATATATGAATGTTTGTTATTAAAATCATAGTAGCAAGGAGAAAATTACAAGGGCATCATTCACTAATGTTACTGAGTGGTTATTTATTTGCTCTCAAATTTGTATTGACAAAAACATAATCAGATGCCAGTTATATACAAATACAATTCCATATACTCAAAACCAAAGTCCCCTTTGATGTGTATATAAGAATACTGTAAGAAAAGAAAGAAATTTTTAAGCAATGATGTCAGATGTTCTTTTAGTACTGAATGATGAATTCAACACTACTAAAAGAGGTCAGTGTTGAGTTTACAACTTCTTATACGGTGTTTAATTTTTAGATAGGAAAAAATGACCAAACATTTTAGAATCAGAGCAAACATTTTTGTTGAGAACAGAAGTTTTCTTAAAACCACTTACATAATCAATAAGTGCTGCATATGGGAATTTTGGTTCCAGTATATTGATCAGTCAAGCAAATACAAGGATTACAGCAGAGTGGGATTTAGGACTTCCCTAAAAGTCCTAAGTCATAACCACTGTGGCTCAGTGGTTAAGAATACTCCTGCCAATGCAAGGGACACGGGTTTAATCCCTGGTCCGGGAAGATTCCACCTGCCATGGAGCAACTAACCCCGAGTGCCACAACTACTGAAGCCCATGCGCCTAGAGCCCATGCTTTGCAGCAAGAGAAGCCACCACAATGAGAAGCCCGTGCACCACAACGAAGAGTAGCCCCCGCTCGCCGCAACTAGAGAAAGCCTGCGTGCAGCAATGAAGACCCAACGCAGCCAAAAATAAATTAAAAAATGAAAAAAAAGTGGGATTTAGAAGAGAGCTGGAAATTGGTTCCTTTGTATTTTCCATCCATAGTTCTTAGTTACCTCCAGGACTTCACAAAACACAGTCTGTTCAAAGCAGAAAATATGATCATGCCTCGTCTCTTTAGAAACCTTTAATAACTTTTAATTGTTTTATAATCTCAAATCCCAACATGCTCTCAAAATTTTCAGCATGATGTCCAATTCATCTTGTCCTCCTCTTTACCTCCCTCATTTTATTTGAGCTACTTGGGTTTTTCTGAGGTCCTCAAGTCCCACACACTCTCCTCCATCTTGGGACTGTCATACTTCACAGCTACTTCAAACTTAATTATTCTTTTTTTTTTTTTTTTTGGCGGTGCTGTGCTTGGTGTGTGGAACCTTAGTTCCCCAACCAGGGATCAACCTGCGCCCCCTGCAGTGGAAGCACAGAGAGCTAACCACTGGACAGCCAGGGAAGTTCCAAACTTTACTCTTTCAAGTCTTAACTTAAACATTATTTTCTCTCTAGGAATCATCTCCTAAACCCACAGTTTAGGCTAAAGTCTTCTATTAAATAATCCCATCATACAGGATACTTCTCTTAAAGAGCACCTTGCACAATTGAAGTGAATGAGATTTATTTAAAAGTAATTTTTTAATGACCATTTTCTCCATTGACATCTAGACCCTTTGAGCACAGAGGCTGCTATGTACAGACTTGTATGCCCAGTGCCTGACATTTAGCAGGAACAGAGAAGATGGCTGTAGATTAACTACTTTGTGATGGTGCTTTCCTATAAAAAGTTTTTTAAAATTTCAAGCTGTCATTAAGTGGCCCGGGAGGCTTTTCTTGTCTAGACAAGCTCATTAAGGAAACAACAGAGAAGCATTCTTCTTTTAACATGTGTATGAAGTCCTCTGCCATTTTGGTTCTTTCCTCACCTATTTGTTAATGTCTGTTTTTAAGAGTGGTAGGGAAGTAGGCTGATGTGCTTACGTGTAAGACTAGTGGTTGTCAACCAGGGTGATTTCGCTCTTCAGGGGATATCTGGAAATGTCTGGAGAGAATGTTGCTTGTCACATGGTGGGGGGTGGGTTGGTACTGGCATCTAGAGTAGCGGATGCAGCTAAAATCCTACAATGCACAGTGAAGGCACTCAAAACAAGGAATTATCCAGCTGACGTGCCAGTAGTGCAAAGGTTGAGAAACCCTGATATGGAGAATGGGACTATAAATTATTATGTCCTGGATAAAGAAAGTTTCTATAATATAGCATCAGAGTATATTACCTTAGTTAATTTATTTTGGATAGTTATATAGACATGAATATTAGTCTTGTTTCATTATGTGTAAGTGGTTTATTTAGAGTCTAGTACAAATAGCTTTCCATACTGAGCACATATCTTGCACATTACTGGCATTCGATAAATCTTTGTTGAATTGAATTTTATTTGGCATATCATTCCAACTTGTCAAGATCATTTTATGCCCAAGTCTTGATATCTAAATTATATCTAACTTCCTAGTTTCATGTCAAGCAAAAAGTTGAATTGTATGGCATCTATGCTGTTGATAGAAGTAGTGAATAGGAGACCATACACTAAGATGAAATTCTGGAGATTCCATTTTGAAATATAAACATTGTTTATATTACCATTTCATCATAGTGGTGTACTTGATCCTGTGACACCTGCTTTGTGTAAGTTTGCCATTCACTGATGGAAAAAATGTGATTACACTTTCAAGGAGATTCCACATATAGAAAGGAATATGAAAAGATGGGTAATATTTTGAGTAATTATGAAAAAAATGGGTTAATATTTTAAATGATTGAATTATTCATACAGATTGCTAAAAGTGCATTATATCTTCTGTAGACAAATGGACAAAAATCAAGAAAAAATTACACAAGATAAAATTATTTTAAAATATGAGGCATTTAGGGCTTCCCTGATGGCGCAGTAGTTGAGAGTCCGCCTGACAATGCAGGGGACACGGGTTCGTGCCCCAGTCCAGGAGGATCCCACATGCTGTGGAGCGGCTGGGCCCGTGAGCCATGGCCGTTGAGCCTGCACGTCTGGAGCCCATGCTCCGTGATGGGAGAGGCCACAACAGTGAGAGGCCCACATACCGCAAAAAAAAAAAAAAAGAAGCATTTAAAAAGTAATAGTCAACATTATTGAACACTATTTTTTAGGCACTAGGCTAAGTGCTATTCATGCACTTTCTGACTTACTGTGAAGTACGTATTATTTGTATCTATATTTGATGGGCTCATCAAGGGTAACTAATTTGCCAAGATCCCTTAGCTATAAAGGGTTATAAGAAAATATATTTAAATCCACTAGAGGTTAAACACTTGCAAATTAAGCAACTGCATGATAGATTTTGCATTACAGATTAGGGAAAATTAAAAATATAATAATATTCAATGTTGTAAATCTTGGAATAAAATATATACACATATTGGTGGAGATGTGGTCTTTAACTCAATGGAAATCAAATTGACAGTGTTCTAAAGCACCATAAAAATGTATTTATGCTTTAACCTATAATCCTACATATAATAATTTATCTTAAAAATAAATTTTAAAACCATTATTTGTATATACAAGTTTATTTATGTGTAACCTTATTATTATTTAGAATGACAAGACAGTTAGTTAAATATCCAGAAGCAATTTAAATAAATTAGACAATGACCAATTGATGAAACATTATATATATTATTAAGGACTATTTTAGTTTTGAAGGATATATAACAACCTAGCAACATTTTCTTTATATAATTCTAAGCAAAGAAAGCTGCAGGGTAAACTGATTGTCACTTTATCAAAATATGCCTGCCTATGACAAAAATCTGGAGAGTAATATGTGATAAAAATAGCTCTGTAATGTAGTGGCAGTATAATTAAATCAATGGAAACAAAGTTAATACTGTAAATATATTCTATTCAATTTCTATGAATACCAAAAATAAATTAAAGTAATTCACTTTTAGGCTATATTGTAGAATATATCATCCATCCAGAAGAGAAGAATTTAGTCATGCTCCCCATATCAGGGTCTCTCAACCTCTGAACTATTGATAGTTTGGGTTCCATGACTCTTTGGGGGAACCACCCTGTGTATTGTAAGGTGTTTAGAAGCAACTCTGGCCTCTATATGACTAGAAACCATTACATCACTCCCTCACCCCCAATCCTCTATTATAACAACCAAAAACCTGTGAACTATAATTTTGTAAGAAGATCATTTGGAAGACTGGCCACAAGCATTCCTCTGTATACATCAATGCATTTGTAATGTGACTTCATACCTCCTTTCAAGTGGATTCTACTTTTCTACCCCCTTAATCTGGTCTGGCTTTGTGACTGATTTCAGCCAGTGCAGTGAGCTGGTAGTAATGGGTCTCAGTTCTAAGCCCAGGTCTTGTGGGGCTATACACTCTTCCACTTGATCTTTTTGCACCCCTGGCTCTCAGCTAAATAAACCCAAACTAGGGGATTAGAGGAAGAAAGACAACATAGATCAGTGTACAGTTAACCAGATGTCCCAGCTGAGTTTCCAAGTATGTCTGAGAGACCCCAGCTAGCATAGCAAAAGACAACTCACAGGCGAACCACAAATGTGGTTAAATTACACTCTGGAGCAGAACATCCCTGCTTAGCTTAAATTCCCATACCACGGAATTGTGAGCTAAATATATAGTTGTTTTAAGTAACTAAATGTTTGTATCCTTTGTTATGTAGCAATAGTTTACCAATATATTTTGTGACAATAAACTGTATACCTTCTGGAAAATTTGTGTTAATGCCATACCTCAGGAAAATGAAGTTCTGTATCCTACAGTTTACCTTTTCCCCAGGATTGATCACTAATACTTCTAGTATTATATACCTGGGTTTTCTACAGGATGTTTAATTTCCAATCAAGTAGTAGAAACAATCACATTTTGTAGATTTTGACCACATAAGTAGCTAGATTTTTACTCTAAGATATAATTTGTTTTTACTTGATTAGAGCCAATTAGGCTTATTCAAATTATTTCACACTTTTTTCAATTAATTTGTGTTTTATGGAAGTAATGAAGTTGCAAGGGAAAACAGCAAAACAACTTTAAGATATAAAGATTTGTAAGAAGTAGGTTGAAACTGCTGGGATATTTTGTGAAAATAATTAGGTTTGAAGATTAATGAAGTAAAAGTTATTTTAATTGTATTCTAGCAGTAGGACACTGCTGATGCTAAGATTGTACTGAAATCTTTGAGTTGTATGAACTTTCCACTTCTTAGAAATCTATATAAGTATTCCAGTGAAGGCTTTTAAAAAAATTTTTCTCATCTCAGGTTGTAGTGCTAACAATAATTTAATATGAGATCTTATTCTATTTTGGCAATTGCTGCTACGTTTTGTTTAAAGTATTTTTGAGGACATATTGAGCAACCTTACAGATATGGAAATACAAAAATATTTCTAGATTTTGAATCAGATGTCGTTAAAACTTTTTATACTGACATTTTTCGAATTTCTAAATTTCTTGCAGTTTCCTTATTTGAAATTTAGACATTGTGATAAACTAATGGCAAAAGTGGCCCCAATTTTCCCCCTTAAACTATATATCGTCCTTGCAATGTGACCTTATAGCTTCCTCTGTCAAGAAGTGCAATTTATTTTCCCACTCTGAATCTGAACTGACCTGTAACTTACTTTGGCCATTAGAACACTGTAGCAGAAATGGTGCACCAAGGTCTGATACTACACCTTGAAACAGTGCTTTTTCTCACTGTCCTGGATTCCTCCCTTTACATGAAAATGAGTCTGACAAAGACCACTGGAGGAGGGGAGAACACATGAAACAAAGCCATTGAATCACCCATGTGAGGCCAGGCTAGACCAGCCTGCACCCATCCGACCTGCAGGCTGATTGCAGATGCATGAGCAAACCCAG
This sequence comes from Mesoplodon mirus, assembly GCF_964341445.2. NCBI lineage: Eukaryota > Metazoa > Chordata > Mammalia > Artiodactyla > Ziphiidae > Mesoplodon > Mesoplodon mirus. Next base: position 159,425,517 of record NC_138980.1, read on the forward strand.
ATGAGATCAGTCTCACCCAGAGCAGATAAACAGAACCATCCAGCTGACCTATAGTCTCATGGGAAATAATGAATCTTCGCTTTTTAAGCCACTATGTTTTGGAGTGGTTTGTTACACAGCAATGACAAACTATATTACATAAAATCATTTCCACAGTTTTCTTTATCTCATATGTGAGGCTTAAGTGGCATTATTTGCATGAAAAAACAAGCACATATTTTTGACCAATAATAGTTTATATAATAGCCAATATAATTTTATATAATAATGCCATAAATCATTTTATAAATTAACTGTATTGCATTTTCTAAATAAACAAATTCTATAAATTATTTTATACATATGATATATATCTAGTTTATCTGAATTTTAATTTTACTGATTATTTGAAATTAACAATACTAGATGGAAACATTAAAATTTTTTCTGCATGTGCTTAAAAGCATTGTTTCCCAAATTGTGTTTTGAATTTGAGAAAACGTTGTTATAAAATTATTTTAAAATAGAAAAATCCATTAAAATTTTCTTTTAAAAAACTTAAAAAATATTAATTTGATTGAGTAATAAGTATGTAGACATTTCTCATTTAAATATGAAGCAAAGACAAGTTAAAGAAAACAAACTGTCTAGATTTCAGTGTTTCAAGATTTCCTTTTTAAAAAAATCAGATGTCTATTGAGAGATGAATGGATAAAGAAGACGTGGCACATATATACAATGGAATATTACTCAGCCATAAAAAGAAACGAAATTGAGTTATTTGTAGGGAGGTGGATGGACCTAGAGTCTGTCATACAGAGTGAAGTAAGTCAGAAAAAGAAAAACAAATACCATATTCTAACATATATATGTAATCTAAAGAAAAAAAAAAAAGGTTCTGAAGAACCTAGGGGCAGGACAGGCAAAAAAACGCAGACGTAGAGAATGGACTTGAGGACACGGGGAGGGGGAAGGGTAAGGTGAGATGAAGTGAGAGAGTGGCACTGACATATATACACTACCAAATGTAAAACAGCTAGTGGGAAGCAGCCGCATAGCACAGGGAGAACAGCTTGGTGCTTTGTGACCACCTATAGAAGGATGGGATAGGGAGAGTGGGAGGGAGACGCAAGAGGGAGGAGATACGGGGATATATGTATATGTATAGCTGATTCACTTTGTTATACAGCAGAAACTAACACACCATTGTAAAGCAGCTATACTCCAATAAAGATGTTAAAATAATAAAACATATGAAAAAGATGTATAAATATTTAATTATTTAAAACATTTATTGAAAATAAAAATAGGGGAAAATAATAGACCCTCAACAATGAATTTGCAAGTCATTCTTGTGACTTGAATGGAATAATCGCGAACAGTTTAAGCCATTGCTAAATGACAGCAGATTCTCTGTAATAGGACATGTTTACTCTGTTCTAATAAGGACAGGTGTTACTGTAATTTTCACCCCTGAAAGGGCACATGTGGGAAAATAACATTTACAGTGAATTCATTGACTTGGCTCAGGAATTGTCTTATTTGTACCGATGGCTGCTGGAAAAAGCCGGCAATATGTTCTGGCCTGGTGTTTCTTAACTTTTGCAGGTGCTCTGCTTTCCAGGGCCTTCTATAAACCCCTGGCTTTCATTCTTTTACCCTTGTTTGAGCTGATATTGTCATTCATGACTGCACAGGACTATAAGTGATGATCTAATGTCACTTATCTAATTACTTGGAATCCTGCACTAAAGTTTAATCTTCCTGGGTCAATATCAGCTCTCAGCTTGGTGTTCAACAAACAAGCATAGATATGTGTATGTATATATCTACAGGGGGCAAAAGTACAGCTTGTCTTTTCTTTACTGAGGCATTACTGACATGTAAAAAATTGTACATATTTAATATATACATCTTGATGAATTTTAAGGTAAGTATATACTCATGAAACTCTCACCATAAATAATGTATAAACTTAACCTCTAAAAATTCCCTCTCTCCCTCTTTTATTTGTGGTAAGAATATTTAACATAAGATCTGCCCTCTTAACCAATTTTAAGTATACAATATTGTTAATTATATGCTCTATGCTGTACATTAGATCACTAGGACTTACTCATCCTGTATAACTGAAACGGTGTACCCAACATCTCCTTGATTCCCCCTTCTCTGAGTCCCTGTTAACCATTCTTCAGCTGTCTATTTCTATGAGCTTGACTATTTTAAATTTCTACTATAAGCAGGATCATGCAGCATTTGTTCTTTTGTGTTTGTCTTATTCACTTAGCGTAATGTCCTCCAAATTCCTATATGTTATAGGAAATGGCAAAATTTCCTTCTTTTCTTTTTATTGGAGTATAATTGCTTTACAATGTTGTGTTAGCTTCTGCTGTACAATGAAGTGAATTCACTATATGTATACCTATATCCCCTCCCTCTTGGACAAACCTCCCACCTCCTGCATCCCACCCATCTAGGTTGTAGCAGAGCACCGAGCTGAGCTCCCTGTGCTATACAGTGGGTTCCCACTAGCTAGCTATTTTACACATGGTAGTGTATTTATGTCAAACCTAATCTCCCAATTCATCCCACTCTCCCCTTCCCACCCTGTGTCCACATATCCATCCGCTATGTCTGTGTCTCTATTCCTGCCCTACGAATAGGTTTATCTGTACCATTTTTCAAGATTCCACATATATGCATTATTATATTTGTTTTCTCTTTCTGATTTACTTCACTCTGTATTGGGTGGTATCATCATTGATTCTTTGAATCCAAGAACATGGTATATTTCTCCACTGTTTATGTCATCTTTGATTTCTTTCATCAGCATTTTATAGTTTTCTGAGTACAAGTCTTTTGCCTCTTTAGGTAGGCTTATTCCTAGGTATTTTATTATTTTTGTTGCGGTGGTAAATGGGATTGTTTCCTTAATTTCTCTTTCTGATTTTTCATTGTTAGTGTATAGGAATGCAAGATATTTCTGTGCATTAATTTTGTATACTGCAACCTTACCAAATTCATTGATTAGTTCTAGTAGTTTTCTGTGGCATATTTAGGATTTTCTATGTATAGTATCAAGTCACCTGCAAACAGTGACAGTTTTACTTCTTATTTTCCAATTTGTATTCCTTTTATTTCTTTTTCTTGTCTGATTGTCGTGGCTAGGACTTCCAAAACTCTGTTGAATAAGAGTGGCGAGAGTGGACATCCTTGTCTTTTTCCTGATCCTAGTGGAAATGCTTTCAGTTTTTCACTATTGAGAATGATGTTTGCTGTGGGTTTGTCATGTATGGCCTTTATTGGGTTGAGGTAGTTTCCCTCTATGCCCATTTTCTGGAGAGTTTTTATCATAAATCGGTTTTGTGTTTTGTCAAAAGCTTTTTCTGCATCTATTCAGATGATCATATGGTTTTTATTCATTAATTTGTTAATATGATGTATCACATTGATTTATTTGCATATATTGAAGAATCCTTGCATTCCTGGCACAAATCCCACTTGATCATGGTGTATGATCCTTTTCATGTGCTGTTGGATTCTGTTTGCTAGTATTTTGTTAATGATTTTGGCATCTATGTTCATCAGTGATATTAGTCTGTAATTATCTTTTTTTGTGATATCTTTGCCTGATTTTGGTATCAGGGTGATGGTGGCCTTGTAGAATGGATTTGGGAGTATTCCTACCTCTGCAATTTTTGGGAAGAGTTTGAGAAGTTTAGGTCTGAGGTCTCCTCTAAATGTTTGATAGAATTTGCCTGGGAAGCCATCTGGTCCTGGACTTTTGTTTGTTGGAAGATTTTTAATTACAGTTTCAATTTCATTACATGTGATAGGTCTGTTTATGTTTTCTAATTCTTCCTGGTTCAGTCTTGGAAAATTGTACCTTTCCAAGAATTTTTCCATTTCTTTGTGGTTGTCCATTTTATTGGCATAGAGTTGTTTGTAATAGTCTCTTATAATCCTTTGTATTTTTGTGGTGTCAGTTGCAATTTCCCCCTTTTCATTTCTAATTTTATTGATTTGCATCCTTTCCCTTTGTTTCTTGATGAGTCTGGCTAAAGGTTTATCAATTTTGTTTATCCAATCAAAGAACCAGATTTTATTGATATTTGCTATTTTCTTCATTTCTATTTCATTTATTTCTGCTCTGGTCTTTATGATTTCTTTCCTTCTATTGACTTCGAGTTTTCTTTGACCTTCTTTCTCTGGTTGCTTTAGTTGTACGGTTAGATTGTTTATTTGAGATTTTTCTTGTTTCTTGCGGTGAGATTGAATTGCTATGAACTTCCCTCAATGTCCCCCACCAGCGTCTGGCAGGTGCCCTAGTTATGGGGAGACATGAATTCCTCATCCTCCCACACTGCCATCTTGACTCTGCCCCTCCTTCCTTTCTAAAGCTAATATTCTGTTTATGTATATACCATATTTTCTGTATATATTCATCTATTGATGGGCATTTAGGTTTTTTCCACATCTTGTCTATTGTGAATAGTGGTGCCATGAACATGAGACTGTTAATATCTCTGAGATCATGATTTCAATTCTTTTGGGTAAATATCCAGAAATGAGATTGATGGATCATACAGTAGTTCTATTTTTAACATTTTGAAGACCCTCAAACCTCTACTCTCTGCTACTTTTCCATAATGCTGTACCAATTTACATTCATACCAACAGTATACAAGGATTTCTTTTTCTCCACATCCTCAACAGCATTTGTTATCTCTTGTGTTTTAGATAATACCCATCCGAATAGAGGGTGAGGTGATATCTCCTTGTGATTTTTTTTGTCAATGTCTCTTTGTGATTTTGATTTGCATTTCCCTGATGCTTTGTGATATTGAGCATCTTTTCATATATTTCTTTGCCATTTTTATGTCTTCTTTAGAGAAATGTCTAATCAGGTTCTTTGCCTATTTTTTAATTGGGTTATTTGCTTTTTTTGCTGTTGAGTTTTAAGAGTTCCTTACACATTTTCAAATTAAGCCTATGTTAAATATATGATTTGCAAATATTTTCTCAGATTCTGCTGGTTACCTTTTCATTCTGTTGACTGTTTCCTTTGTTGTGTAGAAGCTTTTTAGTTTAATATAATTCCATTTTTCTATTTTTATTTTTATTGACTGTGTGCTTTGGTGTCATATCTAAGAAATCATTGCCAAGACCAAGGTCAAGAAGCTTCTTCTTCTTGACATTCTTTTCTGTTAGGAGTTTTATAGTTTCAGATCATGCATTTAAGCCTTTAATCTACTTTGAGCTGATTTTTGTGCATTGTGTAAGATAAAAGTTCAATTTCATTACCTTACATGTGGATATCCAGTTTTCCCAACACCTATTTTTGAAGAGACTATTCTTTCCTCTTGGTGTATTTCCCACCCAGCCAGTCAAAGATCAGTTCATAATAAACGTGTGGGTTTAACAGCATGCATTTTAAGGCCTTACTAAGCATGCACCTTTGATAAATCCTGAATGAACAAAATGTTGATTTTTTTTAAGGGCAAGCTTTAAAAAATCTCACTTGAATATTTCTGAATCTGAACAAGAAAAGGCTTCCTTGTGTGAATGTGATTTATGGAAATGTGTTTATCTAATATTTAACATATTTGACCAGTTGAACCACACCCAGTTCCTTCAAGAGAAGTGCTTTTATTGTTTCCTTTTAGTAGATGAGAAAATTGAGATGTTGGGCAGTTTGCCCAGTTCCATACCATAAATCACCAACAGGGATGAGATTAGCATTCAGTGAACTTGGACTCTATTCATACATCCACATCCCTGAATCCATAGGTCTGATGAAGAGCTTTTAGAAGTTGAATTATCATTACATTAGGAAAGATTGCAAATCCTTAAAAGTACTTTAAGTAGTCGAGCAATATAAAAAATTTAAAAAAAACCAAGCAACTTTAAGCTCATCTCTTACTGTCTTAGGAGACCATTGTTAATCTCTGAATTTAGTCCATAAATAAAGTTTGTGTAGGGGAGAAAGAGAGAGGAAGAGGGGTAAAAGAGAGAGAGAGAGATTCAGGTCACCAGGATTCATAATGTTAGAATGTCATGGCTTTAAATGTCATATTAGTTCTAGCTTTATTTTAACAAATTTTTAATATCTTGTTTTATATTCCCAGAAAAGGACAATGTTCTGTGATTTTTTAAAATATGGTTGAAGCAATTGACAGGATGTAATTTGTCCTTTTATGCCTCTGTACTTCATTTTAGGCTATGATAAAGTTGATAATGTTAACACTGACATAAAAGATAGTTTATCACATAGGACAGATTGGAGGATATAGAACTCTTCATAAAAAATTTACTCCAAGGACATGTTTTGTGTAATAATATTCCTTTTCTGTATATAAGTCATCTGCTGGATATTGACAATATATTTCTTAGGGATTTTCATTACATTTTCTTTAAGGTAAAGAAGAAATCCCCTGAACGCTACCCCTAATTAAACTCCCTTATTTTGACTTTTTATATTTTTAGCATGCATTTGGAAATTCACCCTTGGTAGGCATGTTCTATTTTTTTTTTATTATACAAGAATCAAAAGGAAGCCAAGTTGTTTTTTTTTTTTTTTTTTTTTTTTTTTTTTTTTTTTTTTTTTGCAGTACGTGGGCCTTTCACCGCTGTGGCCTCTCCCATTGTGGAGCACAGGCTCCAGACGCACAGGCTCAGCGGCCACAGCTCACAGGCCCAGCCGCTCCGCGGCACATGGGATCCTCCCGGACCGGGGCACGAACCCGCGTCCCCTGCATCGGCAGGTGGACTCGCAACCACTGTGCCACCAGGGAAGCCCTGGAAGCCAAGTTGTTTTGAGAAAACTTTTCTTTTACATCTTTGACCACCTCAGATCACCTGCTAGCTTCTATTTGGAGTCATGTTTCCCTTTGAAGCTCAAGACAAGTGAGAGTCAGTTCAGGTATTTTTTTCCATGTTAATATCATTTATGCCCCATTCTGAGCTGGATGGTGGAGACATAACTTCTGAGAGTAGGTAGAGAGAGTTGATAAAATTATTTCCCTCTAAATTCAGTGACAGTTCATTTTCCCCACATAAGGGTGGTGGTGATGGAATCAGGATTGTGTTGCTCAAAATTCTCAAATCCTTTCTATGGAATTCATGTGCCTCACAGTTTGGTTCTATATTAGTGTTCTTACCTGATGCCAGACATTCCTTTACAGATTACTGCTTTCATCAGAATTTCATTGGCTTCATTAACAACATAGACAAAGCCTGGCAACAGGGGATAAAAAAACTGAGGGTGTTTCTAGTTTTCATTCTCTAGAAACACTACAATATAAACAATTCAATGTGCTGAAATGCTGAAGCAGCCATCCTTGTTCTTAGGACCATACAACTGTCAAATATAGTGTAAAGTCTAAAGAATCAGTGCAAAAAAGTAAAATTAGAATATATTGTAGCACATTGGGTTTTTTATTCCTGGTAGTAGAACTCTAGAAAAGACATAAAAACAAGCCGCAAGCCTTTCTTATCCAATTGATAAGTTGTCCTGATTGCTTCATGTTCTCATTGGCAAAGAGGTGCGAGGTTCCTAAAGGGGATAAATGATGTTTTAAAGTCCTGTCCTGTCTCTAATACTCAAAATCATGCTTCAATACCTCTGCAGAACCTGTTTCTTTTTAATTTTTAGCTAAATTTATGTTTGCACATCAACATAACAAAGAGAACAAGTAGGAAGGAGATCTTTATCATACTTCTCTGAGCATGAATGGATAATAAAATCAAGATAGCTCACTCGGGAGTTCTCTGCTTCCATACTGTCTGCATAAGGGTAGGAAAATGACTTAGGACACAACAGCATATTAGATCTGAAAAAAATTAAAAGGGATTGCTGTCTTCTCCTGTGTGTGATTGTGTGTCTGTATTTATGTGTGTTTTTGAAATATATATGTCAAATATTACTGAGTACTTATTAAATAGTAGGATGTAGCTCTAGGTGCTGGGACTATAACTTTAGAATGGTTGCATTTTCTGAATTGTTGAAATATAGAATTGAGCTCAAGGTGAGAATAGCAGCCATTTTTAGACTTCAAGTGTTAATCAAAAATAACTATGTTTCATTAGAGATGGAGGTTTGAATTAATTTTGAAAGATTCCTTCATTTTAGAAAAATACTTTAATAGTGATGTGACGGTAAAACAATAGTGTTCTTCTGGAATAGGGATGGGCTAGGCAATGGGGAGATAAAAACTTCATATTAAGATATAAAACTTTTCTTTACTGTGGTAAGAGCTGGATTCTAAAGATTTTAATATAACTGCTTGCTGATGGAATGGGTTTATAGAGCAAGCTGGAGTCTGTTAGGAGTGAACAGAAAGCAACTTTATTATTTATTTCTATTCACACTTTTTCAAATTGGCTTTGTTGGATCACTCTTTCCTGCCCTTACACTAAATAAAAGTGATCACTGATGCCATAGATTATATTTAGAACTTCTCAGGTATTAATGCATAGTCATAATTTAAAGGTGTTAAAAATTCTAATTTCACCAAATTAAAGCTTTTCTATCTCATCTCTCCTCTCCTATACCCAACTTTGGCTGGATTCAGGTTTAAAAACTCACACAGTGGGTTTAATAATGAGAGTTTCAAGCTGAAAAAATAAAAGCTATTACTGTTTAAGTCTAAACACTAATATATTTTTATTTTAGATCCAGTGGATAATATACTATGTTTATAGAAATTCTAAACATTTGCCACTCCCCCAGTTGGAGAATCCATAATAATATGAAAAGGAAGTCACAGATTTATGTTTACATTAGACACCAAGCCAACACGGTTTGAAAAATGCTTAGAGTCTAAATATTGGGAACAGATAATTTCCAAATTGCTTAAAATATTGCAGATCACAAAAGAGGAAAAGAAACTGTTCAATTTATTTTATGATATTAATATTCCCACTATCAAAAGTAGTTAAGGGCAGCATAAAAAATACAAGAATAGAGGAAAACACACAAGTTAACTTTAATCAAGCAAGCAAACAACAAAATAAATCCCAAACACATAAGTCAACCTCATACATTCATGTGGAGGTGTACATCTTAAATAAAATATTAGTAAAAGTACATTAGGGGCTTCCCTGGTGGCGCAGTGGTTGGGAGTCCACCTGCCGATGCAGGGGACATGGCTTCGTGCCCCGGTCCCGGAGGATCCCATATGCCGCGGAGCAGCTGGGCCTGTGGGCCATGGCCACTGAGCTTGCACGTCTGGATCCTGTGCTCCGCAGTGATAGAGGCCACAGCGGTGGGAGACCTGTGTACCGCAAAAAAGAGGAAAAAAAAAGTATATTAGTGCATTAAAACAATAACATAGCCAAGTAAGTTTCTCATTCATGCACTGCAATAACAATATAATTCAACATTAAAAATAATATCAAAGGGAAAATATTTATAAATATATTAAAGCAAAAATATAGTAATCTCAATTGAAGCTCCAAATATATTTTTGAAAATTCATCATCCATTTCTGATGTGATTGTGTGTGTTTGCTTGAGAAAGAGTAAAGAGTGAGATTTTCCTCAAAACTCATACTTAGTGAAAAGAAAAATAATAAAAGCAATTCGAATTAAGCAGCACAGGCAAGGTGACTGCCCTCATTAATACTATTCAGTAGGAAAGCCCATAGACTTCTAGTAAAATAAATACTGTGGAAGAGAAATAAAAGTATAAACACAGGAAAAGAAGAGACAAATCTTTCATTATTTGTAGAAAATATAATCCATATAGAAAATGCAGCAAAATCAACTGAGAAACAAAACAAGAGAATTTAATGATATGAGCAGATACAGTAGTAACATAAAGGTTAATAGGTTTATTATGCATCAACAGAAACTATTCCAAAATATGAGAAAGAATTTGTCATCTGAAATAGAAATATTATAAAATAAATTGGAACAGAACTAATAAGAATGTGCAATACCCATATAAAGAGAAATATAAAACTGCCCAAATGAAGAGATGATTAAATAAAGGAACATATGTTTCTGTGTAGAAATGATCAGCATTGTAATGTATCTCTTAATTCATATGTAAATATGGTGCAGTATATTAAAGAAATTGGCACAGTGTTTTCATGTAACCTGAAGAACTGACTGTAAAGCTCATACAAAAGGAAAAAATAGGAGATTGCCGAGGTAATTTTGAAAAAAAATTGTAGAATAAAATAGTGCACTCAGGAAAAGTTTAGTTTGAGAATTAACTATAACAGTGGCATTTTGAGACATTAAAGAAAGAATGAACAGGTCAATAAATCATTTTGTGATAATTGACTATTTGAAAAATAACAAACATAAATCCATAAAATGCTGTTCACCAAAATAAATTTCTGTTGAATTTAAGGAAAAATAGACAAAAATACTTTATTAGAAGAAAATATTGGAAAATAAATCTTAGACACAATATGAAATGCAAAGAAAATGTAAAAGATGGATTACATTGATGGATTTTAAACTTCTGACCCAAAAAGAAATATCACTTAAAAAGTTAAAAAACAAAGAGATTTATAGGAAATATTTAAAATATTTATAAAATGTCAGAAAGAAAAAGACAAATATTTGAATAGAAAATGAAGTAAAGAATAAGAACTGACACTTTACTGAATAAGACATTCTAGTCTTTAGTAATAGATGAAAACGTGTTTAGTTTTGCTGGTAATCAAGGAAGTTACAACTAACATTAAGAAATGCCCTTATTTACAAATCAGCATGACAAAAAATTGAAAGTTTGAGTATATCCAATGTCAGTAGCATTTGATATAAATGTTGGAGTATAAATAGTTGTAGGCATGTGGAGGGCTATTTAACAATACCTATTAAAATACCACATACTTGCATTTCTACACTTACATATACATTCAAAGCAACTTTCACAAGAATGATGGTGACAGAGTGATTTGAAATAGTAAACAAAAATTGAAACAAATGTAAAAATTCATAAGTTATTATTTGAATAAAATATACAGATACATATTCTGTGTAATCCAATGCAATTGTTGAAAAATATTGAAAGATGTTTTGTGTGTATTTATAAAAATATTCTCAGTATATTTTAAAAACTTCTATATGCTTCTGTATGCCAGATGTTGACCTAAGAATGAATCATTTTAACAGGAATAGTCCTCTCAAATTCCTGTAAGGCATAAATACTGTTAGACCCAATTCACGGTGGGACTAATGAGTTACAGAGAAGAAGGTATTTGAAATGAAAATAGAAACAATACTATGTTTTTCCTTAGATTCTTAAATGTTTGTAACTATATTGAACAATTGAGAAAGAGGACAGTAAACTGGTAATGGTGGTTATCTTTACAGAGTAGGGTGGATTGTGAGCATAATATTCATGGGAAATCAGCTTAACCTGTACAGTTTGACCATTTTTTAAACAAAATTATTTGCTTTATCAATCATTTAAAAATATATTCAATGTATGATTTGTAGATCCAATAAAGGTAGTTTATTAAATTGTATCTTGAAAACAAAAATCTTTATTTATCAGGGAAATGCTTTTTAGATATCTCATATATCTTGTTGGACCAATGATTTTTAAAATAATCCATAGTTAATAAGCATTGGAAAATACATAATAAATATCATAAATGTACATGGTTTTATTCAAAGATCAATTAAAATTCATGTTCAGTGTAAATAAAATCTAAATTATTTCTGACATAATGTAACATCAAAAGAAAGAGTAAAACATACCTTAGTACAACAGGTCTCAGTACTTTCAAATATCAAGATCTGCATGGACTATACACAAACAGAAAGGAAGCACAAATTTAACTGTAATATTTAGGGAATAGGAGCTTCTGCTTAGTTAAACCTGTCTAGTGTCAAGACTTGTTTGGTTAGTTGCTTTTCTCCCTACCTATTGATCATAATTGAATATTTAAGATATGGTTGAAGAAGTGCTCAAAAAAACAAAATGATGGAGGTATGTTAAAAGGACTAACCTGGAGGAGCTCCCAAAATACATAACATACTATTGGATTATAACCCAAAGTAGAAAATAAATATTCATGAGTTTCTGTTGATATAAATAACTGATTGAATAGTTAAATAAATGGAGGAAATGACAATCTCAAGTGCAGAAGAATTCCAAATGAATTATATAGGTACCCATCCCTCAAGGAGGTGGAATTTAATACTCCATCCCTTACGTGTCAGTGGAGCTTAGTGATTTGTTTCCAAAGAGCAGAGTACGGAAAGGAGAAAACAAAACCAATATCTTTAGAGTGGAGAAACCTGACAAACACTGTCTCAGCTAAGTGATCAGGTTAACATCATCAGTGTTAAATCATGTTGAAATATGTACCCTTGATCTGATAGGATGACCATCGTACTTTACCTCTGTGGCCTTCCTCCCCCAAACCTAAAAATTTACTTTTTTCTAACCATCAGACAAACATCAGACAAATCCAACTGAGGAAAATTCTACAAAATATCTGAGCAGTCTTAGTCTTAGACTAAGACTAAATATCTTAGCAGTCTTATCAAAAGTCTTAGTCACCAAACGCAAGGAAATTTTGAGAAACTCCCTCAGTAAAGAGGAGACCAAGGACATATGACATCTAAATGTTATAGAGTAACATGGATTGGGTCCTGGGGCAGAAAAAGGACATTAAGGAAAACCTAATGGAATCCAGATGAAGTATGGTGTTTAGTTAATAAGAATATATCAACGTTGGTTCATTACTTGTGATAAATGTCCCATAATAATGTAGGATGTTAATGATAGGGCAAACTGGCTGTGGGGTAAACTGGAACCCTCTGTCAGTCTTTACACATTTTCTGTAAATCCAAAACCACTCTAAAATGAAAAAAGTTTATTTATAAAATGATGGTGTATATTGTCATATTTTGGGGTCATCACTATTTGAACATGAGTAAAGAGGGCAATATACATCATGGTAGACACAGGTATATGAATATAAATGACTAGAAATAGGAATGCTTGTGAACAACAGAAAATAATGTGGTCTTTTTTAAAAAATATATCATTTGGTTTTGTTTTTAGGCTTGCTTATATATTTATGATAAAATATAAGTGAAGTAAAAGAGTTGTTTGTGGATTTGATCATTTGCGATCTGTTATTATTAATATAGTGATAAATTTTAGAGTCTACGAGCATTTACTCCAACCTTAGCCATAGTTTAATCTCCCACTAAAAGTTGATGAGTCTAGGAATTAAATTGATGGGTGTCAAATGCCGCGCATCAGACACTCATGAGCTTGGATACCTCATTAACCTGAGTAATTTTTCTGGCTGTGAAGACTGTTGGAGACTATAGACGTGTCTGTCCGTGCACTTGCTCTCCACTTCTGTGGGTCAAAACTCAGATCTACTTATTCGTATTAAAAATTCCACAATGATAAAGAAGAGAAAGAGATTAAAAAATCATTGTTAAGAAATAATCTGTTATTATTATCTGAATATATAAACAGAAAAAACAAATTCTTCCACTGGAGTGTATAGTGGATGTTGTCACTGAAAGGAATGTCAGTCTTTTCTCTATAACTCTGAAGTCTGTCTGTATAAACTGCTAGTGTATGAAAATAGCTTGTATGTGAAAAATTTTTTCATTCACTTGCATACAATTAAAAAAAACCATGAAAATAAAACTGAGTTTAAATAATTCTGAAATTAATAAGAATCCCACCATTTTCTCTCCAAACCAACCCTCTTCTTTTTTACAATTCTTGAGCTTTGCAATATTTAGTTGGGTATCTACTTGTATATTTACTTATAACAAATATGGTTATATGAAAAGATACTGACTTTTAAATAATTTTATTTATGTCATCCTTATAAAATAGGAAAATGACAGTCATAGGAGAGGAAAAAAGCTCACTCGAGTTCTCTCTCCTCTGTCTCTGTCTCTCTTAGCTAATTTTGTGACAGTTGCAGAGTAACATATCTTTTGCGCCTGTTATGAAGTTGGTGTACAGTTGCTGTAAGTTCCCTGCCCAAAATATTTATACCTTACCATAACAGCCTACTCCAGTAGGCTCCATACTCTGATTGCAAGATATGCATCTTGGTGTTTGAGGGCTTTATTTGAAACCCTCTCTCCCTCGGGGGTCATACTGACATGCCAGGGAATTACACTCCCCAGGTGTAGCATAATCTCCAAGAGGATCAGGAATCAGTATATATATACCCCACTTCCCTCTCCCTTGACTCCTAGGGTACAAAAAACCTAAGACTTTTGTTTACATCCTTTCTCATAATCTCTCCATGTGGTTAAACTCTAGTTGATCTCTGTGGGTGCTGGCTTCCTACCCTTTCCCATCTCGCCTCTCTACTGCTCTGAGATTGTTTCTGCATCTCTCAGAAAAACCGCTTGCCCTTTGATCCTTACCTTGGCTTCTGCTTTTGAGGGAGCAGAGATTAAGGAAGGTGATCTGAGTGATAGTGGAAAAGAGAATAGAAGAGAATGAGAAAATGGTTTGTTGTATGTATGGCAATTGTTTGTATGCAACCAATGGCAAAAATAAACATTCACATAACACTTATTTTCATTTCATTATGTCATTTGCTATACTGCGATATCTAGATAATTTCCTTAAACTTCTCTAATACTTGAATATTTCATTATCGATCTCTAGTAACATCTTGTCAGTTTAAACATAAATATCCTATACAGGAACAATTAAGTGATTTATATAAAGTTGTAGCACTAATTGAGCAAATTTTCATATGTCACAATTTAATGTTTTTAATACTTTTCTGACAGCAAGATTTTTGTTTTTATGATAAAAGCATGCATGCTTTGATGAATAAACAATAGACCATAATAATCTCATTAACTGTTTACGTCACCAAAGGGGCAGAATTTCTTTAAGGAGAAAGCAAGACAGGAAATACCAAATAGACGTGAAGACCTGTCTCTTAGAGCTTCCAAGGGAAGAACTCTCTATGAGCAATTGGTAAATTAATTATATTAGTCACTAGAAAGTGGAGGACTTTATGGTCCAGTGCACCATGAAGGAAGAGGTGTTAAAGTAATAGATTTCAGGCCACTCACTCCATTTATTCATTGTTTATTAAATATTTGCTAAACACACCTTTTGTGCTTTGCTGTTTTATGTCACTGTACTCTAATCTATAATTTGAAGTTTTTTTTTAACTGAGGGTTTATTGCTTTCTACTAAGTAAACTTTGAAATAACTACTAATTTCACAAACTTCAAAGACCACTTATTTTACTATTGTAAAGAAGAGAGCAAGTTTATCTCTCATGTGTTGAGTGAAGGCTGTATCTTTCTAGATTCTTGTTGTTAAAGGTTATAACCCCAGCACCCTGGTGTTCATAGAAGTTTAGAAAATAACCATAGGGTTTGCTGAAGGAAAATTTCAGAAAAATCTAAAGGAGATAGTATGACAGATGCAATATTTTATAATAAGAGTAGAGTTAATGATATTATGCTATATAGTAATGGTGTCTGTTTATTGTGCAGTTATATTAGCCAGACTTCTGCAAGACCCTTTTTATTTATTATCTTAATTCTTAGACTAACACTATAAAGTAGCTGTTTTTGACCATTTTATATATGAGAAAACTGAAGCTCAAAGCAGTAAACTAAATTTTCCAAGACAAAACAGCAGGTCAAGGAAGTGACTAAAACACAGGAGCATGGAACAATAAAGCCCATACTTCTTAATAGTAAGTGTTAACCTAAGTAATCATTTTGAGGCTAAAGATGATTTTTAAATATATATAACACATTGGCATATTTCTGAGTAAATGATTTTAAAAACTAATAGCTGATACTTGAAAATTCAGGATTTTATGAAGGGGACAATTTGTATCCATGTTGATGATAAAAAAGACAAAGAAGTATCTAAAATCATTTCTTTAACTTAATGACCTTAACATCTTTATTTTTCTCTCAGTGACATTTTCTTGCCTGAAAGTTTAGCATTTTTTGTCTCTAGTATATATTTTTCATGGAAAACAAAGAGGGGATGCAAGAATTTTTAAAGAAGAAAGCACATCAGTATAATTTTCCCACTTGGTTGTGGGAAGCATCTAACAAAACTAGTATCACAATACAACTTTTTCCTTATAAATGTCTAAGTGGTGAATCAAGTGACTAATTTTTGTGAAATAAGAACATCAGCTCCCTTCATTGTAAAAATGACTTTAGGGCTTCCCTGGTGGCGCAGTGGTTGAGAGTCTGCCTGCCGATGAAGGGGACACGGGTTTGTGCCCCGGTCCGGGAAGATCCCACTTGCCGCGGAGCAGCTAAGCCCGTGAGCAATGGCCACTGAGCCTGCGCGTCCAGAGCCTGTGCTCCGCAATGGGAGAGGCCACAACAGTGAGAGGCCTGCATACGGCAAAAAAAAAAAAAAAAAAAGACTTTATACTTGGTGACATGAAATAGCTACGTTTTTTTTTTTTTTGCTTCCTCTACATTCACAGTCTAAAACAGATAGTTAAACTGTACCTTTACTAAGACCATGTTTATATATAACTAATATTTTTATAATTCTTGTGTCACAGGGTGGTACTTATTCATCTTATTGTTTCTGTGTTCTTTGGCTATCTAAAATTATTTTACATAATAAGTGAGTCTGTAAAACTCTTTAGGATTGTATCACTTAATAGACATTTTTGTATGTTCATTTATATTATTTTATCTTGGCTGATTCAATAATTCATTAGAGAAACTGTTTTTGGAGTTGCTAGCACAGAGAAGGAAAATGACAGAGAATAATCACCCCTGAGTAACAAATTTATTAACAATTATTCAATGTATTCAATCCTTTCTGGAATGCTGCCACCATTTATTCTTTGGCATAGTGATATATTAGATTCTATACCAGTAGTTTTCACTTACATACCAGAAAAGTTCTTATAATTATCAAAGCACTTGGGAAAATTCAACCTGAACTGACTTGAGCTTCTGCTATAAAAAGGAATGGGGTATAACATTAAAAGTTATCAGTCTATTATTAAGAGATAAAAGAAGCAAGAGAGAAAGTCATGGGTGAACTAAAATATGCTCATCACACATTAGGCACCCTTAACTGCTACCAATGACTATTGTTCATATAGAGATACTGGGAAAAAGATGTCAGTTTCTTCCATATAAAATATTAATCTCTTCAAAAAATTATTAAGAAATACTGATTCAAAATTGAAAATTTTCACTTGAGTTAGAATGTGTGTAGTTGTATGCCACTGCATTTGAGTCTATAGAAGTTTGTACATATACAAATGCTGAAACCATACTTGCAATTGTATATTGTATATTAAAACTTAAGAAATATACTTGATGAAGAAAATAAAGACTGGATAAATACAATGGACTAGTAGCTTTTCAACAATTTTGATTTCATTTAGAATATTTATTGAGTACTATCTATTAACAAAGCCAAAGCAAAGTTGTCAATATGTTTAATAGATGTATAAAATTTGGCCTACCTCCTGGGTTAAATTGGAGATTTATAAAAATTGGCAAATAAACAAAATGCAAGAAACAATAGAAAATAAAACATCCATAAAGATGTATAAATACATTCTTGTGCCTACTTAAACCTTTGAAATCAAACAGAATGTAAATTAATTCATTTATATCTTTATTAAACAAGGCAAGCTTATATTTGGTTTTGGAGCACAAAGAGACGTGTTCAATGAAAGTGTTAATTTGAGATGGATCTGAAATGCAGGATAAGATTCTAATAAGGAGAAATTGAAGAAAGAATATTCTAAGAAGAAAAAATATTAGTATGACTCAATTCACCAAGTTTTTTTTTTTAATTGGGGTATAGTTTTTTTACAGTGTTGTGTTAGTTTCTGCTGTACAGTGAAGTGAATCAGCTATATGTTTACATATATCCCCCTTTTTTGGATTTCCTTCCCATTTAGGTCACCACAGAGCACTGAGTAGAGTTCCCCGTGCTATACAGCAGGTTCTCATTAGTTATCTGTTTTATACATATTAGTGTATATATGTCAATTCTAATCTCCCAATTCATCCCACCCCCCTTTCTCCCCCCTTGGTGTCCATGCATTTGTTCTCTATGTCTGTGTCTCTATTTTTACCTTGCAACCAGGTTCATCTGCACCATTTTTCTAGATTCCACATACATGAGTTCATATATGATATTTGTTTTTCTCTTTCTGACTTGCTTCACTCTGTATGACATTCTCTAGGTCCATCCACATCTCTACAAATGACCCAGTATTGTTCCTTTTTATGGCTGAGTAATATTCCATTGTATGTATGTACCACATCTTCTTTATCCATTCATTTGTTGATGGGCATTTAGGTTGTTTCCTTGACCTGGCTATTGTAAATAGTGCTGCAATGAACATTGGGGTGCATTGTCTTTCTGAATTATGGTTTTCTCAGGGTACATGCCCAGTAGTGGGATTGCTGGGTCATATGGTAATTCTATTTTTAGTTTTTTAAGGAACCTCCATACTGTTCTCCATTGTGGTTGTATCAATTTACATTCCCACCAACAGTGCAAGAGGGTTCCTTTTCAACACACCCTCTCCAGCATTTACTGTTTGTAGATTTTTTGATGATGGCCATTCTGACCAGTGTGAGGTGATACCTCATTGTAGTTTTGATTTGCATTTCTCTAATAATTAGTGATGTTGAGCAGCTTTTCATGTGCTTCTTGGCCATCTGTATGTCTTCTTTGTAGAAATGTCTATTTATAGGTCTTCCACCCATTTTCTGATTGGGTTGTTTGTTTTTTTGATATTGAGCTGCATAAAACTCTTAGAGGAAAACATAGAAAGAACACTCTTTGACATAAATCACAGCAAGATCTTTTTTGAGCCACCTCCTGGAGTAACTTATTTTTGAAAATTAAACAGAAGTAAACAAATGGGAGCTAATGAAACTTAAATGCTCTTGCATGGCAAAGGAAACCATAAACAAGATGAAAAGACAACCCTTAGAATGGGAGAAAATATTTACAAATTAAGCAACTGACAAAGGATTAATCTCCAAAATTCACCAAGTTTTGATAAGGCTTGGTGTATGTCTAAAAGAGTTGGGAACTTTTTACCTGCATTTCATGCTGTAGCCCATAAATTTTGATACATTTACTTTCATTTTATTTTCAAGAAAATCTCTAAATTTGCTTTGTATTTCCCTTTTAACAGGTCATTTTTTACCTACCGGTGTAAGGGCCTTTTCATTTCTGAAATGTTATTAATTTTGGGTTTTTTTCGTTGTGCTGTTTCCATCACCTTGATACTTTGGGGACTATTAAGATGTGTTTTTTTTGTGTGGTCTAATATAAGGGAAGTTCTTACTGTTCCATAAGCATTAGAAAAACTGTATTTTCATCATGGTTCTAATATATATATATACACCACATACTTTTGATTTAGGTTTTTTTTTTTTAGATCATCTACATTTACCCTTATGTTATCCACTTAATTGTGAGAAGTGTCTTATAATCCCTGTGATTAGTGGGTTTCTATCTGTCTTTCCTTGCATTACCTGTTGTTTCTGCTCTGTGGAAGTTGTTGCTACCTTTTGGAGGTATAACTATCAATCACTTTTTATTTGCCTTCTCCTAGCACATAAAGTCTGTACAGAAATGTGAACAAATCATAAGGAATAGTGTTGAATTACTTTTAACAATGTGAGCACATTCTTGTACAATGCAATCAATAGATAGCTAGACATCACTGTCACCCAGGAAGCTCCTTGGCTCCTCCTAGTCACTAACCACTCCCCTTAGGTAATCACATACTGGCTTTAAAAATCAAGTTTAGCTTTTCCTAGTTTTGAACTTCATATAAATGGAATTATGCCATTTTTTCTCAACTAACATGATGTTTGTAGGATTTGTCCATGTTTAATATAGTAATAGTTTGTTCATTGTCATTGGAGATAGACTATTCCGTTAATTGAGATCATTGAGATGGACTGCTCAGATCCTCCTTCAAGGAAGACTAGCTGCACAGCTATCAGGAACATTGTCTGCAAATGGTCTCTGGCTGTCATCTTCTATAGGTTCTGTTTCAGCTGCAGAGAATCTCCTCCCTTATGCACTCCCTGGGACAGTCCACATCTGGTTACTGAGTGTGACAAATGTTACATAGTCTCAATATTTCAATCCAAATTAGACAACTCTTATGGGTAATCTTCATGACCAAGATTCCCACCTGTTTCTGAATGGGGCTTTGTTGGTCCTGCATCAAAGTTCCACTTCTCCTCTGTTCAATCAGTACCTCCTTTCCCTTCTTTTCACAGGTTTTCATCCTTAATAAACATCCTGAACTGATTCTGAGCTCCATCTCAGAATCGTCATCCAGAGAATTCAATCTTTGATACCATTATTGGAGAATACTATGGAAGGGTGTCTGGGTTTTCCTCAATTATCAGCTATTACCATTAGATCTACTAGGAACATTGTAATGTGTTTCTTTTGGATACATATCTATATAGGTGTGGGATTGTTAGACAATGGAGTATTTTTTTTGCTTAGGTTTAGTAAAGCTATTTCTATAAAATGTTTGTACCAATTTACCACCGGTGTATGAGAATTCCAGTTGCTGAACATCTTCACCAAGTCTTGGTATTCTTAACCATTTATATTTTAGCCTTTTTAGTGATTGTGTAGTGGCAGCTCACTGTTGTTTTTAATTAACACTTTTATAATGACTAATGCAATTCAGCACATTTTCAAATGTGTACTGGATATTTGTGTATATATATACATATATACATATTTTACTTACCAGATATGTTTTATTTTTTTCTTTTATTGAATTTAGTTGACTTACAGTATTATATTAGTTTTCAGAGTACAACATAATGATTGGATATTTTTATAGATTATACTCCATATCAAGTTATTATGAAATATTGGCTATATTCCTTGTGCTGTACATTACATACTTCTAAGTTACTTATTTCATAGCTACTAGTTTGTACCTCTTAGTCTCCTTCACCTATCTTTCCCCTTTCCCCACACCTCTTTCTACTGGTAACCACTAGCTTGTTCTCTGTGTCTGTGAATCTGTTTCTGTTTTGTTATGTTCATTCATTTTATTTTTTAGATTCACATGTAAGTAAAAACATGCAGTATTTGTCCTCCTCTGTCTGACTTATTTCACTAAGCATAATATCCTCCAGGTCCAACCATGTTGCAGATGGCAAATTTTCATATTTTTATGGCTGAGTAATATTCCATTTTATATATATACCACATCTTATTTATCCTTTCATCTATTGATGGACACTTACGTTGCTTTTGTATCTTGGCTCTTATAAACAATACTGTGAGAACATACTGTATAGCACAGGGAACTCTACTCAGTGCTCTGTGGTGACCTAAATATGTTACCACAGCAGAAACTAACACAATATTGTAAAGCAACTGTACTCCAATAAAAATTAAAAAAAAAATACTGCTATGAACATTGGAATGCATATTTTGTTGAGTTAGTGTTTTGTTTTATTTATATATATACCAAGGAGTGGAAATGCTGTATTATGTTTTAGTTCTACTTGTAGTTTATTGAGGAACCTCCATCCTATTTTCCATGTGGCTCTATCAGTTTACAGTCCAACCAACAGTGTGTTAGGGTTTCCTTTTCTGCACAACTTCATCAGCACTTGTTATTTCCTGTCCTTTTGACAATAGTCATTCTGACAGGATTGAGGTGATATCTCATTGTCATTTTGATTTGCATTTCTCTGATGATTAGTGATGTTGAGCATATTTTCATGTTCCTGTTGGTCATCTGTGTATCTTCTTTGGAAAAATGCCTATTCAGGTCCTCTATGTTTTAATTGGGTTGTTTTTTGATATTGAGTTGTATGATTTCTTTATGCATTGGACATTAACCCCTTAGCAGACATCATTTACGTATATCTTCTCTTGTTCAGTAGGTTCCCTTTTTGTTGTGTTTATGATTTCCTTTGCTGTGCAAAAGTATAAGTTTGATTAGGTCCCATTTGTTTATTTTTGCTATTGTTTTCCATGCCTGAGAAGAAAGATCCAAAAAAATATTGCTAATACCAATGTCAGAGAGTGTACTGCCTATGTTTTCTTCCAGGAGTTTTATGGTTTCAAGTCTTACATTTAGGTCTTAAATCTATTTTGAGTTTATTTTTGTATATGGTGTGAGAAAATGATCTAGTTTCATTCTTTTGCATGGAGCTGACCAGTTTTCCCAGCACCAATTATTGAAGAGATGATTTTTTTCCCATTGTATCTTCTTGCCTCCTTGATTGTAGATTAATTGACCATACGTGAGTGGGTATATTTCTGGGCTCTCTATTCTGTTCCATTGGTCTATGTGTCTGTCTCTGTGCCCGTACCATACTACTTTGATTATTGTAGCTTTGTTATATAGTCTAAAGTCAGGGAATGTGATACCCCCAGCTTTGTTGTTTTTCTCAAGATTGCTTTGGCTATTCAATGTCTTTTGTGGTTCCATACCAATTTTAGGATTATTTGTTCTAGTTCTGTGAAAAGTGTCATGAGTATTTTGATGGGGATTGCCTTGAATCTGTAGATTGCTTAGTGTAATATGGACATTTTAACAATATTAATCCTTCCAATCCATAAAAATGGGATATCTTTCCTATTATTTGTATGGGCTTCAATTTTCTTCATCATGTCTTATAGTTTTCAGAGTACAGTTCTTTCACCTCTTTGGTTAAGCTTATTCCTAGGTAATTTATTCTTTTTGATGCTATTGTAAATGGGATTTTTTCTGCTTTCTTTTTCTGATAGTTCATTATTAGTATACAGAAATGGAAGAGATTTCTGTATATTAATCTTGTATCCTGCAACTTTACTGAATTTACTTATTAGTTCTAATAGTTTTTTGGTTGAATCTTTGGGTTTTCTATATATAGTATCATGTCATTTGCAAACAGTGACAATTTTAATTCTTTCCTTCCCAATTGGATGCTTTTTTTTTCTTGTCTAATTGCTATAGCTAGGACTTCCAATACTGTGTTAAATAGATTTGTGAGAGTCGGCATCCTTGTCTTGCTCCTGATCGTAGAGGAGAAAAGCTTTCAGATTTCACCTTTGAGTATGATGTTAGCTGTGGGTTTGTCATAAATAGCCTTTATCATGTTGAGCTATAGTCTCTATATACCCACTTTGTTGAGAGTTTTTTCATTAAGTGGATGTTGAATTTTGTCAAATGTTTTCTCTGTGTCTATTGAGATGATCATGTGATTTTTATCCTTTATTTCATTGATGTGGTGTTCCATATTGATTGGTTTGTGGATATTAAACCATCTTTATATCCCTGGAATAAAACCCACTTGATCATGTTGTATGATTCTTTTAATGTATTGTTGAATTTAGTTTGATAATATTTTGCTGAAGATAATAATTATCAGGGATATTCTGTAATAGTCTTTTTTGTAGTGTCTTTTTCTTGTTTTGTTATCAGGGTAATGCTGGTCCTGTAAAATGAGCTTAGGAGTGTTCTCTTCATTTTTTTGAAATAGTTTGAGAAGTATAGGTATTACTCTTCTTTAAATGTTTGGTAGAATTCCCCTGTGAAGATGGCTACTCTTGGACGTTTGTTTTGGAGGAGTTTTTTGATTACTGATTCCATTTCAATACCAGTAATTGGTCTGATCAGATTATCTGTTTCTTCCAAATTCAATCTTGGAAGA
Source organism: Mesoplodon mirus (assembly GCF_964341445.2). Taxonomy (NCBI): domain Eukaryota; kingdom Metazoa; phylum Chordata; class Mammalia; order Artiodactyla; family Ziphiidae; genus Mesoplodon; species Mesoplodon mirus. The sequence continues at coordinate 159,449,145 of NC_138980.1, forward strand.
TTGTATGTTTCTAGGAATATTCATTTCTTCTATGTTGTTTCATCTGTTGCATTATAAATGTTTCTTGTGATTGTTTTTATTTCTGAGATATTGGTTGTAACTTTTCTTCTTTCATTTATAATTTTGCTTATTTGGGCCTCTTTATTTCATAATGAGTCTGGCTGAAGGTTTATCAATTTTGTTATTTTTTCAAAAAGCCAAATCTTAATTTCATTGATCTTTTTCTATTTTTTTGTCTCTATTTTATTTACTTCTGTTCTGATCTTTATTATTTCCTTTCGTCTGCTGACTTAGGGCTTTGTTCATTCTTTTTCTTATTCCTTCATGTGGAAAGTTAGGTTATTTATTTGAGATTTTTCTTGTTTCTTGAGTTAGGTCTGTATTGCAATAAACTTCCCTCAAAGAACTGTTTATGCTGTGTCCCATGGATTTTGGAAAGTTGTTTTTTATTTTCACTTATTTCAAGGTATTTTATGATTTCCTGTTTGATTTCTTCATTGACCCACTGGATTTTTGTAGTAAGTTGTTTAGTCTTCATGTGTTTGCAGGGGTTTTTCCCTCCCCCCCCAATTGATTTCTAGTTTCATACCATTGTGGTCAGAAAAGATGGTTGATATAATTACAGTGTTCTTAAATTTACTGAGATTTGTTTTGTCACCTAGATTGTGATCTATCCTGGAGAAAGTTCCATGTGCATTTTAAAAGAATGTGTATTCTGTTTTTTTTTCTTTTTGATGGAATGTAGTGTAGATATCTATTAGGTCTATCTTGTCTAATGTGTCATTTAAGGCCACTGTTTCCTTACATATTGTCTTTCTGTATGATCTATCCATTGATGTAAGTGGGGTGTTATAGTCTTCTACTATTATTGTATTACTTTCAATTTCTTTCTTTATTTCAATTAATATTTATCTTATAAATTTAGTTCCTCCTATGTTAGGTGCACATATGTTTACAAAAGTTATATCCTCTTGTTGAATTGATCCTTTTTCATTATATAATGCCCTTTTTTGTCTTTTATTACAGACTTTCTTTTAAAGTCTACTTTGATATGAGTATTGCTACCCCAGGTTTATTTTCATTTCCATTTGCATGGATAGCTTTTCCCATCCCCTCACTTTCAGTCTGTGTGTGTCTTTAGCTCTGACGTGAGTCTATTTTAGGCTGCATACAGATATATCTTGTGTGTGTGTTTTTTTAATCCTATCTTCCACACTGTGGCTTTGTTTGGAGCATTTATTCCATTGACATTTAAATTGATTGTTAACAGGTATGTATGTATAGCCATTTTGTTGCTTGTTTTTCTGGTTGTTTTTGTAGCTCTTCCTTGTTCTTTACTTCTTTTAGCTTCTTCCCTTTAAGTTGAAGATTTTATTTAGTGTTATGTTTGAGTTCCTCTCTTTTTCTTTGTTTTCTGTGCAACTGTTCACTGTAGGTTTTTGATTGGCAGTTAACATGAAGTTCATATATTTTTGACCTATAAATATATCTACTAATTTTAAACATAGTCATTTAAATTCAAACACATTCTGAAAGATATACATTTTTTACTCCCCTTACTCTATGTTCTGCAGCTTTGATGTCATATTTTATATCTTCTCATATATTCCTTACTTTTTATTGTATTATCATTGATTCATAATTTTTGCCTTTTATCTTTTGTACTTGCTTATTTAAGTGGTTGTTCCACTGCCTTTACTAATATGTGCATTTACCAGTGAGATTTTTCTCTTCTTGTATTTTCTTGTTTCTTGTTTTAGCCTTTTCTTTTTCCCTTAAAGAAGACCCTTTAACACTTCTTGTAGGTAAGTTTAGTGGTGATGAACTCAATTTTTGCTTGTCTAGGTATCTGTCCTTGAATTCTGAATGATAACCTTGCTGGATTAGAGTATCCTAGGTTTTAGGTTTTTTACTTTCAGCATTTAAAATGTATCATGCTGCTCCCTTCTGTCCTGCAAAGTTTCTGGTGAAAAATAAGCTGGATAACCTTATGGAGGTTCCCTTGTATGGAACTTTTTTTAATCTCTTGCTGCCTTAAAATTCTCTCTGAAACTTTTGCCATTTTAATTATGATATGTCTTGGTATGGGTCTCCTTTGGTTCACTTTGTTTGTGAATCTCTGTGCTTCCAGGACCTGAATATTTGTTTTCTTCTTCAGGTTAGGGAAGTTCTATTTTTATCAAATTCAGCCATAACTTTATCAAATATATTTTCTGCCCCTTTCTCTCTACCTTATCCTTCTGGGGCCCCTATAATGCAAACATTAATATGCTTGATGTTGTATCAGAGTCCCTTGATGTATCCTCATTTAAATTTGTTGTTGTTGTTGTTGTTATTCTCATTGGATGATTTTGACTATTCAGTCTTCCAGGTCGCTTATGCATTCTTCTGTATCACTTAATCTCCTGTTAATTCCTTCTACTGTATTTTTCATTTCAGTTACTGTATTATTCAGGTCTGAGTGGGTTTTTTTTTTTATGTTTTCTAGATATTTTTGTTAAAGTTCTACTGTGTTTCTCTATTTTTTCCCCCAGCTCAGTTAGCATTTTTATTACTATTGCTTTGAATTCTCTATCAGTAAGTCATCTATCTTTTTTCATTAGGGTTTTTCTTTTTTTTCTGGGTTTTCATCTTTTTCTCTTCTTTGAAACATATTCTTCTCATTTTCTTTGACCTTCTGTGTTTGTCTTTATGAAATTAGGCAAAACAATTACCTATCCCACTCTTGAAGGCATGTCCTTGTGTTGCAGCATCCTTATATTGTCTGAGTGTGTCCAGTGGTTTTGATGGGAGATTTAGATTTGAAGTGAGCCTGGGCCACACGTTTTCCTGGGGTGCACTGGCAGCTGCCAACTTGGTGGGTGGTAGGCCTGGAGTTGAAGGGGCTAGAGCCTGAGCCAGATGCAAGCTGGGGCTTCTCCTAGGCTCAATGGTGGCAGCCACCATATTGGGGGGTGTAGCCAGGGCCCAAGGGCTTGGAACTGCACTACAGACCTGGCTTCATTCCTTCCTCAGTGAACATGTGGGTGCAATGGCAATAGCAGTCTTCATCTTAGCAGGAAGCAGTATTGGAGCAGGAGGGACTGGAGCTGGAGGGACTGGAGCTGGAGCCCAGGGTGGGCTGGGGGGATATGCTGGGGCTGTCCTGGCAGGGCATCCAGAACACTAGGCAGTTTTCAATCTGCTGCCTCTGCACTGGGATTGGAAGCAAGCAAATCTGTGTGTGTGCTCTTCAGGAATGGATTTTCAGTTTCTTACAGCCCTCTGGTAAGCTCCACTGGTTTTCAAAATTGCTAAGGGAGCTTGTCTCCCTGGTGCAGAACAATAGGGCTGGAGTTCCCGATATGGGGTCCAAACCCCTTGTTCCTTAGGGAGGATTTCCAAGGATCCCCATCCTTGTTATATCCCCATCCTTTTCTGTGTCACCAGCTAGGTGTGTGGGTCCTGACTAAATTCTCCTCCCCTCCCACCTGACTCCACAGGGTTCTTTTGTTACAGCTTAGGTTGTAGAAAGCCCTCTGCTAATCTTCAGGTCATTGTCAGGGAGAGTTGCTCTATATGTAGTTGTGGTTTTGATGTGTTTAGTGGGAGATGTGAGCTCAGGGTCTTCTTACTCTTCAATCTTGCTCCTGCATCCTGTTTTTTTTTTTTCTTTTTGTATAGAGTAGCTTCTCAACTCTTTTGCCATTTTAAATAAACTGTTTTTTTTTCTTATTGATTTAGAGTCTTTCATTATTCTGGATGCAAGTCATTTTTGAATATATGTATTGCAAATTCCTTCCTATTATCTGTGGTTTACTTTTACATTCCCATGATGGTGATTTTGATTAACAGAAATTCTTACTTTAATGCATTCTAATTATCTTTTTTTTCCTCTAAGCTAATTGCTTTTATGTTTAATTTAACAAATGTTTCTTACCCCAAGGCAAAGGTGATATTCTGTTTTCTACTAAAAAGTTTATTATTTAGTCTTCCAAATACTGTGAAGTAGTCATCAAAATATTTTTTCATATGGAAATCCATTTTATTTTGTACTTCCTAATGAAATTCCATTCTTTTCCCACTGCTTTGTAGTGCAACCTTTGTCATAATGAAATTGACCATGTCTGTGGTTTTCTAACTTGTCTGACTAGGTTATTTTCCTATCCTTCTACTGTCATTTTATATAAGTTAATATCTAATTATGTTATTGCTCCAGTTTTTTTAAAGATCCTTCTTTAAAAAAAATCATATCTATTTTTAGATATGTATTTTCATTTATATATGAATTTTAGTAAACTTCCCAATTTCAGTAAAAGAACTGCTGGTATTTTGATTGGTAATGGATTTATTCTATAGATATATTTCAGGGGAATTGATATAGTATAATTATTAATTCATTAAATCCTTGAAAATCATATATTTCTCCCTTTATGCCTTTAAAACTTTCTCTTGAGTATTTTATATATATAAATATAAATATAAATATAAATATAAATATATATATATATATATAGTGTGTGTGTGTGTGTGGTATGTGGGCCTCTCACTGTTGTGGCCTCTCCTGTTGCGGAGCACAGGCTCTGGACACGCAGGCTCAGCGACCATGGCTCACGGGCCCAGATGCTCCACGGCATGTGGGATCCTCCCGGACAGAGGCATGAACCTGTGTCCCCTGCATCGGCAGGCAGACTCTCAGCCACTGCGCCACCATGGAAGCCCCAAGAGTATTTTATATTTTTAATCCAGCTATTAAGAATTAGATTTATTCTCTAGTTATCTGTTGGGTTTGATTCTTTTACAAATGTGATGTATAAAAAATTGGCTGTTTTAATACATTGACCTTATTTCCAAAAACATTAATAAATTCATGTATTTATTATTCCTAATAAATATCTTTAGAGTCTTTTAGAGTATTTCATATTTTTATCATACACAATCATTTTATCTGTGGATAATAAGTTGTGTTTCTTTCTACTCTATATGTCTTTTGGTTCTCTTTTCTTATTTTTCTGAATAGACACTCAAGTACAATACTGAATAGAAGTAGTGACAAGAAGAATTCTTGTCTCCCAGTCTCTGAAAGAAAGACTTCAATCATTCACAATTAGTGTAATGTTTACTGTAGTTTATTTGCAGGTAATCTTAAGCAGATTAAGGTGGTTTCTTTCTATTTATAGTTTATTATACATTTGTATTATGAATGGGTCAAGAAGTTATGCAAATGCTTTTACTGCTACGATTGAGATGGTTTTATGATTTGTTTCTTTATTATCTGTTAATGTGATGAATTGTATTTTTTGGCTATTATATTGTATCCTCCTTATATATTGTTGGATTTAGTTTCATTTCTGCCTAAGATGTAGAAATCTAGAAAGAGCATTGCTCTAATCTTAACAATGACAGAAATCTGAATAAACTAAAAAATAATAATTTTCTTGAGCCCACTGGAGAGCTAAAGTAAACCAATAGCCTGGATCCTCATTCAAGGCACTTTAATGAGAGCCAAGACATGAGGACTGGTTCACCTGGGGCCACATAGTAGAGCCAGAGGCACTGGACACCATACAAATAGTTAAAAGTAAATGAAATATACTTTTAATGCAAAGGTTTTGAGGATTTTGTAAATTCTAAGGGTTCTAAAGTCAACCGACTAGTTAGTATCATGATCACCTAGTTAGTGATAGGCTTATATAAATTCAGTGACTAGGTCTTTTCACAATTCTGTGCTGCAACCTCCCTTAATTCTATTATCTGTTGCTAAAATCATCATCATCTAAAGTGTAACCATTGAATGCTTTTGTGTGGTGGTGGGGGCAGAGGGGAGCAAAGGAGAAAGTACTTGTTTCTGAGATAAAAAACAGTTTCATTAATGCTGAGTGTATTTTAATTAGAATAGATTCTCTTATTAGTGTATCTGTGAATTACTATATACTATCTATGCTGTTCCAGTGCACCTTTATTTTCTTGAAATAAAAGCAGCAGTATTTAATAATTTTGTTATAAAAATTCTTTAACCTACATGAACTAGAATATGATGGCTCAATAGTAAATAAGAAAAGTTTCCTGTGAAGATAGCAATCACTGAAAATTTAGCTGAATTTCACTAAACTATGAAGACTTAATTTTAAAAGTAGGCCAAGAATGTCTCAAGATTAGATTTTAATAAAGGATTGCAAATACCACATTCCTCTAAATTTTGATGCAGCTAGCAAAACTGTAAGAATCTGAAAATGAAGAATATTTCCAAACACAGCTAGCTGATTATTTGCAAACATGTTAGTAAAAGAAGTCTTGTTCTGAATTCATTTAAAAATCTTAGAACGTATTTTATTTTACCTGCATTTGTCCCCATATTTCTGGTTATCATTACATATTTCTTCTCATGCATGGTTCAAAGGAAGGAATATATTCATAACTTTTCAAATATAGTTGAAAGAAGTTCTGGAAAACATTTGTTGACGTTGTTTTTAGCCAGTGCTAGAGAGAGCAAAAAGTACTGAAGCTCCCCAAATGATGACAACCCAAGCCAGTTCATTCAAACTCTTATGAAAAATATACCGGTTGCTGCTTGTACTGGACTCTGCAGCTATGACATCTAAGTAAGAGAAGTAAGGCTACCTGAGTCTTGATCACCTCAGTTAATAATGAATTTACCTAACTCTCCAGATATTGAACTTCCTGGCTCAGTATAATCTTTTATTGACATACAAAAACTATCCCATTGTATTGTCAACTGCTACCCTTTGAACAATCATCTCTAAATCCCTTCCTGTCCATTCAAGAAGTTTATCTTATTAGACCACTATTGTCCCACATCTCATTACTATTTTTCACGTGAATGTGAGTTTTGTTCAATAAAAGAGAAGAGAATGCAGATATTAGAAACAGATATTAGAAATCCAAGGTGAGATATCCACTGTAAAATGGAAAATCTGTATTTTTAATTTTTGAAAACAGTTGTGGGAAATGGAGAACACAAGGATAGTGAGAGAAGCACTCTTTCACTTAATCTGGTTATGGAAAGCAGAGGACAAGTTTAATAGGGATTCATGCAGATGAGCCATATTGGAAAGACAGTCTGTCTCAGGAATAGCAGAGAAGGAGAAAGACTTATGTATGCATTACTCCATATTTTCACTTTCATAAATACCTTCTACAACCATGTGGTGTAAGAAAATCCAAATCATTTAATGATTAATTAATGGGAAAAAAGTAACTAGTCCATAAGGGAAAATGTAGGTAAACTTCTGCAAAATTTATCAAAATTTATTAATATGCTCCTGAAGAATATTTCATAGAGAAAATGAAAAGTGGAGCCAAGTATTGTTCTAGAAGAAGCAGAGGAACAAGGAGGAGGAAGAAGAGGAGGAGAAGGAGAAAGAAGAGAAGAAGAAGGCATTGTTGTTAATTTTATGTGTCAACTTGGATGGGCCATAGTACCCAAATATTTGGTCAAACACCAGTATGGATGTTGCTGAGAAGGTAGTTTTCAGATGAGATAAACATTAAAGTAAGTAGAGTTTTAGTACAGCAGATTACCCTCCATAATATAGGTGGGCCTCATCCTATCAGTTGAAGGACTTAAAAGACTGTAGTCTCCTGAGGAAGAAAGAATTCTGCCTTCACACTGTCTTTGAACTTGAGCTGCAATATCAACTCTTCCTTGGGTCTTCAGTCTCCCTGCAGATTTTGAACTTGCCAGCCTCCAGAATCACATGATTCAATTCCTTAAACTCAATCCCTCTCTTTCTCTCTCTGTATATAGACACACACATATACACATACAAACACACACTCACACACTCATGTATACATACACACACATATACATATATATATATATATATATATATGAAAGAAGAAAGAGGGAAAGAAGAAAGGAAGAGAAAATAAAACATGCACAAAGCTCTGTTGTATGATAAACTTAAAAAAAGTTTATATTCTGTAACTGAATTGGGCTTTTATTTATTTATTTTCTTTTTAATATTTTTATTGGAGTATAATTGCTTTACAATGGTGTGTTAGTTTCTGCTTAGTAACAAAGTGAATCAGTTATACATATATCCCCATATCTCTTCCCTCTTGTGTCTCGCTCCCTCCCACCCTCCCTATCCCACCCTTCTAGCTGGTCACGAAGCACTGAGCTGATCTCCCTGTGCTATGCCACTGCTTCCCACTAGTTATCTATTTTACATTTGGTGGTAGTGTATATATGGACTTACATAAACTATCACACTCTCACTTTGTCCCAGCTTACCATTCCCCATCCCTGTGTCCTCAAGTCCATTCTCAAGTAGGTCTGCGTCTTTATTACCGTCTTGCCCCTAGGTACTTCATGACCCTTTTTTTTTTTTTTTTAGATACCATATATATGTGTTAGCATACGGTATTTGTTTTCCTATTTCTGACTTACTTCACTCTGTATGATAGACTCTAGGTCCATCCACCTCACTAAAAATAACTCAATTTAGGGCTTCCCTGGTGGCGCAGTGGTTGAGAGTCCGCCTGCCGATGCAGGGGACACGGGTTCGTGCCCCGATCCCGGAAGATCCCACATGCCGCAGAGCGGCTGGACCCGCGAGCCATGGCCGCGGAGCCTGTGTGTCCGGAGCCTGTGCTCCGCAACGGGAGAGGCCACAGCAGTGAGAGGCCCGCGTACAGCAAAAAAAAAAAAAAAAAAAAAAACCTCAATTTTGTTTCCTTTTATGGCTGAGTAATATTCCATTGTATGTATGTGCCACACCTTCTTTATCCATTCATCTGTTGATGGACACTTAGACTGCTTCCATGTCCTGGGTATTGTAAATAGAGCTGCAATGAACATTGTGGTACATAACTCTTTTTGAATTATGGTTTTCTCAGGGTATATGCCCAGTAGTGGGATTGATGGGTCATGTGGTAGTTCTATTTTTAGTTTATTAAGGAACCTCCATACTGTTCTCCGTAGTGGCTATATCAATTTACTTTCCCACCAACAGTGTATGAGGGTTCCCTTTTCTCCACACCCTCTCCAGCATTTACTGTTTGTAGATTTTTTGATGATGGCCATTCTGACTGGAGTGAGATGATATTGCATTGTAGTTTAGATTTGCATTTCTCTAATGATTAATGATGTTGAGCATTCTTTCATGTGTTTGTTGACAATCTGTATATCTTCTTTGGACAAATGCCTATTTAGGTCTTCTGTCCATTTCTGGATTGGGTTGTTTGTTTTTTTGATATTGAGCTGCATGAGCTGCTTGTAAAATTTGGAAATTAATCCTTTGTCCATTGCTTCAGTTACAAATATTTTCTCCCATTCTGAGGGTTGTCTTTTCATCATGTTTATGGTTTCCTTTACTGTGTAAAAGCTTTTATGTTTCATTAGGTCCCATTTGTTTATTTTTGTTTTTATTTCCATTTCTCTAGGAGGTGGGTCAAAAATGATCTTGCTGTGACTTATGTCATAGAGTGTTCTGCCTATGTTTTCCTCTAAGGGTTTTATAGTGTCTGGCCTTACATTTAGGTCTTTAATCCATTTTGAGTTTATTTTTGTGTATGGTGTTAGGGAATGTTCTAATTTCATTCTTTTACATATAGCTGTCCAGTTTTGCCAGCACCACTTATTGAAGAGGCTGTCTTTTCTCTATTGTATATTCTTGCCTCCTTTATCAAAGATAAAGTGACCATATGTGCATGGGTTTATCTCTGGGCTTTCTGTCGTGTTCCATTGATCTATATTTCTGTTTTTCTGCCACTACCATACTGTCTTGATTACTGTAGTTTTGTAGTATAGTCTGAAGTCCAGAAGCCTGATTCCTCCAACTCTGTTTTTCTTTCTCAAGATTGCTTTGGCTATTTGGGGTCTTTTGTGTTTCCATACAAATTGTAAATTTTTTTATTCTAGTTCTGTGAAAAATGCCATTGGTAGTTTGATAGGGATTACATTGAATCTGTAGATTGCTTTTGGTAGTACAGTCATTTTCACAATGTTGATTCTTCCAATCCAAGACATTGGTATATCTCTCCATCTATTTATGTCATCTTTAATTTCTTTCATCAGTAACATAATTTTCTGCATAAAGGTCTTTTGTCTCCTTAGGTAGGTTTATTCCTAGGTATTTTATTCTTTTTGTTACAGTGTTAAATGAGAGTGTCTTCTTAATTTCTATTACAGATTTTTCATCATTAGTGTATAGGAATGCAAGAGATAACTATTCATTAATTTTGTATCCTGCTACTTTACTAAATTCATTGATTAGCTCTAGTAGTTTTCTGGTAGCATCTTTAGGATTCTCTATGTATAGTATCATGTCATCTGCAAACAGTGACAGCTTTACTTCTTCTTTTCTGATTTAGATTCTTTTCATTTCTTTTTCTTCTCTGATTGCTGTGGCTAAAACTTCCAAAATGATGTTGAATAATAGTGGTGAGAATGGGCAAACTTGTCTTGTTCCTGATCTTAGTGGAAATGGTTTCAATTTTTCACCATTGAGAATGATGTTGGCTGTGGGTTTGTCATATACGTCCTTTATTATGTTGAGGTAAGTTTCCTCTATGCCTACTTTCTGGAGGGTTTTTATCATAAATCGGTGTTGAATTTTGTCAAAAGCTTTCTCTGCATCTATTGAGATGATCATGTATGTTTTATTCTTCAATTTTTTAATATGGTGTAACACACTGATTGATTTGCGTATATTGAAGAATCCTTGCATTCCTGAGATAAACCCCAGTTGAGCATGGTTTATGATCCTTTTAATGTGCTGTTGGATTCTGTTTACTAGTATTTTGTTGAGGATTTTTGCATCTGTGTTCATCAGTGGTATTTGCCTATAGTTTTCTTTTTTTGTGACATCTTTGTCTGGATTTGGTATAAGGGTGATGGTGGCCTCGTAGAATGAGTTTGGGGGTGTTCCTCCATCTGCTGTGTTTCAGAGGAGTTTGAGAAGGACAGGTGTTAGCTCTTCTCTAAACGTTTGATAGAATTTGCCTGTGAAGCCATCTGGTCCTGGGCTTTTGTTTGTTGGAAGATTTTTAATCACAGTTTCAATTTCAGTGCTTGTGATTGGTCTGTTCATATTTTCTGTTTCTTCCTGGTTCAGTCTCAGAAGGTTTTGCATTTCTAAGAATTTGTCCATTTCTTCCAGGTTGTCCATTTTATTGGCATATGGTTGCTTGTAGTAATCTCTCATGGTCCTTTGTATTTCTTCAGTGTCATTTGTTACTTCCTGTTTTTCAGTTCTAATTCTATTGATTTGAGTCTTCTTCCTTTTTTTTCTTGATGAGTTTTGCTAATGGTTTATCAATTTTGTTTATCTTCTCAAAGTACCAGCTTTTAGTTTTATTGATCTTTGCAATCGTTTCTTTCATTTATTTTTCATTTATTTATTCATTTATTCCCTCTTAGAACTCCTTTCCCTGCATCCCATAGGTTTTTGGTCATCGTGTTTTCATTGTCATTTGTTTCTAGGTATTTTTTGATTTCCTCTTTGATTTCTTCAGTGATAACTTCATTATTAAATAGTGTATTGTCTAACCTCCATGTGGTTGTACTTTTTACTGATGTTTTCCTGTAATTGATGTCTAGTCTCATAGCATTGTGGTCAGAAAAGGTACTTGATGTGATTTCAATTTTCTTAAATTTACCAAGGCTTGACTTGTCACTCAATATATGATCTGTCCTGGAGAATGTTCCATGAGCACTTGAGAAGAAAATTTATCCTGTTGTTTTTGGATGGAATGTTCTATAAATATCAATTAAGTCCATCTTGTTTAATGTATCATTTAAAGCTTTTGTTTCCTTATTTATTTTCATTTTAGATGATTCGTCCATTGGTGAAAGTGGTGTGTTAAAGTCCCCTAGTATGATTGTGTTACTGTCAATTTCCCCTTTTATGGCTGTTGGTATTTGCCTTATGTATTGAGGTGCTCCTATGTTGAGTGCATAAATATTTACAAAATATCTTCTTCTTTGATTGACCCCTTGATAATTATGTAGTGTCCTTCTTTGTCTCTTGTAATAGTCTTTGTTTTAAAGTCTATTTTATCTGATATGAGAATTGTTACTCCAGCTTTCTTTCTATTTCCATTTGCATGGAATATCTTTTTCCATCCCCTCACTTTCAGTCTGTATGTGTTTCTAGGTCTGAAGTGGGTCTCTTGTAGACAGCATATATATGGGTCTTGTCTTTGTATCCATTCAGCCATTCTGTGTCTTTTGGTTGGAGCATTTAATCCATTTACATTTAAGGTAATTATCCATATGTCTGTTCCTGTTACTATTTTCTTAATTTGGGTTTTTTTTTTCTATCGAAGGTCTTTTCCTTCTCTTGTGTTCCCTGCCTAGAGAAGTTCCTTTGTCATTTGATGTAGAGCTGGTTTGGTGGTGCTGAATTCTCTTAGGTTTTGCTTGTCTGTAGAGGTTTTAATTTCTCTGTGAAATCTGAATGAGATCCTTGTGGGATAGAGTAATCTTGTTTTGAGGTTTTTCCCTTTCATCACTTTAAATATGTTTTGCCACTGACTTCTGGCTTGCAGAGTTTCTGCTGAAATATCAGCTGTTAACCTTATGGGGATTCCCTTTTATGTTATTTGTTTTTTTTCCCTTGCTGCTTTTAGTATTTTTTCTTTGTATTTAATTTTTGATAGTTTGATTAATATGTGTCTTGGTGTGTTTCTCCTTGGATTTATCCTGTATGGGACTCTCTGTGCTTTTGGACTTCATTAACTATTTCCTTTCCCATATTAGGGAAGTTTTCAACTATAATCTCTTCAAATATATTCTCAGTATTTTTCATTTTCTCTTCTTTCCTGGGACCTGTATAATTCGAGGGTTGGTGCATTTAATATTGTCCCAGAGGTCTCTGAGACTGTCCTCAATTCTTTTCATTCTTTTTTCTTTATTCTGCTCTGCAGTTGTTATTTCCACTATTTTATCTTCCAGGTCACTTATCCGTTCTTCTGCCTCAGTTATTCTGCTATTGATCCTTTCTAGAGAATTTTTAATATTGTGTTGACCATTATTGTTTGTTTGCTCTTTAGCTCTTCTAGGTCCTTGTTAAATATTTCTTGTAGGTTCTCCATTCTATTTCCAAGATTTTGGATCATATTTTCTATCATTATTCTGAATTCTTTTTCAGGTAGACTGCCTATCTCCTCTTCATTTGTTAGGTCTGGTGGGTTTTTACCTTGCTCCTTCATCTGCTGTGTGTTTCTTTGTCTTCTCATTTTGCTTAACTTACTGTGCTTGGGGTCTCCTTTTCACAGGCCACAGGATCGTAGATTCCATTGTTTTTGGTGTCTGCCCTCAGTGGCTAAGGTTGGTTCAGTGGGTTTTGTATGTTTCATGGTGGAGGGGACTAGTGCCTATGTTCCGGTGGATGAGGCTGGATCTTGTCTTTCTGGTGGGCAGGTCTGTGTCTGGTGGTGTGTTTTGGGGTGTCTGTGACCTTATTATGATTTTAGGTAGTCTCTCTGCTAATGGGTTAGGTTGTGTTCCTGTCTTGCTAGTTGTTTGGCATAGGGTGTCCAGCACTGTAGCTTTCTGGTCATTGAGTGGAGCTGGGTCTTGGTGTTGAGATGGAGATAACTGGGAGATTTTTGCCGTTTGATATTACGTGGAGCTAGGCGGTCTCTGGTTGACCAATGTCCTGAACTTGGCTCTCCCACCTCAGAGGCACAACCCTGATGCCTGGCTGTATCACCAAGAGCCTGTCATCCACACGGCTCAGAATAAAGAGGAGAAGAAAAGAAAGAAAGAAAGAAAAAGATAAAATAAAATATAATTAAATTATATTAAAAAGTTGTTAAAATAAAAAACAAAAAATAATTATTAAAAAAACATTTAAAAAGTATTTAGGAAAAAGAAAGAAAGAAGGAAGAGAAGAACCAAGCCGGAAAACAAATCTACCAATGATAACAAGTGCAAAAGGACAGACAGAACCCTAGGACAAATGGTAAAAGCAAAGCTATAGAGAGAAAATCACACACAGAAGCATACACCTACACACTCAGAGAAAGAGAAAAAGGGAAAATGAAAAAATATATATATATCATTGCTCCCAAAGTTCACTTCCTCAATTTGGGATGATTTGTTGTCTATTCATGTATTCCACAGATGCAGGGTACATCGAGTTGATTGTGGGGATTTAATCTGCTGCTCCTGAGGCTGTTGGGAGAGATTTCCCTTTCTCTTCTTTGTTCGCACAGCTCCCAGGGTTCAGCTTTGGATTTGACCCCGCCTCTGCGTGTAGGTCGCCTGAGGGCATCTGGTCTTTGCTGAGACAGGACGGGGTTAAAGGAGCTGCTGATTCGGGGGCTCCAGCTCACACTGGCCGAGGGGAGGTAGGGGTATGGAGTGCGGGGCGAGCCTGCGGCGGCAGAGGCCGGTATAACATTGCACCAGCCTGAGGCGCGCCCTGTGTTCTCCTGGGGAAGTTGTCCCTGGATCAAGTCACCCTGGCAGTGGCGGGCTGCACAGGCTCCCGGGAGGGGAGGTGTGGACAGTGACATGCGCTTGCACAACAGACTTCTTGGTGGCGGCAGCCGCAGCCTTTGCATCTCATGCCCGTCTCTCATGTCCGCACTGGTAGCTCGGCTTGCGCCCATCTCTGGAGCACCTTTATGAGACGCTCTTAATCCCCTCTCCTCGCGTACCAGGAAACAAAGAGGCAAGGAAAAGTCTCTTGCCTCTTTAGCAGTTCCAGACCTTTTCCCGGACTCCCTCCGGGCCAGCAGTGATGTGCTCGCCCCTTCAGGCTGTGTTCAGGCCGCCATCCCCAGTCCTCTCCCTGGGATCCGACCGAAGCCCAAGCCTCAGCTCCCAGCCCCCACCTGCCCCGGCGGGTGAGCAGACAAGCCTCTCGGGCTGGTGAGTGCTGGTCGGCACCAATCCTCTGTGCGGGAATCTCCCTGCTTTGCCCTCCACACCCCTGTGGCTGCGCTCTCCTCTGTGGCTCCGAAGCTTTCCCCCTCCGCCACCCGCAGTCTCCGCCCACAAAGGGGCTCCTAGTGTGTTGAAACCTTTTCTCCTTCACGGCTCCCTCCCACTGGTGCAGGTCCCATCCCTATCCTTTTGTCTCTGTTTTTTCTTTTTTCTTTTGCCCTACCCTGGTACCTGGGAAGTGTCTTGTCTTTTGGCAGGTCTGAGGTGTTCTGCCAGCGTTCAGTAGGTATTCTGTAGGAGTTGTTCCACATGTAGATGTATTTCTGATATATTTGTGGGAAGGAAGGTGGTCTCCATGCCTTACTCTTACGCCATCTTGAAGCTCCTCTGGGCTTTTATTTTTGTCTCCAATTTCAATGAAATAAAAAATGTTCTATGCACACAAAGAAAATAGTTTAAATAAAGCTGATTTTATTTAATCTAACAATTACTTGTTGACAAGAGAATGTTCCACTGTTTAGAATGTTGTGTCATGTAAAAGTGATTGATTTGCACTTCAAGTGATTATAAGATCACTGGATGATCCGAAAATATGTTCTGGCAACATAAAATATTTCATTGTTGTCCAATTTCTAATGTGATAAAAACTGTAAATGAGAAGATGGATATTACTTCAACAACATAGGGCTTTTCAGAGTAGATATTAAACTTGTGAAAGGGAAGTGAAGAATTAGGTAATAATACCTTAGGCCTCTTGTCTACAAACATTTTTTTGTATGAAATGTACACATTTGGTTAGCATAATTTTCATCCTCAGTTAGAAAACCTTGATTTTATAGCAGGGATTTTTAATTAAAAAAATGATTTTTAACTCCATTTGAGGAGGGGTAGGATATTTATGGGGAAAGAGCTTTAGGAAGGCTCAAGGGGAAATGTCAGTAACTGCTCAAGAAGAATGGAAATGTCATTTTGCATTAAAAAAAATACATGAGCATGACTTTGCTGTGAAATTCACAAAACCTTTTATGGCAAGGGAAAACAACTTGATTAAGTGGCACCAGACACAGATGTATATCAAATCATAACTACAGTGCCTACCTGAGAAATGTTCACTGACATCCAGGGAAGACAAGCCCTTTAATATTGCAGTGATGTATGCACTTGTATTTGAGTAGAAATGCACCACAAGGGCTACAACATTAAACTCTGTCAATTCTTAGATTTCAATTGTCTGCATGAATAAGCTTCGTTTCCTAATAATAGCCAGAAATACTGTTTTCAATTGTAAACACTTTTCCTTTAGATGGAAAAAAATACTATTTATGTCCTTAAGAAATATGGACACCCTTGTAAATGCCACTTCCTCCAGTGGTTACTTATGTCAAGACTCTAGATTTATGAGCAGTTTGATGTAACAGTAAATGAGTGCCTTTCTCGTCATATGCACTGAATACCTATCTGTTGAGTGAATTAATAAATATGTGGGAAAATGTTTTTAAATAAAGTTTTAAATTTTTAATCATTTGTGTATCAGATATTTTTTGCACTATTTCATTGTCAGCATACAATTGAGTGCCAAATACATCTCTGGTTGCTATGTTCAGGAGGACCCCACCTAAATTTTTCTTCAGGGAATACTGTTGCAGGCTGTCCTATGGCAAATTGTACTTACTGTAGCATTTATTTTAAGATATTACTTTTTTAAAAAATTTTATTTTTTAATTTTTATTTTTTCCCTTCCCCCTCCCCATATCCTCAAGTCCATTTAATTTTTATTTTTTAAAAAATTTTATTAGAGTATAGTTGAGTTACAATGTTGTGTTAGTTTCAGGTCTACAGCAAAGTGAATCAGTTATACACATACATATACCCACTCTTTTTTAGATTTTTGTCCCATATAGGCCAGTACAGAGTACTGAGTAGAGTTCCCTGGGCTATACAGTATGCCCTTATTAGTTATCTATTTTATGTATAGTAGTGTGTATGTGTCAGTCCCAATCTCCCAGTTTATCCCTTCCCCCCTTTCCCCACTGGTAACCATAAGATTGTTTTCTACATCCATAACTCTAATTCTGTTTTGTAGATAAGTTCATTTGTATCATTTTTTTAGATTCCACATATAAGCAGTACCATATGATATTTGTCTTTGTCTGACTCACTGCACCCAGTATGACAATCTCTAGGTCCATCCATGTTGCTGCAAATGGCATTATTTTGTTCTTTTTTTATGGCTGAGTTATATTCCATTGTATATATGTATCCCATCTTCTTTATCCACAGAATATTACTTTTAAAAAGTAGTAATTTGAGGCAAGAATACTAGTAGTAAGGGTTACAATTCCAGTTGACTTGAAGAGCAAACTTCACCCTTGGGCATGCCTGGTTCAGTATAGAGAGATCCAGTAATGTGACATGTGTGCTTTGTACATTAATATAACACTAAAATAAAGAGAAATGAGCCTTTGGTACTAACTAAATGAATTGAATATACCCTCTCATATTTGAGAACATGTTTATATGCTTGTGGAGAAAATACTTTATAAATAAGATGTGTCATGTTCTTTTCCTTTATAGTTGTTAGGATTCAGTTCCCAACATCAGAAACTAGAGTAGGAGTCCAGGGCTAGTTTGGTGATTTACGGTGCCAGAGACCTCAGGTCCTTCTATTTTTAGCACTGCTATGTGTGTCTTCCACTCCAAGGTCACTCAATGGTCTAAAGATCCACTCCAGCTCTAACCATATTAATCACATTCCAGCTAGCAGGAAGGGTAGCTACAAAAGAGGCAATGGGCATATGCCAGCCATCTCAATGAAGAAACTAGACAGTGCTACACTCTACTTCTGTGCACACATCATTGTGGAAAACATAGCCATGGAAACACATATACCTGCAAAGAAGGCTGGAAAATGCAATCTTTATTATGGCTGCTCAAATGCTCTGCTAATATGTATATAAGTTCAGAAGAAGAAAGGGAACATGGATATCTTTGGAATAACTAGTTTTTCTGTTGATTTTTTCCGAGAGATACTGATAATAGGTTTGTGAATATCATTTTGAAGATTATTTATATGCCAGCTCCACTTATCCAATCATGAACTTCTCCATGGTTAAGACTTATTTTAAACGTCATGTTTTTCCTCAGTGCATAATGATGTGCATTAATTTTAACACAGTGCTCAAAAATTCATTGAATTTCATTGACTTCTGTTGTTAATTTTTAAATAAAATTTTACATGTGCATGATAAACAATACTCAAAACATTCTTCGATAACAAATGGAAAATGAAACATTACTTTTATTTTATTATTTTTATATTTTGTAATTGATGTATAGTTGATTTAAAATATTATATTAGTTTCAGGTGTACAACATAGTGATTCAGTATTTTCAGAGTTTATACTCCATTTAAAGTTATTACAAAATAATAGCTATATTTCCCTGTGCTGTACAATATATCATTGTTGCTTATTTGTTGTACATACTGGTTTGTGTCTCTTAATCCCATACCCTTATCTCACCCCTCCCCAGTGCTAACCACTAGTTTCTTCTCTACATCTGAAACATTGCTTTTAATTCTTCCTATTTTTATTTGCTTTGGTCTCTATATCAAACTCCAAATAATATGTGCATTTATGAGAGATAAGAAATTTTTTTGGTTAACACTAATGCTCATCTCACCATTGCAACCAGGTTCTCTATATTACACTTTAATCTTTAACCCTTCTATTAATACTATTGAAGATTTTTTTTTTTGGAAGCAGATTCTGAGGTGGAGATTCTTGTGCAGGAAGTTTATTAGGGGCTACTCTGACTCTCACAGCCTGTGGTAGAAGGGGAAGAAGAAAGTATGGGCAGAGGAAAAAGCCAGGCTTCCATGAAAGCTTGACAGAAGCCCCTGCAGGCACCACTGCGAGGTCTGAAGTGGGAATGATCTTGAGTTTCTCTAGTTGAGGCATTGAGGCATTGATTTACACCCCCGTGTTAACCAGTCATTGAATGCAAGTTGCTCCCAAGAAAGGAGTGTGACCCTAAGGTAGGGTGACTCTTTCTTGCAAAGGGCAGTTCCTGGAGTTGGCAGCATCTGATGACTACCAGCTGACTGCAATCCCAGCAGTGAGGGGAATACCTTTTTCAGTGCTGAGGCAGAATCTAAGCAAGGATCCACAGGGTCCTCTGTAGTTGATTATTTTACCTAAGGAATAAAACCTTCATTTTTGTTCCCTGATCTTTTGATTGCATTTCCTGACTCTTAATAAATGTCTTAAACATAAGATTATATTTTCTCTCACATAAACAAAGACAGAAACAGGGAGTGACTCTATGGCAATCAGAAACATAGGCACCTTCCATCCTTCAGCTCTTTCTTCCATAGCACTGGTTTCCGTGTTCCAGATTATTTTATGTCCAAAGTGGGTATTGGAACTCCATTCCATGTTATTCCAGGCAGCAGAAAGAAAGGACCAAAAAGTATTTTCCAACTGGCTACTACTTACCTAACTAATTTTTCTAAGTATTTTTGTGAATAGACACAGTCACATGGCACATTTAGCATCAAGGAAGACCAGAGAATGTCACCTCTAAGCTGAGCATATTGCAACACTGAAATAACTTTGGGTCTGTTAACTGCAGAAGAAGGGGACATTGAATATGAGAAACTAACAGTCTCAATATATATATACATATATATGTGTTTGTATGTATATGTGCTTATATGTTTGTATATAATTTTATTTAGCTCAGGTGAACAATAATCAAATATTTGTTCTGATTTTAAATGTTGCTCTTAATTATGTGTTAATTGAATAACTATTTTAAGTGTTATATTTAATATAATTTTATAACAATGATGAAAAATAGTTGAAAAGTATGGTATTCTAGTTACGTCTATTTGAAGTCTCTATATTTAGAAAGAAAATTCTTTTTCAAGCTCTACCAACCAGGTAACTCAAATTGCAGGAGAAATATCCAAAAACAAAAGGAATAACAATGCCCTCCTGTTGTAAATTTTCAAATACAAATGTACAAAATGTTAGAGAGTATTAAAATACTCTATCTTGGTGATCTAGGAGGGAATGGACAAAACATCCTTACTTGATAATAAAATATAGATTGTAAGATATAAAAGGGATATTATAAAAGAGGAAAAGTTATCAAAAATAGTTTTGAGAATATATATTCCTTTACTTAACAAAACTTTATTGCTCTTCAAGAAGTGTAAGATTAGCCACTGTTTAGGAGTGTACTATAAGGAAAAGTTGAAAAGGTCAACTGTCTTTGGAAAACATGGCAAGGAGAAAAAGGAAACAGGAAAGGAAAGGACATCAGCAATACCCTTATTAATTAAAATACAATGCACTAAAATATTATGCACCTTTTGTCAATGATTATAGTATTTATTATTAGTCCAGAAATCTTCTCATTGTCATTCTATTATGAATTTTTATCAGCGAAAAAGTGAAATTCCAAAATAAGGAATGTAAAATAAGGAAGTGTTCCAAGGAAAGAGATGAGTTAAATAAGTCTAGAACAATAAAAAACTATTGAAGAAGGAATGATTTAATAAATCTTCAAATATATGTAGAGCTTTGTGAAAGTATGGTAATCGATATTTTTCTTATATTGAAGACAGAACAAGAGGAGCTAAGCTTAATATTAGGCATGATGTATCTGAGTTAGCAAGTGGTAAAATGTTTTCTGACAGTGAGAAAGTTGTAGTGAATCTCTTTTGAAAGTCTTTTAAACAAAAACGGATTCTTACTTTTTAAAAATTCTTTATGCATTGCCTGATGATTGAAAAACTAGGTGATATTATCCATTTTTACACTTATGATATAATTATATAAAATATGGATTGTGTTAAACATCCTCACTAAAACCCCTCCCCAAATGTTAAAATAATCTTTTCATAGAAGAAAGTTTATATTAAAATGACTTGAAATGATATGAGAATTCTATTTGGTGTGATCCATCTTAAGTATATCATTTAAAAATTTGGACCATAAACAGAACTAGGAAGAGACAGAAGCTGAGCATGAAAACTAAAAGACAACAGTCTTTAATATGTTTTGCAAAAGTTGTTGAATATTTTAAAGTTCATCCTCTTTAAAGATGAATGTCAATTAAAAAAACATTTACTTATGCATAGATTACAACAGTAAAGCATTTGTGACATAAAATAACTAATTATCTTTTCAGGTGTGTTCAAGATTCATAGTTTCTTCTAATTAACAGAGACACTCATGAGCTATTCTCACTTAGGAAGAAAACAAAACTTACTTTTCCAAAAATCTTCCATGTGCAACCACCCATCAGATAGGTGATTCTTTTTTTTTTTTTTGTGGTACGCGGGCCTCTCACTGTTGTGGCCTCTCCCGTGGTAGAGCACAGGCTCCGGACATGCCGGCCCAGCGGCGATGGCTCATGGGCCTAGCCGCTCTGCAGCATGTGGGATCTTTCTGGACCAGGGCACGAACCCATGTCCCCTGCATCGGCAGGCAGACTCTCAACCACTGCACCACCATGGAAGCCCCAGGAAAGAGATTCTTTACAAGACTCTAGGATGTCTACTTACACACAGGCTACCAACCTTGATTTAACTCTCTAAAAACAGAATATCCCTGAGCAGCCTTCTGTAGCCATAAGTTTTCAATAGTAGAAATTAGAGGATAAAGTTTACTATTACTCATCTAACTTAGATTTTAAAATGGTTCTTTTTTTTTTTTTTAACTTTCATTTAATGGAAACAGTCTTTGGTCTGAGGTCATTTTGGGCAGCATAGGCTGGATGTGTATAAAGGACAAGAAGAGATTTCTTTTTAAGGCTAGTAGTTTAAATTAATTTAGTTTAAACTGATAATGAATTACATAAATTTTCTAAAGTTAAGTTCGAAGACTGTAAATTGGATCTATGAAATATCTGTACATACCATAATTGCATGAAGCATATTTTTCAGACTGCCTGCAAAAAATCATTTTGTTTATCTTCTGTAGAAAAGGCTAAGACTTTTTTCTTTTGGTTAGGAAAATTCTCATAAGCTTCCAGGTATGACTTAAAGAGCTTTCATGAGATTTAGGCTTTGGACATGATTGAAGATGCAAGAGACTGGATTTTAGCTGTCCTTGATAATTACTTCTGAAAAGCAACTACTAGTTCTATCAGCTTTCTGAAAAGGGTATAAATCTTGATGCTATCAGATATTCCGTGTGCTGAAACAACTAGAGAAAGAAAAGCAAAGAATCTACTTTTCATCTATTTAGATTGCTTAGCTGTACTCATGCATTTTCTCCAGTTTGTATCTGTAAACATAAGCATAAGGAACAAAGTTCATTTAATTTTAAACCCTTACCACAATGCTGTAGTCTTCAGGATTCAATTAACTCTTGGACCTGAAAGAATGTATGAAAGAAGTCCTGTTAAAAACTACTAGAAAAGGGGCTTCCCTGGTGGCGCAGTGGTTGAGAGTCTGCCTGCCAATGCAGGGTACACGGGTTCGTGCCCCGGTCCAGAAAGATCCCACATGTCGCGGAGCAGCTGGACCCGTGAGCCATGGCCGCTGGGCCTGCGCATCCGGAGCCTGTGCTCCGCAACGGGAGAGGCCACGACAGTGAGACGTCCGCATACTGCAAAACAAAACAAAACAAAACACAACAACAACAAAAAACTACTAGAAAGGGAAGCAAGTGGAAAATAATGTCAATGTTGAAAGCAAGCATGACAGAGAAAATAAGGAAATAGAACACTAGTAAGGTTCATGGAAACCTGTCAAGGCTCACTTAGGTTTACTTAGGAATGAGAAAATGTCTTCATTTAACTAACAGAAATATTGAAATAGTACACCTCATTCTCTATAGTTGACATGTAGGAAATGTCTAACTTTCATTTATTCTCTGAAATGTTTCTGAAACTAGTAGCTCGAGAAAACTGTAGTCAAATCAGACAAATCATTTTTACATTCATTAGACAATGTATTCAACCCAATTCATTTTTTAATCACTAGCTGTGTTATAGGAAATGGTGTAAAGTAGTGAATAAAACAAAAATCCTACTTTCCTAGATTTTTGAATAAAGATAATTTTGAGATGGAGAATTTAGGAAAATGATGGAGACAACAAAATGCAAAATGATCAAGCAAGAAAAACTCATTCAAAATCTATCATGGGTTGGACCTGTTTACACCTATGTGAAGGGAATTATACCTAAAGTCTCTATAGTAGTGCTTTGTAAAACTTTCACATTCTGACATGCTTAAGAAATGATAATATTCATATGGTAAACTGGAAGAGATCTGCATAATTCTATATTGAACTTGATAAAAAAATACATTTGGCCCATGAACAACCCAGGTATTAGGGGCACTGACCACTGTACAGTGGAAATCTGCATATAACTTTACAGTTGATCTTTGAATCTGTGGTTCTGCAAGTGTAGATTCAACCATCTGAAGATCATGTAGTACTGTAGTACATATTTATTGAAAAATATCCACGTATAAGTGGACCTGTGCAATTCATACCAGTGTTGTTCAAGGGTCAACTGCACATATATACATACTTAACTTATGTTACATAGTTATAAAAGAAATTATCAAATTCTGTAAAATATGTTAAAAACTGAAATATTACATTTGCAAAAAAATTCCAAATACTTTTTTTTTCAGTAAGAATATTGAACTTCCACCTGTGAACATTACTTTTGTTATATCAGGTTATCAGGGTCTTTTTGTTTGTTTGTTTTTGTGGGGTTTTTTCCCCTCAATATTGAAGTACAATTCTATGAAATTTTGGGTTGGTGAACACATTGAAGTGCCTGAAGGGTGACACTTCCAAATAGGGTTTGGGAGTGCTGTGTCTTTCAACTCCCATGACTCACCCCATGTATCTCTTCTATTTTATGTTCCTGAGTTGTATCCTTTATAATAAACATGCAAACATGCTACTTACCTTGATTAATAATGGTACAGTCCTTTGGCAAATCCTATTAATACAACCTCCATCTACTTGTGCAAGAAATATTTTGGAAGGGTTCTTCGAACTGCTTCTACCCCTGGGTTATAGCCAAAATCCAAAGCAGTTTACTGGCTTACAAATCTCTAAAACAATTATGGAATTTTAGCATACCTGCAGTGCTTTCGGTGTAAACAAGTAAATATGATTTTTGGAATGATAAAAAATACCACTATTAATCACTTTTTTATGATTATCTTTCCTTTGTTATAGTCACCAACCATGACAAGATTTTATTACATAAGCAAGCAGTAACAAGAGACTGCAGCCTTTTTCTCTGACAAACTCCTTTCTAAGCATTGACAAAAATGCAGATAGAATTATCTTTTTATATTCTATTTTAAGATTGTGACTGTTAGGTAAATCAATACATTCTATTGTTATTGGTTATAAGTGTATTATTGAGCTTTCTCAGTTGAAATTTCCTGTTCATGTGAATGTTGAATACATTTGAGTTTTGCATGCCAAATATTTTTAAATGTTGATAAAGATTTTCCTCAAGTATACACCAGTGTTGCTCTACTACTCATAACAATTCTTCACTAACATACAAATCATAATATTGTCTAAATATTATGCATGAATCAATGTTTAATAAACTTTTTTATCAGAGTATAAGGTACATATTGAAAATCATCTTATAAGCAAATCAAAAGTGTACACAGCTCGATGAATTATCACAAACTAAATCTGCCTGAGAGATCACAATCTAGCTCAAAAAAGAGAACATTTCCAACAACCCAGGTGTCCCCCTCATGCTCTTTTTAATTGCTCCCCCCACTCCAATACAAATGATCAACAACCCTGACTTTTTTTTGTGTGTGTGTGGTACGCGGGCCTCTCACTTCTGTGGCCTCTCCCGTTGCGGAGAAACAGGCTCTGGACGTGCAGGCCCAGCGGCCATGGCTCGCAGGCCTAGCTGCTCCACGACATGTGGGATCTTCCCAGACCAGGGCACGAACCCGTGTCCCCTGCATCGGCAGGCAGACTCTCAACCACTGCGCCACCAGGGAAGCCCAACCCTGACTTTTAACATCATGTTTTGTTTTGGCTCTTTTGGAATTTTATATTAATGGAATCATATGGTGCATATTCTTTGTATATATTTCTTTTCTTTTGCCCGACAAGGCATTTGAGAGGTTGATCCACATTGTTTTATGTGGTAATACTTTGATCATTTTCTGTTGCAGAGTATTCCACTGTGTAAATACACTACAATTAATTTATCCATTTTGCTGTTAACAAATGTGCGGGTGTTTCCAGTTTTTGTCTCCTGTGAATGTTGCTATAAACGTTGTGGTACATGTCTTTTGTTTCACATAGTATGAATTTCTGCATATCCATGTGAACTTTTTGGTCTTAGGGTATGTCAGTTTTCCAAAATTGTTATACAAATTTTCACTTCTACAAGCACTGTTTGTGAATTCCTGTTGCTCTACATCTTTGCTGACATTTGGTATTTTCAGAATTTAACCACTGTAGTATGTGCATGGTATTATCTATACACCACTTAATAAGATTGTCTATGGTTTAGTTTTACATATAGATAGCTTCTCAGAGAATAAAACAACATATTACTTGAACATCACATTCTTGTTGCTGAAATAGTCTAAGGCAGTGTTTCTGTGATATCTTACATACTTCAAAGTATTCACTTAACATGCTGAATATTTTAGGATTTTATTTTAAATTTGTTTATTTTGATAGGTCTTTGTAGGAAAATAATCTTTTTTGTATTATTTTTTCCAAGGATTTTAACTAGTGCTATTAAATACATGCAGTTCCTAACATCAGGAGATTAATCCAGTACTGTAGAAACATCCATGGCCAAATAAAGAATAATGATAAATACACTATTACTGAAGTATTAATCTCACAGACTGAAATGTTCCAATGGGAAGGTCAGAGAGAGACATCCTATACCTGTATGGTATTGCTGCTACTGAGCTGTTTTCCACTTGTGGATATTATCCATAAAATCTTACAAGCATAATAAAAATGTGAAAAATAGGAGTACATGAAATCAAAAGCAAAGCTAAAGATTTTAAATTCACATAAAAATAACTTCACTGATAATTATGAGAGAAAATTGACTGAAGTAATAAAACTACCTGGGGTGATTAAATGTGTTATTCAGAGGAGATGTTCATTGTAATAAATATTACAGAGATTTCTTTGATGGTGGATGCTAAAAATAAAGCTTTAAAAGCCAAAATAATAATTTTTAAATACAGGAATTTTCAATGTTCAACTACAATTACAGACGTAAATTTTTGATTGAGTGTGAAAAATAATCTAAATTTCAACAAGTGTGCAATGCACTGTGGAATGCAGAGTGCTTGGGAAGCTATGCTTCTCTTATTCAATAGAGAAAGTGTGAGAGAGACAGAGAGAGAGACAGACAGAGAGAGAAAGAAAGAAGAAAGAGAAAGAAAGAAAGAAAGAAAGGAAGGAAGAAGGAAGGAAGGAAGGAAGGAAAGGAGGAGGGAGGGAGGAAGGAAGGAAGGGGGAGGGAGAACGTGGGAGGGAGGGAGGGAAGGAAGAAGGAAGGGAGAAGGGAAGAAAGGAAAAAGAAAAACAGATCAATTAATATGTTTTAATGTTGTAGAATCTTAACTATAAGTTAAGTAAAGGGAGATTAGTATATAAAACCAACACCAAAATTAAAAAATCAGAGAGCTTTAAAACTCCACTCTGACAATGAACTTTTTTTTTTTTAACATTTTTATTGTGGTATAATTGCTCTACAATGGTGTGTTAGTTTCTGTTTTATAACATAGTGAATCAGCCATACATCAGGATACATATATCCCCATATCTGGTCCCTCTTGCATCTCCTTCCCACCCTCCTTATCCCATCCCTCTGGGTGGTCAAAAAGCACTGAGGTGATCTCCCTGTGCTATGAGACTGCTTACCACTAGCTATAGATTTTACATTTGGTAGTGTATATATGTCCATTCAACTGTCTTACTTCATCCCAACTTACCATTCCCCCTCCCCCATCCTAAAGTCCATTCTCTACGTCTGCGTCTTTATTCCTGTCCTGCCCCTAGGTACATTAGAACCATTTCTGTTTTTTTTTTTGTTTGTTTGTTTTTTTTTTTTTTTAGATTCCATATGTATGTGTTAGCATACGGTATTTGATTTTCTCTTTCTGACTTACTTCACTCTGTATGACAGATTCTAAGTCCATCCACCTCAGTACAAACAACTCAATTTCATTTCTTTTTATGACTGAATAATATTCCATTGTATATATGTGCCACATCTTCTTTATCCATTCATCTGTTGATGGACACTTAGGTTGCTTCCATGTCCTGACTATTGTAAATAGAGCTGCAATGAACATTGTGGTACATGACTCTTTTTGAATTATGGTTTTCTCAGGGTATATGCCCAGTAGTGGGATTGCTGGGTCGTATGGTAGTTCTATTTGTAGCTCTTTAAGGAACCTCCATACGGTTCTCCATAGTGGCCGTATCAATTTACATTCCCACCAACAGTGCAAGAGGGTTCCCTTTTCTCCGCACCCTCTCCAGCATTTACTGTTTGTAGATTTTCTGATGATGCCCATTCTGACCGGTGTGAGGTGATACCTCATTGTAGTTTTTTTGTTGTTGTTGTTGTTCTTGTTGTTGTACTCGGGCCTCTCACTGCTGTGGCCTCTTCCGTAGTGGAGCACAGGCTCTGGACGTGCAGGCTCAGTGGCCATGTCTCATGGGCCCAGCCACTCCACGGCATATGGGATCCTCCCAGACTGGGGCACGAACCTGTGTCCCCTGCAGCAGCAGGCAGACTCTCAACCACTGCGCCACCAGAGAAGCCTGTCATTGTAGTTTTGATTTGCATTTCTCTAATGATTAATGATGTTGAGCATTCTTTCATGTGTTTGTTGGCAGTCTGTATATCTTCTTTGGAGAAATGACTATTTAGGTCTTCTGCCCATTTTTGGATTGGGTTGTTTGTTTTTTTGATATAGAGCTGAATGTGCTGCTTGTAAATTTTGGAGATTAATCCTTTGTCAGTTGCTTCATTTGCAAATATTTTCTCCCATTCTGAGGGTTGTGTTTTCATCTTGTTTATGGTTTCCTTTGCTGTGCAAAAGCTTTGAAGTTTCATTAGGTCCCATTTGTTTATTAGGTCCCATTTGTTTACTTTTGTGTTTATTTCCATTTCTCAAGGAAGTGGGTCAGAAACGATCTTGCTGTCATTTATGTCATATAGTGTTCTGCCTATGTTTTCCTCTAAGAGTTTTATAGTGTCTGGTCTTACATTTAGGTCTTTAATCCATTTGGAGTTTATTTTTTGTGTATGGTGTTAGGGAGTGTTGTAATTTCATTCTTTAACATGTATCTATACAGTTTTCCCAGCACCACATATTGAAGAGGCTGTCTTTTCTCCATTGTATATTCTTGCCTCCTTTATCAAAATTAGGTGACCATAGGTGCATGGGTTTATCTCTGGGCTTTTTATCCTGTTTCATTGATCTATATTTCTGTTTTTGTGCCAGTACCTTACTGTCTCGATTATTGTAGCTTTGTAATAATAGTCTCAAGTCAGGGAGCCTGATTCCTCCAGCTCTGTTTTTCTTTCTCAAGATTGCTCTGGCTATTTGGGGTCTTTTCTCTTTCCATACAAATTGTGAAATTTTTTGTTCTAGTTCTGTGAAAAATGCCAGTGGTAGTTTGATAGGGATTGCATTGAATCTGTACATTGCTTTTGGTAGTATAGTCATTTTCACAAGGTTGATTCTTCCAATCCAAGACACTGGTATATCTCTCCATCTGTTTGTATCATCTTTAATTTCTTTCATCAGTGTCTTATAGTTTTCTGCATACAGGTCTTTTGTCTCCTGAGGTAGGTTTATTCCTAGGTATTTTATTCTTTTTGTTGCAATGGTAAGTGGGAGTGTTTCCTTAATTTCTCTTTCAGATTTTTCATCATTAGTGTATAGTAATGCCAGAGATTTCTGTGCATTAATTTTGTATCCTGCTACTTTACCAAATTCATTGATTAGTTCTAGTAGTTTTCTAGTAGCTTCTTTAGGATTCTCTATGTATAGTATCATGTCACCTGCAAACAGTGACAGCTTTACTTCTTCTTTTCCGATTTGGATTTCTTTTATTTATTTTTTCTTCTCTGATTGCTGTGGTTAATACTTCCAGAACTATGTTGAATGATAGTGGTGAGAGTGGGCAGCCTTGTCTTGTTCCTGATCTTAGAGGAAATGGTTTCAATTTTTCACCATTGAGAATGATGTTGGCTGTGGGTTGTCACATATGTCCTTTATTATGTTGAGGTAAGTTCCCTCTATGCCTACTTTCTGGGGATTTTATCATAAGTGGGTGTTGAATTTTGTTGAAAGTTTTTCTGCCTTTATTGAGATGATCATATGGTTTTTCCCCTTCAGTTTGTTAATATGGTGTATCACATTGATTGATTTGCGTATATTGAAGGATCCTGGGATGAACCCCACTTGATCATGGAGTACGATTCTTTTAATATGTTGTTGGATTCTGTTTGCTAGTAGTTTGTTGAGGATTTTTCCATCTATGTTCATCAGTGATATTGGCCTGTAGTTTTCTGTCTTTGTGACATCTTTGTCAGGTTTTGGTATTAGGATGATGGTGGCCTTGTAGAATGAGTTTGACAGTGTTCCTCCCTCTCCTGTATTTTGGAATACTTTGAGGATAGGTGTTAGCTCTTCTCTAAATGTTTGATAGAATTCACGTGTGAAGCCATCTGATCCTGGGCTTTTGTGTGTTGGAAGGTTTTTAATCACAGTCTCAATTTCAGTGCTTGTGATTGTTCTGTTTATATTTTCTATTTCTTCCTAGTTCAGTCTCAGAAGGTTGTGCTTTTCTAAGAATTTGTCCATTTCTTCCAGGTTGTCCATTTTATTGTCATATAGTTCCTTGTAGTAATCTCTCATGATCCTTTGCATTTCTGCAGTGTCAGTTGTTACTTCTCCTTTTTCATGTCTAATTCTATTGATTTGAGTCTTCTCCCTTTTTATCTTGATGAGTCTGGCTAATGGTTTATCAATTTTGTTTATCTTCTCAAAGAACCAGCTTTTAGTTTTATTGATCTTTGCTATTGTGTTCTTCATTTCTTTTTCATTTATTTCTGATCTGACCTTTATGATTTCTTTCCTCTTGGTAACTTTGGGCTGTTTTTGTTCTTTCTCTAATTGCTTTAGGTGTAAGGTTAGATTGTTTATTTGAGGTGTTTCTTGTTTTTGAGGTAGGATTTTATTGCTATAAACTTACCTCTTAGAACTTATTTTGCTGCATCCCATAGAGTTTCATTGTTTCTAGGCACTTTTTGATTTCCTCTTTGATTTCTTCAGTGATCTCTTGGTTATTTAGTAGTTTACACTGCTTAGCCTCCATGTGTTTGTATTTTTTACAGATTTTTTCCTGTAATTGATATCTAGTCTCATAGTGTTGTGGTTGTAAAAGATACTTGATATGATTTCAGTTTCCTTAAATTTACCGAGGCTTGATTTTTGGCCCAAGATATGATCTATATGGGAGAATTTTCCATGAGCAGTTGAGAAGAAAGTGTATTCTATTGTTTTTGGATAGAATGTCCTATGAATATCAATTAAATTCATCTTGTTTAATGTATCATTTAAAGCTTGTGTTTTCTCGACCATGAACTTTTAATTCTTCTAGTTAATAAACTATGAATACATTTTTTATAGCACTTTTTACATATAACCCAGGCAGTATATTTTCTGCAGTAAGCCCACCACATACTCATACAAGTTAAATTTCAGTTATAAACTATAAGCTTTATGTAGCATATCTTTTATTAAAAATTCATTTTATAGTTATTATCCTTTGTTTTTTCTATTTTTTTGTGTATTCTATACAAATCTTTTCAATCTACCCATGAATATGAATTTTATGTACTGTTTATACATCACCATAGACTTTTAGGGAAGATCAAATATAATTTGTGTAGTAGGTTAGTATAGATCATAAGACAGGTGATAGGGGACAATGACAGAAATCCCTGCAGCTTTCAATCTGCATAAGTAAATCATTCAGAAATTTTTATTTATTTATCCTGACCTGATTTAAGACCCTTCATATCCTGACCCTCTTCAATTTCAAATGACTTTTTACTAATTCAACATTTTCAAAGTTTAAGCCCGGCTGGCCAATTCCTTTTTCGGGGAACCTGTTTTAATGTACACTGGCATCTACACCTTTAATATTAATTTCCTCTCCCTCTTGTCCCTTCCATGTTTCATTAACTAAACCTAATAAAGTAGTCTAGACACATGGCATTCTTGTCATTTGGACAACTATACCATTTACTACCTGTGCCACAACTTTGGCCTATACCATATGAATTACATACTTTGATAACTATTTGTCAGTTAAGCTTAATCTGACCAATTGATTGTACCTCCCTGAGAGTGTGGCTTATATAACATTTATTCTTAGAAACCAGCAAGAAAGTGTGATGTTTTAAATGGCAGTGATGTTTAAGGACAGCAATGATATGGTATCTTTTTTCACTGTTTCACTGAAAAGTAATCCTTGTAAATGTAGCCAAAAAATTGATAAGATATTTCTTTTTAAGCAGTAAATGCTTATGCCATTACAGATTTGTCAATTTCTGTCCCATTGTTTCTTGGTTTCTCATCTTGGAACTTTAAAACAGTGTTAAGCTGGGATGACATCAGTATGGCCCTAGAGATGTTCAGAGAAAGCTAGTAGCTCAGAGTGTGGAAGAAAACCTACTTCTTTCTGAGTAGTCTCTGGACAATTGGACAAACTTTTCCCCAATAAATATTACATCAATAAAATAGTGTTTATAATTAGATAGCTGCTTTGTATCACGTACACGCATTCAAAATTTATTCAACAAATGTTTGTTGATTGCTCATTAGGTTCTCTTTTAGGTAGTGGAGGTTTAACCATGAGAAAAGCAGACAAAGTTTACTCTGTCGTGGCCACCAGAGTGACTTGATCCAAGTAGTGAGTAGAAAGTGGAAAGAAATGAGATCAGAAAATCTCTTTTTGTCAAATCAGGAGGGCTTTGTTGGAATGGTGGACAAGTTTCTATTCAGTGTGTGATGGAAAGCCATAGGGAGGTGTTGTGTAGAGATTTTAAATGATCTGATATAGTTCAGAAAAATTTTATGTGTGATTCTCAGGGTTGAGTTCTATTATTTATTTACACTTAAAATTATACCTAAATATATACAAATTACACATTATAAAATTATATATGTTAATTATATAAAAGTATACACATATGTATTTATATATCAGAATTTTAATGGTGGTTGCATTTAGTGATGGATTGAGAGTTTTAGCCAATCTCCACGGCTAGTCTGTATGGATCTTGGGGAGGCAACCACAATCCCACTACACAATAGTGTCTTAATTTGTCACTATGCCTTCAGGATGTCTCCATTCTATACCTGCCAATATGATTTTTCTAAAATAAAACTGTGTTGAGCTTGCTCACCCACTGTTTAAAATCCATCAATAGTTCTCTGTTGCTGTCATGTGAAAACTGGGACATTTTAGGAAAACTTAAAAGCTGTCAGCACTGTACCTCCTTTATTGTTCTCTTGAGAATATCCAAATCAATATAGTCTCCTTGCCATCACTAATATCTAAGTTCTTTCTAGCCTAGGCACTCATCTCTTTGGAGAAATTTCTTTTCTCTACTGCTGGACAAAACACAGGTATCAACTCCTCTGAGAAGATCTCCCTATTTCTTCTAAGGGTGCCCTTTAAAGGTGAACCTATGGCATCCATGCTGACCTCTATAATATAGAAGTAAGGTATCCTTCTATATTGTATCATAATTGTCTCTTTACCTGTTTTTCTTCCCACTAGGTTGTAACTTTTGTGAGATTAGAGACTATGTCTTTCTATCTCTGGTAACTTGTAAACTTCCTGGCATAATGCTTGTTAACTGAATGTCTTGTTTACATTAAATCAATAACATGATTTTGTGGGGCTCTATTTATGAGGTACTTTTCAGTAGGGTCACAAAAGACAATAATTCTAGGCCAGTCAAAAACTAACGTAATTAAAAGTGATTTGGAGAGAGAGAATTTTTAAAACAATGATAAAGATATATTTGATATTATAAAGAATTATGAACACACATATATTTCTTAATGGATCCAGTTTTTACCCCTTTTATTACTATTCAACCTGCATATGATGCTGGCTTCATTTTCCTTCTAAAGTAGAAAGTTCTCTACACTGATGGAAATTTTTAAGGACTCCATTTAATCTACTGCCTAATGTGCAGATTTCTTATGGTTGTGTCCAGTCTTCCACATTAAGTTCCTTATCTGTGATAGTAGAGAAGAAGAAATTACTTTGTAGAACTCGCCATCTGAATTTCTGCTTCCGAAGGGAGAAACAAAATAATTCACTTGGGCATATACTCCTTGTTAAGAAAAATACCAAAGTGGGCTTTTTTGCTCTGTGATGGTAAATCTTCAAGGCATTGTTCAGAAGACAGAAATGAGATAAAATGAAGTAAATTGCTTTGCATAACGTTAAGATATTTTCGCTTATTCAGGCAAGTAGGAAGGATAAGGAGATCTTGGAGGTAGCAAGAGTAGGAGAATCCCAGCAAAATACCAAGAAGCTAGTTATTTTTCATGTAACAGGGTGTAGGAGAGACCAGTGCATTCCTTCTATTAGAAATAGAACCACCTAAATTTTAGTTAGGCACCTGGCTGCCATAGTAATAGCTACATTTCCCAGCCTTTCTTGCAGCTATATGTCACCATGACACTAATGGGAGAACAATGAGTTTTGACAAGAAGTATTCAGCTTATGGTTTGTCTGTGTAAAAAAGAAACCCGCTTGCCCTGGGCTTTCTCCTTCCCCCTCCTATGGATTGGAAAATGATGGGCACTAAAATCCACCCTTTGAACATAATAGCACTACCACACTAGTCCCATTCTACTCACCTCTCTACTAGTATGTGGGATTGAAATAAAGTTCTGTTTTACTTGAGCCACTGAATTTCTGGTTCATTTTGTTTCAGTAAGCATTCACTATTACTAGCAAGGATTACTAATATCTAATTTTAAGACCTTTCTTATGCTTTTCCACAATATATTCATCCTGTTACTACAGTGCTTCAATAAAGGCTTCCTACATTTTCATTTCTTATGTAAGTGATTGCCATGTGCCCCCCCCCCCCAAAAGGGCAATTTGGAAAAGAACTTGCAGAAATTAAAAAGTAAGTAGAAGCAGAAAACCAGAGTCAGAAGTGAGCATGAGAAACATAAGTTCTCTTTGAATCCCTAGAGAAATACAGAGGAAAAAACAAGTTTTCTTTTACATTTGCACTAGCAGTTTTGTTTAAATCTTAAAGACAAACTATTCTGACATGCTGGAGGACCTAAGCTTCTTGCACAAGTGGCTCTTGGGTTACATTACTTTTCCCAACTCATCTCTTACTAGCTCTCATTAACCGACCCTTTGTTCTATTGAAAATATGTACAGTTCCCTGGTTTCAGAACAGATCATGTTCTTAATTAGACTATTTTATTCAAGCTTTCCCCTTTTATCATCTCTTGTTTCTCTCTGCCTTTTATTACAGTTCCTCTATTTTAGCAATTTGTTATTTAGAAAGTTTGACGAGAAGTCTTGTTTATGGATACCAAAATTATCCAGGGTATTCCAAAGAAACTTAACAGTATCCTTTATCTCTTCTCTTATAGTATCTCTTATTTAGTCTTTGACTTCAGTCATGAAAAACTGAGGTGATGTTGCAAGTTCATAAATATCCAGAGATAACAGTTCTTTAAAATTTCCCATACATAAATTTAATAATCTTACATTTAAATGGTATTAGAAAATGAATGATTCAGATAATGGGTGATGTACATTGACTCTATAGTCCAGAGAAGTTAATTACTTGTTATCAACTATTTGTTAGCATGTTATGAGTAAAATTAACTAAAACTATAGTTCGCTACTTTTCATTATGTAATTCAACTATCTTCCCTTATAATTTGTCCCTGAACCTACTTGTAATTCACTTCACTTATGCTTTGATTTTTTCTCTTTTTTCAGCAATATATGTAAAGAAAAATTTAGTATAATTGTCCTCTTTGAATTTGCCTTCATCTCACAAAAATGTGATCAGTGAAATGATTCATTTATTTATTGAGTTTCTTTTTTAATAACAATTTTACTTATTCTCTAATAGATTCCAAATAAGGGGAGGACATTTGAGACACTAATCTATGTCTTATTCTCAAAAAAATTATAGTTGAGAAGATGGGGTAGCCATGTAAACAATGCATCATGATTAAGCAATATTTAAGTAGTATATATTTTAGCAGTAGGAACTTCAGCATAAAAACTACGAGCAAATTTTTTAATTTTCTATTTACTTGCTCAAATCTATAATTGTCCTGTTGGTAGGCAATACTATATCTTGGTACCCACTTGCACTTACTCTAATTCCTCTTGAATTTGGCTTACAGAGCCTAAAAATTAGGGACTCAGTTCAGCAACTATAACGAAGCAGAAGGTCAAATAGAGTCTAAATTGCCCACCTCTGCCATTGATTCTTGCTGCCACAGCTATTGAAGTCCTCCACATAGAGACAGAAGATATTATATTAATGTCATAGTGACTTCTCACTGGTTAACATTTTTAGCCAATGTTGCAGTGGTTCTTCAGTGAGAATATAGCTCATCGTATTGTAACCTTCTGCCATGACCATGGTTGGTCTTCCAAAACTACAGTACAGATGTAACAATTTTCATTTAGAGGTATCAGTTAGAAGGCTAGCTTGCCCCAAGAATATTGTTTCAGAATTTAATAATGTTCAACATCTGTAAACCCTGGTAGTCATGCCCTCCTGATCTCCTTAGCAATCCTCTTTCCTTGAAATCTGGATTAATGTTTCATCATCCAGGGAGGTTACCCTTAAATCTGTGATCCTACATTACTCTTCTGTTGGAAACTAACTTTAGAAAGTCTGAGGTGATTTTATCAATCTTCTAAAGGGGTTTCCTTTGAAAATTGTTAAGATTCTGCTTTCCTAAGTAAAGAAAAATTTTAAAAAAAGTTCCTGATTCAGCATCTGAAACTACACTGTAGTGCCTTTTCATAGTGGATTAATGTCTTTGATTCCTTCTAACTGTGTTATGTACGTTACCTTGCAATTTTTTAGTGATACTTATCCTCTGAAGTCATACAGCAAGCATATTTTAAGTATTTTTTAAATCTTTTTTGGTTCACATTAATTGATGCCCCTGTTGAAAATTTTTACATTAGATTTGGTATTTTGCTATAAATCAGTTTAAGAGGATCAAAATATTTATTCTCAGAAGCTAGAATTTTGGAAAAAATTCTGGTGAAGTAGGGAAAATTTAAGTCTTCAACTCAGGTTTAGTTTGTAAATAGTTGTGAGAAAGGTGAGATGTCCATCCTCCTCTATCATCCACCACCACCGCTACCACCATCACTATGGCTGTCCTGCTTCTCAGACCCTGAGAATCTTAGCACACCCAGAATATTTGTAATAGGATATAAGCTTGAACATAATTCTAAGGAACACTTCCATAATCTGAGGCTAAAACCTCTCTATGACTGCCCTAGAGCATCAGGTTGGGACTACCGAATACAGGAAGATAAAAAGTTTCCCTGGGGTCACCGCACAGTCTGACGATTTGTGAACAAGTCCAGAAACAGCAGTTTCCTCTCCAAAGCTGCTCTGAGGAAGCTCCTGCTGCAGCTGCATTTGGCCTGAGGGCACTAGCTCTCCCTGTTTATGGTCCTCTGTGCATCCTGATTTTCCCGAGGCTGACATTATTCTAATCCTCATGGCTTGAGATCTTGGAGTCATATTTAACTCCCCATCCTTCACTGTTGTCTGGTTCTAAACAAAGAGTAAGTCTACCTTATCTCTTCTAAATATTTCTGATATCTTCCCCCTTTTTTTCATTACCATTAATTTTTACATTAGTCTCCCATATCCCTCTGGGAATGTATTATTCCCTGCTTCTTTTCTCTAACTGGTTCAATTCATCCTAAAACTCTTTGATCAGACACTTCCTCTGCAGGAATAACTTCAATGCCTCCCCATTGCCTGTGGTATAAATTCCAGATTATGCCTTTGGAATGATTGCCATTGTAAGGTTACTCACAATTAGACTTATCCTGTTTCTGCCACATTATCTATACATACTATATACTACTTTCCTTTAAAATCCCAATTCCAGAAAGATAATGTTTATTCAGTGATGCTTAAATGATGTGTATGTGCATATGTATGTAGTTACTTCAGCTAATTTTATTTTTACCCCATTTTCCAATATTTGAATGTCCTCTTCTTTCTAGCTCATTATTATATATCTGTCGAGTTTCAATGCAAATGCCACTTAAAAAATTATTTCCTTATTATTCATCATTTAATTTACGATTCTTTATCCAACTCTTATGTTATCTCATTGTGTGTGTGTGTGTGTGTGTGTGTTTGTGTGTGTGTGTATACAGAATATTTATGTCCTAAAGTTTCATCTCCTCATTGAAACTATAAGCATACTAGAGATGGGAATTTTAAGACGTCTTTGTGTGCTAACATCATTTAACCTGATGCTTTGAATTCCTTAATATAATAGGAATCAAGGAAATATTTATTTATTCCTTAGTAGGCTGCCCTAATTCTAACCCAATGTAACCTAGACAAACGGACATGTAGCATTTCTTTCTCTTTTTTTTAATGTTATTTCTATTGGCAATGAAAGCAGATATTTTATTCAGTATCAGTATTTTTACATTCATTTACTGATTTCAATGTCCAAACCATCTTTGAACATTTTGAGAGTTCTTCAGTTCCCTCAATTTTTGCCATTCAAAAAAAAAAAAAGCTATCAAATCTTCAGTGCATATACCCTTCAGCTAGAATGTACAAATGTTTATTTTTAACCTGCTTTTTGTCATTTCAAATCCCAGATTTTCATGCACAATTTAAATGCAGTAATATGATAAGTGAGTTATGATTTATTTATTGGGTAAACTACATAGAAAATTTATATATTTCTAATAACAGGCTGGTACTTAAAAGCACCAAAATCCCAGTAAATGCAAACAAAAACAACAGCAAAGATTTGTTTTGTACCATTTATTTTCAATGTGCTTTAATTGCACTGAAATTTTAATTGAGCTGTAATTGCATTTTATTGCATGCATTTGTATGAATTAAAAAATACTTAAAGCTGAAATGTGGTGGATGAAACAATTTCATGCATATAGCGAAACAGTTACCATAAAGAAAAGTTTTATCTCTTTTATAGTATCACTAACAGGCACTTTAGAAGTTGAGCTTGCAGTCCAATCACATTTTATTCATATGTGCTTTTTATCCTCTTTCTCACTGCCAGATACACTTATTTATCCTCAGTTCTTCTCTGCTGTGTTCTGTGCCCTGGGAGTTTGAACCTCTGTAGATTTCCTTGTCTTCTGGTTTTATGTTGGATTCAGCCAATGGGAGGCACTTGAAGAAGAAGAAAGCTATGAGGAAAGACTGGTGTGGGTGTTTAATCACTGTTCTGACAGTAGTGGCTCCTGTTGGCTCTCCATCTTCCACAGATCTGGCTCTGGCTAGGCTCTCATAAACACTGAACCTTCTCCTTGCCTCTTTCACTCAGGGTGATACTGGCTTCCTGTTGTTACTAATTCCTGGGTGTTTATCTCTCCTTGGTGTCCTTAACTTCATCTTCTCTGTGTAGAGTCCCTCCACTGAAACTCACATCACTTAAATACTTTGAAGACC
Source organism: Mesoplodon mirus (assembly GCF_964341445.2). Taxonomy (NCBI): domain Eukaryota; kingdom Metazoa; phylum Chordata; class Mammalia; order Artiodactyla; family Ziphiidae; genus Mesoplodon; species Mesoplodon mirus. Next base: position 159,487,789 of record NC_138980.1, read on the forward strand.
ATCTGTTTCTTGCTGGGACCTTAACTGCTATGTCATCCATACAAATGTATAAATCAGTTTTTTTGTGTGTGTCTTTAATATAAATATGAGACATAAGTCGTGTTCAACTAGGAAAAAACTTAACTGTCTACTAAACACACCATGTCATATTAATTTCCAGACTAATTCATTAAGCACCAATTAAAGTGTAACTATACGTCATTTTGCAAAAGTGTTTTGTTCAAATTCTCATTTTTGCATAGGTCATATTAAGGGTTCTCCTATTATTATAATTTATGTCAATGTGTATTGATTGACATGGAAATTCTGTTTTCACCCTAAAACAGACTATGTTCAGGTAAGAAAATGTGCTACCCCTGAGGTATGGCTAATTGAATCTATATTTGATCTAGACTACCATGAAATCTCTTGACATATGACGTAGGATTCTCAGTTTAAATATTTTCATTTCCATGGCTCTCTATCTATGGCTAAGATAACTAAATTTTATACCTAAATCTTATTCTATACCTAGAATTTATGCAAGAGTATCATTTATTCCTCAGTTCTTTTTTTACTTTTCAGAATCTCACCACAGTTTTTCAGCTTGTCAAAGAGTATACTTAAAGACCAGATTTATTAAGGGCTTGCAATTATTCTTGTTTATTCCCTCCATATTTATCTGTTTATTTGGGCCATCAGCTACTCCATAAGTTTTTAGCAGATGTAGCATTATTTTCCCAGGTTCAATATTTGCAAAGCAATAAGCAGTTTATTGGTCATTTCTAACATGAAACAATTCCTGAAATTTTTATCCATTTTGTTGACAGAGTTAGCTGAGATCTGTTCAGTATGCAGACCCATCAACATCGTCACAGCAGGCATGGGTAGCAACTGTTGAAGAGGGTCTGCCAAAGAAGGTTATGTTACAGTTTAAGAAACGAGACTTAAAGTTGAGCCAGCAAATGTGCTTCATTTACTATTAGAGTAGTTCATTTATATTTTTGTCTGCACTTATAACCTGTAAATTATAATGATAATGACTGATGCTTTACTGAGGGCTTAATGTGCACCAGGTACTGTATTGCATGCTGTTTACATCACCCTGTTTAAACCCCCCAGCTATTTTATACTACATACTAATGAAATCCTCGATTACAGAAAAATAAGGAAAAGAGTAGAGTGGCTCAGTAACATGCCCATAGTCCCATAGCTGGTATATGGTGGATAAATATCTCAAATTAAGTCTGTGTAACCCAGAACCTCATAGGCTCTCATAAGCACTTTCTGGGGCCTTTGCATAATTCTGGTAAGTGAAATTGTAGCATAATCACATATATGATTACATTACTATTAATATAATAATTTGAAGCATATTTGACAAGAGTCAAGGTATTTAGGCAGGTATTAAATATATTAGAACTAAAACTTCATTTTTAGTTCATGTCTGACAAATAGGAATAAAAGAAGAATAAGGGAAAACTCTAATTAAAAAATAATTAGTATTCTTTCTATTTGTGTCAGTGTTTCATTACTATTCAAATATTCTTTTTCAAATTGGAATATAGGTCATAGATAGCATTTTCAATTTCTATAGAAATGCAAGTTGCTGCCTCATTTTTTTTTTTCTCCTTTTTTTCCTCCTGTTTCATTTCTGGAATAAGGTCTTTTACAATATCAAGATCATTTTATATTCATTAGAAAAAACATATGTGATACTGTAAATGTCATTTATGTCAGCAGCAAGGTATTTTTTTTCTATTCTCACTTATGCAGGGCTTTAATTTATCATGTCATCTACCATCTGGTTTTCAGGAGAGATTTTTATTACATTTTAATAAAGAACATATTGAAGACAGCAATTTTTGTTGCTAAGTAAAGTATATAGGCATTCATGTTTTTCCCTGGTAACTTTTCATTGATAATCATTTGTCATTTAAAATATTGGTTACTCTGTGTTTGCATGGAAAAACTCATATGATAGCTGAGTGTGTTTAAAATCATGTATATGATATTACATGTGATACCTGTTAGATAAATGTATTTTTAAAATTTCAAAACACTTTTATTTTTTTTTTTACAAATGTGTTTGTTTGGAGAGAAATAGAAGTGGTGAGTGTATCCCGGCATATGTGACTTAAAGCTTTAACAAGTTTTTTCAAGTTCTTATTCAGCCAATACATAGTGTTCCTCAAAGAGAAGATCCTTTCCAAGTCTATTACTTATTGTTCCCTTAATGAGAATAATCAATATTGACTCACCCCCAAAGAATCAGTATTAGATCATCCCTTTGACGCTGTAGTTTCCTGTAAACAGTACCTCCATTGTGAATAATCTATGGATGGATTCATAAGTCTAAAGTAGGATTTTAGTCACTGAAGTCTAGCCATATTTTAATGCATCTTCCTCTATAAAATGTTACAGACTTATGAAAATGCATTGTTCCAGGGGTTTTCTACTTAGAAAAATATCATTTTAGTATTTTTGGATCATAGGGCAATGCCATCTTCTCTACAAAAATGAGATGTCTGTTATCTCTCTATTTCGTACTTCAGTTTCCTCTAATTCTGAGATCAAAACAATTATCTGATTAAAGGAAAAAACAAGCAAAGGAAATAGCAACATTCATAGACTGCCCAGGCTTGTTTGTTTGCTTGCTTGCTTGCTAGATTGATTGATTGATTCATTCATTCTCTGGAAATTTTGACATATTTTCCTTACTTTTCTCATTTACTTTCAGTTCTGGAATACCATGAGACAGTCAGATAGACATTGGGGAACCTTTGATCTCAATGTATTTAATTAGGGAAACCAACAGGATCTTTTATGTTTAGAGGCCAGCGATGTGTAAAAACCCATGTTTAATGTGAAGCCTGACAAATTGTGGTGAAGTATTTTTAGACAGCAGACCTAGCGGGCCCTATGTTGTCTGTGCACTGTCAGCTTTTGGCTCAAAAAGAGTGGATTAACATAAAAAGAGAATCCTCCATTCCTGGGGCATGCCTGGAAAGCATGAATCTGCCTCTTTTGATTCTTTTTTTTCCTGAGCTATGTCAGGTACAATATAAAACGATCTACAATTTATAGACTTCAGCTTTTTTTAAAAAAATTGGCTTTAGATCGGTAGTGTCTTTCAGTTTTCCATGGGGTAAAATAATAGTATATATTCCCTCTGTATCATAGAGTAGTCTTCCAAGGATTAATAAACTAATGAGTTTTAATCACTTTGTGTTTCTCAGTGATATTACCATGTATTATAATATATCAAATTTTAACATATATAACCTCCAATGGGGAGACATAAAAACTCCTCTCTTTTAGGGAATTTTCAGTGCAAGTTATAGCTACACAGTAATGAGTTTGATTTTTATTTTTCCAGGTGAAGGGAAGTGTATGTATGTGATATTTCCCTATATGGTACCTAAAAATTGAGGCAGGACTTCTAAGTTTCAATTTCTCCTAATCACTGTGGAAAGATTCAAGATCTAAATACATATGATCCCTGAACTCTGAAGTCAGCTGTCTCTGCAGCTTCTGTCAACCTTAGATATTATGATCTTTGCCCTTACTAGGTGCCCTATTCCGAAGGTCCACTTCTGTGGGTGTACCTCTCATCACACCCGGGGATGTTCTCCCACATCCCTGGGGGTATTGCTGGAGAATAAGTGTTATCTCCCCAAACACTGAGAGGACCTATAGACCGCAATCTCCTGGAACATCTGAAGACTCCCCCTTCCCTCTGCTTTAGGGGGATCATCCCTTCATAGGCACTGGTCACTCTTTCTAGAATAAATAATTCTCCAACAAACAAAGTGATTAAAGTTCAAATTACTTACAATTTAAAAAAAGAAATCCATCTGCAGTAAAACCAGGAACCCCGTCTCAGTCTCCATTCTGAGCAGCTTCCCTCTTATGCAGAAAACTCTTCCAGCAATCTGGCCTCCTAGATTACTGGATGCCCGGCTACAACATTTATCTATGATTTACTTCAGTATCCTGTGCTTTGAATGCACATTATACTTGCAGGAATGAGGAGGAAAACACTTTCTTAATCATTTGTCTACCACGTGTTACCCCTTTGCATTCTCTTTTTCCTAGTTTTACAAGCCTAACTGATGAGGGCCAAGATATGTGAAGACTCCTTCAGTTGGATTGCATTAGAATTTCATGATGTGTACATATGCCCAAACTTTCTTAGGAAATTCTAAACCTTTCTATGGCCACCCAACATTCTCATGCTCAGCACCAATTTGTTCATTACATTAAAAAAAAAATGACCTGCCACCCAAGAAGGCATTCCTTGACCTCACCTTACCCCTGCACTCATCCGATTCTTGCATACATCAATTTATTAGCATATTTTCCTATTTTATTTTTTCCTCCTTTTTCCGTGTTATACCCCAATTTGTTTTCTTTAATTTTATACATGATACTCTTCCTGTTTTTCCCTCTTCTTGGCTTTCTCCATTCATTATTCTTGACTTCTTTTATACTTTCAATCTTTTAAAAAATAGTTTATTTCCAGATTTTTGCCCAATTAGATATTATTTAGTTCTGTTAAATGTATATCTCTGAATGCTCAATACATGTAAATTAACTTTCCACACACTGTAGGATATCTGAGCAGCACATATTAGTTTTAAAAAATCTTCCTTTGATCTGGCTTCCACATTAAAGAGACCTTACAGATTTCATTTTTTCCCTACATCTCCAAATATCTTCAAATACTCACACTGTGTCCAGTTCTTCCTCCTAAAACTATTTAACTCATTATTCTTTGGCTTTAGGCCCTACCTATCACCAAGAGAATCTATATTGAAGGTCAATAATGACCTCCTTCTTAAAAAAACTAACTTTTTAGATATCATTTTACTTTATATTTTGGATATCACTTTAAATTATATTTCTACTGCAAATGACACTGTAGAACAAAGGTTATATTTAATATTATTTTTTTCTCTATTTCTGTGAAAGTGCACATTCTTGAATCTGCTTTTCCTGCACTTACCACTCCTCAGTTTCTCTACAGTTTTCTTTTTTTCACAATTCCCTCTGATACATTTTCTCTAAGGCCTCTATTTGTGCACTGATTCCTTCATCCTATCCTAAGGGTTTTCTCTGGATTTTATCAACTTCCTCATGAGGCTTTAGATATAACCTTTATATATGTTTAGACATCTTTCCAATTTGGATTATTTGCCTGTCTTCCTAATTTGCAATATGACTGTCCATAGAGTATCTTCAGTGAGCCTGCTTTAATCTGCCCTGCCACTCAATATGCCCCAATCTGAGCTCATTATTTTCACAGAAATATTCCCCACTCATATTTACCATCTATATTAATGATATTATTACAGCCTCTCTCGTAGAAATCATTTGTCCCCATGACAAACACCTTCTGTATACAACAAAGATCTGATATGGTTACACTTGAAATTATTTCATTTCAAAAGAAATGTAAACACCCCTCCCCTTTAAAAAAAAATTTTTTTTAAGATGTTGGGGGTAGGAGTTTATTAATTAATTAATTTATTTTTGGCTGTGCCGGGTCTTCGTTTCTGTGCTTTCTCTAGTTGTGGCAAGCGGGGGCCACTCTTCATCGCGGTGCGCGGGCCTCTCACTGTCGCGGCCTCTCTTGTTGTGGAGCACAGGCTCCAGACGCGCAGGCTCAGTAGTTGTGGCTCACGGGCCCAGTTGCTCCGCAGCATGTGGGATCCTCCCAGACCAGGGCTCGAACCCGTGTCCCCTGCATTAGCAGGCAGATTCTCAACCACTGCACCACTGGGGAAGCCCCTCCCCCCCCTTTTTTTTAACAGATCAAAGTCATATAATTTTAGAGCTAAGGAACTTTAGAGATTATTAATTTCCCCATTGTTTAGATAAGTTTATATGAGAACCCTGAAGCTTTGCTGGGGGAAAAAATGGTCTCCAAATTAGTTAATTGCTAAGCTAGTTTTAAACCAAGTTTCCCTTACTCCCAATCTGATGATTCTAACGTTCTTTCTGCCATAGTTTGTGAACTTGCTTCCTACTGCCATAGTTTGTGAACTTGCTTCCTATCTTCCTAAGGATCCTCTAATAGATCTTTTACTCCATCCCCATTATTTGATTTATTAGACATTTATTTGATGCCTCTCCAATGTCATGCAGTGAAGTATCCTTATTATATTGCATATAAAACAATGTTTTTATCTGTAGAAGAAAAATAATGACTCCTCAATTTTTAAAAATAAAATTCTAATTCCTTGGAAAGGTGCTCTATGACCTGGTCACAATCTTTTCCCGTTTCATTTCCTAGTACTTTTCTCAGGTGCTCTACACTCCAGTTTCAAATAATCTGTTCTTTAGTGACACCATGAAATCTCACAACTCAATGTCTTTTCTTACACCTCTTGTTCCCTCAGGGTCAAATGCCTTTCTTCTGATCCTGCAAGGCAGTTTCCCTTCTTTCTTCAAAGTGAAACGTGGACACCATTATAGCAAGGTGGTTAAAACCTCATGCTTTGGAATCACACAGTTCTGGGTTTGAATTCTGACCCCGATACCAGCAATGTGACCTTAAATTAGTACCATAACAATGTTATGAGTGAGAGTTCAATTATTGGTAAATGGCCTTACTATTATTTACCTCACCAGAGTAGTATAAAGATTAGGCAAGATAAAGCATATAAAGATCTAGCATTGCTATTGCCATTAGGAGTAGAATTGGTAATATAGGAAGAATAAAGGAAAAAATAAAAGGAGGGTTAGTGGAGAGAAGTTGGTATTCTTAGTGTATTTGACCCATTACCCTCTTTAGAATTCATCTTTCCTTTTTTGTATTCCTAGTGCTTTTTATTTATCTATCTTTTTCTTTTTTTTTTTTTTTTTTCGGTACACAGGCCTCTCACTGTTGTGGCCTCCCCCGTTGTGGAGCACAGGCTCCGGACGTGCAGGCTCAGCGGCCATGGCTCACAGGCCTAGCCGCTCCGCGGCATGTGGGATCTTCCCGGACCGGGGCACGAACCCGTATCCCCTGCATCGGCAGGCGGACTCTCAAACACTGCGCCACCAGGGAAGCCCATTATTTATCTTTTTTTAAAAAAATGTCCAGCCTTTATTGCAGTTCTTTTTTAAAAAATTCTTATTGAAGTATGGTTGATTTAAAATGTTGTGTTAGTTTCTGCTGTACAGCAAAGTGAATCAGTCATACATATACATATACCCACTCTTTTTTAGATTCTTTTCTCATGTAGGTCATTACAGAGTATTGAGAAGAATTCCTTGTGCTATACAGTTATATATCTTTTTTTTTGTAGCCTATTCAAGTATTTCTTACAGATTTTAACAGGGCATATGTGTCGCAACTGTTTTATCATCAGTAACTTAAATTCAAGGAGAGTATTTTATTCAAATTTGAATCTTATTCAGTATCTAGTATATCATCTTGTATAGAGTAGGCTGTTAGGAAATATTGAAATAATTAACACTAGGTGGCTCAGATAAAAGGTTATAGGAATTTATGGGCTGCCTTAGGAAGAGAAGGATCATACCACAGGATCAGTCTCTCAGTTTACAAATTCAGGATGCTTTCTATTCTGCATCAAAACCTCTGTTGCTAGATATTAGAGGAAAATCAAGCTGACGGCATAACAAGAAATGGATGGCACAACCTCCTCTCTGTTATTGGTTTGTGGTTGTTAGGCAACACTTTTCTTAGATGTCTCAACTGAGTGAAGATAAAAATATTGACTTATGCCAGTTAAATCCACAAAGACTAATGCTTTAAGCACAAATATGGACAATTAAAGCCCCCAAATGCACTAATTTGAGTGAATAAGCTTGCTTTTGCTGGAATTAACAATTGGTGGTAACTCTAGAGGCAGGTTGTGCTTACTTCATGCATTTATATCTGAATTTCAGGCATATGTAATGTGCATTTTAATATGTGAAAGTGGTATGTGGTCTTGACATTAATACCCTTGTGCTTTTATTTAATAAAATTGGTTCTTAGAAAATATCTTTGAGATATATCTTCAAAATTTATTACCCTTAAAATGTGGATTGACTGATAATTATAAAAGAATATTGTGTGGGTTTTACCGTCTACAATCTCTTCAGTTTTAGTATGTGCATCTTAAGGTTTCAAGTAGAAAAGAAGATTGTATATTCAAGAAAAAAATTATCCTAAGTTAAAATCTTTTGAGTATCAAATAGGAGATATTTGGAGGATGCCTTGATGTTTTAAAATTATATCTATTTTGTCAATGGAGATGTTTGGCTTCATTGTAAAGTAGTCAAATTTGGTTAGCAGAATTCATTTAACTTAACCTTTTTTTACATAATTTGTTTATATGTGATTAGAGTACCTATTTTCTTCATCAAGTTCAAGTTACCTCGGAAACATCCTTGATGGTAAATTTATCTTCAACAATATAACATAGTGATCTAGATTTTAATTTATTTATTATGGTTTCACAAGTATTTTCACATTTATTATATCATTCTAGCACTAAAACAATACTGTGAATGAATCTTCCCTTTAAATAAGTGGAGAACCCAAGGCCCCCAGTAGTTAAGTGGTTTGACCAAAGCTAAATAACTAGTAAGTAAGCTATATAACTAGCAAAGCTTAGATTTGAAGTATGATTTTATAACTTAAACTATTTGTTCATTCAGCCTTTCATTTGTTCAGCAATTTTTTTTTATGATCCAAGAACTACTTTAAGCATTGAGACTATATGAAGGAAAAAACATAGATGAGGTAGATACTCTAGTGGCATTTACATGCTACCAAGGGAGGAAAGATAATAAATACCTTCATATATAAAATAGTTCCATAAGTATAATAAAACTGAGTAATGTGAGGGTGACATATGGAGAGTAGGGTTATTCTTGTATAAGAGAGTTCCAAAATACCTCTTTGATCTGAGAGACCATTAATGAAAAAAAAAAAGCCATCTGCACTAAGACCTAGAAGAAGGAAGAATTTATTTTATTTTTTCATAAGTATAAATGTTCTATATGCTAATTGAATATTTCTCTTATTGTTTTTCTTTGGGTACAGTCTAATATGAAGGTAGATGTAGTATTCACACATACATGGTCTAGGAAATGAGCAAATATATGAGATATTTTCTCAATCATGTGGTGCAATATGCTAACAGATTAGGGTTTAAAATTATCCTTTCAGAATCTCTGATAGAACTTTGCTGTATTTTAGAGATGCTAATAAAATTAAAATAAATTCGAATGAAACAATTTCAAAAATGCTTGGAATTAAAATTATTTGCCTTTCAATGTAGAATTATATGAGAATACATCCAATAAGACTTTGGTGCTTTTTCCAAAGCTTTTTCCAATTTCCCCTAATATTCAAATAATATTAGAAAAGTTGTTAAATCACAGAATTATGGAACATAGTTTTAGAATCAATCTCAGAGGTCATCTAGTCCAAATCCCTGCAAGGTGAAGATACATATTTATTTTAACAAATCCAATCAAGTTGCTTTCCAACAAAAGACCTTGATGATTTCTCATAATCCTTAGCAAAAAGCTTGATGTCATTAATGTGGCTAATAAAGCCATGCACGGGAAGTGATTCTAAGTGACTCTCTCTTAATCCCATAGACAGGCCCCTTATATGATAACTAGGCTAGAAAGTTCTGTTTTCTAAGGCTACAGGGATTGTCTGCTTTCTTTGCAATAATCATTAAACTTAAAATACACCCCCCACACACACACACTTTTTAAGTTAGTGAGAAAACAATGGCTAAACTTTGAACAACAACAAAAAAACCTTTTCTCTAAGTCTCAAATTCCTTATTTGAAAAATGAAGTTTCACTTATTTTTTTCCTTTTTCCTTATTCAGGCAAATATTCTTTTCCTTTCATCTACTTTATGTTAAACATTATGAAATGATTACAGTACCACAGTGAACAACTTAGTTGGGATTTCTTCTCTCAAAAATCTTACATTCTATTTACACTCTCATTAGGGAGATAGATAATACCTATAGAAAAGAAAGAATGAATTAATCAAGTTGTTATTAAGGAAATAAATAGCTTTATGAAATAGAGAAAAGCAGGCAGATGTTAAAGGCTGAGTTGAGATGTTTAATTGATGTTAAGAGCCAGGGAAAGAATGTTACCAAGTAAAAGGAACAAGAGGAAAGTTCCCATGTGCTTTTTGAGAAGTGCTTTTTGAGAAGTAGTAGAAAGCCAGTGTGTTCGGAAGTTAGTGACAAAAGGCTATGTCGTCAGTCATCAGATGAGGCTGGAGATGTTGGGAGAGCTCAGGTCAAGCATGAGGAGGTTTTAAGTTTAATTCTAAGAAAAAGCAAATCATCAGAGGTTTTTAGGCAAACGAGTTCCACTCCATTTATATTTTTAAAGTGATTACTCAGATTGTGAGTAATTGATTAGGAAGCAAGAATGGAACTGGAAAGATCAGTTCAATGGTTATTGCATTGTTTCTGAGGATAGTGTGGAGGAAGGTGATGGCAGTTGATAGGAGATGTTGGTAGATTTGGGAAACACTTTGGAGGTAAAATCAACAGAAATTGATACATAATATAAAGAAAAGGAACTTAACAAATATGAAACCCCTCACTTCTGATTTTAATAAATAGATGAATGGTGGTATTAATCATAAGAAAATACATTTGCAGATTTTGGTAAACATATATTAAGAAAGGTCTTTTAAGCCTGATAAGAAGAGACAAAAATATTTTTTTAAATGTAAGTACATAGCATAGTTTACAAATTATATTTAAAATACCTTTTACATTCACTAATAGTGAATGTTTTTTAAATTAAAGAAAATCTACAAAATAGTAAATAAAAAGAATATCAACACTTATGGAAAATAAAGTTTAGTGTGCACTTTGGAAAGAAATTTCACATTTGAAATAAGAAAAATAAGCCAACCCTCCAGTAAAGTAGTGGATGGTCATCATAGGCAATTATTTTTTAAAAAAGAAATATATGTGACAGATATATTCTGCCTCATTGGAGTTCAAGACAATGAAATTTTTACCAATAAAACTGTCAGAACAAAATTTAAAAAAATCATTTGAGGCAAGAGAATGAGGGAAACAGTTATTCTAATTCACTTCAGGAGGAAGAGTAAGTTTGATGTAACCATTTGCAGGAAAAAATATCAATACATAGCAACGGTGTTTAAAATAACTTCCTTTGACACAAAAATTTCTATACTAGGACATTAAAAATAAATAAGCACGTGTACAAATGTTACTTATATAATTGTGATATTGTCTATAATAAAACCTTAGAAAGAACTCACTGTTCAGTTGTAGAAGATTGGTCAAGTAAATTATTGTAAATGCATTTTTGGAGAATACCTGTTGACATGTAAAGATGTCCACAGTATATTGTTATATGAACATACACATTAAAAATACTTTATACACACAATATTATGCTTTATATGAAACATGAAATATAGATAAGGAGATGATGGATGAGATGGATTGATAAACAGATGATAAACAGATAGTGTTAAAAAACAAGACCATAGGACCAAAACGTGGTCATTTATTTTAAGCTCCACATCACCAAACTGAGATTTAACTTAATTACAGCTTGGCTCTCCCAGAAATGGCATCTTAAACCAGTCCATCAGGAGTCGCCTGATCAGTACTAGTTATGTAATCTGTCTGATATACCCCTGCCATCCTCTAAAGGAAAGTAACTTTGCAGTAACTAATCTGCTTTTCTGCCTCGTGTAAATTCCTTTGTTCCTGCTCCCTTCCGGCGTTGAAAGTCTTTCATTTTGTATGGCTTTTTGGAGCTCCTTTCTATCTGCTGGATTGGATGCTGCCAGATTCAAATCGATTTTTGCTCAGATAAATTCTTAATGTTTTAATATGCCTCAGTTTATTTTTTAACAATAGACAGGTGATAGATGATAGATAGATAGATAGATAGATAGACCCATAGGTAGATAATAAGCAGATAGATAGAGAAACAGAGCCCAGTGAGAGAAAGAGAAATAAGTGTAGACAATTCAAAGAGGTAATTTATTACAGAAAAGTGTCTACCAAGTAGTAGAAGGATAGAAGAAAAGAAGGGAGAAAGATGGAGTGGACCAGGGTAGGGTCTGGAAAGGCAGACAGGAAGAAAGGATGACTCACAGTGATGAGAAAATGCCAGTGCTCCTGTGACGGGGTCTGCAGAGTTGCATCTATAGCTGTAACGTTGGAGATGTTATTATGGGAGGTTATGGATCCACTGAAGAGGTGCTGTTTCAGTCAAAGCTAGAACCATCAGAAAGGCTAGATGCCAACTCCCTACTTCTTTGACACCCACGTTGTGGTGTCAGTAAACTGATATTGGAGGCAGTTGTCTCATGTCAGAACCGGAAGAAAGTATCCCCTTTCTTCCTTTCACCCTTTGACCTACTGCCAGTGCTTCTTATTGTCAGGAGTTAGTAGGAAGCCACTGGCCAGGAAACAGAGTAGAGTATAAAGGGCAGATATGGTACTAAAGGACAACAGGTAAATAACAGACAGACAGAAGGAAGGATATAAAGTGGGGAGGAGAGATGTAGGGAGAGAAGGAAGGAAGGCAGGAAAGAAGAAAGGTAGGAAATAAGAAAGAGAAAAAAGGAAAAAATAAAGCTGTAAGACATATACATCAAGAGTATCAAGTGATTATCTTTGGAGCCTCATGAAAGGGTGTTTTTTTAATATTTTTTTCAATGACAACATATTTTTGTTTTATAAAGAAAAAAAGAAATATATGGAATTTAAAATAGATCACTAAGTTCTCTGTGAGGTGACATAGCTTGCAGTTCTGGCTTTGTTATATATATATATATATATATATATATATATATATATATATATGTCTTTATCCAGTCATTTATCTGATTTCATTAAATCATCTTTCTATGTTTTCTTACAGCTTACTGAGTTTCCTTAAAACAACTATTTTGAATTATTTAAGGAACAAATTGCATATCTCCATTTCTTTGGGATCAGTTACTGAAAATTATTGTCTTCCTTTGGTGGTGTCATGTTTCCTTGGTTTTTCATGTTCCTTGAAATCTTTCATTGCTATCTTCACATTTGAATAAGCAGTCACCTCCTCCAGTCTTTACTGACTGGTTTGGGAGAGAAATACCTCAGTCAGCCCTACTAGGGATCCTGAAGCATTCTCAGACCTTTTCTAGGGCTAACCCTGCTCCATACTTCTTGTTCCCTCTTGGGGGAAATTCTTGGAGGGATTGTATGCTGCTGTTCTCCCAGCCGCTCTCTGACCGACCCCCAGTCATGTAGCAGCACACCTCAGTATTCTGGACAGGGCAAGGATGCAATGGGCCTCTTTAGCAGTATCTTCCACAATGGGAGAAGCCTGGGGCTCACTCACAGGCTCTCACTTTTTCCCTATGGGAGAAACCGCTGGCCAAAAAGGTCTGTCTTGTCACTGAGCTTCTCACCTTGGAGGAGGGTTGCCATGGGTAAAGTGAAACTGTTCCTCTGACCCTCGATCTCAGATTTTCTTTCCCAGTGTTGAGCTGGATCTCCTCTGCTGAACTCTCAGATTTCCACAAAGGCACTCCCATCCTGTGATTGTCTAAATTGGTGATTTTGTGGGGAAGACGGTAGAAAAACTCCTATTCTGCCATTCTGCTGATGTCATGCCTCAGTGCTATTTTGTTTTAGATTACACTTCCTAATATCTCTGAATTGTAGTTTGTAGTTATAACTAAAGCTAACAAAATTTTAAGTAGCATGAGAGCTGAACAGATGCCAAGAACTCTTTTTTTTTTTTTTTTTTTGGCAGCTTGAACAATTTAGGGGTCAAAAAGAAATGGAGAAATTGCCTATGGAAGAAAAGCATATTATGTTAGGAAACAGAGACAAATCAATGACTATATTTCTTTGACATATCATAATTGGAAAGAAATCCATGGGGGAAAATGGAGAAAAATTGAAATTAATTGAAAAAAACGTGTTTACCTTTCTCCTTTAATTACTTTAAAAATTTGATAATTCCAAAGTCACTTTAAAAAAAAAAATCCAGTCTCTTTTTCTTGTTTGGTTATTGTGCTTTTAAAAATAGGACATATTATTCAAAATAATTTTATTTAGCTGAGTCTATTTGTGTTAATCCTTGTCAGTTTCAGTCCTGTATTCATCACAAATGTGGTTAAGAAAAGAAGGCATCATCTCTTTCCACACTGCTTCAATATCAATACCATTTTTAATTATAAAGGCATATTGGCTATTTCAAATTCTATTTATTTCTTAAGTGCTATACAGATAGCATTTCCTCAGGCTTTTTATGGAGTAAACAATAATTATGTGGTTAATAAATAATGCCATAAATGAAATATGTTATCCTAATTTTACAGTAAAGAGATTGAGGTTTGCAGAGGTTAAATCACTTCCCCAGTTTAATTCAGTTGGGAAGTGAAGTTTAGTTCAGTGGGCAAAGGTTTGCAGGCAATTACTTCCCTTTCAGAGTTCAAACTTCCACATTTTTGTGGTAACCATAGCGACACATATACTTTATGTTAGATATTTAAGATACATTTTTACTTTTTTGTAATTCAACAGTTATATAAATTAGCAGACTTGTGGTTTTGAAATCATGTTAATAATACATAGAACGTGGGGACAGTATAGATGCTTATTGTCTATATTGTATGGCAGATAAAAGAAAGTATTAATTTTCTTTTAGTTGACATTGTTACATTTATATAAAATATACGTTTTTATATATAGAGGTCAATATGTAATGAAATTTGGATTAAGAGAGTGGGTATGGATGTATTTATTATTGTTGATTCTAGTTTTATTTTCTTTAATGTTATAGATAGAATAACACAAAAGTAACAAGCATGCTGACTTTTATGTCTAAAAACATTAAAAAATATAGTATTACATATTCAGCTTAGGGATAAAAAAAGAAAAAAGAGGGAATGAGACAGAGACAGATTCAGATAATTTTATTTTTGTTCTAGCCAAAAAGGGGAAAAAAATCAATGTTCTAAATTATTCCTTCTTTTTCCATTGCACTCACATATATTTGGTATTCTGGTAGATACTGCTGCATTTTATTTTGGCATATGGCAGCATGGAAGGGAATTGATTCTGTTTTTACATTGTCTGGTCATATTCAACTAAACTCAAGGCAAATCTCCTTTGAGCTATTTTGTCGCTTTGTTACTGCTTTCTACCTGAAGTTTCCATGGCCCACTGCTTGATGGTCAAAGACAATAACCCTGATGTGGAGCCAGAAGACTTTCTTATTGCTCACATGGACCTCTGAACAGGAAGCATCTTTCTCTATGTGGGTTCTTAGAAATCTAGTCCCAACAACTGCAACCTACTGACTACGTAGTGAATTTACACTGAATGCTGACATACTGGGAAATATAACTAGATCTCAGAGGCAATATCTGCAAACCTATAAGAGAAACACATGAGGTTGAAATTCACAGTGCTCACACTCATCCACAGCTCTGGGCATTTATAAGACCCATAGTTCATAATGCTTAACGATACAATCTTGAGAGCTTAGTGTCAGTACTGATAGACAAGAGAGTCCATGTTGATAACAGCAGTGTGGAAATAGAGAATAAAATCTCTCATTTAATCATCTCTTTTTGGATGATTACAATGGTTCTTTGGAGGCAAATGATATCATATTTATGCATTCCCGAATGATTTTAAACTAAACTTTGACTTTTCTCTATATTTAGTGAGTGCATAGAAGAATAATTGAAAATGATGGTCTTTATTTTCATTGAGAAAAGTGCATACAAAATTATTTATTTTCCCATGAATGTGAAGTTGTCTAATAAGCTCCAGCTATACATAGCATGGAACACACCTTTTCTTTATATATGAGTCATTCTCTCTCTCAAGGAAAAATTGGATTGGATTATTTAATTTCATATTGGTTTAGTCCAGTACTAATAAGCTGAGAACATCTGACTTATTGAGAACCACTATAATTATGTGTAAGCACAGCGATATTCTTTTAAGGAGTCTGCCGCTCAGCATAGACACATTCAGAAACTGGAAATTAGGTACTTGACAAAATTAGAGTTCACACCTTTCTGCAGGCTGGTACTCACTTTTAGGGCTAGCAATGAAGAAAAAGTTTTAGAACATTATTCTATACCTACAGACCACTCTAGGATTATTTGATAATATTTATATATTAACCACATTGTTTTAGTTCTCTGTTTATGGGCTCTTGTCTTTTTGTTTTATATTTCTTAGTAGTTCTCAACCCTACTTGTTTCCACAATGTATGTGGAAGATATTTACAGTAAGATGATACTTATTCTGACTCCTTTTATTTCTCTTAGGGCAGATGTGATAGGCCATGGGGAGGTCCACTCATGGCTCCATTACTGCATTTGAGGCTATTAATATGGACATGTCCTGCTGAGTTTCTTAATAGCAACTTTCACAGCAAGTCAACACGTTTGTGGAAAACTTGACTCACAGAAACTTTGTAAATATTACTAATTAAGGGAAATTTGCTTATAGATCTTAGTGTGACTTAAGATAAATAAGTGCCAGAAATTATTTTTTTCCTATCATTTTTTTAAGAAAGAGAGAGAAAGAAAGAAAGAAGGAAAGAAAGAAAGAAAGAAAGAAAGAAAGGAAGGAAGAAAGAAAGAAAGAAAGAAAGAAAGAAAGAAAGAAAGAAAGAAAGAAAGAAAGAAAGAAAGAAAGAAAAGAAGGAAGGAGGGAAGGAAGGAAGCAAGGAAGGGAGGAAGGAAGAAAGATTAAATGTGGGGTGAGGACTGGTAGCTAGGACTATAAAATGGCAAATGATAAAGGTTACTGTTACACTGAATAGCATGAACTAAAGGAGCATATCAATTCAGTTGAGTTCAGTTAATGTGTTTTGATAGATTTAATATTTCAGGTCAATGTATTGGACCATAAGATCTGAGTATCCATCTAAAAGTTGTAAGGCAGCCAAAAGTTATATCAACTTTGGTGGTGTTATTTCATTGTTATATGAGCAGAACAATTACAGGGCTACAAAGATAAATTACAAAGAATTCTTATATTAAACACTTCTCTGGGGCATGTACTTTTGATTTTTGTGATATGGTTTCTTTTCTCAGGAATCCTACAAAGTGTTCCCAATTAGCTTGATTGAAAGTGATGCTAATCTACTCCAACAAGTCTCACCTAGTAGTGACTGGGATGACTTGGAGTCTTTTGAGTATAGTGTTGACATGGACATCAATAAATCAGGTGTGACAAATTTTTGTCACATTCCCAAACAGATATAATAAAATGGGGTCCGGCATTTATCATGTATCTATTTGAATCACCATCTCACTAAGAAGTTTCCATATGCTTTGTTACTTAATTTATATATGATTGTGATTAAGTTTAAATTAATTGACACAATTGTCTCCCAAGTGCTGAGCATAATATCTGATGCATGAAAAAGAACAAATATTTATCTACGAATTTCTATTGGTCTTAGAATGTGTCACAAGTACAATCTGCAAGAGAAGAAATTGAAACTCAGAGAGTCTAAGTGACTTTTCCCAGGGTATAATGTGAATGCAACTGTTTATGGTTATAATTTTAAATAAATGTACTAGATAATTCTCTCTAATTAGATAGTCACTTTTATGTGGTGTTCTTGTGAAATTGTGGGAAAAATATTATGTATTTTATTTTTAGAATGTGAAAAACTCCATTTTTAAAATTATTTTCCTTTTGTGGATAACATGATATTAGGATTCTTTTTTTGTTTTTAATCTTTTTATGGATAGACTCTCTGGTCCAGAGATTTATAATGAAGATGTATTTACATTATTGTGGCCATCTATCAAGCAGTGGTTCATGGGATGCTTATCAAGTAGTGCAAGCATGGTTAAAATACGACTTGTTTTCTATCATGCAGCACATTGTCAGAATCATCTGGAAAAATAAATTCAGAATCTAAAAATTTGGTTAGAAGAGAGCATTACAGTACATGACAGATTGGCACTTTGGTTCAAGCAGGAGATTGACCTATAGATTTTGCTCAAAACCTTAATGCACAATGCTGCAGGCAGAGAGAAGCATTACATTATCAAGATGGATAGGCAGGGAGTACTTATTTTCCTTGGTCCTACTTTCTTCAAGATAAATGAAGTAGTGGAGAGACAAAAAGAACAGTGGGCATTGAGCAGTTCTAGGAATTGAATTCGTCAGTTTTGAGGTAACAGAACATACAGGCAGGCTTCTTAAACTCCTTTTTTCCCCTTTGTACCTGAAAATACAATCTATGCTAAATATATTATTATTGTTTTTCCTTACAGCATAAATAATTTATCAGTTTTTTTAACATACTCATCTGTCCATCACTATTCAGTTAATATTTGGTCAGTTCTCCCTTCCAACCTAACTAGTTAATAATCTTTAAAAAATTGTTTTACTATCAGGAAGAGTCAGTTCTTACTTGGGCACTATTCAGTGGTCAGTAAATTCTACCCAGATTTAGGGTTATTTTGAGGTTACCTCAGTGAATATAATATTAACACATCTATATATTACCTAAGTTGTTGAATTAACCATATACACATGAGTAACTTATGTCAAAGTGGTTAAATATAAATCACTATCTACTAGAGACCAGATCTGTTGTATTTCTTCAACACACACTTTGGTCTTTTCTATCAGTTCTCCATTGTCACAACAATGTTGAATGTCAAAGCATTCTGAACTGAGTGGCTTAAAAAAACTGATAGAAATTCTTGCTCATCAGTCTCTGGATAATCTGGACTTTTCTTCTGGTCTCATTTGGGCTCATTCATATATTAGCAGTCATCTAGAGGTCAGGTAGGTGACTTTAGCAACCTGATTGGGCTTTCTTACCTGGTGTGGGATAAGTTGAGTGTCAGCTGGTCATGTATTGCCTCAGCTTTGCTAGTCATTGTCTTTCATCATCCAGCAGATTGGCCCAGGTGTTTTCTTATGGTGAAAGCGAGAGTTCAAGAGAAAGAGAGTGGACGTGTACAAGGCTTCTTGAGACCAATCCGAGGAACTGTCACACTGTCACTTCTGCCATGTTCCATTGGCCAAAACAATTTACAAAACATACCCAGATTCAAGGGAGCAGAAATAGACTCCACCTCTTGAAGGGAGAAGCAGCTATGTCACATTGAAAAAGCATAGATTCAGAGAGAAGTGGAGAATATGGGGAAATTTGTAATCAATCTGCCATATTGACACCTTTTCTCATTTGGCCATTTGACCATTTAAGAATGGTAAGAGTGGGCATCTTTATCTTATTTCACTTCTCCAAAATAAAGATATTAACATTTCACCAACAGGAAAATTTTGATACAGCTTTAAAAAAATAACCTTTATCACATTAAGAACATTTCTTTTTATTCCTAATTTGTGAAGGGTTTTTGTCATGAACATTTATGGAGTTTACCAAATAGGTGATTTTTCCACATCTATTTTATTTATGATATGGTTTTCCTTTCTTCTTTATGTTGAATTAAGTACACTGTTAAAATTATTGAATATTAAATCACTTTCACCCTCTGCATTAATATTCTATTGTTGCCACGGACTTAGCAGCTTAAACAATACAAATTATTATCTTGCACTTCTATAGGTCAGAAGTCTATTACATGTCTCAGTATGCTAAAATAAAGGTATTGGCAGGGTTGTATTTTATTCTGAATGCTTTAGGGGAAGGTTTGTTTCCTCCCCTGGAGAGGATAGGTTTCCTTGATAATTCAGATTGTTGGCAAAATTCAGTGCCTTGTGGTTATAGAATGTATTTTCCCATTTTCTTACAAATTATCTAGTGGTGGCGATTCCCAGCTTCTAGAGACCACACACATTATTTGGCTCCTGGCTCCTTCTCTTCATTTTCAAGGCCATTAACCACACGTCGCGTTCTCTCACATCACATGTCTCTGACACAGCCAAGGATAGTTCTCTGCTCTAAAGGATCTATGTGATTAGATTTGGTGACACCCAGATAATGCAGGAAAATTTCTTCATCTCAAAATCCCTAACCATAATCTTATCTACAAAGTCCTTTTTACCATATTAAGGTAACATTATTCACAGAATCACAGTTTCTGTGATTATATCTCCTACTATTGACCCTGATCCTTTTACCTCCCTCTTATAAGGACCCTGGTGATTACATTGGTTCTACATGGGTAATCGAAAATAATCTCCTGAATCTACAAAATCTTTTGATTAATCACATCTGCAAAATCCTTTTTACCACATAAGGTAACACATTCACAGGTTCTAGGGATTAGAGTGTGAATATCTTTGGGAAGTCATTATTCTGTCTAATACATCTTCCTAGAACAAACTCATTTGTTCATAATGCATTAACTGTTTTGCTAAAATATTTTGTTTGGGATTTTGCATCTGTGTTTTATGAGAGACATTGGTGTAAATTGTGTTTCTTGTAACGTCTTTTCTGTCTTGTTATCAATGTAAACAGATCTCATAAAATAAATTGGTGGAAGTCTTTCTCTTTTTCTGTGCTCTGCAAGAGTTTTTTGTAAAATGTGTATAATTTCTTTTCTAAATGTTTAGTAGAATTCAAACATTTCATAGTAATTCATATGATCGTTTTAAAGTGCAAATCTAATTTAATTGAAAAAATACCAACATTCATTTAAAAAATTTTTTGTCAGTTTTAATAAATTGTGCTTTTCTGGGGATTTAATCTAAATATTTAAATTAGCTGAAATTTGATTTTTCAAACAGTTCTCTTATTTTTATAGTTTTAGTAATATCTCCTTTATCATTCTTGATATTGGTTATTTGTGTCTTTTTCTTCTTTAATTTTGTCCAATATCCAAATCATTTATTTTTATCATTTTGGAGAAGATTTTCTGATATAAATCCTTTGAAATTCTTAAGACTTCCTTTGCAGCTAAATGTATGATTAATTTTGCTAATTTCCCTATTTCCATTAAAAGATTTTTTGCTGTTTGGGGGTGTGATACTCTATATACCAATTAGTGCCAAGTTTTCTATTCATGCTGTTCACTTCTTCTAACTACTTACTGACTTTTGGTATTCTTATCCTATCATTTACTGTAAAATATATGTTGAAACACTTCTTTCTGATTATGGGTTTGTCTATTTAAACTTTTATTTCTGTTAATTTTCCCTTTATATAATTTGACATTACCTAAATTAAAATCATTTGATCTTCCTAGAGGATTGCCACTTTTATCATTAGACATGTTCCTCTTTAACTCTAATTATGTTGCTCACCGCCCCCCCAACCATTTATATTTAGAAAATATAAAAATCTAGGGAGCACTCATGTAAACAATTAAAGCAATTCAGTATTTTATTTCCTGTACTAAACTCATGCTCGTAGATTGATACACTAAAACATATTTTAACTAATAACACCTTTGTACCATTTATTTTAATTATTAATCCATTTCCTTGTTTGTATCTCTTACAGATATTTAGCTGTTGGAAACTAAAGAGACAACAATCTGATTTTCAGGTTAAGTTCATACAGGTGAAAAATAGCATAAGACATATGGACATCCAAATTCTTTTGCATTGTTAAAAAAATCCATCATATTGCTGATAATCACATACCTGATAGAGCATTAAGTCTCTCCTTAAATTGGATCCCTCTTGGTCCCTGATCTTATTTACATCCTCCATGCCGCTAACACTTTTGTTCCCTTCCTTCCTTCTTTCTTTCTTCCTTCCTTCCTTCCTTCCTTCCTTCCTTCCTTCCTTCCTTCTTTCCTGAGGCTAGAGTGTTAGGTAAATGTAAGAGAAGATTTGTTGTTGCTTGTATTTGAAACTGGGTGTGAGTGATAACTAGTAGGATTAAGAGATGTTAACTGCTAAATGGTTGAGATATTTATACTTTGATAATTTCTATTAAAAGAAAGTTTGTTTTTTAGAGTAATGCTGGCTGACTTTGATTCTGCCTCTCAGATTTCAAATAAGACATTTCTCTTTTTACTTATGAACCCCATTCACCCATTTATCCCACCCCCAAACTCTCACCTCTGACAACTACCAATGTGTTCTCTGTATCTATGAACATTTTTCTGTTTGTTTTAGATTCCACATGTAAGAGAAATTATATCGTATTTGTCTCACTCTGTGTGACTTATTTCACTCAGCATAATGTCTTCAAGGTCCATCTTTATTGTCACAAATGGCAAGATTTCATTCTTTTTTTTATGGCTGAAAAATAGTCCATTGTGTGTGTTAGATATATGTGTGTGTGTATGTATCCATATTGTGTCTATTGTAAATAATGAACATGGGATGGGAGTGCTTATATTTTTTTGAGTGAAAGTTTTCATTTTCTTCTCATTTTTTTCCACCAGAAGTGGAAAGCTAGATCACATGGTAGTTCTATTCTTATTTTTCTGAGGAAACTTCACAATATTTTCTATTGTGGCTACACCAATTTACATTCCCACCAGCTGCATACAAGTGTTCCCTTTTCTCCACATTCTCGCTAACACTTATTATCTCTTGTCTTTTTGATAACAGCCATTCTTATAGGTATGAGGTGATATCTCATTGTGGTTTTGATTTGCATTTCCCTGATGATTAATGGTGTTGAGGATCTTTTCATGTACCTGTTGGCCAATTGTATGTCTTTGGAAAAATGTTTATTCAGATTTTCTGCTCATTTTTATTTACTTTTTGTTTTTTTGCTGTAGGGTTGTATGGGTTCTTTATATATTTTGGATATTAGCTTCTTATAAGATATATGATTTGTCAATATTTTCTCCCATTCAGTTGGTTGCCTTTTCATTTTGTTGATGGTTTCTTTTGCTATACAGAAGCATTTTAGTATGATGTAGTCTCACTTATTTATTTTTGCTTTTGTTGCTTTTGCGTTTGGTGTCAGATTAAAAAAATCATCCCCAAGACCTATGTGTAGGAGATTACCACCTATGTTTTCTTCTAGGAGTTTTATGGTTTCAGGTCTTAATTTCAAGTCTTTAATTCGTTTTGAGTTAATTTTAGTGTATTGTGTAAGACAGGGGTACAGTTTCACTCCTTTGCATATGGCCGTCCAGTTTTCTTAACACCATTTATGGAAGAGATTCTCCTTTCCCTGTTGTATATTCTTGTCACCTTTGTCATAAATTAATTCATCCTATATGTGTGAGTTTATTTCTAGGCTGTCTATTCTGTTCCTTTGATCTATATGTTTTTATGCCAATACCATGTTGTTTTAATTACTATAGCTTTGTAGTCTAGTTTGAAATCAGAGTGCATGATACCTCCAGCTTTGGAGGTAATCTTCATTCTCAAGATTGCTTTGGCTATTCAGAGTTTTTTATGCTTTCATACAAATTTTAACATTATTTGTTCTATTTCTTTGCAAAATCTCACTGGAATTTTGAGAATAATGCTTCTTAATGCCTAATATTTTGTCTGATATTACTATAGGTAATGTAGGTTGAATGTCCAGTTTTAAGTGAGGATGTTTTCTATAGAAACTTGAATATGTATGTAATGGAAATAATAAAAATTGGTTACTTTCTGCAGATATCCTCTTCAGAACAAATTTACTTTACTTGCTGTGTATTATACCTAGCATATGAGCAGATTCTTAGATATTATTCCACAGAATAGGAAAAAACAGAAAATGAGCTACTGTTCAAGTGAGGACAAATCGCATGATCTCAGAGAATTGAGCAGACAGGGAAAAGGGAAACTGAGCAAAATATTGCTAACATCATTTGTTTTTGTCTAAGAAATTTTTAGGTGAACATAATATGGTTTAACTACACGTGTTTTCTTCTTTTCTCTGCTATATCCTACTTTAAGCACTAGAACATATTTTGGCTTATTATAAAAGGTTTTTAGACTCATATACTATTACTTTAAAAAAGGAAACACTCAAATGAATAAACTTACTAGAACCTGGTTTCATGAAAACACATCAAAATCTGCTTCACTATTAATCTCAATTTCCCTTGCTTGATGCCAATGGCAAGAGCTAAAAAAAATAAAATAAAATAAAACTACTGACAAGAAATCGGTGAAAGAAAAAGGACCTCTTATGTTGTTATTCATGCTTTTTAGATAGTGATAGGTCAGGCATATGAGAGAAAAGGATGAAAAAGTAATTATTAAGGTAGATATTTCACCATATAAGTTACTTATTTTTATAAATAATGGAGCAAAATATAAAATTAATGTGAGCTTCAAATGCTCTTTTAACTAAATTATAAGTAATATCTACATAAGATTGTTATATGGCATATGTCATATATTACATCATAGGGTTGATAGCTCATAAGTTTTTGGAACATTATATTCCTATAACAAGGAAAATATTTTATGTCTATTTTAAAAATACTTTGTCCCTTTGACAGTTACCCATATTCCAAACTGAGGCAGAGGTTTGAACTAAAGTTTTGACTCGGAATGATAAATATATTCACAGTTTACATATTTTATTGATCTTTAGGAGCAACAGATAAACATTTTAAAACTGGCAAAATGAGAAAGTTTAAATGGACACCAAAACTTCTGTTTCAATCTATTGTTGTCCTCATTCTCCTATAATTCTTAATTTGATTGACAAATCCATATTTGAAAAGGAATATACATATTTAATTTTAAACCCTATTATTTTAAGTGAAAAACAATATTTGCGAAGAAAGTCTTTATCCTGTAGACATAAAGAATTTTTTTTCCAAGTAGACATGACAACCAGCAAACAAAAATCTATAATAACTCTGAAATCTTTTACATTTCAATATTCAAGCTCAAAGAGTTTCTTCTTTCTCCACTCTAAATAAAACAGAGATAGTTAATAAAGCAGAGACATTCACTGACAATATAGTAATTTCATATCTGTTTTTCCTCTCTGCAACTGGGAGGTGGTGTTTAGGTAGAAGAAACATTTTCTTCACCCGACAAGACATAAGCACTTATTAGCTTTGTTCCATGTCTTTTACTGAGATCTACTGAGAAAGATACTTTACTGTGTGTGATGTTAAATTCCATGTGGCTAAGTAACAGAAAAGACAGAAGCTGAGCGCCACAGAGGTTTGCAGTTGTCAGCATGATAAGCTAGTGCTTTATCATCAGAAACTAAAGAGTACTTAAATGATACTGGCTGCAATTGTGGTCATAATTTATTGGCCTCAAGTGACTCTGTGTGTATCTGCTCCTACCTTCCTAATCTCAGTTTCTGTTTTGCCAGAGTCTGCGTTATAAAACTTCGTTGATCCTCCTGCATGTAACCTTTATTCTCTAACATCAGAAGAATAAAAAGAATGCATGGATTGAAATATAAGAAAAACAAATACAGGGGAAAAAAGTTAAAAAGTTAATACAAATAATATGATACTAAAAAGGCTGTGGACAGATGATAATCCCAATGGAAAATTGGAAGTTAGTAGACCTGAAGCACGATTATAGAGCTGATGCTCTCAAATAAGAATTCACTTTTGGTTTGCAACATGAATGAGTTAAAAGGGGTCATCTGAAAATGATTTATTTATTTATAAAGTGCATTCTCTAAAAGGAAGTGATTTTGAAAGCCATATCTACTAGGTCAGGAAAAGTTTAATAGATTTAAATTGTTTAAAAACAAGTTTTTAAAACAATATTTTTTAACCTCCTAAGACAACAGCAATTTGAAAGAACTGATTTTTGACAGTGAGCCAAGTCCTTTTGGCCCCTGTCCTAAAGTTGCCAGTGTAGAAGGAAACTTCTGAAAAACAAAAAGGAAGGAAACAGAGAGAAAAATATCTCTTCTATGGCCAGTCTTCCTATGATCACTCTGCTCCACTGTATTTGTTCCTATCCAAAACTCAATGAGGAAACCTAAAGTATTGACTTTTTCTCTTCCTTTTAAATTTATGCCATAAGAAAGAAAAAAATGTTAATTATGTGAAGAGATGGACTAATGTTAACTTGACCATAGTAATAATGTATGTATCTGTATATCAAAACATCATATTTTATACCTAAATATATATAATTTTATTTAAAAAAACAAAATATGAAAACAACCCAAATGACCATCAATGGATGGATAGATACACAAATTGTGATGCATTCATACAACAGAGTATTATTCAGTTATAAAAGGAATGAAGCATTGATACATGCTTCAACGTGGATAAACCTCAAAAACATCAGGCTAAATGAAAGAAGCCCAGCAAAGAAGCCCACATACTGTATGATTCCACTTGTATGAAAAATCCAGACGAGGTAAATGAACAGAGACAGGCAGCAGTTTAGTGGTTGTCAGGAGCTGGGGGAGTGGGGAAAGGGGAGTGACTGCATAAGGGGTACAGGGTTTCTGTTTGGGGTGGTGAAAGTGTTCTGGCACTAGATAGCGGTGGTGGGTGAAACAGTGAATGACTGCTAATGAATTGTAAAATTAAATTTTTAACTTAAAAAGATGCCACAGAATACAATGATCAAGAAGATAGAATTGAGGTTGATAATTTCATTGAGAACGTGGTTAAAATATGGAGTTAAGTGCAGGGCATAAGTGAATGTGCTGTGAAAGAAATAGTCATGATCGCTCCCAGGTATGACGCACTCCCTGATAGAGCTTCTTATTCTAAGACACAGAAACAGAGGGTCTGAAGAGATAGGTCAGGTTCTCCTAGGGACAGATAGAAGATGGATACTTACAGACAAGCGGAGTTATTAGAGGCATGCTTACAACAACAATACCTATAATGGAGTGAGGGAAGCTGGACTGACCAGAGCAAGAAGGAAGAACCAAGGCAGACTTTGGCTGAGGTGGCTTTCTGAGAAGTCCCAACTTGAGGCAAAGAGATCAGGCCTTTCTTCTATTGTTTCTGCTAGTCATTGGAAGTGAGATATTCCCAAGGAGAAACTGAGGCAGCTCCCTTTGACAGATGCCTATTTCTGGGGAATATCTGGGCTGTAATTAATGAATTAGCAGCAGTCTCACTTCTGATTGTTTTTCCTTGATTTGTTTGTTGTACAGATTGAGCTAGAATACCCTTATTAGGTTCCCATCTAAATTCTCCCTAGAGTCTCATGCTCTATTAAGCCTCTCCATAGTTCTGTGCTGATCAGACCTCACTAGCTTCCACTCCAAGTTTGCCTTTCATTATCATAATTCCACATAGGTTTTTTCTTATCAATGAGAGCTGCACCTAGCTTCTATTATTTGGGACTCCATCATCACTAGTGCTAGCAGAGAGTCCAGTTCCATAATAACATCACTCACCAAAACCCTGGCCAGAAAACAATCTAGCTACCACTGAGCTTCTCAACGATTATTGGTGTGCATCTCTCCAGCCCATTTTTTTTTTCTTACTGAACTGTAGTTAACTTAGAATATTGGGTTGCTTTCAGGTATACAGCAAAGTGATTCAGCCATATATATATATTTTTTTCAGATTATTTTCCATTATAGGTTATTACAACATATTGAATATAGTTCCCTGTGCTATACAGGAAAACCTTATTGCCTATTTTATGTAAACTAGTTTGTACCTGTTAATCTCATACTCCTAATTTACCCCTCCCTCCCCTCTCCCTTTCCCATTTGGTAAACATAACTTTATTTTCTATGTTTGTGAGACTGTTTCTGTTTTATAAATAAGTTCATTTGTATGATTTTTTAGGTTCCACATATAAGTGAAATCATATGTATTTGTCTTCCTCTGTCTGACTTACTTCACTTAGTATGATGATCTCTAGGCCCATCCATGTTGCTGCAACTGGCAATATTTCATTCTTTATTTTTTAACATCTTTATTGGACTATAATTGTTTTACAATGGTGTATTAGTTTCTGCTTTATAACAAAGTGAATCAGCTATACATATATCCCCATATCTCTTCCCTATTGCGTCTCCCTCCCTCCCACACTCCCCATCCCACCTCTCTAGGTGGTAACAAAGCACCGAGCTGACATCCCTGTGCTATGCGGCTGCTTCCCACTAGCTATCTGTTTTACATTTGGTAGTGTATATATGTCCATGCCACTCTCTCACTAAGTCCCAGCATACCCTTCCCCCTCCCCATGTCCTCAAGTCCATTCTCCATAGGTTTGCATCTTTATTCTCATCTTGCCCCTAGGCTCTTCTGCCCACTTTCTTTTCTTTTCCTTTTTTTTTTTTTTTTTTTTTTTAGATTCCATATATATGTGTTAGAATATGGTATTTGTTTTTCTCTTTCTGGCTTACTTCACTCTGTATGACAGACTCTAGGTCCATCCACCTCAATACAAATATGTCAATTTCATTTCTTTTTCATGGCTGAGTAATATTCCATTGTATATATGTGCAACATCTTCTTTATCCACTCATCTATTGATGGACACTTAGACTGCTTCCATCTCCTGGCTATTGTAAATAGGGCTGTAATGAACATTGTGGTACATAATTCTTTTTGAAGTATGGTTTTCTCAGGGTATATGCCCAGTAGTGGGGTTGATGGGTCATGTGGTAGTTTTATTTTTAGTTTTTTAAGGAACCTCCATACTGTTCTCCATAGTGGCTGTATCAATTTACATTCCCACCAACAGTGTATGAGGGTTCCCTTTTCTCCACACCCTCTCCAGCATTTAATGTTTGTAGATTTTTTGATGACAGCCATTCTGACCGGAGTGAGATGATATTGCATTGTAGTTTTGATTTGCATTGCTCTAATGATTAATGATGTTGAGCATTCTTTCATGTGTTTGTTGGCAATCTGTATATCTTCTTTGGAGAAATGTCTATTTAGGTCTTCTGCCCATTTTTGGATTGGGTTGTTTGTTTTTTTGTTATTGAGCTGCATGAGCTGCTTGTAAATTTTGGAGATTAATCCTTTGTCTGTTGCTTCAGTTACAATTATTTTCTCCCATTCTGAGGGTTGTATTTTCATCTTGTTTATGGTTTCCTTTGCTGTGCAAAAGCTTTGAAGTTTCATTAGGTCCCATTTGTTAATTTTTGTTTTTATTTCCATTTCTCTAGGAGGTGGGTCAAAAAGGATCTTGCTGTGATTTATGTCATAGAGTGTTCTGCCTATGTTTTCCTCTAAGAATTTGATAGTGTCTGGCCTTACATTTAGGTCTTTAATCCATTTTGAGTTTATTTTTGTGTATGGTGTTAGGGAGTGTTGTAATTTCATTCTTTTACATATAGCTATCTAGTTTTCCCAGCACCACTTATTGAGGAGTCTGTCTTTTCTCCACTGTATATTCTTGCCTCCTTTATCAAAGATAAGTTGACCATATGTGCGTGGGTTTCTCTCTGGGCTTTCTATCCTGTTCCATTGAACTATATTTCTGTTTCTATGCCAGTACCATGCTGTCTTGATTACTGTAGCTTTGTAGTATAGTCTGAAGTCAGGGAGCCTGATCCCACCAATTCCATTTTTCTATCTCAAGATTGCTTTGGCTATTCAGGGTCTTTTGTGTTTCCATACAAATTGTGAAAATTTTGTTCTAGTTCTGTGAAAAATGTGGTAGTTTGATAGGGATTGAATTGAATCTATAGATTGCTTTGGGTAGTAGAGTCATTTTCACAAGGTTGATTCTTCCAATCCAAGAACATGGTATAACTCTCCATCTATTTGTATGATCTTTAATTACTTTCATCAGTGTCTTATAATTTTCTGCATACAGGTCTTTTGTCTCCTTAGGTAGGTTTATTCCTAGGTATTATATTCTTTTTGTTGAAATGGTAAATGGGAGTGTTTTCTTAATTTCACTTTCAGATCTTTCATCATTAGTGTATAGGAATGCCAGAGATTTTTGTGCATTAATTTTGTATCCTGCTACTTTACCAAATTCATTGATTAGCTCTAGGAGTTTTCTGGTAGCATCTTTAGGATTCTGTATGTATAGTGTCATGTCATCTGCAAACAGTGACAGCTTTACTTCTTTTCCAATTTGGATTCCTTTCATTTCTTTTTCTTCTCTGATTGCTGTGGCTAAAACTTCCAAAACTATGTTGAATAAGAGTGGTGAGAGTGGGCAACCTTGTCTTGTTCCTGATCTTAGTGGAAATGGTTTCAGTTTTTCACCATTGAGGATGATGTTGGCTGTGGATGTCATATATGGCCTTTATTATGTTGAGATAAGTTCCCTCTATGCCTACTTTGTGCAGGGTTTTTATCTTAAATGGGTGTTGAATTTTGTCAAAAGCTTTTTCTGCATCTATTGAGATGATCATATGGTTTTTATTCTTCAATTTGTTAATATGGTGTATCACATTGATTGATTTGTGTATATTGAAGATCTTTGCATGCCTTGGAGAAACCCCACTTGATCATGGTGTATGATCTTTTTAATGTGCTGTTGGATTCTGTTTGCTAGTATTTTGTTGAGGATTTTTGCATTTATGTTCATCAGTGATATTGGCCTTCAGTTTTCTTTCTTTGTGACATCCTTGTCTGGTTTTGGTATCAGGGAGATGGTTGCCTTGTAGAATGAGTTTGGGAGTGTTCCTCCCTCTGCTATAGTTTGGAAGAGTTTCAGAAAGTTAGGTGTTAGCTCTTCTCTAAATGTTTGGTACAATTCGTCTGTGAAGCCATCTCATTCTGGGCTTTTGTTGGATGGAAGATTTTTATTCACAGTGTCAATTTCAGTGCTTGTGATTAGTCTGTTCATATTTTCTATTTCTTCTTGGTTCAGTCTTGGAAGGTTGTGCATTTCTAAGAATGTGTCCATTTCTTCCAGGTTGTCAATTTTGTTGGCATATATTTGCTTGTAGTACTCTCTCATGATCCTTTTTACTTCTGTAGTATCAGTTGTTACTTCTCCTTTTTCATTTCTAATTCGATTGATCTGAATTTTCTCTCTTTTCTTCTTGATGAGTCTGGCTAATGGTTTATCAATTTGTTTATGTTCTCAAAGAACCAGCTTTTAGTTTTACTGATCTTTGCTCTCATTTCCTTCATTTCTTTTTCATTTATTTCTGATCTGCTCTTTATGATTTCTTTCCTTCTGCTAACTTTGTGGGGTTTTCTCTTCTTCTTTCTCTAATTGCCTTAGGTGTAAGGTTAGTTGTTTATTTGAGGTGTTTCTTGAGGTAGGGTTGTATTGCTATAAACTTCCATCTTAAAACTGCTTTTGCTGCATCCCATAGGTTTTGGGTCGTCGTGTTTCCATTGTCATTTGCTTCTAGGTATTCTTTAATTTCCTCCTTGATTCCTTCTGTCATCTCTTGGTTATTAAGTAGTATATTGTTTAGCCTCCATGTGTTTGTATTTTTTACAGATATTTTCCTGTAATTGATGTCTAATCTCATAGCTTTGTGGTCAGAAAAGATACTTGATATGATTTCAGTTTTCTTTAATTTACCATGGCTTGATTTGTGACCCAAGATATGACCTATCCTGGAGAATGTTCCATGAACACTTGAGAATGAAGTGTATTCTGTTGTCTTTGGATGGAATGTCCTATAAATATCAATTAAGTCCACCCTGTTTAATGTATCATTTAAAGCTTGTGTTTCCTTATTTACTTTCATTTTGGATGATCTGTCCATTGGTGAAAGTGGTGTGTTAAAGTCCCCTACTATTATTGTGTTACTGTCGATTTCCCCTTTTATGGCTGTTAGTATTTGTCTTATGTATTGAGGTGCTCCTATGTTGGGTGCATAAATATTTACAATTGTTATATCATTAGGTAGTGTCTTTCTTTGTCTGTTGTAATAGTCTTTGTTTTAAAATCAATTTTGTCTGATATGAGAATTGCTACTCCAGCTTTCTTTTGATTTCCATTTGCATGGCATATCTTCTTCCATCCCCTCACTTTCAGTCTGTATGTGTCTC
This sequence comes from Mesoplodon mirus, assembly GCF_964341445.2. NCBI lineage: Eukaryota > Metazoa > Chordata > Mammalia > Artiodactyla > Ziphiidae > Mesoplodon > Mesoplodon mirus. The sequence goes on from NC_138980.1 coordinate 159,519,512, forward strand.
TAGGTCTGAAGTGGGTCTCTTGTAGACAGCATGTATACGGGTCTCATTTTTGTATTCATTCAGCCAGTCTATGTCTTTTGGTTGGAGCAATTAATCCATTTACATTTAAGGTAATTATCCATATATATTTTCCTATTACCATTTTCTTAATTGTTTTGGGTTTGTTATTGTAGGTGTTTTCCTTCTGTTGTGTTTCCTGCCTAGAGAACTTCCTTTAGCATTTGTTGTAAAGCTGGTGTGGTGGTGCTGAATTCTCTTAGCTTTTGCTTTTCTGTAAAGAGTTTAATTTCTCCATCGAATCTGAATGTGATCCTTTCTGGGTATTGTAACCTTGGCTATAGGTTTTTCCCTTACATCTGTTTAAATATGTCCTGCCACTCTCTTCTGCTGAAAGATCAGCTGTTAACCTTATGGGGATTCCCTTTTATGTTATTTGGTTTTTTTCCCTTGCTGCTTTTAGTATTTTTTCTTTGTATTTAATTTTTGATAGTTTGATTAATATGTGTCTTTGTGTGTTTCTCCTTGGATTTATCCTGTTTGGTACTCTCTGTGCTTCCTGGCCTTGATTAACTATTTCCTTTCCCATGTTAGGGAAATTTTCATCTATAATCTCTTCAAATATTTTCTCAGTCCCTTTCTTTTCCTCTCCTTCTTCTGGGACCTCTATAATTTGAATGTTGTTGCATTTATTGTTGTCTTAGAAGTCTCTGAGACTGTCCTCATTCTTTTTTCTTTATTCTGCTCTGCAGTAGTTATTTCCACTCTTTTATCTTCCAGGTCACTTATCCATTCTTCTTCCTATGTTATTCTGCTATTGATCCCTTCTAGAGAATTAATTTCATTTATTGTGTTGTTCATCATTATTTGTTTCCTCCTTAGTTCTTCTAGGTCCTTGTTAAACGTTTCTTGTATTTTCTCCATTCTATTTCCAAGATTTTGGATCATCTTTACTGTCATTATTCTGAATTCTTTTTCAGGTAGTCTGCCTATTTCCTCTTCATTTGTTAGGTCTGGTGGGTTTTTACCTTGCTCCTTCATCTACTGTATGTTTCTCTGTCTTCTCATTTTGCTTAACTTACTGTGTTTGGGGTTTCCTTTTCGCAGGCTGCACATTCGTAGTTCCCATGTTTTTGGTGTCTGCCCCCAGTGGCTAAGGATGTTTCATTGGGTTGTGTAGGCTTCCTGGTGGAGGGGAATAGTACCTGTGTGCTGGTGGATGATGCTGGATGTTGTCTTTCTGGTGGGCAGGTCCGTGTCTAGTGGTGTGTGTTGGGGTGTCTGTGACCTTATTATGATTTTAGGCAGCCTCTCTGCTAATGGGTGAGTTTGTGTTCCTGTCTTGCTAGTTGTTTGGCATAGGTTTTCCAGCACTGTAACTTCCTGGTCATTGAGTGGAGCTGGGTCTTGGCATTGAGATGGAGATCTCTGGGAGATTTTCACCATTTTGATATTACATGGAGTTGAGAGGTCTCTGGTGGACCAATGTCCTGATGCCTGGCCAGAGCACCAAGAGCCTGTCATCCCCATGTCTCAGAACAAAACAGAGAAAAAGAAAGAAAGAAAGAAAAAGATAAAATAAAATCAAGTTATTAAAAAAAAATTTAAAGTAAAAATTAATTAAAAAAGCAAGAAAGAAGAGAGCAACCAAATCAAAACACAAATCCATCAATGATAACAAGCGCTTAAAAACTATACTAAAAAAAGGAAGAAAAGAAAAAAAAAAAAAACCGGGCAGACAGAACCCTAGGACAAATGGTAAAAGCAAAGCTATACAGGCAAAATCACACACAGAAGCATACACATACACACTCACAAAAAGTGAAAAAGGGAAAATAATATATATATCATTGCTCCCAAAGTCTACCTCCTCAATTTGGGATGATTCATTGTCTATTCAGGTACTCCACACATGCAGGGTACATCAGGTTGATTGTGGAGATTTAATCCGCTGCTCCTGAGGCTGCTGGGAGAGATTTTCCTTTGTCTTCTTTGTTCGCACAGCTCCTGGGGTTCAGCTTTGGATGTGGGCCCGCCTCTGCATGTAGGTCGCCTGAGGGCATTTGTTCTTCGCTCAGACAGGACGGGGTTAAAAGAGCAGCTGATTCGGGGGCTCTGGCTCACTCAGGCCGGAGGGAAGGAGGGGTACAGATTGCAGGGCAAGCCTGAGGTGGAAGAGGCCAGCATGACGTTACAACAACCTGAGGCATGCCGTGTGTTCTCCTGGGGAAGTTGTCCCTGGATCATGGGATCCTAGTAGTGGTGGGCTGCACAGGCTCCCGGGAGGGGAGGTATAGATAGTGACCTGGGCTTGCACACAGGGTTCTTGGTGGCAGCATTAGCTGCCTTAGCGTCTCATGCCCGTCTCTGGGGTCCACGCTGATAGCCGCGGCTGGCGCCCATCTCTGGAACTCCTTTAAGCAGAGCTCTTAATCCCCTCTCCTCGCGCACCAGGAAACAAAGAGGGAAGAAAAAGTCTCTTGCCTCTTTGGCAGGTCTAGACTTTCTCCCAGACTCCCTCCCGGCTAGCTGTGGTGCACTAGTCCCTTCAGTCTGTGTTTACGCCACCAACCCCAGTCCTCTCCCTGGGATCCGACCTCCGAAACCCGAGCCTCAGCTCCCAGCCCCGCCTCCCCCAGCGGGTGAGCAGACAAGCCTCTCGGGCTGGTGAGTGCTGGTCGGCACTGATCCTCTGTGCGGGATTCTCTCTGTTTTGCCCTCTGCACCCCTGTTGCTGCACTTTCCTCCATGGCTCCGAAGCTTCCCCCCTCCGCCACCCGCAGTCTCTGCCCGCGATGGGGCTTCCTAGTGTGTGGAAACCTTTACTCCTTCACAGCTCCCTCTCACTGGTGCAGGTCCTGTCCCTATTCTTTCTGTTTTTCCCTTTTTCTTTCACCCTACCCGGGTACATGTGGAGTGTCTTGTCTTTAGGGAAGTCTGAGGTCTTCTGCCAGTGTTCAGTAGGTGTTCTGTAGGGGGTGTTCCATATGTAGATGAATTTCTGATGTATTTGTGGGGAGGAAGGTGATCTCCATGTCTTACTGTTCCACTATATTGAGGCTCCTCCTTCATTCATTTTTATGGCTGAGTAATATTCCATTGTATATGCCTCATCTTCTTAAACCAGTCATCTGTCAATGCCAAGCCCATTCTTTATCACATTGGAAAATCAGATTCCTCCTGGCCCCCTCACAGAACATTGTCAGCTATGGCTTTCTAGCCTTATGTGATCATTGACTACAGGCTGCTGTCAAGGAGGGTGGTAATCCTGGGAAAACTAGTATGTGGGGAGGGCCTCATTTTGTGAGCTGTCAGCAAGCCACATTTCCAGCAGGCAGCAGGGGCTAGTAAGTGCTTAGTTCCTAAAAGGGGGGCATTTGGGTGATGGGCCATAGTGTTCACTACACAAACCCTGACCTTACCTCTTCAGGGACATCTGTGTATTTTCATATCATTCATTGTATATGGATATGTACATCATGTGTGGTACAGTGTGTGTGTGTGTGCAACCTGGAGAGGAGAAAAATGAGGGTCATTTGACCATTTGCTAGGGTGGTTTTGATTATGTTTACAGATAATTTCTTCATAAGTGGATTCCTTGAAGGCACATAACTTTTATAATTTTTGTATGTTTTATGATCTAGATAGCTATTAAAAAGAGGCCATAAATAAATATCTGCAAAATGATTGTCTGAATAACAGTACTGCATGCTTTCCATTGGGTATATTACTGTAATCTGTGATGGGCCTGGTTTTCTTATTAATTTTCCTCCCTCCCTGACTTTTCTTCCTCCATCTTTATCTCTTCCTCCTCCCCTCCTTTCACCCACTATCCTTGTTTGGTTTCTCTCTTAGTCAGATACATGGGTACTTTGTGGAAATTCTTTTATGTTTAGATTTTTTTATTTAGCTTTATTTGAACCTATATTTTTGATGTACTTATTGCAGAATTGCATCTAATTCTGCAAAACTTAAAAAAACATCCTACTCAACCATTAAGGAAAAAATTAAAGGTTTATAACAATTTTTTTAAGAATTTAGAGATTAGAGTATGGAAAGGAAAAAGAATAATTTATAGTGGAGACATCTGCTAGTAACTACCTTGGCCAAGTCATCATGTTGATATCACATAACCCTGATATGGCATGATGATAAGAGAATTTCAGGTCTGTGGTGTTTTTGAAAACTCATAATTCCAGTCTCATTGTGAAAAAAAAAATTAGTAGGATGCAAAGTGAAGGCTGCTCTAAAGAAATATATGTAAAGATATACATGACTAGAATGTTTGGAACTGTCAAGTTTATGAGGAAAAAATCAAGAAAACAAAAGACTAAGAAACCTTGGCGATTATGATGACTGAATATGATGTGGTGTCCTAGATTGTCTTTTGGAACATTCATGGAAAAGCTGGTTAACAGCTGAATAAAGCCTGTGGCTTAGTTAATAGTAAGGTACTAATATTAATTTCTTAGTGTTGACAAATGTACCATGGTTACAAAAGATGGTAATATTAGGCAACTACTAGCATTAGGGTACTTTTATGACTTGAAGGTGATTCAGCTAAAAGAGGTTAACCAATAATCATGGAAAATTTTTAATCTCCAGCGTTATATGCCAGTCAGGGTCCAATAAAAAAACAGAACTAGTAGGAGAGCGAGAGATGACAGATGGGTAAATAGATAGATAGATAGATAGATAGACAGACAGACAGACATAGAGTGATAGATGACAGGAAGTTGGGTAAAGCAAAGGCAGAGGCTGGTTAAGTAGCCCTTGCAAGGCAGTCTCCATCTCTAACGCTGAAGTACAAAGCAAAAGCACACAGGCAGTCAGGAAGGGGCCATCAAGAGCAGGCTGGAACCCATGAGCACAAGCTGGGAACCCCACAGTCGCAAGCTGAAACCCAACTGGCGTGAGGCTGGTGAACAGGAAGATGAACAATAGGCAGCTTCCATATTGTTGCCTGGAGCCTTGATGATGAGCCTGCAGAAGCTGGGGCCCTTCCCCATGTTGCTGATAGCATGCTTCCAGTTTAGAAGTCAGAGTAAATTAAGAAAGATCCAGGGAGAAGGAAGAGTGAATTGCAGGCCCAGCTACTGCTTTGTGCCAGTGGAGTGTGGTTGGCAGATCAGCAACAAGGCATTTGTGCTACAAAATGACTGCTTACCCCCCTTTCAGTCATTTCCTTGACAAGATATTAAGCTTTAGTCAGGAGACTATTTTCTTGAATTGTGCATTGTCTCCTGGAACCTTTTTCATACAGCAATGTTCAGCCTCCTGAATATGTTGCACTTCTATCTAAAATACTAAGCACTATTTTCCAGCTTTAGTCTCAAAAAAATAAGATTAATATGTCAGTTAATTACTGTAGCACATTTGTCTTTTGGATTTTAAGATGGAAATCTTAATAGAGCCCTTGGTATCCCTACTCATTTCATTAAATATGAAATGTATATGTATAAACTTAAATATCTAACATAATGTGTTGAATATTTATGCAGTGCTTTGCTGTCCAAGTCCATATACGTATATCTGTGGATTTTGAGATAATTTTCTGAATTGATGGGTTTATTCATATAACACAATGACTTTCTCTGCATTAACAACCTTTTAGTTATGAATAGCTTTCAGCTATTAAGCACGAGGAATTAACTCTCAGATGAATTTTGAACAAAAAGAGATCCTGGTAGCTCTTAAGATATATTGTGAAATGCTATAATGATATACTATTAAATTTATTCCAAAGGATATTTTTAAAATTGCCTGTAGAAATATGAGTGCTTTTTTCTTTCTTTTTAATCATGAAACTTGCCCCAGGTTGCCAAAAATGCAGTCATCAGCATTCTTTAGTGAAGACAACTTAGTACTGTCAGCCATCTTATCTCCCCTGTTGCATGGTTGATGTTTCTTATCTGTGAATACAAACATTAAAATGGAACCATAATCCTACCTTAGTATATAGAAGGTCTCCAGCTGCCTTTCTGGCATTTGGAGCCTATCTACTAAGGAAATTAGGCACACATGCATAAGGGAACATATTCACGGATTATATGCATTGCACAATTATTAAAATACAATTATTGAAGATGACATAAGGAAATGATGAAGGAATAAAGACCAATTAAAGGAAAAATAATAAAAAATCATTTTGTTAATGATTTTACAAAGAACAGATAACATCTATGGAGCTGAACCCCAAATATCTACCTGTTATTTCTTATATCAGGTTATTTTTCCAGAAGTATATCATTGATTCATATTACTGTATGATATTTTGCATACATTGACTTCTTATGCCATATATAAAAACCTCAGGATATTTTATTGTGATCTTTACCCAAAGAACCTGAAGATACCATCTTGTGCATAAAATGACAAAGAGAAGAATAGCAGCTATAACAGTTATAAAATCTTAAAATCTATAGTATATAAATAGATTTTAGTTTTGCTTCTAAGGCAAAGGGACCTCCACCTCGATTTTCAGAAAATATTCTAGCCATTGCCATATGGCAGCAGAAAGTCATTTTTACATAGTTGGACAGAAGAGAATAGTCTTGAATGAAAACCTAAAAGTTTTATTAAAATATCTTATATACAGCTGTATCCATGTATACCTTATAATCAAGGGATATTTATTAAACACAAATGATGTGTCATACTTGTTTTAAAAGCAGGGATTATAATGATGAATAATGGGCCTTCCTTGCCTTTTATGAACCCACAGACTAGTAAGAGAGCACGTGTAAATAGCTAATTATAATTATTTTGATGTTCTCTCTTAAGGTCAGTATTGGGTGTATGTGTCTACCACTATTTGTTAAACCATACAGATACATCACACACACACAGACACATACACACACTCCCATATACCCTTATATACTGTTTTGTATGTGTAATATATTTCATAGTGTAAACATATTGAAAATACAGATTCTATCAGAACAGAGTCATGCTAGCTAAGGAATTCTCCAAATCTTAATTAGGGGAGAACTACAAATTGGAAAATCAAACGAAGAAACAAATGAACAACTCCTACATAATATTGCATTCAGTGTGTATCTGTGTCTGCTCAACATTACTATACAGTGAGTTATATACAACTAAACGACACCCTTAATTACTATACATTTTATGTAAATCTTAATTTTCAAAAGTAACTAGGTTTGGACTTTTAAAAATGTACTAACTGTGTGAATTCAGACAACTGTTTGAATTGATTCAGTTTTCTTATCAGTAAAGTATCTGGGTGTGTATACAACTATATTGCACTGCTCCCTCCTTCCCTGCTACCTGTCCCTCATTGAGCCCACACAGGTCTTTTTGTCTTCAAATACTTTTCTCAGAGATTCCCACCAAACCTGTCCCTTATAGTCTAGATAATTCTGCCTCCCATGGAGACTCTTCTGGCCTCTATACCTTGAGTCCCTACTGCAGGTGAGCACCACTCCATCATATTACCATTTTAATATTTCTTCAGAGCACTTAGAATGATCTAAACGTTATTTTGCTATTTACTTACTTATGCTCTGTCTCTCCTCACTGGCCCCTAACTCCATAAGGGTGAATAACTTGCCTTTTATTATTAGTTCCTAGCCTGGTGCCTGTGCCTGGTACATAATGGTGCTGTGGATATTTATTGAATAGAAGACTAAACATATGGAAAAACACCTTACATTAAACTTGGGCCAATAAAATTCAATAAATGTTATTTCCCTCCCTGTCAAATCCATTCTACTCCCCAATTCCAGGTAATCTTCTTCGAATACTATTTTCATTACTGCAGTAATTTTTAAAAACAATATTTTTAGTCAGAACAAATGAAAACTCATCATTCGAGGCTTACTAAAATGTAAATCTGAATTTCCTTTCTCACTTTATCTTTGACTGTGTTCCCTAGAGTTACGAAATTAATCTCTGCATTGTTTGCTTCTTACAGTCCCTCTGCCTGAAATGCCTTCCATCATTACTGCCTATTCTGCCTTCCAAACCCAACCTTAGTCTGATCATGGGAAAAATTCCTCTTGTGGGGAAGTCCCTAGGGAGAAAATGGTATCTAAAGGTTTCTTTCTTCTCAATATTAAGCATAGAGTTTGCCTGAAAGGAACAAATACAGAGTGAAACTATCATAACTTATAAGCTTAAAAAAATCTAAAGGTATTAACATAGTACAAAATCAAAATTTTATAATTCCACCTGAAGTGTACTCTGATAATCAGGTGTGTCTGGTCCTATCCCTGTTCTAAGCAACTTTCATTGTCTCTGAACTTTCCCTGAACCCCTACTCCTTAGCATTTCTATCTACGCTGTGATCTTAAAGCATGTATTGTTTACAACAATTGTTATGACAATCTCTTTCTGTATAGAGTCCTTATAAGAATATCCTCTTCTTTTGTGTATCTTTAACTGGGCTTTGTACATAATAAATGCTCAGTAATTCAAGGTTAATTGAATGAATTCCATGTCACACTGTGGAATGCCAATTCAATTTTGTAACCTGTCTTACAAGACAGATACTGATCCCATTGATAGAATTGCTTATGTGGCAATTAGCATAATTAAGATAAATTACATTAATGGATCAGATATCCATTTCTTTAGTGTTTAGAAAACTGGCCTTGGGGCTTCCCTGGTGGCGCAGTGGTTGAGAGTCCGCCTGCCGATGCAGGGGAAACGGGTTCGTGCCCCGGTCTGGGAGGATCCCACATGCCGCGGAGCGGCTGGGCCTGTGAGCCATGGCCGCTGGGCCTGTGCGTCCGGAGCCTGTGCTCCACAACGGGAAAGGCCACAACAGTGAGAGGCCCACATACCGCAAAAAAAAAAAAAAACAAAAAAAAAAGAAAACTGGCCTTAATGATTAGAAACTTTTCACCAAATTAACAATACTCATCAAATTAACAATACTCATCAAATTAACACCTTATGTTTTCATTCATCCAAAACACACATTTATAGAAATTAAAAGATTAGATCAGTCTGTGATACTGAAACTTCTTCCACTATTAAATTCATTTAAATAAAAGCTTCAATAATTTACTTCAAATAAGGTTATTACAAATATTTCCTAGAGATAAAATAAACTCCTGCTTATGTTAGTATGCTGTGAGTTTTCATTAATTTGTTTGCTATTTTCATTTGATCACTAACCACTGGGATTAAATTCATATAAAAATACAGATAAATTTTATCAAGTTTATTATTAATATTACATTTTGGTTAAAAAAGAGTAAAATGAAGATATTTTCCAGCAGTTTTTGCCATGAATAGAGGAGAAAACTTATCCTGAATTGTTGATGGAAATTCATATTTTCTCCCTCCCATAAAAGTCATATTACTAAGCATAACTAATGGAAGAAACATTTTCTCCCATCACAGTTTGCAAACATGCTAAAGTTAAATCTTTTTTCTGTCACTTAACATTTTGAACAGTTTCTCTAATATTTTGTTTCATTTTACAATAAGAGGAAATCTATTGTGGCCTGATATTTAGTAATTCAAAACCTAATCCTATTCTATTGACAACATAAATTTTATATCCAATTTTAGACAGATATTTGTCCCAATTTCAGTTCTTACCTTGGCTCACAAATTCCTCTTAGGACAAAGAACAAGGTTGTGTTCTTTCGCTATTGGGCCTTTCCTTTTATTTCTCTCCAGGGTCTTTGATGTTTTCTTCTGGGGAGGGTCTGGTCTAGAGGGGGAAGAGACAAATGTTATTTTCTATGCTTTTTCTATTCATACTCCTTTCTTAGCTGATGGACCTGGGGGTCATGCTCCATTTATGACAGGCACACTACTCTTACTCCTTCACAGACTGCACTTGTTCCCAGTTGTACTCACCTGTGCAGTACAGCAACCTCATCCTCTGCCTCCTGCATCGGCCATTCAGGGTTTAGCTTATTTTCTGAGAGCCCCCTGCATCCTGTGACTGCCCTCAGTGTTTCATTGCAGAGTAGGCTACCTCTCACACAGATGTGACATTTTTTGGGTTTTATTTTTAGGATTAAACTGGTTTCATATAATGAACTGGGGCATATTTTCTCTTTTCTGTTTTCTGGAAACTGTAAAAAAATTGAAATGATCTCTTGAAAGTCTGGTAGAACTTACTTGGGAAAAACATCCTGTCATTGTGTTTAGAAGGTATAAATATTAATGTAAATATATAACTATTTGCCTATATATTTATATAAGTAGATAAATATGTATATGGATGACTTCTATTTCTTTAATAGTCATTTCTTACATATCTTAATAGTCTATTTTTTAATATCTATGCTTTATTTCTTCTCTTGACACTATCTTGATGGTCAACTGAAATTTAAACTCTTGGTTATCATGGATGTATTTTATTTGCAGTTTTATTTTGTGGGGTTGTCTTAGTTTTTATTATTTGTTCCTTTTATTTTTTTAATTTTTAAATTTTTTTAACATCTTTATTGGAGTATAGTTGCTTTACAATGGTGTGTTAGTTTCTGCTGTATAACAAAGTGAATCAGCTATACACATAAGTATATCCTCATACTTCCTCCCTCTTGCATCCCCCTCCTACCCTCCCTATCCCACCCCTCTAGGTGGACACAAAGCACCAAGCCGATCTCTCTGTGCTATGCAGCTGCTTCCCACTAGCTATCTATTTTACATTTGGTAGTGTATATATGTCAATGCCACTGTCTCACTTCGTCCCAGCTTACCCTTTCCCCTCCCGTGTCCTCAAGTTCATCCTCTATGTCTGCATCCTTATTCCCGTCGTGCTATTTGTCCTTTTTAAAGACAAAATTGTTTTCCTAAAGCATTTGATCATCTTTAAGTGTATTTTTCCTGAATAAGTTTTAAGTACTTCATTCAAAGTTCTATTTATTTATTTATGTACTTAGTTTAATTTTTTAATTGAAATATAGTTAACTTACAATGTTGTGTTAATTTTAAGTGTACAGCAAGTGATTCAGTTATATATATGTGTGTGTGTATATATATACATATATATATTCTTTTCCACTATAGGTTATTATAAGATATTGAGTATAGTTAACTGGACTATACAGTAGATCCATGTTGTTTACCTATTTTATGTATAGTAGTATTTAATATGGTAATCCCAACTTCCTAATTTATCTTCCCCCCACCATCTGCCTGCCATCCCCTTTGGTAACTGTAAGTTAGTTTTCTATGTCTGGGAGCCTGTTTCTGTTTTGTAAATAAGTTCACTTGTATCATTTTTTTAGATTCCACAAATAAGTGATATCATATTATAGCTATCTTTCTCTGTCTGACTTCCTTCGCTTAATATGATAAGTTCTGGGTCCATCCGTGTTGCTGCAAATGGCATTATTTCATTCTTTTTAATAGCTGAGTAGTATTACATTGTATATATGATCACATCTTCTTTATTCATTCATCTGTCAAAGTTCTTTTCCAGGAATGTATTCGTATGCAAAAACGTCTGAAGCTTATATTCCTGAGAACATTTTCATCATGTCTTCAAATTTGAATTACAGTTTGGCTGGTTATAAACTTCTCATTCGATCTTTTCATTCCACATTTTGAACACACTATTTGCCTTCTTGCAACCAATGTTACTATGGGAAAATACACTATCATTCTGTATACAATCTGTTCTTTCTCTCTGAAAGTTTTTAGAATTTTCTCTTTATCTTTCATATTCTCTAATTTCAGTATGAATTGTGAGCTTTTTGTTATTACCACTCTTTGTTTTCTGTGGTGTTCTTAGTCTTACTTGGTACATATGAGAAATTTATCTGTATCTTTTTTTCAAATATCCTTTTCATTTATATTTTTATTTCTTTCTGGGTTTTCTATTACCTGATTCATAGTATTTCCACTATATTCCCCATTCTATTGTATTTACTATATGTTTATCCTTTTCTTCTTTCTTTCTTTCTTTTTTAATTAATTAATTAATTTATTTTTGGCTGTGTTGGGTCTTCATTTCTGTGCGAGGGCTTTATCTAGTTATGGCAAGCAGGGGCCACTCTTCATCATGGTGTTCAGGCCTCTCACTGTCATGGCCTCTCTTGTTGCGGAGCACAGGCTCCAGACGCGCAGGCTCAGTAGTTGTGGCTCATGGGCCCAGCTGCTCCACGGCATGTGGGATCTTCCCAGACCAGGGCTCAAACCTGTGTCCCCTGCATTGGCAGGCAGATTCTCAACCACTGCGCCACCAGGGAAGCCCCTCTTCTTTCTTTGAATGAGTTTCTCAATCTTCTTTGCCAGTGGACTAATTTACTTCTCAGATATATTCATTCTATAATTGACTGCCCTCATTAACCCAATAGGTTAATAACCCCTAAGTACTATAATGTATGCAAGGTGCACAGGTAAACCTGGTGTATTTCAGGAATTTGGAAGAAGATGGTCAATAAAATGCCTGTGGTCCTCCAAAATCCTGCCATCACACTGAAAGTACTGTTTGGACCTGGCATTTTTGTATGACCCTTATGTTCTAGAGGGACATTTAGAAACTTTCATTTCTAAACATTTTTGTTTATCCCTTTTGTTTCTAAAAGGAAGAGTAAGAGGGATCACTTACAAGACTTAGAAATGCATGAAAATTACAATTTGTGTTGCAACCTTGCTGTTGTACAAAACATTCTTTACTTGGATGCCAGTAGCCTAGAAATTTGCATATATTAGTTTTAGCTGACTGATGAGCCAACCCCTTCCTGTGGCTGAGTTACAAATATCATCCAGGGAAAAAGTGGCTTGTCTTTCCACACCATGTGTTATGTTCTTAACTGTTATATTCTTTGCAACTAAATCTTTTTAATTTCCTTTGGTTTTCATTTTACTTTTCTTTCATTTTGCTCATATTCTCTGTTAACTTTTAGTATGTTACATTATTTTACATCTTTCACCATCTATTCTAGTGTTTCTTCTTCTGATGACATGACTTACTTGTTGCTGTTGTTTTTAGTTTAAAATAGTTGAACTCCTCAGATTCACATTATTTTGGTCTGGGAATTTATATTTCCCCTGAAGATATTGAGAACTCTGTCCTGTAATGTGTATGAGGAAACATCCTAGCATCAGACCTGCTCTGTGTTAGCCCCAGTGAACTCAAGCTAAGTAGGAAGGAGTCCTAACATGGAAATCTACAGACTTAAGTCCAGTACAGTAAATCCATTCTCAAACCAAGGAAACAATTCTTCACTTCAAGGCATTACCCTCCAGCTCCAGGGAGAAGCCACCTTGAGGGGAAGGAAGCCTTGGATTGTATTTCACCACCCCTAGGTGTTTGGAAAACTAGTATTTGGAAAGCAAATTCCACAGGCTGGTCAGTTCTCACACTTTTTTTTTTTCCCCTAGCAACTAACCCAAGGAGTTTTTATTTTATCCATGAGTACACCTACCTCAGAGGTCCGATTTACCATAGTTACATGATCAGGCGCTGACAATTTCAAGGTAATGTAGGGTTAGCTGTGAACAGTGATATCAGAATCCTTTTTTATCTTACTAGAGTGGTGCCTGCTCACCTCTTGCACAAACTAAAGCCACTACCACTAAGGCAGACCTGTTCAAAAGACAAATATTTTCCCCCAAAGTGTCTTTTCACTTGTAGTTTCAGTCTTTAATTCCTTTGGGCTTGGTCTTGGGGAGGATGTTAGCAGTTTTAGCTAGATCAGCATAATGATAAGAATTGGTGGTTCTAATATCTCTACATTAAGAGATTTATTGAGGTTTGCTTCCAGTCAATTTTTATAAATAATTTATGTCACCTAAACTGTTTAATCTCTGTCATTAGAGTTTAAAGAGTGATCTTTATTTTTACTGGAACAATACATTATATTATTTAGAAGCAGTTTGTTATCTGAATTTATGGCAATGAGTTGAATTTTCCTATTTTGCTTTATTAATTTTGATGCTTTTTATTTGGTGAAGATAGGTTTACAGTGCTTGTGTTCTTTGGGTTTGTATCTCTTTTTATTGTTTTAAATGTTAATCCTTGAATTTCTATTTGTCTGGAAGTCACATTGTGATCTAAAGTTAATGTTGGTTTTGTTAATGACTTTGTCCTAGTTTTATAAATATTTCATAACTGATATTTGAGTATAGTCAATTGTTTATTTGATTTTGTGATTTAACCTGTGCTTAATTTCTTCCCCTTGCAGTCATTTGGAAGATTTATAGTATTATTTTGGTATAATGGATTATATTGTGTATTTAATATATTTAATATTTTTTTTGATTTATCAATTTCAAAAATGAAAAATGTGTTCTAGATTTCCTAAGATAATAGTGCTGGCCTGAATTATAATCTATTAATAAATCTTCCTAAGATACATACAGGCCCAAAAGGAGAGAATACAAAATCACCCATAGACCATAATTCCATGTTTCTAGGAGACAGTGACAATCAACTTTTATTTACATGTAAATGAAGAAATACATATCTGAGACTTACAAAGTTGAATACAGGACCCACATTAGACATACAGAGGTGGAAATAAAGATATCATTCATGAGGGTTCATTCTCAGAAGGAGAAGACTCTTCTATGACTAGAAATACTAAAAACAGTTCTGTGACCTAGTTGGCTATTAGTGATTAGCAAGAAAAAGGTTTTGAAAAGTCTGCAAAACCAGAAGTGGCAGTCTTAGAAAGATGTAGTTCATGGAAAAGATATTTCTGAAGGAGGAGATATCCCTTGTAGGCTTAGTCATAGAATAAAGAAGTGAAGGTTGTAGGATCATAATAAAACAAGATAAAAGAAAAGAAGCAGAAGGTAAGAGACAAAAAAAAAGGCACCATAATTAGGCAAATGGTACTTCATTATAGCAACAGAAGAGTCTGCCCTTAAGTTGAGAAATACACCCCCTTTCATTTTCTTTATAGATTCCCCTGCTATTGCAAGTCTAAAAACATTTTCTTTAGAATTTAAAGACCAAAAAACCCGTTAACCATAAATTGTTATAGAAAAATAATGAAAATAAGAATCAAAAACTTTAGCAGAAAGTACACAAGCATGTTCATACACACACATGTAATAACAACCCATGAAGCAAATTTAGTAATGAAACAAGCAAATGTGGACATGAAAGTAAATGTAGATAGAGGAAAATGTAAAATAAGACCTATTAAATTTCAGGAAAAATACTGAATAAAAAACTAGAACTTCAGAAATAAGAAAAAATTATACAGTTTGAATATATCTACTAAGAGAGTTCAATGAAGAACACAAGGGGCTGAATAAAGGGATGCAAGCAAATTAAACAGAAGTATTTAAAAGGTAGAAATAAAAGGATAAAGAAGAAAGGCAAAAAGTATCCAACATAAATATAAATAGGTCTTCTGAAAAATACAAACAACCACTAAGTAAAAAGAACTTATATTTAATATTAAATAAATTTAAGACTTTTCAGAAATCAAAGAAAATACTAAAGGGCCTAGGTCTCAATTCGGAAAATTGACCTAGAAAGGTCAACCCTGAGACATAACCTTTTAAACCATTAAATTTTGATATTAAAAAAAGTTTCTTTGGGCATCCAGGCAAAACATCAAAGAAACAAAAAAAAGAAAAAAAAATCAAGTTTGTTATAAAATGACTTAATAGCATACCTAAAAATGTACAAACTTAGAGCAACTTTTTTTTTTTTTTTTTTTTTTTTGCATTACACGGGCCTCTTGCTGCCATGGCCTCTCCCGTTGCGGAGCACAGGCTCTGGATGCGCAGGCTCAGTGGCCATGGCTCACTGGCCCAGCTGCTCCACGGCATGTGGGATCCTCCCGGACCAGGGCACAAATCCGTGTCCCCTGCACCGGCAGGCGGACTCTCAACCACTGCACCACCAGGGAAGCCCTAGAGCAACACTTAAAAAAAAAAACTCAAGGAAAAGAAGTTTGATCCAACAATTTTCTTCTCAGCCAGATTTTATAAAAAACATCAGGACTATAGAAAAAACTATTTTCAACATGAAATAAAAACATTTACTTATTCTATTTGAGAAAAAAGGGAGATAATACCTAGTTGAGAAGGATAGTTTCTAGTAGATTAAATTTCATAAAACCTTAAAGAGACTAATTTCCACAGAATTGTCCCAAAAACTACCTCCTTCACCCACAACAAAGAAAGTTTTAGACAAGACAATTTCTGAATATAGTTCCACAAACTTTCAAAGATACTTCCAAAGCTGTCTAAACTGTTCCTAATCATAAAATAGAAGAAAGAAAAAACCTCCAAATTCTTTTCATGAAATAGCATAGCACTGATCCTTATACCTGATAGAGATTGTGTAATAAAAGTAAATTACAACTCAATCTATGTAAAAATTGCCATAAAATTTCCTAAATATTATAAAGAAAATCCAGCAGCACATTAAAAATAATATAAAATGAGCAACTGGGGCTTATTCCAGCAATGAAAATTGATTCAGTGTTAGAATAGTCAACACCTTAGTTTATTAGACTAGAGGAAGAATAGACAAAAAATAAAAACATCTCTATAGATACTTAAAAAGCATTGACAAAACTTAACACTAGTTATGATTAAAAAACAATAAATTACAAGTCAGTCAATGAATACTTTTTACTTCTCCATCATATATATGAGAAAATAACATCTTTCTTAATAATGAAAATATAAAAGCATTCTAGATAAAGCCAGGAGGTAGGCAAGCTCTCCATATCCTCATTTCTTTTTAACATTATATAACCTACTCAAGCAATGTAGAACAATTAGAAGCATAAGAATTAACTTTACTTGCAGTTAAAAACTCAGTAGTATCAGTGTAAAAAATGATATAAGATGATTTAGTAAGGTAGCAGGATAGAAAATTAACATACAAAAATCTGTTGTCTTGGGCTTCCCTGGTGGCGCGGTGGTTGAGAGTCCGCCTGCCGATGCGGGAGACACCGGTTCGTGCCCTGGTCTGGGAAGATCCCACATGCTGTGGAGCACCTGGGCCCGTGAGCCATGGCCGCTGAGCCTGCACGTCTGGAGCCTGTGCTCCGCAATGGGAGAGACCACAACAGTGACAGGCCTGCATACCGCAAAAAAAAAAAAAAAAAAAAAAAAATCTGTTGTCTTAATATATACACAGTGGTTCACAGTGGGATGTACTTTTGCCTCCCCATCTCAGAGGGACATTTGACAAAGTCTGGAAATATCTTTGATTGTCACAGTGGTAGGCATGAGGTTGAGGGTGCTGTTAGCATTTGGTGAAAAACATCCAGGGAGGCTGCTGCAAAGCATCCTACAATGCACAGAACAGTTCCCGCCTCAACAAAGTATCCAGGCCAAAAAGGCAATAATGCCAAGGCTGAGAAACTTTGATATATACTCACAGCAGTTAGATGATATAATGGAAATGAGGCAATATTTACAGTAGTAAATGAAGTATAAAATATCTAAAAATAAACAACAATTTAAGTGTAAAATTTTTTCACGAAAATTTCAAAATGCTTCTAAAAATGAAATAAATTTCATCAAATGGAAAGATATTCAGTGTTCTGGAAGAAGAATGATACTCATAAAAATTTTAGTTCTTTCTGAATTACTAAGCAAACTTAATGTGACTCCCATAAAAGAAGCAAAAAGATTTGTTTTCTGGAGCTCAACATGTTGACTAAAAAAATAAAAATGGTATATAAAAATAAAAAAAGAATAACCAGGAAAACTGAATAATCACAAGTATATATAGCATCTCACATATAATAAAAGTGACGTTTCAAATCATTGAGGGGAAGGTAATATTCATGTGGGTATAAATAATCTCTATTGATTATAAACACACAGCCTCACTGGTGAAGTAGCATTTTTGCTACTTGTGTTTTCGTCTAAATTTTGAATCTAAATCTAATAAAACCTCTACAGCTACCAGTTTAGAGGCGAGTAAAAGAAGAGGATCAAGTCAAATGAAAAAAATTAGTTGAATTCAGAATGTGGAAAAAGCTGTGAGAAAATGATCTGCTTTCTTCATGAAATAAAATATATTTAAAAGAGAGAGAGATAATCCTTATTGATCATACACACACACACACACACACACACACACACATATTTGATCTAAAGATGATGAGAGACAGATAATGCAGACCTGGACCCAACCTGTAGGTTGCCTCCTAGTCCAGCTAAACTCAGTCTAAATCAGCTGACTCCCAACTGATGAGAGAATAAAAAATTGTTGTTTTAAGCCATCGTGTTTCTATCACAGTATTACTGTGTCAATAGCTAAATAAGTGAATGTCATGATAATGAATAAGACATTCAAAAGGTTCATGGTTGGTGGTGCTGACAAAAGTATCAAGAGTAGGTGAGGCAAATACAAAGTTTTCTGAAGATAAACCTCCATCCTTCCATGGTGGAAGGAGTTCAATAAAATGTATATAGTATCATTGTTACTGGTTTGTTTCCTCAAGGATAAATAACATTAGAAACTCAGTTTGGGGTTTTGCTGTTAGTGGGTGATCAGCCTTAGTGAATGGAAGTCCATATTGGTGAGCAAAAGCCTACCTTACATCACTCTTACCATAGTCCCTTTTTTACATGAGTCTTATGAGCAAGCACTGAAGAGGGCAAAAAATAGCATGCTTTGTAGTGGTTGTCCTTTGGGAGCATTTGAATAGGAAACACATATCCTTATCCAAAGGCATACTCCAAGGAGTATGTGTCCAATCACATACTCCCTCCCAGATCTCTTTGCACCAATATTGTTCTATCTGTGCTTTTGATAATCCAGCCATATCACTAACTGTGTAGATCCGTATTTCTGGCCAATTCTTCTTCCAGGAAATGAACAAACAAAAGTCCTGCTTAAAGTGCTGTCCATGGGGGGATTTGGTGTCCCCACTGTCTTTCTGGCCTAAGTCAGACTGTAATGTTGCAGTGGTCCATTTCAAGCATGGAAAAAATACGTATATAAAACAAGATTGATTTTTTTTTTTCTGTTATCAGCTGGTCATAGAGAACTCTCCATGTGGTTCTAGGTGTAGATTAAGAAGAGAAATACTTGGAGACATTAAATTCTGGTGACCTTAGAGGAATTTGGCCATGTTGTCAGAGAATGGTCAGCAAGCAGAAGAATACACACAAAATTGTACATTCAAGTTTTAGGAGAGTGTATCAATCCCTTCTAGGCCTCTAAACCAGCACTGGACATTTTTGAAGGAAATAATTCTGACAGCACAATTACAAATGATTCCATTGAGGAAGAATTTTGGAAGATATTGAAATATAGTCACCTTAAACGCTTGATGGAAAAAAAGCAAGGTTTAAATTATAAACAAATACCCAAAGAGCTGGAAGTGATTTTACAAAGAGCTCTATGTTAAGCTCAGTTTGAATTTTTTGTATAAAACCTGAAAATAATATAATCAAGAATCAGTCACATCCCAAATAATGAACTGGCATGTATGGGGAAAAAAACTAACAAAGGATAAGTAAGATGATTTTAGTTATGCTCAGAGGAAGAAGAGCTAGAAAGCTGTCAGCTCACTCCTTAAATACTGTTATAATGATAATGATGGCACTGAGAAAAAAAAAATCCCTACACTCCTGTGTGCTCTCTTTTATCTTGTTAAAGAAAAGGGTCATACTGGAATAGAAAATTTAGCACTTGCTGTTGGTAAGATGAAATTCAAATCCAAACAAAGAGGGGAAATTGCAACAGAGCAACTATACTACATTATTTTTCATATTCTACACTGTATGGATTAAATTCTGAGTCACTAAAAGGCATGACAGTTAAAATGAAGAATCATTACCCCTAAAAATTAGTAGAGAAATGTAGGATAAATTAGATACTCGAAGGCATTTACAAGTTTTGAGGCCAAATAGAAGGCATATTCAGCAATCAGAGATCTTGATGCCAGTTTTGAATAATTTCCCTGAGTCTATTAATAAAAGAACAGTGTTGGAACACCTATAAAGGAGAGTGGTGATGATGAGGAACTAACATAACCTCATTAAATAAGTCACACTAGGCTAGTTCAATTGTCTTTTTTGATATGGTTATGAGACTATAAGCTCAGAGAAATGCAGCAGTCAGAGTGAAAATGTTTTTCAGCAAGCTGTTTGACAGACACTCACATGATATCCTGTTGTGTAAAGTGGAGAAATATACACAGCAAGACAAATTGGATGAATGAATGTAACCAAACAGCAACAAAGAAGGCTCAAGTTCAAGTAGTTTTGACATGTTCCATGATTTTCCCCTGATGCTCTTCTGTAATGTATCTCTATGAATTGGACGCAAACTTTGATAACATCTTCATTAAATTTGTTCAGACATAGAGTTGGAAATAATAAGATATTCTGGATAACAAATTCAGCATTCAAAAAGATACCTGCAGGCTAGGAAGATGGGTTAAATGAAAAAGCTTACAGTTAAAAATGGATAGCAATGGACTGACAAAAAAACAAAAACAAAAACGAAAAGAAAAGAAGGAGGACGGAAGAAAGAGAACATAAATGAAGAAGAGATTTTGATAATATAATGATGAAAGATAGCAATTTTAGTTAGAGATCAGATTAGCATAAACTATAATCTAGAAATTCCAATTAAAGCAAACTTTTATTTTAAACAAGTTCACCCAAAGATGGCTACCCAGTGAATCATGCTTCCCAGCGCTCTTGGGATCCCTTAACTTGAATAGATCTCTCAACTTGAATTTGGTCTGGCCCTACGATTCAAGATAAACTAATAGTGTGTGTCCAGTGCAACACTGAGATGACGTCTCAGGCTAGTCGGAAAAAGCCTTGCAGGTTTTCCTTGGTCTCTTGGAATGCTCACTCTGGATGAAGCAAGCTGCCATATAAGTCTGATAGCCCTGGGCTGACTATGCACTGAGGCGTCCAAGCTAGCTATTTTGAGAAAGAGATGGCCAACCAGGCCAGGCATCCTACATGTAAGTGGAGAAGCATCCATTTGACTCCAACCTTAGCTACCATCTGACTGCAACCTTATGTGAGACCCAGGAGCAATAACTGTCCAGCTGAGTCTGTCAATTCCCAGAACCATGAAGAATAATTGTAAATTGTTATATTTATATTCTCAGTTTTAGAGTGGTTTATACACAGCAAGAGATAACTGGAATGGCCCCAAACTTGATTTGAACTTAGGCTACATTGATATAGTTATATTCCTATTTAGAATAAGGATGGCAGGTGTAGGGGTGGGTAGGGGTGGGAGGAGTGTCCCATTCTACTTATTTCAGATCATACAGTACTTCATTTTGAGGGCTGTGCTTTAAGAAGTTTACTCACAAACTGAATTTCATCATAAGAGGGGAAGAGGCACAGGATGATGAGAGGAGCCATTTTGTATAAGAAATGCCAAGTTACTAAAGATGTCTCACTTAGGAAAAGAGAAAACACAGATCTGAGCTTTCCTGGTAGTGCAGTGGTTAAGAATCCACCTGCCAATGCAGGGGACACAGATTCGATCCCTGGTCTGGGAAGATCCCACGTGCCGTGGAGCAACAAATCTTGTGTGCCACAACTACTGAGCCTGTGCTCTAGATCCCACGAACCACAACTACTGGGCCCACAAGCCACAACTACTGAAGCCCATGCCTAGAGCCTGTGCTCTACAAAAAGAGAAGCCACGACAATGAGAAGCCCGTGCACTGCAACGAACAGTAGCCCCTGCTCTCTGCAACTAGAGAAAGTCTGCACCCAGCAATGAAGAACCAATGCAGCCAAAAATAAATAAATAAAATATATAAATTGATATTAAAAAAGAATAAACACAGATAAAGTAAAAGCATATCTCCTGCTTTACCTAGCAGAATTTCAGTTTGTTCCTGTTGCCTCAATGTTTCTCCCATTTGGCATTGAACCAATTCTTCATTACATTAAAATAAACTAGGATAGGTTTATTTTTCCCACTTTGTACTTACAGTTCCTATGATGGTCTCATCTGATAGTGTGTGAGACCTTTGTATTAAGTGGAATTCTTGCTCTGACATGTAGTTTAATTTGAAAAATTATCAGCTAACACTTGAATCTTCTCTCAACATTTTCAAGATACCACATAACCAATATTTCCCCATCAAAAACAGAGAGTGTGGCCCCAACTGACAAAACTAAGTAGCCTCAGACACAGGTACGTAGGACAGCTACAAAAGGACAATATTTGGACTCAGAGTGTAATCAGAGAAATATTCAATGTGCACTGACCCTGCCAGCAGTGGAGCTATGGACTGAGAGATCAATTTAGTCCCTAGGTTATAGTCCACAGTGTCAATTACAAATAAAAAGAAATGATACGTTACAGCTACCTGAGGTATATATGAGATATAGAAGCTGAGCAACACTGTTAAGGATATAATTTAGGGAGAGCAGTTTGAATGTTCTTGATAATGTATTTCCGTTGCTTATTTTATGGTGTAAATACATAATATTTTATATTTGGTAACAACTTTTTATTCTGAAATAAACACTCTTGGTATCAATACTTTATTAAAAAGTATTTGTTAAATAATAAATTAAGGGGCTTCCCTGGTGGCACAGTGGTTGGGAGTCCGCCTGCCAATGCAGGGGACGCGGGTTTGTGCCCCGGTCCGGGAGGATCCCATGTGCTGCGGAGCGACTGGGCCCGTGAGCCATGGCCGCTGGGCCTGCGTGTCCAGAGCCTGTGCTCCACAACGGGAGAGGCCACAGCAGTGAGAGGCCTGCGAACCGCAAAAAAATAATAATACTAAATAAATAATAATCATAATAAATTAAGAAATCCGTCTCTGTTTCTCAAGAAAGTTGACAATGAATGTGTCTTGTACAGCTTATCAAAATTTGGTGTTCGTCATGGAGGACTTTGAACTATCACTTATGACATGTAAGCCAGAAAATGAAAATTTGTTTAAGTATCGACCTGTACTTCATAATTTAAAAGTCATTGTCAGCAGACTATGCACTAATATTATGGTTTAATTGGTACAGCAGCAGATGCTACATTTAGATATCACGCTGTAAAGAATGATTTTTCATTTAGATCAAGTGACTAGTCTTCCAAGTTAATCTTGCACTTTTTTTATTCCACAATTTTTTGTGCATATAAGAAAAATGGAGAAAAAGTTAATATGTTGGCTGTGTTAGAATAAGTTCAAACAGTTCATTGATACGAGTTTATATCAGTGACATCAGATTCTTCACAATTAGTTTCAGTAATGGCTTGATTCTCATCATCCAGTTCTTGTAATGAAAGATCTTAGAAGTTAATTCTGTCAAAGATAAAATACCTGACATCATTGTGAATGCTATTATAAATTCAATTAAAATGTTGAATATTGAAGGTAAAATTATTTTTTCATAGAAATAATGAAAATAGAAACTTGAAAGAACCATTATGTATGGCTACAACTATATTCTTACAAAAACAAAAGCAAAACTTTGAGACAGAAATGTATATGAAACTAGTTTAGTGTTCGTGTATTTCCTAATCATATCAGGAAATTCTACCACATTCTTTAAATTAAAATAGAAGTTGTACTTTCAGCTCCAACATATAAAGAGCTTAGCAGTTGTCACTTCCATACTTAGAAGAAAATAGTTGAACAAAATATAAATCAGCTTTACTTGGACTAATCAGAGAACTGAGGTCACAGGACAAACTGGCTCATCAAAATCTGGAGAGACTGGTAAATAAAGAAAGTTGGAGGAGGGATTTGCTTACCCGGATTAGAAGATGCTGAAGCTATAAACTATAAACTGGTAAGAATGCTTAAATGATGATTTTGATGAATTTCTGAAGGATAATTGTGAACTAGCACGAGAGTGAAAAATTCCTGAGGGCTGCAGTCTTAGAAGTGTTCCCACACTTCTGTGATTTATATCTTCAGTAACTGCACCATATTCTCATAGTGAGGAGCCACGAAAATGCCTTCATGTCTCTGCCAAAGAGGTAGGAGAGTAACAATAATGACATAAGCCCACAGAGTTCTCCACAACAAAGGGCTGCTCTAAAAGGAAAAGACTACCTGTTTCCCCTGCAGGAAGTACTGGTACCAAACTGCAGCCCCACTCAAGCCTCCTGTCTCACCTAAAGGGAGGGAAATAGAAAACCATAGTGAAGGTCACATCTCAGGGACACACACCTACTAAATGACTGAGATTGAATCATAGCATTCTAGAGCACTTTCCATCTCAAACACCTTACAACCACATTAATAAGACTACAGTATAATGATGGATTATAGCTGAAAGAGCTATAAAGCACAGAATCTGTCTAAGAAGAATTCTCAGGAAGTCAAAAATCAAGAAGGGGAGACAAAAACAAGGAAAGTAGAGAAAGTTGCCTATAACACCTACAGCTATAGCACACATTAAAACACCCCAGATCCTAGTTAGATTAACACTAAAAGTTGATATACATCAGTCCCTATTTTTCCTAAACAACACATTCATATATCAAGAAAAACTAATAAACCATGCTAAAAGGAAACACAAAACACAATCTGAAGAAACAAAGTAAGCGTTAGTTCCAAACTCAGATATGAATCAGACTTAGGAATTTTCAGAGAGTGAATTTAGAATAACTATAATTAATACGTTGAGGGCTCTAATGGAAAAAGTAGACAACATGCAATAACAAATTGATAATATAAGCAAAGAGATGGAAATGCTAAGAAACAATCAAAAGGAAATGTTAGAAATTAAAAACTCTATAAGAGAAATGAAGAATACCTTTGATTAGATCCCAGTAGATTGGACACAGATGAAAAAGGAATCAGTAAGCTTGAAGATATGTCAATAAAAACTTCCAAAACTATAATACAAAGAGGAAACAAGAAGAAAAAAAAAACAGAAACAGAAGAGAACATCCAAGGACTCTGGGACAATTTCAAAATGTTCAACACATGTACAATTTGGATTCCAGAAGAAGAAGTAAGAAAGAAACATCAGAAGAATTATTTAATGTAATAATGGCAGAGAAATTTCAGAAATATATAATTATTGTCTGAAACCATGCAAGCAAGAGGAGATTGGAGTGAAATGTTTAAAGTGTTGAGAGAAAACAACAACAGTAACACCAAGCTTGAATTCTATATCCAGCAAAATAACTATTCAAAAGTGAAGTAGAGTATTATAGATAATAAAAACGTAGAGAATTCATCATCAGCAGACCTTCCCTGCAAGAATTTTTGAATTTTATTTTATGAAGTTATTTATTTATATTTAAAATTGAAGTATAGTTGATTTACAATGTGTTAGTTTCTGGTGTACAGCACAGTGATTCAGTTTTGTGTGTGTGTGTGTGTATATATATATATATATATATATATATATATATATATATATATATATTTATTTATTTATTTATATATACACACACCACATCTTCTTCATCAGTTCATCTGTTGATGAACATTTAGGTTGCTTCCATGTCTTGGCTGTTGTAAATAGTGCTGCCGTGAACATTGGAGTGCATGTATCTTTTTGAACTAGTGTTTTCTCCAGATATATGCCCAGGAGTGGGATTGCAGGATCATATGGTTACTCTCTTTTTAGTTCTTTAAGGAACCTCCATACTGTTCTCCATATGGGCTGTACCAATTTACATTCCCACTAACAGGGTGGGAAGGTTCCTTTTTCTCCACACCCTCTCCAGCATTCGTTATCTGTGGACTTTTTGATGATGGCCATTCTGACTCATGTGAGATAATATCTCATTGTAGTTTTGATTTGCATTTCTCTGATGATTAGCGATGTTGAGCACCTTTTCATGTTCTTTTTGTCCATCTGTATGTCTTCTTTGGAGAAATGTCTATTTAGGTCTTCTGCCCATTGTTCGATTGGGTTGTTTGTTGTTGAGTTGTATGAGCTGTTTGTCTATTTTGGAAATTAAGGCCTTATTGGTTGCATTGTTTGCAAATATTTTCTCCTAGTCCGTAGGTTGTCGTTTCATTTTATTTATGGTTTCCTTTGCTGTGCAAAAGCTTGTGAGTTTCATGAGGTCCCATTTGTTTACATTTGCTTTTATTTCTATTGCCCTGGGAGATTGACCTAAGAAAGCATTTCTACGATTTATGTTGGAGAATATTTTGCCTATGTTCTCTAGGAGTTTTATGGTGTCATGTCTTATATTTGTCTTTAAGCCATTTTGAGTTTATTTTTGTGTATGGTGTGAGGGTGTGTCCTGACTTCATTGATTTACATAATAATTTTTTTTAAATTTTTTAGGGAGAAGGAAAATTATATCGATCAGAAACTCAGATCTACGTGGAAAAGGGAAAAGCATTCAAGAAGGAATAAATGAAGGTAAGATAACTTAGAATTGTTTTCTTATTTTTAATAGCTCAAAATATAACTGTTTAAACTAATAACAGTAATAATGTATTAGGTAATTATAGCATATGAATAAGGTAAATGAATGACATCAATATTATGATGGTCAGAGGTACAATTAGAAGTACTGTCTTAAAGCACTTTCACTATACATGAAATGGGATATTGTCATTTGAAAGTGGACTTAGATTAGTTATAAATGAATATTGCACACTCTAGGGCAACCAGTAGATTTTTTTAAGTTAGGAACAAAATCAAAGATAAAATGGAATCATACAAAATGCTCAATTAAAACCAGAGAAAACAGAATATGAATAGGGTTTGGGGAGAAGAACAGTACAAAAAATAGAAAACAGGAACAGAATTCATAAATGTTGTGATGGCCAATTTTTGTGTCAACTTTAGTGGGTCACAGGATACGAAGATATTTGGTCAAACATTATTCTTGGTGTATCTATGAGGGTGTTTCTGGATGAGATTAACATTTGACTCTGTGGCCTGAGTGAAGCAGATTGTCCTCATTGATGTGGGTGAAGACCTGAATAGAACAAAAAGGGTGACCCTCACTTGAGTAAGGGGAGAGTTTTTCCTGCCTTTGCTCTCAAAGTGAAGCATCAGCTCCTCCTGGGTCTCAGGATGGCTGGTCTTCAGACTAGAACTACACTATAGGCTCTCCTGGATCTCCAGCTTGCTGACTCCCCCTTCAGACATAGGGACTTGTCAGCCTCCATAATTCCTTAAACCAATTCCTTATCTTTGTCTCTCCCTCCCTCTCACTCTCTCTCTCTCCTAGAGGTTTTGGTTCTCTGGAGAACCCTGACCCATATAAATATTAATGAAGCTGTATTAAATTTACTTTAAATATGAATTGTCTAAATACACCCATTAAAAGACACAGATTGTCAGAATATATATTCTTAAATCTATATTAATTTCAGACAAAATGGACTTCAGAACAAGGAAAGCTAACAGTGATAAAGGGAGGCATTTAATAATGATAAAGTAGTCAATTATTTAAGAAGATATAACAGTCCTCAATATGCATGTCCCTAACAAGAGATCAAAGGCAAAGCAAAAACTGACAGAACTGAAAGGAGAAACAGACAAATCTAGTGCTACAGTTGAAAACTTTAATGCTTCTATTTCAGTAATTGATAGACCAAGCAGGTAGAAAATCAGTAAGGATATAGTTGACATGAAAAGCACAATAAATAATTCTGATTTAACAGACATTTATAGACTATACCCTCCAACCACAAATTACACGTTTCTCAGTCTCACATGAAACATACACCAAGAAAGACCAAAGTCTGTCCCATAAAATAAACCTTAGCAAATTCAAAAGAATATAAATCATACAAAGTATATTCTCAGACCACAATGGGATTAACCTAAAAATCAATAACAGGAACATAGCTGGAAAATTCCAAAGATTTGGAGATTAAACAACATAATTCTAAATAACAGAATGGTCAAAAAGAGTCAAGAGAAATTTTAAGAATATTTTGATCTAAACAGAAATTACAACTAACATCAAAATTCGTGGTATACAGTAAAAGCAGTGCTTAAAGGGAAATATGTGGCTTTAAATTTATGTGTTAGAAAATATCAAAAATCAGTATCCTAAGCTTTCACCTTTAGGAAACTAGAGAAAGAAGAATAATGTAAGCCTACACAAAACAGAGAAAAAAATAAAAAATAGAGCAAAAAATCAATGAAATTGAAAACAGGAAAATGAACAAAATAGAAATAAATGGAACTTAAAGGATATTTTATAAAGATTAATATGGTTGATAAATTTCAATCTAGGATAAGCAAGAAAACAGAAGACACAAGATGACAATCTCAGAAATAAAAGAGGGGCTATCAAAAATGATTTCATGGATATGTATATTTAAAAGGATATAAATATATATTTATATTTAAAAGGATAATAAAGGTATACTTTGAACAACTCTGTACCTCCAAATTTGATAATGTAAGTGAAATGGACCAATTCCTTAAAAAATACATACTACTCAAATTTCTATATAGAGAAATAAATAATCTGAATAGCTTATATGTGTTAAAGAAATTGAATCAATAACTAATAACTTTCCAAAAGTGAAATCACCAGGTCCAGATAATTTTATTGGTGAAATTTAGAAAACATTTCATAAAGATGTGATACCTATTCTCCACAATATCTTCCAGAAATAGAATTAGAAGGAATAATTGTTAATTTATTATATAAGGCCATCATTATCTTAATGCCAAAACCAGGTAAAGAAATTACAAGAAAGGAAAACTATGGACCAATATCTCTACTGGACACTGATACAAAAATTTGAACAAAATATTAGCAAATAGAATCTAACAATGTATAAAAAGATATATACAATGATCAAGTGGGATTTATTCTGAGTACACTGATTACTGATTAGTAATTAAGGCTGATTTAGTATTTGAAAATTAACTGATGTAATTCATCACACCAAAAAGCTAAAGAAGAAAATTTACATAATCATATTGATACAGAAAAATTGTTGAACAAAATTCAAGACATATTCATAATAAACAATCTCAGCAAACTAGGAATAGAGAACTTCCTCAATTTGGTAAAGAGCACCTACACATAACTTATAGCTAACACAGTGTTTAATGCTGAGTAACTGATTGCTTATCTCTTAAGACTATGAATAAGTCAAGAATGTCTTCTCTCACCACCCTACTCAATATCATACTGGAAGTTATTACTAATATTAATATCATAAGATGACAAAGAGAACAAACAGCATATGGGTTGAAAAGAAAGAAAGAGAACCATCTCTGCTCACAAATGACATCATTATCTAAGTAGAAAATCCCAAAGAACCTGGAACTAATATGCAAAGCTAGCAAGTTTGTAGGATAAAAGGTGATATACAGAAATCAATTATTTTCTTATGTATCAGCAATGTATAATTAGAATGTGAAAATTAAAAAAAAATAGTACCCAATAAAATGAAATTCTTAGGTATAAATTTATCAAAACACATACAGAGACCATATGTGGAGAACTGTAAAACTCTAATGAAAGACATCAAAGATGATCTAAATAAATGGACATCATATATTGAAAGATGCAACTTTGTTAATATATCCATTCTTCACAACTTAGTCTATAGATTCCTTGCATCCCAATCAGTATCCCAGGAGGCATTTTTTAGATAGTGCCAAAGAGATTCTAAGGTTTATATGAACAGGCAAGCAACATACAATACCCTAAACAATAGTAAAGAAGAACAAGTTTGGAGGGCACACACCACCTATTTTCAAGACTTATTATAAAGCTGTAGTAATCAAGGCAGCAAGGTATTGGCAAAAGAATAGACATAGATCAGAATAACAAAGTAGAGAGCCCAGAAATAGATATCCACAAGTACCGTCAAATGATCTTTGACAAAGGAGCAAAGGGCAAGTCAGTGGAGAAAGGAGAGTGTTTTCAACAGATGGTGCTAGAATAATTGGACATCCATATGCATATATATATATATATATATATATATATATATATATATATATATTATATTATATTAAATTAACTTAAAATGGATCATAGACCTAAATGTAAAATTCAAAACTCTAAAACCTCTTAAACAAAGTACATAAGAGAAACTAAGTGGACTTGGATTTGGTGATGAGCTTGCTTCCAGAAACACGTAACCCCAGACCAATCATGAGAAAAAACAATAGACAAATCCAAATTGAAAGATATTCTACAAAATACCTGACCAGTACTCCACAAAACTGTCAAGGTCATCCAAAACAAGGGAAGTTCGAGAAAATATTACAGCCAAGAGAAGCCTAAGAAGGCATGAAAACTAAATTTGATGTGGCATCCTGAGTAGGATCCTAAACAGACAAAAAGACATCAAGGAAAAACTAAGGAAATCTGAAGAATATATGAGTTTCAGTTAAGCATAATATATCAGTATTTACACTAATCCTAACAAATATACTATAGTAACGTGAGATGTTAGTAATAGATGAAATGAGATAAGGTGTATATGTGACCTTTTTGTACTATCTTCACAATTTTTCTTTAAATTGAAAATTCCTAAAAGTACAGATAATTTTTAAAGCTATAGAAATATTAAAACTATAAATGCATAGAAGTTTTAGTCATGTAATTTATAAATATTTCTATTTTTATACATATTAATGGACTACAATATTTATAACAATACTGATGTGGAAAACACAAAATAATTTGAAAGCAATTAGATTGTTTTCTCTTTGTTACCATCATTAATCAGATTTTAAAAAAAATAAACTTTGTTGTTGACTACTTCCTACGTCAACCTAAAGGTCCTAAACTGTGAGTTCTTGAAATTTTGATTATATGTGTTTTTTTCAAAAACAGTTGGGAATTTTAATCACGGTAGTCAAAGTATATAGCCCCAGAATGTTGGGTTCAGAATTGTTCAGAATTGTAGATTTTTCAGAATTGTAATTATTTTGAAAATAAACATTGAAATCAAAAAGATGTTAAATGTATCTGTACAAAACCAATATATCAACTAAATAAATTAAAGAATGAGAATTAATGGCTTTGTTTATTTGTATTTGGAAGACACTTTTTTTGATAGGTTAAATTTATTCTTTCTATCAGACTGGAATGAAATTGAGAAGATTTACAATTTTACCTTATTTAGTTTTGAGAAAATATTCAGAATTCTAAGTAGATATACTGTCTTTGATGAGTTTTGTCTTACAAAAGTATTTGTTGAAATACTCATTTTAAATTAAGGCAAAAGAAACTATGAAAAAATATATAAATTATTGCATGTTTAAGATCCTGGAATGGATGGTAATTTATATGGCCACCTTTCTCATGAGGGTCATAAGGATTAACTTTAGATAAGTTACACAATGCGAAGTGTTGAGACTTTACTGTATGTGACCAAAAGGTGAGAAAAATGGCTAATATTCCTTTAAAATAGTAAGATATACCTCAGGAAGAAACATATTTCATTTAAGGTCTTTCTTGAAAATAATATTACAATTACTGTAGAATGGTTAGAAAATAAATGTCTTTAAGATTGTCTCTAAATCTAAGTAGGAGCTTCCATAAATTTGTGAAAACAATGATTCTGAATAGGTTGAAATGTGGTTCTAAGTGGATGTGTGTATTGGGTGTGGGGAACTGGACTCATTATTCTTTCCTTATGAATAAGGCTTTATTTTTAGTACTGTAACTGGATGTGTAACTGTCAGAAGGTTTATGATGAGGTCACTAAAATTCTGAATTCTAGTGGTGTTCATAGCAATAAAGTTGTCCACGATTACAGCTACATATGAATACAAAATAAACAGGCCACATAAATCTCTGCAAGAAAGATGCTATTATAAGTGAAGTGAGAGAATTACAATAACTATTATGAACAATGGGGAAAATGTCTGTTACTGTCTATATAAAACTTTCAAAATTACTGTTGTATTAATTGAACTATTTAGGCAAAATTAACTGAACTATTTATGAGAAAAAGCCCCTAAATTCGCTGGTTTTTAAGTAAGTTAAACATTTCTGAATGAGTTAAATTCAATTAAAATTACTCACTTTTTTTTCTTGCACATTCCTTATATCTATTCTTCTTTGAGCAATCTTTTGAAGATAAATTCTTCTCATTTGAAAACTAGCCGTGACTGTCTTGGTCACTAAGTGGATAGAATCTGGGGACACAAAATATGTTTGACTGGAGTAGGAAAAGAGGGAAGGTTTGGGGCTTCCCTGGTGGCGCAGTGGTTGAGAGTCCACCTGCCGGTGCAGGGGACCCAAGTTCGTGCCCTGGTCTGGAAAGATCCCACATGGCATGGAGTGGCTGAGCCAGTGAGCCATGGCCGCTGAGCCTGCACGTTCAGAGCCTGTGCTCCGCAATGGGAGAGGCCACAACAGTGAGAGGCCTGCAAACCACAAAAAAAAAAAGAAAAAGAAAAAGAGGGAAGGATTAACGGAGGACTTGTCTTCTGTTACCATTAATTTACTCCATCTTTCCTTACAGAAACAAATTTTAAAAGGAACAAATGACAAGTAGAAAAGATAGAATACATAAAAAGACTGAGAAATTTCACAGTAGTTTTCTGGGTTGATGGTGAAAGTTATTTAAAAAAATAAGCTAACTGAATATTGAAAATTCCATTGAATTTTCAAATCTGATTAGAATAATAATTGAATAGATCTTTTCTTTAATAATTGAAGTAGAAAATGATAGAGGAAAATATAGGTTAGAAGAAAAAATGAGAGAAAAAAATGAAAAATATAGGATTGGTGTATAAAATATGGCAAAAATTTATTTAGTATATAGAAATACTCTAGTAATCCCATATTAAGAAAGAACAAAATAAAAGGTTAAATCAGAGTTCTTTGGAAAGTAGGTCTCGGGGCAAGCATAGCAGAGAAAACAAAGGAGCAGAACAACTCATATAATTGTTGGTTAATGCAGATCATACACAAATAAGATTATAACAAAATACTGTGTACATTTTCTGGGAATTTTATAAAATTTAATAAATAGTGCAGGGCTTCCCTGGTGGCGCGGTGGTTAAGAATATGCCTGCCAATGCAGGAGACACAGGTTCGAGCCCTGGTCTGGGAAGATCCCACGTGCCGTGAAGCAACTAAGCCCGTGCACCACAACTACTGAAGCCTGTGCACTTAGAGCCCATGCTCCCAACAAGAGAAGCCACCACAGTGAGAAGCCTGTGCACCACAACGAAGAGTAGTCCCTGCTCGCTGCAACCAGAGAAAAGCCCGCATGCAACAATGAAGACCCAATGCAGCCAGAAATAAAATAAATTAAATAAAATAAATTTATCAAAATAAATAAATAAATAGTGCAAATTATTTAAAGAATAATGACATCTCTTTTTAAAATTTGAATTTCCTTTCATACAATAAAACCATTTGGGAATTTCAATCAGTGGTAGCATTTTTGAGTGTGTGTTTCAAATTATGCTTTGAAAATTTTGCTTAAGTAATTTTTATTTAAGTAAAAACAATTAGGTGTTCACTTTCCATCAGGAAAAGCCAATTGATTTATAAGGGACAATGACTAGAGATGCAGAGGTGCACATAAAAAAGGACTATGTAAGTAGACCATATAAGATGCTAAACTTGCTCTTTTTTTAAAATTTATTAAATTTATTTATTTTTGTCTGTGTTGGGTCTTTCTTGCTGCACATGGGCTTTCTCTAGTTGCGGCTAGTGGGGGCTACTCTTTGTTGCGGTGTGAGGCTTCTCATTGCAGTGGCTTCTCTTTCTGCAGAGCATGGGCTCTTTGCACACAGGCTTCAGTAGTTGTGGCACACGGGCTCAGTAGTTGTGGCGTGCGGGCTTAGTTGCTCCATGGCATGTGGGATCTTCCCAGACTAGGGATCAATCCCATGAGCCCTGTATTGGCAGGCAGGTTCTTAACCACTGCCCCACCAGGGAAGCCCCTAAACTTGCTCTTATACACATCTCTTTCTAATCCAAAATATATTTTAAAAAGATATAATTGTAAAACCCTTTATGTAAAAATATTTTTTCTGTTTAATTTCTTAAAATTTCTTCTTTTTTTTTTTTACTTTAAAAAACTTCACACAGTGGGTATTTTAGTGTTCGTGTTGTTGTAACATACATGAGGAATAGATATTTCCTTTAGCTACCAATTAAAAGCACTATGAAATACAGTTTCAAATCTGCAAGTCTTTTGCACAGAGTAGCCAAAAAGCATGCATCTGTGTACCTGGACACACTCCTGTAACCTGCTTACTACCTTCCCACTGTTTGGCCTCTGAATCCTCATTACCCATTATTGCTCAGCCATGGAAATTGGAATTGGTGTGATTGGCTCCTTCTCTAGGGGAACTCCCTCTGCTGTCCTAAGTATCTAAGTTCCTTATATCTGACTTTCTATTGATGCTCAAAAATGAATGCTGGCCCACTAACAGCATTGTACTGTCATTATTTTATGGAAGTAGTGGATGCAAAGAAATGATAATGGAATATTATAAAGGTTTTTCTTTTTTTTTCATTTGCAGCTATTGAATAGTGTCTAATTATAGAAAACAAATGTGAACCATCATTTTAGAACTTTTTGTGATTGGCAATATTCAAGATAAGTAACATTGCTTATGTTCTCAAAGCAAGTAAACTCTACAATTATGAAAACTATTTTTCTCTAGTGTTTTAATTTGTGTTTTCTAGTTAAATGTGTTTTCTCTAGTGTTAAAACTATTTTTTCTAGATTGTTAAAGATTACTTTTCTCTAGTTTCTGAGGATACAAGGAAGACAGACATAGGAATTTTATGCCTGACTTCCTCATGTCCTCAGAACCAGAAGTTTGTTATTTTCTTTTCTTTCCTTTTTTCTCTTGTTCACCCAAAGGCTTTGGTGATTGGCTCCAATTCAATCCCAGGACACCACACTGCAGCTCTTTCAGAAGGAGAATCTAACACTAATCTGTCTGCACTGTCTGTTTTGAAAGCACATTGAAAATCAGGTCACCTGTAATAGAATTATACCACAGATCTGTGGAAAAAAATATATAAAAGTAAGGGAAGGACCAGATGAACAAAGTAAAAAACAGTGGTGGGAGCAAGAGGGTTTTCTAGGAATACAAAAGAAATAGTGAGTCTTTTGCCTTTAAAACTAGGACTTAATTGTGCAAGAGGTAGAAAAGAATCAAACCAACACTTTAATTTCTCTTGTATAATTTTTAAAAATTAACTTTTTATTTTAGAAAAGTTTTAGACTTAGAGAATTTTTGCAAAGATAGTCCTATATATTCCATATCCTGTTTCCCTTGTTAACATTTACATTCGTATGGTACACTGGTCACAATCAATGAATAGTGATGCATTATAATTAACTAAGTCCATAATTTC
Organism: Mesoplodon mirus; assembly: GCF_964341445.2. Taxonomy (NCBI): domain Eukaryota; kingdom Metazoa; phylum Chordata; class Mammalia; order Artiodactyla; family Ziphiidae; genus Mesoplodon; species Mesoplodon mirus. The sequence continues at coordinate 159,554,634 of NC_138980.1, forward strand.
TACAGATTTCCTGTTTTCCCTTCCTGTCCTTTTTTGGTTCCATGATCCCATCCAGGATACCTCATTACATTTAGTTGTCATGTGTCCTTAGGCTTTTCTTGGCTGTGACATTTATTCAGACTTTCCTTGCTTTTGCTGACCTTGACAGTTTTGAAGAATACTAGTGAGGTATTTAGTAGAATGCCCCTCAACTGGGATCTGTCTGATGTTTTCTCATAATTAGATTGGAAGGAAGACCACTAAGGTAAAGTGCTATTCTTATCACATCATGTCAGTCATGCAATATATAAAAGTGATTTATCACTGTTGATTTTAACCTTGATCACATAGCTTGACATAGTGTTTGTTAGCTTCTCTACTGTAAAGTAACTATTTTTATTTTCCCTTTTCATGCTCTACTCTTTGGAAGAAAGTCACTATGTGCAGCCTTTACTTGAGGAGGGCGATTTAAGATCCATCACCTTAAGAAAGGAATATCTACATAAATTAGAATCTTCTAAACATGGGTTTTTTGTTCTCCCTATTGATTTCTTTATTCAATCATTTATTCATATTTGTATATACTTGTGGGTTTATTTGGTGGGGGGAGGAGCATTTTCTTAATTTTTGAAACTAGACGTTGTTCCAGGCTCGTCATGTATGGTTCCTGCCCTAGTCTCCAAGTCAGTCACTTCTTCAAGGAGCACTGGTTTCTTTTCCATAGAATGATACTAGAAACCAACATTTGGGCACTGGGTATGCTTGTTACTTCTGGGGAGTGCTCTAGGCCCTCTCAAGGGGATATATGTACATACAGTAACCCATTTATGCACACATTTCTATACATATTTCTACATGTTGCCATTTGTTTTTGGTATTTACCTGCTTGATGCTTTGATCTTCTTGGATCTGTGATTTGGTGTCTGCCATTAATTATTGAAAGTTCCCTGCCATTATTAATTTAAATACTTATTCTGCTGTGTTTTCCCTTTCTTCTCCTTCTTGGATGTTGCATATTTTCTTCTGTTTACTTTTTCACTCTTTTTTTTCCCTCTTTGTATTTCACTATGTGAAATTTCTATTGACATATCTTCAAGATCACTGACTCTTTCCTCGGCCTTGTGCAACCTAATGGTGTGTTGATCAAAGCCATTCTTCATTTCTGATATAGTGTTTCTGATATGAAGCATTACCTTTTGATCGTTTCTTAGATTTTCCATCTCTTTGCTTATATTTCTCATCTGTTTTTTGCATGTTTTCTACTTTTTCCATTAGAGTCCTCAATATATTAATCATGTTTATATTAAATTCCTGTCTGATAATTCTAAAATGTAAGTCATACCTCAGTCTGGTTCTGATGCTTGCTTTGTCTCTTTAGCTGTTTTTTGTCTTGACCTTTAGCATGCCTTATAATTTGTTCTTGGTATCCAAACATGTTGTATCAGGTAATAGGAAGTGGGTAAATGCATATTTAGTTGACAATTTATGTTAACATGGCTATGAATTGGACTTTGTTTCATGTCTGCTGCAGGTGTAGAAGCTAGAGACTTCAACCACCTCCACTGTCCTTCTTAATTTCTCTCCAGAAAGAGTCTGTGCCTTGAAACTCTTTCATCTATTATCCACTTTTATTATATTGCAGCCCTGTTGATGTTATGGTAACGTATGGTGGAGAGCAAGTTTTCTATAATTTTCCAAGTAAATCGCAGTCTTATAGTGGTCCTGCATTTCTTTTTGATTACTTTAACCAGTGTTTCTTCCTTCCCCCTACTCTTTTGATGGGATATAAAAATTTGAGGAGGCTGGCATAGGCGGAATGCCCTTCAATGGTAAAGCCTTTCCCCCTTTTAATGCAGGAGGCTCTGGCTTCATTTCCCAGGGATTGCTCTTCATTTGCTCCTATCACAGAAGCAAGGGATTCTTTCTTGTATCTTCCCCTTGAAAACTTGATGTGTTTCCTTGGAATTACCAAAAAAGTGTGAGGGCTCTTCAAAGACTGTAGCCATGAGTGTTTCTCACTTACACACTAGTCTCTACTTAGTCTTCAGAAGTTTGTCAAAATTACCATTTAAATGTTTCTACCAGTCTATGGCTCTATTAGTTTCTGCTCCAGATAAGGAGATTTTGGCTATAATTTTCTGGATTTAGCTGTCTCACCAGATTCCAGAGTGGCAATTTGCTCTGAAAAGCCATTTCTCTCATATGTCCAAGAAAAAAAAACATTGGTTTTCAGTTTGTTAGTTTTTTTTTTTCATGTTGTAATAATGAGAGTGAAAACTTCTAAGTTCTTTACATGTTGGCAGCAAAACCAGCAGTTCAAATTAGTCTAACATTTGTTGTTGTTGTATTCTTGTTTCTCTATCAGATTGCTCAGTTGATAGTTACCTCTAGTGGAAATTTCCCCTTCCTTCCACTTATGCTTTCCCTTAATGTTCCTTCTCAAATTTCTTATGTGGCTTCTTGACTTTTTTTCTGAAAATTACTTTTATATTACTTTAATTTTTGTCATTTGCACTCCCTTCTTTCTGTTTCAGGCCTCTTGTTTTGCAGCTGTAAACGCCAGAATAGCATTATGACAATTTCCTAATTCACTTGTCTCTTTGTTCAGCCTACCATACCTGGACTCTGATTTAAACTAGAGAATGTTGACTCAGGTCTTTGAGAAAAATTGATTCTGTTGATTGTTTCTAGGCTCTTTTTGGCTGAACTTCTTGACAAATGCTAATTCTGGGTTTTATGTATATTTTCTTATTTAATGCTTGTTTCTTTTCATTCCTTATCACTATGTTTCCATGTATATAAATCACAAAAGTGGAAAAATTACTAACACAAATTCATTCTTGAAAAGTTCTTTGATATTTTAGCTTAACACTTTCAAAATTAATGCTTATAAAAAACAAAAAATGTTAAAGGCATAGGGGTCCAATCTTTGGTTTCTTTGGGGTAATTTTCATGTATTTATATTCTACTCCATCAATTAAAAAAGCACCCAGAGATTAACTGGAAAACTTATGAGCTCTTGTAAGATTCATGTAAATATTAAATCATTAAATATTAAATTACTGAAAGAAATCATGGATCTAAAAGTGAATTTTTGCATAACTTTGAATGAATGTTACATTCAATGGAGCTGAAATCTTTAAATACTGAAAGAAGTTTCCAGGCTTGCCATTTCTTGTTTCATATTTTATGTGGTGCCTCTGTATCCCATTAGTAAGCTTGTAAGTAAAACGTGTGTGTCTTTAGTGTAACACTTGTTCACCATTGTTGTAAAGATTGCAGTGAACTGTGGAGGACTGAGAGGGGCAATGGTAGCCTATACTGTTTCTGAAAGTAACATATAGGTATGGTATGAGTTAGTCTTATTTAGTTCGGTAAGGATCCTGACTAAATATCAAATATGGATCAACATCATTGTATAGTTTAATTCAGGTTTTTAAAAGGAGTTAAAATATATAAATATAGGCCTAATATTTGAGGTTACTAGTACCTTAAAACCAAATAAAAATGTCAAAATATGGTGATATCTTAATAAAAAATTAATCCATGTGCAAACTAAAGCAGTAGAAAATATACTATGGACATCCCTTTCTACTGTGTATACAACTTATAAGATGGTTACTCATAAAGTACAGGAGATTAATCATAGACAAATCACCTGATACATTGTTCTAGGTAATTACTCTTAAAATCTAAAAAAAACCCTCAAAATCCAAAGAATTTAATTGAAGATATGGTTTTGAAAATGGAAACACTTACAAAGAAGCAATTTTAAGATTTGATATACTTTTATTCTGCTAATTGACACACAATTATCTCAGCTGGTATATTTCACTAACTTGGTGAAATAAATATATATATATATATACATATATATATATATGTGTGTGTATATATAAAATAAAAAATCCTTATAAATTGTGCCTACATAATAAGAAGAAATAAGGTAGAGAAAATATTTTCTAAGTCTGTATGTTTTAAATATATTATGTCTGATACAGCAAAAACAATGTTAGTGTTTAACACCTGGGGTAAGATTTTCTTAAAGATATAATAATATTTTAATATCATACAGATATGAACATAAAAAAGACAATGTGTTGTAAAGAAAATTTAAAAGTTTAGAAGTTAAATATTAAAAAACATAATAGATGCTGGGTAAGCTTAATATAATTTTCAGTGAAATGCATTAATTCTAGGATAGAAGAAATCATTGTTAGCTAAATGAATAAAACAGAAACATTTGTGTAATGGGAAGCATAACTTCTTTATTTAGAATTTTTTTAAATTGCATTTATTTTATTGATATATAATTGACATATAAAGCATAACTTCTTTAAAAAGAAAAACTCAGACAATTGATAGACTAGGTTTCAGGTCTTGATGCTAGATAATGTACATGCTTATGAGAAGTATTATTTTTAATGGAGGATTTTGCTTAAGAGAAGTATTGTTTTCAATGGAGAGCTTTCCTTTAATTATTTTTCATATGTGTTTATTGAATTATAAAAGTCATCAAATTACCTATTCAAAATATAACTGGCCTAAATCAATCATAACAGTAGGGGAGAAAATGACAATAAACAGGAATTAACTCACTTTAAGACTTAATTGAGCTGACTCCAGGGGTTAGATATACATCTCTACATGAAACACATTAATATTAGATCGTGATAGTGTTGGCAGGGATAAAAGTCTTGGGCCTGATGTTGACTTTTGAAAGAAAAACCTTTGTTTACCTAAATTATAGAAATAATTAGTAACAAAATATTTTGAGCCAATTCAGGAAAAGTTACAGTAATAAAATAAAGTTTTCTGGTGCTTAAAATGATTTCCCCTTATATATTCCAGTTTAACTTTGGCTACTTTTAACCAGGATTTTCTGACTTAGAAACAGAGAAAATATAAAGGTCTTCTCTGGAGAGTATGTAGGATAGTCTTGTAGATATTTTCTGGAGTTACTTATGTATGTATCAGTAATTGAGAATATGGGTGTGTGTGTGTGTGTCTGTATGTGTGATAGAAAGAGAAAAAGAAAGACAGGTATCATTTTAGCCTCACAATGAGAAAGATAATCAATTTAAAATTCTAAATGTTAGTCAATTATTTCCATTTAATTACCCAAACAATTAAGAGAAATTGAGAAATTGAATAATACTTAGAATTTTAAACTCATCATCTTGCTTTTGGTAAGGCCAGGAGGATACTACATTTTCAATTATTAATCCTGTCACCACTATTTATTTCAAAGTTTCTCTCAAATAGGGAAGTATGTATATACATTTCATCCACCTTACATCCATATCCTTTCTGATAGGTAGTGCATGATGATAGCATCTTTGTAGATTTTTCTTTTCTATTGCTCCCCTCAGGTCTGAAGGTCAAAGGATGTAATAAAGTTGCAATCCCATATTATTTGACAAGTTCTGAGGCTTTGGTGGAATAAGGAAACTCATGGGAAGATTAGCTGAAGAGATGGCCACCAACACATTTGAACCCAATACTACATTTTCTCACTAGAAAAAACTTATGCAACACCTGAAAATTATAACCTTCTGTATTTAACTCTATACCTGAGGAAACATGAGTTTGGTTAGAAAAAAATTATGCCTGAGCAGAGTGTTACTTCTGATTTTACTTTCTAGAAGACAGCGGTCTATAAGGTCCATTCTTGATAATATAAAGATCTTTGTGGAAAATTATTTTCTGATGATAGTCTTTGCTAAATTAGTTAAATATCTAAAAACTCTGATACTGTAATTTAATTTTTCATGGACAGTTTTGACCAGTGTAGTGCAATTTGCAGGAAGCTAATTTAATATCAATATAGATCTCAAAAAAAGGTAAAGAAATGGTTTGTCTACTGAGTGATACATTCACAGAATCTTGTATCATATTTCTGAGAGATTCTAACCTCATCATCATATTTATGATTTGGAGTAGAAATTGAAGATAATCTAGTATAACCTCCAACTGGATGTTAGATCCCCACATTAATGCTATACATTATAGTTTCCATTGCTTATGTTTAATTTTAACATGACAAATAATTACAATTAGAAGATTTAAGAATGTATGATTAAAAATAGAACTCTATAACTAATCAACTGCATTAGTTTCTGAAATATTGGCACATTATACTGTTTACCGTATATATGACCCACCTCCTTATAGCATAAGTTCATGGAGGCTTGCAAATGTTATTCATGCCCTATTTTCTCTAGGAAGCTTTTTCAAACATGATTCATACTATCCCTTGTATTTCTCTCTAATTTCTAACTCCTTCCCCATAATCTCCAAATATGCATAGGTCCTACTGTATCTTAGCAATGCCTTTCTTTTTTTTTTTTTTTTTTTGCGGTATGCGGGCCTCTCACTGTTGTGGCCTCCCCCGTTGCGGAGCACAGGCTCCGGACGCGCAGGCCCAGCGGCCATGGCTCACGGGCCCAGCCGCTCCACGGCATATGGGATCCTCCCAGACCGGGGCACGAACCCGTATCCCCTGCATCGGCAGGTGGACTCTCAAACACTGCGCCACCAGGGAGGCCCTGCCTTTCTGATTTGAATGTCATTTTCTTTCCCTGTAAACTCCTCAGATAATATCATATTTGCTTCCACAACAATTATATTTAGCACTTACAGTTTAGTCACCTGTAAATCTGGATATTTATTTTACATATTACACTTAACTTTACAACAATGAAACTGTCTGTGGTCAATATGAATGAGTGATGCTGGCTTCATTCATTCCTTCATTTATTAACCTATTTAGTTTTCAATGCATAAAGTATTAAGTGTTTTTTATGATCCAGGTAGTCTGCTAGGAGCTTAGGTTTTAAGACAGGCACATTCTTTGTCCCTACAAGCCTTATGTACACTTGGAGAAGAGAGCTATTGTACAAATAATAAATTGTAAATATGAAACTTTACTAAAAAGTACAAATACACAGTGAATAAGCCTGGGAGCCAAAAGCTGAGGAGTCAGAAAATGACTCCCTGTCATATGGACTGCCATAACAAAATACCATATCTGGATGGCATAAACAAAAAAAAAATATTTTCTCACAGTTCTGGAGGCTGAGAAGTCCAAGATCAAGATACTGGCTTACTGTGTTCCTGGTGAGAGCTCTTTTCATAGCTTATTGATGGCCACCTTTTTGCTGTGTCCTCACATGGTCTTTCCTTTGTTCTTGTGCAAGTAGAGAGAGATTTCAAGCTCTCTGGTGTCTCTTTTTATAAGGATACTAATCCCATCATGAGGACCCCACTTTCATAATATCATGTGACACCAATTATCACCCAAAGGGCCACCTCCAAATATCATCATACTGGAGTTTAGAGCTTCAACATATGAATTTTGAGGGAGCATAAACTTTCAGTTCATAATGCTGTCTAACAAAGTTTACATTTTTACTGATACTTAAAAGTGAAGAGAAGTGACAATGGGAAGGTAGATAAAAATACTTTTATGAAGGCTGGAATTAGAAAACAATGATCATTTGGTTAACTAAAGCAAACCTAAGAATGTTAGAGCCTGGTAAACAAGACAGAGGGGTTGTCATACGACATAGATGAAAGAGAGGCAGAGGTGAGATCATAACATTTGTAATGCTGCACTCAATTCTAAAAGAAAAATAATAGTGTTGGGTTTTAAGCGGGGGAGTGACATAATCCCCTATGTGCCTTTCCAATAAATTGGTGTAAATTAAGTCTGAAGGCACATGAGAGTGTGTGCAAGAAGTAATTGTTGTGGCTTGTACTAGAACAGTTGTAACAAAGTGTGGAGACAAGTGAAAAACCTTGAGAAATATTCAGGCTTTGGCAATCAATTAACCTGTAATCGGGTAGGACGTGAAAATGAATGCTCCTCTTTTTATAAACTTCATATTTCTGGCATGAAAATCTCCTGGTATATTAATGCCAAACCGTAAGACAGGGAATTATTGGAGGGGCATGAATGCAAAGTCTGTTTCTGAATGTTGTTCCTAGTTTTAGTAGGAATGTTTGTGTCTTTTTCTTGGGCTAATGTCACTGCCTTGTACTGAGAGTTAACTCCCCAGACTATACAAAGATTGAAACCCTTATTTACTATTTTTGACCACTTTCAGAAGGGACTAGAGTCCTATCCCTGACTCAGGGCTCTAGAACTGGGTCCTTGTCATTTCCCAAGCAGGGAGTTCAGTAATTAACAGGAAGTATGAAATCATAATAGGTGACTGAGTGCAAATCACATTTTCTTAATTGAAGATCTTAGTTATTTTATCTGGCCCCCAGCTTTGAGCATCAGATTATTACATGTTCTTGAACTTTCTCTCATTGGGACATTCTATGCCCCCTATGTTACTCCTCCCTTCTGAAGGACTATCACACTCTCCCAAACTACTAATGTTATTATTTTTGGAAATTTCAATATTCACTTATCCTTCCAACAACCTGGTTCCTTCAACTGCTCTTCTTTGGTGATCAGTGATCTTGGCCCTTACCCAACTTGATCTCTACCTACTATCATACCTAAAGCTTGTCATCACCAATAGCTGCAACTATGGCATGATTCCAAGTTCATACATGTGATAGTTTTATATATCAACTTGGCTGGGCTATCGTACCCAGTTATTCAATCAAACACTAATCTAGGTGTTGCTGTGAAGGTATTTTGTAGATGTGGTTAACATACCATCAACTGACTTTGAAGGATGACCTTGATAATATGGGTGGACCTCATCTAATCAATTGAAAGGTCTTAAAAGAAAAATTGAAGTTTTCCTAAGGAAGAAGAAATTTTGCCTCAAGGCTTTGGCATCAGCCCTTCCCCAAGAGAGTTATCATTCTGCCAGTCTGCCCTATGAATTTCAGACTTGCCAGCCCCAGAAATGAATTATATAAGCCTATTCTTTGAAATAAATCTCCTTCTCTCTCTTACCTCTCTCTCCCTCTCTCCTCTCTTCCTCTCTCCTCTCTTCCTCTCTCCCTCCCTCCCTCCCTGCCTTCTTCCCTGTATCTCTCATTTCTATATATACATATATACAAATATATATTTGTATATATATATATATATACATAGATATATTTCTAAATATAGTATAGATACCTATAGATAGATCTAGCTGATAATAAATATATAAATAGATTTGCACACAGACATTCTTAAATACATCCCCCCTCACACACATACACAGACATATCCCACTGGTTCTGCTTCTACTTTTCTGGAAAACACTGACTGATAAAAAGCATCTCTCTCTCTGACTCCAATGAGATTGATCATTGCTTCTTTCACTTATGTCTATGCCTTTGATGTTCTCTCTTCCTCCCTTACCCAGTTTAAATTTCATTAAATCAATATAATCACTCCCTTGAATATCTATGCTCAATTGCTTTGTCCCCTGCTTTCTTATTCATATTAACTTGGAAAATTTACAATCTCGGTTAAGCCTATCTCAGTTCAAGCTCTGCACACACACCTGCAGCCATTCAAGTGAAGGTAGGTGGAGAAAGGCACTGTAGAGACATTGATTTGTCTCATGTTAAATTCATGACGAAAAAGGTCATGTAGGCTCTTAATGCTTCTTGTCCATTTACATTTCCAATGTCCTAGAAGAGTAGTTTACATCTTTTCTCCTCAAATGACTTCCAAATCCACATTCTGGCCTAATGTCTTTTTCACCCATCAAATTCTAGTGATAAATGATTGAAGTCAGACATAATGTTACAATAACATCTTCATTAGTCAAGAATATGTTTAGTTATAAACAACAGAAAACCCCTTCATATACCAATTGCTACCCCCACTAGATGCTGCTTCCATAATCCATACAGGAGAAGAGAGAAAGGGCAACACACAGAGAGGATAAAAGACTGAAGCAGCATGCCAAGTGAATTTGCCTATTTTAAAATACATTTTTTAAACATCTTTATTAGAGTATAATTGCTTTACAATGGTGTGTCAGTTTCTGCTTTATAACAAGGTGAATCAGTTATACATATACATATGTCCCCATATCTCTTCCCTCTTGCATCTACCTCCCTCCCACTCTCCCTATCCTACCCCTCCAGGTGGTCACAAAGCACCGAGCTGATCTCCCTGTGCTATGCGGCTGCTTCCCACTAGCTATCTATTTTACGTTTGGTAGTGTATATATGTCCATGCCACTCTCTCACTTCATCCCAGCTTACCTTTCCCCCTCCCCATATCCTCAAGTCCATTCTCTAGTAGGTCTGCAATTCCCGTCTTGCCCCTAGGTTCTTCTGCCCATTTTCTTTTCTTTTTCTTTTTTCTTTTTTTTAGATTCCATATATATGTATTAGCATACAGTATTTGTTTTTCTCTTTCTGACTCACTTCACTCTGTATGACAGTCTCCAGGTCCATCCACCTCAATACAAATAACTCAACTTCATTTCTTTTTATGGCTGAGTAATATTCCATTGTATGTATGTGCCACATCTTCTTTATCCATTCATCTGTCAATGGACACTTAGGTTGCTTCCATGTCCTGACTATTGTAAATAGAGCTGCAATGAACATTTTGGTACATGACTCTTTTTGAATTATGGTTTTCTCAGGGTATATGCCCAGTAGTGGGATTGCTGGGTCATATGGTACTACTTATGTAACACAAAACTATACAATAACAAAAGAGCAAACTACTGTTGTGTATAACATGGATGAATCTCACAGAGAGAGTAACAAGGAAAAAAGCTAAATACTTAAGAGTACAAAATGAATGACACCATTCATATAAACTTCACAGACAGGCAGAACTAATCTGTGGTGATAGAGGTAAATATGGCAGTTACTTTGAATATGGGAAAATGATTCCCTGGTGGCATAAGAGGTACTTGGGGAGCTGGTGATGTTCTGCATCTTGATCTGGTGGTGAGTATGTGTGTGATAACCTTGTAAAAATCCATCAAACTATACATTTAAGACTTGCATTCTTTGTATATATGCTTATTTCAGTAAGCATTAAAGTTAAAACAACTATTGAAAAAAAAAGACTTTTTCTAGAAGTCCCCACCAGTATCTTTCATATAAATATCATGGGTTAGAATTGAGTTACATAGCCACTTCCAATCACAAGGAAATCTAAGGAGTCAATTATTTTTAACATCACTGCAAAGAACAAACTCAAGTGTTTTTGGCTGTTGGATTTGGGATTTTTTTTCTTTTTGTAAAGAAAAGGGAAAATAAATGTTAGGTGGCAATCAACAGTTTCAGTATAACTACTTTCAAGATTTTTATGTAACAGTTTTATAATACCATATAAACTATAATAATTTTTTAAATTGCAATAATGAGATTATTATTTTGCTGAAAATGATAGCATACGAAAATCAATCAGCAATTTATTATAATTATTTTAAATATTTACAAAGTGGTAGGGTGTATACTAATAATTTGAGCATCAATAAAAGTTTTCATGTATTAGTAACATCCTTGTAGCAATCCTAAAGATGGTAGAATTCCATTCTCCATAGTAAATATCAAATAATTTAATGATAAAAGTGTAACATATAGAAAAATAAACATTCTTTGTAAAGATACCTAGAGCACAATTTGAGTAAATTTAGAATCTATTAATTTCCAATTTAATACAAGTGAAATAAAACTTCTAATGTTTTGTTGTTGTAGGGGGAAGGGAGAAAAAATTTTAAAACAAAGTTATTCTAAAATAATCTAGAGTAAAATATATGAAATAATAGAAATCCAATGCCAAAAAATATAAGTAATTCTAAGCAACTATACTACTAGATCTTACAATGTATTATAAAATTACAATAGGCAAAGGAGATAGATCAATATTACATAATGGGAGAGAAAGAAAGGAAGAAATTATATTTATCAACTAAATATTAGATGTTTGATAAATACTTGATTTTAATTAAATTATACATTTTAATTTTACCATGCCCTCCTTTTTCCAAAAATGAAGACATTTGAAATACAGATGTGGGCCTGCAGTTAAGAGAGAAATGCACTTGTACATTAGATTATTTATATGGAGTTAAAAAAAAAATCTTCTGATCTTTGAGTTAATTTTTTTACTGTGTGCTGTCTTAACCCCTGCAACTATAAAATAATATATTGCAATCCCTAAATGTAAAATGGAGGTGGCAGCTTCATAATTTCTACAGAGGAACAGCAATGTTGTTGTAGGAAGTAATCTAAAGTAGTGTTTATATAGAAATCTATATAAAATTAATTGTAACAAAATCAATTGCCCAAATCCAAAAGTTTGGATAGGGTAATAAAGATTCAGACGGAAGAAGGGCTGTCTTTCCTTCCCAAGCTAGCTCTAGACACCATCATTGCGTATTCAAATCCTCATTTACATTAGATCCCAGGGCCTGGTCTTAACTCAGAATTCTTAAATTAGGATTGTTGACAACCCAACATTACCTTTCTTTCACCTGTATTGTGTCCCTCTGCTGCCCTCATCTGATAAACACTGATTCATCCTCTATGTTTTTTGATTTTTTAAAATACAGCTTCTATATTACAGTGCTTCTAGGAACTTTTTTTTTCAATCAAGCATTTATTCATTCATTCATTCATTCATTCATTCATTTTTGGCTGTGTTGGGTCTTCGTTGCTGCGTGTGGGCTTTCTCTAGTTGCGGCAAGCGGGGACTACTCTTTGTTGCGGTGCACGGGCTTCTCATTGCAGTGGCTTCTCTTGTTGTGGAGCACGGGTTCTAGGCGCGCAGGCTTCAGTAGTTGTGGCCTGCAGGCTCTAGAGCACAGGCTCAGTAGTTGTGGTGCACAGGCTTAGTTGCTGTGCGACATGTGGGATCTTCCCGGACCAGGGCTCGAACCTGTGTTCCCTGCATTGGCAGGTGGATTCTTAACCACTGTGCCACCAGGGAAGTTCCCATCCTCTATGTTGATGAGACTTTCTTTTGGGGAAATAAATACTCTGCATTTTGAGCAGTTTTGTAACTTTTTTATCAGCATATGTTGAGTTTTCAGAAATGATTTCAAAAGGTAGACTTTTTTGCAACAGTCCTTGAAAGAAATATATTTACAAGAAATGAACGTGACAAAGTGACAAAGCATTTTGGTTCTTGTTATGTGAACCAGTTACACTGAAACTATAACCACAATTATAGTAGCAGAAAGCAACTTCAATCCAACTGCACTTTCTCTTGTGTTATGAAAGAGAGCAGAAATTTCAGGTATATCATTATTCATAGTACATTCTCATTTTCAAAGTAAGTATATATATATATATATATATATATATATATATATATATATATATATATATATATATATACACACACACCCACCCACACACACATATAAATGTCACAAGTCTTGTAATTCCAGCCCATTCCACTGTGCTGTGGTTTGATAGGTTGAACAGATTTTGAGTAATTATGATTCTACCAACATTTTTGACTAGAAATCTCATTTTGAATGAAATGGGCATCAATTAAATTTCATTGCAGAACATATAGTAAAATATGTTTTTCTTTACTTGCCATATTTTTCTTTACTTGTATATTCCTGTTGAATATATTTCATCAAAGACAAAATCATGGGAGGTTTTAATTCAGTCTATATCTTTGCAACAGGTAGAATGAGAAACTCAGGCTTCTGTGTTAAAATTGCTGGTTCAGCTACTTAGTATCTGACATTTAGCAATATCTCCATAGCACCACTTATTCTCTTTAAGAAAACTAAAACTCAAACATTAAAATATAGAAGTATTTATATCTGAATGTCTCATAGACCTTACTATTTTAGTCTTAATTTTAAAAAACTTTGGGAGACACCACATTATGCCATGTTTGGATTGTTAGGTAATCAGTGTTATGTGTGGGATACTGTGCAATTCATGCTTCAGAAAACCTATCTCTTTTGGTTTATAATCACAAGAATCAACAAACCAACTGTCATCAAGTTCTTCATTGTCCCCAGTTAAGTATTTCACTAAGAGCTGCAAAAGTTTCAGCCACACTCAACTTTAATAAGTATTGGCAGTATTACTTGAAAATGGATTTATTTTTCCAGCTTTAGCTTTACTAGAATTACATTGTTTCCATCAAAATATTTTGCATAGGATCAAAAAAACTTTGAGCTTCTAAAAAGCAATGGAGTACAATATATTCTTCATATTTTTATCCCAATTTTATTGCAGTGCCCATTTACAGATACTCAGAAACAGAAGGAAAAATAACCAAATAATATTTGCCATAGTGAGGGATCTAAAGTTCTAATGTGAGAGAAACAGGAGGCAATTGTAGCAAATGGAAACGAAGCATAGCAAATTTTGCCAGGTATGTAAGTGTGAGAGGATGGAAGTCTAGGATGTGCAAATAGTGAAAATACCTAGGTTGAGAGGTGAGCAGAGGAAGAAGATAGTCTGGTGATGAAGTCACTCTGATCCTAGAGAAGACTTAATGATAAAGCTGCAGTGTTCAGGAAAGTAAGTTAGTGGACTACGAGCTGGAACTGAAAGGGAGAGACAATATCTAATATGAACAAGGAAGTTACAGTGAAGTTAAAACAGGTAAAAGTTAAATGCAGAGGCTATGAACTTGAGAATTCGAGGAAAGGCCTCTGTAGCAACTCAGAATAAACCTTTTCATGTGAACCGTTGTTCAAGAGCTGGAAGCTAAAAGGCAAGGTCAAGATGAGTTTCAGATTTCTCGTTTCTGATAGTTTCAGTCTCAATATCTCTGCTCTTAAAACAGCCTTGCCGCAGCTGCCCAAGGAACAGTATATGTTCTAACAACTTCTGGAAACTATAGCATGCCAATAAATAAATGATCTGTATTTTGTTTTAGTCTCTCTCTCTCTCCTATCCTCTCTTTCCTTTTCTTACCTCTCCGATGATCTCCTGTCTTCTCTCCTCCCTTCCCCTTCCCTTCCCTTCCCTTCTCTTGCCTTCTTTTTCTTTCACTTCCCTCCATGTCTTCCTTTCTTCTTTTACTTACTGTGTCTGCGCTGGCTCAGGTATTAGTTTCCCTGCTGGTGGGGAACCTAGTTAAACAATACATTTTGCATAATCTCATCAGATTGAACGTCCTAGAACAAAATTCTGGCCTCATAAATTCACTTCTCAAGATGAATTATGAATTAGCTTCTTATTACCTTTTGAAAATAGTTATAAATTTTCGGACTTGCAGGAGCCTCCACCATTTATCCTCAATTTATTTTTCAGGCTACAATTCCTGCTCTCTTGCCTTTACTATATTTTAATGAAACATGTATTTTAATATTCTTCAGCCTTGCCTTATGCCAATGTTTCTAAAACTTTTCCTCAAAGTCCTGCTGTTAGCAGAATTAAGTACATATTCAAATTGTCCTGAAGAGAATAAGAAATTTATTAGAAGACTATGCTGTTTACATTATGGTCTCCTATATGCAATTTTAAAATACGAAATTATGTTTGTTGGTATCAGGAGGAAGGCCAAAAAATCAACATTTCTCACTGGTTAATGTGGGAGATGTTTTCCTAAATCTACCTTCTTTTGAAAAAGAAGACTATTAAAAATAGTTGACTTTCTGGGCTTCCCTGGTGGTCCAGTGATGAGACTCCATGCTTCCACCTCAGGGGGCTCAGGTTCCATCCCTGGTTTGGGAACTAAGGTCCCATATGCCACGCGGCGTGGCCAAAAAAAGAGGAAAAGAAAAAAAAATAGTTGACTTTCTATGATTGATACACACCTTGCTTATATTCTGTATATTTTGTCCATATTTTGAGAACCATAATTCATTTAAACCCGTGATTATGTTATTTTTCACTATTTCACAGGTTGATTCAGGATTATCACAGGTACACAAAGTTCAGAAGGCTGCCAAATATGTAGTATTATGAAAATTAATCAGGCTACTGATGGTAGGCATCTCAGTAAGTGAACCTTCCCAATGGGAGGTCCAAACACATTTTATATGGCAGATGAATGAAATATAAGTGATGGAATCTCTGACCATCTTTACTCTTTTAGGGAAATAGTTGTCAAATAATTTTTAATTGTGAAAAGATGACTGATGATGGTCTCTATTTAACCACCAAGGCTACAACTTTCATCACATGTAATTAACTTAATTGTCTCAAATGACCACTAGTACCTGTGATCTATTTTTCTGCCAACTCATAATCTTCATTTTAATGACTTGCTGATGACCTGTATAGTAAAAATGTTAAAAAAATGTTGATTCATAGTATTTTATGCTGATATTAACTTCAAATTGAGTTTTTGAGCTAAAAAATAGTATGTAGTCTGTGAATTAATTCATCTTATGTGCTATTCATCAATCTCAGCATAACAAACCAGCCCAACATTTTATGACTTCAAATAAAATTTACTAATGTCTGTCACAGTTCTATGGATTGACAAGGCTCAGCTAAGCAGATTTTACTGGAGATCTTCATACAGTTGCCATCAGATAGTGGCTCTAGACATGTAGACTCTCCACTGGACTTGAATGTCCAAGAGGACAAACTTGCATGGCTGGCTGTTGATGCTGACTGTTGACTCAGACCTGAGTTAGGTTTGGCAAATGAGGTGTCTACTAATGACATTTCCATTTGGCTTGAGTCTCTCAACATATAGTGTCTGAGTTCTGAAAGAGTGTCTCCAAATCAATATTCCCAAAGGCCCAGGTTGAAGCATATCTTTTAAAGTAAAACAACACCATTTCTGCTGCACTCTATTTCTAACAGCATTCTCAGGGCTTAACAAGATTAAATGCTGTGGAGAACTAGACACTTCGTGTTTAGAGAATCATAGAATCATGTTGTAGAGGAGCATGTATAATAGGAGATTTTGTTGAAGTCCTCTTTGCACAATGCAATCTGAAGTAGTCTTCCATTTGATCATACAACTCACATCTTTCTAATATGCAAAATACATGCACTTTGTCCTCTAAAATACTATACTATTACATTCTCACTTCAAGTCCAGGCATCAGCTAAAAATCCAGAATCTCATTATCTCAGGTTAAGGTACAGACGTGGTTCCTTAGTATCTAATCTGCATGTATACAGTTGTTCTCATCTGAAAACCTTTGAGGTAAAGAGAGAACTTACCTGTCTCTCATACATTCATATATAATAATGAGGTAGGAATATATTTGTTTTCTTTAAATTAATTTTTATTAGAGTATAGTTGCTTTACACTGTTGTGTTATCTTCTACTGCACAGCAAAATGAATCAGCCATACATGTACATATATCCCCTCCCTTTTGGATTTCCCTCCCATTTAGGACACCACAGTGCATTAAGTAGAGCTCCCTGTGGTATACAGTATATTCCCCTCAGTTGTCTATTTTATACATAATATCAATAGTGTATATGTGTAAACCCCAATCTCCCAATTCCTTCCACCCCACCACTTCCCCCCTTGGTGTCCATACATTTGTTCTCTACGTCTGTGTCTCTATTTCTGTTTTGCAAATAAGGTCATCTATACCATTTTTCTAGATTCCACATATATGCATTAATACGCAATATTTGTTTTTCTCTTTCCGAGGAAGGAATATATTTGAATACTCCCATTAGGAAACAGGCAGAATGAGATATACATAGAAGTCACTAGTCCATAACAATTGTGAAACTCAGCCAGTTGCATGTTCCAGTTCCTTCATGCAAAAGGAACTGGTACATGCAGTTCCTTTTGCGTGAAGGAAAAGGAACTGCATGTACCTGGGCCCAATCCTTTTCCTATGGTATGGTTTTCTATGGTTTGGTTTTACCTTTTGACTCTTGGTTCTGGCTACAAGTCATTTTTTTTACCCTCGTTTTAATTAGTAATGACCTGTGTTTGTACCTGAGTAGATTTCCCAATTTCCTTCTCATGCACAGAAGATTGAAGTTCAGAAAACTCCTTTCATTTTGAGCCATCTTTGTCAATTTTATTACATGATAGTTTTTCCCCAAAAATGATTCTCTTTAAAAACAATGTAGTGGGTTTTTTTTTTTCTTTCTTTCTTTTTTTGCATGTGAAAATAATATTGGAATTCACTCCATCGGACAAGAGACACACTCTCAAATTTCTTTGAGACAGGCCCTCTCTGATGCGGACTGAGGATCAGGGTTATGTGGGACAACTTTGGTATTCTTAAAGATTTTAAGTTTATCAGAGAATGTCTAAGAGGCATGCCCTTATGACACTTTTTGTATAGCTTAGGGTGAGCAAACTATGGCACATGGGCCAAATTTAGCCAATGACCTGTATTTTGTAAATAAAGTTGTATTATAACACAGCCACATCCTTTCATTTATGTACTGTCTATGGTTTCTTTCTACAATGACAGAATTGAGGATTTCTGCAGAGATCGTATGGACAACAAAGTCTAAAATATTTGCTATCTGGTGTTTACAAAAAAAGTTTGCTGATCCCTGGTCTAGTTGAGATGGTTTATAAGGCACTACTTAAATCTTTCTGATGTCTTAACAAACAGTTTATATTCACCCCTGTGATATAAATGTTACTCTGGGATTATGTTTTGCAGGCAGAACCCTGGATTTTATCTTTGCCCTAATGTTATTCCCCATTTTGAAAACTGTTTTTTGCTGGATGGAAAGACTTAGAATGAAAACTGCTATTATGTTCTAGCCCAACAATTCCTAGCTTCTTTATATTTTGGCTAAATTCCACTTAAAGTCAAACATTTCAAACCTTACCTCATTTCTTTATATTCCTACCAATCATACACAGCTAAAATTCTGCTTGGAAATCCTCTTAGTCAGATCCAAAAGATCTGAAATAAATTTTCTATTTTCCATGTTACTGCAGGTCACAGTTCTGATATACTTTCTACTACATGCATCATCTTTATTTCAGTTTTATATAAGAATTTTCTCAGTGTCGTTCCTGTTCTCATTAACAGTCTTCTTGAAAGCTTTCTAGCCTCTACCCACAGCCCAGTCACAGAGCTAACGTCCTACCTCATGAACTCATGAATTCATCTAGATCTAGTATCTAGATTAATTTTAGAGTAAATTTGAAAAATAAAATCCTTCTGCTTTTTCCTTTTCACCCATATTTTAAAAAATCATTTCTTGATAAAATTTGAAAATCCATACTTATAAAAAACGTATTGATTTCACATGGGTTTAAATATATGTGACATTTTGTATATTTTTTCTATTGTCCTCATTTGTTATTTTGTTTTGTAAAATTATTTCTTAGATACCCAATTCAGAATTATATTAATTTTAAAAAAGATAATCCTTTGAATTGATTTGTTAAATTTGGTGTATGGAGAAGCTAATTCAATTATTTCAGCTTTTACTTTTATTAATTCCCTTTTCGTGTATATACTGGTTTACTTTTATGTTTTTCCCTGGAGTCCCAATTTAAATTCTGAATTAATTTTTTTTGATTTTTTTTTACAAAAATATATCTGGTTTCATCTTATTCTACTGCTTCATTCAGCATCATGAAAGTGGATTTTAAATATTGCTGTATAATATTTTAAGTAAATTACTGCTTAGTGTTTCTAGAAGAATGAGTAATAAGGTTATATCAGTGTATCTCTCCATGATAATAAAATACAGGATGCATTTTGAGGCAGTTTCTAAATCTACACTTTATTATTTGATTGATGCTGCTTTAGACAGACTCACTTGGCATGGTTTGGATAGTGCTTTGATCTCACTGTCATTTCATCATTGAGAGCCTCAGGGACAATGTCGTTTCTGTCAAAATGAACATGATTTCAAGTTGTTATAATTTTTCCTCATTTAAATTTATTTATAAAAAGTCAAAAATGAAAATGTGTATGTTAAAACTTTAAAATTAAATGTTTTGATTATTTGTTATGGGAGACTGTATAGCTAAGAATGTAGCTAAGCCTACATTTTTAATAAGAATAATCTCAAAAAAAGTTTTAATGAACTAATTATTTGTGTTTGTAGTTAAAGATTGAAAAATACAAGCAACACAATGTAAAATGATATACTCTTTTTAAAGCATTTATTATTATATATGGTAACCTTTTTACCCTATGTAAACTCATATCTCTATTTCTAACTTTTGAAAGATATGAACTCTCTGCATGCATCAGAAGTGTTACTATGATCTGTATTTATATTGCACAATATGATTTCACACTAACATCACAATCTTCAGTTGTGTTAATTTGTGTAAATCTTGCTTCTTCAATCATAAACCTTGTGCTGGTCCACTTAAGCAGAGTTCTATTGAACTGCACATCTGTGTGATAAAGGCTCTTAAGGGCACAAAACTTCAGTGTTTTCTAAAATTGGTATCTTCCACTCTGACCCCTTGTTTGAACTCCACTACCATGCATGTATATTACCTCCTTTGTATGTGACCCCTACTGTCCTCAAACCTATGGCTGTATCATTGAGTGGAGAAAAAGACACAATAAACAGATAAAGTCCTCGTGTGTCATTGTGAGGGGAGCCAAGCCAGTAAGTGCACAAATCTCTAATATTTTGCCAGGGGCAAACCTATGAAGAAAAATAAATAAAGGAGAAATTTCTGCTTCCAGAAATGATATAAAACATATTTATAACCAACTCTCTTGCTGAGATTAACTAGAAGAGCAGAAAAAAATATATTAAAAATACCTATGTGAAATCCAGGGGAGTAAGGATTGTGAGACCAAAATCCCAGAAAGAATGGAAGTTCAGAAAATGATCCCAATATTTGGTATGGTTTTTCTCATCAAGGCATTTGATGATTCAAAACCAGAGCCTGGAAATCTAAAAGAATGAATTGAGCTTTCAGCAAAATCATGAGGATGGGAAATGAAAAATGGTATTTATGGTTCATTAAAGATGATGTGCCTTGATATTCACACCAGGCTTTCAATTAGGATCATAAAGGGCTACACAAAGTGATAAAGGTTATGGAGGAATTAGCCAATCCTGAAAAACAGTGGGGCCAAGTTCAATTTATTACAACCTGTATATGGAATAAGGTTTACTCTCCATTGCCATCTGCTTTATAGAAGAAAAAATATGTCTTCTTTGAAGAGGATTATATATTGGGAATATTATCACCTATGTAATCCAAAACACAAACAAACAAACCCCACATACACAAAAAGACAAGAATTTACCAAAAAGCATGTGCAGGAGCAGATAATACAGTCAAATCTATAGTATATCCAGATATGGCAGGATATTAAAATTAATATAATTAAATTACCAACTAATTAAATTACATGGCTGGGAATTTCAGGAAATAATTCAACAGTATTAAAAAATCTGATGGTACATCCAGAAATGAAAGCAATAATAATTGGAATTAAAACCTATCTGTGTGATAAGGAATTAGCCAATTAGAAGATAAGTCAGTGGAAAATATATACACTGAAGTGCAGAAAGACAAAGCGAGGGAAACATAAAAGAGTATAAGAGACATTTGGATCAAAGTGGAAAGTTTCAACATGTATGTAATCAGACTGCATAAGGAAAGGAGAATGAGAATGGATTAAAAGTAACATATGAAAAAATAACAGCTGAGAGTTTTTTTAACTGTCTAGAGCCCCAAGCAGAAAAAAAGAAAAGCCACAGAAAAAATGCAAAAGATCTAGGCATATTACAGGAAGTCTACTAAAAACCAAAGGCCAAAGAAAATTACAAAAGTAGCCAAAGAAAACAGACATATTATTTTCAAAAGATTAAAACTAAAGTAAGCAGCTAATTTATTAGGAGAAACGTATACAAGCCAGAAGATAAATTATATTTCAAAGTACTTCAAAGAAAAAATTCCAAAAGTAGAATTCTACATCTACAGGATATATTTGTTTTGGGGACATTTGCAAAATAATATAATATTTGATATCAGAGGTGGAAGATGAAATAACGAATGATGAAATGATAAGCAGTGTATGTAGATCTAAATATATTACCATATGTATAAAACAAAGCAATAACATTTTATGACATGTTAAATGTATGGAAGAGAAAGTTAATTGGAATTATAGTATCCTAAGGTCGTTCATTATCTAAGAAGCGAAAAATATATACTAACAGAATGAACAGCTAACTATCTAATAGAGAGAAAATGGAATTAAAAAACAATGAATCCTAAAGAAATTTTTTTAAATGAGAGGAAAAAGAACAAAGAATAGGAGTGAAATAAAACAAAGCAAATGGTAGGTTTGGCCTAATTCCAATTATCAGTAAATAGCAGAATAAAGAATGCAGTTAAAATACAAAGTTTTTAAAATGGAATTTAAAAATTGAATTATATAATATTTATATGAATATTTATAATATTCATGTAAAATATAAGAATATGTAAATGTAAACAATGAAAAATGGGGAAAAAAGATGTCATGAAAACACTAACAGAAGGAAAAATTTAGTTATACTAAATACCAAGCAAAGTAAACTTAAGGCAAGAATCATTACTTTAAAGATAGATATTTTAAGATTATATAAATGCTAATTCACCAGGAATATATAAGAATTGATATCTAATAACATAGCTTTAAATATATATAGCAGAAATCTCCAAAACTAAAATGAGAAATAAATCTGAAATCAGTAGGAGATTTTTAACTAGTCTTATTAATCATTACAAGAGCATAAAATTTGTAAAGATATAAAGGATTTGAAAAACATAATAAAAACAAAAGTATTTAATTGTCATATATACAATAATTAAACTCAACTATTGCAGAGTACACATTCTTTTTAAATGCCCATGAAATACTGACAATAATTATCCGTATGGTGGGCTATCAAGCAAGTCTCAACACATTTCAAAGCACTGATAAAATGCAGAGTATAGAGTATGTTCTCTGACCACAGTAAAATTAAACTAGAGATTAGTACAGAAGAAGCACAAAATCCCCATATATTTAGAAATTAAACAAAAAACTTTTAAAGTCATTGGCTAAGGAAAAAGTCACAATGGAAAAGATAATGTTTTTAAATAAATGGAAAACAATATATACTACATATCACAATTGAAGGATATCATCGAAACAGGGGTAAAGGATAAATGTAGAGCTGAAAACATTTTATATATGAAGAAAGGCTGAAAATCAAAGTTCTAAGCATCCATTTTAGTGAGTTAGAAAACAAACTGCAAATTATAAGAAGCAAGGAAATAGTAATTACTGCAATAGAAAACAAATTTATAATAGAAAAAATAAATTAAAAAGTCGATTCTTTGCAAAAGTAATGCAATTCTAAACTTGTAGGAAGACTGCTTTAAGAAAAAAGAGAGAAATAAACAAAAAAACCTATGCCAGGAACGAATAGAGGATATCATTACATCATAAAGATCTTCCAATGTTATCAAATATATCCTATTCTCATCATATTAACTTCCCTAATTCAATTAACATTA
The DNA here is from genome assembly GCF_964341445.2 of Mesoplodon mirus. Classification (NCBI taxonomy): domain Eukaryota; kingdom Metazoa; phylum Chordata; class Mammalia; order Artiodactyla; family Ziphiidae; genus Mesoplodon; species Mesoplodon mirus. The sequence goes on from NC_138980.1 coordinate 159,577,904, forward strand.
CGTTTTGACAATTGTGGAAGTCTTAAGACAGGGCTGTAAATTGTTTTACACTCATTCTATTGAGAGATGTGAACTTTTTTCCTTTCACCTTGAATTTGACCTATGGAGTAGGGCAAAAGTGATGCCATGTTACTTCCAAGAGCAGGTCATAAAGGGCCCTGCAGCTTCGTTCTTGTTTTCTTGGAACAGTCACACTTGGGGGTCTTAAGCCACCATGTAAGAAATCCAACTAACATAATTCTGCCATCCTATAAGGAAGCCAAACCCACATAGAAAAGCCATATGTAGTTGTTCTGGCCAACATCTCAGCTGTGCCCAGCCCTAAAGTAACCCCATACCAGGTGTTGGTGAAGAAGCCTACAGATGACTTCAGCTCTCAACTCAGGGAGTCACCTTCAACTGTATTCCCTGTAACTCACAGAGTTTGTGAGCTTAACAAAATGGTTGTAGTTTTACTCCTGTAAGTTTTGATGTGGTTGTAATGAAGTAATAGATACATGGAACAGCTGGCATCTGAGAATGGCCATTTTAATGTTCTTCTGCTTCCATGCTGTCCTACCTTAAATGATTTCTCTTAATGGAAACCCAAGTCAAATTTTAAAATGGCAAATCTGATCATATTTCTACTTTGTTTAAAATCTTTTGCAGAATGTCCAATGTTCTCAGAAAAACAGTAAAATCTTCCTTATTTATAGAGATTTCTCTGGTGTCAGCAATTTTATTACTTGAACACTAAGGTCAGGTCAGCTTACCCTGTTACATGCGCTTATACTAGTACATAGTTTATCATTACACTTCCTATAATTATGATTTTGCATGTATTTGCAAGATTATGTGATCAATGATTATCCCTCATTAAGCCCTAAATTTTTTGAGGATAGGGACTATGACTAGTTTTGATTATCATTTTATCAAAGGCTCAAAAAAAGGAAGATCTAATATGCTAAGAGAGAGAAAGATGATAGAAAAAAGGATATAGACTAAATTTAAAAAGGGAGAATTCTAAATATTGTTTTCTTGACTACAGGATCACTTCTTTCTTTGAGATAAGAGGCCTTATAGTGGCATCTTGAGAGAATTTATGTGAGAACATTGGGATAGGGCCAGATACTTTAATTAATGAGAAAACAGAATGCCCGAACTCATAAATGAAAAGTAAGGGAAAACAATTTGTCAAAAGTTGTGCAGGAGAGGCTTTAAGATGAAATTCATAATTTCTTAGAAGGGAGATTTTGACAGCTGCTTCAAACTAACAAGATTCCAAAACAAGAATCCTTTTGATATTGTCATTTATGTGCCTAACACAATTATGACCATGTAAAAAGAAGCATATATAGCATAATAAAATACTTAAACTTGCCAAATGGACTGAGGCAGGGATATCAATTGAAACTAACTTCTTCCTGTGATTTTTTTCTGTATCTATGGCTATCTTGGTTTTGAAGGACAGACTATGGAATCTATGGGACTGAAAGGACTTTTAATATTGAGCTTGGTTCACTTGTGAATTTAGTGCTGGTTCTTATCAGGATATTGAAGATTTTGAGATCTGAACATGACACAGCTTGTTGTTAAGGAATAACTCCTGAAACCATTGAGAACTAACACTCAGTATAAAAAAATTTAAAAGTTAGTAGAAATGACAATTGAGTTCATAAGAAATTATATCACTAGCTCAAGATTTGTAAATAAAACATTATATTTATATTATAAATCGGATGTTTCTCCAATGGAATCTTTTTGAAACAATTAATTAAAAGATAAAGATGCAAATGATATGACTGGCAAGGGCTCCAAAATATATAAACAGCTCATACAGCTCAGTATCAAACAAACCAAAGCAAAACAAAAAACCCAATCAAGACATGGACAGAAGACCTAAGTAGACATTTCTCCAAAGAAGACATACAGATGACCAGTAGGCACCTGAAAGGATGTTGAACATTGCCAGTTCTTAGAGAAATGCAAATTGAAACTACAATGAGGTATTGCCTCACACCAGTCAGAATAATAGATGCTGGAGAAAATAATAAATAAATACTGGAGAAGGTGTGGAGAAAAGGGAACCCTCCTGCACTGTTAGTGGGAATGTAAATTGGTATAATCACTATGGAAAACAGTATGGGGGTTCTTGAAAAACTAAAAAGAAAGTTGCCATATGATCCAGCAATCCCACTCCTGGGCATGTATCTGGACAAAACTATAATTCAGAAGGATGCATGCACCCTTATGTTCGTAGCAACACTATATACAATAGCCAAGACATGGAAGCAACCTAAGTGTCCATCAACAGATGAATGGATAAAAAAGATGTGGTATATAAATACGCAATGGAAAATTACTCAGCCATAAAAAGAATGAAATAATGCCATTTACAGCAACATGGATGGACCTAGAGATTATCATACTAAGTGAAGTAAGCCAGATTTAAAAAGACAGATATCTTATGTTATCACTTATATGTGGAATCTAAAAAATGATGCAAATGAACTTATTTACAAAACAGAAAGAGACTCACAAACATAGAAAATAAACTTACGGTTACCAAAGGGGAAATTGGGGGGGGGGATAAATTAGGAGTTTGAGATTAGTAGACACAAGCTACTATATATAAAATAGATAAACAAGGTCCTGCAGTATAGCACAGGGTAATATATTCAATATCTTTTTTATAAATTATAATGGAAAAGACTAAAAAAGAATACATGTATAAACATATATAAATGTATATATATAACTGAATCACTTTGCTGTACACCAGAAATGAACACAACATTGTAAATCAACTATATTTCAATAAAAAAGATAAACTATGAAAATAATACAAAGTATTCATACTATTGAAGAATAGAAATTTTTTTAAATAAAGAGAATATTCACAGTGTGATAAAATGTCAGCTAATGTCTCAAGAGATCAAAATTCTATAGCATTAGTCCAGCTAATGATATTTACCAGCAGTTAGTCATCTATAAGATTCTTGGCAAATACACGTAGGTAAGGTCTGAGGCAGTGATCATTTACACAGCTGCTGGCTCTTCTCATGACATCTATTTTGGAAGTGTTTGATCCAGTTGTTAAATTGTTCTTATTTTTACAAAATAAGGCAGGTTCTGATGAAATCACACTAAATTCATCAAAATAATATGTGATAGGTGTGATGTGAGTCATACCTGTCACATTTACTGCCATTGAGCATGCATGGTGTCTTTGTTGTTTTCTTGCCTACGATGATTTCCTGTCTAAAATTGTATCACCTAACTTATTTGGCTGGTTTGCCAGGTAAATAAGAGTACGAAATTAATGTGCCAGGTGTTTTATTTCTTCTCATTTGGACAAAAAGTTAAGATTATTTGGAATAGTCTTGGGATGAACTGTAGCTGTTGGGATAGAAGTTTAGATGGTAAGTATAGGCTGGGCAGTTATAAGGAGAAAGATAATGGAAATACCAGTCTTTGGTCTTTAGGAAAATAAAAGACACTAAGAGAAGGGTGCCTAAAATTTGAAAGGTATGGCACTGGAATGCTTTCATTCATAGAAGGAAATAAGTATAATTTCACCTTTTACTTTACCCTCATCATAGCTCAGTGACATTAATATTATTGCTGGTATTATTCTACTTCCAGTAATGGAAGTAGAATCAGCAGTAATAGTAATAGTAGTAATAATAATAATAGTAGTAGTAATAATAACAATTGCAATAGTAACAGTATTAATAGTTTTTATAGTGTCACTAGTAGTTTCTAATAGTGGTGGATTCGAGTCCTAGCTGGGAACAGATTATACTCAGAAGGTTGGATTGAAGAAAGTTTAATGAAGGATTATTTATAGATTCAGGGACAGAACAAATGGAACTTATGAGAGAAAATGAAGAGACTAGTAACACTGGAAGCAATCTTGACCTTGGACCTAGGAAGGTGTTATGTGGACAGGGTGGGAGTTGAAGCCATAGACGATGAACCATCTGTAGGAGCTGTGACTCAAGATAACTGTTAACAGCCACTTCCTGGAGGCAGCTCAGACCTGGGGGTAATAAATACCTCGAATGCTCTCTCTTTCTGCCCTCTGATGTCCTGTGGTGATTTCCATGGGTAGCAACCAACAGGAAGCCAGAGACAAAGGTGCTCCGAGGAGACATTTCACAGAGAGCGACCTCCTAGGGCATGAAACAGGGCAGAGAAGGGTATAAAATGAATTTGGAGGAGCAAATAGTGAATGACCCGCTTAATAATAAGAAAAACAATAATGAAAACAATTACGATTGTACTTACTTTGTAGTTATTATGTATGAGATGCTGTCTGTTCAAGGTTATTTACATGCATTATCTGATACTTAATAAACATTATTATTCCTGATTTACAGTTAGTAACAATTTAATAAACGTGAGTTTATCATACCCTCATTTCATCTACAGGGTGATGTGGATTGCCTTGCATAAGAATTTAAACAGAAATATCACCCTCTATGAGAATGGAAGCCTAAAAATATGAACTTCTTCATTTTAAAAGAATGACTTGCCTTCATATGAGTTAAGGATGATGCAAAAAGGAGACAATTGACAAATCTTTTACTTGGATAAGAGACTGCATAAAAAATCAAGGTTGTGTGTGAAAATAGCACTAAATTTAATGGAAAAAGAAAGTAAAAGCTTCTTAGAGACATGTTCAGGCACAGCAGGTCTTACTGTCTCAAAGTTCTTTACTTTCCTATGTAGAAGAAAAGCACACATAGTCTAAATTGTTTCTCCATCTGCCACTAAAGTGCTTGAAAACATTGGTAATTCAAAAATTAAAAAAATTATCAGAAGACAAATGCATAACTAGAAATATTAGATCAATGCACACAATTTTAGGAGAAAACTAGTAACAGCAGCACAGACTGCTTATTTTTTCCAGAGCTGTATGAATTCATCATAACCCTAGGAAAGGCATGGCCTTCTGCACTTTCCTTTGAACCCAAGGATTTATTTTTCTCTACTTTCTTTATCCTATTTTCCCTTGGGTTTGAGGTGCTAGGAAAATGAAGTCTAGTGATCTGCAATGGTAACCTTAAGTGGTACTTGTCAAATATGATTTGGTAGTGGAGAAACCAAGAACAAAAGCAGCAAAATTTAGTAGAAAGAGCAGTGAACTAGAGGGCAGGTGACCTAGACACCAGATATAACCAGTAACTAGCTATAGGATTTAAGAATAATCTTTTACTCTCACCATGCTGTAAGAATTTTACCTCCAGGCAGTCCCCATCCTCGGAAGGATTTTTATTCCAAAAGTTCATTTTGTCAGTGTGTTTTCAAGAGCACAAAACATATTTTCCCATAACAACACTCTTCTCAAGGAAGCACACAATGTCTTATTTATATGTATTTGTTCTTGTAACTACCTGAGTGTATTGTGTGTGTTTTAGGAAATGCCTTTTATTTTGTGTTATGCTTGGTGATGGCAAGCAAGTGTTAAACTAGCTAGACTGTAATCAACTTTAGCAATATACACCCATTGACATGCATGTGCTTGTGCACACATACAGAATGGGTTGTCTTTTAGCAATTTTGGATAAATATAGACTCAGAATTGTTGTTAGTAAATCAATGACACACTCTTAGAGACATGACCAAGTGCTTTTAATCACCATAAATATAAATCACCAACATAACCTCCCTGTAGGCAAGGTAATGTGAAAACATAAGGATTATGCTTATTGGGGATAGCAAGAGAGAGGCTTTTTTTTATGAAAACATAAAATATAAAAGTTGCCTTTTTTTTCCCAAGACCAAAATGCAATAAGAAATATCGAAAGTATTTTTTCACAGTGCTGTCGATAACCAGGTGATTTAGTAGAATTTTATAGACACTCAGGAAGTCGAAAAATATAGAGTTAGCTTAGTATAAGCTACAGATCCTTTCCACTTCCTTTCCCATGAGATTCCCCATCTATGTACTAGCTTTGATCTGAAGTCACAAACAAAGACTGTTTATTCAAGAGATCAAATGTTACTTTTGGTATAGACCCTGGGGAAACTCAGAAGAGGGACATAAGCTTTGGGAGTACATTGATTTTCAAAGCGTTGATCTGAATAAGCTATGACATATTTAGTTTCTTCGACTGTTGGAAGATATACACGAAGGTGATGAACTCACAGGGCTTTGTTCTCTGAGCATAAATCCCCTCCTTCCCTTTGCAGTCATCTTCTTTATATTAACACAGAAAATACTCTAAATGGAAAAGCCTGAGCTATACATCTTCTTGCCAGTGAGCTGGGAAATGTTCCTAGAGTTTCTCTGATTTTCTTGTTTTAGATTCAAAAAAAAAAAAAAAAAACTAGACTCATTCTCCTTATTTTTTAATGTCATGCTTTGAGCTAATTTTTCTCCAAAAATTCTTAATATAATATACATCTTTTAAAATAGGCTTTATTTTTTAGAGAAGTTTCAGGTTTACAGAACAGTTGAGCAGAAAGTTCAGAAATTTTCTGTAAATCCATCTCTCCCTCCACATAAAGTTTCCCCTGTTATTAATATTTTGCTTTAGTGTGATACATTTATTACAATTGATGGAGCAATATTGATATATTATTATTAACTAAAGCCCATAGTTTACATGAAGGTTCATTCTTTGTATTTCTTTGACTTGTGACAAATGCATACTGCCATGTATCCATCATTATAGTATTATATAGAATAGTTTCAATGCCCTACAGATCATCTGTGCTTCATCCCTTCTTTCTTTCACTCAACTCCATGGCAACCACTGGTCTTTCTACTGTCTCTATAGTTTTTCCTTTCTCCAGAATGTCATATGGTTGGAATGATATTGTAACATAGTCTTTTCAGGTTGGCTTCTTTCATTTGGCAATACACATTTAAGTTTCCTCCGGGTCTTTTTGTATCTTGATAGCTCATCTGAATAATATTTTATTGTATGGATGTAATATAGTTTGTTTAACCATTTACCTACGTCTTGGTAGCTTCTAATTTTGGGACAATTATAAACAAATCTGCTGTAAACAATTTGTTTATAGGTGTTTGTGTGGATATAAGTTTACAACTTATTTGGGTTCATGCCCCGTGTCCCCTGCATCAGCAGGTGGACTCTCAACCACTGCACCACCAGGGAAGCCCCTGCTCTTTTTATTTAATATTGTTGGATCTTTTTCCATCTAAACCTTCAAATAAGTTTGTCAATATCCACAAAATAATTTGTGGGATTTTTATTTGGATTTTGTTGATTCTATAAATCAACTTGGGAAGAACTGACAACTTAACAATATTGAGTCTTCTTATCCATGAACATGGACTATCTCCATTTATTTCGATATTCTTTGATTTTTTAAATCAGAGCTTTGTAGTTTTCCTCCTATAGATCTTGTACATATTTTGTTAGATTTATACCTAAATAATTTTATTTTATTTTATTTTATTTTATTTTTTTTTTTGCGGTATGCGGGCCTCTCACTGTTGTGGCCTCTCCCGTTGCGGAGCATAGGCTCCGGATGCGCAGGCCCAGCGGCCATGGCTCACGGGCCCAGCCGCTCCGCGGCATATGGGATCCTCCCAGACCGGGGCACGAACCCGTATCCCCTGCATCGGCAGGCGGACTCTCAACCACTGCGCCACCAGGGAGGCCCTAAATAATTTTAAATTATTTAGTTATTTTGTTTTCCTTTGGTGCCAATGAAATGTACATATTTTTCATTAGCCCTTCCATCTTTATAAGGCATTCACTGATTTAGTTTTAATAGCCTGAAAATTAAGAAAGTTTTGCTTGTCTGCTTGTTGGTTACTATTGTAAATGATTTAAGGCCTGGCAGTTTTCTTTCATTTCTTGAACCTACATTTTTATCAATTCTGTATCTGTTCAAATCTTTTGTTTATGATAATTTGTTCATGAAAAACTACATCTACTTATGTGTAAGTATAAGGTACACTTCAGCTTTGTCTTGTGATGGTTTAGGCTATTTTAAAGGTAGATTAGTTAATAAATTATGTATTTTAGTGAAATCTCAAACATTAAACACTTTTAAAGATTTTCATAAAATTTACCCCGAGTGTGGTCTTTGCCATAATTTGAAATGAAAAAATGCAATGCTCATTATAATGCCTACAATCATAGAGTTATGTATAAAATTAAATTATCATAGAGACAGAAGAACCTAAAAAATAATTGGTATTTAGGTTAATACAACCAGGAACTAGAAATGTGGAGTGATTTTTACACAATCATAGAGAAAATTATGCTATAGGAAGTAATAGAAATCAGTTTTCTTTATTTCTTAAGCCCTTTTCTAAAGCCCTTTTCTTTTCACAGTGGTACCCTCAAAGTTTTCATGCTTTCTTGTCCCTCTGCTCAGGAAATAATTTAGCATTTTCTAGAAATGATGGGAAATTTCTGTTTTTATAAAGTGGGAAAGCTTTCTCTGGAAAAAAATCACGATGCTTTCCATATGAGTTTTGGGGTGACTTTTCATCCTCCACGTGATTTGTCCTAGAGAGGCCATGGTTTACATTTGCACATATCATTTAAAAATACAAGGATATAAATTTAGTATAGAATAAATAATAAGTAGACATTATAATTATACACTCTTCATTTTAGTATCTTTGGAAATCACAAATGGTTGCTCTTCTTAGCATATCTGACAGTTCATGAGGACACTGCCATGTATTTAACTTGACTCAGAGGGCTTTCATTTATTCTGTACCATTTGCTTAAACTAAATTAATTCATGGGAGCAACTGATGAGATAAAAGGACTCAGAACATGTACTTAAACCAAAATATTGTAGTCTTAGACTCACTCAGTGAATACAGGAGTACCTACTATTCTCATTTGAAAGAGGTCCTGGTTTAATTCTAGAGAATTGACACACTGGAATGTGCTGTGGATGCCTGTAATATTACTCCATTAGATCTATTGTCAGAAAATTGTACTTTACATATCTGGCTGCACACACATTGCATAAATTGCCAGGTTTTGTGATGACTTCTTTAGTTGTCTTTGTTGTGTTTTGTAATTCTGTGCTAATGTAATGCACTGCTTTGTCTGCCCAGCTCTGTGTTTAAAGTTTTATTTGATCAGATTTTGAAAGAAATGCCTTGTGTAACATCACGTGTATGTTTCCCAAGTAAAGTGCATGCATTTGAACCTGAATATTTCTTATCTTCTTCTTTTTTGTATGGCATTGGCATGCTTCAAAGACAGTTCATAGTATATTTGATTACACAGTTAGACATAACAGTTTAGCACAATATGCTGTAATCAAGACTACTCAGAAAAGCAATTTAGTTCTGATCTTGTCAAATTAAGTGTGTATTGAATATATAACTCACCCTCACCAAAAAGAGCTATTCAGATGCAGGAGTGAACAAAAGACAACTATTATTTTTTATCATTATTTTCTTTTAAGGAATAGATTGCTAGAATCAGTTGAACTGTCATGGGACTAATCTTTCAATAATCTATTTTTCTTTTTTGCAAGAATACAGAAAGGTTGGATTTTGTGGGTAATACTACCAAAGTAAGATGAAATTGGCTTGAAATAAAAACAAGTAGAAAAAGAGAGATGATGTATAGAAAGTAGTTGTGTGTGGAAGAGGAAGGAATATTAAAGAAATTTAAAAAGAAAGAAAGAAAGGACTATCGTTGAGGGGAAGATGCCCTTATCCTTTGCTTGTCAGGTGCTGCCATATAAATGATAGCCATTCCAACATTTGACCTCACAATATCTGTGCTCTCAAAATTAGAGCTTATCTCCTTTGAGCTTCATACTGACTGAACCAACAGGTCTTGCTTTGCAAACTTAATCTCTCAATGAAATCATCTGGCTATGATCATAGCTGGCTTTTGATATTTGTACATTAGATTGGCTGCATGGCTGTCAACTGGGTTCCTTTTTTCTTCTATTATTTTTCCTGTTATCACTTTTTTTTTTTTTTTGTGGTACACGGGCCTCTCACTGTTGTGGCCTCTCCCGTTGTGAGGCACAGGCTCCAGACGAGCAGGCTCAGTGGCCATGGCTCACGGGCCCAGCTGCTCCGCGGCATGTGGGATCTTCCCGGACCAGGGCACGAACCCATGTCCCCTGCATCAGCAGGCGGACTCTCAACCACTGTGCCACCAGGGAAGCCCCTGTTATCACTTCTTAATAAAGATAGATGATAAAAGCAGTGTCTGTATGGGAGCATACATCTGAAGTCATATCAGAAGTTTCTTGTGGAAGAAACAAATGACAGTGTACTCAGAAATGTTCCTATTCAAACTAAATTAATTTTGGTGATCACCAATATTACCAAGGGTGTGGGGAACCAGGGATTCTTACATAATGTTAAAGATATGTATGGTTAATGAGGTAAATATTTACCCAAACTGAAAAATATACCTAACCTTTGATAAAATAGCCACATTAAATTTACCTACAAAATATACTAATTAACATTTATGAATATATGCACAAAGATACTCATGATTAATACTGCTTTAAAATACTACTATATATAAAATACATAACCCACACGGACCCACTGTAAAGCACAGAGAACTATACTCAATATATAAATTCTTTATATATGTATGTATATGTATGCATATATATATATATTTGAATCACTGTGCTGTACACATGAAACTAACACTACATTGTAAATCAACTATACTTCAGTTAAATAAATACATAAATACTATATAAATGTAATCATACAGCAAAAAAATCTGCTTTAATGCAAAACAATAATAAACAATTTGATATAACAAAACCATCTAAGTGTGGATTAGTTTAGTAAATTATGGTACATAATTATTTTACTACTTTCAGAATAACAGAAGATCTGTAAGAGCTGTTAGAAAAAATGTCTAAAATACATTATTCAATGAAAAACAAAGGTGCAATTTTAGTATGAAGAGTTTGGTCATTTTTATGTAGTTATGTGTCACCTATTTAGGGATGTCATGGTAACACTAAAATCTGAGTTTTAATTATATAATTCAGCTTTCCCTTGTACCTTGCCAAAAGTTATAACTTAATATGCTAATTTAATCTCTATTTTATTTCCATTAAAATGTAAATAAATGATGGATAGCTGGCTAGGTAGCTATCTAGATAGCTAGATAGATAGATAGATAGACATACCATGAAAGATACCAGTGTAGCTGAGGAGGAGAACACTGAGCTATGCATGTTCAGTAAATTGTTCAATCTATCCTCAAATTGTAGATACATAGTTGTAGGAACTGGGAAGAATCATTAGTCTTGAACTTTGTCAAACCCTAGTGTAAAGTACATTAAAGTAAGGTTTTCCTTATTACTAGACATCAAAATCGTCAATGATATTTTTGTAACAAAATCAATGTTATTTTGAGAAGAGTAGACTGAAGAAGTAGGATCAACCATGTGGGTCCAAACCACATACCATACAGCTAGAAAATAAAATAATAACATTTAGCATTTTTATCCCAAATTATTTTTAATGATATAAGAGCTTCATCTTCCCTCCCAAACAGGAAGATTCCCTAGGGCAGAACATATGTCTGCTTTCTTTGCAGCTGTTACATCAACTTGAACACTATTGACTTTCAATAAATATTTGGATAAAAAATATTTTGGTGATTGAAAATAATGCGCTGTGCAATTGAAGGGCAAATATCTCTCAGAATAAAAAACTATTAGTTTGTGTTTTAGAAATTCTTCCCTAATAGAAATAGTATACCAAATCTACTTGTTCAGCTACTTAAAATAAATTATGTTGCTTGCATTATTGAAGAGTCTCAATTTATTCTATTTACTATTTCCCCTCATCACAGGTAGCTCTCTCCATATTTGACTCTTTGGAGTCAAGTTAGCTCTGTTGAATTTAAGTATCTTCCATTTTCATAATTTCCCCCAAAGTAATTGTTGCCCTATATCTAGCAGTATGCAAGTCATTGCATAGCCTAAGGGAACTTTCACATGACTTGGGTCCTTAATTCTATACATACACCTGCACACCCTGTTTTCATGGAGGTAAATGGCATTCTGTGTTCTTTGGTAGAGATGTATAATATATTGACTGTTAATATGGAGACTTCCATGGATTCTACCACGAATTCCCTCAGCTTCCACCTGAAAACTGAAAGTAATAATGTTCCATGAATTGTGCTATTTTTTTCTCACAGTAAGCCTCTCAGTGGTAATGGATTTTTTGAGAGCAAGTTAGACTATTTTAGAAGCTGCATAAACTATTTTAGGTGACAAGGGGACCATTTGGTGCACTGAAGTAGTAATTTGCTAGTGGCCTAAAAGAGTTAATGAAGCTTTCAATGGCATATGACAGACTTGAAAGGATTATGTACCAAAAAATTGCTATACCATAAATGAAAACATCAACTAAAAAAGACATATGGTCTGTTCAGAGGATGCAGATTTTTAAAAAATTCAGTGAGTAAGATGAAACTTGGGAAGAAATGAAAACTCAGAAAACGAAATTACAGAGACAACAAGAATTTATATATGAATTATATAATAATTTATATTATTACATAATTTATATATAATATAATATATATATAATACCATACATATTAAATCCACATAAATTCATTGATATATGTGAGGAAATAAGAGCATGGCATAAATCATTTAAAGTTAATATAAGTTTTTAATTAAATTTACATTACAAATTTCAGAAATCCTCATAGCAAACTGTCATTTTTAATACAGTTTAGAGGTTATAGCTATATAATATAGAGCTAAGTTATGGAATCTAGAAATATATATGTAATAAGCTATTTTTTTCCTAAATAAATGGATTCATTTAGTCAGTAGTCAAGTTAATATTACAGTTGGCCCTGCTTTTCTGAGCGCTCCACATCTGTGTATTCAACCAGCTTCAAAATATTCCCCCCAAATCCAGAAAGTTCCCAAAAGCAAAACTTGAATTTGCCATGCACTGGCAAATATTTACATAGCATTTACATTGTATTAGGTTTCATCTAGATTTTAGTTAAAGTATATGGGAGGATGTGTGTAGGTTATATGCAGATACTACACTATTTTTATAAAGGACTTGAACATCCTTGGACTTTGGTATCCTTGGGGTCCTAGAGCCAATCCCCCATGCATACTGACAGAAGAATGTATTTGCAAGTTGTGAAAACACATAAAAAGTGAGATACTGTATAGAAACACTGTTTCTAGTATATTAAAAATATTATGCCTATTTAAAGAGAAAGAGTTTCTCCCATGTACAGTGACCTCTCACAATATAGATCTGCTTCTTCACTCTTCTCTCAGATCTCTGCTTAGAGGTGAGATGTACATGGCTAAAATCCACCGACTCACCAGTGGAGGTGCCAGTAGAAAACCTGAGGAAAGGAGGAGAGTAAGGTCAAGGTATTTATCTTGTTCCTCTCCCCCTGTGCAATTGGCTCTTTTCATGAAGCTGATCCTCTCTATTCAGGGAACCCTCTCCACACAGGTACCCTCTCCCCAAAGGGAACTCTGTCTACACAGCCCTCTCTTTGTTTGGGTTTTGGTAAACATGAGGTCCCTTTCGGACTCTGTTTGAAGTTATATTTATCTTTTTTTTTTTTTTTTTTGGCTGTGCCACACAGCATGCAGTATCTTCCCGACTAGGGATCGAACTCGTGTCCCCTGCATTGGGAGCATAGAGTCTTAACTACTGGACCACCAGGGAAGTCCTGAAGTTATATTTATCTTAACCCTAGTGGTGGGAGAATTTACAGTGGAGGTAATTAAGCTCTTATAGAGAAAACAGAAAAGCCAAGAATAACCATTGGAAACTTTAATAAGCTTAAGTAAAATAAAGGCAGCACACTAACAGGAACGTTAATGAACTCTCACTAAACAGCTTCAGTGAGAAATAATAGACCTTGTACTATTTTGCATTTACAGTCCTCAAGGACAGAAACATGTCTGTAGTCCTTTCTTATTTTATCATGTCCCCCACTGTCTTTTAACCCAATATTTACTTACAATTTTGTTTCAGTTCCTACATAAAAATTAGGCAAATTTTATTTGACTGAAAACTTGGGTTTTAGCTTTTTTTGACACTGAAAATACTGAATCCTTCCTTTCACTCTTCTATACCCTGTAACCCAATCTATGCCCAGATGGAATTGTCAAATTCTTTTACAGTAGTCCTCACAGATATCAATGGAGAACAGTTCTAAGATATAGTCTTCATTCTTCATTTACCTTTTCTTAGTTCCTTTTTTACCTGATCATCATTTATACCACAATTCTTCCCTAAAATGTCAAAAGATAATGAATTTATTGATATTCAACCAAATTTATCAGGATTCCAAAAAGTTGAATAGAATTAATTTACAAGTAAATAGATTTTACATAAGGACAGTTTAAATTTTGGATGTGATATGCTGAGTAACAACTCTGAAGGATAGAGTTAAAAATGAATAAATGGTACCTATGAAATATCATGGCTGTTTCCATTGAAACTAGGTAGTAGACTGATTCCTATTGTTTAAAATTGTTCTAAAGTTAAGTGCAATTAGATATGAATCAGAAATAAGAGATATGAATGTGAATATTAGAACGTAAGAAATATACGGGTGATATCTACCATTCTACCTTGTATTCTGTTTGTCTTATATATTTTTGTTTTCTGTTTCCTCTTGCTGCCTTCTTTTGGGTTAAATAAGTATTTTTAAGCTTCCATTTTAATGTATAGCATTTGCAGTATTATAGATTTTAAGGAAATAATGAAAAATGATCTATTTTTATATTCATATATTTATCATTTCTAGTGCATGTTTGAATTTTTAAAAATTAATTAATTAATTTATTTTTAGCTGCATTGGGTCTTCGTTGCTGCGGGCGGGCTTTCTCTAGTTGCGGCGAGGGGCTACTCTTCATTGCGGTGCATGGGCTTCTCATTGTGGTGGCTTCTATGGTTGCGGAGTATGGGCTCTAGGCACACAGGCTTCAATAGTTGTGGCACGTGGGCTCAGTAATTGTGGCTTGCAGGCTCTAGAGCGCAGCCTTAGTAGTTGTGTTGCATGGACTTATTTGCTCCATGGCATGTGGGATCTTCCCGGACCAGGGCTCAAACCCATGTCCCCTGCATTGGCAGGCGGATTCTTAACCACTGCACCACCAGGGAAGCCCTGCATATTTGAATTTTCATCTGATGCCATTTCCTTTCAGACTAAAGATTTTCTTTTATTATTTCTTGTAGTGCATCTCTGATAGAAACAAATTCTCTTAGTTTTATTTTATATGGAATATCTTTATTTTACCTTTATTATTGAAGGTCATTTTCACTGGACATAGAATTCTTTTTTTAATTAAAAATTATTTTATTGGAGTATAGTTGATTTACAATGTTGTGTTAATTTCTACTGTACAGCAAAGTGATTCAGTTATACAGATATATATATATATTATTTTTCATATTCTTTTCCATTATGGTTTACCACAGGATATTGAATATAGTTCCCTGTGCTATACATTGGACCTTGTTGTTTATCAATTCTCTGTATAATAGTTTGCATCTACTAATCGCAAACTCCCAATCCATCCCTCTTCCACCCTCTTCCCCGTTGGCAACCATAAGTCTGTTCTCTATGTCTGTGAGTCTGTTTCTGTTTCATAAATAAGTTCATTTGTGTCATATTTCAGATTCCACATACAAGTGATATCATATGGTATTTGTCTTTCTCTTTCTGACTTCACTTAATATGATAATCTCTAAGTCCATCTATGTTGATGTAAATGACATTATTTCACTCTTTTTTATGGCCGAGTAGTATTCCATTGTATATATGTACCACATCTTCTGTTTTTTATCAACATATATATGATTTTTTAAAATTATTATTTTACATTGGAGTATAGTTGATTTACAATATTGTGTTAGTTTCAGGTGTACAGCAAAATTATTTAGTTATACATATACATATATCTATTCTTTTTCAGATTCTTTTCCTGTATATGTTACTACAGAGTATTGAGTAGCATTCCCTGTGCTATACAGTAGGTCCTTGTTGACTATCTATTTTATATATAGTAGTGTTTATATGTTAATCCCAACCTTCTAATTTATCCCTCCCCTCCACTTTTCCCCTTTGGTAACCATAAATTTGTTTTCTAAGCCTGTGAGTCTGTTTCTGTTTTGTAAATAAGTTCACTTGTATAATTTTTTTACATTCCACATATAAGTGTTATCATATGGTATTTGTCTTTCTCTGACTGACACACTTCACTTAGTATGAAAATCTCTAGATCCATCCATGTTGCTGCAAATGGCATTATTTCATTACTTTTTATGGCTGAGTAGTTTTCCATTGTATATATGTTACCATATCTTGATCCATCCTTCTGTTGATGGACATTTAGGTTGCTTCCATGTCTTGGCTATTATATATAGTACTGCAGTGAACATTGGGGTGCATGTATATTTTTGAATTATGCTTTTCTCCAGATATATACTCAGGAGTGGGATTGCTGGATCATATGGTAGTACTATTTTCAGTTTTTTAAGGAACTCCTTCCTGATCTCCACAGCAGCTGATCAATTTAGATTCCCACCAACAATATAAGAGGGTTCCCTTCTCTCCACACCCTCTCCAGCATTTATTGTTTGTAGATTTTTTGATGATGGCCATTCTGACCAGTGTGAGGTGATCCCTCATTGTAGTTTTGATTTGCATTTCTCTAATAATTAATGATGTTGAGAATCTTTTCATGTGCTTTTTGGCCATCTGTATGTCTTCTCTGGAGAAATATCTATTTAGATCTTCTGCCCATTTTTTGATTGGGTTTTTAGTTTTTTGATATTGAGTTACATGGACTGTTTGCATATTTTGGAGATTAGTCCCTTGTCTGTCACATTGTTTGCAAATGTTTTCTCCCATTCTGTGGGTTGTCTTTTTGTTTTGTTTATGGTTTCCTTTGCTGTACAAAAGCTTGTAAGTTTGATTAGGTCCCATTTGTTTATTTTTACTTTTATTTCTATTGCCTTGGGAGACTGACCTAAGAAAACATTGGTACGATTAATGGACATACAATTCTTAATAGTATTCTTTTTCATTGGTTCTGTCAACAGGACAAAAGTCATTTGTATTCTGGATCCACTGAATTTAATGTGCTGTTTTTCTCTGCCTGCTTTCAAGATTTTCTCCCTCTTTTTTTTTTTTTTTTTGATTTTTGTCAATTTGACTACGATTTTCCTGTATGTCGTTTTATCTGCATTTAACTACTTAGAGTTTTCTGATTTTCTTGAATCTTTTAATTAAAATGTTTTAATGAAAACTTTCCCCAAGTTTAGGAGATTTTTGGCCATATGTCTTTAAATATTGTTTTCAGGTCCATTTTCTTCTGGTAATTTATTCCCATCACACAATTATTAGACCTTTGATATTGTGTCAGTCATTGACACTCAATTAACTTTTTTCAGTTTTTAAAATCATTCTTTCTATTCCACTTATCTGATTATTTTTATTGATCAAATTTACTAAATCTTTATTCTGTTAGGTTCAATCTCTATTTAAGTCCATATATTCACTTTTTTATACCAGATATTATGTTCTATTATTTCCATTTGGTTATTTTTATAGTTTTTACTTCTCTACTGAGATTCCCTCATTAATTATGACAATGTTTAACATTTTATTCAGCTTAAATATAGTAGCCATTTTAAAATACTTACCTATTAGTTCCATATAAGGCTTATCTCATGGTCAGTCTTCGTTAATGACATATTTCCTTAATATGGGTCAGAGTTTTTATTCATATATATTAAATTTGGATTGTATTTTCAAATTTGTAAATAATATTATGTAGAGATTCTGGATTTTCTTTTGTTTCCCTGAAAAGTATTGTTTTATTTTCTTTTGTAGAAGTTTACCTTTCCTGGACTCAAACTACAAATCTGTGCTCTTCAGAAGGGCAGGAGCTGGAATATTTGTTAAGTTATTTTAGTCTTAGTTAGTCTGCTTATTGTATGCTCAGTGGATGCCTAGTTTAGGGGTCAGCTGGAATTTAGAAAGGACTTATATGTAGAGTCTCCTTCTCTGAGGCAGAATGATCTTTATGAAATATCCTGTTTTATTTTTCTGCTGTTGCTATAACAAGTTACCACAAATTTGTGGCTTAAAACAATACAAATTTATTATCTTATAGTTCTGTAGGTCAGAAGCCAACAGGGTAACCTAACATTTGGTAAAATCAAGATGTTGGTAGGACTGAGTTTCTTTCCACAGTCTCCAGAGGAAGAATCCAGTTTCTTGCCTTTTCCTATTTCTAAAGGCTACCCACATTCCTTCATCTGTGACTCCCTTACTTCATCTTCAAAGTTAGCACTGTTGCATCTTTTTGATCCTTATTTTATACTCATCTCTCTCTCTCTGACCATTGCCAGAAATGATTCTTCACTTTGAATGACTCATAACTTTGGGCTTACCTGGATAATGCAGGATGATCTTCCATCTGAGTGTTCTTAAGCTTAATCACATCTACAAAGTCCTTTTTGCTATGTAAGGTAGCATATTCACAAGTTCCAGGGAAGTAGATGAGGACATTTTATCAAGGGATAATTATTCTGACTACTGTACTACACTATCCCATAAATTCCATACATTTATTATAAGGTAGTGAAACTCCCTCATCAAGAGGTGGGGATCTATATTCCCTCCCCTTAAATATGGGTAGGACTGTGACTCACATGGAAGTTATGATAGTTAGTTTTATAGGTCAACTTGACTGGGCTAAAGGATGTCCAGATATAGCTAGTAAGCATTATTTCTGTGTCTATTAGGGTGTTTCTGAGAAGAGATTAGCATTTGAATCAGTAGGCTGAGTAATGAAGCTTGTTCTCACCTGTTCCAGTATCTGGATATCACTTATCAATTCTCAATTCCTTTTTTTACCTGATCATCATTTATACCACTATTCTTCCCTAAAATGTCTAAAGATAATAGATTTATTGATACTTAATAAAAGTTATCAGGATTCCAAAAAGTTATATGGGATTAATTTACAGTTTTTCATAAGTACAATCTGAATTTTGGGTGTGATATACTGAGTAACAACTCTAAACTATAAATGGAGTTAAAAATGAATAAATGGTATCTATGGTATATTATAGATATTCCCATTGAAACTAATAGACAGTAAATGTCTCTCTAGTGGGCATTATCCAGTCCTTGGAGGGCCTTAGTAGAACAAAACCAAGTGGAAGAGGAAGTGCAAATTTGCTCTCTGTTTGAGCTATGACATCCATCTTTTGCCTTTGGAGAGTGGTAGTCCTGATTCTTGGGAATTCAGACTCAAACTGAATAGCACCACTGGCTTTCTTGGTTTTCCAGCCTTCAGACAGCAGATCTTGGGACTTTCTTGGCCTCCATAATTGAATGAGCCAATTCCTCTAATAAATCTCCTTCCATCTATACTTGGTTTTCTTTCTCTGGAGAACCCTGACTAATACAGAATTAATGCTATATAGCTTCCAAGAGCAGGTGATAAAAGGTAATACAGTTTTCACCTTTTTTTTCCCCTCAGAATGCTTCTAATTGGGACCAACCACTGTGTTCTGTGGGTATGTGTTTTGGACTACCTGAGTCCTAACTGAGATCTCCATCAGCAGCTAGAATCAACCAACTGTTGTATAAGTGACAGTTTTTGAGGAGACATTAGTTCCAGCCACCATCTAACTGCAACTGTATGATAGATTTCCAAGGAGATTTGCTTATTCAAGCCCTAGAGCTGTGAAGGACAAGATTAAATATATGTTTTTTTACAGTATTAAGTTTTGGTTATATTTGTAATTCAACAGCAGATAACAAACACCCTCTCAGGTTCTGTTCTTTCTGAGTTTTCTTCCCTTAATTTCTAATTGCTCTGTTTACCCTAAACCCTGTCCTCTGATTCTTCAAGTCAGTAAAACTGCAGGTTTCTATGCAACTTTAGCTGCTGTTCATGGTGCCAATTACAGCCTGCTTTCAGGTCAAAGGCCATGACTCATCAAGTGTCTTTCCTTTCTTTCGAGTGTAGAACCTTCTCCAGATTCTGTCCATTTTTGTTTTTGTTGTTGTCCATTTTATAATAGCTTCAGGTAGTTGTTTTCATTTTGGTTTTATTCAGAATTTATAACGTTGCCCATGTCCAATAGAAACATCTGTGTCATTGCCAGAAGTAGAGTCACCAATATTAATAGATCTTTGAACACACTAATTTGTCAAGTTTGTATTTTATATTATTTCAGATATACAAAGAAATATATGTTCTAATATACCTTACACATATATAGCCTCCATTTCAGTTTATCAAGTCGTCACAGGTTTATTAAATCCAAGTTGCGTTGATGTACTTGCTTCATTTTTTTTTTTCTCTTTAAGAAATAATTCATTGAAGAGACATTTGAATCTGTGTACCCCTCTCTGACCATTCTTGCCTTTCTAGCATAAATCCTATATGGTACATTTAGAAATATACAGTGTTAGATTAAAACTGTTAGTATTCTCTTGGGAATTTTTAATTAATATTTATAAATAGGAAAAGCTTTTAATTTTACCTGTGTGTATGCATAACTAACTGGGTTGTTACAAAACAGATGGTAGATTTAAAAATGAGTTAAATGATTTCCATTTTTTTCTAAAATTATCTCTTTACAAAGATTTAAATAAATATTAATTAATTTTTCCTGAGAGTAATAGAACATGACTTAGAATCTACTTTGGTTAGGTGCTACTTGAGTTGGTACATTTAATTTCCATTTCAACTGTTTTCTATCCATTTTTGTATACTGCTGTTTGTTTAACATATGGATATCTTTTCCACAGATTATTTTAAAGTTGTTTTATTTAGTTACTAAGCATTTGTCAAGTCTCCATTTTTTTCTGCTATTAATGTATTTATTTTTTCACTTTTGTCAGATATTAACTCTATATTATATGAATCTTTTAAAATTCGTTGAGATTTGTTTCATTACTCAGAATGTGTTCTAGCCTGATGAATGCTCCATGTACCCTTGAAAAGAATGTGCATGCTCTTCTTGTTGGTTGTTGAGTGGAGTTTTCTATAAACATCAAAATGTTAAGCTTTTTGAAAATTTTTTTCAAGTGTTTTATATTCATATAGATTTTATGAGTAATTTTTGTATGAATGAGATAATGAGAGTGGCAAAGTGTTGACATATCCAAGTATTAATTTTGTCTATTTCTCCTTTCACTTTTCTGATTTTTGTTTCTATGTATTTAGAAGCTCAGTTATTGGAGACATATATATTTAGAATTTTTATAGTCACTTGTTGAATTGACCCTCCTATCATTATTGAAATGTTCTCTTTATCCCTGGTAATATATTTTGTTGTGAAGTCTACTTTGAATAATATTATACAGCCACTTTAGATTTCTTATAATTAGTGTTTATGTGGTATAAATTTTCCATTATTTATTTTTAACCTATATTATTTTTATATAAACATCATTTTCTTATAGACAGCATATAATTAGTTCTTACTTTTTAAATTCAATAAGGCAATGTATATTTTTAAATGATAATTTTTAGGCCATTTTAATTTAATGAGATTATCAATATGGTTCCTTTGAACTCTACCATTCCTATCATTTATTTTCCATTTGCTCTCTTTTAGTTGTTTTTTCTTTTCTTTCCTTATTTTAGATTAAATATTTTGGAAAAACAGTATTTTTTGATCAACAATTTTTTAAAATATTTTATCTTATCTCCACTAAAGGCTTACTAGCTATAGTTTTTTTTGATCATCATAGTTGTTTTTTTAATAGTGGTTAATCTAATATTTAAAACATGCATCTTTAACTTGTCACAGTATTCCTTTAAATAATATTACGCCACTTCATGTCTATTGTAAGGATCTTACATCAATATATTTCCATTTTCTTCCCCTTTTTGCTATTTATTTAATAGAAATTTTTGTTCTACAAATATTACAATTCCTATGATACATTGTTATTTTAAAATTTATTTTCAAAAGCAATTATCTTAAAAATTAAAAAGTGAAATAATATTTTTATGTATTTACCTATACATTTACCATTTATGATACTGTATTCCATTATATATATCTATGTTTTCTTCTGCTATTATTTTTTTTCTTCTTGAATTTCTTTTAACATTTCTTGTAGTGCAGGTCTGCTAGCAACAAATTGCCTTAGCTTTTGATTGTCTAAAACAATTTATCC
Source organism: Mesoplodon mirus (assembly GCF_964341445.2). Lineage (NCBI taxonomy): Eukaryota > Metazoa > Chordata > Mammalia > Artiodactyla > Ziphiidae > Mesoplodon > Mesoplodon mirus. The sequence goes on from NC_138980.1 coordinate 159,600,067, forward strand.
TCTTCATTTTAAAATATACTTTCATCAGATATAAAACAAATTCTATATCCATAAGAATAACACATGTATTATTGATTGATAAATTCTTTCTTTTATCACTAAAGATAATGTCCTCATGTCTTATGGAGTGCATAGCTTCTCATCAGAAGCTTATGTTAATTTTTATGTTTGTAATTCTGTTTATTTTGCTCTTGTATTGTTTTTGTTTTCTATTTGGTTCTCTTTAATCTTTTTTTATACTTTTAAATTTATATTGGAGTATAGTTGATTAAAAATGTTGTGATAATTTCAGGTGTACAGAAAAGTGATTCAGTTATACATATACATGTATCTATTCTTTTTCAAATTCTTTTCCCATTTATATTGTTACATAATATTAAGAAGAGTTCCCTGTGCTATACTGTAGGTCCTTGTTGGTTATCCATTTTAAATATAGCATTGTGTACATGTCAATCCCAAACTCCCAAACTATCCCTTCCCCGCTGGTAACCGTAAGTTCATTCTCTAGGTCTGTATATTTCTGTTTTGTAAATAAGTTCATTTGTATCATTTCTTTTTAGATTCTGCATATAAGCGATATCATAAGATATTTCTTTTTCTCTGTCTGACTTCACTCAGTATGACAATCTCTGGGTCCATCCATGTTGCTGCAAATGGCATTATTTCATTCTTTTTAATGGCTGAGTAATATTCCATTTTATATATGTACCACATCTGCTTTATTCAATCCTCTGTCATGGACTTTTAAGTTGCTTCCATGTCTTAGCTATTGTAAACAGTGCTGCAGTGAACATTGGGATACATGTATTCTTTTGGCTCATGTTTTTCTCTGTATATATGCCCAGGAGTGGGATAGAGGAGGGGATCATATGGTTGTTCTATTTTTACATTTTTAAGGAACCTCCATACTGTTCTCCATAGTGGCTGTACCAGTTTACATTCCCACCAACAATGTAGGAGGGTTCCCTTTTCTCCACACCCTCTCCAGCATTTACTGTTTGTGGATTTTTTGATGATAGCCATTTTGACTGGTATGAGGTGATATCTCATTGTAGTTTTGATTTGCATTTCTCTAGTAATTAGTGATGTTGAACATCTTTTCATGTGTTTCTTGGCAATCTGTATGTCTTCTTTGGAGAAATGTCTATTTAGGTCTTCTGCTCATTTTTTGATTGGGCTGTTTGTTTTGATATTAAGCCACAATACTTGTATATTGTTGAATTTCTTTGATACATAGATTTTTGAGGGGTTTGATTATTCATCAAATTTAGAAGATATTTGATCTTTCTACCCTGGCCTCCCTTGACTTCAATTACATGATATTGCCCTACAGATTACTAAGACTTTTCATTATAGTTTTCTGTCTCTTTTTGTGTTTATGATCTATTTTGAATAATTTTAATTGCTTTTCTTCAAGTTTATTAATAATTTAATCTTCAGCATCTATTATGCTGTTAATCATACCCAATGGATTGTTTATTTATTTGCTTATTTTATTTAACTTATATATAACAGCTTTATTAAGTTATAATTGATATATAGTACAAAGAACCGCATGTTTTTAATGTGTAAAATTAGATGATTTTGGACATGCAAACACCAATTATACTATCACCACAATCTAGGTAATTGACATAACAAACTCCTCCCAGAATTTCCATCTTTCCCTTACTAGTTGTTTTTGATCTGGGTTTTTTTGGTGTGTGTATGTGGGTTAAGAACACTTTATATGAGATCTATCTACCTTCTTAACAAACTTTGAAGTACACAATACCACTTTGTACAGCAGGTCTATAGAACTTACTCATTTAGTATAACTGAAATTTCATAGGCACTGAATAACAACTCCACATTTCCCCCCAACCCCAAGCCCCTAACAATCACTGTTGTATTATCTGCTTCTATGAGTTTAACTATTTTATATAATTCAAGTAAGTAGAATCATACAGTATTTGTCATTCTGTGACTGACATTTCGCTTAGTATGATGTCCTCCAGGTTCATCTATGTTGTCACAAATGGCAGGATTTCCATCTTTTTTAAAGGCTGCATGATATTTCCATTATATGTACATATCACATTTTATTTATATATTCATCTGTTAATGAATACTTGGATTGTTAAAGCTATAGTAATTAAAGCACTATGATACTGGCATAAAGACAGACATGTAGACCATTGAAAAGAATATAGAGTCTAGAAACAAACCCGTGCTTTTATGATCAACTGATCTTTGTGCCACAGACTCACAATGGGGAAAAGATAGTTTCTTCAAGAAATGGAATTGAAAAAACTGGGTACCTACATGCAAAAAAATTGGACTTATACCACACATAAAAATAAATGCAAAATGAATTGAAAACTTAAACAGAACACCTGAAACTGTAAAACTCCTGGAAGAAAACATAGGGGAGAATTTTCTTGACATTGGTATAGGCAATGGTTATTGGATATGACACCAAAAATACAGGCATCAAAAGCAAATATAGCAAGTGAGACTATATGAAACAAAATATAATTTTAGATAGTGAATTTGGATCTTTTTTTATTTTTATCTTCTTTTTATCTTTATATTCTTTATCTTCCTTTTCCCTCTTCATTACCTTTATATATTTCTTTACAATCTTGATTTTACTTTTAATACCTCTTTTATTGTATTTGCCTTCTTTTCCACCTTCTCTATCATTTGGGGTTTTCTTTCCAGTCTACTGGTTATTTTTCACATTTTCCTATGTCTTAACATGTCTAGTAACTTGTTGTTAAATGTCTCTGAATCTTTTCAATTTCCTTTAATAAATGTTTGTTTATTCTGGTTGGCTGTTGAGTTACTTTCAGTTCTGTGGATCACTATCAGGCTTATTTTAGCGTTTTGTTAAGATTTTCTAAAATAACACTTACTTTGAGTAATTTATTTCCCTTACTTAGACATGACCCTTCTGGAGTTTCTAGTAAATGTTACATTTGATCACTGAAGGCTGTCTGATCTGGGGTGGCCAGAAATAATTCCCAGCCCTTTGTGACCTCCGACAACAGTTCAGCTCTTAGATGGTCACTCTATTGAATCACCTTGTGGAGTTTGACCCTATACATGAATAACTTAGTATTCAATAAAAATTCAAGGGAATACAAGCTTTTGAAGCTCTTTCCTTGACTGTTTTCTTCTCTTCAGAACCCTATCTCACCACCTCCAGCTATGTCCATGAACTCTGATCTGTGTCTCCTCAACTTAGGAAGACTGGCACACTTTACTGATCTTTACTGCCTTATGGCTCAGAATGTGCCTCCTGGCATGAAGCCTGGACAGTCGAAGGGTTTACCTAATTTTTCCTTCTCTCAGCATCACAACCCTGTGCTATTTCTGCTGTCTGAAAAAAGTTAAGTATATTTTGTTCAATTTTCTAGATGTTAAAGACAAGAGGCCAAATTCAGTTCCTCTTATTCCATCATTGCCAAAATGGGAAGGAGAAAAGTTAAACAAATATGTTTAGTCTACTCTCATAATTTAGTAATTTTAGTCTTTTTAAGTTTCAAAATATAGAACCCATGAATATAATAAATGGGCATGATACATTTCAGAAAATAAATTAATGCTATATGTTCTTGAGATCAAATAACCCATTTTAAAATTAGGATATCTATGAATCTGAATATTTCATCTAGTAGATAAATACAAACATACTGATGTAAATATATGCTTGTGAAGTTCAAGGTTTATTCTGTTATTCTAGGTATACAAGTCAACCTCAGGCTATTTAGAAATATATTCAGTGAGATGCAGCCATAGTTCTGATTTCTTCCATCAGATAGTTTTAGAGAATTATGTTCATCAATTGGCAATTTTCTTATTGTATAGACACAATCCAATTATAACAAAAATGCAGTGAAATTAAAATGTGTTTCCTTAAAAGATTCACTTGAGAATTTAATGATTTTAAAATATTAATCTATCAAATAAGACATAGAATGTCATACCCTTTAGAAAACTCTTGTGCCTATAAAATAATTAACTGTGAGGTTTAAAACAATATTGACCACGTAAAATTAATTTGCCCATTAACACACAAGTGTAATTATTTTTATCTTGTTCTAAGAGAGCACATTTTCAAATATCTAAACTGTACTCTAGCCACTGAATAATAAAGACAGGTTAATTTAGATAGGTTAATTTTTCTTCATTAATACATAATTGTGATAATTAAAGACCTGTTACTGAAGCTGTTTTAGATATCTATCAATTTGGGGAGAAAATGCTAAAACAGCACATATGAGTGATATTTGTATTATATAAAATGAAACTAATCTTTTTTAAAGAACTGTCAAATGTTTAAAGAGGAATATTTTGGTACAAATTTAAGTTAATATGTAATTCTGATATCCATTTGACAATTAAGAAAAACACACTTTTAGCACTTATTCTATTAAATGGTCTAATCATTTTTATTGTGTTAGAAACACAAAATAGTGCAGGGCTTTTACTGTCTTTTCTTCCTCACTCCAGACTTTTATAGAGAGATTTGTCATTCCCCCTCACACTTTGTCTTTCATTGAATCATGTCGTCTTACCCCTTTCACACTCTCCCACTCTTCTAAGAAGTAGACCCTACTGCTGAATCAAGCTTGAGCCTTATTGTAAAGACCTGTCATTTCAATTAGGAAGTGTGCTATTACAAACAATAACCTTCAATTCTTCTGGTTTGAAAAATAGATTAAAAAAATTAACATAGTTGTCGGTCCATTGGCAGATTTAGGGTTGATTGACTCAACACTTCTGCCTATTATCTGCCTGCTATCACCCTTTTACTTTTTCTTCACATTGATGAAAGATGTCTACAACATTTTCAAGTATATAGAGACAGGCAATGCCCTTTTCTTTCTTCGATCTCTTCTGAGGAGATGGGAAACTTTTCTGAAAAGCAGGCAGAAACTCTTGCTATCTGTATCAGGACTTGGTTTACAAGTCCATTGCTGATTTAGTTTTTGTCATTAGGGACTGAATTGTGGTTGTTGGATCCAATCAATTACTGGAGGTGAATTGGGTACTATGAAAACTTCCGTGGTTATCATTCTGCCCATCATTAAGTGAAGGGTATGGGAAATGAAAATGTATAGAGGCCCAAAGTTTAGGAGAATTAAAATCATATACAGAAAGAATACGATCCAGGGGTGGTAGGGGTGGTGGGGGTACAGGGGAGAGAGAGAGAATGTGTGTGTGTGTGCGTGTGTGTGTGTGCGTGTGTGTGTTTGTGTGTGTGAGAGAGAGAGAGAATGGGGAAGGGGGAGAGGGAGACAGAATAAGACTTGTATTTTGGCTGAGTTGATTGTTGATTGGATTGTTTTTGGAATTTGGAAGAGGAGGAGAATATTATTGGGCAGCTTTTGTATAGGAGAGTAGGAGAAAAATATAGAAAGAATATTGTAAGAAGTTTGACTGTGGTTTGTATTTGGCTGTTTATACTTGGAATAAATTTTTCTTTGGTTCTCTAGAGAAACTTTTAAAAATTACATTAAAATTTTGTTGAGATGTTATTTTGTTGAGTTGAATCACAACAAAATATGCTTTAAATTTGATTGTCATTCAAAGTTGCTTTTTTTGAAATAGTAATTATTAGTAAAGTAAATGAACAAATAATTGATAAGTTATCACATCTGCAAAAGTTTTAAACCTCAAATTAAAAGCAAGTCTTTAAATTATTAATTTTGTTAAAATGTATACTCCTGAGTTTGTGAATTAAAATGATATAAAAGAAAGTCTATAAAGCAGATTTAGGAAATATGACATTTTGCTACTGGATGTGTTATTGTTTATGACTTCAAGTAAAAAAATTAAATTATCTTATATGCCTAGAAGTGAAATTTCTTGGTCAAAGAGTAGGCATGTGTTGAATTTTATTGAAAACTGTCAAACAGTTTTTCCAAATGATTAAACAAATTTACATTTTCATAAGCACTGTAAGACTTCCAGTTGCTGCAAATTCTTACCAACATTTGGTATCACCAACTTTTTAGATTTTAGACATCCTGGTGCTCTATAATATTACCTCATTGTGTTTTTCATTGCATTTCTCAGATTTAATGGTGTGAAAAAGCATTTAACATACTCATAGACCATTGGGGTATCTTCTTTTATAACATGCTTATTCAGATATTTAATATTTTCATTTGTCTTCTTCTTACTGATTTTGCCTATGTAAAAATTGCAAAGATATCGTTCTAAGATTGCTCCTAGAAGCTTTGCAGTTTGACCCTTACATTTCAGTCTCAGATCTATTACACATTTTTATACATTGTCTGAAGCAGGTATAAAGGTTCATGTTTCTCTGTACATTTATTCAGGTTTTTTTCCAGCACCATTTGTGCAAAACGTTCCATACCCAATGTTGAACATATGATTAAAAGTTACTAAACTTGTTTAAAAAAATACAGGTTAAGGTGGTGCATGATTTAGAACAACAGAAGATGAGATGAGCCAAATTTTGGAATTAGCTAAGCTTTAAAACAACTATGCTAAGTACTTTCAAACACTTCAAGGGAAATATAATTGTGATAAATTATGTGAAGAATAATAGGTGAAAGGATAAATTTAAGAACTTAAAATTATAATATGGGAAACGAAATCTTCCTAGAATGGTCTTAATAGCAGATTGATGACAGCAAAAAATAGTTTCAGTAAACTTGAAGGCAGATAAGCAGATATTTTTCAATCTGAAGAATACTGAGTAAGGAATATTTAAGAAAAAAAAAAGGAACAGAGAGTCAGTGAGGTATAATATCAGACAAAAGGACAATAGTGTAGGACATATTTTTTAAGAAATAATGACCTCCATTTACTAAATTTAATAACGTACAAAAACATACAGAGCCATAAATTTCAGCCAACTCAAAATAGCGTAAATACAAAGAAAAACAAGGGGGATCATAGTCATATGCTAAAAGGCTGAGAAAATAGAGGATGCTGAATGCAGCCAGAGGAAAGAAAATTTTTAGTCAGGGAAACAGTGCTAGACATGATATCCAAAGTCTCATCATAAATAACAGAGACCTGAGGCCAGAAGACAATGTATTAACATCTGTAAAACAATGAGCACTAATTTTACAAACTCTATCAACCCAGAATTCCATATCCAGTGAAAACTTATCCAAAAATGAAGGGAAAATAGGGACATGTTTAAATACATTTTTAAATGACATAATTAAACTCCATGGTAGGGAGAATTACGACTCCACACCTTAACTGTGGGGATTTTGAAATTTTACCTTATAGGGAAAAAGGGATTTTTGCTGATTTTAAAATCAGGAGATTATTTTGAATTATATGGGTGCTCCCATGAAAATCATATGAGCTTTTAAAAGGCAGAAGAGGAAGGCAAAGGGGAAGTCAGAGAGATTCAAACAAGAGAAGGACTCAACCCATGTTTACTGCTTTAAATATGGAGAGGGTCACGTGAAAGGACCATAGGGAGAGAGCTCTCTAGTATCTGAGAGTGAAGGAGGGTATCAGTCTTAAGGAACTGGATTCTGCATGAATTTGGAAGTAGGTTCTTGCCTTGAGCCTCCAGAGAAGAGCACAGCCTGGCTGACCCCTGGATATTGGCCTTGTTAGACTCTAGCAGAGAATCTAGGCATAGACTTCTGACCTCCAGAAGTGTGAGATAATAAATAAATGTTGTTTGAAGCAACGAAATTTGTGGCAATTTGGTTTGGCAGCAGTAGAAAAACAGTATTATCCCAAACAGAGCTGCATTACAAAGAGTACTAAAAGTAGTTTTTCAAGCTGAGATCATACCTGACCTGAACCCAGATTGACTGAAAGTAATAGAGACTTAGAAATGGTAAATATGTGGGAAAATATCTAGCACTATTTTTTAAGCTTTAATTTATTTAAATGACAACTTACAGTTTAAATCAAAATTATAAATTGTACGTGGGTCTTATAAAGAACACATATGTAAAATATGGCATAAATTGCATTAAGAATGGAGTAGAATATGTTATTATACCACTGCAATAGGACTTCAGTCTCTTTATTTCTTTATTATTATACTTTGCATGATTATATCCCCTTTTCTAGTTAATTTAAACATTTTATTTTCTACTTATCTTTAGTTTTCAGCAGTTTTACAATGTTGTTCCTTGGTTTGGCTTTATTTGTCTTTAAGAAAGTTTGAATTAGTAGAATTTATTGAAGGCAAATATGGATGTTTTCAACACTTTTGGAAAACTGCCGTCTGTTACCTTAAGATATTGCATAGTCTCATTTTCTCTCTTCCCTTTCTCAGAGATCCCAATTGTATACGATTATTGGAAATATTCTCCTTTTCCATGTTTTTTGTATACGATATTTATTATGTTTTCTACTCTTTTTTACTCTTCATGTTTAAATCTGGATCTTTTCATTTCATATGTATCCAAGATAATCAAATTCTTTATTTTTCAACAGTGTTGACTCCAACCATTAAATGTTTAATCTATGTTTTTTCAGCTTATGAATTTATATATTATCTAGGTTTTATATTTTCTTTTAATTTTGTAGCATGATCCTTTAAAGTCAGTATCTGGTATCCTTAACTGGAGACCCAGAGAATTTTTTTTTTTTTTTGGTAATAGTTTTTATTTCTATTTTCTTGGCTTTTAATCATTTTCCTTGTCTGCTCTTATTTCTGTGTGCATTTCTCATTTTACCTGAGAAATTGTTCTGATAATTTGTGGCTTTTCATAACATTTTACTCCAGAAAGGATTCACTTGTTGTAACAGGTAGCTAGGCTAGTGGTACAGTCACTTTCACATTACCATAAACAAATCGAGGATTTAGATCCTTGGAAGTGGGAATTCAGTTCCTGACTCCAAATTTTACTCTTAGCCTGGGTATTTGCCAGGTACCATCCCCTTCATTGGGCCCTGAACTTCAATATTTGTCCTGTGAGTGAGTGTACTGGAAACTTTGCTCACCTTCTCAGCCTCTCAGTCATGCCACCGGAATGAGAAGATGTCCATTGTGTCCAGCAGCTCCATTTCTGCACTCACCTTCATGCATTAGTCTTCTATAGTCTGGGGCAGCTTTCTCATGGTTTTGATTAAATATCCTTTTTATATTTCTGTCCAAGTCTTCTGATTTTCAGCAAAAGAGTTGACACAAGTCCACCTACCTATTCCATAATTTCTAGAATGACCAACTGACTTTTGCATATGCTTATACTTGCAAAACGTTATGATGGGCAAAATGTTGCTTCTAAAAATTTGAAACACACACACACACACACACACACACACACACCCCTAAATACTTCTAGTAACTCTGGGGACAGTATATCACATGGTTAGGAAGAACATAGAAATAAAATTATTCCTTGCAATTAATAATTTGATTTAGAATATTGCAAAAATAATGACTTGTGTAAACAGGATTTGACCATTAATTTTCACATAATCAACCCACTGACATTACCAATATTTTTGTGATTCTGTATGTGGATGAATAAGATGGCATGTAGAATTAAATCATTGTTCAGTGAATTTTATTATTGTGCAACCAATAACCATTGTAAACCATCTTAATCTTTAACTTACTTTCTCTTCAGTAAGATTACACCATTATATATAAACAAATTTAGTGTCTGTTATATAAAAATAACTTAAAATATTGTCACACTTGTCATCTCAGAAGTCTAATTTCCCCTTATTGTAATCTTATATGCTATATCTATGACTTGGGAATTCATTGTGTTAGTTTCATAGCACAGGCAAATATGCAAGTTCCAGGATACTACAGGTCCCTGAAAGCCCCTATGGGAAAAGTCCAGAGCAAAGAGGCCATCATCTGTTCTAAAATTATATGTGCTTTGTACAATGGACTGCAGAATTAAGACAGTTTGCAAAATGCGTGTATATAATTTCCTTTTAAGTAGCAAGAAAAATAAGAAAGAAAAAATAATTTTGGCCAAAAGAGAAGTGAAATTTTAAATTTGTCCTAGGAAAGTTTATAGTGGGTTGTAGTTTGTACAGAACAAACATAGTACTAATTTTACATTATTAATTCATAATGGATTACCAAGGAAAGGGTAAAAATAAATAACTAAGTAGATCTTGTCTTTTATGTTTATAATACTGTTTTATTTCAGAACATAGTTTCCAATTTTCATGTAGTCAAATGAATCATTGTTTTCATTTCTGGCTTTATCCTTTTACCACTGAAGATTATAAAAAAAATTCCTATAATTTAAGGCCAAATAGTTATACAATAGACTTTATTATTTATGTACTGATATATTAATTGTTTAGACCACTCTAAATGTGAAATGAAATGTTTTTAACTAAACAAATTCCATAATTCTGTAATTCAAAAGTAATACATATGGAGAAGCCACAAAATCTGTTTCCAACAGTTCTAAAAATTCATTTACACCTGGCAGTGAGAGTACAAATGAAGTATAAATATTTTCTTCATTTTAGAGGTATTCTTATTGGTTAACTGCAGAACACCTTGTATCTTTTGTAGACGGACTGTTTTTTTCTAACAGTGCATGGAATAAATTCAGTAAGAATGGACCAGTTCTTGTATAAGAAGGGACACATAACTGTTTATATTAATATGTGCCATTTGGTTATGATACTACTATAGTCATGAGGATGTAAACTATGCAAAGCAGAATAACTTATTACTATATAAGAAAACAGAAGTATTCCCAGGAATTTGTAATTCATAGAACTGAAAACTAATCTTATAAAAATGTTAATGGAAAGTTAGATTAATATTGTTTCTATACAGTTAACATCTACAATTAAAAATATCTATTGATGCCAGCATCATCGTAGTGATTACTTTTTGTGTAAGTGTCCATGTGGTGTGTATTTACTGCATCCTCTTTTACGGACCTGTGTTTGCAGATATCTGACTGTGAGCACAATGATAGAAAATCATCTCTACACATTCAGTGCAAACAAGATGCCAAGAAAAGAACTCTTGCATATGCAGTTCCACTCAGATTCAAAGGATTTAAATCTATTTACTTTTTCAGCTGTGATCTAAATGATAAATTCTAAGCAAATCTCTCAACTGTGATTTAAATGAATGATGAAAACTTTTCTTGGGAGGAATCCATGATTTATAGAGCTTAGTATCAAATAAGATTTCTTGGAAGCTTGAGAATTAATCATTTTTGGTTGTGTTTTTTTTAGTTTGTTTGCTTTAAAACTATGTACTTCTATTCTCCCACCCCAGGCAAACTTGCCTTTGTACTCATCACTCACTACTGTGTACAGGCGCCTCCTGGCTTAAGCACCTTTCACAGCATTGGCCATAGAGAGGGTAAGCATTCAATGATATTGACTGGATGTGATTGTGGAAAAGCTTACTGAAGTTAATATAGTGGGGGGAAAAGCATAAAATATATTCTCTCTTTCTGATCACTGGAGTGTATCATTTTATGCTACTTACTATTCTCAGGGACAATTTTTCTATAGTGGAATAAGCCTTCATATTTTTTTAAGCCTGAAGGGAAGGATATATGTCCTAGGACATAAGACTTCTTCTATTTCTAGCTTAGAAGTGGTAGATTTAATAGATGTTTTCCTTTTACATGGTTTCATATTTTCAGCAGATGTCATCTTTAACATGGAGTAAATAACAAATCATACATGAACTTTGGGTGGCCAGAGTAGGTGGCTTATTAAATGATATGAATTGTGGGGTATCAGGAGAGCTCCATGGCCGAAAGATTTCTTCTCTCAGGCTTATGCTTTTTATTAGGCTTGTGCTTTTAAAGAAAATACTATACCAAAAGCCTGTTTAGAAATTATTTACTTTAATGCTGCCATTACAGATTAAGAAATTGTACAGATAAGAAAGTTTAAAGAGAGTAAGTATAGAAGCCAGTAGAATTGGAGTTAGCTAAGTCATCCAGTTCGTGTTCCGGCTTTTTCCACCAATTTTTGACAACTTCTTAGATTTGGTTTAGGCCAGTTGATCAATTTCTTTGTATACTTTTCCATTAGTTTAAAAAATTTCAACTACCATTTCAATTTACAACCAAATATCATTGACAGTTTTAAGGCATCACAATAGTATTATAACTGATGCTTTATGATACAGTTTAGCAGATAGTTTTCCAGAATACGACCTCCTGAGAGCAAGCCCTTTAGGAAATGAGCTTCATGTTGACAAGTACGGCAAATACAGAATGACATCTCTGGGTCTTGGAGAGGTCTTGCCTTGAAAAGTGAGGCCAGATAGCGGATCATATTACAAGAGAAAGTGGGGGCCTCAGCCAGTATTAGGGAAAGATACAAATTCTGAAATAAAAGGAAAGACCACCAAGACTAGCCCTACAAAATAGAATCAACGTGGTCAGTGTTTTCAGAGACTGTCAGCAATGCTATTTTATGCAAACTCTTGTAATAAAATAGAATAAGATAAAGGCAAAGTCATTCAGTAAATACTCTGCATTGTTATAAAGTAATACAAATATTATAGAGAAAAAGATATCATATTTACAAAGCAGAGAAAAAAAATGGCATAGTTAAATTCTGAAAGAAAGAAACATAACATTTTAAAGAACTGGTACTTTGTGCCTTAGGTAAAGAGTATGGGGAAGAATAGTGCCAGGACATGCGGACTGAGAGATCTGTAGGAGCAAGATCAAAAGGGAACCTATGTAATAGGTTAAGATATATATATTTTTTCTGAGGCCACTGAGGAGTCATTGTTGTCTTTTATATAGGAACTCATATTTATATCATAGAAAGTTCACTCTAGCTGTAGTTGTAGAATGCATAAGACAAGGGCCAAGAAAGGTCCAGGAAAACCAGATAGGAGTCTCTGTAGCAGTCAAGGTGATCTTATGTTGGTCTGAAGAAAATATGACAGTTGAAAAAATATTAAAGTTGTAGGACCTTCAAGATGGAGTAGTAATATGTGGAGATCACCTTTCTCCCCACAAATACATCAAAAATACACCTACATGTGGAACAACTCCTATAGAACATCCACTGAATGCTGGCAGAAGACCTCAGACTTCCCAAAAGGCAAGAAACTCCCCACATACGTGACCGTGTGGCTGACAGGGTCTTGGTGCTCTGGCCATGTGTCAGGCCTGAGCCTCTGAGGTGGGAGAGCTGAGTTCAGAACATTGGACAACCAGAGACCTCCTGGCCCCACATAATATCAATCAGCGAGAGCTCTCCTAGACATCTCAGCCTCAACGCAAAGACACAGCTCAACTCAACGCCCAGCAAGCTCCAGTGCTGGACACCCATGCCAAACAACTAGCAAGACAGGAAAACAACACCACCCCTTAGTAGAGAGGCTGACTAAAATCATAATAAGCTCACAGACACTCCAAAACACACCACTGGACACGGTCCTACTCACCAGAGAGACAAGATCCAGACTCATCCACCAGAACACAGGCACCAGTCCCCTCCACCAGGAAGCTTACACAACCCACCAAAACAACCTTACACACTGGGGGCAGACACCAAAAACAATGGGAACTACGAACCTGCAGTCTGTGAAAAGGAGACCCCAAACAGAGGAAGTTAAGCAAAATGAGAAAACAGAAAAATATGCAGCAGATAAAGGAGCAAGGTAAAATCACACCAGACCAAACAAATGAAGAGAAAATAGGCAGTCTACCTGAAAAAGAATTCAGAGTAATGATAGCAAAGATGATCCCAAATCTCGGAAAGAGAATGGAGAAACTACAGGAAACATTTAACAAGGACCTAGAAGAACTAAAGAGCAAACAAACAATGATGAACAACACAATAAATGAAATTAAAATTCTCTAGAAGGGATCAATAGCAGAATAACTGAGGCAGAAGAACGGATATGTGACCTGGAAGATAAAATAGTGGGAATAACTACCACAGAGCAGAATAAAGAAGAAAAGAATGAAAAGAATTGAGGACAGTCTTAGAGACGTCTGGGACAACATTAAATGCATGGACATTTGAATTTTAGAGGTCTCAGAAGAAGAAGACAAAAAGAAAGGGACTGAGAAAATATTTGAAGAGATTATAGTTGAAAACTTCACTAACATGGGAAAGGAAATAGTCAATCAAGTCCAGGAAATGCAGAGAGTCCCATACAGGATAAATCCAAGGAGAAAAAAGCCAAGACACATAGTAGTCAAACTATCAAAAATAAATAAAAAGAAAAAATATTAAAAGCAGCAAAGGAAAAGGAACAAATAACACACAAGGGAATCCCCATAAAGTTAATAGCTGATTTTTCAGCAGAAATTCTGCAAGCCAGAAGGGTGTGGCAGGACATATTTACAGTGATGAAAGGGAAAAACCTACAACTAAGATTACTCTACCCAGCAAGGATCTCATTCAGATTTGACAGAGAAATTAAAACCTTTATAGATGAGCAAAAGCTAAGAGAATTCAGCACCACCAAACCAGCTTTGCAACAAATGCTAAAGGACATTCTCTGGGCAGGAAACAAAAGAGAAGGAAACGACCTATAATAACAAACATAGAACAATTAATAAAATAGTAATAGGAACATACATATTGATAATTACCTTAAATGTAAATGGATTAAATGCTCCAAAACAAAAAGACTGGCTGAATGGATACAAAAACAAGACCTCTATGTATGCTCTCAACAAGAGACGAACTTCAGACCTAGGGACAGGTACAGACTGAAAGTTAGGGGATGGAAAACTATATTCCATGCAAATGAAAATCAAAAGAAAGCTGGAGTAGCAATTCTCATATCAGACAAAATAGACTTAAAATTAAGACTATTACAAGAGACAGAGACACTACATAATGATCAAGGTATCAATCCAAGAAAAAGATATAACAATTGTAAATCTTTATGCACCCAACATAGAAGCCCCTCAATACATAAGGCAAATGCTAACAGCCATAAAAGGAGAACTCGACAATAACACAATAATAGTAGGGGACTTTAACACCCCACTTTCACCAATGGACAGATCAACCAAAATGAAAATGAATAAGGAACCACAAGGTTTAAATGATACATTAAATAAGATGGACTTAATTCGTACTTATAGGACATTCCATCCAAAAACAATAGAATACACTTTCTTCTCAAGTGCTCATGAAACATTCTCCAGGATAGATCATATATTGGGTCACAAAAAAGCCTTGGTAAATTTAAGAAAATTGAAATCATATTAAGTATCTTTTCCAACCACAACACCATGAGACTAGATATCAATTAGAGGGAAAAAAATCTGTAAAAAATACAAACAAATGGAGGCTAAACAATATGCTACTAAATAACCAAGAGATCACTAAAGATATCAAAGAGAAATAAAAAAAGATCTCGAAACAAATGACAATGAAAACACGATGGCACAAAACCTATAGTAGAGATCAGATGCAGCAAAAGCAGTTCTAAGAGGGAAGTTTATAGCAATACAGTCCTCCCAAGAAACAAGAAACACCTCAAATAAACAACCTAACCTTACACCTAAAGCAATTAGAAAAAGAAGAAAAAAAAAAACCCCAGAGTTAACAAAAGGAAAGAAATCATAAAGATCAGACCACAAATAGAAAAATGAAGGAAATGCTAGCAAAGATCAATAAAATTAAAAACTGGTTCTTTGAGAAGATAAACAAAATTGACTGACCATTAGCCAGACTCATTAGGAAAAAAAAGGGAGACAACGAAATTCAATAGAATTGGATATGAAGAAGGAGAGGTAACAACTGACACTGCAGAAATATAATGGATCAAGAGAGATTATTAGAAGCAACTATATGCCAATAAAATGGACAACCTGGAAGAAATGGGCAAATTGTAGAAAAGCACAACCTTCTAAGACTGAACCAGGAAAAAGTAGAAAATATGAACAGACCAATCACAAGCACTGAAATTGAGACTGTGATTAAAAATCTTCCAAAAAACAAAAGCTCAGGACCAGACGGCTTCACAGATGAATTCTATCAAACATTCAGAGAAGAGCTAACACCTAACTTTCTCAAACTCTTCCAAAATATAGCAGAGGGAGGAACACTCCCAAACTCATTCTATGAGGCCACCATCATGCTGATACCAAAACCAGACAAAGATGTCACAAAGCAAGAAAACTACAGGCCAATATGACTGATGAACATAGATGCAAAAATCCTCAACAAAATACTAGCAAACAGAATCCAACAGCACATTAAAAGGATCATACACCATTATCAAGTGGGGTTTATCCAAGGAATACAAAGATTCTTCAATATATGCAAATCAATCAATGTGATACACCATATTAACAAATTGAAGAATAAAAACCATATGATCATCTCAATAGATGCAGAAAAAGCTTTTGACAAAATTCCACACCCATTTAAGGTAAAAACCCTCCAGAAAGTAGGCATAGAGGGAACTTATCTCAACATAATAAAGGCCATATATGACAAACCCACAGCCAATATCCTTCTCAATGATGAAAAACTGAAAGCATTTCCACTAAGATCAGGAACAAGACAAGGTTGCCCACTCCCACCAGTATTATTCAACATAGTTTTGGAAGTTTGGGCCACAACGATCAGAGGAAAAAATAAAATAAAATAAAAGGAATCCAAATCGGAAAAGAAGAAGTAAAGCTGTCACTGTTTGCACATGACCTGATACTATACATAGAGAATCCTAAAGATGCTACCAGAAAACTACTAGAGCTAATCAATGAATTCGGTAAAGTAGCAGGATACAAAATTAATGCATAGAAATCTCTGGCATTCCTATACACTACTGATGAAAAATCTGAAAGAGAAACACTCCCATTTACCACTGCAACAAAAATAATAAAATACCTAGGAATAAACTTACTTAAGCGGGCAAAAGACCTGTATGCAGAAAACTATAAGACACTGATGAATGAAAGTAAAGATGATACAAACAGATGGAGAGATATTCTGTGTTCCTAGATTGGAAGAATCAATATTGTGAAAATGACTATACTACCCAAAGCAATCTACAGATTCAGTGCAATCCATATCAAACTACCAATGGCATTGTTAACTGAGTTAGAACAAAAAATTTTACAATTTGTATGGAAACACAAAAGATCCCGAATAGCCAAAGCAATCTTTAGAAAGAAAAACAGAGCTGGAGGAATCAGGCTCCCTGACTTCAGGCTATACTTACTACAAAGCTACAGTAATCAAGACAGTATGGTACTGGTACAGAAACAGAAATATAGATCAATGGAACAGGGTGGAAATCCCAGACATAAACCTATGCACATATGGTCACCTTATCTTTGATAAAGGAGGCAAGAATATACAATGGAGAAATACAGCCCTCAATAAGTGGTGCTGGGAAAACTGGACAGCTACATATAAAACAGTGAAATTAGAACACTCACTAACACCATACACAAAAATAAACTCAAAATGGATTAAAGGCCTAAATGTAAAGCCAGACTCTGTAAAACTCTTAGAGGAAAATATAGGCAGAACACTCTATGACATAAATCACAGCAAGATCCTTTTTGACCCACCTCCTAGAGAAATGGAAATAAAAACAAAAATAAACAAATGAGACCTAATGAAACTTAAAAGCTTTTGCACAGCAAAGGAAGCCATAAAGAAGAAGAAAAGACAACCCTCAGAATGGGAGAAAATATTTGCAAATGAAATAACTGACAAAGGTTTAATCTCCAAAATTTATAAGCAGCTCATGCAGCTCAATATCCAAAAAACAAATAACCCAATCTAAAAATGGGCAGAAGACCTAAATAGACATTTCTCCAAAGAACAGCCTGCCAACAAACACATGAAAGGATGCTCAACCTCACTAATCATTAGAGAAATGCAAATCAAAACTACAATGAGATATCACCTCAAACCCGTCTGAATGGCCATCATCAAAATTCTACAAACAATAAATGATGGAAAGAGTGTGGAGAAAAGGGAACCCTCTTGCACTGTTGGTGGGAATGTAAATTGATACAGCCTCTATGGAGAACAGTTTGGAGGTTCCTTAAAAAAGTAAGAATAGAACTACCATATGACCCAGCAATCCCACTACTGGGCATATACCCTGAGAAAACCATAATTCAAAAAGAGTCATGTAGAACAATATTCATTGCAGCTTTATTTACAGTAGCCGGGACATGGAAGCAACCTAAGTGTCCATTGACAGATGAATGGATAAAGAAAATGTGGCACATATATACAGTGGAATATTACTGAGCCATAAAAAGAAACAAAATTGAGTTATTTGTAGTGAGGTGGATGGACTATAGATTGTCATACAGAGTCAGCTAAGTCAGAAAGAGAAAAACAAATGCTGTATGCTAACAAATATATATGGAATCTTAAAAAAAATGGTTCTGAAGAACCTAGGGATAGGACAGGAATAAAGACACAGAGATAGAGCAGGGACTTGAGGACAGGGGGAGGTGGAACAGTATACTGAGACTAAGTGAGAGAGTGGCATTGACATATATACATTACCAAATTTAAAATAGATAGCTAGTGGGAAGCAGCTACATAGCACAGGGAAATCAGCTCGTACTTTGTGACCACCGAGAGGAGTGTGATAGGGAGGGTGGTTTGGAGACACAAGAGGGAGGGAATGTGGGGATATATGTATACATATAGCTGATTCACTTTGTTATACAGCAGTAACTAACACAACAATGTAAAGCAATTATACTCCAATAAAGATGTTAAAATAAATTAATTAATATATATCAAATAACTGGTTTAAAAAGAAATATTAAAGTAGAAAAATGTATAGGACTCCATGTTTATTTGGGTACAGAGAATGAGTGAGAGAGAGTGGAATCTTAATCATTTCCACATTCTCGTATTTCTGGCTTGAATGAAGGAAAGTGGAACTATTCACTGCATAGAGGAACAAGCTGCAGGGTTTGATTGGAGGTGAGATAATGGATTCTGTTTGACACATGCTTGTTTGTAACTGTCTTTAGACCATGCAAATAGAGATAATAGCATAACACCGAATATTGTTCTGGAGTTATGTGTCCTCTTATGCTTGGGATTCATTAGGTTCGGGCTTGCAATTAAACTAAGTATATTAGTTTTCTATGCTGAATAACAAATTACCAGAAATTTAGCAGCTTCAAAATGTCCACTTATTATCTCATAGTTCCATATGTCGGAAGACTGTGCAGGGCTCAAATAGTTCTCTATCAGTGTTTCTATCAAATCTTTATCAAAGCCAACATCAAGATATTGGCCAAGGATACAATCACATCTGAGTCTCAGGGATCTCCGTTAATATCACTGGTTGTGGCATAACCACATAATGGGACTCTGGTACCCATTATCTACCCAGCTGTCAATTAGGGTTGCTCTCATTTCTAAGGTATCATCTGCCATTTCCTTCTATATGGCCCGCTCTACACCAGGACAGTTTCTTTCCTCAAGGCCAGCAGGAGAATCTCTTCCTTTTGATGAACTCAGTGTCAACTGATAAGGGAACTTAAATATATCTTCACAATCCCTTTGGCTATATAACATAACCAAGGGAGTGATATCCCATTGTTCCACAGGTCCAGCCCACACTCAAGGGGAAGTAATAATATAGGGTATATATATACACCAACAGGCAGGAATTCTGGGGGCCATTTTTGATTCTGCCTATAGCAATATGGGTGTGGGCAAGTTCCCTAAGGGGCAGAAAGCAGAGTCAGATAGATGGGCATAGGGAAGAATCCTGAGAACATAGCACTCAAGGAATCTTGATAGGAAAAAGAATCTGCAAAAGAGATTGTGGACTGAGAGTACAATATGACAAAGGCAGATGTATGATTAGAACCTCTAGCCCTACATTCTTAAGGCTGTTAATTAATTACTGTTATTGCCATGACTTTGTGCCTCATTTTACTGAACATTTCTGAGAATATCCATGGTCCTGTCACTAAATAACAACCAATGTATGATGTTGTTACAAAATATTACTTTGACTGGTTATAATTTAGAATTCAAAAGAGTATTGCCATTCCAACTAATAACTTCAGTCTCTTCAGACCAGGAAAAGCCTGTTTTTTTTGACAGTTTATGTCCAAGGTATTCCATAAGGTGAAGGTATTTGACTGCCTTCTGAAAGTATATGCAGTAACTTGAGCAATACACAAAAACTGAAAGGTATAGAAACTGTATTGATCTCTATCACCTGTGGATAAGTTCCCACAGGTGATATATATTATTCTCTTATGTTGTATGAACTTCTATATTGTATGTTTGTGAATATATTTAATCTCTATTATTAGACAAAGATCCTAGAGAGCACGTTTCACTTCTTATTCACATTCTGGGTCTATACTCCACACAATGCCATAAAAATATTAAGTACTGGGCTTCCCTGGTGGCACAGTGGTTGAGAGTCTGCCTGCCGATGCAGGGTACACGGGTTCGTGCCCCAGTCCGGGAGGATCCCACATGCCGTGGAGCGTCTAGACCCGTGAGCCATGGCCGCTGAGCCTGCATGTCTGGAGCCTGTGCTTCGCAATGGGAGAGACCACAACAGTGAGAGGCCCGCGTACCACAAAAAAAAAAAAAAAAAAAAAAGAAAAAAAAATTGAGTACTTATATACTGGCTGAAAAAACAAATGAAGGGAAAAATTGTTTTACTTGATAATAATAGTCCTAATATATTCCTTGTATTAGATACTTTCTTTGTAAATTAACATCATATTTATTTAATTTTGGATAAAATAACATGGATATAAAAGTGAACTATTTTTATAGAATGTTCCGATGACAATAGAAAGACTCATAAAGTATAAGAGGAATTCTGAGGATATTTAACAGAATTGGTCTTTAAGAAAAGATTGACCTGAAAAAGTGTTCATATAAGCCAGTGTCTGCTCAGTGTCACTTCACCTGGGAAAGAAAAGGTCCATTTAAACTGACAGAAATTGATGCAATGACCCAAATTAGTAAAAAAAAAAAAAAAAGGCCAACTTTAAATCACGTTGAAAAAATATTTTTCTTAAATTTAAAAAGGGCATTTGAGAAGTGAACAAAAAGAAAGTTAAGCAATGGAAATGCAAATACAATTAAACGTACATCTGAAGTTTCACAAGAAGCCACAAACAAAAGCTCCATTATGTGTCTCCAGAAAATACAAACTGTCAGACACAATGAAATAGAACTGTACTGGGAAATGTTTTGTGGAAGATCTATATCTCAAATTCACAGAACCTAAATATCTTTTTTTTGGGGGGGGGGGTACGCGGGCCTCTCACTGTTGTGGCCTCTCCCGTTGCGGAGCACAGGCTCCGGACGTGCAGGCTCAGCGTCCATGGCTCACGGGTCTAGCTGCTCTGCGGCATGTGGGGTCTTCCCAGACTGGGGCACAAACCCGTGTCCCCTACATCGGCAGGTGGACTCTCAACCACTGCACCACCAGGGAAGCCCCCATATTTTTAACTAAATAACAATTATTTTAAAAGACTGTAAAGGCTAAGCAAAATAAAATAAGGTGTATTTACTGTTTAAAGAGTCCTAAAAAATTAACTGAATTCACTCAGGTGTAATGTTAGAAAAATGTATTATTAATGATTATGATGAACTATTATTAATTTTAAAATTATATGATTTTCTAAATAAATAATAATGTAACCAGTAAAAATGATGAGTATTACACCTTCTGCTTCATATATATTTGCCTTACATATATTCATATATATGGAGAATACAAATGTATTAATTATAACTAGGTTATGGCTCAAATAGCACATTCAACTGCTTCTGAAATTATTAATCAATTTTATCCTGGGTAAGTTCTCTGAATCTTATGAGTCTGATTTGAATGTTCTGCAACTTCCAATATCAGTATCAAAGAACATATAAAATTATTAATTACCTCATGTGACTACTGCCTTTGATTTATCTATTTATTTTGTTTAGCACCAGAATTATTTATTTATTTATTGAATTTTATTTTATTTGTCTTTATATACAGCAGGTTCTAATTAGCTATCTATTTTATACATATTAGTGTATATATGTCAATCACAATCTCCCAATTCATCACACCACCACCACCACCCCCTGCCACTTGGCGTCCATACATTTGTTCTCTACATCTGTGTCTCAGTTTCTGCACTGCAAACCGGTTCATCTGTACCAGTTTTCTAGGTTTCACATATATGTGTTAATATACGATATTTGGTTTTCTCTTTCTGATTTACTTCACTCTGTATGACAGTCTCTAGATTCATCCACGTCTGTACAAATGACCCAATTTTGTTCCTTTTTTTGGCTGAGTAATATTCCACTGTGTATATGTACCACATCTTCTTTATTCATTTGTCTGTCGATGGGCATGTATGTTGCTTCCATGGCCTGGCTATTGTAAATAGTGCTGCAATGAACATTGGGGTGCGTGTGTCTTTTTGAATTATGGATTTCTCTGGATATATGACCAGAAGTGGGAATTGCTGGGTCATATGGTTATTTGATTTTTAGTTTTTTAAGGAACCTCCATACTGTTCTCCATAGTGGCTCTATCAATTCACATTCCCACCAACAGTGCAAGAGGGTTCCCTTTTCTCCACACCCTCTCCAGCATTTGTTGCTTGTAGATTTTCTGATGATGCCCATTCTAACTGGTGTGAGGTGATACCTCATTGCAGTTTTTATTTATTTATTTTTTTTTTTGCGGTACACGGGCCTCTCACTTCTGCGGCCTCTCCTGTTGCGGAGCACAGGCTGCGGAGGCATGGCCTAGCCGCTCCGCGGCATGTGGGATCCTCCCAGACCGGGTCACAAACCCGCGTCCCCTGCATCGGCAGGCAGACTCTCAACCATTGCGCCACCAGGGAAGCCCCTCATTGTAGTTTTGATTTGAATATATCTAATAATTAGTGATGTTGAGTGGCTTTTCATGTGCTTCTTGGCCATCTGTATGTCCTCTTTGGAGAAATGTCTATTTAGGTCTTCTGCCCATTTTTGGATTGGGTTGTTTGTTTTTTTAATATTGAGTTGCATGAGCTGTTTATATATTTTGGAGATTAATCCTCTGTCCATTGATTCATTTGCAAATATTTTCTCCCATTCTGAGGGTTGTCTTCTCATCTTGTTTGTAGTTTCCTTTGCTTTGCAAAAGCTTTTAAGTTTCATTAGGTCCCAGTTGTTTATTTTCGTTTTTATTTACCTTACTCTAGGAGGTAGATCAAAAAAGATCTTGCTGTGATTTATGTCAAAGAATATTCTTCCTATGTTTTCCTCTAAGAGTTTTATAGTGTCCAACTTTACATTTAGGTCTCTAATCCATTTTGAGTTTTCTTTTGTGTATGGTGTTAGGGATTGTTCTAATTTCATTCTTTTACATGTAGCTCTCCAGTTTTCCCAGCACCACTTATTGAAGAGACTGTTTTCTCCATTGTAAATCCTTGCTTCCTTTGTGATAGATTAGTTGATCATAGGTGCATGGGTTTATCTCTGGGCTTTCTATCCTGTTCCATTGATCTATATTTCTATTTTTGTTCCAGTACCATGCTGTTTTGATTGCTGTAGGTGGTAGTATAGTCTGAAGTCAGGGAGTCTGATTCCTCCAGCTCTGTTTCTCTTTCTCAAGATTGCTTTGGCTCTTCAGGGTCCTTTTTGTCTCCATACAAATTTTAAGATTTTTTGTTCTAGTTCTGTAAAATATGTCATTGGGAATTTGATAGGGATTGCAGTGAATCTGTAAATTGCTTTGTGTAGTATAGTCATTTTCACAATATTCATCCTTCCAATCCAAGAACATGGTATGTCTCTCCATCTGTTTGTATAATCTTAATTTCTTTCATCAGTGTCTTATAATTTTCTGCATACAGGTCTTTTTTCTCCCTAGGTAGGTTTATTCCTAGGTATTTTATTCTTTTTGTTTCAGTGGTAAATGTGAGTGTATCCTTAATTTCTCTCAGATTTTTCATTGTTAGTGTATAGGAATGCAAAAAATTTCTGTGCATTAATTTAGTATCCTGAAACTTTACCAAATCCATTGATTAGATCTAGTAGTTTCCTGGTGGCATCTTTAGGATTCTCTATGTATAGTATCATGTCATCTGCAAACAGTGACAGCTTTACTTCTTCTTTTCCAATTTGTATTTCTTTTTCTTCTCTGATTGCCATGGCTAGGACTTCCACATTGTGTTGAATAATAGTGGTGAGAGTGGACAACCTTGTCTTGTTCCTGATCTTAGAGGAAATGCTTTCAGTTTGTCACCATGGAGAATGATGTTGGCTGTGGGTTTTTCATATATGGCCTTTATTATGTTGAGGTAGGTTCCCTCTATGCCCACTTTCTGGAGGGTTTTTATCATAAATATGTGTTGAATTTTGTCAAATCTTTCTCTGCATCTACTGAGATAATCATATGGTTTTATTCTTCAGTTTGTTAATATGGTGTATCACATTGACTGGTTTGTGTATATTGAAGAATCCTTCCTTGCCTGGGATAAATCCCACTTGATCATGGTGTATGATCCTTTTAATGTGTTGTTGGATTCTGTTTGCTAGTATTTTGTTGAGTATTTTTGCATCTATATTCACCAGTGATATTGGTCTGTAATTTTCTTTTTTTGTGGTATCTTTTTCTGGTTTGGGTATCAGGATGATGGTGGCCTCATAGAATGAGTTTGGGAGTGTTCCTGCTCTGCAATTTTTTGGAAGAGTTTGAGAAGGATGGATGTTAGCTCTTCTCTAAATGTTTGATAGAATTCACCTGTGAAGCCATCTGATCCTGGACTTCTGTTTGTTTGAAGATTTTTAATCACAGTTTCAATTTCATTACTTGTGATTGGTTTGTTCATATTTTCTATTTCTTCCTGGTTCAGTCTTGGAAGGTTATACCTTTCTAAGAATTTGTCTATTTCTTCCAGGTTGTCCATTTTATTGGCATAGTGTTGCTTGTAGTAGTCTCTTAGAATGCTTTGTATTTCTGCAGTGGCTGTTGTAACTTCTCCTTTTACATTTCTAATTTTATTAAATTGAGTCCTCTTTTTCTTGTTGAGTCTGGCTAATGGTTTATCAATTTTGTTTATCTTCTCAAAGAAACAGCTTTTAGTTTTATTGATCTTTGCTATCATTTTCTTTGTTTCTATTTCATTTATTTCTGCTCTGATCTGTGTGATTTCTTCCCTTCTGCTAATTTTGGGTTTTTTTTATTCTTCTTTCTCTACTTCCTTTAGGTGTAAGGTTAGATTTTTTATTTGAGATTTTTTTTTGTTTCTTGAGCTAGGCTTGTATAGCTATAAACTTCCCTCTTAGAACTGCTTTTGCTGCATCCCATAGGTTTTGGATCGTCGTGTTTTCATTGTCATTTGTCTCTAGGTATTTTTTGATTTCCTCTTTGATTTCTCCAGTGACTGCTTGGTTATTTAGTAAGGTATTGTTTAGCCTCCACGTGTTTGTGTTTTTTTATGTTTTATTCCTTGTAATTGATTTCTAATATCATAACATTGTGGTCCGAAAAGATGCTTGATATGATTTCAATTTTCTTAAATTTACTGAGGCTTGATTTGTGACTCAAGATGTGATCTATCCTGGAGAAATTTTTGTGCGCACTAGAGAAGAAAGTGTAATCTGCTTGTTTTGGATGGAATGTCCTATAAATATCAATTAAATCTATCTGGTTTATTGTGTCATTTAAAGCTTGTGTTTC
The DNA here is from genome assembly GCF_964341445.2 of Mesoplodon mirus. Taxonomy (NCBI): domain Eukaryota; kingdom Metazoa; phylum Chordata; class Mammalia; order Artiodactyla; family Ziphiidae; genus Mesoplodon; species Mesoplodon mirus. Next base: position 159,625,661 of record NC_138980.1, read on the forward strand.
CTTATTAATTTTCTGTTTCGGTGATCTGTCCATTGGTGTATGTGAGGTGTTAAAGTCCCCCACTATTATTGTGCTAAGGTTGATTTCCTCTTTTATAGCTGTTAGCTGTTGCCTTATATATTAAGGTGCTCCTATGTTGGGTGCATATATATTTATAATTGTTATATCTTCTTCTTGGATTGATCCCTTGATCATTATGTAGTGTCTTTCCTTGTCTCTTGTAACATTTTTTATTTTAAAATCTATTTTATATAATATGAGTATTGTTACTCCAGCTTTCTTTTGATTTCCATTTGCATGGAATATCTTTTTCCATCCCCTCACTTTCAGCCTGTATGTGTCCCTAGGTCTGAAATGGATCTCTTATAGACAGCATATATATGGGTCTTGTTTTTGTATCCATTCAGTGAGCCTGTGTCTTTTGGTTGGAGCATTTAATCCATTCATATTTAAGGCAATTATTGATATGTTTGTTCCTGTTACTATTTTCTTAATTGTTTTGGGTTTGTTTTTGTAGGTCCTTTTCTTCTCTTGTATTTCCCACTTAGCAAAGTTCCTTTAGCATTTGTTGTGGAGCTGGTTTGATTGTGCTGAATTCTCTTCGCTTTTGCTTGTATGTAAAGCTTTTGATTTCTCTATCGAATCTGAATGAGATCCTTTTCTGGTAGAGTAATCTGGGTTGTAGATTCTTCCCTGTCATCACTTGAAATATGTCATGCCACTCCCTTCTGGTTTGTAGAATTTCTGCCTCGAAATCATCTGTTAACCTTATGGGACTTCCCTTGTATGTTATTTGTCGTTTTTCCCTTGCTGCTTTCAATAATTTTTCTTTGTCTTTAATTTTTGCCAATTTGATTACTATGTGTCTCAACATGTTTGTCCTTGGGTTTATTTTGTATGGGACTCTCTGTGCTTCCTGGACTTGGGTGGCTATTTCCTTTCCCATGTTACAGAAGTTTTCAAATATAATCTCTTCAAATATTTTCTTGGGTTCTTTCTCTCTCTCTTCTCCTTCTGGAACCCCTATAATGCGAATGTTGTTGCCTTTAATGTTGTCCCAGAGGTCTCTTATGCTGTCTTCATTTCTTTTCATTCTTTTTTCTTTATTATCTTCCACAGCAGTGAATTCCACCATTCTGTCTTCCAGGTCACTTCTCTGTTCTGCCTCAGTTATTCTGCTATTGATTCCTTCTAGTGTAGTTTTCATTTCAGTTATTGTATTGTTCATCTCTGTTTGTTTGTTCTTTAATTCTTCTAGGTCTTTGTTAATCATTTCTTGCATCTTCTCGAGCTTTGCCTCCATTCTTTTTCCTTGGTCCTGGATCATCTTCACTATAATTATTCTGAATTCTTTTTCTGGAAGGTTACCTATCTCCACTTCATTTAGTTGTTTTTCTGGGGTTTTATCTTGTTCCTTCATCTGGTACATATCCCCCTGCCTTTTCATCTTATCTATCTTTCTGTGAATGTGGTTTCTGTTCCACAGGCTGCAGGATTGTAGTTCTTCTTGCTTCTGCTGTCTGCCCTCTCGTGGATAAGGCTATCTAAGAGGTCTGTGCAAGTTTCCTAATGCGAGTGACTGGTGGTGGGTAGAGCTGACTTTTGCTCTGGTGGACAGAGCTCAGTAAAACTTTAATCCACTTGTCTGCTGATGGATGGGGCTGTGTTCCCTCCCTGCTGGTGTTTGGCCTGAGGCCACCCAGCACTGGAACCTACCTGGGCTCTTTTGTGGGGCTAATGGCAGACTCTGGAAGGGCTATTGCCAAGGAGTACTTCCCAGAACTTCTGCTGCCAGTGTCCTTGTCCTCGCAGTGAGATGCAGCCACCCCCCACCTCTTCAGGAGACCTTCCAACACTAGCAGGTAGGTCTGATTCAGTCTCCTATGGGGTCACTGCTCCTTCCCCTGGGTCCCAATGTGCACACCACTTTGTGTGTGCCCTCCAAGAGTGGAGTCTCTGTTTCCCCCAGTACTGTCCAACTTGTCTTGAACGTCTGAGTCTCTAGGAATTCCTCCTCCCATTGCTGCCCCCCAGGTTGGGAAGCCTGACATGGGTCTCAGAACCTTCACTCCAGTGGGTGGACTTCTGTGGTATAAGTGTTCTCCAGTTTGTGAGTCACCCACCCAGCAGTTATTGGATTTGATTTTATTGTTATTGCGCCCCTCCTACTGTGTCATTGTGGTTTCTCCTTTGTCTTTGAACGTGAGCTATCTTTTTTGGTGAGTTCCAGTGTCTTCCTGTGGGTGATTGATTGATCAACAGTTAGTTGTGATTCTGGTCCTCTCGCAAGAGGGAGTGCCAGAATTATTTATTTTTATTTATTATTATTATTACTACAAAATTTTACAAAAGTATTACTTTGAAATGCCTACTTCAGCTTCATTGGTTCTCTTATCTCTGAATAATACACACTGGTTAAAAGACCAGTTACTCTCTACTCTGTTTTCTATATTTGGAAATACATGTGGAAAAGATCATGGTGTGTAATTTCTCCTTAAATAAAGAATTTCTTATTTCTAAACAGTAGTATTTAAAATTAAAGCTACAAATTCTGATAGAGTTACATGTTTGAATCTTGTGAGTAAATGTTTCACCTTTCTTCATTGAAGAAGCAAATCTGGTGATGTTCATTCATTTTTTAACTAATTTATAGTTATTAATTTATCAGTGATTACACATATTTACTTGAATGATATTGTTCAACTCTATTCACTAAATATAGTTATTTATTATCCTCTTTAATGACAGCAGCCTAAGCTTTTCATGAAGTTAGAGGCACTATCAATTTTCTTGAAGAATTGTGAAAAAAATTTTGCTTGTGATTCTGGAGGTTTGTGTCTTCCCCAGTTGTTGAGAAATTATTTGACTCGAAAAGTTAGCCCTAAGGACAGGTCTTGACCTGCTTCGATTGTTGTGATGTTTCAACAGATTTTACACTGCAGCATAATCTATAAAACCAATGTCTTTCATAATAGAAAAAGTTGTATATAGTCTGTGATATATGTATGCTGTGCATTTATAAGATGTGGCTGTGAACAGTAAGTGGTTTTTCTTAATCAACACCTCAGATTCAGTCAATTTATAAAAAAAATTTGATTATGCTTAGGGAAACAGTGATGAAATTTTCATTTTAAGGCTATGGGTTATATTATTTTGTTATGTACTACTGTATTATGCTGCTGCATTATAAAATAATTTTATTTATTTGTAAAGGGATTAAAAACTTTCACTAACTTTAAGTAATCACAAAGAAATTATACAATTCTATGTGTTCCTTCAAGTGTCGGTTTTAAATAATCCTTTCCCCATACATAATATTTCAGAAATTCCAGTGATTACAAACATATTTATGGTAATTAAGAGTGATGACACTTTATCTTTGATGTTTCCTTTTCTGTAATTATATATATCATGAATTTTATCTAAAAACACATTGGCATTTAGTTTTTCAGGTCTTTAGTCATACTTTCTGCACAATTTATTATAAAAAAGCACTTATTAATTAACACTACAGATAGATGACTTTTATTGGTAATATCTTACAAAATGTGCTCTCAAATACATATCTCTAGGTTAAAAGGCTTCAGTTTGATGAAAATTCCTCTCAGGCAAGAATTGATTTTGGATTATTCTCTCTTCATTGACTGATGGCTGTATGTTAATAAAATTTTATGAAACGTAGAAAACTAAACTTCTATAAATTCAACTTAAGAAATAATCGGGGCTTCCCTTGTGGCACAGTGGTTGAGAGTCCGCCTGCCAATGCAGGGGACACGGGTTCATGCCCCGGTCCAGAAAGATCCCACATGCTGTGAAGTGGCTGGGCCCATGAGCCATGGCTGCTGAGCCTGTGCGTCCGGAGCCTGTGCTCCACAACGGGAGAGGCCACAACAGTGAGAGGCCCACGTACTGCAAAAAAATAAAAATAAAAAATAAATAATCATAACAATCATATAGTATAAAATATAGTAACATTTTAGTCACATAAATGCACATGTAGAATTATGATTTTATAGACCAATGAATTGGAATCATGTGAACTCTGACGACAGGAACTCTTCTGTTACATTCATCTTTTAATGAAGAAGATGAAATTTGTGTGTTTACAATTTTTATATATCATTCTATATTTGGTACAGACTATATAGTCTTTTAAACTGTGTTTACAAAAGCTTTAAAAGTGAATCACACGTATAGTGCATGTTCCTTATGACAGAATATTCATAGTTCCTCCCTTGCATGACATTGTTTAACTTATACATATACTATAAACAATAAATATTGTTACTATTATTACTTTGGACAAAATTATCTTTTACATCAATTAGAAATAAAAAATAAAAGAGTATATTTTACTTTATTCTTTGTCCAACACTCATCCTTTCTTTATGTTGTATGATGTAATTGTTCAACATTCTACTTGGTAACTTCATCGAAAATATCACCACTTCCAGAATACAGCCATGATATTTAAAATAAGGAAGTTGCTTATAGTAGACAAGAGTAGTGAATCATCTGCTCTCTTCCCTTCATTATACAATTATTAGTATCTCCTCAAAGAGTTTTTGGAACTCCCAGGGCCAGTTGATATTTGATGACAAGGTACAGAAAAATTTGTATATAGATATTGTTCAATGAATCCAGCACTTAAAAGATTAGTGTATGAGATACTATGTCCAATTGGCTGTCAACAACTATAGTCTGGTTATTCTGAAAGTGGCCTTTGTTTACTTTCTTCCAAATTACTTCTTTGTCTTGCTCAAGAATTCTCTTTCTCTGTTTCCTGAACTTCTTGTTATATTATTCTGTACCTTTTCATTTAAACTTTCCTTCAAAGTATTTGTCATAAATAAGCCATGACTTTCCCATATAAACATTATATGCTTAGAGACTCCTTCATTTTTTTAACTACTAGTGGATAAGAACCATGCTTTCTAATTGTTTCACATTTTAATTTCTATCATATTGTTTATACAGTCCATGTAGTACACATCATGATTAAATGTCTTATTTTTTGTCCTGCTCTAGCCACCATTTCTTAAGATGAAGAATAGGAGTTGACAAATTCAGTGCTCTTCACTGATTCTTCAGAATTATCATTAACCCTCTCAATATTTCAACACCTTTTCCTTTGAAGTTCATACCAACAACTTTTATGGTAATGTTTAAAACTATATTGATATTATCTAGTCACCTTTTCCCATTATATTCAGTTATTAGTGCACCTGATGATAATTTTCCATTCCACTCTGCCAATATTTCAGAGACTTTAATTAAGCTGATGATGCTTCTCTCAATTCTTTGACCTTGCAGGTCTTTGTACATCTCAAGTAGCTTTAGTGTCTATGGTGCTTGAAATATTTATAGTTAGACCTAAACTTAGATCTCACAACTGCTTAAAAGCACTCTCTCTCCAACCTCTTTTACCTTGAAATTATAACTACAACCCCTAATATACGATTCTCTTTCTTTCTTGACCATTCTTCATATTTACCCTTCTCAATTTTCATAGATTCTTAACATCTGTCTGATTTAATTGCCTTTCAAATAGTTTTTACTTTTGACAGGGGCCAACCACTTGATTTGGGTAAAACTCTACTGCTTTATTTCATTCTTATCTTAGGTTACTGGATATTGAAGGGAGGGAAAAAAACGTATCTTTAATAGTTTCAATGACAAATGTATTCTTTCACCATATTTCGGCCCTGTTGCCTCCATAAATCCCCTTATTAACTTCAAAATTATGGTTTACATTACAAAAATGTTAATTTACAACTTTTGCTCTGTCCTCAATCCCACAAATCTGACTTCTTAACACTGTAAAAAAATAGTGAATATTGCTTAACAAAGAATATTAAGTCCATTGTTAAAGTTCTTTCAAACTATACTTTTAGTACCTTACTAATACCTAGAACTTCCACCTTTTTTCTCTTCCATTAGATTTTTTCTTGAGGAAGTGGTGGTTAAGTTGTCTCCTACATAAATCATAGTAATAATTCCCTATTATTATTCCTAGTCAAATTGCTACTTGCCAATTATTATTTACACTTTCCTTCTTTATTAGATTATCAAGGTTGTTCCTTTTAGATGGAATGTTCTTTTTCCCCTTCTAATTATATGAATCAAACCATCCTAAAATTCCTGACTAATGCCACTTCTATGAAGCCTTTTGTGATCATTTTAATTGCAAAATGCCTGTTTTTTTCTCTGAACACATATTGAATAGTTTTGTTCTCCGCTTATGATATTTTAAATTTAAAAATTCATGTACTGTTATATATATATATATGTATATATATTTACAAACCTGACTCTTTGCCTGAGCACCATGTATCCTTCATTAGCTGATGGGTAATTTCCCTCCAGCATGCTAAATATTTTACTAATAAACTGTGAGTGAATATTATTGTGGAATATGGTATTTGGATTACCTTTTACACATAGAAAGATCTTAAATATTTACAGCTATTTAGATAAAGTAATAGCGTGCAAATGCCACATTTAGTAACTGTGGCTTCAAATTCCAAATGTGCAATAGAATTACTCCAAGTATAAAAATATGGATGCTAATTGGACTGATGACTAATCTTCCATCCTGCAATGCTTAGTAACTTACTCCTTTCATGAATGATAGGAATCACTTGATGGTTGTTTTTCAAGTAATAAAAGAGATACATAAGTGTAATTTTTTACCTTTAGTGAAATTCTTTTTAGGTTTGGTTCCAGGGATTTATACAAGAGCCAGAGATTATTATTTTGTATTAAAATTTGGATTGACCACAATCCTTAAGTATATAAAGGAGCAGCCCTTAATGCTGTTGTACTTGCTCTGTCCTGGTGTTAATGGGAATAGGAGCCAATCAATGTGTCTACTGTGTCTTAGATTTTCACATAAGTGGTTTGCTTACTGTGATAGGCAGAATTCTAAGATGCCCCCTGGTGACTCACACTGTTGTATAATACTCTCCCTTTGGCTCTCTGAGTGTGGCATCTATGAATGTGATGGGATTTTTTTTTCCTGTGATTATATTACCTTGTGTGGTAAAGATGAAGGGATTTTGCAAATACAATTAAGCTAAACAGTTTTATGCCTGGAAATGGGAGTGTTTTCTGTTAGGCTTTTAACATGTAGGGTGAGGAGTTAATCAAATTAAGAGTTGGGCTGGGTTTGAGTTTGTGGTTCTTATGATTACCCTTAGTTCACCAGTCTTCAGTTTCTTTAGTGATACTGTATTTAAGGTGGGGGCTGGCTTGCCAAGGTTTTTTCTTTCCTTCTTTCTTTTTTTTTTCCTTTAACTCCTGCTCTACCCTCCCAGCTTTAGGCTGGTCTTTACACTGTGCCTCTAATTAAGCCTTTGTCTTAGGCCTGCAATATGGCCTGGTCAGTGGGGTGTGTCTGTTTGGTGCTCCTGGTGTAGCTCAGTCCAGCACATATGCTTATTCCACTCCCAGATGTAGAATGACTGCTTCTGTTTCCCTTGGGTGCAGTTGGTTTTTATCAGTGCCCTAAGGATGATAAGGTTGCTACCATTTCCCTAAGAGTTATTAACACTTTCAACTTGCCTGTATTTTTAAAAAATTGTTAATGTAAATTCTGTGAGCAATTGATAAGAGTAAGAATGATCCTGACACTCAGAAGGTGATAAAATGGCTTTTAGTGATATGGATCATAGGACTTGTTCTGTCCTAGTGTGATTTATTTGTGACTTCAGCTTTTATGCTGAAGGCAATACTTTGCATGTGCTTCACCTGACATCCTGTTCTTCCTCTTAAGCATAATTCTAAGAAGTCTCTTCTTTTTAAATGCCTTTCTCCCTAATAGGGCTTATCTTTATTGTAAATCGAGATATGCCATGGAAGTCAGCAATGAGCTGGCTACAATTACCTGATTTTGAAAATTTTCTTCATAGAATCACCAGCTTTCATCCAAGCAGCCCCCAATGTTTTAAAGAAATAACTGATAACTTTTACTTTCAAATTTTTTCTATCTTTACATCAATCTTGAATATGTAAGGAAGCAACACATTCTCCTGAGATTTTTTTTCTTTGAATTTTAGGATAATAAAAATGCTCTCAGGGGTACAGCAGCCCACAGCAATGAATCAAATCATGTATTACTGTCTTAGGATTTATGCTGAAGGTGCTGTCACTGACACACCATAGGGTACAATGAATAAGGCTAGAAAATTAGAATATCAGAAGATTGGCAATGTCACACTATTTTTTTTAATTTTAATTACTTTATTTTATTATACAGCAGGTTCTTATTAGGTATTTATTTTATACATATTAGTGTATATATGTCAATCCCAATCACCCAATTCATCCCACCATCCCTTCCATCCCCCCAGTTTCCCCCCTTCGTGTCTATACATTTGTTCTCTACACCTGTGTCTCTATTTCTGCAAACCAGTTTATCTGTACCATTTTTCTAGATTCCACGTATATGAGTTAATATATGATATTTGGTTTTAATAAGTCACACTATTAATTGAGTTTTTGGTTGACCACAAAGAATTAAAGTAAAGAAAGATCCCCCATTCCTATTCGGCATTAACTCAATTTAGAGACATTATTTGAAACCATCTAGATGGCTGAGAAACATATTGTCTCCATACTTTGCTAACAGTTGTAATTAAGAGATGTACCTGAATCCATTTAGGATATGTTAATTATCTTGGTGCAACATTCTAGCTCTGATGTTGGCTTCCATAATACTGAATGAGCTCCTTAACACGGCTTCCTCCGTGGTTGCTGAGTCAGGGACTTACTTATGACAATCAGTCATCTGGAAGTTATGCCCAGGGAGAGTGGGGAAAAAGACATTGAACAAACCTATCTACTGTATCAAACAGCTCACAATGTAGCTTCCTCTCTTGTCACCCTTAACGGATGAACTATTTTTAAAATATTGTTAGGTTTATACTTTTCCTCACTACTTTCCACCTAAATCATGATATAATTCCTCTTGTAACTTTTTTATAGTTCATGTTTCTCAGATTTGTAGGGGGTGGGAAGCAGTGAGGAATTGAGAGTGGGTCATACATAATAATGTTTACATCTTCTCTTAAAATTAATTTACCTTTCTTTTTTCTTTTTTCTTTCTTTTTTTTTTTTTTTTTTTTTTTTGCGGTACATGGGCCTCTCAGTGCTTTGGCCTCTCCCATTGCGAAGCACAGGCTCCGGACGCACAGTCTCAGCGGCCATGGCTCACGGGCCCAGCCGCTCCGCGGCATGTGGGATCTTCCCGGACCAGGGCACGAACCCATGTCCCCTGCATCGTCAGGTGGACTCTCAACCACTGCGTCACCAGGGAAACCCTACCTTTCCCTTTGAGTTGCTTTCTATATAGGAAAAATGGGTTATCCATGTGATCCTCCTTGCAGTTATTATGAAACAGTATTGTGCTCTTCATTTATATCATCTTTTATATATTTATAACAAGCTCAAGAAGACTATTTTGAAAGAACATGTTAGTCTTTCATTTCTATAAATAAAATTCAAGTGTTTCTTTATTCTCATTTATCTTGGGAATGAATTGGTTCAAAAAGTTATGCAGATTTCCCCACTTATATTACCATGTCTCCCAGTACCTTATTTCTTCTTATTATTATTTTTTTAAAATGAATGCTGACATTTATTGAGCACTTTCTCTGTGTCCAGAATTGTTCCACGTTCCTCCCCTGTGATACCTTACTGGGTCCTTACAACGATCCCGTGATTTAGGAACAATGGCCATCCTCATTTTACAGGTTAGAACTGAGGTGCAGAGAGCTTAGGTGGCTGGCCCAAAGACACACACCTAGTACACGGCAGAGCAGGATTATGAATTTGGGTTCTGTCTGATGCCAAAACCCTCCTCGCTTTGCTAGCTTCCTTAGTTGGAAGGAATTCTGAGTGGTATGTTGCTTTGAGTCATTCATCCTCTTAAACTGTTTGCTGTGACTCAGGTCTTGAAGTGAGTAGGGCTTAGGCTAAATTCTTATTTTTTTATATCCAAGGTTATTACCACCTTTATGATTCAGTAAGTGAATGCAGCCTTATTGGGAATTTCAATAAGGACATTAAGGGAACATCTAGACTCACTTGAAACATAGTTGCATTCATCTTAGAGTAATAGCCAATCCATCATAGAGGCTTGTCCTACCTGACCTAATACATGTCTTGTCTTGGGAATTCCAGATTGGCCTGGTGGTTTGAGACACTTGCCATTCTTAGGTAAAGCTATGAGGGCTGTTAGAGTTATCTTCAAATCAGGATTTACAAGTCAATATAAAATTAATCTTTACCTAATTTTATAACCTTTCCTATGTTGTGATTTTAGAGATAAAATCTGTGACATAATATAAACATCTATCATGGAAGAAAAAAGGTAAAATAAGGTTTAAATAACTTAGTTGAATCCAAACTCTATTTTAGCTATACGTTAGTTACCATATTAATGAATTTAATCAAATCATCATTTTCTTCAATTGGGTTTATGTGTGTAGCTAGCTTCGGTAAAAAAACTTGAATAATTATCAAGGTTCAATAAACAGACACGTACTGTGAGGTAAAACAGAGTTTGAGTGTCTAAAATTATTTGGTGTGATCACACCCACTGACAACAAAGTTCTCTTCTTTGCATGAATGGTTAGGCAGAATGCCATTTAAACTACATGGTGGTAAGTGAAATGGACTTTTGTTTTTCTTTCTGGCAAATGTAATTTAACTAAGATGATTTAGTAATGAACAAACAAAATAAAAAGACAAAAATTTAATGGCAGTAATGCTTCAGTGCCTAGATTAATGTTTGTGGTGGTTCTATTCATCATATTGGGGTTAAAACTATCAGAGTATCACTTCATTTTGTGTCATGAGAATTGAGACTAAATGCCTTTAGACAGAACAACAATCAGAGGAGCGTGCCCTACTAACCTCTGCTTCAGGATAACCGGAAGAGGCTTAGAAGCAATTGAAAGAAACTCCATTAGATAAGATGGCTATATGTTAAGGGACAGGCAATTAAACTGGTTTATTCAAGGTGGTGAAAAAATTCAGTTAGGAGGAGCATGAGGGGACGATGTTTCTTCTAACACAAGAATAGTCTAGGATTGACTCTTCCAGGGTCATGGACAGGAAAGGTCATCCTATCCTAGCACAGAGTTACAAAATGAACACTTTCAAATGTATATGAGTTTGGAGATTGAGGAGGAGAAGCTCAGATACAGCAATCAAACTTTTGGATAAATTTATTAAGGTTCAATTATAAATGTTAAAACCTTAGAAACATTATCTAAACAAATAAAAAATCTAGTTGTCTTGCCCATACAGAAGGGACTACTCTGATGAATGAGAATATGTTTTAATGAAATACATTTAGGACACATTTAATGTATTCACAAACATTGGTAAAATTCTGTCTTACAGTTAAAATTTTTTTAAAAGGTATTTGATTATTTGAAGTGATGCTTCTCAGTGGTCAGGAGGCTTGTGATGTTTTGGAACACTTTATAAATTACTAAAAATCATCAGCTCTAACACTGGCATCAAGAAGGTATTACAATTGCATGAACTTTTAATAAAATGCATTCAAATAAATGTTAGCCATGGGCTTCCCTGGTGGCGCAGTGGTTGAGAGTCCGCCTGCCGATGCAGGGGACACGGGTTCGTTCCCCGGTCCGGGAAGATCCCACATGCCACGGAGCGGCTGGGCCCGTGAGCCATGGTCACTGGCTCCGCGCGTCTGGAGCCTATGCTCCGCAACGGGAGAGGCCACACCAGTGAGAGGCCTGCGTATCGCAAAAAAAAAAAAAAAAAAAAAAAAAAAAAAAAGTTAGCCAAAACTCCAAACTTGCACTTTGAATCCTTTCGTTTCATTACCTTCAGAATATGATTTCATAGGAAATGTCAACGTCAATATAGACTTTACAATAGCATATATGCTTAGAATTTCATTTGTATATATTAACAGCTTTCAAACTGTATGAGATATAGTTTATATCTTTTGAGAGGTTTTTTTTAAGTTTTGACTTCCTACATCAAAAAAGGTTAAAAATAACTATGTAAATAGGATTCAGCTGAACGTTATATGGTCTTTCTTTATTCCCAAGGGTCACATTCATGACATAGCACTGAATTTATGTTAAAATATTGTTCTGAGAGGAGTGTTGACATAAGATGATGTGATTTATGCTTCCCATCCATCATATTGACAGATTTTAGACAGATGTTGCTGTTTGTCAAACATCATACAAAATAAGGCAAAACCTCATAATATCATAAAAAATATTTGCCTTTATCACCAACTCATCCATCTTTCATTCCTATGAAAATTTTAGTGTTAGAAATAATGATTGATTCAATAGGAAATTTTAAAATATGTTTTTGTTAAACAGTTTTCCCCTGAAGACACTTAACATCTGTCACTCAGTTGTCATTCAAATAAAGTGTAGTATTTTAATTTCAGTCAAATAAATATATAAAATGTATTACATATGAACAGAATGAACATGGTTTGAGGGATTTTGTTTTAGATAAATGAAACAAAATAAATACCAGGTAAATGAATGTCTATTGAGTGACTTTTTTTTCTTAACAGACCTTAAATGCTGGTTATGATAAAATAGTAACACTTCCAACTTTCTGAAATGCTCTTCAGTACATTCAGACAGCATTTTATGTATATGAGCTGAATCTCTTTTGTGATATGTAAAAGTGTGCATTAATAAATCACTAAATGTACAGTATCAGGCCCCTGAGACAGGTGAGAGACCATTTGAAACTACCTTTTATGAATAGCAAACACCTGTGTTATTTGTTATGTAAGAAAACAACAGCAAGGTCATCCATAAGATAATTACTAGAAACCATTGTTTTTCAATTTATATGACTCTGTGCCTTATATTTGTTTTTTGACACTATTTGTTACACTCACATGTGTAAGGTCACACATTACGCTAACTAGGTGGTCATGAATTTATCAGATAAAAATCAAGGGGGCAGAATATTTTCCTACTCTCTAGGAGGGCTATCAATCTTGGAAACCGTTATGAATTACTGTTTTCATGTAATTCTTAGTATAAATAGTACTTTATTGGTCTCTGCAGATCATACAAAAAAGGCCTATGAATTGGATTCAGCTTTCCAGTATATTATATTTTAACTGAAAAAAACATGTGAAAGTGTAATCTTTTGAAGCTTTTAATAACAATTTATGTTACCATAGTGTCAGATGGTTAATATTATAAAATAATTACATTAAAGCATTACTTCCAAGTGTGACACATAGAAAGTAGTAATAGTTTTACCTAGGATAAATATTAAAATGCAGATTTCATAGAAACTGAATCAAATAACCCTAAATAGCTGTTTGAAAATCACACCCATTAAAGGTTTAGGAAAAGAAAAGTATATAAACCCTTATATGGCTAGCATTTAGTTTTCTGTGAATAGGAAATTAGAGCCATCAGATTCTGAGGTTCACTATCAGAGGTTTTCTTTTGTATACAGACCTCAGGAATCTTCATCTTAAACTAGCATTCCATGTGCCTTACTACAAAAGTACCTGGAACAAGACTTTCCAAAATATTGAAATAAAAAACATATAGAAAGGCTTAATAGAAAGTGATATCTATATTACTATCAGAACAGACAGAGGGTTATATATATATATATATATATATATATATATTTTGTGTGTGTGTGTGGTACACGGGCCTTTCACTGCTATGGCCTCTCCCATTGCAGAGCACAGGCTCCAGACGCACAGGTTCAGTGGCCATGACTCACAGGCCCAGCTGCTCCGCGGCATGTAGGATCTTCCTGGACCGGGGCACGAACCCGTGTCCTCTGCATCAGCAGGTGGACTCTCAACCACTGTGCCACCAGAGAGGACTGAGGGTTATATTTTGAAGAAAAAGATATGACAGTAATCAAGACAGTATGGTACTGGCACAAAAACAGAAATATAGATCAATGGAACAGGACAGAAAGCCCAGAGATAAACCCATGCATGTATGGTCACCTTATCTTTGATAAAGGAGGCAAGAATATACAATGGAGAAAAGACAACCTCTTCAATAAGTGGTGCTGGGAAAACTGGATAGCTACATGTAAAAAAAATGAAATTAGAACACTCCCTAACACCATACACAAATATAAACTCAAAATGGATTAAATACCTAAATGTAAGGCCAGACACTATGAAACTCCTAGAGAAAAACATAGACAGAACACTCTATGACATAAATCACAGCAAGATCCTTTTTGACCCACCTCCTAGAGAAATGGAAATAAAAACAAAAATAAACAAATGGGACATAATGAAACTTAAAAGCTTTTGCACAACAAAGGAAACCATAAACAAGATGAAAAGACAACCCTCAGAACAGGAGAAAATATTTGCAAATGAAGCAACTGACAAAGGATTAATCTCCAAACTATACAAGCAGCTCATGCAGCTCAATGTCCAAAAACAAACAACCCAATCCAAAAATGGGCAGAAGATCTAAACAGACACTTCTCCAAAGAAGATATACAGATTGCCAACAAACACATGAAAGAATGCTCAACATCATTAATCATTAGAGAAATGCAAATCAAAACTACAATGAGATATCACCTAACACAAGTCAGAATGGCCATCATCAAAAAATCTACAAACAATAAATGCTGGAGAGGGTGTGCAGGAAAGGGAACCCTGTTGCACTGTTGGTAGCTATGTAAATTGATATAGTCACTGTGGAGAAAAGTATGGAGACTCCTTAAAAACCTAAAAATAAAACTACCATACGACCCAGCAATCCCACTACTGGGCATATACCCTGAGAAAACCATAATTCAAAAATAGTCATGTACCACAGTGTTCACTGAAGCTCTATTTACAATAGCCCGGAGATGGAAGCAACCTAAGTTTCCATTGACAGATGAATGGATAAAAAAGATGTGACGCATATATACAATGGATTATTACTCAGCCATAAAAAGAAACAAAATTGAGTTATTTGTAGTGAGGTGGATGGACCTAGAGTCTGTCATATAGAGTGAAGTAAGTCAGAAAGAGAAAAGCAAATACCATATGCCAACACATATATATGGAATCTAAAAGAAAAAAAAAGGTTCTGAAGAACCTAGGGGCAGGACAGGAATAAAGACGCATATGTAGAGAGTGGACTTGAGGACACAGGGAGGGAGAAGGATAAGCTGGGACGAAGTGAGAGAGTGGCCTGGACTTATATATACTACCAAATGTAAAATGGATAGCTAGTGGGAAGCAGCCACATAGCACAGGCAGATCAGCTCGGTGCTTTGTGACCGCCTAGAGGGGTGAGATAGGGAGGGTGAGAGGGAGATACAAGAGGGAAGAGATATGGGGATATATGGATATGTATAGCTGATTCACTTTGTTATAAAGCAGAAATTAACACAACATTGTAAAGCAAGTATACTCCAATAAAGATGTTAAAGGTAAATAAATAAAGGGTTTCCTTGGTGGCGCAGTGGTTAAGAGACTTCCTGTCAATGCAGGCGACACAGGTTTGAGCCCTGGTCTGGGAAGATCTCTCGTTCCACGGAGCAGCTAAACCTGTGAACCACAACTACTGAAGCCCGCGGATCTAGAGCCCATGCTCCACAACAAGACAAGCCACCGCAATGAGAAGCCTGTGCACCACAACCAAGAGTAGCCCCCACTCACTGCAACTAGAAAAAGCCCTCACGTAGAAACAAAGACCCAACACAGCCAAAAATAAATTCAAAATATAAATAAAGTACTTCACATAAGTGGAAAAAATAAAATAAAATAAAAGGGGGCTTATTGTACGAATACATGGAAAGTACTGAAAAAGAAGAAATGCATGAAAAGATGTGCAACAAATTATCATGTTAATAGAATGTAGATCAGATTAGAGTGGACATCAAGCAAAGTGGTAAGGCTGTCTTTTATTTTTCCAGAAGCCCAGCTGCTCGTGACTCTGTAAGTCACCATTGTGGAGCCCAACCAAATCATGTCTCCTTCCACTGTTTCTGCTTCCACAGATAACTTCCTTTAACCCAGGTCTTGGCTTACTCATGGCTTCTGCTGTCTCAAAATGTTGCTCCTCAGTGTGTGCCTCCTTTTCCAGCATTACTGTATTTATTACAAACATGTATTGCATATATTGAATGCTTATTTCATACCAAATCCATCTACCTACATGGTCTCATTTACTCACCACAGCCACCTCATGGCGTAAACGTTACTACAGTTAACATTTTGGAGTCAGAAAGCTGAAGCTTAATAAAGTTAAGTAATACGCAACAAATCACAAATGTAGTATCACTGATATATGGTGTTGATTCCAGATTTAGTTCTTAACCTCAGCCAGCTCTTTCCCACCACGGTATGTTTTTTCTTTCTTTGTCTGGCATACGAAGGGTAGACTCTGTTTGGAACAGAGCTGATGTTAAAGAGATTTTGTTTACTCAACTATTTTCATTGGCCAGTGATTACCTACAGATGGCTTCCACCAGTCCAATCAGTTGTCACCTGGAAAGTAGGTTCACTGGTTTCAAGACGTGGTATTCCATTTGTAAAGTTCACCTTCATAAAGCTGTTGAGGTAACACAAACTCAGAAGAAAATATAATGTGAGACCTTGATTAGAACTGTAATATTTTAGACTTCAGAAAAATCTATCTATTAGTCATAACTCAACAAAACAGATCATTACCATGTGCACTTTAGCTAATTTCTTCTATTTTCAAATTTGTGTCTTGAGTTATATAGTCGGGGTTTTACTGTGCATACAGTATTATAGCACAATTTTAGTATAGATCCATGAGTGATCTTCTGTATAATTTTCTCAACACTTCTCTAAAAATATAGGAATAATGTACCAAATATTTTAAAATTTCATTAAAATATAATAGCAATAATGATACCAAGAAGACAAGAATTTTTGCTCCAGAATAAAGAACAAATATATGTATACATTCCAGCTTTTTCCTTGTTGAGGGGGCCCCATACTGCTTCAACTTTCATACAACCTGAAACCTCACTCTTTCACATTCAGAACTTTTAAATTCTGGCATTGCTAAATCTATTAATTATTTCCATTATAACTTGTATCTTTTGGGTCCATTTTAAAAATCTTTATCTATATCCAAGTTTCTAAATCTATTCTCATATATTTTCTTCTAGTAAGTATGAGTATTTCATATTTGGGTTTTTATTTCTTTCAGAATATATTCTGTATGTGGAACTATGTCTTTTTATTTCAATGTAACTTTATATCTTTTATTTCAGGAAAACCTTTCTATATACTGAAGCATATTTTCTTTCACTTGTTATGTTTATTATGAACCCCATTTTGTTTATATTTGTCTTCATATCTATTCTTTATTCTTATATTTTCTGTCCACTGTGTATATGAGTATTTTCATCATGTCTAGCTAGCACTTAACATATACTTTTCCAGATTATTCATTTTATTTTTGTTATTTTTAATATTGAATTACTTGTCTATTTATTAAATTCCTTTTTCCTTTTGAATGACTCTCTCAGCTCCAGTAGCTCATTTTTAAAATCATTTTTTCTCTTATAACATTTTCTGTTCTGTTTTGAATCTTCTGATCTCTCCTTTCAGGTTTTTCTTTTTTTTTTTAACACCTTTATTGGAGTATAATTGCTTTACAATGTTATGTTAGTTTCTGCTGTATAACAAAGTGAATCATCTATATGCATACCTATACCCCCATATCCCCTCCCTCTTGCGTCTCCCTCCCACCCTCCCTATGCCATTCTTCTAGGTG
Organism: Mesoplodon mirus; assembly: GCF_964341445.2. Classification (NCBI taxonomy): domain Eukaryota; kingdom Metazoa; phylum Chordata; class Mammalia; order Artiodactyla; family Ziphiidae; genus Mesoplodon; species Mesoplodon mirus. The sequence goes on from NC_138980.1 coordinate 159,643,432, forward strand.
ATCACAAATCACCAAGCTGATCTCCCTGTACTATGCATCTGCTTCCCACTAGCTATCTATTTTACATTTGATAGTATATATACATCAGTGCTACTCTCTCACTTCATCCTAGCTTACCCTTTCTCACCATGCCCTCAAATCCATTCTTTACATCTTCATCTTTATTCCTGTCCTGCCCCTAGGTTCATCAAAACCATTTTATTCTTTTAAATTCCATATATATGTGTTAGCATATGGTATTTGTTTTTCTCTTTTCTGACTTACTTCACTCTGTATGACAGACTCTAGGTCCATCCACCTCACTAAAAATAACTCAATTTCATTTCTTCTAATGGCTGAGTAATATTCCATGTATATATGTGCCACATCTTTTTTATCCATTCACCTGTCGATGGACACATAGATTGATTCCATGTCCTGCCTATTGTAAATAGAACTGCAATGAACATTGTGCTACATGACTCTTTTTGAATTATGGTTTTCTCAGGGTATATGCCCAGTAGTGGGATTGCTGGGTCATATGGAAGTTCTATTTTTAGTTTTTTAAGGAACCTCCATACTGTTCTCCATATTGACTGTATCAGTTTACATTCCCACCAACAGTGAAAGACGATTCCCTTTTCTTCACACCCTCTCCAGCATTTAATGTTTCTAGATTTTTTGACAATGGCCATTCTGACTGGTGTGAGGTGATATCTCATTGTAGTTTTGATTTGCATTTCTCTAATGATTAGTGATGTTTAGCATCCTTTCATGTGTTTGTTGGCAATCTGTATATCTTCTTCGGAGAAATGTCTGTTTAGATCTTCTGCCCATTTTTGGATTGGGTTGGTTTTTTTCTGGATATTGAGCTGCATGAACTGCTTGTATATTTTGGAGATTAATCCTTTGTCAGTTGTTTTCTTTGCAAATATTTTCTCCCATTCTGAGGGTTGTCTTTCGTGTTGTTCATGGTTTCCTTTGCTGTGCAAAAGCTTTTAAGTTTCATGAGGTCCCATTTGTTTATTTTTGTTTTTATTTCCATTTCTTTAGGAGGTGGGTCAAAAAGGATCTTGCTGTGATTTATATCATAGAGTGTTCTGCCTATGTTTTTCTCTAGGAGTTTTATAGTGTCTGACCTTACATTTAGGCCTTTAATCCATTTTGAGTTTATTTTTTTGTATGGTCTTAGGAAGTGTTCTAAGTTCATTCTTTTACATGTAGCTGTCCAATTTGTCTAGCACCACTTATTGAAGAGGTGGTCTTTTCTCCTTTCTACATTCTTGCCTCCTTTACCAAAGATAAGGTGACCATATGTGCATGGGTTTATCTCTGGGCTTTCTATCCTGTTCCATTGATCCATATTTCTGTTTTTGTGCCAATACCATACTATCTTGATGGCTGTAGCTTTCTCATATAGTGTGAAGTCAGGGAGCCTGATTCCTCCAGCTCTGTTTTTCTTTCTCAGGATTGCTTTGGCTATTCTGCATCTTTTGTGTTTCCCTACAAATTGTGAAATTTTTTTCCTAGTTCTGTGAAAAATGCCATTGGCAGTTTGATAGGGAATGCATTGAATCTTTAGATTGCTTTGTGTAGTATAGTCAATTTCACAATGTTGATTTTTCCAAATCAAGAACATGGTATATCTCTTCATCTGTTTGTATCATGTTTACTTTCTTTCATCAGTGTCTTATAGTTTTCTGCATACATGTCTTTTGTCTCCTTAGGTAGCTTTATTCCTAGGTATTTTATTCTTTTTGGTGCAATGGTAAATAGGAGTGTTTCTTTAATTTCTCTTTCAGATTTTTTGTTGTTAGTGTATAAGAATGCAAGATATTTCTGTGCATTAATTTTGTATCCTGCTACTTTACCAAATTCATTGATTAGCTCTAGTAGTTTTCTGGTAGGATCTTTAGGATTCTCTATGTTTAGTGTCATGTCATCTGCAAACAGTGACACTTTTACTTCTTCTTTTCTGATTTGTATTCATTTTATTTCTTTTTCTTCTCTGACTGCTGTGGCTAAATCTTCCATAACTATGTTGAATAATAGTGGTGAGTGTGGGCAACCTTGTCTTGTTTCTGATCTTAGAGGAAATGCTTTTAGTTTGTCACCATTGAGAATGATGTTGGCTGTGGGTTTGTCATATATTGTCTTTATTATGTTGAGATAAGTTCTCCCATGCCCACTTTTGGAGAGTTTTTTTATCATAAATTTGTGTTGAATTTTGTCGGCCTTTTTCTGCATCTATTGAGATGATCATATGGTTTTTATCCTTCAATTTGTTAATATAGTGTATCACATTGATTGATTTGCATATATTGAAGAATCCTTGCATTCCTTGGATAAATCCCACTTGATCATGGTGTATGATCCTTTTATTGTGCTCTTGGATTCTATTTGCTAGTGTTTTGTTGAGGATTTTTGCATCTGTGTTCATCAGTGATACTGGCCTGTAGTTTTCTTTTTTTGCTACATCTTCACCTGGTTTTGGTATCAGCGTGATGGTGGCCTCATAGAATGAGTTTGGGAGTGTTCCTCCCTCTGCTGTATTTTGGTAGAGTTTGAGAAGGATAGGTGTTAGCTCTTCTGTAAATGTTTGATAGAATTCACCTGTAAAGCCATCTGGCCCTGGGGTTGGTTTGTTGGAAGCTTTTTAGTCACAGTTTCAATTTTGGTGCCTGTGATTGGTCTGTTCATATTTTCTATTTCTTCCTGGTTCAGTCTCGGAAGGTTGTGCTTTTCTAAGAATTTGTCCATTTCTTCCAGGTTGTCCATTTTACTGGCATAGAGTTGCTTGTAGTAATCTCACATGATCCTTTGTGTTTCTGCAGTGTCAGTTGTTACTTCTCCTTTTTCATTTCTAATTCTGTTGATTTGAGTCTTCTTCTGTTTTTTCTTGATGAGTCTGGCTAATGGCTTATCAATTTTGTTTTTCTTCTCAAAAAAAACAGCTTTTAGTTGTATTGATCTTTACTATTGTTTCCTTCATTTCTTTTTCATTTATTTCTGATCTCATCTTTATGATTTCTTTCCTTCTGCTAACTTTTTGGTTTTTTTGTTCTTCTCTCTCTAATTGTTTTAGGTTTAAGTTTCGGTTGTTTATTAGGTTTTTCTTTAAGTGTTTATCTTGTCTGTATTCAATTTCAGAATATGAAATACTCTTTGCAATTCTCATGTGTTTCTTAATCTCCTTTTTATTTTATTATTTGATATTTTCTTAAGGTTTTAAAAAAATTTAACTATTTTTCTGAATAGTCCTATGGTTTAATTCTTTCTCCTCACTCCTTTGAAAGTAGCTTCCAAATAACTGTGGTGTGTGTGTTTGTGCATGTGTGTGTTGTGCATAACTGCTGAGAGAGGAGAGGGGAAGAATGTTTGCTATATCAATCTGCCACATCCACTTGTGATTCCTGCTTGGCTTTCACATCCATGTGTCTATATGGCTCACAGCAAAAACTTCCTGTCTCCTTTTTCACTCCAGCTTCATTTGTAGAGTTCTTCCTGTGCTAGTAGGCTAGGTTGTAGGGATCTGCATTTCTTTAATTGTGGTGTCTAAATTAGCCATATCTTTATTACCTAGAAACTTGTTAGAAGTGCACATTTACAGACCCCATGCTACACCTACTAAGTCGGGAACAATGTGCTTGCTGCCCAGAAATCTGTTTCAATAAGTGCTGTAAGTAATGTTAATGCATAGTAAAATATAAGAACTCCTGATAATGAACAACAGAATTACACTGCAAGTTTCTATTTCTCTCTACTCTGATGCCATCTCTGTTCTAGAGTGTTTAATGGCTTTTCTGCTCTTGAGCTCTTTCATGTATCCCCCCAGTACCCCTATATGTTATCATTTTATTCAAAGATAGATGGTTATCTTTCAAGTCAGTGAAACTTACTTTAGAGAATATATATAACCTGCTCACAGTCTAAGGAGGAATGTGTCAATCTTCAGATAACAATCTCATAAAAGTCTTGATTCTCCCAGAGTTTGCGTTTGGAGATCATAGCATGTATATTGTTTTATATATGTTGAAGGGCTTTTCGTTTGTTTTTTTGTTTGTTTTTTATTCAATTTCTTATTCCCCTGCAATTCCCTTGTAGTCTAAATTAACAGTCCTTGGAGAAAAAATACAATGAAAATTAAACTAAAGAAAATAAAACATAAGCTTCTAATCCTTGCTATTCGAATCCAAAGTTAAAAGAAAAACACCAAGGCATAATTTAATTTTTTGGATCCAAAAACTGAAATAAATGAGACTGTCCTTTAAGCTTAAAGTAGAACATTAGAAAGAGGCATTCATGTAGTTTTGTATGAACAAAACATTTGCCATAAATCAACTTGTGAATAAGATTTAAGTTTCATTGAGTCAAGAATAATAATTTTGAAGTGTATTTAAAATATATCCATAGTATGCATGTATGTATCCTGTAAGGTAGTCTCTCACTATAGTTAAGATAATACTGATAGCTCTTAAATTAAACCATAAATAAAATCATGGAATGACCTTTGTTAGCAGAAATGAAATTTTAATGGGTAACTTCTTATATACAAAACAGAATCATCAAACAGGTGTTGTTCCAGGAAGAAAATTTTCTTAAGTAAGACAAGAAATGAACTTAATATCTACTAGTACTATTTAATGAATACTGGAAACTGGGCAGCCTGAGTATTATTTTAAATATTTGTGGTATTAGCAAATAATATATATTTATAATAACCAGAATGTAGGTTTTAAATATTGATCAGAGCCCTGCTATTTCATGTTAATGAAGTAACTTTCATGTTAAGATGCTTTGCTTTGTTTTTGAGTCAAGGAAAAAAAATTTCACAATGTTATAAATACTCTTTAATAAATAATCATCATCATAAACTTCTTAGCAGTTTATCCTTTTACTGCTAATGTTTTCTGGTAACAGAAGCCTTCATAGTCCTTTAGCCATTGATTAATTTCAATAATTAATAGAGACTTTTATAGTTAATCCTCAAAGCATGCATTTCATATTAATATTCTGACTTTTAAGCAGAAAATTAACAAATTTTGTAATCCAAGGGGAGAATGAATTCATAATTATTTGGCAAACAAAATGCCTTTCCAGTAAAATATCCATGAATTTATCTCTAAGTCAAAATCTTTTGTTGGCCATTTATCAGTACTAGCTTACTGAATTTGATCCCCACATTCACTTTCTCTCTCTCTCCCTTTCTCCTGTATTAGCTTTCATTAATATTGTTTGAAAAGTTAGTTTTTACATGAGACACTGCCAAATCATTGAAAAAAAATACAACTACACTTATGCAGAAAAGAGTCATTTCTTCCGTAGTCCCCTCCCAGAAAAAAACAAAAAGAAAAACTCTTTTTAGACCTCTAATAATAATAGGCTGCTTCTCATTGACTGTGGTATGTGCTAGATCCTGTACTAAGGACTTAACTATCTCATTTAATCCTACAATTTCTTTTTTAAGGAATGTATTACTTTATCCATTTTATGGTAAAGTAATTCATAGTGATTAAGTCACAGAACTCAATGTCTTAGAGGTAGTAAATGTTATATTAGGATTTTAAGTCTGATTCTATGTAAAAAGTCTTCACAAAAATAAAGGGATAATTTTCACAAAGGAAGTTGCATACAACAGTACCAAATGTAAAATAGATAGCTAGTGGGAAGCAGCCGCATAGCACAGGGAGATCAGCTTGGTGCTTTGTGACCACCTAGAAGGGTGGGATAGGGAAGGTGGGAGGGAGACGCAAGAGGGAAGGGATATGGGGATATATGTATACATATAACTGATTCACTTTGTTATACAGCAGAAACTAGCACCACATTGTAAAGCAATTATACTCCAGTAAAGATGTTAAAAAAAAAAAAAGAAAGTTGCATACATTTTTCTAAAAACTTGGAGGGACATTTACAGGGCAGCTACTTTCCCCATTTTTGCCAATAATTTTTTTATTTTCGGCATGGTTTTCCTTTGAGGCAGTTTCTTAAAGTATCCTCTACTCTCTGAAAGAAGACAAATTCTTGTTTAAAGCTCTCTGACTTTCATGATATTCCTGATTGGGGACCTAAACTGTGAGACTGTTTTTGATAAGAAGGTATTACACTGTATTAGAAAGGCTGCATCAAATGAAGAATGTCTTAGAATATTCTAGGGATTTTGCATTTTTCCTAAGTTAATATAACTTTTTGCATAACAGAGGATACTCCAAATTTAAGACATTAAACTTTTATTCATTTAAAAATGTGTAGGGCTATCTTTGATTGAAATGAGAGGCTTAATTGAATTTCAGCTAAAATAAGTCTTTTATCTCTTTGTCACTTTACTAGTTAAAACTCAAATTCAGCAATAAAAAAGCCAGAGTCACAATAGTTCCATTTAAACGGGACAAATAATTATCTCTGCACTGTGAATATCATCACAACTGAATGTTTTGTGACATCATTATTGCAATTTTCCATTCCGCTTAGTTCCATTCATTGCATTAAAGTGTATTTTTAGCTTCTCTTATGGCTATACGGGTTCACAGTGGTTCATTATTTAAATAGCTATGGAAACATTAACCAAGTGAGTGGAAGTCAGAGGGCAAGAATATGGAATAGAAGAGGAAGATGTTGATGCAATACAATGTAGGTACAAGAGTGTCAATGCATACACTATGTGGAAGAGATATAGAATATGTTGAAGACATGCCATGTTCTCTCAGCATTGGCTGAAAGTGTTGTGGAAAGTCTTGACTGGTTTAGGTCAAAATTGGGGGCAAAAATCTTTCTCATAGTCAACAGATGATTCAGGGAGTAAAACAAGATATTCTTTCTACTGTTCTCTATATTAACTCCTATGCTCCACTTGTCAGCTGGATTCAGCATATTAGTCACTATATCAAGTTCTGATTAGACAAGGTCACTGCTATTAACCTTACATGCTCTGATGGATGGATAGATAGGTAGGTAGGTAGATAGATAGAGAGATAGATAGATAGAGAGATAGATAGATAGAATAAATGTCTAATTACTAGTTCTATTTCTTGATATTAAAAAAGAAATAAAACATCCATATCTAGCAAAAGAAGGCATCTATATGTTAGATAGAAAAGTAATTTTACTGCAAATATAAAATAGTTATTTTGCTGATATAATTAGATATCTTTGATATACATCATTGCCTCTGGAGTCCCTCAAAATAAAATTTCTTCTACTTGCTTAACCATACAATACACATATTTTCATTTTAGAAGCTAATTGAAGTTGCTCATCTGGAATCTCTTTGTAAGAACGATTCATAACTGTGTCTGAATGAAGAAGAAAATACATACATATTTTTATTGGTTTAAAAAATCATGCTAATGACTACTTATTACATGTAGTTTTACTGGGAACACATTGTTTTATTAAACATGAGGTCAGTGAAATCAAACATATTAGTGTTCATTATTGACAGTAAAATCACTGTTCTATTTAATGTGATTTAATAGAATGACTTTTGATTTATCATGAATTATATTAATAATATCCCCTGGTTTCCCACAGGAAATAGCAAAAAAGTTCAAATTAAAAGATGGAAAAGTTGTGACAATACTGTGTCTTATCTCTTTTGCTCCAATCTACTTGGAGCAAAAGAAATAAGACATTATTTCCTACCACTGATACAATGGGTATTTGAAATTTCCTTGGGATCTGAATGCCTATTTGACTTTCAGGTAAATTTTACATTCTCTTCCCCTCTGGTTGGAAATTGAAACGTTTATATTATTACATTATTTCATTATGGTGTATTACTTGCCTGACTGAAGAAGAAAAGGATATTCTTGCTCATCTGAAAACCAATGTACCCAACGTATAATTCTTCTAATTTGAAATAATTATGCTGCACAAAGTGTGAAGCCATTTATTTTATTGGATTCATTGCATCAATTTTCCTTTAAGTTGTTTAAGGTATAATATGCCTTTCAAGAATCATTTCTGTAGCACGTGACAAAATTTCAAGAAACAAAGCAAAAATGCGTGCAATTTATTTACCTCTGAGCAAATATGCAAAAATATTTAAACAGAGGGAATTACCATATATTTTTACATGGAAAAATAAAATAAGAGATAAATAGAATATTGGAGAAGGGAGCTGTATGAATCCATTAGGAATACAAAAGATGGATAATTTGTGTCCCAATTACTCACTTTCCAGTTAATTCTACATAATTTTCAAATGCTAGTAACAAAAAATAACACTTAGAATGACTAATTTGGCTTATCTACTCTATTCTTAGACTGAACATAGTTGCAGCTCAGAGACAAATTACTGAGGTGGAGAATTACAAAGCTTTTCTTATCTCAGGAAATACACCTTGTCTATTTCTGAAGGGAACATGTGAACTGAACAACTAAATGTTTCTCAGGTAAGCACGTATATTTAAAAAGTATTTAACTAGATTCATTAAACATTTTAATAAATATCTTTATTAAATAAATATCTTAATATTTTGTAACATGAACTAAGAAAAGTAACAACACTATATTAACAAATACTAGCTAATATTGTATATTTTACACCATTAAAATTAGAGAAAAAAATAGAAAAGCCCCATTTTCCTGTACCTCCCATAAATTATTTCACTGTTACTCTTGGAAAATCAACACTACAACACACTGTTTAAGAGCATGATGTCTGCAGTGCAACTGTGATGCCTTGGTTCTTATACCTAACCAGCTGTGCTTTCTTGGAGGCATTCAATTTCTGTTATGTAAAATGGGCTTAATAATAGTATCTACCTCCTAGGGTTTTGAGGAGGACAGATAATGAATTTTGAACAGCATAGCGAGCACCCAACAAGTATTACCTGTCATCAGCCATTTTGCCTATGTTGTACTAAAAAGGAAATCTCAAACATCTAAATCTATAGATAAACAGTAAAACAGTCATTTTCAAAACCTCCTGTAACATAGTCCAGTTTGACTGTTGAAATATTTCCTAACGTTATGTAATTTAGCTAGACTGTATGGATTTAATTACTGGACAGGGATTCAGGATACATGTGCTCAGGTCCAGCCTCTGGAATTACAGAATTTAGACAGTGACAGTGATGTTTCTCTGTTTTCAAATTGAGAATTCTCCAAGAATCCTTAATATCTATAAAAATCGGGTGATTCTATGATTCTAACCATTACATTGAAATATATAATGGTTTTTGCAGTGATGCAGGTCAGTTGCTACGTCTAAGTCTAGTGAAGATATTCCATGGTGAATAAGACTTCTCTTATCCTTTCTACAGTCTGAATAACATGAACTTAAAATAATAACTCATCTCAGGAAAAATATGCAAGGAAATGTGAAAAATTAAGTATCCTCTTAAATAATTTTTCATCTTTTCTAGGGCATTTTTATTTGATTTAAATAGAAAATGATTCAATGGAACAATTTCACTTTTTTATTATAAAAATAAGAGTGACTCAATAATTGGAGTGACCACAGTATATAATTCGAGAAATTATTTTAGAAAAATTAAGTAGCAAATGTATTGAGATCCTTATTAGACTAGGAAATGAAAGACTATAATCCAGAGACCCATTCATGTGAGTTGGTCGTCACATTTATTCAAATAATAAAATGTCTTTTTTAAGTTAAAAAAATGTTGTTAAAGAACAATGAAAGATTTCCTTCAACTATGTAATTGATTGAAATGCAAAATAGATTTTGAATAGTCTTCAGTAAAGAACTATATAATTATATTATTTTCAGTTTAAAAAACTTCAGTCTGATAGTTTTGGTTATATGAAATAATCAGTATGATCTTCTACACCTGACAGATAATTCAACAATCATTAATTTTTGTGTTGGAATTCACTCAGAGACACCCGTGAAGATGAATAAATACTATGAAGCATCTTTTTTTTATACAGAGGTAGAAAGTCAAAAGATTTTTATATACTCCTACATTCTTCCCTTTTCTTCACTAGATGAAATTAAAATGAACTATTTTAGATTGGGGCTACAGAAGTCTGAAGGCGACTAGTTGTACTACCTTTATTCAAATATTTGTTCTTTCCATCATAAAATGGAAAAATATAAAAAACAGTAAAATGAAATAGTCATATAATTTTTGCCGTATGATTTTGTTTCCTGTTTAGATGAATAGTAAATGTCTAATTAACTTGTACATATGACAAGCTACTTTTATCCCCAAATATTTGCAATTGAATTCATATCATTTATTGAATAGTGTATCCTTTCTTCACTAATTTGAAATGCCATGCTTTTTATATATAACTCATTGTTATTTACACAGGAATCTATTTCTGGGTTGTTTTCTGAATGTCCAGTCTTGAACCTGCATTTCACTCTATTACTTGAGTTTTCCATGGCAGATAACCTATGACTTCAGCTCTACTCTTTATTTTTCTTTATCATTTTTTTTCCCATGGATTTAGAACGAACATATATAATATCATTAAAATTATCAGATTTTTTAATGAATTGTATTGAATTTATTAATAGAATTGCCACTTTTAAGTACAATTTTCCATTCAGAAACATTACTGTTGATTCACTGAAGTACTTCTTGTGAACTAGAGCAAAATTTTACATTTTATCCATGCATAAGTCTTGTACCTTCAATTAAACTGATTCCTATATATTCATAATTTTCATTTGCAAATGAGATATTTATATTAAGTTTTCAGTTATGTATTGCTGATGAATGTGAACCTTCTCATTTTTTAAAGTTAATTTGTTCCTAGGTGTCTTATTGACCTTACACAGTATAGTGGTTAGAGTATAGACTGTGCAACTAGGCTACTTGTGTTCAAATCCCAGATATGTAACTTTAGATAAACTGTGCCTCAGTCTGTTCATCAGTAAAATGGGAACAATAAAAGATAACAGCTTCATAGTATTGCTGTTATAACCAACTGATAATTTATATAAGCCATCTGGCATATAAATTTTACTTATGTTTGGATAAATGTCAGACCTTTGAATTTCTAGGGTAAGAACATAATAAAAGCAGAATCATCTCTTTCTTTTAAATAATAAGTATTGCTCATTATTTCTTATCTTATTGCATTGGTTTCTTGTTTGGGCCCAGGAAGTGACTGTATGTTTCTTACATATCAAAAACCAGTGTTTGTTTCAATCTATTTGCATGTAAAATAATCAGTAGGAATACCCAATTTGGGATATATATTGACAACATCTCTAGACATTAGCTGCCTGAATTACCAGGGAAATATAGTCATTGTGTTCAAAGGGTGTCCAAACTGGACTCAGTAACAGATTCCTTAAGAAAACCTGGGCCTATTATGTCAGATGAAGTGAGTCACTTTTTTTCAGAATATTCAGGACTCCTTTTTGTCTAATAGGGGAACAGACACCAGTCAAGGCATATCTCTTAGCTTCACTCTTTAGTCTTTGAGTGTGCAGAAAGAACATTCTAAACACGTTTTTAAATTGAGTATAATAACCAACCATAAATATCTAGCAAGCAACAGTCATTTTGGCTTCTGTAGTTCATTGCCTTTAATAAGATACACATTGGTTTTGCCATTGGTATCTTGGAAATCTCACTGTGTCTTATGATCAATAGCATTCTGGATTCAAAAACTATAATATATATATATATATATATATATCTTGAACTTTTTTTCCTTTGTTTTATTTTAACACAAACTCCAATAATGTAATTTTACTTACTCATTTTTCCCCTAAGAGGATCACAAATGACAAAATGGGTTTTATGTCCAAGATGATGGGCCTGATATTAAGATTCTTTCCAGTTTACTTCTCGGATACTTCATCCCTTTTCCCTCTAGAGTTAAATGGGAACAGATTATCTGGCCATTCCAGATGTCACAGAACAGCTGTTATAATCCCTCCATTTTGGTATAATGGTTCTCATTCTCTGAGGCAGGGTAGCCTGATAATTCCAGAGCAAGTTTATGACAAGCTTTGGTTAATTATACTGAGAGAATTTTCTTCTATGGCAAGGAGGTTTAAGTCTTATAATTTATTACTTAACATAGGTTTAGAATTTTAGCATATCATTATGCACATTTCATTTGTCTTTCAGAATGCCTACTTGAATGCCTAATTTTGGTAACATTTTGATGCTGCTTTATAGTGTACATGACAAGCACACTAAAGTAAATCAGCTTCTGGATATTCAAACACATGGAAGTTCTTCCATGTAGGGAGTATGTGGTGTCAGCAGGCAGGATATGTTCTCTTCCTTTATGTCAATGATTTTATCAGGGTTATTGACTTTTGTGAGTATTCTTTCTTAGCTTTCATTGTGTTATAAATGAACAGCAATCAACTGTTATGTGCTATGAAAGATTAGTGGGCTGTATTTTGTTTTAAGCAGATGCAAGAGGCCTCAGGCTCCATGAATTTCTGATGTGGTCTGGGGAGATGAGAATAATGCAATTATACCATATTCCTAGTTGTTTGATCTATATTCACTGGAAACTTATGGCCTTAGTTCAGCTGACTTTTTACAACTTTCAATATATGGAGCAGGATCCTGTTATGTATCTATAAAAGAAAGAGTAATCCAGAGAAATTGATCATTGCATACCTTAATGGTGGACTAGAGGAACCACATAGGTTATGTGCCCAATACCATTTTGCTTTTCCAGGTCTCATTACACATCTTGGTTAAGCAGCTGGTTATTCCAAGTTTACTCCAATCTTGGGTCATGATTTGAGCCCCAAAGATAAGATTATTATATCAGCTCTGGAGCTACCTCTGTTTGGTAGGGCTATTATGGACCAGTTAAAAGTTACTCATCACCTTGACTCTTTCTTGGGTACTGACCTATGTAATATGTGTGCATGGTTGGTAGTTGTGAGGTGCCTAGGTCTCCATCCAATTGGCATACAAGGCCCAAATTTCCTCTGTACTATTAGGACATGTCCAGACCAAACTTAGACTGTGCCATATCACAGATCACACATATCATAAACTATCTGGTCCAATGAACCTTGGCCCAGATTTTAACCAAAATAGTGCTTTGTTTGTCTGTTGGTTTCCAAGAGAATTGAAGATCAAGTCAAATGGACTGTTGACTTGATTGAGAGATTATTACCTGGTTTGAACAGTACCATTCAAGAAAATTTTTATGGCTGCCACACCAATAGTGTGAGGACACCCAAGGTCTTAACAGAAAATAGATAGAATCCCTCTGTATCCTTGGCTATTCTTCAACCAATTTAAACATGAATCAACCATACCGTTTTCTTGTCATGTTTCAAAAAAAGTTTTAGTCAGACTTCTTAGTTTATCTTCTAGTGTTCTAAGAAGGAAAACTATTTAGACTGTGCTTGTTGATGTAAGCTAGAAGAATAAGAACTTCAATAATTATAAGAGATGCTTCCTGGACATTATTAATATTAATGCTAGAGCTATGGTAAAAGTAATTTATCACTTGATAAAAAATGATGCCAACTGAGTGTAAATTATTATTCATTTAATCATACCTATAAGCTTTTGTGCAACAGCACACCCCCAGCCTCAGTTCCCAAAATTCATGCACACAAAAGGTAATACACACCCCCAGGAAATCTTTGAAATCCATTGTCCATGGACAACAAAGTACAGTAGCCATTGTAAATTGTGTTAAACTATTTCATCCTTCCATTTTTGTTTTCCCAGCATACCAGATCATATCCTCCACTTGTCCAAGGCGGTTCTTTGTCTAAAAATTTTTTGATACCAATTTTGGTATTTCATGATCATATTTCAACTTTACCTAGTGGTCTACCTGCCCATAGTAGATGTTCAAAAATATTTCCTGAATTGAATTAATCACAGGATTGCTAACAAAAGCCTCCCTATAATTTAGCAGGAATAATTACATAGTTAGGTATCTTAAAAGCCATATGTTTCATTTTCATATTTTCTAATCTATTCATTTTTATTAGTGAGTCATATATTTATCTCAACTTTGAATTTGTGGTCTTAGTAAAATGACTATGTTTTTCTCTTTCTAATTAATATTTCACTCAGGCTTTTCATCATAGAAATGCCCCCAAATGCTTCAGCACTCAAGAAACCTATTGGCTAAACACAATTTTACTTCTTACAGATGCCTGCAACTTGTTCCTGACTCCAAATATGAATTGATTCTAGAGGAGATATTTAACATGAGGAAGGAATTTTGACTACCCCTGCAAAACGTCTGTTTTTGCAAATGACTTGAACAGTTTTTAAAGAGAATACTTCCAATGTCCATTACACCAAGCCATTAGGTTTAACCAGAGAGAATACATTTTCCATTACGTATTTTATCATTTACCCTTTCGGTGACAGCCTCTTGTGTTAAGTGAATGCCTTGGTGAAATATTACCAATCATGGAATGTTTATGAACAAATTGTGTTAAAAGATTATTGAGGAATTCTGTAAACTAAAGTTTTCCAAACAGGCAGACCTCTCAGAACTGCATATGATAGATAGATTGAGAGATAGATAGATATCCTCCCTTCATTTTCCATTCTGGCAAAAAAAAGTCTGTCAATATTACATTGAGATCCTAGAGGAATTGTTTACTTGTCCTTCCTGAGGCTGTTACCAACCTTAGGGAGGATAGATAACCAGTTCTCCTGGGATCTCACCATAATATTGGTAGACTTCTAGAAGTATACAGGGGCCATAGCAATAATTATAGTTCCTGTGGACAGTCTATGTGTATAGATATAGTGATAGAGAATTTTTTCTTTAATTATTATTTATTGTTCATAATCATATTTAACTGTATCCCTTTCCAACTCAAGTAGTGAGATATTTTCCAATATAGTCTAACAAATCCTTCTATAAATTATCTCAGTCACTTATATAATGAACTGGTTGCACTACAGATAGAGAGCCCCTGTTAACTGCTTATTCATATTTTATGACTTAGTAAAGGTCACAGATGGATCCAAAACACAGTTGGGCAGCTTGGTGAAAGTACAACACACTACTATGTAGGAGTTCACAGGTCAAAGAGAAGTGGCCAGATGAGATGCCCCGAGGCATGAAGTGCCTTCTGTTGTCCTTGCTGACGCTGGAGTCTAACTCAGTCAAGAAAATAATTTACCAGATGTAAGACCTCAGGATAGAACACAGATCTAATTATCACCACAGTCAAAGATAATGCTAATGTCACCAAGTGGGAATAGTTCCAGCACTCATTTCTACTAAAAGGTGAATTGTGTTTGCTGACGCATTTTGAAAAAAAAAAATTCTTAGGTTTTGCTACAGTATTTTTAGTATCCAATAGCATTTTTTGACTACTTCAGCCTGCATTTCAGTTCTGTGGAAGTAGCAACTAATACAATCTAAAAACATGCACAAATTATGTTGCTAATATGGTGGAGTGACAGGATAGGGATCTGTGAGACAGCCACAGCAATATCAAGGATAATAATGCTTGATGTTAATGAATATTAGGTGGCCCACAGTTTGGCTTTTTTTTTTTTTTTTTTTTTTGCCATTCATGTAACAGGTTATAGTGTTTAACCTGTTGTTTTTTTTTGTGTCCTTAAATCTGATTTTGGTGGATGGACAGAGGTAAATCAACTGCCATTATTTTATTATTGAATATATGACAATAAATATTATGTCATTGTTTTAGGAATATAATAATATTCTATTGTAGTAATGCTTA
The DNA here is from genome assembly GCF_964341445.2 of Mesoplodon mirus. Taxonomy (NCBI): domain Eukaryota; kingdom Metazoa; phylum Chordata; class Mammalia; order Artiodactyla; family Ziphiidae; genus Mesoplodon; species Mesoplodon mirus. The sequence goes on from NC_138980.1 coordinate 159,659,048, forward strand.
TAATTTTGTAATCTTGTTCCTTTAGTTGGCCATAATGGAATATGTAACTACTCATTATTCTTGCCATATAAGTTACTCCACCCAGTGACTGATGATGTAGGAATAAAAAGTATTATCATCTCCACTTTTGTATATGAGGAAATAGAGACTCACTCTAATCCAAAACCAAATTTATCCTCAATTCAGCATTGCTTTAAGCCTTATCCCTAAAGTGTCCTGCAGCCTCTCTAACAACACTGACATAATGGAATGAGTGATAAATTGGGAGAAAAAGTAGGAAAACACTACAATGTTAACCTATTGTAAAAAAAAAAAAAAAGAAAAAAGAAGACAACTTACATTTGAAAGATTTGCAAAATTGGATGGGCATGTGAACACGTTGTTAAGAGCCCTTCCAAGGCTTTGGAAAGGGGCTATAAAAGTGAGGATTGCTGAAGGCTATACTTTATTAGTTTCATAGTAAATTCACCTTTAGTTAATATTGTGTTAGTAAGATCTGCATTATGGAAGAATTACAAAATGTCAAAATGAAAAAGTTTTTCTTTTCTTTCTCACATTTTTTAAATATAAGAATGTTCTTTTAGAACAAGACAATAGATGGTCTATGCTCTAGATTTTAGGATACTAACCTTAGCATATTGACAATATAAAAAAAATCCTTAATTTCCTATGAACCATACTCATTGCTGACCTCCAGGAAATTAATTCTTAACTGCCTCTGTGATGCCATTGGTGATCTAGATGATATAATCTCATTTTCAAATTTTTATTTTGTAACGTTTTATATCCATATTTTAATTGTAGTAGTCAAGAACATTTAGAGATATGAAATGTCATAAATTTTAATAAAACTCCTACTTAGGGCTTCCCTGGTGGCACAGTGGTTAAGAATCTGCCTGCCAATGCAGGGGACATGGGTTCGAGCCCTGGTCCAGGAAGATCGCACATGCCTCGGAGCAACTAAGCCCATGCAACACAACTACTACTGAGCCTGCGTCCTAGAGCCTGTGAGCCACAAATACTGAAGTCCATGCACCGAGAGCCTGTGCTCTGCAGCAAGAGAAGCCACCGCAATGAGAAGCCCATGCACCGCCATGAAGAGTAGCCCCCGCTCGCCCCAATTAGAGAAAGCCCGTGCAGCAACAAAGACCCAACACAGCCAAAAATAAATAATTAAAGAAAACTCCTACTTGGACAAGGTGACAGGGATTTAGAATAAAAGAGAATGTTTCATTTTTGAGAGGGAATACTTGACCCTACATTGTTATATCCGAGTTATTAATGAAACACCTTATTATAATTTTAAAAGATAATTTATCTGAATTATATATTTCATTGCATAATTCAGGGAATAGCTCACTGTTATACTTAAGACAAAAGAAGGCAAACATAGGGAAAATGAATTCATTCAAGCTTAAATTTGTTAATTGAACTCTAAAATCTAGACTTCTTTCTTGTGTCATGAAATAACTTACTTTGTCATTCTGCAAGTATGACCCTACCTTGACCAAAATAAATCAATCTTTCTAAATTGCTAACCAAACACTGTAACTTAGTACTAGTATCTGCCACATATATAGGTTTTAGATTTTTGAAAACTGCCTTAACTATGATTTTTTAAAATGTTTTAACTACTTATTTGTGGACATTGTTTAAATACTTCTTACCTAAGAATCTGTTATTCTTACCTAAGAATATGTCTTACCTAAGAATATCCACAAGTGAGGTTTTGTTATTTATTTATTTTCCAATACAAAATGTTGCTCCTGACCTGCAAGTTGGTTTGTCAAAACACTGTCGTTTCTCAGTCATCTATTACAAGAACTGTTCTATGTCAACTTAGAGACTTTAAACAGATTTTATATCCTTACATATCCATGGGGTATTTAATTCATATGATTTGCTTGATAAAATTTTTCCCCAGTTATACCAATATTTCTATATGGATATTACATGCTTACTAAATACGATGATCAGGAAAAAAAAACACATTTTAGAGCACTCTTTATTTAGCCTAGACATTAGAGGAGTGATATAAAAGAAAACCTGTAAGAACTGGGAAGGTCAAACCATCTTCAAGTAGGTTTAAATGCATTTTATAATAAGAATGAAGATTATACTTGCCCCAAACTTGCAAATCCATTGTTATGTTAGCCAGATAGAAGATACTTTCAGTTTGGGAGTTTTGGTTTCTGTAAAAGCAGAGTAGCATCTATCACACCAATCTTACCTCACATAGCCATTGTAAACTCCAAATTATCATGAACAATACTGAAAGCGTTGCTGAGGCTTTTATTAGAATGAACGACAGATTAAAAGCCATCAGGATGGAATTAGACCCTTGAAAGAAAGGTATCACACTAGATAAGATTTATGTATGTAAAATTTTTGCTCTGAGAGCACTGCACAGTTTCTGTGGTACAAGTTGGCTAGGAATCAAGCAGCAACGTGCAGTCTGTTAGGAGTAGGGAGTCGGAGGGTGGCGTTTGGGAACACCAACCTAGAGAGAAGTTGAGGAGACATAATCCAGAAATGGAAGAGCACAGAGGGTCAGTCTCCACAACTTGTATTTAAACTCCTTTCAAAGCTGTGGCTCCTCCAAGAATTGCGCATTAACACGCCAGTCTTCAAAGAATCCAAGGGGAAGAGAACCACTGCAGAGCTCAAAGAGCTGACCAGAAATTTCAGCCCCTGCTCACTTCAGTGGACTGTGGAGTTCAAGTCCCACTGAGTTAGAGAAGAGTGACAAACTTTATTATAAGTATCCACCAAGTCCTGGGCTTAAAACAGTCTGAATAAATTTAAAAGGATTGAAGTCATATGGAATACATTTTCTGTCTGCAATGAAGTTAAAATAGAACTGAATAAGTTGCCTCAAAATAATCAAACACTTGGAAATTAAGAAAAACATTTCTAAGTATACCATGTGTGTAAGAAGAAACCACAAAGGAAAAAAGAAAATATTTTTAACTATACAAAAATGAACAGAGAGCAAATCCAAATTTATGGACTATAGCAAAAGCAATCCTTACACGTATGTCTTTAAATACTTATTTTAGAAAAGAAGTGTCTAAAAATTAATGTTCTGTGACTATACCTAAAGAAGTTAGAAAAGAAGACCAATTAAACTCAACAAAATAAAAGAAAACCTTATTTTAAAAGGGAGGAAATCAATTAAATTGAAAACTAAAAACAATAGAGTAAACAAGTTAAAAAGTGGACTTGTGGAATTAAGAAAATTAACAAATCTTTACTTATGTTAACCAATAAAATAGAAAATACCGATGTTCAATATCAGGGATTATAGAGAGAACAGTATTATGGAGTCTTCAGATGTTGTCATCATGATAAGGGAATATTATGTACAGCTAATGACAATGAATTCAATAATTTAGATAAAATAGACTAATTTCTTGAAAGACACAACTTGCCAAAGCTTGGATGGGATAATTAGTATATTTGAATGGCCATATACTTTTTAAGGAAATAGAATGTATTATCAAAAACCTTATCACAAAAATATCCCAGGAAAAATTTACTTCACTAGTTGATTCTAGCAAACTCTTAAAGAAAAAATAATGCCTATATAATGTAAACTCTTTCTTCATAAAATGTAAAGGAAAAAATACCTATCAAATTATTTTATAAGGTTAGCACATCTCTGATACCAAAACCTGATAATGTATACTATGAGAGAGGAACAGACTAATTTACAGACTAATATTTCCCATTAACCTGATGCAAAAACTCTCAATAAAATATTAGCAATTTAAATCCAGAAGTATATGTATATATACACAAATATATATATATATATAATCCAGAAATATAAAAATCAAGAGATATGAAATATGATCATATGAAATATATATGTCATATGACTAAGGAGTTTATCATAGACAGGGTTTATTTTTAACGTTCAGAAATCAAACAATATAATCAAAGATGTTAACAGAAAAAAAATATTGATGAATGTAGAAAACTGTATTTTACAAAAGTCAACACTGGTTCATGATAAGAACTTTCAGCACACTGATGTTTAAAGGATCTCAATTTATAATCTACAGGCCATCTATGAAAAACCTACAGCTAACATTATACCTAATGGTGAAATGTTGTACATTATTCTCCTAAGATCCAGAGGCAGATAGAGATATCCATTGTCCAGACTTCTGTCAAAATTGTGCTAGAGACCCTAGCCAATGTCTAAAGCAGGAAAAATAAATAATGAGCAAGTAAAACAGTCTTTATTCAAAAAAGACATGATTATGTACATTAAATGATATTAAAGAACTACAAAAAAAAAAAACTAAAAAAATAAGTGGATTTGGGACCAAAACAATCTTAGCAAAATAATAATAGGGAAACTTATACTAATCTTATTTCAAAACTTACCATAGAGCTATAGTAAGCAAGAAAATGTAGAAATCATACATAGATAAACAGATCAATGGAATAAATTTCATGGAAGGATCAATTAACTCAAAAAGTAAATGATAATTTTTATAGCATATGATGCGGGAAAAATTTTAAAATCCAAATTAAAACAAAGGAAATGTTAACCCTTCCTCACACCACAGAGAAAAACATTAATTTGAGATAGAGAGTAGACCTATATGTAAAAGTAAAACTAAAAATTTACAAGAAAACAAAGGAGCAAACCTTTGAGACTCTGGGGTAGGCAAAGAAAAAATAAAACTATAAATTCAACATTAGTTTTAAAAAATATATATCTTAAAAAGACAGGCAATGTTACAAATATGAAAAAGTAAACCACAGACTGGCAGAAAATATCATAATATATTATATATATCTGACCAAGGACTCAAACCAGAATCAGTATAGAATTCATACAATTCAATAGTAAGAATGAAAAAAACTCCACCTGAACAGTTAAAATATAGGCAAAATATTTGAATAGATAACTTACAAAGGAAGAGATCCCAAATGGAACACAAGCCCATGAAATGACACTTAATATTATTAAGCTGATGGAAGTATACATGAAACAGTCATTTTGGAAAACAGTTTGACAGATTTTTATAAAGTTATATACACTTACCATTTGATTCTGAAGTTCTATATATTTACCCAAGAGAAAGGAAAATATGTCTACATGGAGGCTTCTATATGAATTTTATTGTGGGCATATTTGAAACAGCCAAAATTGGGAAAGAAAACCAGAACAAGCACTCATCAATACATAAATGGATAAAAAATGTGGACTACCATTCTGTAATAAAAAGGAATCAATTACTGTCACATGCAAAATATGAATTAATCTCAAATCATTATGTTGAGTAAAAGAGCCAGGCACAGAAAGACACACTCTCTATTATTCAGTTATATGAAGTTCTCTGACAGATAAAACTAATTATGATGCTGGCAGTCAGAACAATGATTAACTGTGTTGGGGTGTGGCCTACTGACAATAAAAGGATTATGAAAGAACTTTTTTGGGGTACAGGAAATGTATTTCTTAATCGGGGTGCTGGTTGCATTGATTTGTATATTTGTCAAAGCTTATCAAGCTATATATTAAGAATGTGCATTTTACTTTATGTGAATTTATACATAATCATTTAAAAAATGAAGTTCATTATTTCTGTCTTACCAGAAAGGACATGCAAGGAGGACTCTAGATGATCACAAATAAAGTTTCAAGTCTACATGTGTGCTATGAGGAAGGTAAGACTATTTATAAACTGTAATATTACTGTAAAGGTGTGTGGCAGTAATTATATCTCCTTATGAAAACATTTCAGAGAAATGAAGTCCAATGTTTATAGTGATAAAAAATACTTAGTATCCATAGTTTCCTCCCCAAACTAAGAACAGCTATTTATATTAGTGGATAATCTTTATATTTCATCTGTGTTTTGAAATATCCTAACTGTAAATCAGTTAGGATGTTAATGTACTAATGTGGTAGGAGCTTGATATACTTTGGGAAATATTGGTTAGGTGGTTAACACATTTTTTTAAAGTTTGCCTAAGATTTTTTATGTGAGTTTTCTAAAAAACATTAGATTTTGTCCAGTAGCTTCATTGTGAAAAGAAAAGTAATTAATAAAATTTAACCATCCCTTCTTCAAAATAGAATTGCTCTCCACACAGGCCAATCCATGAGTTTCTGTGAGGTCTCACTGAAAGTATTCTGAAAGCTACCCAACAGTATCCCTGTATAAGTATGCAAAAAGATATATTTGATTGAGAGGATGACTGTGTGAACTTAAGGTACAAAGTGTCAATAAATCTAAGTGTTTTAATTTTTTTCCAGAGTTTCGTGGGCAGAACAATGTCCTTGGATGGTTGAAATTGCTGTGAGAAACTAAGGACAAAAATAGTTTTTGAAATCGATCCTATCAAACGTCTTTTCCATTGCTTACTCTCACAAAGCTGAACACAAGAACCAGGAGTATTCATTCCTGTTCACCAAGGTGGAAATCACAAGCAATGATGGCCCACACACTATCAGGTATTCTCAACTGCAAAAATGAGCTCTCGGTCAATACCAACCAAATCAGTGAGGTGTGTGCCAGGACCATCAGAGGGAACAAATTGCTAGGCACAAGGAAAAATGGATATTGAAAATAAGTTCAATGAATTTGTTCAGAGATTTAAATTGTGGTATCACATCAACAAAGAAAAGAATTGGCACTTAAGAGAAGAATTTATTGAAGATCTTATGAAAAATATAGTTACTGAAATTTTAAAATATCAGTAGTTGGGTTAAGTAGTAGAATGCATAATGCTGAACAAAAATTAATGATGTGCAAAATTAGAGGGGAGAATTTTCCCAGAGCACAACACACTGGGATAAAATGGAAAGTAAATAGGAAAAGGAAAGAGGTGAAGAATAGACACAGAGGTGCTAACTTCTCTCTGGCAGAGTTTCAGAAAATAAAGGTAAAGAGAGTGATGCAATTATTGAAGACATGAAAGCTGAGAGTTTCACACAATGAAAGAAGATGGGATCATCAGATTACAAGACCCCACTGAGCACCAATTAAGTTAAAGATAAAACTGCACATTTCAAAACACTCTGATAATTTTTTTGAAGACAGGGAGAAAATCCTAAAAGCTGGCAGAGTAAAAGACATAAATTACCTACAGAGCAGTAAGAATAAGGCTGACTTTAGAATTAGTATCATCAGTATTTGGGTTTAAAGAACAGAGAGCATCTTCTAAAAAACTATTGAAGAAAAATTTTGATTTTAGAAATTCCATTGTCAGACAGATGTTTTGCACTGCACAATTTGAATGGTTAATAAAATTCTAAGTAATATATTTAGCAAATATATCTACACCAGACTCTCCCTGAAAGACTCTGGAAAATGTATTCCATTGAGCATGAATAAACAAATCCAAAAGGAAGAAAACAAATACAAAAGGCAATCTGAAGCAAATAAATTAATGAACTCATTTTTGTACAAATAAGCATTTAAAAGAATACATTTTTATACTAATCTAGAAGCAAAATGTGGACAGTATGGAGGGTTAGAAGAAAGTAAAATTTTGATGAGGTACTTGCCTTGAGAGGATAATAGTCTTAGAAGTGTGTTAGCATGATTAAGTTTGGCTGAGAGTAAAAGAAATTCAAAACTGCAATGGCTTAAACAAGGGTGATATTTATTTTTCTCATGTGGAAGCCCAGTTAGACAGTTCAGGCTGTTGGGATGGCTCTGCTCTACTGCTTCTCCAGGGAGCTAGTTTCCTTCTTTTTTGCCACCACCTGCTATCCAGCATTCCCAGTTCACCTCATGGTTTAAGGTGTTGGTTCTAGTCCCAAATACCCACCAACATTACATCCAACAAGAATTAGAAAAGGGAAAAAACAAAGGGATGGGGGCATAGGATATTTGCCAGTTGCCTTTTAATGAAGCTGATGCAAGATGCTTTGGCTTCACTCTGGCAAGACTTTAGTCAAATGACTCAGCGACACAGACCTGCCTTGTCACGGTCTTTAGGTGACTGTTTACCCTTCTAAAAATCAGAGGGTACGTTACTAAGGAAGAGAAGAACAGTTATCACAAAACCAACAGCTCTCTCTACCACAGTGTAAGTGCCAAGCAAGAGAAGGAAAAAATAGAATAAAGAAAAGTAGTTAATCTAATGGGAGACCTGAACACAGAGACAGGGAACAGCAGCAACAAAAAGCATGATAAATAAAAAACACAGACTATGAACATTTCCCCATGGTCATGTCTAAGTTTTTAATATTACTCGTTTTTCCTTCAGCATTTAGCATTGTTTACTTCTAAGTATTGGTATCTTCACATGAATCTAGGGACTGTGTTTTCAATTCTCTCTATTAAACTGTGATCACTTTGGGATCAGTATTAATATTTTATTATTCTTATCATTTCTTTAACAGAGTAGGCCCCCAGTAAACACTCATTTAATGATTATTAGAACAGGTAAGTGTCAGAGACATCAGGCTTAAGAAGGATAGCTCTCACTGATTTCTTAGAAATTGACAGAGAGGAGGCTATTTCATTTAAGCTGCTTTAGCCTCAGCAGGGCCTGTTCCTCAAAGCAGAAATTTTAAAAATTTATAGTCCAATGGGTAAATAGGTTATTTGATCTAGATTATAAAGTAGATGCTGGCCATACATAGGAACAAAAGCTGTTGCATTCTTTGTCTTCAGGAATGTAGATAAATCATTGATTTTTTTTCTAACATACCCTGAACCTAGGCCCTCATGACTTTTCTCATTAGACATTGCAAATGAAATTTAATTATTCTTGGAAAGGAAATTATAATTTTAGAGGTAAAATGAGGAATAGAGTTTTGAATAACTACAATTTCTAGTGAATTAAATAAAAGTAATGAATCATGAACTAGCTTTGCACATTTTTACAGTAAATTCCCTATAATGTTTATGTGTTTATGTGAGTGAACGTGTGTGTGTACACGTGTGTGTGTGTGTGGGGGTGCATGTTCCCATGCACATATAATCTCTGCTCTAGAGAAAAAAAATATATCCCAGATTTTTATGAAGAAATAAAGGCTTATGTCTTCTTATTTCTGGCAAGGTAGTAATAACATATTTCTGATAAACACAGGATATATCCTTCAGTAATACTGTTGAAGGTACTGCAGTTGCTGGTTCAATTAGGAATGATACTGAGCCTTTGCTATCAGGAACATACAGAAACCCTGAATGTACAAAGGACAGGACAGCCTAGGCATAGTTGTATTGATAGATAGTTCAAGTAGTTAGAGCACACAGAAGATAGAAGGAAAAGGAAAGACACAGGGTTTGTGCTGGGGGTTCTGAGTTTGTCGTGAGTTTTACAGTGATTTCAAGAGTTAACATATCTGTCAAACTCAATGAATTGTACGACTTAAATGGGTGCAGTTTATTGGCCTTTAATTATTCTTCAATAAAGTTAAGAAAAGTAAAATAAACCTTTTACTATCCCACAAAAAAGCCTTCCTTGGATTACATAATAAAATCATAGAAAAACTAGAGACTTCCCACTTATTATTAGATCTAAACTGGGAACAAGGTGTTAATAATGGGGTGGGGGACAGTGGAATCTGCTGGTGTTTGCAGCAGGAGGGAGCCAGCACATCTCTTATATGGCCACATCGGAATTTAAATCGTGCATTATCCAGGCCACTTTTCTTATTTTGTAACACGAGAATAGAAAATTCTCAGACAAGTACCTGTCATCTCCATGAGGCTTATTTCTCTTTAATATAATACAAATTAAAATATTCAAGCTGGGCTTTCTCGGTAGCGCAGTGGTTGAGAGTCTGCCTGCCGAGGCAGGGGACACGGGTTCGTGCCCCGGTCCGGGAAGATCCCACATGCCGTGGAGCGTCTGGGCCCGTGAGCCATGGCCACTGAGCCTGCGCGTCCGGAGCCTGTGCCCCGCAACGGGAGAGGCCACAGCAGTGAGAGGCCCGCGTACCGCAAAAAAAACAAACAAACAAACAAAAAAATATATATATATATTTATTTATATTTATATATATATTTAATATATATATATATATTCAAGCAGTTGTTCTCTCATTTCTATTTTACCTTCTCTCCTCCTCTTCCTGTACCATATTCCTTTCCTTTCCTGTATGTCCTACTCTTTCCTTCCATTCTATACAAATTCACTTTTTAACTACATAAACAAATAGATTTAGAAATAATTATGATTATAATTATGATTATGTTATATGTGTAATGTGCTTTTATTCCCTGCCTATGAGTACTGAGATGGCCTAGAACCAATGATTATACTGAACATTCAAATCTATATTTCTACTTACCATCCTCTGCTAAAATCAACCATTATCCCTTGTAGAAATGTCTAATTTCAGGACTGCAGTAGAAATGAATCTGGAATATCTTGTGTCGGAAAGAAAAAGAAAAGTTCAAAGAACAGTCTCGATATATCAAAATGCAGAATATCAAAATGCAGAAAAGCTCCTCTAAAGGGGGACCTCCCTGGCTAAATTGGTACAATTTAAGCATCAAAGTAAATAATGGTAGTAATGGGTTAAATCCCATTGAATAAAATAGGAATTAAGGATTCCATACAGAGATTTTTTTTTTTTTTTTTTTGTGCGGTACGCGGGCCTCTCACTGCTGTGGCCTCTCCCGCCGTGGAGCACAGGCTCCAGACGTGCAGGCTTAGCGACCATGGCTCATGGGCCCAGCCGCTCCACAACATGTGGGATCTTCCCAGACCGGGGCACGAACCCGTGTCCCCTGCATCGGCAGGTGGACTCTCAACCACTGCGCCACCAGGGAAGCCCCAGAAATAAATATTTATGGTGAGGTTGCCATAACAAAATACTGCATACCCAGTGGCTTGCATAAAATAAATTTATTTTCTAACAATTCTGGAAGCTAAAATATCAAGATTAAGGTATTAGAAAGGTTGGTTTCTTCTGAGGCCTCTCTCCTTGGCTTGTAGATGATAGTCTTCATCTTGTGTCTTCACGCGGTCTTCCCTCTGTGCAATGTCTGTGTATTAATCTCCTCTTATGAAGACACCAGTAATATTGGTTTGGGACCGACATATACAAGAACATTTTAACTTAACTACCTCTTTAAAGACCCTATCCACAAATATAGTCACATTAGAAGATACTGAAAGTTAGGACTTCAACATATGAATTTTGGGAGAACACAATTCAGCCCATAACAAGTAAGATGGAAGACTCTTTAGCAGAGATAACCTTCACATGGTCTTCACATGGTCTTCCTATAAGGACACCAGTCATACCCTAATCCAATATGAGCTCATATTAACTTAACAGCAATGTTCTGTTTCCAAATAAGATCATATTTGATAATCCAGGTGGACATGAATTTTTGGAGAACCCTGTTCAACTCTTTAAAAAGACTTTCCATTGAAATTCGGGGCTATGTTTTTCCATTGGCTTTGCTTCTGCTAAAAAATATAGACAGTATTTTTTAAATTAAATAAAGGCAATAGTGAACTGCTTTATAAAAGAGGATTTTAACATTAATCTCGTGTTCCACTCTCAAATACTCATTTTTCAATATTAATAACTATAGCTAAAGTTTATAATATTCCAATAATTTATAAAAAAATAATTATTTCTATAATTTACCATACATATTTCTTTGTTTTATTATATATTTGTGAAGGTTTTTTCAAATTTCTATGTATTCCTATGGTTCTTGATACTAATATCCTCTATACAATAATGGATTAATATTACTAGATTCCTGTATTCTGTAACTCTTGGCCAAGGTAATAATAACACATTGTTATATGAAATGGTATAGAATATTATTTTTCATCAAGGTTCTTTGTATATGAAAATAAGCAATAGCTAAATCTAAAATTTATCATTAATTTTAAAGTAATAAGGTTAATTCTTTTACTATGATTCATTATTTTAGCAACTCATTTCATTTTTCACAACACAATTCTTAGACATGCTCATTTTGAAATAAATCCTAGGTATATTTTTGGTTTTTAAACATAATTATGTAGTCTATATTATATATAGTTAATATTTCTATGTTTTAGGATTATTTATGTCATTAAATTATTTATCAAGCAAAATGCATTTAGGAAACAATGAAAAATAAAAATGTCCTCTTTCAAGCAAAATGAGGTGTTTATGTAAGCTAGAGTAAAATTTATTATGTAGTTAATAGCACATGTTCTACCCAATAGATGCCACCAAAGTTCAGAACTAATCAGTGGAAAGATAGACAAACTGCTTAGAGTTTTATTTTCCTTTTTTATTGATATTTTTAAAGTTATAGTGTATAAAACAACAGCAGATTTGTTTAGTTTTTACTAAATATCAAATGGGTGGTGATTATTTACTCAAATTGACTGGTGAACAATGAAAGAAAAAAGCTGATTAGTGAATGCTTTATTTTGCAGGAAACCATTCTGACATAACAGAAACACAGTAATTTACACCATACTAATTATGAAAATTTTGACAACATAATACACAAAGTAATTGGAGGCAGTTTGCCATTCATTATGGAGAAGCACATATTTGATTTATCAATATATCATCTAATTATGCATGCATTCACACCCTCTCCCATTGAAAATTATTTTCCTAATTTCATTTTCTTTTTTATTGAATTAGATTCCAGTGAATATTTAGTAACTCTGAATGACATACTATATATTTTATTTTTATAATGAACCACTTTATCAACCACATAATTAGGAATATAGCCTAAAGGATAATTTTAGGATGGTCATTTAATTTTTTATTCCTAAGACTCTAGGAAAATTTATGTTTCTCAGCACAACTTGCTCTTAAATTCCTTATTCCTTTTAAATTAAGAAGATATTGGTTATGTATATTATAATGTTCCTTGATATAGCTTCTATGCTTCAAAAATTACTCTGCTATATGCCTCTGCTAAATAAGTTATCCACAAAACTTCAGAAACACGCAATAAATTCAGTTTACAAAATATTAAGGTTAGGGTTTTGAGAAGGTTTTCTATTGTTTTTAAGCTGAAATGTTACAAATGAAACTCTTATTATAAAATCTGGAAGGAAAGTATTCGTGTTCCAAAGAGCCATCTCTTAAGACAATACTGCATATAAACTGCAGACTTTAGTTTCAGTTGTCCAATGCAGGAATACATAGATAAAATTTCTAAATATAATTTTAATCCTGTGCCAAAATAAGTAGGGAAACCAATCCTAAAATGTGATCAAATTAAATTTTTGTTACGTTTCAAAAGGAACTCTTTCATACAGAAAGAAAACTATTCCATGCACAGCCTCAAAACTCAATATGTGGGTACTTTCATTCTAGGAAGATGGAATAGATGTACTTTTCCTTATTCTTCTGCTGAGTACAGGTAAAAATCCTGCACGTTACATATAAATCAAACATAAGACAACTTTGGAAATTATTCTTTGGAAATATTCTCCTAAATATTTGTTTCAGAAAGGCAATGACTTTCTTAAATTTGTATAGTTTATTGATTGATGCTTTTAAAAGAATTAAGGTCTTTCCAAATCTTAAGATGATTTATTTATAAAATGTTTAGAACACTGAAAACAATCTGAAATTAGACAATACTCAAACAATCTAATTTCCAAACAAAATTTAGTTATAGGTGAAATAAGGATTTGTAATCATGCACTGGACAGTTTTCTCATCATTGATTGAGAGAGTAGTAAACTCAGGTGAAGAGTCATCTATACATTCATTCCCCCAATTTATACTGTACTGTGTACCTTTAAAATGCCACTTGTTATGATGAGTTCTGGTACAATGGCAAAGAAGAGAGCAAGAACAAATGCAAAAACTCGAGGTCAAGCTCCAAATAGGGTCAAAAGGGATTGAGTCTGAGTGAAATAAGGCATAGGTGGCAGGCGTGAGTGAAATGTTGGAAGAGGTAAGACTGGGCCTAGCTTCCCTCAGGCTGTGTTGTGGAAGTCGTGGATCAGGTCTTCCTGAGAGACCAGCTCTTATAAAGGGAAATAGAGTAGTTAATTCCCCCATGGGATGGATTAGGAGTAAAAAATCAGGTATACCAGTTGACAGCAGTAAAAACAAAACCTCTTAATCCCCGTTAGTTTTAAAACCACATATGAAGGGCTTCCCTGGTGGCGCAGTGGCTGAGAGTCCGCCTGCCGATACAGGGGACACGGGTTCGTACCCCAGTCCGGGAAGATCCCACATTCCGCGGAGCGGCTAGGCCCGTGAGCCATGGCCGCTGAGCCTGTGCGTCTGGTCTGGAGCCTGTGCTCCGCAACGGGAGAGGCCACAACAGTGAGAGGCCCGCGTACCCCCCACCCCCCAAAAAAAAACCCCACATATGAAAGCTTTAGGATTTGGAAATGTAATGGCTGGTGTAAAATTGAGTAAAACTCTGGCCCTGTATAAGGAATTTCTGCCTTTACACTCCAGCCCCCATTCACACTGGCACCCTATTTTTAAGCTACCTTGTGAAGCTGAAATTTAAAGTTTTGCAGAAGAGAGTGCCACATACTGCCCTTTCCAGACTTAGTCACTGAAGGAATAATTTCCTTCCAAGATCTTGAAAAGCATATTTATTCTTTCTCCTAGAATAATCAGTTTTCTCAAGGAACTTTGAAGAATACACTGCTTTGAAAGATGATTATAGAATGTACAGCATATTTTAAGTGTTCAGCTGATAGTATGGTTGATAATAACCTTCAAGTTTTTATCATTAATTTTAAATTGTCTATTAGAAAAAAATGCATACTCAGCCTAGGTAGGACATCACTACTTTATTTACACATATTTCAAGGTAATATGGAAAAGTCCACTCAACCTCTCTTTATGGCCAATTAAGAGAAATGGCATAGTGGATAAAATCATATGGAAAGAGAATACAAATGAAAAGTGGTGAAATCCTCCACACTAATCGCAAACAATACCTTCTATTAAACATTTTCTTTTCATTTAATTCTTGGAAATTTTAAGCTACTCTCAGACAAAATGGTAAGATAAAGCTGTCAGAGACCCTTCTATTCAGACAAGCAATTTTATTCTAGAAGATTTTAAGTTTCCCCACACAGCATTTAGTTGGTCTTAATTACGGAGTAATATAAATTATTTTTTTACATAGTGCAAATTATGTTTTTTTAATTTGAAAAAATATAGAAGTGAAATTGGTAAATACAGTAATTGGTTTAGTAGGAGACTATGTACAACTAAAAGAAAACATTAATTGATTTTGTTTTTTCCATAGTCATATTTTCTCACTATATTATTTATTAGTAGTAAAACTTGAGAAAAGTATAACAAATGCCCCTGAAGTCTTGCCACAAATAATAAAACTTAACTAGGTATTTGTTTTAGATGATTATTAAAACTACATTTACTTTGTTGCCCTTCTCTAGTCCAATCCTTTACTTCCCAGCCAAAATTGAAGTTGATTATATTTTATTGTATTCAACACTTTTATGTTTTTTACTAAATAAATATATAACTAGATATAAGATATTTGGTTTTGTTTGTCTTAAATGGTCTACAGTATTTATTGTGGAAGATTGTATGATTATTCCTAATGATCCACTGTGTTTCCTTTCAGGGAATTATGCATCCACTTCACTCTCCATGTAACTTGCCATGATGCCCTGCACTTTCCTAGCCCATTGAAGTCAGGCTTGGCTATATGACCTGCGATCTCCAAGCTGAAACCTTAAATGACATTGCAAGATTCTGTTCTTGCTCAGTCATAAATCAAGGTAAGGGCTGCTTCTTCAGCCAGGGTCTCAGGATAGAGGACATGTCCTGCAGAATGCCAAGTGGCCTGCAGCTGATGTGTGACATGAATGAGAAATAAACTTTGTTGTTGCAGTGACACTGAGATTTAAGGCTGTTTGTTATTGAAGCATACTGTGGGGAAAGATGATTAATACACCATTCTTACTCAACTTGCCTTTTTTCACTTAAGATAATGCTTTTTGATATATTTTGATACACATAGTTTTTGTTCAGGCTGGCAAACTAAGAGTAGCCTTTAATTATTATTAATAAGTTATACAATTTTAATGTGACCTTACCACTTAAGTCTTCTTACAAATTTTACCATAAAACAATTTTGAAACTATTTTGTTTCCTCTTTCATCTTAGAATTGTACAAAGTTATTAAACTTTGAAGAAAAACTTACACATACACACTCACACACTCACAAGGATTCAGTCTTAATTGAAGTAATTTTGAGATTAATATCCCTAGTCATTGGCATTCCAAATATGGAAATGAATACCTGACATAAATGTTCAAGTAGAATTTTGTAATTTGTTTTTGAATTCTGAATGGTAGGTATGACAGCATTTCCAAAAATTGGGGCAAGCTAGCCAGCATTTTTTCTAAAGAAAGAGTCAGAACTTTTCTATAAGTCAAGAGATATAACCTTACTATCCATAAGACTTGATATTCAAAAGAGAAGATGGTTATATTTTATTGATGTAACTTACACGAAATTCAAGGAATGTCAAACTTTACATTCTGCCACAGAATAATAGTTCAAAATCTAGGACAGATCTCAGCAAACTTTTTCACCAAGTATTTTGGGCTTTGCAGGCCAAGAGGCAAAATTGTCTCAATTACTCAGATTTTCCACTGAAGTATGAGAGCATTCATGGAAAATACATAAAAGAGTGATCATATCTGTGTTGTAATAAAACTTTATGAACATGAAAATAGATTATTCTTTTTTTGATTCTTTTTAACCATTTAAAAATGTAAAAACATTCTTTGTTCATGTACTTTATATACAAAAACAGGTAGGAGGATGGATTTGACGTGTGAGCTATATTTTGCCAACCCCTGATTGAGAACAAGCAATGAGTGATTCTGCAGTAAGGATAAAAGAACTATAACAGTAAGTAATGAGTATTTAAAATCTGTTAATGATACAATCTACACATGAGCTTTGAGGCTGTTGCATTCTCACATGTGAAACCAAGGCACATGACTCTGTCTGTAAGTTTCCCAAATATGGGCATTTACTACTGAATTTCTGACAACTGTTTGGAAACCATCTTTGTGTAGCTCTCATAAGAGAACAGAATGCACGACCATCTCCACCAAGTCAAAATTTCTACTCTAGGAAACAATCTGTTATGATTTTTAGAAAAAAGCCGTCATCTCTCAAGTTATTTAATTTGTATCTCTGTCTTCCTAAAAGATGCTATAAATAAACAAAACTACTCTCCTATCCTATAAATAAATACCGACCACCTCCTTGCCATAGAGAAAATCTCTTTAAGAAAGTTATAGGAATTATGCATACACACTCCATTCTTTGGTATTGGAAGCCACCCATATGTTACCTAGGGGGCAGAGGGTGGGCAGCAGTGTTTGGAAACTAGAGGCTTATTACATTCTCTTCACATGAACTTTTATCCCTAAGTCTCAGTGTGTCAAAATTTTCTTGTCTATTTTTTTGGACACCACTTTCAGTTTGGGGTGTCTAAAGTATACGCCATTTCTCCTAACTCAGAACCAGCTGTTACAGGAGTTAGTCCTAGGATTTTGCTTAGCCCTTTTTTTGTGTCGTACTTTCCTCAATATTGGTTTCTTCAAACCAATATTACCAATATCATCCTTCTAATATTTAAATAAGATCCTACCTATTACAAATTATAATGGATATAATTATTGATGAAGAGAAATCTTAGGTCTTGCTGTTCTACTTTCTGTTTGTATACCATAGAGGGTTAACTATCTACTCTCCAGTGAGGTATGGTCCTATAGATTCATTTTATAATTTTTACAGAGTGAGAAAACTGCCAGTCAAACTATCTGCCATTTATTTATCGATCAATACACAATTGTGTAGTACAGTTCTTCTAAAGTTCTTAGTAGACAGTGAAGGGGTGATGAGTCTAGTATTGATTGGCTCATGTCATAAGTTGTCATGGAAGAAAAGAGTGCTAAAATTATATGTGTAGTGTAAATATAGAAGGCACAAAAATATTTTTAACCTTTATCTTTTTTTTTCTGAGTTATTTCCAAATAACGCTCTGAAAATCAGTCCATGTCCTGGCTAAAAAGACCAAGTTATTAAGGCAAATGCAGGATGGAGATGTGTTTGTGTGATTAATTATTTTAATAAAACTTTGTAAACTGCAAGTAGGGGAGTATATACAACATGTAAGTAAAGAAATAAGTGGGAAAAATAGAAAAAACTATAATATTTTTAAATCCATGTAACTAATGATTAAAAGGGACAGGCTGGCATAAAAAATGTTTCATGCTTATTTCCATCAAGTCACAAGAATTATGAAAAAACTGATTTCTTTAAACTGAGGAAATACTGAAATTAATTTGATAGCTGGCAGCCGTGTTTCCAGCTTGAAAACATTCTTGATATGATCCAGCTGCAAGGAGATACTGCAGGCAGGACTTGATAGATATCTGGTCCATCTTGGTTACCTTGTAGAGCTCCATATAGCCTCA
Source organism: Mesoplodon mirus (assembly GCF_964341445.2). Taxonomy (NCBI): domain Eukaryota; kingdom Metazoa; phylum Chordata; class Mammalia; order Artiodactyla; family Ziphiidae; genus Mesoplodon; species Mesoplodon mirus. The sequence goes on from NC_138980.1 coordinate 159,677,467, forward strand.
AGTTTTGCTTAGTTGGAAATGCTGCACACTCTTTGTTCCCCCAAGAAAGTCTAGGTGAGTCATAGTGTGGTGTGTCTAGTTCCCCAGAGTTGCCTCATTACTGATCCCTCCCATCCTGAGTGGACCCAAGTAAAGATAAAACACTCTGGACTTATAAAAAGATTATGCCACATCCTGTGATTAAAAACAGAAAAAAAAAGGCTCTGACTAGAGTTTTGTGCTTATTAGTAGGTCTTGCTTTTCCATGAGGAGATTGTTAATTTTTTTTCCTCAAGGATAATGATTCACTTTTACCAACATCACTTCTGACTCTCAACTGAAGGTAAAATTTCTCTGTAGCTCAGTCAAGATGGTGGATCTGAAAGTCTCTGGAAGACAAGCTTTCTGGATTTGATCTCTGCAACAGTAATGTGCAGAGTAAAACATACCATATTTGTAGCACACAGATAGTGATTTCACTAATTATTTAAATCCAGCCTCCAGTTGGCATACACCAATATACTTTGGAGATTCTCCTCCAACTTATTATTTGCAAACTCTGCTCTCTTATGCCAGATAAAACTTGAATTGTCTCCATCAATTTGAATTCAAATAAAGGCTATCACTTTCTTTCCCTGATAAATATATTTTATCACATTAGTATTTAAGTATGGATTTGGTCTTTTAGCAAGGTGGGATGTGTCATAAAACAGAGGGGCAAAAAGCAAAGTGCTGGGAAGGATTTTTCATTCCCTGAAAGAAGCAATCTAGAGCTCATAATTGGAAGCAGAGGAAAGAAGTGCAAATGTACTATGAAAACTCTCCAACTACTGAAATATCTAAAGTGAAATATTAAAAACATTGTGTAATATGAGTATATATATACACATTTTTAAAATTCTCACTTGACAAAATCAAAAAGGTTTTATCTTACTATACCTAGTAAGACTGACTTTAACAAACTTAGCTTAAACTTGCATTTATTGCATGCAGTGGTTAATGTGGTTGCTTTTTCTTGAGTTTAAGGATGTAACTATAGATACTGAAGGCCCAAATAAATATCCTAGGTAACTAGCTGCAATAGAGAACACAGAATTTTTGAAAAGATAGTGTTATTCTTAGTGAATGTGTATATGTGCGTGTTTGATATGAGAGCAAAGATAAGCTCTGTGAGGCTCAATGTTATCATATACAAGTAGGCACAACTAACTACTAGATACTATTAGAATTGCATCATCATTATAGTCATTGTTTCAAATGAACTCAATCCATGCATCAGCACATATACACCAATGGCATTGCATATAATTTCCTACATGTTTGCTTAATCCTAGTTTTTTATTTTTTAAAAAAATTTATTGGAGTATAGTGGCTTTACAATACTGTGTTAGTTTCTACTGTACAGCAAAGTGAATCAGCTATACATATACATATAGCCCCTCTTTTTCGGATTTCCTTCCCATTTAGGTCACCACAGAGCACTGAGAAGAGTTCCCTGTGCTATACAAAAGTTTCTCATTAGTTTTATTTTACACATAGTACCAATAGTGTATATATGTCAATCCCAATCTCCCAATTCATCCCACCACCACCCCTTTCCCCCTTGGTTAACTAATATACTTTCTATCAATAATTTCATGGGCTAACATTAGAGGAAATAATGCATGCATATATGTCTGTTGTTGTAATGGATGTTATTTGTTTTCTGATCAACACACACCTGCCCAATTTATCCCTCATTTTTCCATATTCTGACAACTGCTTTCTTCCAAGCTCTAACCAAATGAGTCCTGAACAACCCTCTTGTTCTTACATGATCCTGACACTGGATATGATTGCTTACATCAGCTTTTCCTTGATTTTTTTGCCAAATAGGAGGCAAAAGTTTTAAAATATCAACTTCTGAACCTGTTGGAAATCCTATCACTCCATGAGAAGAAAGCTTCTCTGTTAGTCAAGAGAATGATGTCTGAGTGCTGAGGTCATGACAGAATTCAAGTTCCCATTTCTAGGTAATATTGAGTCACAGCGGCAACACCACCCTCCCTGGGGTTAGGATTATCATCCCCTTCATCAGTTGTATAATGTAACATTATTTTCTGTGGTCCAAATTGGTCTGAATAGAATTTCAATAACTTAAAATAAACTAATATGCTTTTTTCAGGGCCAAATGCTGAATAAAATGTGTGTTGACCCTGTGGGGACCAAGTATTCTTTCTGTAACAAAGAGTGAGAAGGTTTTTATTTGGGAGACTTATAAGAGCAACAAGAAAATACAATTAGAACAATTGAGGCACTATAGGGAATTAGTGAAAAACTTAATTTTAGATAATATAAACAAGAAAAAACAAAATATTCAGGCACAGACAGAATATCCCAGGTATAGATTATCTAACATATTTTATTAGATTATTTGTTCATCTAAGAAATAGATATTGAGACCTACTAAAGAGGTATTGATATAAAATGGTCTTGTTATGTTCAAGGAACCTCCCACAGGTCAGTGGAAATGGAGTAGGTTAAGAAGGGGTGTCAACAAACAGGGATAAAAAACAAAACTAAACTTTATGTCATATTAAGTGAATGTTGTAGGCTGTGAAATGTTTTGAAAGTGTAAAGGGCAAAATACTTCATCTTCATCATCTTCATTAACTTCCTTGATATTCCATCTACCCCTGTGTTCATACTAGAGTCATTAACTGTGTCAAATATTTTACTTACTTTATCTCAAGTATTCTTCACAACAACCCAAGAGGGGATATTATTCTTCCCGCTCTAAAAACAATTAAACAGTGGTTATGTAACAAGCTGAGAGTCACACAGCTAGGAATTGGAAAACATGGGTTTAAAATCCAGGAACTTTTTCCTACAAAAAATTCTTGGTTTATTAATATTGTCGCTTAAAAAATAAATATAATTTAGTTTAATTAGCTTCTCTCTTCAATCTTTTCCCCACTTTTTCCTCCACACACTTCAAAAAGTAACCTACACTTCTTTATTGCTTATTTTCTGTTCAACCGAATGTCTATCAACCATTTTACTCATTTATAGAATAACAGTTTACTTATTGTGCTAGCACACATATCTATCGCTCTTTGCCCCTAAGTTCATTCTCTATTAAAAGTAATCCATTTCTGTTATAAAAATTATAAATGAATCAATCACTAGAAAATATTTCACTGAATTTCCTATTATTTATATTTATGTTTATCAATTCCCTACTTGACTGTTTGCTTCTGAAAATAGGAACCAAGTAATCAGAGATTACTTTTAGGTTGATTACTGAACCATTTATAAAGTTAGAAAAATCATGTCATGAAAATTCAAGAGTGTTAGTTAGCATGACAAAGATGTGAATGTGTTCTACCAGTAGCCTCTATAAATGCCTGTAAATCCTATCTGAGATTGAGCTGGGAGAGTCGTTGTAGTCCTCCTTATCATGGCTAAGGAGTAGATACTGCCATTAAAGTTACATATATATATGTAATATATATATTATATAGTAGAGTTAATATATGTTATGTTAGTTATACATATATAATATATATCTATATATATCATATATATCTATATCTATATATATATATAGATGATATATAGATATATAGATATATAGATATATAAAATGAGACACTGGCCTGCAGAAGGAAGGAAAACAGATCAAATCAAGAAACTAGACTTCAGAGCCAATGTGAAAAAACGAAGTCATAGAGAACAGGACTCACCAACCATCTCAAGACATGAAACAGGTGAACATAAGTGCTAACATAAAATACCTAGTAATGTAACCCTAAAGGAACTGCAGAGATGCATGTATTCTGTAAGGTAGGAGTTAGTGGAGAAGATCAGATAGGACCCATTATTTTCATCTTTACCCAAAATAGACCAAAAAAAAAAAATACTACAGTCTCATCTATACTACAAACAAAACAATAACAAAAACAAAAACAGCTAAATGAAACACAAAACATAGCTTAAAAGTACATAAAATACTCTGTTTAGATAGGACAATAGAATAAATTTTTTTTAAAAAGAAAATAATTTTTGTAAGAGTAGAATGTCACCCACGTTCTTACGGGATATTTTTTCCTTGAGGAGTGATGACCAAATGACCAAGGATAAATTCAGTTTTTTGTTAATTTACAGTTTAAAAGAAGCCCAAATTTGTTATATTGTTGGAGTTTACTCAGACGGACCAATTTAAATCACACTGTAGTTTTTTCATTCTGTATTAAAATATGTGTGTGTGTGTGTGTGTGTGTGTGTGTAAACTGAATATGGTTTAATCTGTTTAATATATAACAGAAAATGAAATACAATTTTTGTAGGTAAAATATAGTAATGAAAAAAAGCATGAGATTCCAATATCTATTACCAACTTTTCATTTTCACAGCACTGGAAATACTATATCAAAATGATTAAATTATATTTTAAGGAATATAATTAGAATAAGAAGATTATTATATCTAATAATTAATTTTCTTCCCATAGACAAAACGTTTTGACCACAGAAAGTATCATTAGCCCAAATAATAGAATGTTCTTGTAATTCCTACTGCTGAATGACTTTATTAATTTAGCACTTTATGGATTTCATTATTGAAGTCAAATATAAAGAACAGTCTCTGAGATATTTATTGTATTTGGGGGAAAAGAAAGTTACTTTAAAAAAAGAAATCTCTTCAAGTAAGTTGTAGAATTCTGTCATAATTCTAGCAGCTCTATAACTCCAGCTCTTGCTTGCCTGTCACAGAACTGAGGTTAAATAAATCCCAAATGACTGGAGCCCTGTAACCCCATCCCATAGAAATGATTGTGAGATGTATCTATTAATCATGTAAGTCCAATTCTGCTTCAGGTATTATGTGGCAGTTGTGTGTCAGCAGAGTAAAAGCATCCAGCTGACAAGATCTGCCTTTCAAAATTAAAATGTATTTTGTTAGTATTTTTCTTTGAGATTGAATTCAATGTTGCCATTCATAGAAAGCAAAGTTGAATTCTTATCAAGTAGTCAACATTTCTAACCTTAACTCAAATTAATTTTTACTTTTTTTCCCAATATAATAGAGGTAACAATAATCAGTGTAAATTGCAAAGCACTGGGGCCCTCTATTTTTAAAATTATGTGGGTTTCCAAGATCAGAAATAGTGAGGTAGCTTCATTTTAAAAACAATGCATTGGAACAATGTACACCAGGGGAAGTGCTAATCTTCCTTCCCATGCTAATAGTTAAAAACTCATATATGAAGACTGTTTTAAAGTTTAAAAAATATTTCCCATATTTTTTCTCATCTGAACCTCAAAAAGTCCTACCAGATAGAATGGGCAAATTATCATTTATAGAGAAGGAAACTGGTAATTGTATCAGTTAAGGGACATACCACAGTAGTACAGTCAACCAGCAGCAGAGCCTGAACTCAAACCTGCATCTTATTTAGCAGTTCCTACAGGAGACAAAACATTTTAAAATTGAAAGAGCTCAGATTCTGAAATCACAGATTTCTGCCTTTGAATCCCACACTTGCCGTGTGTGCTCTAGAGCATATATCATAACCTGTCTTAGTATCCACTTCCTTGTCTACAATATGGAGCTACTAATACCAAAATTTTAAAGTTTGAGGTGGGGATTACATGATGTAAAATAACAGTTCCTTGTTAATAGTTTTTTTGTGTGTCATTTGTTTGTTTGAATTTCCACATCCTTCCAACTACACTGACCTTCTCTGATAGTTCTATTAAAATTTTGTTGAAGTGAAAATTTGCTAGAAATATTTCTGTGAAATGATAAGAAAGCCCAAATCTGCATTCTAAATGCTCTGTATTAGGGAAAAGAGCAAAATAAGAACTGGAAGACCTAGATTCTAGCCTTCTATTTTATAATGATTAATTTCATGTGTCAACTTGGCTAAGCCATGGCACCCAGTTTTTGGTCAAACACCGGTCTAGATGTTATGATAAAAGTGTTCTTTAGATTTTACTAACATTTTAATCAGTAGACTGTGCATAAAGAAGATTATTTCTAGAATATGCATGGGCCTCATCCAATCAGTTGAAGGTCTTGAAAGAAAAGACTGAGATCCCCTGAAGAAAGAATTCTGCCTCCAGGCTGCCTTCAGACTTGAGACTGCAACATCAACTCTTCCCTGGGTCTCTGGAGAACGCTGACTAATTTTATATCCATTTATCCAGGGGTTCAATTTAAAACAAATAGTGAGTTTGGAAATGCTTTGGAACATAGAGGGAAAAAGCATTATAGAACTAGTAAGCATTATTACAATAAAAACTTATCTATTGAGCACATCATATATGTCAGGAACTATTCTAAAATTGTGTGTAGGGGGAAGGAGGGTAGTTCATTTAATCCTTAGGATACGTTGTGATATAGATACTATTTTTCGCTCCATGTTATACATTAAGAAACCGAGACGTAGAAATCTTAAGTAGTTAGCCCAGGGCCAGACACTTACTAAGGGTAGAGTCAGGATATAACCAGGAATATTGATGTCAAAGCCTCTGTTTTATTTATATCTGCAAACACATGTGTACTGTATTTCTTTACCAAATTTCCTAACTTTTCTAAACAATAATTTTTACATTATTTCCTCTTACCTTGGTTTTCCAAAATCTCTTCCATGCACTTTAATCTTAGCAGATGAACTTATTACCAATTCCATAAGGAAAAACACAGACATAGAAGCAGTCAGAAAAGACATTTCACACATTCCCTACACCAGATCAGACAAGCCAGCTACATCTATGTTCCCTTCTGTAACCAAGCAAATACCCCCCAGGCCTGTATTTCCAGCCAACACCTCCACTCCTGACAACAACTGGATTCTGAACTACAGTAGTACTCCTCCTCATATTCTGCATCATCAGTATTTCCAGATCTATGGATCCTTTCTCTAAACACACACATTTGCTGACATATTATACATCTGAAAATAATAATAATGGCTTCCCTTCAAAACATATACCTTTCTAGCTGCTGTCCCGTTTCTCCTTTCCCCTTAACAGTAAAATGATCTTGAGTTGTTGAAACCAGCTGTCTCCATTCTTCTCCTTCCATTTCCCATTGAGCCCACTCCAGCGTGATTCCCTTTTTCTCACTGCCGCCCCTATCTGTTCTCCACATAGCAACCAGAAAGAGCCATTTAAAATGTAACTCGAATTGTATCACTTCTCCACTGGAAATCCTGCCCAGTTAGAGTAAAAGCCATAGTCAGCATGGCCCACTTGGTTGGCCCTTTGTGATCTGGCTGTTTTCCTCTGCTCCCTCTGGTTCATCTTCCTACAGCCACGTTCAACTCCTTACTGCTCCCCAAATACACCAACCACCTCTGACCACAAGATATTTTTTTTTGAATTTTATTTTATTTATTTTTTGATACAGCAGGTTCTTATTAGTTATCCATTTTATACATATTAGTGTATATATAAGACAATTTTTTAACATCTTTATTGGAGTATAGTTGCTTTACAATGGTGTGTTAGTTTCTGCTGTATAACAAAGTGAATCAGCTGTATGCATAAGTATATCCCCATATCCCTTCCCTCTTTCATCTCCCTCCCACCCTCCCTATCCCACTGCTCTAGGTGGACACAAAGCACCAAGCTGATCTCCCTGTGCTATGTGGCTGCTTCCCACTAGCTATCTATTTTACATTTGGTAGTGTATATACGTCCATCCCAATCTCTCACTTCATCCCAGCTTACGCTTCCCCCTCCCCATGTGCTCAAGTCCATTCTCTACGTCTACATCTTCCTGTCCTGCCCCTAGGATCTTCAGAACCTTTTTTTTTTTGAGATTCCATATATATGTGTTGTCATATGGTATTTGCTTTTCTCTTTCTGACTTATTTCACTCTGTATGACAGACTCTAGGTCCATCTGCCTCACTACAAATAACTCAATTTCATTTCTTTTTATGGCTGAGTAATATTCCATTATATATATGTGCCACATCTTCTTTATCCATTCATCTGTCGATGGACACTTAGGTTGCTTCCATGTCCTGGCTATTGAAAATAGAGTTACAATGAACATTGTGCTACATGACTCTTTTTGAATTATGGTTTTCTCAGGGTATATGCCCAGTAGTGGGATTGCTGGGTCATATGGTAGTTCTATTTTCAGTTTTTTATGGAACTTCCATACTGTTCTCCATAGCGACTGTATCAATTTACATTCCCACCAACAGTGTAAGAGTGTTCACTTTTCTCCACACCCTCTCCAGCATTTATTGTTTGTAGATTTTTTGATGATGGCCATTCTGACTGGTGTGAGGTGATGCCTCATTATAGTTTTGATTTGCATTTCTCTAATGATTAGTGATGTTGAGCATCCTTTCATGTGTTTGTTGGCAATCTGTATATCTTCTTTGGAGAAGACCACAAGACATTTACACTTTCTGTTTGCTCTGCATTGAATCTTTTTCAGCCAGTTATCTTTATGGCTAACTCCTCTTCTCTCTGATCTCTGCTGAAAGTTTACCTCATCAAAAAGGCCTTCCTTTACCACTTACCCTAAAAAGGCAATCTTCACTCCTCCCTCAAATCCCTCTCTCTTTAATCTACTTCACTTTCTCCATAGCACTTTTAACCATCGGACAATTTATATATTTACTGTTATTTGTTTATTGTGTTCCCCATAAACTTGAGAGCTCAATGAGGGCAATTGCTTTGAAACTTTTTATTACTACTCTAATCCTAACACCTAAAACAATAGTAGCACCCAACAAGTATTTTTTAATAAAAACGTAAATGCATGATTTCCATGGCTTGTACTAAGATCCCTATTGCTCAAAAACCTCTAATCCTGATACTCTTGTACAAACTACACTCTCTCCTGCTTCAGGAACTTTATATATGCTGCATTCTCCTCCTCATTCCCAAAGCAACCGATCTTCTTTCTCTTTAATGAGCTCTCTCTCTGTTGAGATTTGGCCAATGTGGTGACAATCAATAAGAGCTCTTTCTCAACACCATACTTAATGGAGTAACTCCACCATCACTTCTATTCCGTGTCTCTTGCAATAATTTTATTCACTTGTATAATTACTATTTTTTTGTTTTTGTTATTCCATGATGTCAAAAACCATGACTTGCTACTTAAGCAGTTTTGGGTTCCATTAATTTTTCTCAATATTTTTTGTTTTGTTTTCAATTTCCTTGATTGATTTCTGCTCTTACCTTCATTAATATTTTTCTTTCTGCTCAGTTTGAGCTGAGTTACTCTTTTTGTACTAGTTTTCTAAAGGTGAAATCTTGGTTATGTCTTTGAGAACTTCATTTCTAATGTAGGAATTTACTAGCATCCATTTACATTTAAGCACACTTTTAACCCTAAATACCACAAATTTTGATATATTTTATTTTTATGTTCTTTTAGTTAAAAATATTTTCTTATATTGCTTGAGGATTACTTTTTTATCCATAGATTATTTAGAGGTACATTGTTTAATTTCCAAATATTTGGAGTTTTTTAGATATCTTTGAATAACTGACCTTTGGTTTAATTCTGCTAATGGCAGATGGCGTACTTTGTGTGACTTAAATCTTCTTAGTAAGGTTTGTTTTATGCACAAGCGTATTGTTCTTTTTGGGCAGACTTGAGTGGTGTTATACTGTATTCGGGTGCTCAAAACCTCTGCTTTGTTACTAGTGACCTGTTCAGTGCATGTGCAGCTCAGGGGTAAGCTGGAGACTGAGGTCCGCTCAGGTGAAGATTCAGCGTATCCCACTTTTCAGTTCCTTGCTCCTTCCTCTCCAGGCTCTCCAGTTGACAGAGGCCTCTTTTCCTGGTGACTTTGGTCAGAAATAGTGATTTAGCTCAGGATTTTTATCCTCTTACATGATTGTGGACATTCATTTGTAACTGATTTCCCTCTCAGGGGGAAGCAGCAAGAGAAAAGTAGGAGAAAAAATAACAGACATTTCCCTCCATATTCTTCAGACCACAGGACCCCATTTCATAGCTTTTCTTGCCAGATAGAAAGAATTTAGGTGTCAGCACAGATGCACTTTGACCATCCCTGATGCAAAATCAGTGGGATTTTGACACTGGGCATTCTTGGGTGGTGTTTGGAGAGAGAGATAAGGAAAACAAGGAATTCCTCCCTACACTGCACTCAGTGTCTCACAGAGGCCTTTTCCCTCAGACGTCTGGATAGAAAGAGATTATTTCTTTCAGAGTTTTTACTGCCTGGGCTTGCAAACATTTCTGGGATTCGAATACTTTCAAGTCAAAGCTAGGATCTACAAAGTAGAGAAGATCAGAAAAGGCATGGTGGTGCTTATCATTCTTCAAGATTTGACTTCCCACCCCGATCTGTCTGTTGTTATTTGTTTTTCAGAGTCTTCAGGTAACTTCTTTATGTATTTAGAGTTTTTAATTGTAATCAATGGGAGAAATTGCATATAGCAGGCTAACTCCATCTCCACTGAAACGTGAACCCAGTGTAGTAGTTCAAATGATGGAATTCTGTTGATTCAAATGTTATTCAGAGTAGACCCAATACCAATCACTTAATCAATTCTAGGGAAAAATACTGTGAATAAGATGCTTCGTTCTCTATTCTATGAGTAAAATCTCTGATTTTAGTAGAAACAAACAGACACCTATCAAAAGTTAACAAGAAGTAAACATCTTAAAAGCTCTATACAGTAATTCTAATAGGGAGCATATATCTGAGTTTTCTGTGCTACTAGCAACATGGCACATAATAAAACACTTCCAACATAAATTTCCAATATTCCCATCTGCTTGCTTCCTTTGCACTCACTCTTCATCTTTTCTAGTTAGGTCATTTCTGAAAGGAGCTCTTTAGCCTAACAAGATATATCAGTCCCACACCAATAATTGAAAAATGCAACCATTCAGAAAATAATTGTATGAATAGTTGTAATAATTACTATGTACCAAGGGTCTTCTATGTTCATGAGCTGTATAGGGATCTTAATATGCATCATCTTATTTAATATTTACAACAGTGATAAGAGTTGAGACAAAATGCCTCATTTTACAGATGAGGACTCCAACTGTCAATAAGCTGAAATACCTTGCCTATGGTCACTCAGCTAGTAAGTGGAAGAGAGATTCTAACCTAGTTCTGCCAGACTTCAGCTCCCTCTCCCTTTAGAAAATGACTGTAATGACAATACAAATCTAATCAAGCAAGTCTTATGAAAATATATACAAACAATGTAATTTTATTAAGTCAAAATCATGAGTTAGAATGAAGATGAATTAAGTGGATATTGTAATTACAGTGGATGGTGAAGTTATACCTAGGGAGTTTTGGAAGAGAGTTTGAAGTGAGATTCAAAGGCTGTATAATGGCAAGGATCAAATGAAGGAGGGACAGGATAAGGAATAGCAATATTATTATTATTAATTTGTTTTACAAAATATAAAATAATAGAAATGAATCAATATTTTTCCTGGATATATGTGACTGACAGTGGATCTATGGACAGAGAATTTTGAATAAATAGTGCAATGCACATCTAAGTACTTTGGCATATGCCCTTGGGTGCATATTTAAGAAACTCCATTAAGGTTCACAGGCAATTGTGATACAATATAGTACACTGAAGTCATGAGATCTTGGATAAATGGTTTACTTTCCCAAGGGGTCTAACAGAACTCACATTGGTATATTCAAAACCCCCTGCCCCTTGGCAACCACAAGTCTGTTCTTTAAGTCTGTGTGTCTCTTTCTGTTTCGTAGATAGGTTCATTTCTGTCACATTTTAGATACCACATACAAGTGATATCATATTGTATTTGTCTTTTTCTTCCTGACTTAAGAAGGGATACATTTTCCTCCAAGTTCTACAGCTCTTGTTTGACTTTCCTGGAATACAACTAAGCTATATCAGATGCAGAGCCTAATCTCACAAACAATAAGCTATAATCATTCCAGCTATGAATCTACTATCTTTGTCTTCTGGACTGTTAATGGGAAACAGTGATATAAATATGGAAAGGCTTTATAAATAGGGTGTATGTTCTGAGTAAATGTGAAATCATTAGTCTAAATAAAATGATATGTAGGGTTTTAAAACAGTTAAACTTATTAGTTTGTCTTAGTTATTTCCATTTATTTTAATATAATATATCTGTGTTTACTCATTATTACTGGCAAGCTCTACAGAGCTCCTGAGTCAATGCTTCCAGTGTACACTTAATAGGGTTTTACTGGGAATACTGAGTAACTGTATAATGAAAAGTCATTTTTCACCTTAAAAAACAAGTAAACTCTTCCTACCATAGTATATTTGAAACACCCCTCCTAGACTGATAAGTAAATGAAGTAACCTGTGAACATTTAACTGTTAAACACGTGTCCAATATATATGTTGTCAAACAATAACATCAAATTGATGACTTCATTTGCATTAAATATTTAAGGTCATACTGAAGTTTGTTATACTCTATTAAACGTTGAAAAGAGATAGATAACACACCATTGTAAAGCAATTATACTCCAATACAGATGTTAAAAAAGAAAATGAAAAGAGATAGAATAGTTATTGTGTAGCACTGATATATAGAAATATCTTCAAGATATTTCTTGAAGGCAAATCAAGGCATACAAGAAAGTCTGTAATTTCTAGTTTTGGCAAAATGGTCAAAATATAAAGTATGTAGCATACATGTTGCTTATATCTGCAAAAGAACACTGAAAGTATCTGTAAGAAAATAATAGAAATGGTTGGCCATAGACTGTAAAAAGGTTAAGGTTTGGATGTGTCTTCTCAATGTGTCTTCTTCATGAAGTGTTTCACTAAATCAATAAGTTTAGTTCTAGATCTTGCCATAAATTGCAATCTCGAATTATTTCTTCCTTGGATTTACTTATCTAATGAATCATTAAAAGCAGTTACTCTGAGTAATTTTGTTAAATTTATATTAATTCTCTTAAACATAATATTACACAAAGTCAAAATTCCAAAATATGAGAGGATAGAGTCATATGTTTAGCAACAGAAAAAAATTATTAAACAATGCTTGCTTAATTTTCCAAAAGTTACAGTTATGACATAGAATGTAAAAACATCTCCTATGCAAAAATCAAATTTAATAAATGATGCCAGGTAATGCCTGTGTATGTTTAAGGCTGTAATATGTGAAATAGTCAATATTTGTGATTATATCAGAAACCAAGACCATGGTACCCAATTCCTGACTGTCAGGAAAAGTGCCAATCCATGGTGAAGTTCCCATAAAAGCTAGAAAAACAAGGATGCTGATGTACAGAGTGCTTCTTAAAAATTAATCTTGATTATTTGAAAAATTGTCATTATTCTGAAATTGCTATTTCTAATTTTTTGATATTTCTTTTATGACCTATTGGTGATAAATAAATGACTTTCATTTTTGTTTATAATATACTAACTCAGAAAAAGTGCAACTTTATGTGACCCCCTGGCTCCTCATTTTTCTAAGTGTTTCAAAATCTCCAAAGTCTAAGATCACCATCCTACAGAAATTGTAAAATACCAAGCTGTAGCAACCAGGAATTATATGCATAATGTTACACAGTTAATAACCATATTTATGGTCATGTATAGATTTGAGTTCAGCTAAGTCCCTACCTGGAGGTTATATTATTCCCCTGAAACAAAAGGAATTTAAAACCTGCCTCTCACTTTTGCATGAAAGTAAAAACATAATCAGCGAAGAATGGACTCAGTCACGAAGTTGCACAGTTACATACATAAAGCAAAAGTCACTTTCTTTTCTGAGCAAATTAGAGGAAGCTTCACTCTTTAGCAATACAGTTAGATAAATTCTGCTTTTAAAACAGGAATTTTGATTGAATGCTTTTGTTTAAAGAAATATCGATAATTATTTCTTTGAACCCAGAATCACAGAAAAGTTAAGCAATTACTGAAAGCATTAAAAAAAAAAGTGTCTCTATTTCTGCCCTGCAAACCTATTCATCTGTTCCATTTTCTAGGTTCCACATATATGTGTTAATATACGATATTTGTTTTTCTCTTTCTGACTTACTTCACTCTGTATGACAGTCTCTAGATCCATCCATGTAGAGAACAAACGTATGGACACCAAGGGGGGAAAGTGGCAGGGTGTGTGTGTGTGTGTGTGATGAATTGGGAGATTGGGATTGACATGTATACACTAATGTGTATAAAACAGATAAGTAATAAGAACCAGCTGTATAAAAAATAAATAAAATCAAATAAAAAAATCTCTGACCAGAGCAGATTACACTCTTTTTTTTTTCTATCTAAGGATTTAGGAATTAGGTAGGAATTCTGATTTATTAACAGAAGCACACTTTATATTTAGTTTATGGTTTATTATTATCTTTCCTGGCTGTTATGAAATACACTATAGTTGATCTTAATATAGTAGCTTGTTTGAAGGTACATGGATGGGATTTGAACAGAAGAGCAGTCTTCTTGAGTGTGATGTCAAAGGCACAGTGACCCTGCCAGCTGTCTGGCCCTCCTTTAGAGAAAGGCCACTTATGTATTCATCAGCTCATGTCTCAAGCTGTCCAGCTGGGGTGTGAACACATTGACAGAAAGGTACCATAAATTCTCGAAGCTGGGAAAGACGGTGGACTGTTTAAGCTGTTTCATGTGACCCCAAAGTTCCTGGGCTTCCAGTTGATTTTATATAAGCTATATGAATTTTATTAACATGACTTCATTGAATTCAGATGTTTGGGTTCACAGTCTCACTCTAACTGTGACTAAACCAGCTTTAATAAATGGAAAAAAAGTAACTTAAAATGTGTCTTTCATAAGTGAATTACTATGTCATGACTTTTTCACTTATAGAAACCTTTTTCTATTACACAAACTTTGAAAATCACGTTACCATCAGTCACTGAAAATGTAGAACAAATTCTATGTGGATTCCCAAAGCTGTATGTTATTAGGTTAATTTACCAATATAATAAATTGAATGTATACATACTATACATATAGTATTTTACTTATTGTTATACTTAACTAGTTCTTTGTCTCAATAGAGTCAAAATAAAAGAACACTGTTAGTTTTACTTAGTGTAGCTGGCTAATTCAGGGGTTATAATGCAGACAAAATTTTTGTATCTAGAGTGGGCATATCAGGAAGTATCAATAAAAACAAAACAAAACTCTTACAAAATGCTTTCTTTGCCAGAATTCTTCCTTTCTAGTTACACCTAATATTAAATTGGTATGATTGTTTTTGATGAGATCAAGCATGTAAAATAAGATATTTTAGGAATTTTGGAATTTTTGCAATACTTATTAATTTTATAGAAAGACTCTCTACTAAGTCTCATATTATAGCCATGAATAATGTTCAGAAATATGGCCCATGCCATAAAATATACTAGTTATCAACAAAATTCATGTGAAGAAATACTGGGGGAAAAGTTTAATGTAATATTTGGTGTGCATTGTCATTCTTTATTTTTTTCACTCTGTTCTTAGCAATGCATTCCTTTTTTTTCTACTTTTTTACATTCTGCACCCCGCCTCCTTTTTTTTTTTTTTTTTCTTTAGCTTTGGTTGTGTTTTGATGTATGCTGAGGATCTAGTGACTGTTTTCCTGGGAATCAGAAAGCCACTCAGAAGTTATTATTCACAGTCCACAGGAGAAGAATCCACCATTTGCACTTAGTTACTCACACTAGTTTGGAAATAAATCATGACTCATAAAGTTCCTTTGGGGGAAAATGTTTTCCTCTCATTTTTTTGAGTAGCCTACAACCTAGAGTCTATGGCTTTACTCTTACTTTTCATCTATTAGTTTGAATTAAATTACGCTTTTATCAAGAAGGGACCATGTCTCAGCCACTTGTGAAGAGAGCAGTACTTTTTCCTCTGTTTGGTTCCGTTAGTCTTCAGCAATTCTTAATGACGCATGGTGAAAGTCCTATTAGCTGCAACATAGCAAAAGCCTTCACAGAATTGATCTGATAAAAAGGTTCACCGGGTTCATGAAGTTTCTTCTTCTAAAGTGTTCTCACATGCTCATGTGCACAGCTCAACTTGTACATTTTATCACTGTACAAATTCTACTCCTGAACAACTTTGAATTCTTCATGGAATTCTTGAGTGGATTAAAAGGTCCTAGATTTCAAAACATTTTAAGGGGACCATTAGAATAACATTTCACTATATTTGAAACCTGTTTTATAAATGAGATCCTAGAGAAGAAGAAAATGTTCAAGCTCAAGTGTGGATAATAGATTGCTATGGCTCTATAGGAGCCCAAGTAATTTTTCCTCACAATGTAATTTTGTAAAATAGTTGTGATCTTTTGTAGACAATGAATATCCTTTATTAATTTAATTGTTCCTTCAACAATATTTGAGAGCTTATTATGTCAATTTCTATGTGCCTGCTATAAAGAAAAATTTCAAATGTCACATGCTCTATTTTTAATGTAGTTTACGTTCTTTGGGGCTGAAATATACAGATACACATCTGTAAATAGCATATTTTTCTTAGACGTATTGTTCATTAATTTAAACATATACCTTGTGCCAAGCACTATACTGGTCCCTGTGAACAAATGAATGACCAAGTTTAAATCTAAACAAGAAAAACAAACCTAAAGAAACCTGATTATATGCTACAAAATACAATGGTTCCTAGATGAGGACAGAATTAACTCTGCTTTGTTGTTCTTTTAAACATTTAAAGAACATATAAGCCTGGCAGAGCCAAATAAAAAATATAGTGTCAAATGTAGAATACTGGAAAGTGAGCTGATCTGAGGACAAGAACCTGAAGTATTATTTCTCTCTTTTATACCAATTGTGCAAATGTACTTTCTGGTGGTGTCACTAGCTTCTGCTATGAAATATATAATTTTAATGCTATAGGGAGGATACACCCAGATACGGTTAATGTTAGGTTTGTGTTTGACCAAGCTCACTAAAAGCTCACTATATGAACGTTACTAAATTTAGTTTGTAGTATAAAAGCTTAATTCGGATGAACCTAATTTTGTTTTGAGTCTGTATGGAAGACAGAGCCAAATGACATTCTTCATGAGGCAGTAACTCAGCGACCACTAATGCTCATGGGTCAAAGAACAGCAGAATCAAATTAAAAGAGTCTGTAGACATTTTTTTCATATGTTCATTTAGTATATATTAAATTTGGAATTTATGACAGGATTTTATTAGGAATGTATGTAAAAACGGCATATCTAAAATAGTAAAAAAAAAATAAATCAACTTAAGTAGGTTCAATTTAAAGTTTGTGAGGACATCTAGTTTTTAACCACTGTGTTAAATAATTTTTAAAATAATTTGTGAAATTTTTTGGAATTCTGGTGACAAAACAGGAAATGGGGATGATAAGAAGATGCTCTTTCACTATTTTTAAGTCTTTTCCACAGAATTGGATGTAACATTTAGATTTATTCAGAAAATTTGATTAAGAAAAATAATAGCTTGTAACTTAAACATGTATAAATTAGCTTGTAATTTATACATGTATGCAAAATCACATGATTATTTTTACCAACCAAGTCTTTGTTATGTGTTTTTTCATGGGCTTGTCTTTAATATGTGTGGAGAAGTAACGTTAGTATATTTATTATAGGATCTAAACCAAAAGGGGTTTAAATATTGATCAATTCGCTTGACCAAGGGGGATGCTAACAACAGCCTCTTCTCACAACTGGCTTCATTCTGATGTCAATGGAGCTCTGGTCAGCCAGGTCTAATTGGATTTTCTACATAAATCAATTGATCAGAGCTTGTTAAGACTGCCAAGAGCAGTTCTCCCACTTATTCTCTTTATCCTGCTCTGGCATTTATGGCCTGTTAAATTTGTCCTCAAGCAGAGATGACTGACAGATTCTGATTTTACAGGAGAGATTCACTCACCCAATCTACAAAAAGCAGGAATGTTCTACAGTTTGCCATCACAGTAGCTTCTTTCTTATTTCTTTTTTTGTTCCCAAAATAAAATTTCTGGCATAGAATTTAGTTATTGCACAAAGACTCTTGTGCTTCTGAGTGAGTTGGGATGGATGCATTTTGGAGCTTTTGAACCCTGCCACTAACCAGCTGGTTCTCTTAGTTTTTCACTGTATTTTTGTTTGTTATCTGTAAAGTAAGAATTATATATCCATGTCTTTCAGGATGTTATATTATATGATTTGAAAAAATATAATGCCCAGCACTTATCTTGTACAGGTATCCCAAAAATATTAATTTCATATGCATCCCTCTTCAAAGTCTCGAGTCCTCCCTGAACAAATGTACAATCTCCATCTTTTTAAGTGGGAAAATTATGTACTCTCAATAACAGAACAAAGAAGTAAATTATTCCCATAATACAGGCATTGTGATTTAGTCAACAACTCTTTTGACAAAAATCCAGAGCTTCTCCTTGTTTTTGGATAGGTGTTTTGTTCTCTTATTTCTAAAAGCTTTTAAGATAAAAACATTTTTTTTAATCAAAAATCAACCTAGAAGAACTGAAAAAATTCCTAGAAACATACTTTCTTCCAAGAATGAACCAGGAAGAAATAGAAAATATGAATAGCCAGTTACCAGTAATAATTGAATCAGTAATTTAAAAAAAAAGAACTCCCAACAAACAAAAGTTCAGGACCAGATGGCT
The DNA here is from genome assembly GCF_964341445.2 of Mesoplodon mirus. Classification (NCBI taxonomy): domain Eukaryota; kingdom Metazoa; phylum Chordata; class Mammalia; order Artiodactyla; family Ziphiidae; genus Mesoplodon; species Mesoplodon mirus. Next base: position 159,696,062 of record NC_138980.1, read on the forward strand.
TCATAGGTGAATCCTACCAAACATTTAAAGAAAAGTGAACATCTATCTTTCTCAAACTACTCCAAAAACTTGCAGAGGAAGGAACACTTCTGAACTCTTTCTAGGAGGCTAGCATCACTTTGATACCAAAACCAAATATATCACACACACACACACACACACACACACACACACACACAGAGAGATCATAGGCCAATATCACTGATGAACACAGAGCAAAATCTTCAAAATATATTAGCAAACCAAATTCAAAAATATATTAAAAGGTTCATACACCATGATCAAGTGGAATTTAACCCAGAGATGCAAGGATGCCTCAATATCCTCAGATCAATCAATGTGATACACCACACTGACAAACTGAAGAATAAAAACCATATGATCATCTCAGTAAATACAGAAAAAGCTTTTGACAAAATTCAACATCTAGTTATTATAAACACTTTCACAAAGTGGGTATAGAGAGAACATACTTCAACATAATAAAGCCCACATATAATAAACCCACACCTGACATCAAACTCAATGGTGAAAAGCTGAAAGCATTTGCTCTAAGATGAGGAACAAGACAATGATGCCCACTCTAGCCACTTTTATTCAACATAGTATTGGAAGTCCTAGCCACAGAAATCAGACAAGAAAAGAAATAAAAGGAATCCAAATTGTAAAGGAAGAAGTAAAGCTGTCACTGTTTGCAGATAACATGATACTATACATAGAAAATCCTAAAGACACCACCCAAAATTACTAGAGTTCATCCATAAATTCAGTAAAGTTGCAGGATACAAAATTAATATACAGAAATCTGTTGCATTTCTATAAACTAACAAAGAACTATCAGAAAGAGAAGTTGAGAAACAATTCCATTTTTAATTTCATGAAAAAAGAATAAGATATCTAGGAATAAGTCTAACTCAGCAGGTAAAAGACCATGTACTCTGAAAACTATAAGAAACTGATGAAAGAAATTGAAGATGACACAAACAGATGAAAAGATATACTGTGTTCATGGAGTGGAATAATTAATATTGTTAAAGTGACCATACTACCCAAAGCAATCTACAGATTTTATGCAATCCCTATAAAAATACCAACGACATTTTCCACAGAACTAGAATAAATCATTTCAAAATCTGTATGGAAACACAAAAGAGCCCAAATAGCCAAAACAATCTTGAGAAAGAAGAACAGAGCTGGAAGTATCATGCTCCCTGACTTCAGACTATACTACAAAGATACAGTAATCAAAATAGTATGGTACTGGCATAGAACCAGACAAATAGTTCAATGGAACAGAATAGAGTCCAGAAATATACCAATGCACTTATGGTCAATTAATCTATGACAAAGGAGGTGAGAATACACAATGGGGAAAAGACAGTCACTTCAATAAATGGTGCTGGGAAAACTGGATGGCTATATGTAAAAGAATGAAAGTAGAACATTCTCTAACACCATATACAAAAATAAACTCAAAATGGATTAAAGACCTAAATGTAAGACTAGAAACCATAAAATTCCTAGAAGGAAACATAGGCAGAATACTCTTTGATATAAATTATAGCAATATTTTTTTAAATCTGTCTCCTAAAGCAAATGAAACAAAAGCAAAAATAAACAGATGGGACCTAATTAAACTTAAAAGCTTTTGCACAGCAAAGAAACCCATGGACAAAATGAAAAGATAACCTACTGACTGAGAGAAATATTTGCAGATGATATGTCCAATAAGGAGTTAATATCCAAAATATATAAATAGCTCATACAACTAAATATAAAAAAATAAGCAATTAAAAAATGGGCAGGATACCTGAATAGACGTATTTCCAAAGAATACATACAGATGGGCAACAGGCACATAAAAATATGCTCAACAGCACTAATCATAAGATAAACGAAAATCAAAACCACAATGAGATACCACCTTACACCTGTCAGAATGGCTATCATCAAAAAGACCACAAATATTAAATGTTGATGAGGATGTGGAGGAAAGGGAACACTTGTACACTGTTAGTAGAAATGTTAATTGATATGGCCACTGTGGAAAACAGTGTGGAGGGTTCTCAAAAAACTAGAAATAGAACTATCATATGATCCAGCAATTCGACCCCTGGGCATATATCCAAAAAAAAGGAAAACAGTAATTTGAAAAGATACATGCACCCCAATGTTCATAGCAACATTATTTACAACAGCTATGAAATGGAAGCAATCTAAATGCCCATCAACAGATGAACAAATAAAGAAGATGTGAAATATACAGATATATAGATAATGGAATACTACTTAGGCATAAAAAAGTGAAATTTGTCATTTTCAACAACATGGATGAAACTGGAGGGTATCATTCTTAGTGAAATAAGTCAGATAAAGACAAATACTGTCATGTTATCACTTATATGTGGAATCTAAAAAATAAACAAATGAATACAACAAAACAGAAACAGCCTCACAGATATAGAGAACAAACTAGTGGTTACCAGAGGAGAGTGGCAAGAGACAAGGGACATGATAAGTGTCGGGGGTTAAGAAGTACAAAGTACAATGTATAAAATAAATCAGCTACAAGAATATATTGTGCAACACAGGGAATATAGCCAATATTTTATAGTAACTTTAAATGGAGTATAATTCATACAAATTTTGAATTACTGAACACCTGAAACTAATATAATATTGTAAATCAACTGTGCCTCAATAAAAAATTGAAATTTAAAAAAAAATTTTGATAGACAAGGAAACAACAGGGAAGCATTATTTTTTTTCTACTTGGAACTTCATTATTTTTTAAATGATTTCAAAATGATTAAATATCTATGAAAAAAGTTAACATATTCATTAGTAGTTGGAATATATTGAATATTTATAACCTAACTTTTAAATTCTCTCCTTTCTGTTTGAAAAAAAAAAAAACATACCCTAAAGCTAAATTTTTGTTGTTTAATAATGGATAATGAAAGAGCAGTGAGTTGTTCAGATAACACTAGAACAAAAATTATATTTTTAAGACAATTTTCATATATAAAACATATTTCTTCTGCCACTCTAGTTTAACTTCTGGCCACAAAACCAACAAAGGGAAGTAACTTTTAAAAAGAGTAAAGAATAGTAAGATTACCATTGTCAAACCCAAAATCATGTCAAGAACTGCCTACAAACTTATAAAACAAAGATTTTTTCACTGAGAATGTATGACTTCAAAATTACCACCAACAGTAATAGAAGTTACATAGTCATTAATAAGAGAATAGTTGTTGTCTTATTTGTATGGTTTATTATGATTCCCAGTTTTGGCAAATATAGCTATAGTAGATATTAAGGTGCTATTAAACCAACAGTTAGGAAGTTAATTCTAAAATGTTTGTTACTGTATTACATTTATGTGTTTTAGAGACTTGGATTCTCTTCCTTGAAAATTTTGATACAGTATGGTATGCTTATTTGGACTTCTAATTGTTATTTGCATCCAGGACCCCAGAATTTATACCTGATGCAGGTAGAGTATCCAAATCCCTGAATACTTTAGGATTCTGAGAGGCAGGATGGTGGCCCATCTCTTATCTGAATTACTTGAAGATAACTATTAGTGTTTCTAAGCTTCTGTATTTCCATCTGTAAAATAGTGGTATAATCTTACTCAATGTGTTGTGAAAATATACATAACCAGTTGTGAATCATGACTGCACTTAATAGTTGGTAAATATATTTGCCATGTATTTCTCACATGACTGATAAATAGGAAAAATATCATAAGTAGGATGAACTTTGCAAGACATCTTTTCAATTTTTGTATTAAAGACTTCCAATTCCCTAATTTTACCCCCAGCCATTTTAAGTATGATCTTCAATTAATGTTTTCTCTAATTTCATTTTGGCATTTATCTTTTCCCTAGAACATTTACATTTTCCTAGCAACCTATACTTCCTAAAGAATGAAATTGATGTTTTAACTCTCCAATATTTCTTTCAATATTGATATTCTAATTTTAATTTTGAAATGTTTCCTTTAGAAAACTATTAGGGATAATAGTTCTTTTTTGATGCTACTCTTAAATGTTGCTTATTTTCTTCAGGTGTTTGGTGATAATTGGTTGTTCATATTTTAAAATTAACATATGTTAAGACTAATTTTAAACAAAATTAATAAGTGTTAATCCTCAGACCAAATGGAATATAGTGTCTTCTTGTATTTGTGGTAAATAAATTTCTGATTATAGGAAGCAATCCCATTATGATTGTATCTTCTAGATGTGGTAGTTTAATACCTCTCCTGTTGCCATACTGTTTCCAGAGTCACTGCTTTGCTGCTCTGGTCTCAGCTCTGCTCTGCTCAGATAACTGTAGGGCAGAGGAATGGAAGTCTCTGTTGTTCTGTGCTTTAAGCTGGTAAACAGTCTCTTCTTGCCTCTAGTGTTTCTACTTCTGACTATAGAATTATTTGTGGATTTTGATGGAAAAGTATTTTCTTATAATCTTTTTATCTTAGTACATGATCATAGGTTTATTGGCCCTGATGGGTATTACCTCTTCCAATATGCTTTACATCTTCCATAAATCATTCTCTATCCTTATTTCTTACAGGCATTTCTTCTTATTTTCCAATTCTGTTATCAAGTTCCTTTTATTTTTGTACTTCTTCTGTGTTCCTCATGGTCTAATTGATGTAGCAAGGTACAGTATATTTCCATAAGAGAAAGACACAACTTAACATGACCAAGTATACACATGGAATCCAGAGGACGGTGCAAATTTTTTTATTGTTTTTAAAGTTTTCCCTCAGTGTACACATCAATTCTCATCAGCCTACAGTGTTATCTACCTTTGACATCAAGGGTTTCCCTCTCTCTGTGCCCCCTTATTCTTCCTTTAATTCAAAATAGTCTTCTCAAATTTTTAACATGACTCCTTTCCCTCTGGGATCCCACTTCTTCCTCTCAACCCTGACTCAAGCTCTCCATCAATAAGAGTTTAACTGATTTTCTCTTCAAAGAGTCAGAAGAGGAAACAGCTTCAGGTCCTTCTGGTCTGTCACTGGGGGTTTGAGGAGTGAGGTGAGAGTGAAGGAAAGCTGTCCAACCAAATGTGAACCAATATACATAAATAAATCAAGCATTTCTATTGTTCATGTCAACTCTACTTTTATTGCTAATGTTGCTTTGATTTTGTTAATGATGACAGAATTTGTATTGTACTTTTTCATCTTAACAAAGGCCATCTTCTGTTTTTCTAGCTTGAGGTGAACCAAGGCCTTGAGAGGTGTTTTAAAAAACCTTGGTCCAGGAAATGGATAAGAAGTTTAACACAGTCCATACAGGCATGTCGTTTCAGTGGAATTCTTGAAAGGAGGGACACTAAGCCATTAACCCTATTTATTGAGTCAGTTTTTTGAATTATAATATTTCATCTTGAACTAGAAATTATAAAAGAGAAAGATAAATAAAATGAAAATCACATGTATTTGAATAAAACAATATTAACTAATATTGTACAATAAATATATTGTGAAGACAATCATAAATACTAGAACATGTTTTGCAAAGAATAAAATATTTTTACAGTATGTTATAATGTCAAAATTAACTGTCAATCAAACTATTTGAAGTACTCTTTTGGGATGTCTCATAACTAATTCCAAATTCATTCAGCCAAAATATAAAATTTAGAGGGTTTTTTAGCAAAAGAATAAACTTTGAAAATCACTTTATACTCAATCACATTTTTAATTAATTCTTGAAGTCAGTGGAAGGGGTCCACAGTTTCTCATATCTTCCTATCCTTCTCTATTTCTTAGACTATTTGTTTCCTTCTTTCATTTATGGCATTCTTAAATATCCTACTTTACTTGGATTCAGGGATATAGTTGAAAGGCAAAAGCATAAGAAAACATCTTACAGGTTTTCCAACTGAAAGATACAGAGATTTTTCCCACTTAGTAGATGTAATTTGCTATTTATTTATTAGTAATATAAATATTCCTGACTAGGAACAACTCACAGAACAGTTATGATAACCATATCTTTATCTGGTAAATGGACAGCCCTTCTTACATCTTACACGCCCTTCTTACATGACAAGATCATCAAGTTACCCACAGTTTGTGTGTCAGTATTGGAGGACTTTCACCATATTACAGTAGGAGAAGGTAGAAAATGTTAGTGATTACCTACAAGAAATGTTTTCTCCATTTAAAATATTACCAATATAAACTACTTGTTTTACTACTGAGTCATTTTCTATCTGTCTTGAGTCCCTCAAACGATTGCTGAGATTCACTATATTGTTGACATTTGCAGACAAATATTTGGTATGCTCTCATTCTATGTACTGCTTTTCAGATAAGAAAATCTCATTTTGCTCATATTTACCATAACCCAACTATCAAACATTTGGATTTTATATGACTGCTGCTTGTTTTGAAACACTCATTATTGTTTAAAAGTATGTAAGTGGCATACTAAGTAGTTCAGTATCCCATCTTTTAATTTTATAATTAGAATGCATTCAAGCTGTGCTTCTGAGTTTTTCTAATGCCCTAAACACTAAATTGAAGTGTATTCTGAAATCATACATTAAACAGAAAATCTTTGAATTAGTTACTTAAAGTTTAGCTTTATACACCAAGGAGTTTTACTCATTAGCAGGTAATTTAAATTCTTTTTTCTCCCCCACCCCTTTTGCCCCAGGGAATGCTGTGCTTGTTTTTCAAGCCCTCCTTCTAAAAGATGAGGGGCAAAAGTAGTACAAAAAGTCAGGATTTGAAGATACACAGAGGCCCATTAGCAGCCTTGATCTCTCTATTTGAACTGTTTGTATCAATATTCTATGGAAGAATAACTGGGTTGTCACTGGCAAGGCAAAGAGTCTTGAAAACTGTCTCTGCAAATAGCTTATGGGTATATTAGGGGTTGTTTCCCTTTTGCTTCCTGGGTTGGTTTGTTAAGACTGCCATAATAAGGTACCCACAGACTTTGTCTTAAACAACGGATGTTTAATTTTCTCACAATTTTGGAGGCTAGAAGTCTGAGATCAAGGTACGGCTGGGTTGGTTTCTTCTGAGGCCTCACTTCTTGGCTTATCTTCTCACTTTGTCTTCACATAGTCTTCCTCTGTGCATGTCTGGGTCCTAATTTTCTCTTCTTATAAGGACATCAGTCATATTATTTTATATTGGGGTAGAGTTGATTTACAATGTTGTGTTTGTTTCAGGTGTGCAGCCAAGTGGCTCAGTTATATTATACATATACATATATCCATTCTTTTTCAGATTCTTTTCCCATATAGGTTATTACAGAATACTGAGTAGAGTTCCCTGTGCTATACTGGAGGTCTTTGTTGGTTATCTATTTTATATATAGTAGTGTGTATATGTTAATCCCAAACTCCTAATTTATCCCTACCCCCACCCCCACATTTCCTGTTCGGTAACCATAAGTTTGTTTTTGAAGTCTGTGAGTCTGTTTCTGTTTTGTAAATAAGTTAATTTGTATCATTTTTTTAAGATTTCATATATAGGTGATATCATATGATATTTGTCTTTATCTGACTTACTTCACTTAGTATGATAATCTCTAGGTCCAGCCATGTTGCTGCAAATGGCATTATTTCATTCTTTTTAATGGCTGAGTAATATTCCATTGTATATATGTACCACATCTTTATCCATTGCTCTGTCGATGGACATTTAGGTTGCTTCCATGTCTTGGCTATTGTAAATAGTGCTACAATGAACACTGGGGTGCAAGTATCTTTTCAAATTATAATTTTCTCCAGATACATGCACAGGAGTAGGATTGCTGGATCATATGGTAGCTCTATTTTTAGTTTTTAAAGGATCCTCTGACAGTGTAGGAGGGTCCACTTTTCTTCACATCCTCTCCAGCATTTATTGTTTGTAGACATTTTGATTATAGCCATTCTGACTATTGTGAGGTGATAACTTACTGTAGTTTTGATTTGCATTTCTCTAATAATTAACAATGTTGAACATCTTTTCATGTTGCTTTTTGGCCATCTGTATGTCTTCTTTGGAGAAATGTCTATTTAGATCTTTTATCCATTTTTTAATCAGATTTTTTTTTTGATATTAAGCTGCATGAGCTTTTTGTATATTTTGGAGATTAATCCCTTGTCAGTCACATTGTTTGCAAATATTTTCTCCCATCCTCCAGGTTGTCTTCTCATTTTGTTCATGGTTTACTTTGCTGTGCCAAAGCTTTTAAGTTTACTTAGGTCCCATTTGTTTATTTATTTATTTATTTTATTTTTAGTGCTCTAGGAGGTTGATCCAAAAAGATATTGCTGTGATTTATATCAAAGAGTGTTTTGCCTGTGTTTTCCTCTAAGAATTTTATAGTATCCAGTCTTACATTTAGGTCTTTAATCCATTTTTAGTTTATTTTTGTGTGGTGTTAGAGAATGTTCTAATTTCATTCTTTTTCACATAGCAGTCCAATTTTCCCAGCACCACTTACTGAAGAGACTGTCTTTTCTCCATTGTGTATTCTTACATCCTTTGTTGTAGATTAATTGACCATAGGTGTGTGGGTTTATTTCTGGGCTTTCTATCCTTTTCCACTGATCTATATGTCTATTTTTGTGCTAGTATCATAATGTTTTGATTACTGTAGCTTTGTAGTATAGTCTGAAGTCAAGGAGCCTGATTCCTCCAGCTCCATTTTTCTTTTTCCATATTGCTTTGGCTATTTGGGGTCTTCTGTGTTTTCATACAGGTTGTAAAATTTTTTGTTCTAATTCTGTGAAAAATGTGTTTGGTAATTTGAGAGGCATTGCACTGAATCTGTAGATTGCCTTATGTACTATAATCATTTTGACAATACTGATTCTTCCAATTCAAAAACATGTGATTTCTTTCCATCTGTTTGTGTCATCTTCTACTTCTTTCATCAGCATCTTATAGTTTTTGGAGTACAGGTCTTTTGTCTCCTTAGGTAGGTTTGTTTCTAGGTATTTTATTCTTTTTAATGTGACGGTAAATGGGGTTGTTTCCTTAATTTCTATTTCTGATCTTTTATTGTTAGTGTATAGTAATGTAACAGATTTCTCTGTATTAATTTTGTATCCTATAACTTTACTGAATTCATTGATGAGCTCTGGTAGTTTTCTGGTAGCATCCGTAGTATTTTCTATGTATAGTATCATGTCATCTGCAAACAGTGACAGGTTTACTTCTTCTTTTCCAATCTGGATTCCTTTTCTTTCTTTTTCTTCTCTGATTTCCATGGCTAGGACTTCCAAAGCTATGTTGAATAATAGTGATGAGAGTGGACATCCTTGTCTTCCTGATCTTGGAGGAAATGCTTTCAGCTTTTCACCATTGAGTATGATGTTAGCTGTGGGTTTGTCACATATGGCCTTTATTATCTTGAGGTAGGTTCCCTGTATGCCCACTTTCTGGAGAGTTTTTATCATAAATTGGTGTTGAATTTTGTCAAAAGTTTTTCTGCATCTATTGAGATGATCATATGGTTTTTATTCTTCAATTTGTTAATGTGGTGTATCACACTGATTGATTTGTGAATATTAAAAAAATCCTTGCATCACTGGGATAAATCCCACTTGATCATGGTGCATGATCCTTTTAATGTACTGTTGCATTCAGTTTGGTAATATTTTGTTGAGGATTTTTGCATCTATGTTCATCAATGATATTGGCCTGTAATTTCCTTTTTTTGTGGTATCTTCATCTGGTTTTGGTATCAAGGTGATGGTGGCCTCATAGAATGAGTTTGGGAGTGTTCCTTGCTCTGCAATTTTTTGGAATAGTTTCAGAAGGATAAATGTTAACTCTTCCCTAAATGTTTGATGGAATTTGACTGTGAAGCCATCAGGTCTTTGACTTTTGTTTGTTGGAAGTTTTTTAATCACAGTTTCAATTCCAGTACTTGTGGTTGGCCTTTTCATATTTTCTATTTCTTCCTGGTTCAGACTTGGGAGATTGTACCTTTCTAAGAATTTGTCCATTTCTTCGTGGTTGTCCATTTTGTTGGCATATATTTGCTTGTAGTATTCTCTTATGATCCTTTGTATTTCTGTGGTATCAATTGTAACTTCTCCTTTTTCATTTCTAACTTTATTGATTTGAGTCCTCTCCCTTTTTTTCTTGATGAGTCTGGCTAAAGGTTTATCAATTTTGTTTATCTTTTCAAAGAATCAGCTTTCAGTTTCAGTGATCGTTTCTATTGTTTGTCTCAATTTCATGTATTTCTGCTCCGATCTTTATGATTTCTTTCTACTAACTTTGAGTTTTGTTTGTTCTTCTTTTTCTAGTTGCTTTAGGTGTACGGTTAGCTTGTTTATTTACTTACAAACTTTTACCATTTTTAAATACAGGTAAATAAAATTTTCCCTTTGAATTTCTTTTCTTCCTTCCTTAAATCCCTCACTCCTTTCTTTCTTCCTTCCATTCTTTCTGCCTGTCTCCCTTCTTTTCAATTTAGTTTTCCAAATATAGATCTGGGAATAAAGGCACCTGCATTGTATTTCAAGCACTGGATTACCCTCTGTTGTTTCATTCTTAGTAAAATAGATGTTGGATAAAAAATCCAAAGGTAAGTAGTAGCTAACAGTAGTCTTATGCTGCATGGAAAACTATGTACATTTGAATGCAATTAATATAATCCTTCACTTTACTTTAGGATTCCATGTATAGGTAACAAGTTTTTCCACCTGATCATAGAGACATTCCTAGTAAGTACCTTGCAATATGTGCTGAGCAGGATCTAATGTCCATAAGTTCTTCATGAGATTTCTCTCTGTGCTTGAAAATGATCACAGATATCAGTGAACATTCCTTTCAGGGATTGATATATTATTTTTATGTAGGTTTTGGGTTATATTGTTGGAGGTAATAGAGCACAGTAAGAAAGAGAAGAAATGTGGGAGTCAGGGAGACAGGGTTCAGATTTTTTCTACTTTGTCTATCATAGGCAAACTGCCCATCACTTTGGACTTGATTCCACTTCTGTAAACTGAAATAATAAAAAGACATTACTTATGAAGTGATACAGTTGTTAGAGGATCAAATGAGATATATAAAGTGTTTATTGTAGTACTTGGGATATTATAAATATTCAGTAAGTGGTAGTACTTTTAGTTCCTTGAATAACAGTTCCATAGCCCACTGACTATGGGCAAAATCCCATACTTTATCTATCTTTTGGCAACTCACAATGCACAGTGGCTAATGAAATGCTTTGGGGACATTTTTGATCTTTTTCATATATTTATTTAAGCCTAATATTATGTGAATTATATGAGGGGAGCCTGTATGTGTGTGTGTGAGGGAGAGATTAATGTTTCATTTTACTTTCATTCTGGAATAAAATGCTCTATTACTCTATTTCTACCTTATCTTTCTATCATCATAAATAAGGATCTTTCTGTTATATTAAGCCTGTAAGGATAAAATGTAACTTGAATTGGCAAAGTTAACATTGCATGGGAAAGCATTTTCTGTTGATTAAATGGTTCTTGAAATTCCACAGTCAGGAAGTTTTTACATTTTGCTTCATCGTAGAGGTGTGATGTTTTTTCATTCTGGTTGATGAGACATATTTGTTTGGAAAGAAAAAAACTGAGTCCTAGAAATTTCTTTACCAACTTCTTCTGGAAACACTTCAAGTACTGTTAGTGTAAATTAGAGTTCTCTATTTGATCATTCAAATTCCCATAGATATTTCTCATGTGTATACCAAATTTTGAAGTTTTTATATTGGGAAGTGCTCAGTACTTTCTTTGGTTATTAAATATATCCCATTCTTTAACACGAAGTCAGTTAATTATTTAACGTTATACTAAAGCACTCTGAGAATTTATCAAAGCTATTTCAGTTTTAATATTAAACAATTTTGAGTTCATGTAAGTTTCAAATCAAACACTTCAGGAGAATTCCAAATTTAAGAGCAATGCAGGTTATTTAAAGCATGATTTTTTTTTTGAGTTATGAACTGGAGATTGAAGAAGAGATAGGGAAAAGCATTTAAAAAGATGTGTATTTGCAGCTAAGTGGCAATGTTTTAATCAAGTGGGAAACTGTCTTCCCAGATGTTAACCTTGGAGCATATTTGTAGCAGCTGTGCACATTTTCTAATATTACAGGAGCAGCAAAATGTCCTTCTTTTAACTTGCTTCTTTTCCCAGAGACAACATTGGCAGGTAGAAATGGCTATCTGAGCACAACTGAATGAACGGCTTTTAAAATGAAGAATATGGAGGTGCGGGAGAGGAGAGGAAGCACAGGGTAACATTATGGCTTAGCAGCAGTTTTCAGGGAATCAAAAGCAGGGAGTTAAGTATATTTACATTCTTTTAGGTATGCTTGTATTTATTCCCTTCTCAGAGTTTAAGAATATATAGGTTTATTGAAAACAATGTTGTTTTATGTTTTCTTCTGTTGTTATTGTTGTTTCCCTGAACATCCTAATGTCATTCCAGGACAAAATTCAGGACAGACTCTCACGCAAGGATAGTAATGATGCAGGATGTTTATCTTCCTCATCTGCCACCTTCCCCTTCTCTTTCCCTTGCCACAGCTTGCCCCTTCCTTCATATGCCTTGTGGCACATAATCATTATTCCTTCAACAAATCTCTCACAAAATGATTTTATTATTTTTTTTCATGAATTCACACCCAAATGTTATCTCTGTAAAGTTTATTTGCATTTTAAACCTTATATCAGACTGTAGAAGCAAAGAATTTAACACTCTGTTAAGGGGATTTTAAGCATCACTTGGGAGGCTGTGGTACGTTTTCTGTGAGCAAATCCTTTTTCTGCTTCTCAGAAATTGTATTCTCTGCAGTTGCTTCTCCAGGTGGGAAGGCAAAATAGCTCAAAAATAAAATCACTCGGTTTAGAGACAGGCAGACATGAATTTGGATCCCTGCTTCCGCCAGTTACCTTTTGAGTAATCCGGGAAACGTCATTTAACCTCTCATTTTTCATTTCAGTTAAGTGAGTTAAGTAATCAACTCTGCCTCATAAGGCTGCTGAGAGAATTAAAGAGATTATTGACACAACTGTATAATTAATAAATGTAACTATTATTATTACATTAGCCTGGTTTTGGTTGAAGAGATAGAGTATTCAATTTACCCTTAATTATTATTATTTTTAATAAAACAGTGAGGGTCTTATCTACTCTTATACAAAATCTTAAAAACTCTTAAACTATCCATCACCTTAGATGGCTGACGGTGTCCAGTACAAGACCCTTGGAATTCTTGATATTTCCACTTGAGTGCCGCCTGCCACACAATATTCAGCATTTTCTCTGTTCTTCTTTGGACTAGGATCAATACTTAACTATAGCTGCCTGGCCTCCTTCTGACAACAAATAATGCCTGAGAACAGGAATACCTCAGATTCAGCAAGAATAAAGCAGATTAGCGAGCAAGGAGAGTGAACTATAAATTCACATATAAACCTAGCATCACCAGCACAAAATTCAAATTTCATACTTTCTCGCCATTCAGGATCGAGATTCTAGCTCCATAAACTAAGACCTGCCCTAGCTGGCTTCCTAGACATGACAAACTAGTGATGATATCCAGTGATGCTCTCAAAACTTTCATTTTTCAAGATAATAGTACCTGGCTCTCAATAGTAATCCTATCCTGTGGCTTACTATTTTTTCATTAAAAAACACGCATTCATTCATTCAGTTTTTACTGGATACCAATATCATGTTCTACATGAGCCAAGGAATGAATGTACTCACCCAGGATCTGGGCCTTTTTATTTTATTTTATTTCATTTTATTTTATTTATTTATTTGTTTTAAACATCTTTATTGGAGTATAATTGCTTTACAATGGTGTGTTAATTTCTGCTGTATAACAAAGTGAATCAGCTATATGTATACATATATTCCCATGTCCCCTCCTTCTTGTGTCTCCCTCCCACCCTCCCTATCCCACCCCTCTAGGTGGTCACAGAGCACCAAGCTGATCTCCCTGTGCTATGTGGCTGCTTCCCACTAGCTATCTGTTTTACATTTAGTAGTGTATATATATGTAAATGCCATTCTCACTTCATCCCAGCTTACCCTTCCCCCTCCCCATGTCAAGTCCATTCTCTACGTCTGCATCTTTATTCCTGTCCTGCCCATAAGTTATTCATATATATATATATATATATATATATATATTATATATATATAATATATATATTTTATATTATAAATATATATATATATTTAGATTCCATATATATGTGTTAGCATATGGTATTTGTTTTTCTCTTTCTGACTTATTTCACTCTGTATGACAGACTCAAGGTCTATCCACCTCGCTACAAATAACTCAATTTCATTTCTTTTTATGGCTGAGTAATATTCCATTGTATATATGTGCCACATCTTCTTTATCCATTCATGTGTCAGTGGACACTTAGGTTGCTTCCATGTCCTGGCTATTGTAAATAGAGCTGCAGTGAACATTGTGGTACATGTGTCTTTTTGAATTATAGTTTTCTCAGGGTATATGCTCAGGAGTGTGACTGCTGGCTCATATGGTAGTTCTATTTTTAGTTTTTTAAGGAACCTCCATGCTGTTATCCATCGTGGCTGTATCAATTTACATTCCCACCAAAAGTGCAAAAGGATTCCCTTTTCTCCACACCCTCTCCAACATTTATTGTTTGTAGAGTTTTGATGATGGCCATTCTGACTGGTATGAGGTGATACCACATTGTAGTTTTGTTTTGCATTTCTCTAATGATTAGTGAGGTTGAGCATCCTTTCATGTGTTTGTTGGCAATCTGTATATCTTCTTTGGAGAAATGTCTGTTTAGGTCTTCTGCCCATTTTTGGATTGTGTTGTTTGTTTTATGATATTGAGCTGCTTGTGTATTTTGGAGATTAATCCTTTGTTAGTTGCTTCATTTACAAATATTTTTTTCCCATTCTGAAGGTTGTCTTTTTGTCTTGTTTATGGTTTCCTTTGCTGTGCAAAAGCTTTTAAGTTTCATTAGGTCCCATTTGTTTACTTTTGTTTTTATTTCCATTTCTCTAGGAGGTGGGTCAGAAAGGATCTTGCTGTGATTTATGTCATAGAGTATTCTGCCTATGTTTTCCTCTAAGGGTTTTATACTGTCTGGTCTTACATTTAGGTCTTTAATCCATTTTGAGTTTATTTTGTGTATGGTGTTAAGGAGTGTTCTAATTTCATTCTTTTATATGTAGCTGTCCAGTTTTCCCAGCACCACTTATTGAAGAGGCTGTCTTTTCTCCATTGTATATTCTTGCCTTCTTCATCAAAGATAAGATGACACTATGTCCATGGGTTTATCTCTGCACTTTCCATCCTGTTGCATTGATCTATATTTCTGTTTTTGTGCCAGTACCGTACTGTCTTGACTACTCTAGCTTTCTTGTATATTCTGAAGTCAGGGAGCCTGATTCCTCAGCTCATTTTTTCTTTTTCACATTGCTTCGCCTATTTGGTGTCTTTTGTGTTTCCCTACAAACTGTGAAATTTATTGTTATACTTCTGTGAAAAATGCCATTGGTAGTTTGATAGGGATTGCACTGAATCTGTAGATTGCTTTGGGTAGTATAGTCATTTTCCCAATGTTGATTCTTCCAATCCAAGAACATGGTATATCTCTCCATCAGTTTATATAACCTTTACTTTGTTTCTTCAGTGTCTTATTGTTTTCTGCATACAGGTCATTGGTCTCCTTAGGTAAGGTTAATCCTAAGTATTTTATTCTTTTTGTTGCAATGATAAATAGAACTGTTTCCTTAATTTCTCTTTAAGATTTTTCATTGTTAGTATATAGGAATGCAAGAGATTTCTGTGCATTAATTTTGTATCCTGCTACTTTACCAAATTCATTGATTAGCTCTAGTAGTTTTCTGGTAGCATCTTTAGGATTCTCTACGTTTAGTGTCATGTCATCTGCAAACAGTGACAGTTTTACTTCTTTTCCAGTTTGGATTCCTTTTATTTCTTTTTCTTCTCTGACTGTTCTGGCTAAAACTTTCAAAACTATGTTGAATAATAGTGATGAGAGTGGGAATCCTGGTCTTGTTCCTGATCTTAGTGGAAATGGTTTCATTTTTTATCATTGACAACGATGTTGGCTGTGGGTTTGTCATATATGGCCTTTACTGTGTTGAGGTAAGTTCCCTCTATGCCTATTTCCTGGAGGATTTTAACATAAATGTTGTTAAATTTTGTCAATAGCTTTTTCTGCATCTATTTAGATTATCATATGGTTTTTATACTTCAGTTTATTAATATGATGTGTCACACTGATTGATTTGCATATATTGTAGAATCCTTGCATGCCTTGGATAAACCCCACTTGATCACGGTGTATGATCCTTATAATGTGCTTTTGGATTCTGTTTGCTCATATTTTGTTGAGGATTTTCATATCTCTCTTCATCAGTGATATTGGCCTGTAGTTTTCTTTTTATGTGACATCTTTGTTTGGTTTTTGTTTCAAGGTAATGTGGCCTTGCAGAATGAGTTTGGGGGTGTTCCTCCTTCTGCTATATTTTGGAAGAGTTTTAGAAGGATAGGTGTTAGCTCTTCTCTAAATATTTCATAGAATTCGCCTGTGAATCCATCTGGTCCTGGGCTTTTGTTTGTTGGAAGATTTATAATCACAGCTTCAATTTCACTGCTTGTGATTGAGCTGTTTACATTTTCTATTTCTTCCTGGTTCAGTCTTGGAAGACTGTGCTTTTCTAAGAATTTGTCCATTTCTTCCAGGTTGTCCATTTTATTGACATATATAGTTGCTTGTAGAAATCTCTAATGATCCTTTGCATGTCTGCAGTGTCAGTTGTTACTTCTTTTTCATTTCTAATTCTGTGGATTTGAGTCTTCTCCCTTTTTTTCTTGATGAGTCTGACTAATGGCTTATCAATTTTGTTTTTCTTCTCAAAGAACCAGCTTTTAATTTTATTGATCTTTGCTATTGTTTCCTTCATTTCTTTTTCATTTATTTCTGATCTGGTCTTTATGATTTCTTCCCTTCTGCTAATTTTGGGGGTTTTTAAATTTCTTTTTCCTTAATTGCTTTAGGTGTATGGTTAGGTTGTTTATTTGAGATTTGTTTTTCTTCAGGTAGGAATGTATTGCTATAAACTTCCCTCTTAGAACTGCTTTTGCTGCATCCCATCGGTTTTGGGTCATCGAGTTTTCCTTGTCATTTGTTTCTTGGTATTTTTTGTTTCCTTTTGATTTCTTCAGTGCTTTCTTGGTTACTTTGTAGCATATTGTTTACCCTCCATGTGTTTGTATTTTTTACAGGTCTTTTTTTCCTGTAATTGATATCTAGTCTCATAGTATTGTGATGAAAAGATACTTGATACAATTTCAATTTTCTTAAATTTACCAAGGCTTGACTTGTGACCCAAGATGTGATCTATCCTCAAGAATGTTCCATGAGCACTTGAGAAGAAAGTGTCATCTATTATTTTTGGATGGAATGTCCTATAAATATCAATTAAGTCCATCTTGTTTAATGTGTCATTTAAAGCTTGTGTTATTTATTTTCAGTTGGATGATCTGTCTATTGGTGAAAGTATGGTGTTAATGTCCCCTACTATTATTGTGTTACTGTCAGTTTTCCCTTTTATGGCTGTTGGCATTTGCCTTATGCATTGAGGTACTCCTATGTTGGGTGCATAAATATTTACAATTGTTATATTTTCTTCTTGGATTTATCCCTTGATCATTGTGTAGTGTTCTTCTTTGTCTCTTGTAATAGTCTTTATTTTAAAGTCTATTTTTTCTGATATGAGAAATGCTACTCCAGCTTTCTTTTGATTTCCATTTGCTTGAAATATATTTTTCCATTGACTCACTTTCATTTTGTATGTGTCCCTATGTCTGAAATGGGTCTCTTGTAGACAGCATATATACAGGTCTTTTTTTTTTTTTTTTTTTTTTGTATCCATTCAGCCAGTCTGTGTCTTTTGGTTGGAGCATTTAATCAATTTACATTCAAGGTAATTATCGATATGTGTGTTCCTGTTGCCATTTTCTTAATTGTGTTGGGTTTGCTTTGTAGGTCTTTTCCTTCTCTTTTGTTTCATGCCTAGAGAAATTCCTTTAGCATTTGTTGTAAAGCTGGTTTTGTGGTGCTGAATTCTCTTAGCTTTTGCTTGTCTGTAAAGGTTTTAATTTCTCCATTGAATCTGAATGAAATCCTTGTGGCTAGAGTAATCTTGGTTGTAGGTTTTTCCCTTTCATCACTTTAAATATGTCCTACCACTTCCTTCTGGCTTGCAGTGTTTCTGCTGAAAGATCAGCTGTTAACCTTATGGGGATTCCCTTATATGTAATTTGTTGCTTTTCCTTTGCTGCTTTTAATATTTTTTGTTTGTATTTAATATTTGATAGTTTAATTAATATGTGTCTTGGCATGTTTCTCCTTGGATTTATCCTGTATGGGACTCTCTGCACTCCCTGGACTTGCTTGACTATTTCCTTTCCCATATCAGGGAAGTTTACAACTATAATCTCTTCAAATATGTTCTCAGTGCCTTTCTTTTTCTCTTCTTCTTCTGGGACACCTATAATTTGAATGTTGATGCGTTTAATGTTGTCCCAGTGGTCACTGAGACTGTCCTCAATTCTTTTCATTCTTTTTTCCTTATTCTGTTCTATGGTAGTTATTTCCACTATTTTTTCCTCCAGGTCACTTATCTGTTCTTCTCCCTCAGTTATTCTGCTATTGATTCCTTCTAGTGAATTTTTAATTTCATTTATTGTGTTGTTCATCATTGTTTGCTTGTTCTTTAGTTCTTCTAGGTCCTTGTTGAACATTTCTTGTATTTTCTCCATTCTACTTCCAAGATTTTGGATATCTTTACTATCATTACTCTGAATTCTTTTTCAGGTAGACTGCCTATTTCCTCTTCATTTGTTTGGTCTGGTGGGTTTTTACTTTGCTCCCTCATCTGCTGCGTATTTCTCTGTCTTCTCATTTTGCTTAACTTTACTGTGTTTTGGGTCTCCTTTTCACAGGCTGCAGGTTCATAGTTCTCATTGTTTTTGGTGTCTGCCCCCAGTGGGTAAGGTTGATTCAGTTGGTTGTGTATGCTTCCTAGTGGAGGGGACTGTTGCCTGTGTTGTGGTGGATGAGGCTGGATCTTGTCTTTCTGGTTGACAGGACCACATCATCTGGTGTGTTTTGGTGTGTCTGTGAACTTATTATGATTTTAGGCAGCCTCTCTGCTAATGGGTGGGGTTGCTAATGGGTGGGGTTGTATTCATGTCTTCCTACTTGTTTGGCATGTGGTATTCAGCACTGGAGCTTCCTTGTCATTGAGTGGAGCTGGGTCTTAGCATTGAGACAAAGATCTCTGGGAAAACTCTCACTGATTGATATTAGTGGGTCTGGGTGTTCTCTGGTGATCCAATGTCCTGAATTCGGCTCCCCCTCCTCAGAGGCACAGCCCTGATGCACGGCCGGAGCACCAAGACCCTGTCAGCTACATGGCACAGAAGAAAAGGGAGAAAAAAGAGAAAGAAAAAAAATAAAGTTATTAAGAGAAAATAATAAAAAAAAATATTAAAATTTAAAAAGTAATAAAAAAACGAGAGCAACCAAACCAATAAACAAATCCACCAATGATAACAAGCACTAAAACCTGTACTTACATGTACATAAAAATCAGAAACTAGTCTGTCTCATACAGCAAACCCCAAGTCTACAGTTTCTCCCAAAGTACACCACCTCAATTTTGGGATGATTCATTGTCTATTCAGGTATTCCACAGATGCAGTGTACATTAAGTTGATTATGGAGATTTAATCTGCTGCTCCTGTGTCTGCACAGAGAAATTTCCTTCTCTCTCCTTTGTTCACACAGCTACTGGTGTTCAGGTTTGGTTTTGGCCCCTCCTCTGCATGTAGGTCACCCTTTGGCATCTGTTCTTCTCCCAGACAGGAGGGGGTTAAAGGAGTGACTGCTTAGGGGGCTCTGGCTCACTCAGGCTGGGGGCAGGGAGGGGTACAGAGTGCGGGGCGAGCCTGCGGTGGCAGAGGCCAGCGTGATGTTGCAGTAGCCTGAGGTGTGCCATGTGTTCTCCCAGGGAAGGTGTCCCTGGATCATGGGACCTTGGCAGTGGCAGGCTGCACAGGCTCCCGGGAGGGGAGGTGTGGATAGTACCCTGTGCTTGCACACATACTTCTTGGTGGCTGCAGCAGAAGCCTTAGCGTCTCACACCTATCTCTGGGGTCCATGCTGATAGCTGCGGCTCGTGCTAGTCCCTGGAGCTCGTTTAGGTGGTGCTCTGAATCCCCTCTCCCCACGCACCCTGAAACAATGGTCTCTTGACTCTTTGGCAGGTCCATACTTTTTCCCAGACTCCCTCCCGGCTAGCTGTGGTGCACTAGCACCCTTGAGGCTGTGTTCATGCAGCCAACCCCAGTCCTCTCCTTAGAAATCTGACCTCCGATGCCTGAGCCTCAGCTCCCAGCCCCCACCCACCCCAGCGGGTGAGCAGACAAGCCTCTCAGGCTGGTGAGTGCTGGTCGGCACTGATCCTGTGCGGGAATCTCTCCACTTTACCCTCTGCACCCCTGTTGCTGTGTCTCCTCTGTGGCTTCGAAGTTTTCCCCTGCCCACCCCTCATTTCCACCAGTGAAGGTGCTTCCTAATGTGTGGAAAATTTTCCTCTTTCACGGCTCCCTCCCACTGGTGCAGGTCCCGTCCCTGTTCCTTTGTCTCTGTTTTTTCTTTTTTCTTTTGCCCTACCCAGGTACGTGGGGGAGTTTCTTGCCTTTTGGGAAGTCTGAAGTCTTCTGCCAGTGTTCAGTAGGTGTTCTGTAGGAGTTGTACCACATGTAGATGTATTTTTGATGTATTTGTTGGGGGGAAGGTGATCTGCACGTCTTACTCCTCTGCCACCTTGAAGGTCCTTCTCTGGGCCTTTTTAGAATAATCTGTTCTAATGTGTTCAGAGATAAATTCTTTATTATTTCCTGGGCCATGTTTTATTCTAACATTACCCTCATTCTCTAATCACGCAATAACAAAATTGACCACCTGTTAAGTCTGGCTAGTTCTTCCTTGGTAATGTTTCCAGTAGCTCCCACATCATTTTTTTATTCTGATTACTATTAACTCAGATCCTTACCATTTTATTCTAATGCACATTCATTGATTCACTCTTTATTTCAACCCCAAAATATTTAACCTGAGTGAAGGATATATTTAGGTCACTTTCCACCTTGTCATTCACATACAAATAAAAAAAATAGATAAACATGTGTGAATACATCTTATCTCACATTACACATGTAATAATTCCTTGTGGAGTAAAGATCTAAATCAAAAGAAAGAACTTTAAAAATGATGCTGAGGGCCTCCCTGGTGGCGCAGTGGTTGAGAGTCCGCCTGCCGATGCAGGGGATACGGGTTCGTGCCCCGGTCTGGGAGGATCCCACATGCCGCGGAGCGGCTGGGCCCGTGAGCCATGGCCGCTGAGCCTGCGCGTCCGGAGCCTGTGCTCCGCAACGGGAGAGGCCACAACAGTGAGAGGCCCGCATACCGCAAAAAAGAAAAAAAAAAAAATGATGCTGAAAAGATATTGAAACATTTCTTCATGATACCTGGTTAGGAAAAATTTTCTTAAACATGATATAAAAAGAAAATATCATGAAGATTAATTTGACTACATTAATATGAAATGTTTCTGTTCACCAAGTAGTATCTTTAAGCAGTCCAAGAAGATAGCTTAGACTCTGAGAAGACAATTGATTTCTAATGCATAGGCAATACTTATAGAATTCAGTATATACTAGAAACTTCATGGGAAAAAGTAATTGGTAAATTTCTATTTTTTCAAGAGAATGCAAATACTGTTTCACACCATCTCATGGGTAAGAAGTTAGAATATCTAAAAATAGTTTGTTACATTACAAGAACTCTTTTATACTGTTAGTAAGAGTATATTAACTAATGGGAGTATTTTTTTGTAATTGTAGTATAATTGCTTTACCATGTTGTTTTAGTTTCTGCTCTACAATGAAACGAATCAGCTATATGTATACCTATATCCCCTCTCTCTTGGACCTCCGTCCCATCGCCTCCCCCCATCCCACCCATCTAGGTCATCACATAGCACCACATTGAGCTTCCTATGCTTTATGCATGTTCCCACTGGCTATCTATTTTACACATGGTAGTGTATATATGTCAATCCTGATCTCTCAATTCGTTCCACCCTCCCCTTCCCCCACTGTGTCCACATGTCCATTCTCTATGTCTACTTCTCTGTTGCTGCCCTGAAAATAGATTCATCTGTACCATTTTTCTAGATTCTACATATATGTGTTAATATACAATGTTTTTCACTTTCTGGCTTACTTCGCTCTATATGACAGACTCTAGGTCCATCCACATCTCTACAAGTGACCCAGTTTCATTCCTTTTTACACCTGAGTAGTATTCCATTGTACATATGTACCACATCTTCTTAATCCATTTATCTGTCATTGGACATTTAGGTTGGTTCCATGTCCTAACTATTGTAAATAGTGCTGCACTGAACATTGGGGTGCATGTGTCTTTTTGAATTATGGGTTTCTCTGGGTATATGCCCAGTAGTGGGATTGTTGGGTCATATGGTAGTTCTATTTTTAGTTTTCTAAGGAACCTCCATACTGTTCTCCATAGTGGCTGTATCAGTTTACATTCCCACCAACAGTGCAAGAGTGTTCGCTTTTCTCCACACCCTCGCCAGCATTTATTGTTTGTAGATTTTTTGGTGATGGCCATTCTGACTGGTGTGTGGTGATACCTCATTGTAGTATTGATTTGCATTTCTCTAATAATTGGTGATGGGAGTATTTTAAATGGGATATGTGTTATGTAACATGAGTACAAAATAAAATATCACATTTTATTTATATCCCATGGAAAAGTCCAGCCTATGGTATCTTTGTAACTTGGAAGTCTTCAGAGAATGCAACCTCTATTTTACTGTTCTATCATTGTGGTGGGTCCAAGATGAGCACTTACCATTTGTTAATAGACAATAATGAAAAATGTCTTTTGAAAAATCCAGATGAAAAGTAGAACAGACGGTCATCACCTAGAAAGAAAACTATATTTAAGAGACAGTTTTTCCATTGAATAATGCATTTAATAGTAGTTACTGAGCAACTATTATGTACAAGATACTGGACTAAAATCTTTCTCTACATAGCATTTTAAGAAGTTACCACCATTGGAGCAGTTCATTGAAACAAAACTAATTTTTAATCATCAACATATATCCTTTATTTGCCAATAAATCAAGCTACATAGTTTTGAAATATAATATCAATTTTTGTTTAAAAATGTATACCACTTTTCCTCCATAAAATTTGGAACAGGGAATTATTTCATGCTTTGTTTTTGACATAACATCTAGTATGATTCCTTAGAGCAAATAAATAAATATATACTAATTCATTTATGTTAATATATATATTTATGCATTCATTATATATGTTTTGAACCTTGACATGTTTCAGGTTCTATGCCATATTCTAATTAAAATAATAATATTATAAATATTGACTCTCAAAAAGTTTCAAAAAGACATATAAATAATTATTAAAAGAATGGTAAAATATAATGATAAAGCTATATCAAAATCTCTATTGGACCACAAAGAGGGATTGCCTATCTGATGAGGTTGAGAAGTTAGACAAATCTTTCTAGAAAATATGATTCTTGAACAAAAAGATGGGAAGGAATTTGTCAAATATAAGTAAGTAGACGGTGATAGGATATTTTAGGCAGACAGAAGAGCATAAAAAGACGAGGTAAAAAAGGAGATTGACAATAATCAAAATTAAGAATATTCATCATAGAATATTTTCATCTCAATATATTTTGGCATGCATATTTTTGAAGAAAACTGTCAGATTATCAAACACCTGTAGTTTTAGCCCCATGTTATAATCTATTATAGTGCTAACATTATGGAAGAAGAAAGAAAAGGTGGGTGAGGAGGAGAAAGATAAGAAGATGAGGTAGGAGGAAGAGGAGGGAGAAAGGTAAGGAGAGAGGGAGAAAGAGAAGAAGAAATCTTAGGGAAAACGTGAAATACAGATGAGTCTTTGGGAATGAAAGCACATCTTCATCAACTAGTTGTAGTTATATTGCAGGAGACATTAATATATCAACTTACTAAATTATTCTTTCCTTATTTTCTTGATATTCTCTCACATGTATTTGATTATAGTTTTAAAAAGTAAAAAGCATATACTAGCCATTAGTTCAAATGTCTGGTAGTATAAAAATATTACACATTGTAAATTAAGTATAAATAGGTTAAATTATTCCACATTAATTTCTGCTTCTGTTCCAAAAAAGTCTTTGTGGTGGTGTGACATGAATAGTCCACAGTGCCCAAAAATTACTCAGCTAAGGCATCATTAAGGATGTGGTACTTATTTCTAATGTTTCTCTAAACCCAGATTTGAATGACAGAAT
Organism: Mesoplodon mirus; assembly: GCF_964341445.2. Lineage (NCBI taxonomy): Eukaryota > Metazoa > Chordata > Mammalia > Artiodactyla > Ziphiidae > Mesoplodon > Mesoplodon mirus. Next base: position 159,720,538 of record NC_138980.1, read on the forward strand.
TTTCATCAATAACTAAGGCAAATGATTGTTCTAGTCCAGATAACTATATTTTATCATGAAAGCAAAGCTAAGAGAAGTTTACCAGAAAAAAATTACATTCTGTGTCCTGAGTTAAGCTTATAAAAACTTACTTAGCTGATAATGTAGGTAATTTTTAATGATAATAAAAGCACAATGCAAACTATTTAAACTCAAAACCTGTTAGGCATTACATCTGTGTTCTTCACTTTCAATTACCAACAAAAATTTAAAGGCTTGTTTTCCTGGTAATTCAATACTCCCTAAACAAAACAAAACAAAAAAGTAATTTCTGTTTACCCTATGGCTGTCCAAGTGGAGTCTAATGTTTTATTGCTTACTCAAATTTTTCATTTCATTCAATGCTTACTCCTCACAAGAAGATATTTTTTTATGTGCTGCTATTGGATCCCAAGTTTTGTGTTTATGCCCTTGATAGATGAACACAGGCAAAGTACAAATCTCTCAGTCTCTATGGGCAATGTTGGCCTTCTCTAACTCCTCGACAAATACAAAAGGATGCTTGTTGGCTCTCATCATTGTAATTCTGGCCAAAAGCATATGTATGGCAAGTATTTTTTTATCACTTTATCTAAATAACTGAACTAATAAATTCAAAGAGAAAAGCATTGCTTATTGACATACTTAGGAAGAATGCTCCATATTGTTTTAGCAGTATGTTTTTAAGTTAGAAGCTCTGGAAGTGAAGAATATCTAATATTTATGTAAATGCTTATTTATGTTAATGTAAGTGAAATTAGAAGAAATGAACTTACTTCCTCACCTAGTGTATTTCATTAATTATCTAATGTGTCCATGCTTCCAGAGTTTTTTGGTTCTGTTTTTAATTTAGGTGGAGGGAAGGAGTACAGGATGATAAGTTATAGTCATATTGATTAATAAGGTGATTCAATTCTCCAACAAATGTTTGCACTTTAGTATTAACAAAACTGAAAGATAAATTATTTTGTTATTAGTTTATTTCTGCTAGCTTAAGCTTCATTTCTCAATTGCATAGGTTAATAAATTCACATTAACATATTTTTCAGTGAATCAGAAAAATACATTTAGAAGGATGTACGTTAGAATAGGATCCTTAATTTTTCTATGGGTAATGTAATTAAATGAATAAATTAATTTACCTAAGTGGTTGATTTTAAAACATACATTTTATATTATAAGAAGAATTAGTATTTAATTTCAAATTATATTTTTAAAGTTTTAGCATCAAATTTTTAATTTTTAAATATAATAACCAAAGAAAGAACATGATATGCTATATTTCCCATTTGTATCATTACTTTTTTGGTCCTCCAGACCCAACATGATAAGTGTGAGTAGGATATACACATTACATAACTAACACAAGCAAATATTTATTTCTAGCACTGCTTTATGAGTATGTGTGTCTGAGTAAGACAGGGATTATTTTATTCTAAATATCTGACATTTTTGCTAAGTTTTTAAATTTAGATAGGTTGAATCACTTAACATATGTGCTCTCAATATTCTTACATCATTTCATATTTTGCAATGATGAAATTTACTCCCTGTGAGAAGTGCATTTGTAGAGTTGCAAATATTTATAGTCTCCAGAAAATTTAGACAAACATACTAAATTGAACAATTACAATACTGTCAGCATATATTTTTATATTTTGTGATGTACTTTGTAAATACTTGAGTTAGCAGAAGTTGTTAACATTGGAAGGGAGATTATTTGTGTCTGCCCAGAATTGTGACCAAGCTTAGAGTTAAAGGACTAAAAGATCTAAACCCCTTTCTTTCTAAATTCAGAGAAATTTCATTGGTTGAGGTCAACCATATTTCCAAGTGTTCTCTGATAATCACCATTTCACTAAAAACCACCCTTCCAATATCTTCACTCCTACTCGTGCAGCCCTCACCCCCAACAACATGAAACTATATCTGGGGAGAAGCGAATAAATCATGTTTTAGGGAGTGCAGTGTTTGAAGAGAAAGAGTAACTGCGAATGGGATAGACTGACATTTCTTCCTCTGAACAGCCAGGTGCTTACTCAGGAGGAGAGGGTGGAAAAGAGAGTTTTGACTGCCCCACCAAGAAACTGCTACTACCCTTCATGTGTATACTCCTCACCAGTGTGAGAGAGGGCAGACATCCCTTAGACAAATTCCCTAGAATAGTAGGGACATCCCACAAAAAAGCCAGGGTGAATTTTGGAGTTGATAAGGAATCTTTCTGGTTCCTGTCCCGTGCCTTGCTTGAGGAGCAAGCACATGGAGGAAGGGAAGGAGAAAAGCTCCCATGGAAAATCGGACTGTGTGACCCTACCCATTCCAAGACTCTTAGCTGTTGGAGAGAAGAGATTTGAACTGAATATGAGACTGAGGTTTTCATAAAGGCCTAAATAATAACAGTGACTGCTTAATAATGAATGACTGAGAAGCTGTGGAAGGAAACTAAGATGTCGTTAAGGAACAGCATCCCCAGTGGAAAAATGAAGGTGGGTTGGGGGCTATATATCATAGATGAGACAGTTACTGCAAAAATGAAAACTTTTCATGTTTTTCCATTAAGGAATGGGCCCTCTTCAAAAAGAGAGTTACACATATCAAATTAAGTACATCTATTTGTATTAGTATGATGTCCTTCAAGTGACATATTCCTTGCTCTTTTGTGGATCTAGACTCTGCTTACTTCTGTCATTTTCACAGACCATGTATTTTCACTATCATCCCAAATACTAATTTCCAAATCTTATCATGGTAAGAGGTATTATTCAGATAAAATATTTTCATATAAATTATTATCTTAGTAGCAGTATTCTATATAAATATAAAATATTTCATATGACCCTTGCATAATCCTTACCAAAAAAGATCTATTTCTCCTTATATTTAAGCATTTTATAGTTTTCATAACTGTGGAATGGAGATAATAATCGTCTACCTCTCTCAGAGAAATTCTGAGGTAGTGAAAGGTACTCTAACATAGTTCTTATTATAGTTATTAGTATCCTCATTATCTTGCACAACACTAACAGACCGATAAGAGTACGTCTTAATAGTTAATGTCAGGAAAGCACCCCTTAGAGAAAATTTCATTAGGACTTTGAAAAGATATTACCTTTCTGTTTTCCAGACAGTCTCTGAGGCAGCTTCTTCTCCTCAAATATAATGCAGAGTTCTATATCTTATACAAAATCTAGTCATCAAGATGAGCATTTCAGACCTTGCAGTACCTGAGAGCTCATGTAGTCCAGTCTTCTGATTTCATTAGTGTGGGATTGAAGGAATCAGAACTAGCTTGGTGGTATTTTATCCAAGCTATGGCTCAGGACACAAGTCAGCCTTCATCCTCCCACACTTATATATTCTCTTAATCCTTTACTGGTTCTCAGCCATTGCAGCTTAGAGCACTGTTTTGCACTGAGCAGAATATCTTGACTTTAAAACCTGAAACCTTTGTGGAAATAAATGAAGTACAACCAAATGAGAAAAGCAAAGACTGTTTATTCAGAGCTTGCTATGGCCAGAGAGCCAGCCGTCATCTCTTGCATTTTGGCAGAGACTCAAAAGCAGACAGAGAAGTGGGAAAGCTTTACAGTGGACAAAAGGAAAGGCTTCAGGTGTGCCCTGACTGGATGGAGGTTGCTGGTACGAAGAAGATGTAGGCGTAATGCATAGAAAACAAGATGGAGATATGTGATTAGTTAGGATTTTGAGACATCTTCCTTTTTTCAATTTAGGGAGCATGGAGAGTATCACTGAGGAATGTATGCAAGGAAGTGATAATCAGGTTTGCACTGTGATATAATCACTCTTATGTAGTAATGGAGAACACAATAGGAGGCAGCAAGCCTCCAGAAAGTGGGCTAAGAGTGACCTCATTATAGAATTTGCATTTTAGCAACTTTCTCTCTCTTTCTAAATTATCCAGTTGGAAACTTGAATATGTTTACTAAGCAGATGGAATTTAAGAAAACGTTATGAGCATTACATAATTTTAAACTTCATTATTAAACCCAGAAGACAATAAATATGTCTTAAATGAAAAAAAACAAAACAAAACTCTGTATTATCTGCCATGTGATGCTTTTTCCATTTCCGTTTCCATTTTCCCCTTCCTTGTTCTTGCACATTCTGTATCTAGTCTATTTTTTACAACTACATCTTCTTTTTGTATATCTCCTCCCTGAAATCCAAAGGGGTGTCACTTTCCCACAAGCCAAAGGAACAAGATCATCATTACCTGATACCCTTAAATAAATGCATTGCTCAAAATGACAACCCCATTGTCAATCAATAATGACAAAGAAAAAATGGCTAAAGCAAATGATGAGTTCAGAAAAGCAGTCTAGTAAGCAATTGCTCACCTCATGGAACAAGGTTAATAGTGATTGATTTCAAGTACACCTTACAGAGCGTATCTGTCTAACCATTCATCCATTCCTATCTCCTTTCCAACTTTCCCCTTTTTCTGTGTCTACTTTACTGATGATTTAAAGATATAGTGAAAGAGCTAATTATAAAGTCTTGGTTTCTCAATACAAACTGAAGGTTCTAAATATGTTATTATCAGTGATTTGTCTGTGTTGAATAATTTTATACTTTATAAGACTATTACTTAATACTTGCTTGTGTTGAAAATATTATAATTCTATAAATTCTGTATGTGTACTTGATTGAAATTTCTAGAGGAAAATGAAAAAGTTCCTTCCCCACCATCTCCTCATACCCCATGCCAACTCACATTTATGCACATCTTAAAAAGCCAACTTTTCTAATAATTCTTCTCTGATCCTGGTCATCTTGTCTCTCTCATTTGTCTTTTCTTTGAACCTTCTCTTATTTTTTACGTTTTTTGTGGTTCTTTTTTTCATTCATTCAGAAATTTATTTTTTAAAGTATTGAACATATACTAGATAGTAGACATTACATAGTATCTGAAAATGAAAAGACAATGGTTTAATGGCTTCTGTCATCATGGATTTACATTCTAATGAAAAAGCTCTGAATTTATGACAATTAACATAATGCAGTATTATGAGTTTGATAGAAGTAAGCAAATTAAGTATCACAGAGATACTAAAAATGGCCCAAAATGTTGGGAGAGTAAGAGTCTTGTCTTGAAGGTTTCTAGTTTTTAAACTTTTTGAGTAAGCCTTCTTGAACTACGCAATGAGTCAATAGTAGAAGACATGGTCCAGGACAGAGAAATATATTTACACAAATGATAAACCCCAGAATTCAAGCAAAAGGAGACCCACTACAAGTGGCACAGGCTATATTACAAAACCTTTGCATTTGGTACCAGGAATTTCAGTATCTTATTACAAGATGTTTACAAGAATCAGCCATGGTTCTTAGTAACAGCAACCAGTTTTAGTTCATTAAAACAGGAAGATATAGATATATATCTCCTCCTAGACTCACCAGGAAATCTAGAGACCAGATCCTGGGGTTTGAAAGGAGGAGGAAAGTACAAAATCCTATCATTGTGCTTTGAATGCTGCAGCTTGAACTACCAGACTGAACCTAGAGAAAGTAGACAAAAAAGATTTGATCTTACTGAAAGCACAAGAATTGCCAGAGATAGTTTCTTACAACTCTTGCTGTTGTGTATCACTGATTCTCAGTTCAATGGCTGGAGTAGATGCATCTCATGCTCCAGCTTATGCCATATCCTTGCTGCTCAGGGCAATGGGAAAGAAAACATCTAGCTTTTCCAGCTTCCATAAAAAGTATGATAGTTAATTTTCTGTGTCGACTTGGTTGGAAATGGCACCCTGATATTTGGTCAGACTCATTCTAGATGTTTCTGTGAAGGCATTTTTTAGATGAGATTAACATTTAAATCAGTAGACTTTGAGTATGTGGTTTGCCCTCATCTAATCAATTCAAGGCCTTAATAATAAAAAACTGACCTTCCTTGAAGAAGAGGAAAGTCTACCAGGAGATAGCCTTTAGACTTGAACTGAAACTCCTCCCAAAGTCACCAGCCTCTCAGCCTATTATACAGATTTTGGATTTGCCAGCCTCCACAGTTGTGCATGTCAATTGTTAAAATATATCAATCTCTCTCTTAGGTAGAGAGTTAGATGACAGCTAGCTAGATAGATGATAGATAGTTGGATATTCATTTATATCTATCTATATAGATAGATATAGATATAGCTACATATATATCTATGTATCTATCTATCTATGTATCTATCTATCTGTCTGTCTATTTACATCCTGTTTGTCTGCTTGACCAATACAATGAGCCATATGCTCTGACTCACCAAGACTCATATGGAAGGGAATCCCCTAAACATAATAAGTGCTTCAAAGGTTCAGTGGCCAAATGTTGTACTAGTCAGTGTAGAGGGGGTTATGTTGTGATAACAAAAAACCCTAATATCTCAGTGTCTTTAAACAGCATAGGGGCATTTCTTGCTCTTGTGACATGTACTTGAAAGGTTTCTGGGGGCACAGCTGGGTTACATCACTGTCTTTCTTACTCTAAGAACCAGGTTGACAGAACAACAGTGCAACCATTTTCTTTACATTGCCAGTTGCTCTGGAGGAAGTAAGAGAGAATGTAGTAAAAACATGTTGGTTCTTAAACCATCCCCCAACCAAATTTTTTCCACATACCTCATTGACCAAAGTAAATCATAGGATTAAATTTGAATTCATAGAGCTGGAAATCTCTAATCCTTCTTCGGGGAGAGGAAATATGAAGAGACAGTATTATAGTCTGAACCAAATATATATGTTTTTAATGCAATAGTATAATTTTCAGAAATGTCACTCTGATATTTGGGGAGATAGAATTGTACAGAGTCAGAGTTGGCGAGAGAGCATTCAGTTTAGAAGGCTATTGCAGTAATCCAAACAGGAAATTGTTAATGATATTTAATGTAATAGTGGTGGTAAAAAATAGAAAAAAAATGAAGAAATATTGAGAGTCATTAGGAGATAAGAATAAACATGGCTTTCTGGCTAATTGGTTGTGGGTTACATATGAGAGGAAGTGGTTAATAATGACAGCCAGGTTTTTAGTTTGGGTAATTAAATGAGTTTGAGGTTGCTTTCTTTAAACTAGCATAATCTGGTGAAAGCTGACTAATATGAGTGTGAGTATCCCCATTCTCTCAGATAAATCACAAAAGAAAAGTACAATATTTTTGTTGACAGGTATTGAGTTAAATTTTGAGTTTGAGGCACCTGTAAAGTGTCCAAGAAGTGTTATGCAGCCAAATTTGTCTGGAGCTATAGATTTAGAAATATCAGAAACTATCTGATGGTCATATTCATGGAAATTATATAGAGAAAGAAGAGAGGAAGGCAGAAGACAGAAAATGAATCAGAAGAGAAGCAGATGGGAAGGGAAACACTCAAAATAAATAAATAAATAAATAAAGCAGTAAACAAGTGGGACTTGATAGACATAGAGATAAAAAGCAACACAGGATAGAATGGAGTCCACTTTAAGCCAAGGGGACAGAGAATATTTCAATAAATCAGGGAGAAAAAAATTTTGTTAGTAAGATGAAAAGGAGCCGAAAAAGTTAACTTTAGTTACAAATTCGGGCAGTTCTTATGCTACACCTATAGTATAGTCCTGACTATTGACTAGGGTTTCACATTAAGCCAGAATGTTGTTAGTGGAATCATACTGCTTGGACATAAATCTGATTCTTATAATGTAAACTTTACTGTTATAAAAATATTGTGTGCCTTTGATGTACATGACTAGACCCTCTGGATATGTGTTGACATGCCACAGAGAAAACACTATCTGCCCTTGAGAAAGACAAGAGTGACAGATTGATGGAGGGGTGTGTGTGTGTGTGTGTGTGTGTAAAAATTTATACCTATGGACATATTATGTAACATTCACAGAACAGAATTTATTTATAGAGTGATATATCTAGTTATGGCAAATATAGCAAGAAGGTAATTTTTGACATATTCTAGGGTAAATAACCATGTGAAAAGGGAGACAATATTTATATAAAGCGCTATCTGGAGATAGAAAGATGAAATCAGCCTCTATTTAAAAGCTAAATTTTCATGTTCATCCATGAAGTAAATTCATATATGACAGACCAGATTTGTTCCCAAGGCACCAGTAAATACATTATGTAAAACTATTGTTTATATCAAATTAAAACATGCAATTAATTTTTGATTCCATAAGAATTTAAGTGGCATCCAAGTATTATTTACCCCATGTATGCCAGACTAAATTAACATTTCTGTTAAATGTCATCTAATATATGAATCAGAGTACTAACCACTTAGATATGCATATGTTGTAGTAGATTTGTGTAATATAATATCAAAATTATTTTTAGTTTACTGAATTTTCTGTAATTCATATAGAGCAAAGTGATTTCTATTTAATCAGTCATCAAAGAAGAGAGGGTTTTGTTTACAGAGGGGTTTCTAGTGACATACTTTCACTTTCCAATACACTAATGTAGAAAACTCCCCTATATTCTAGTTGATCTCTGCTGTCTTAGAGACATTAAGGGAACAAAGCAGTTTCTACAATGATAGGTACAAAATAAATAAAGAGTGAGGTATATTTATGTGGAAAAAAGCAAAACAAAACAAGGAGAAACAGTAACCTTGCTTTCATTGTTTCTGTGTCAATACCAAATTACAGGAACGAACTTGCTGTATATGTGGAGAATATTTATCTTTTAGTGTTTCTTGCTGTACTACATAAAATATAAGAAATAAAAAAAAGAATCAGGAGAACTGCATAATAATGCGAATAGCTTCTTCTGTGACCTTGAGCAAGGCGCTTAACCTCCTGGTGACTCAGCTTTTCCATCTGTAAAACTGAATGGTAATTACCTCATTTATTCTGTACTCAATAGTTTGCCATTTGTATAAGCCTTGTTCACTTCAAGGACATTTCTTCAAGGCTTCCTTCTTTTCATGACTTGATGTCTATTTTTCACAATTTATATAACGATTAATATGATCACTATAACAGAATAGAGTGGGGGAAGCATAAGTTATCTACTTCTGCCGAATAATAGCTGATAGTTAAGCCATAATAATGCATGCCTTATGTGTTTTGCTGTGTGTATAAATTGTAGATGAAAGGCAAAGACTAGAACAAACTACATCTAATTAAGCATCACCCATCAATTTTTTTTAGTGATTTCTGCATTTTAATTCAACTCCTACAGTATATATAAACTCTCTCAAATCAGAATCAAAGCCATCAACGATGGGGACACCATCTGTTGTACATACCCATTTTTAGCAGTTGTTTTCTCGGTGTTTTATTCAAGAGGTCAACTACTTACCTCACTCTTATACTTTGGAAAAATGCAACAGATGTTCCATTTTTCTCTTGCATATCATCAGTTCTGACTAATGATGGTAAAGTTCAAATTGGTGAATTTTCCCTGGCCTGCATTCTATCTTCCAAATAACTTTGAGTCTTGCTAGCTTCTTGACACCACTTTTATCATTCAGTAAACACATTGATTACTTGACAAAGAAGATTTCAGCTAAGTTGGACATTTTTGTGATCGATTTAGACACTGTCTCACTATTAGAAGAGCTAATACAATTTTAAGCACATTTATTTTGCTCATATCAGGTATACTTGCCTAAAATGCACTTTAAAGCCAGACCATAAAAATTTTCAATGATTCTTAGAACCCAGAATCCACAATTATATTATAATTAACATCCATGAGCACTAACTCTAGAAATATGTACAAGCTATAGAGGAATGTGTTGTTTAGATTTAATGAATAATTAAAATCTTTGCTAATTATGGTTACTGATTTGTATATCCAAGTGACATAATGAAGTGCTTAAATAGCAAGATAATTTAAAAGGAAAAGTTGAAGATTAACATAGAGGAAAGGAAGTATTTCAAGTCACAGGAGCTTAGTACTTCCTAAATCAACTATAAGCCATGAAACTTTCTTGTTGGACTAATAAACTACCACCACGATACACACTTCCAGTTTTTTAAAATAATTTACACATATGTGTGTTTGTTTTTATAATAAAATCCCACGAATAAAATAATAGCTTAATGTGCCTCATATTGTCAAAACATACACTATTAATAGCCTTCTAACCAAAGCCTGAAAACATGTATAATAAACATCTACTCATTGTTCTAGTTTTCTACAGATGAGAGTGTTGCCAAACATTTCATCACAAAACAAAGGTTATTCCCTTTTCTCCAGCCTCCAGTAACATTTTTCTTATTGTCTTTAAAACCTTTATCAAGTATTCTTTTCCAGCTTTCGCTATCAGTCCCCTTGAGGCCCTTGTAGCTTCTGCCCTCTGCTCCAACTCGAAAACAATGCCCTGTGTTGATGATGCTAGGCAAGAACCTATCTTTCAACCACTAGATTCTGCTATGTTTTTCTATTTCTTCATAGCAAACTAAACAAACCTAAGTGCTTTAAATAGCAACTTTAAAAATTATATCTCATGTTTTTCTAGGTCAGACACTTGGATAGAGCTTGGCTGATTAGTTCTCATGAGATACCACATGAGAAAACTTCGTGGTATTCATCTGGCATATACTCAATTGGAAGGTGCACAGTGTCTTCACTCGTGTCCAGTGGCTTAGAGAGGATGATTAGAAGGCTGGACTCGTCTGGGACTGACAGGGACACCTATATAATTTTGATGGACACAAAGTAGTTGGATTTCTTCCATGACAGCTCATAAACTAACAGCCTGTGGCTATTCCCTGTGACTATAGCCATAGCAGTAGTCAGTCCTGTCTCGGTAAGCAGGCATTTAGCTAATCTCAATGGGTAAGGAAGAGTGAAGCAATAAAATGGAATTATTTGGAATTGTAGTGAGCAGTTAAGGGAAAAGAAATAGAAAGTTAAATAAATATCTGTCACATTTGGGAGGATTTCAAAGAAATGATACTGTTAATTCAAGAACAGCAAAAATTATCAACAAATAATTTATCATATAAGGTATTACAAAACAATAAAAAGTTAGTTCTACCTCAATGTCAGGAGAAGCTAAATTTGATTCATAATATACTAGACAGTGTTCCAGTGGGATAAATGATGCACTTTCATTATGATGATTCAAGAAAGTTTTAATACAGGGACTGTTTCCAAAGATGTGTGTGAGGGATTATGAAATCAGGAGGGGTAATAAAATTGTTTAGGAACAGTAAGAGTGAAGATGGAATTATTTTTAATCCCAGAAATGACAAGGAGAGGGAGTGGCTACAAGAACCTGAGAACTGTAGACAGAGACACCTTTAGTGGAGTTGTGCACTGTATCTAAGGAATACAGTCAGCCCAAGTTCCTCATATGGAGAGAACCATGGAAATATAAAACACAACCTCATCTCCCTCTGATTGCCTACTCGGGTTCTCCATTGGCCCATTCAACTGGAAGCCAAAAAACAATGATACAACTTATTGTCTTATCATGACAAAAAAAATAGACAAATACCAATCGAGGGGCATTCTAGAAAACACCTGAATAATACTTTCCCCAAATGTCAAGGCCATCAAAAACAAGGAAAGATACAAAACTGTCACAACCAAGAAGAGACTAAGAAGACATGATCACTAAATGTAATGTCGTTTTCTAGATGGGATCCTGGAACAGAAAAAAAAAAAGGGGGTATTAAATAAAGCTGAGTAAATCTGCCTGAAGTATGGGCTTTGGTTAATAATAATGTGTCAATATTAGTTTACTAATTCTAAAATATATACTATAACAATGAAAGATGTTAATCACAGGAGGAACTAGGTGTGAGTATATGGAAAATTTCTGAACCATCTTTGCAATTTTCTGTAAATAAAGAATTGTTCTAAAATAAGGGTTTATTAAAAAATGAAATTCAAGCATCTTTTTTTTTAGTGCTTTTGGTGTTATTGTCACCCAACTTGAGTGAAATATAGAATGTGCCTGAAATTCAAAATAACTCTTAGTAATATCAGTTTGTTTCAGTATTGTTTGTTTTATTCCCATCACCTAATAGAATGCCTGGTATATTGCTGGAACTCAAATTTTAAAAGAACCATTTAAGTTCAAAAATATTAAGGATGAATCCACAGATTGCTAAGTCATTTTGTAGGGAGATATAACATTTTTGTTGCATAAAAAAGAAAAGATTATGACATGAAATGATATTCTTATTAATTCAGTAGTAATTATAAAAATATTAAACTACAAATATGACTTTACCTAAAAATTTAAATGCCTATACACAAGGTACAATTTCCTCTTTTTTAAATTTTTGTTAGAGTATAGTTGCTTTATAATATTATATTAGTTTCAGGTGTATAGTATACTGATTCAAGATTTTTATAGATTATACTCCACTTAAAGTTATTACAAAATAATGGCTACATTTCTCTGTGCTGTACAATATATCCTTGTTGCTTATCCATTTTATAAATAGTAACTTGTACTTCGAAATCCCCTAACCCTATCTTATTCTTCTCCTCTTCCCTCTCCCCACTTGTATCCACTAGTTTGTTTCTATATCTATGAGACTATTTCTGTTTTGTTATATAAATTCCTTTGTTTTATTTTTTAGAATCCATATGTAAGTGATAACATGCAGTATTGTCTTTTGATATTTAACTAAGCATAATACTCTCTAGGTCCATCTACAGTGTTGCAAATGGCAGAATTTCATTCTTTTTGTGGTGGAGTAATATTCCATTGAATATATATACCACTTCTTCTTTATCCGTTAATCTGTTGAAGGCAACTTGGGTTGCTTCCATATCTAGGCTCTTGTAAATAATGTTGCTGTGAACACTGGTGTGCATATATCTTTTTAAATTAGTGTTTTTATTTTTTAAATTTTTTTGGATATATATACCCAGGAATGGAATTGCTGGATCATATGCAGTTCTATTTTCAGTTTTCTGGGGAACTTTTATGCTGTTTACCATAGTGGCTGCACCAGTACATCCCCACCAACAGTGTACAAGGATTCCCTTTTCTCTACATCCTTACCAGTATTTGTTATTTATTGACTTTTTGATTAAAGCCATTCTGACTGGTGTGAGGTGATATCTCATTGTGGTTTTGATTTGCTTTTCTCTAATAATTAGCAATGTTGCACATCTTTTCATGTGCCTGTTAGCCATGTATATGTCTTCTTTGGAAAAATGTTTATTCAGGCCTTCTGCCCAATTTTTAATTGGGTTGTTTGTTTTATTGGTATTGAGTTGTGTGATCTCTCTATATTTTGGATATAAACGCTTTCAGTCATATCATTTGCAAATATTTTTTTCCAATTCAGTAGGTTGTCTTTTCATTTTGTCAGTGGTTTCTTTTGCTGTGCAAAAGCTTTCAAGTTTAATTAGGTTCCATTTGTTTATTTTTGTTTTTATTTCCTTTGCCTTTGGAAACAGATCCAAAATAATATTGTTATAGTTGATGTCAAAGAGTGTTCTATGTTATCTTCAAATAGCTTTAAGTTTTCAGGTCTTACATTTAGGTCTTTAATCTAGTTTGAGTTTATTTTTGTATATGGGGTGAGAAAATATTCTAATTTAATTCTTTAACATGGAGCTGTCCAGTTTTCCTGGCACTAATTATTGAAGAGATGGTCTTTTCCCATTGTATATTCTTGCCTCCTCTATTGTAGATTAACTGACCATAGGTTACTGGATACATTTCTGGGCTTTCTATTCTGTTCCATTGATATATGTGTCTGTCTTTGTGCCAGTACCATACTACTTTGATTATTGTAACTTTGTTGTATAGTCTGAAGTCAGGGAGAATGATAGCTCCAGCTTTGTTCTTTTTTTTTTTCCTCAAGGTCGCTTTGGCAACTCAGGGGTTTTTGTTGCTCCACATAAATTTTAAGATTATTTGTTCTAGTTCTGAGAAAAGTGCCATGAGTACTTTGATAGGGACTGCATTAAATCTGTAGATTGCTTTTGGTAGTATGAACATTTTAGCAATATTAATTCTTCCAATCCAAGAATATTGGATGTCTTTCCATTTCTTTATATAATCTTCAACTTCCTTAATCAATGTTTTATAATTTTCAGAGTATAGTTCTTTCACCCCCTTGGTTAAGTTTATTCCTATGTATTCTTTTTGATGTGATTTTAAACAGGATTTTTTTTTTTTGCTTTCTCTTTCTGATATTCATTATTAGCATATAGAAAATCAACAAATTTCTGTATATTAATCTTGTATCCTGCAACATTACTGAACTCATTTATTAGTTCTAATAAATTTTTAGTGGAGATTGTACAGTTTTATAAATATCATATCAGGTCATCTGCAAATAGTGAGAGTTTTACTTCTTCCCTTCCAATTTGAATGTCTTTATTTCTCTTTTCTGATTCCTGTAACTTAGAATTTCAATACTATATTAAACAGAAGTGGCGAGAGTGGGCATCCTTGTCTTGTTCCTGGTTTTAGAGGAAAAGCTTTCAGTTTTTCACAACTGAGTATGATGTTAGGTGTGGGTTTGTCATAAATGGCCTTCATTATGTTGAGGTAGTTTCTCTCCATACTAACTTTGATGAAAGTTTTCTATATGAGGATGTTGAATTATGTCAAATGCTTTTCTGCATTTATTGAGATGATCATATGATTTTTATCCTTCCTTTTGTGAATGTGGTATATCAAACTTATTGATTTGCAGATATCAAACCACCCTTGTATCCCTGGAATAAATCCCACTTGAGTATGGTGTATGATCCTTTTTATATGTTATTGGATTTGGTTTGCTGATATTTTGTTGAGGATTTTTGCATCTATATTCATCAAAGATACTGACCTGTAAATTTTTTTTTTTTTGTAGTGCCTTTCTCTGGTTTTGGTATTAGGGTAATCGTGGCTTTGTAGAATGAATTTAGGAGTGTTCCCTCCCCTTCAATTCTTTTGAATAGTTTGAGAAAGACAGGTATTAGCTCTTCTTTATATGCTTGGTAGAATTGTCCTGTGAAGCTCTCCTGTCCTGGACATTTATTTGCTGGGATATTTTTTCTTACAAATCAGTTTCACTATTGGTGATCATCGGTTCAGATTATCTGATCTGAACTGGTAGTTATTAAACTACTTGTTTTAAACTCGTAGTCATTTAAGTTCAAACACATTCTAAAAGATCTACTTTTTTTATACCTCTCCCCTACATTTTGTGTTTTTGATGTCATATTTTACAACTTCATGTTTCTCTCTTCACTGTTTATTTTAGTTATAGTTGCTTTTACACTCTTTTTGTCTTTTAATGTTTGTAGTAGCTTATTGGTTGACCTTCAGCCCTTACTGTGTATTTGACTTTCTTAGTGGGATTTTTCCTTTCCTATATGTACTTACTTTTTGTTATTGTCTTTTCTTTTTCACTTAGAGAAGACCCTTTAACATTTATTTTAGGGTAAGTTTAGTATTGATGAACTCTTTCAGTTTTTGCTTGTCTGAGAAGTTCTTTATCTCTCCTTCGATTCCAATTGGTAATCTTGCTGGGTAGAGTATCCTAGTTTACACATTTTCTCCTTTTAGCACTTTGAATATATCATGCCAGTCCCTGCTCACCTGCAAAACTTCTGCAGAAAAATCAGCTCAAAGACTTATGAGGGTTCCCTTGTACATGATTCTTTGCTTTTCTCTTGGTGTCTTTAGAATGCTCTCTTTAACATTTGCCATTTTAATTTTTCTGTGTCTTGGTGTGGGTCTGTATGAATTCAACTTGTTTGGGACACTCTATGTTTTCTGCAACTAGATATCTTTTTCCTTCTTCAGGTTTGGGAAGATTTCAGACATCATTTCATCAAATACATTTTTTACCCCTTCCCTCTCTCTTCTCCTTCTGCGTCCCCTATAATGTGAATGTTAGTATGCTTTATGTTATCCTAGAGATCTCTTAAACTGTTCTCATCTTTTAATTAGTTTTTATTTTTGCTGTTCCAGTTGGGTGATTTCCATTATTCTATCTTCCAGATCTCTTATGCCTTCTTCTATATCATTTAGTCTGCTATTCATTCCTTCTTGTATGTTTTTCATTTATTATATGCTTCTGTTCTGACTGGTTCTTTTTTTTTTTTAAGTTTCTAGTTCTTTGTTAAAATTCCCAGTGTGTTCATCTACTCTTTTCCTAATTCAGTTGGCATTTTTATTACTAATGCTTCAGATTTTTTTATCTGGCAAATTGTTTATTTCTGTTTATTTTTTCAGGGTTTCTGTCTTGCTCTTTCAATTTAAAAGTTTCTCTGACTTCTAATTTTCCTTAACTTTCTCTGCCTCTATGAATTTAGGTAAAATGGTTACCCATTGCAGTCTTGAAGGGCTGTCTTTATGTGGGAGTGTCCTTATACTGTCTGCATGTGCCCAGTGCCTTTGGTGGGAGAGCTGGGTTTGACATGAGCAAAGTCATGTCTTATATGTAGCAGGGCTTCCCCTCTGCTCATGCCCTATTGGAATGGGGTCTTATCTCAAGTTGCTGAGGCAAATGCCCTGAGGGTCAGGTGTGAACTGGCTCTGATCCCTTTAAGTGTGTGCTCTTCCCTCTCCCAGCACAAGTACCCTTGCCCCAAAGGGGAGGAGTGCTGGAGCATGAGGGGCCTATGCAGCCTCTTGGCTAGTGATGGGCCCTCAACTGTGGCAGACCAACTGCAGACAGTGGTCCTGGCTACCTCTGAGGTACCACCTGTGAAAAGTGCCAGCAATGCCTAAAAGTGCCAGCAATGCCTAAAAGTGCCAGAAAATGCCTGCTCTGTCAGACTTAGCTTTGGGTCTGAGTTTAGTTGGTTCCTCACAGCTGATCACTCCCCACAGCTTATGCCACCCCCACTCTGTTGTGGAGCCATGCTGCAGGCTAGGTGGGGCCCGAGTGGGCTCTCACTATGTATTGGGGTGCAGGCTGTGGCAGTCCAGCTCCTGTCTGAGATTGGGGCTGCTTCCTCTGTGCTGCCTGAGTAAGCACCAGCAACAGCCAGCCCTGCAGTGCTCAGATGCTGCCCCAGGTCCAGGTCACCTCTGTGTCCCACAACCAAGCTCTCTCCCTGCTCATGGCAGCCCTTGCTTTAGTGAGGAACTGCGAGATGACATAAGCAGGGCTGGAGTGTTTGCTCTGCTCAGGCTGGGATGCACACCAGGGCAGGTGTGGGAAACCAGGCAGCTACTGGAGCATTCCTCTGTCCACCCTGTCTGTCCAGCCTTGGGAGCAAGCCAGAACTCACACTCTTCATGAACAAAGTCCAGGCTTCCCACAACCCTCCAGTTAGTTCCAGCTGCTCTCTGACCAGACAAGGAAGCTCATCTTCCCTGTTTTGGACCTCAGGACTGGGGTGCCCAATATGTGGCTAGAACAGCCCAGGGTGGATCTTTGCCCATGTGATCTCCCTTTTCCACTGAGTTTCCTCTCAGGGGCACAGGACATGACCCAATCACTTCTCTTCCATTTCTACCCAATTCCATGTGGGTTTTTCTTACAGATTTGGTTGTATAGGAGTCTTTCTTCCAGTTTCCAGTGAGAATTGTTCCACATAAAGATGAATTTCTGATGTGTTCAATGGGGAAGGTGAGTTCCACATCCTCCTACTCCACCGTCTTGATCAATCTCCCATAATATACAATTTGTAAAAAAAAAAAAGAAAAAAAAACACCCCAGCAACAAAGTCACCAGTTTTTTCATCAGCATATACAAATATTAATATTTAGGTTGCACTGTACAATTCTCTTGATATTAATTTGCATTGGCAACGTACATCATTGTGTGTTTATAGATTTGTTAATGCAACAACTCCACTTTGCAAGTTAGTTCTTATGAAAGTTGACAGACATCGGATAAATTAAACAACACTACAGACAAAGCCTAAATAAATAAATACTGCACTCTGTTAAAAAATAATGACTGTAATAATTATTTCAGTGATACTATATAAAGTCAGTTGTCATTTCTCTGAATCTTAAAGTAACTGTAAGACCTATGGGAAGAAGTCATTTCAGAGACAGAGAAAAAAAGGCAGTGTATTTTAACACATTAACTCTCAAAACAATCTGTTACCTATGTATTTTATTGTGACACTGGTTTTTAGAGTTCTCTTGCTGGTATTCTGACATTAGAATTGTTTAACAAGTGTCCTGAGAATTAGAAGGTATTCCTCAGTGGTCACACATAACCTTCTCTGCTGCATACATAACAGTGCTTCTGCATCTCCCAGACTGACCCAGCATTAACTAAATTGGATGTCAAGTGTGTCAACATGCTCTAACTGCCAGTGACATTGTTATGTAGGCTCCTGAGATGAAAGACAAAACACCGTGCAAGGAACAGAATATAGGATTTAAAGAAGCAGGTGGGCGGCAAAGGATTTGTCTTTTATTTTTGGATTTATTATATTCTGATACTTCAGTGCTTTATTTAAACAACTGCCCTAAGCTTTCTATCGAACATGGAATTAGAGACATTCCTTCATTCGTAGACTCACATAGACCAAAGAGCAGTGCAATTAAAACTGTGGCTGAAAACTTGCAGTTCCTGTCTTTTTTTAGATCCTATTTCATAATAAGTACCTACCTCTTACTGGCACCTAACTAAATTTTGAGAGGTATTATCATAGAAATTATTTTCCTTTATTTTCCATCTCCCGAACAGTGGTAACATTTAAAACATGATGACAGATATAACTAGTAACAATTTATTTTTTAATTAAAAAAATCAGGTTTGCTTATAAAATAAAATTTAGTGTAGCCATGTTATAACCATAAAATAAATAAAAGACTGCAAAAGTCTACTGATATCCTGTGAAAGGAATGCTATGTCTTTTCTTTTTTAATGTTGAGCCTTCTTTTAATTTATTTATTTTTATTTTTGGCTGTGTTGTGTCTTTATTTCTGTGTGAGGGCTTTCTCTAGTTGTGGCAAGCAGGGGCCACTCTTCATCGCAGTGTGTGGGCCTCTCGCTGTCGTGGCCTCTCTTGTTGCGGAGCACAGACTCCAGACGTGCAGGCTCAGTAGTTGTGGCTCACGGGTCTAGTTGCTCCGCAGCAGGTGGAATATTCCCAGACCAGGGCTCGAACCCATGTCCCCTGCATTAGCAGGCAGATTCTCAACCACTGCGCTACCAGGGAAGCCCGAATGCTATGTCTTGGTTAAACTGGCTAATGGTGTCATTTAGACTATATTTCATTCTGCTGTTCCTGAACTATTTAATAATACCAAATGAACAAAGTCATGAGTTTTATCCATCCTTCAAGACCCAGGTGAACTTGTATACACTTTGGTAAGCTTCTCTTGATTTCTTCAGTTTGTGATATTGTTATATTTATAAATTTGTTAACATTTCTGTCCTATGCCCTGAAACTGGCATTACTAATTTATATTTTCCCGTTAGATTATGTGCTCTCTCTTTTTTATGTTTAATTTTTTAATTGAAGTATAGTTGATTTACACTGTTATATTAGCTTCAGGTGTACAGCATAGTGATTCAGTAGTTTTGCAGATTACACTCCATTAAAAGTTATTACAAGATGATGCCTATGATTCCCTGTGCTATACAGTATAATTTTGTTGTTTATCTATTTTATACCTACTAATTTATATGTTTAATATTTTAATGCATTTAAATATTTATTGAAGTATAGTTGATTTACAATGTGTTAATTTCTGCTGTACAGCAAAGTCACTCAGTTATAGATAGACAGATATATATATATATATATATATATATATATATAATATTATTTTCCTTTGTGGTTTACCGCAAGATATTTAATACAGTTCCCTGTGCTATACAGTGGGACCTTGTTGTTTATCCATCCTATATATAATAGTTTGCATCCACTAATCCCAAACTCCCAATCCTCCCCTCCCCCATCCTCTACCCCCTTGACAACCACAAATCTGTTCTCTATGTCTGTGAGTCTGTTTCTGTATCATAGGTATGTTCATTTGTGTCGTATTTTCGATTCCACATAGAAGTGATATCATATGGTATTTTTCTTTCTCTTTCTGCCTTACTGATTACATGCTCTCTTGAAGAGAAAAACATATATAATAAACTAAAAAAATTAAATTGACATAATTGTGTCAATCACAGACACTTATCAATATCTCTTGTCCCACTTCCATTAATCACAGAAGTCAAAATTTTAATCCATCACACTGTTGGCCAGAATAAAAGACTACATTTCACAGGATTTTTACATGTCAGTGTGATTGTGTGTTAAAGTCGGGACAGTGAAATATCAGAAAAACTGATGCGAAGGGTTTTCAGGAAATTTTTATAATTGGATATTATTCTTCAACTCTGCTGCCTAGAAGTCTGTGATGATGGCTGCTGTTCTAGAAACTATTCTGATCCAAGAGGTGTACTTGAGGATACAACAGCAGAATGGTAGGAGCTAGAATCCCTGAAGATAGCAGCAAGTTTCTGTAATTTTACATGAATAGGTATATAGTTAAGATATTGCTTTATATCTAAATGATCTTTATTTTTTTAAGTATAAATGAAGTAATTGTTTATATTCACCTTTAAGCACAAAGAATTAGTCGTTTTCCTTATGAATGGGAAAAAGGGATTTGAGGTGTATATTTCTTTGGGCGTCTGTGTGTGTGTGTGTGTATTCCTAACTTAATTGTTTGCTTCCAGAGAAGAAAGCCCCCTAGTGAGTTTGTTAGTTCTATAAGTTATGTCCTAAAAATGACTGACTACATAATTTACATAATAGTGGTATCTGAAGTGAGTCAACATATGTTTAGTAATAATGGAGTAAATTATGCATCAAGCACCCATGTGTATAACAGCAAAAATCAATAGGTCATCAAACTAATAGGTTCTATATAGATGCATTTGCGTTTCTCTATATGTATAAGCTATTTTCATCATAGTTTGTTGATGGGAGATGTAAATGCCTGTATTAAAAGCCTTAAGTAATCTGCCTCTGATTTATGTTTCCTATTCTGCCATCGAGTTTAATGCAATGCTTCTCATACTAATTGCAGCTTCATGGCATTACTTGGTGAAGAAAAGCTCTTGCTTTTGTTACAACACAGACCAATTACTCTTTAGTTAGGCCAACAGTTTATTCTATCCAGTCTATATCTCAGAGATCAGAGTGGGTTCAAGGAGGGGGTGAATAATTACTCTGCTCTCAAAGAGATTAGTAGTGCCCTGAAAAGACCACAATTTTATATGTTCCGTGTTCTATGTAAGCTGAATTAATTGGAGAAGATGGAAAGGAAATAACATCTATTGTGCAAATATTACATGCTAGGCACATTTTACAGTTTCACTCCCTTATCCCTCTAACACTCTGTGACCAGTATTGTTCTTACTTTGTAGAGGACAAAACTGACGCCTCTGATTAAGGAACTGTGTGCCACATCTATAACAAGGTGGAGAACAGTATTCCTTCATTCTTACCAGTGTTCTGAATATAAAGGATATACTACTTGCAAACTTCTGGACAGAGTGATATTTTTCTAAGAGTTGATTTTCGAAAAATATTTAAACAGATTTTGCCTCATGTGGGAGACCATGCCCTTTGCCTTACAATAGGTGCCCTGGGAAATCATACACAAGCCATTTGAAATGCAGGGTCCCTTGTATAATTAACTTTCTGTTGAACGTTATGAACATTCTAATAGAACATTATGTAATAGAGCTAGCTCATTTGAATGATTTGAGCTAAAGAAAAAGAGGTTTTTACGTCTGAGACTGCTTGCTACCTGGTCCCGTTAGATAATAATGACTTAGTCTTGTGCCCGCTCACTATCTGATCCTTCCCCTGTTCCCCCCCATCCCAGAATGAGACCACCACATTATGTAGAAGCTGCATTGTGTACTTTCTACTTGGGAAGAACTGCATAGAAATCATAGCTTGGGCATTAACCAGCAGGGTTGCTTCAGACAACTGCATATATTATTTTTAATTGAAGAACATTTGATTTTAATTCCATATATTTGTTTGAACTTCTCCTTGTCAACCATGAAATGGGTGTAAAATATGATGTACATGGTTGTGAAGAAAAATCAATGGGATAACAGGCCTACTGTGTCTTACCGGGCAATAGGAATATGATGACTAGTCATGGAATGTTATCTCTCTTCCTTTCCCCTCCTGTAAGCAAGATAAACAAAATTTTGAATCTTTAAAATCATCTTTTACTAAATTCTTACATACACACATTTACACTATCTGTCGTGAATGCCTGGCCACCAAACACTGATAAGTAAATAGCATTATTCTAGGATGTCAGCTCTTTCCCCTCTATGGAGACAACTAATGCTAACACCCATGATCCATATGATTGAGGACCACAGATGTAAGTTTTTCCTGGTAAATTCACATGTCAATGTTCTTAATTCAAGACAATAAATACCAAAAGAAGAATATTCTTATCATGAAACAGTTAAATGCTCAATTTTCTTGTCAATTAATTGACATCTGCAGTACACATTTGTTAACATATGTGATGGATAGCCCAATATTAAATTTACCCTTCCTCTATTGCTCACTGAATCATTTCCATCACTTCCTATATCATTATTACGTTTTCACTTTGTATTACAACACTTGATGGCAAGAGAAAGCAGAATATTAAGTCATTTGTTTTTTGTTTCAGTTAATACTTTTAAAATTTACATATTCAACAGTTCAAATTATTTTCCCTTAATAAAATGGAAATTTTATTAAGGTGCTTAAAAAATGGAAATTTATTTAACAACTAACAGTTCATCCATCTCACTCAGGAATCTTGAAATAACAAACTGACCATTTTTATTATAAAGTGTCCTCTGTTAAAAGTTGTTGCTGCTTGATAATGTATTTTCTTCTCCCTGTAAACTAGCTATTTAACAGCCATTAGGCTTGTTTTTGTTTGTTTTTAGTAAAATTCCAAATGGCTAACTTCAGGCATTGCAACTTCTCCACTGTGGTCAACCTCCTGAATTCAATCTCAGTTAACTTCCCCAAAATGTTAGGGTTGACACTGATTCTCATATCACCTCGAGAGTTAAATATTTCTTCTTCCTTTCATCTAAGGAACATTTGCGGATACATGAGATGTCCCTAAGTGAAACCCTTAGAGAAACACTTAGTACGTCCTCAAAGATTCATATTCATTTTATAAGGTTTAATTATCTTTAATTTATCATTTATTTCATGACTTTTGGTAATTCATAAAAAAGATAATCTACCAAAGTTGGCAGCCAAGGAAGTGTATCTGCACCACTGTTCATCATGGACTTGAACTTTTCTAAAATATATATTTAATCTCACGACATATAAGAATTTATTTGGGTTTAGGTGAATAGAATTGGCACAGTGTCATCAAAGTGAATGGAAATGTTGCATTAGTTGGCAGGAATTAGTAGTTTTGTTTTTTTGAGTTGTTTTGTTTTGATTTTCTAGGAGATTTCATGTTATAAAGTATGTGAAATATGTATTGTAAGTTTTAGAGAGAGATCACTTGATTAACCCATAGCATTTATAATTTGTTAATGAATTAGAAGATACTTCTTTCCCAATGTTTTATTTTGCACTAAAAAAATCCTCCAAAGCTACCTAACTTAGCCAGGTTTCTTCATGTGTGATCTTAATGTAACCGTGTAATATTTATCCTGACATTTACACATAACCATGATTCTTTAAAGAAATATTGAGTATAAGATGTCAGGCTCTGTTCTAAGCATGTGGGGGACAATTGTGAATGATAAAGAGGAGCTGCCTTCTTTCCCTTTGGCGCTTTTCCCATAGAAAAAGGCAAATTATTAAAGTGGACAAATAAACATAATTTCAGAAAGTGACAAATGGCATGAATAAAACAGGTAACAGGATAGAGAGACGCTGGAGGTGGGTAGTCCTTTAGAGTGATCAAATAAGTCCTTTCAGAGGAAACATTATTTGAGATCTGAATGATGAAAGAGGATGATGCTAAGAGTTCTGTGGAGAAGTCTTAAGTAGAGGGAACAGCGAGTGCAGCGTTCTTAAGTTAGAACAAATTTGGATTGCTTAGGGAGAAAAAACCATATCAGTGTATCCAGGGATTATGAGGAAAGGAGACAGTGATGGAGAAGGCAGATTCTGATCACAAAGAGTCTTGAGGTCCATTGAAAGCTTAATGGGAAGCTACTGAGTGGAGCAATGGCAGGGGAACAAGAATGTGATTAAATGTTTCAAATTACTGTGACTGGTTAATGGCAAAGAAATTTAGAGTAGCAAGGAGAAAACAAGGAGAATGTTTCAGTTGTTGAAGTGAGAAATTATTAAGGGTGTTGAAGAATACATGCAAATAAATGTGGGAAAATGACATCTGCAAATGAACCATTAGAGAACTGGTATAAAGAAGGGCATCAGAGACTGCAAGGAAATTTAGGGTTAAAATATCAATCTTTGTTTAAAATAACAAGAAACATCAGAACAGATTATGGTTGTATGTATGCCAATGTGTATTTTCAAATTAGCAGAGGTAAGTTAGTGCTGTGAGAGAGAAGTGAAGATCTTGAAAAGGTACAGTTGAAAGTTTACTCAACCCAGGTACAAATCCCTGTCTTGAGAAGTACGGGAACACTCCTGTTTAAACAAGAGAGCAAAGAGACTGTGAATGTGATCACATGAACACAGTGCATGGTGGTTGACATTAATGGCATATTGAATGGTTTGGCACTTGGAGACAAGCTCCAAGATTGTACATGCCTACTGAGGAGAAAGGCTGTCTCAACCAGTCACATGCCAGGCTATATCCTTCTGCCAGGGATATGCTAGCTGTTTGTACAAATGAGTTTTGAAGTTTGCATAGTCAGTCATTTGAAGACAGGCTACTGTAAACATACCAAGTGATACTGTCTTCAAAGGCTATTTTTATAAACTCATTGCTGGCAGAATCTGATTAACCTGGGATGTTTCACTCAGCCAGTCAATATCCCATGGTTAATATTCACCCAACTAAGCTAAGATTCCTGTATGGTAATTCACCCACCCCCAGCATGGCAAGTTAACAGTGTAGCGTTAAGTCTCGAATCTGAAATGAGTAACAGAGAAAAGTACCAGGAAGAACAAATGCATATTCCTTCATAAATGTCTTCCTCCAAGTCCACAATGAGGGCCAGAATCAATTCAACTGAGCTGCCATTAACAGGAGGTATGTGTAAGTAGTCAGAAGGATCAGACTTGCTTACTCTAGCTGCTCTCTGCTATCTCTGATGCAGTTTCTGAAATGGCATACTTATTGTAGGGTATCAGAACTTTCAGCTTATTATGCAGACATAGAGAATGGACTTGAGAACAAGGGGAGGGGGGAGGGTAAGCTGGGATGAAGTGAGAGAGTGACATAGCCATATATACACTACCAATGTAAAATAGATAACTAGTGGGAAGCAGCCACATAGCACAGGGAGATCAGCTCGGTGCTTTGTGACCACTTGGAGGGGTGGGATAGGGAGGGTGGGAGGGAGAGGCAACAGGGAGGAGAAATGGGGATGTATGTATATGTATAGCTGATTCACTTTGTTATACAGCAGAAACTAACACACCATTGTAAAGCAATTATGCTCCAATAAAGATGTTAAAAAAAAAAGAAATTTCAGCTTATTCAGTTTGTTAAGGTTCATGATATTCTGATCATGATTCTCTGTGCATCTATAGCTACTGGCAGAGAAGATACCGAGCTGTGAACCTCACTGAAAGCCATCTATATAAGCTTTTGGACTGGCCAGCTGACACCAAGGATTTTCTCTTTCATGATTGTCGTATAGACCCGTAAGTAAATAATCCATTTTTTATCTTGACATTTCTAAACCCTATAATATTCGCCATGGAAGGCACAAGCTCTTATTTAGGTACAACTTCTAGAAGTAGCCTCTTTAAAAACAGTATTAAGTAGGCAAACCAATGGATGGTGACTGTACCAGATGAAGACAATGAAGCTGAGAAGTTATAAGCCAGCTGGTCATTAATTCCCAGGGAAACTGTTGTCCAGGTATTGTTAATAATAATGGCTGAGCCTATGCTAAAAAAAACAAAAAAAGAATTTTTGGATATGATATATGGTCTAGGTAACTTATCCTATACCATACAGTTAATAGGTGGCAGAGTAGCTTTCCATCTCTGATCTAGCTCAAAACTATGTTCATTCTTCTACAACCCAATAAATACACAATCTCAGCTCACTAATTTAACCTCTCTAACTACAAATTCTGTAATTACAAGATAAAAGGGTTAAAACATATTAATTGCAATGTCAATTTCTCTTTTTAGACCTTCACCATTTCTACATACCGTATTAGCCATATCAGCAAAACATAAATCAAAGTAATTTCAGTCATTTTTGTTTATTGAGAAGTTTTTCTTCTGTGGGATTATATTTCTGACAGTTAATTTTTAGATGAAGATCTCTCAGTGGATGCTTGCTCTATGATTAACTTTGAATTCAATATGTGGCTAAACTAAACATGTTTCAGTTTAGATTTAATAAGGAAAGATTAAAAATGATATCAACACAGTTTTATTGAATACCTATTGAAGGCAAACTGGTGTTTAATTTTTGGATGTTAATTATTTCTAATTTGCCCTAAATAACAGCAATCCAGTCTCCATTTGTTTCCTCTCTGAGGTAAATATTGGGGTGAGGGTTTATCTCTGAGTGCTTACAGGTCTTTCCTGTTTTGTTAGCTTACCTAATTTGTGAGTAGGAACATAAACCTGTAGTCTTATGTATCAAAATATGACTTTTTGAATTTTTTACCTCTTTTCAAGTCATCAAATCAAAAACAAATTCAAATTCCACATATGAAAGTAGCTAGAACTTTTGCAATGATAAATGACTAGGTTGAAGCTAGTTATCACATCTCTTAAACACATAATTAAAGTGTGATATTTTATCTGACACAATTAGTTTCCTGAATGTCAGTTTATCCTAATTAACTTAGTTGAGTTTGACAGGTATCAGCATTTCTTGTCTTTGTGCCCTTATTATATTCTGGCACATTAAATTTAGTCTTAAAACATAAAAAAAATATGCTACCATATCTGTAGTAAACTCAAGCCTCTCTGAAGCCCTGAAATCATGGTCACAATTTCCTTCATTAAGAAAAATATACTTACAGGATAAAAATATGGAAATTTAACCAGTTTTCCATTGAATATTTTGTATGAATGATCTTTTCAGTAATGTTTAAGAAAACATTTTTCTGATGATTTATATGTATATAAAGGCTACTATAGTTTTCTTTTTTTGGCTCTTATAGTTTTATCCTTATGATCATGCAGTATAAAAAGGAAGAAAAAGTACAGTGATAAAACTCATTTCTGTGCATCCCTTTGCACTGACAGGGTATGAATATAATAACTTAAAATTGAAAAATTATCTTTAGTAACAAATATATTTCAATACTTCTGTAAAAAGTATGTTAAATAAATTTTTTAAATTTAAATATATTTTTATATAAAATGAACAATTTTTTCATCAGTGATGTGGAAATTAATCAAAGAAAATATTAAGTAGAGTTATCCCTAAAAGTTAATCCAGCTCTATTATTATTATTGCTATTGTTATTATTATTTGTTTTAAAAAACTCCACATGTTTTTAGTGAAAACTCTCATATAGCAATGAATCCAAAGAAGAACAACTATGAGACCAACTGAAGCTCTTTTATGAAGTGTGTTTCCCCAGTATGGTGCTCTATTTATGTTTTTTATTTAATTAACTAATTTTGGGAGCATGTAATCAAAATCTAAATGTTAGTTAAATGGAATTATCACATTTGGGGGGGGGCTTTTGCAAAGTACCAGGTTCCTGAATTCCTAGAATAACCTTGAGAAAGTAGCTTGCTAACTTTTAACAGCTGATGCTACCTCTATGAGTGCTACATTCATGGATTATCTGCTAAATGGAAAAAATCATGCCATAGGAGTGACTTTATTACTGAAGAGATTAAGATGATAAAACTGCCAAAAATTAGATTTTGACAATGGTCTTCAGAAATGCTGCCCTTTGCTTACTAATTGATATTTGAAACACACCTGTAGATCAGATAATTTTTATTTACCTTAATTTCTAGAGAGATTTTTTTGTTTTTCAACTCAACATCGAAGTTTGAATTCTGTAATAATTTTGTTTATAATTTAAACCCTACTGTATGAGTAAAGCTGTTTACTCCTTGATCCATATGTTACAGTGCTAAAAAAAAATACATGAAATTCTTTTCAGTTCAATTCCATTTAAGTTACCTATGGGGATTTAATTCAGAAAAAAATTGGATACTCAGTAAATTTTCCCACTTGAAAAAGGAAAAATATATATATTGTTTATGTAGGTGTCCTATTTCTGAAATGGCAAGGGGTAAGTTTAGATAGCTATTGAGATCCACTGACCTAGATGTTGTGAGGTACCCTGACAACAAAACTGTCAGTTCATATAACTGTAAAATATCTTGAATTGCTACTTTATTATGACTATTACGAATATCTATTAATTTATTCTAGAGGGGACTAGCTTTATTTTTCAGAACACAAGACACTATTCAAGATATTATTCTTTATGCTCAATTAAATAGCTCAATTTAAACTATTAATTTGTTCTTGTTACTTTTTCTGTTAAAAATGGTGTATCCTCTATGTCTAGTAGAATGACCAAAAAAAGTAAATTAAAATAGCAATTACAAATTCTGGCACAGAATATGGACCAGGTTGGACATTCATACCCTCCCTGGTGGTACAGCCCTTTTGGAAACAGATTGGCAATTTCTCATAAAGCTAAACATACACAGGTATTTTCCTAAATAATTGAAAACTATGTTTACACAAAAACCTTATATGAATATTCATAAGTAACTTTATTCTTAACGATGAGAAACAGGATACAATTCAAATGTCTCTCATCTGCTAAATGGATAAACTGTGGTATAATCCTACAATTGAATACCATTGGACAAGGAAAATAAATGAACCACTGACAATGTGCAATAACATTGTTGAATCTCAAATGAGAGAAGACTTACTCAAGAAGTTTCATTCTACATAATCCCATCTATGTGACATTCTAGAAAAGGAAAATGTATATGGGCAGAAAAACTCATCAGTGGTGGCACATGGCTAGACAAAGCAGGAGGGAATGACTGCAAAATTGTAGCATGAGGGAATTTTAGGGGGTAATGGACCTTCACTATATCTTGACTATGGTGATAGTTACATAATTGCATGTGGTTTCAAAACATAAAACTACATTAAAAAGTGAACTTTACTGTATGTACATTATAACTCAATAAAACCTAATAAGAATATAATCATCAATTAATCATTCTCTTTGAACTCCATATTATTTGCTTAACTTGTAGCAGAGGTTTCCATTCTTCAAGCAAGTTGTGAAATAAATAACTATTTTGTAAGAATTATTGGTAATTGTATTAGAATGTCCTTTAAAGACTATTTCAATTACTCTCAAAAGTTAACTTTTGAATGCTTACAAGCAAAATGTTGGAAATAAGTATTGTATTTTATTACATCATATTAATGAAACAAGCAAGTTTTCCCTATAGAAAAAGGAGAAAAAAACTTTCTTATGTGGGAAGAAAAGTCTGCTTACTAACAATGCCAGTTACCATTGTAAAAACTTGTTTTATTTTTAGATTATTCATTTAACAAATGAAGCATAAAGTCATTTTCCTAAAAGGAAGGCAAAAAATGGAAATTATGCTTGCACTATTCAATGTCATTCATGTCATTAGACTTTGCTTTGTATTCATTAAAGTAACTGACTTTTCCTTAGCTTAAGGATATTATATGTGGGGGCTTTGTCTCTTTTTAAAATAGTTTTGTTTGAAGTGATTTCATTTCTGTGAAAGAAGAAAGCTGAGATAATTACAGCAGTATGCTTCACAAGCTCAAGGGGTTTCAACTTTTCCATAGTTACTTCTTGAATTAGCTCTATTATAAAAATAAAACCCTTCACAGCTCATTGTCACTAGTGTTATTGCCTTTAAATGAATCACTTCTCATCTTTTCTTCTTAATATTTGACAAGGCACAACTGTTTTTTTTTAAGCTTTTCAGATCAAATTTTAAAATATCCTCTTAAAAAAAAAGAAACTCTTCTCAGCAGAACAAAGGTAAGACAATTATCTCCCAAACTGGGCAAATGAAAATAAATTAAATTATTAGCTTCATAAGAAGTTATGGTGATAATCAATTTGTTTTTTGTGTGTCAGACTGTCCTAGTTATCTCTATGAATCTAAAGCAGAAACATTCTTAATTGAATATTCTATTACCCCTTGAGAATTTATAAGTTGTAATTAATAAATACATATTGGTTTTTAACATGGAACATATCATAATAAATAGAATGTGAGCAATGTTGTTTCCAGAATCCCAATTTCAATAAATATAATACATTTATCATTTTATTACTATATTATAGGCTAAATATCACATCATATTTGAAGAGGAGTTGATTATTTTGCCTGGCTTATTACCAACCGTATCTCTTCTCTCTATTCCTTCAAAACTTGAAACCTGCTTTAAATTTAAAAAAAAAAGAAAAAAAGGAAGCATAATAAATAATTGCATGTCTCCTTAGGTCTCATTAAGACCACAGGAAAGATTGTGATTTACCACCACTATGCCCTCTCTCCATATTCCCATTATGTAATAGGTTGAATTGTGTCTCCCTCAAAAAACATGTTACTAATGCCCAGTACTTCAGGATGTGATCTTATTTGGAAATGAGGTTTTTGCTGAGGCTACTAATTAAGATTAGGTCATACTGGAGTATGGTGGGCCCTTAATCGAATATGATTGGTATCTGTGTGAGAAGATGACCATGTGAAGACAGAGACACACATAGAAACTCCTTGTGAAGATAAAGTCAGAGATTTAAATGAAACATCTACAAACCAAGGAACACCAGTGACTGATGGCCAACACTAGAAGCTAAGAAACAAAGAAGGATTCTCCCCTATGGGTTTCAGAGGAAGAATGGCCTTGCTAATAGCTTGCTTTTGGACTTCTAGTCTCCAAAACTGTGAAAAAATAAATTTCTGTTTTTTGTAACCACTCAATTTTTGGTTTTTGTTAAGGCAGCTCTAGAAAACTGATGTGTTTCAGAAACAGAACCCTCTTCTTAATCCTGTCCTGAAAGTTCTGATCAGTCAGACTATATTTCCCAGAGTTCCTTGCAAGTTAGGCCCATTTTGTATTCTGTAAAATGCAGTCCTTTGCCTGCTACCCTATGTTTCTCCTTTCCATTGCCTGGAACACAGATACAGAGCTTCAAAATATTTAATAAATATCCAAAATATATAAACAGCTCATACAACTCAACATCCAAAAAAACAAACAACCCAATTGAAAAATGGGCAGAAGACCTGAATAAACATTTTTCCAAAGAGTACTTGCCAGTGGCCAACAGGCACATGAAAAGATATGCAACATTGTTAATCATCAGGGAAATGAAAATCAAAACCACGAGATATCACCTCACACCTGTCAGAATGGCTATCATCAAAAAGAACACAAATAACAAATGTTGGCAAGGATGTGGAGAAAAGGGAACTCTACTCTGCTGCTGGTGGGTATGTAAAGTGGTGCAACCACTATGGAAAACAGTATGAAGATCTCTCAAAAAACTAAAAATAGAACTACCATACAATCCAGCAATTCCACTCCTGGGTATATATCTGGAAAAAACAAAAACACTAATTCAAAAAGACACATGCACCCTAATGTCATAGTAGCATTATTTACAATTGCCAAGATATGGAAACAACCTAAGTGTCCATCAGCAGACGAATGGATAAAGAAGATGTGCCATATATATATATATATATATATATATATATATATATATATACATACATACACATACACAATGGCATGCTACTCAGGCACAAAAACAGAATGAAATTTTGCCATTTGCAAAAACATGAACAGGCTGTTATCACTTATATGTGGAATCTGAAAAATACAACAAAAAGTAGCAAATATAACAAAAAAGAAACAGGGGCTTCCCTGGTGACGCAGTGGTTGAGAGTCCGCCTGCCAATACATGGGACACGGGTTCGTGCCCCGGTCCAGGAAGATCCCACATGCCGCGGAGCGGCTGGGTCTGTGAGCCATGGCCGCTGAGCCTGCACGTCCAGAGCCTGTGCTCCACAACGGGAGAGGCCACAACAGTGAGAGGCCCACATACCGCAAAAAGAAAAAAAAAAAAAAAAAGAAACAGAGTCACAGATATAGAGAACAAACTAGTGGTTACCATTGTGTGGGTGGGGCAATAAAGGGATAGGTGAGGTACAAACTATTTTGTATAAAATAAGCTACAAAGATATGTTGTACAACACAGGGAATATAGGAATATAGCCAATATTTTATAATAACTATAAATGGAGTATAACTTTTAAAAATTGTGAATCATTATATACCTGTAACTTATGTAATATTTTACATCAACTATACTTCAATAAAAAAAATCAACCTCTGACAGCAAGAAAAAGAAACTAGTATGGTGAGAAAAGAGGGTATGGATGCGTACTTTCCTAATCTTTTTAACTTGATTCTTCAAAATACTGCTTAAGGGCAGCACTAAGTAATCCTTCAGTACATTGAATATGCCTAGCTTACATGTAGATGAATGCTTTCTCTAAGACAGTGAATTAACTCTACAGGATTTATACAGACACACACATACACACACATATATACACAGTACATGACACATAAAGAAATTTATGGATTAACTGCAACAAACCGTAGCTTTTGATAAAATTATCTTAGCCTATTCATATCTACATGGCTCAACTAATTCTGTTGTTTTAAAAATTGAGGTTTTATAAAATAAGAGACCATTAAACTAGATGGGGAAGAAGGACAGGACATAATTTTTATTTCTTTATTTTCTCTTAAGCCCCAGATAGAAGATAGAGGGGTTTACCTTATATTGATTTATCTACTTTATCATGTTTAGGAATAAAATTTTATTAACTCACACCATTGTCATACCTAGGTCTTGCTGAATAGTAAAATTCTAATTTTTGATTCTTTATTCATATTTATTATTTAGATTCTAAAACCTAGCAGTCGCTTAGTCCCCATTATTTAAGGAAATGATGAAAATCCTAAGAGGAAAGTTTCTATTCTGAGGCATACCTTAACTTCATTTATTTTTCAATTGTAATCCAAATGATATGATAATCAAAAGTAGAACTTTAGGAAATAGCTAACTAATATTGAGAGTGCATATTTAGCACTGAGAGACCTGAATTCAAAGTTCAGTCAATAGCAGTGTAAACTTAGAAAATATATTTAATTTTCTAGACCTTCAATTTCTCCATCCAAAATTTAAAAATGACACCATAAAACAGGTCATGTGGAAAGGGAAACGAGATAAAGACTCTAAAATGCCTTGTATACAGTGTTTGCTCCATTCATATTAATTCCTCAGCCAACTAAGATGAATAAGTATAGGTTTATGTTAAGCCATGATTTCTCTCAATGACACAGCACTGTTCAGGCCTCCTGAGAGGAATTTCCATTTGCAGAATCATTACTGACATTCCCCTCATGGCTTCTGCTTACTCAATATTGGGATTGTCTTATTACTCATTGCTTATTTAATTTATCATTGAATTTATGATCTTTTATGCCAGTAATTTGTAATTATTAAATACAATATTAAAAGGACCTCACTGCTCCCACTGTTAAACAGTTGAAATGAAATTACTTTCGTGAACATGTCTACTTCAATTATTTGAAATTTCTTTCTAGTAGCTACAGTCAGTGCCCTTGGCCAGATCATCCAGGATCCTCTTAATGGTTCTATGGAAATAGATGCCCATAGAGTCAGATGCTCCCAAAGATAACTGTGCCTGGAATTTCAGCCCTCCCACCCCCAAAATTGCCTGGCATAGGATTGTGAAAGCAATTGTGAAAGTCCAGCTCCCTCACCTCAGTGGAGAACAAACCAGTGATTTTTATGATCCTGATCCCTGCTTCATCATCAGCAGCATCACCTGATGGTTTCTTGCCCCTTCTCCACCCTGCTTTCCTCCAGTCTCTTACCAATTCTCCTCGTCAGAGCATTTTTAAATAACTCATTTCCATAAGAAATGATTCTGCTCCAGGAGACTATTAGACACTATTCCCACTGTTAAAATACCATATCTAACACAACATGTTTAAAGAGAAATATTCTCTTTAAATTATAAGCCATAACCAAACCACTGGAAGGTATATATTTCTGCAAAGATCTCAGTGATTCCACATCTATGCACCAAAAAAAGTGAGCAGAATATTTATAAAATTTGTTTATAATTGTGTGCTTATTATATTATAGATGATGTGATTTTACTTCACCAGGAAGTATCTCATTATCATTAGCCACTGGCAGAGACAACACAAATTATATCCACCTCACAATTACAAATTGATACAACGAATTTAACTTGATTAAAGTTTTCTGGATGCCTTATTTATATTTATTTATTATTGACTATACAAATTAGGTAACTCCACCTTCTTTATTTTTTTATTCTTTTGTGTTACTCTCTTTTACTGATATGGCATAAATATTTGCTGTGTTCATGCCAGACAAAAAGCATAGCACAAGGATTTGTGTTTATGGATTCATTCATAAATGTAAAATGAATATAAGTTCTTCAATAAAGGAATTTTATAGAATTTATCAAAAAATTTTAAATAGTAGCCATGCAAAATTTAAATTATTTTTCTCCATTTTTTTCTTTTTCATAAAATATTCTTATATAATGGGACAAAAGACATAAACTATGAGATGTTCAAAACAAATATAACTATTTAACTAAAATTCTATCATTTTTCATACTTCTTATTTTTCAGTAGACACAATTCAAAAGAGCAACAGCTAAAATGGAAATACATGTGAACATATATATGAATATATCTCATATAGCACAT
This sequence comes from Mesoplodon mirus, assembly GCF_964341445.2. Taxonomy (NCBI): domain Eukaryota; kingdom Metazoa; phylum Chordata; class Mammalia; order Artiodactyla; family Ziphiidae; genus Mesoplodon; species Mesoplodon mirus. The sequence continues at coordinate 159,755,401 of NC_138980.1, forward strand.
TAATATATCTGTTGCCTAAAGTACAGAATTCTATAGGTGCCTTATTAAAAATTTCTATTTTAGTATAGATTGCTATTTTATCAAGACCCCCTTGAATTCATCAATCTTAAATTATTTTCCAGATTAAAAATATTGAAAACAAATATTGATGCTATTTAAATCAAGCAAACTTTGTGATTTCAACCACCCATTTTAAGTATAACTAAACAAAATTTAAAATTATTTTATGGTGAATTTGGTATGGAATTCTAGGTTTGCATTACAAATTCTTTTTTACAAAGAATGTCAGAAGCTAACATGCTGTGTGATTAAGAAATTTAGGGACTTTCCCAGTGGTCCAGTGGTAAAGAATCTGCCTCCCAGTGTAGGGGACGCAGGTTTGATCCCCGGTCAGGGAACTAAGATCCCACATGCTGAGTGCAAATAAGCCCAAGCGCCACAACTACTGAGCCTGCGTGCCTCAAACTACAGAGGCCACACGCTCTGGAGCCCATGTGCCAGAACTACAGAGCCCACACACTCTGGAGCCCACACGTCACAACTAGAGAGAGAAAACCCGCATGCCACAACTAGAGAGAAGCCTGCACACCACAAAAAAAGATCCTGCATGCCACAAGGAAGACCCAATGCAGCCAAAAATTTAAGAAAGGAAGGAAGGAAGGAAGGAAGAATTTTACTCAGGGAATCCCCTGGCGGACCAGTGTTTAGGACTCAGCACTTTCACTGCCATGGGTCCAGTTCCGATCCCTTTGATCCCTGGTTGGGGAATTAAGATCCTGCAAGCTGAGCTGCAGTGAGTCTAGAATGTAGGTAAAGCTGTATGACTGCAAAGTTCATGCTTATTTCCATTTATGTTACCTTCCTCATGAGAAATGAATAAAAGCATACAAATGTTAATATGCAACACTAAGTAAAAGATAATGAATTTCTTAAAGTGCAATCATATTACAAGGTAATCTCACAGACAATTTATTTGAAGTAAATGAGATCTTAAGTGGTCACCTAAGGGGGACAATGGCGTTAACTTGCCTTAAAAGATGAGTTGAATTTCAAAAGGCAAGAAAGAGTATGCACTTATACAAACATTTTGTCAAACAATTTAGTAGGTTTTGTATCATTATAAATCTGAATACCCTTTCAACTATTATTTCCAATTCTAGATATATCTATCCTCTAAACATACTCATACGCCCAAAGATATATTAACAAATATGATCATTATCCTCCTATTTATTAAAAAATTTAAAGTTTGAAACTATATAAATGCCAGTCAAGAAGAGAATGGGTAAGTAAACAAGTTGTAACTATATAGTGGCACAAATAAATTAGAGATACAGTTTGAAATATGGATATAAATGTGATACATTATTTATTAAAGAACTTTCTAAACAATATCCATAGTATGACTCCATGTATGTAAAAAGAAGCAAGTTAACCCAGAATATATTTTTATGTAGGTATAGATTACTAAAATACATTTTCAAAACTGTGGAAGAATATACCACAACCTGGTAATGCTAGCTCTGAAGGGAAGTAGGATTATTGTGGAACAGTACAGTTTGGCATGTGACAATGACAATTAATATGTTATTTTACTTCTTATTCTCTATAATTATCAGTGATTGAATATTTGTTCACTGCACTTATTCAAATATTATTTAACTATTAAAATACTATAACAGATCTAGAAGAATAAGTCCCCTGCCTAGATATATTTTCTACTACCACTCAGAAGGCAGAGAATTAACCCTCCCCCTTCCACCACTAGCACAAAAATGCATAAAATGATTGTCAGTCTCTACCATCTCTCTGCAATCAATCTAAATACTTTCTGGAAACTTCAGGCAGTCCTGGTGTTCCAATAAATTGTACAACAAATTGTAAAGATACTTGAGACTAATATCTTATCATCTATCATTCTTATAAAATGTGATGGTCCAAGAAAAGCAAGCATTTCTTTGTCCTCATTTGCAAAATTGTAGTGTCTTTGAATTCTTATTCCATATCAATATGCTTCTCATCATCTGATGAATTATCCAACTAACCTTTCTCCCTTCTCTCTCAACATATTTCTGCTTTGCTCTCTGAAATTACTTTGGCATTATTCAGTAAATATTTTGGGTCTGGTTCATATCCTTCAACTTCCTCCAAATACTGCCACAATCCAAGGTAAATTTCAAAATTCATTAAGCTTTCCAGCAATGTATCTTGAAAATTATTGGACTTTATCCAATGCCAAAAGGCAAGAAAAGGAAATAAGTTAAAAATGTTGTAAAGGAAGATATTATATATAATGATGATCTACATAGGAAGTCCAAGCGAATCAATCAAATAACTATAAATACATAAGATAATTCAGTAGGGGGACCAGAGTAAGCATTGAGTACAAAATTAAGTAGCTTTCTCGTAATGATTTCTTGGATATGACACCAAAAGCACAGGAAATGACAACAACAACTAGATGTCAAGATTAAAAACTTTGTAAATCAAAATATTCTATCAACATAGTAAAGACAACCCAGTGTGAAAGAAAATATTTGTAAATCATATATCTAATGAGATTTATATCTAGAGTATATAAAGAACTCCTACAACCCAACAAAAACAAAAAACAAACAACCCAGTCAAAATGGACAAAGGACCTGAATAGACATTTCTCCAGTGAAGATATACAAATGACCAATAGACACCTTGAGAGATTCTCAACATCACTGATAATTAGGAAAATAAAAATCATAAACACAAAGAGATACTTTTTTGCATCTGTTAGGTTGGGTGTTATAAACACACACACACATACACACACACACAGAAAATATCAGGTGTTGGAGAGGATATGGAGAATTTGGAACTCTTGTGCATTGCTGATGGGGATGTAAAATGGAAACAATGGAAAATGGTATGAGGATTCCTCAAAAAATAAAACACAGAATTGCCATATTACCACAAAATCCAACAACACTACTTCTTGGTATAAACTCAAAATAATTGAAATGAGATAATTGAACAAATTTCCATACACCCATGTTCATAGCAGCATGATTTACAATAGCCAAAATGTAGAAGCAAGCAACTCAAGTATCCATTGATGGATGAATGGATAAACAAAATGTAGTGTATAAAATGGAATATTATTCAGCCTTAAAAAGGAAGGAAATTCTGACACATGCTATAATATGGATAAACCTTGAAGACATAATGCCATGTGAAAGAAGCCAGTCACAGAAGGACAAATATTGTACAATACAATTTATGTGAGGTACCTAGGGTAATCAAATTCATAGAGACAGAAGGTAGAATGGTGATTATCAAGGGCTGGGAGGGAAGGGACAATAGGTAGTTTAATGGGTAAAGAGTTTCGTTTAAAGAAGTTGGAAAAGTTATGAAAATGGATGGTGATGATGTTTGCACACTAATATGAATGTACAAAACGTACACTTGAAAAAGGTCAAAATGGTAAATTGTATGTTATATATATTTTACTGCAATAAAATAACTAGCTTTCTTACCTACCAGCAACCATAACTTAGAAATGTGATGAAATAAAGTAAATTAAATTCACAATTAACAACAAAACATGAATAATTGAGAATAAACCTAATAAAAAATTCAGAAGGCAGAAGAGAAGCACATTCTTCTCAGGAGTTGGTTGGAGTCAATACCTATATGAAGGAAGATAAAACTTTTACTGAAAACTAAAATAAGATGTAAATAAGAATGGCTCAAAATGGCCATCCTTCCCCAAAATAGAATTCAACAAACCCCTTCTTAAGGAAGACGGCACTTCTGTGCCATCCATTTACAGTCTGTAGTCCAAGGTCCATGATCTCTGTAAGGTCTGAATTTGATGCCTCTTTCCTCAGAGATATAAAAGAGAATGATAACAACAACAAAATTATCTGACCACAATCATCCCTCCCTACTTCTGCCAACTCCAACATCAAACAAGATCACCCGGGACAGTGAGGAAGCAATTCATACATAAGAACACTGTCCAAACTGGGAACGTGTACAAATTCCTTCTTCTCCTAGTTAACATAAATAATGCTACTTCTTTACCTGTTCCAGCAACAGAACCCCTCTATTCCTTATGCCTTGTGGATAAACTTATTAATATACTCAATCATATCATTGCCCCTGCATTCTGACAGCACTCAATCCAGAATAAAGCTGTGTTTTCTTAAATCCTCCCCTGATTCACCTGGCACAAATTCAAAACACACATGGTGCCTCTTCTAACATGCTTTTACAGAGACGCCCTGTGTTTTTTCTACAGTGTGCTATCCAATGAAGCAACAAACCCAACTCTGTTGAACTACTCATGGGTTTCTAGTGGTCACCGGCTGGAGAATATTATGTCATAAAGAATTTCTCTTATGTTCCTATTAGGGTGAAGGTACAAATTCTCCTTGTTGTTTTTAATGGTATCAAAAAATACAAAAGAACCTAATTTCCTATTGTTAGTTTGTTACATTCTCTCTTGTCAACTTAGCAGTACCCCACCTCTCTTTAAACGTCACCACTGCTTTGCTAAGGAGAAGCTTCCAGTTTTCCTTTCCTTAGGATAGTGTTTGCCAAGTGGTGTTACTCTGGAAATATTTGGGAGGCAGAGGAGAGGCAGAAATTATTTATTCTCAGGTGTTGGTTGTAGCCAGATGCTTGGGGAAATGAGGGATTTAGAACAGCTCCTTGGTGAGTGCCCAAGAGCTACCTGCTGGGTGGCTGCCACCTTAGATATTTAGTGGAACCTCTCACAGAGCCTCTTGAACATGATGGCGGTTCCCACATCAGTGCTTCAGGCTGAGATTCTCAGTATCTCCTTCTGAGTGTCTGCCAGCCTAGTTTCTCTGGCTTCCCATGACATCCCATGCTGTTACCCCAGGTCATTCTATTAAAACCCTCTATCTGGATTACAGAGTGTTTCTCTTTCACTGACTGAATACAGATTAATGTAATTAGAAAAGCAGTTAAATAAATTATGGTACGCATGAGGTACTCCAGCAGTTAAAAAATATGAAGTAGGTCAGTGAGTATTATTGTTAAGGAAAAAAATTGTAAGAGAACACATACAGTACTGTATCATTTAAGGAAGTATTTATAAAATTGCAACAGTGGTTGTCTCGAGAGAGATTCTTTGGAGGGTTGGGTGGGATGAATGGTGACATTCACATTTTTCTCTTTAAACTTCTGCATCATTTGCACCCTTTAAATAAAAATCTTAATGATACATTAGTTTTGTAGTTAGAAATAATATCAACAAAAAGAACTAGAAAAACTAAAACAAAATGCCTGATACTTCTTAATCTCAATGGTTGTTGTCTCCTACACAATAACTTCTGATAGTTATGTACAGGACTACAACTTGTATTTTTATCATTACACACACACACACACACACACACACACACATCCTTCAGAAACTGTATACCTCAACATAGCATTCTCCTGACACACAATTCTGACTTTCCATTTTGACATTAACATTAACCTACATTTCAATATCACAGAGACCTGGATGACCAATTTCTTCAAATTTTCTTAAATTCATCAGTCTTCTTGTTCTGTTGCTTATTTCTTTCTATTCAACTCCTTTTACAAAGACAGCCAAACTTCTTAAGATGCTTATATTTCTTCCTTATTTTTCTGTGAAAATTCAAGCCCCAAGTCACTATTTCAATCTGATTCCTTCACTCCTAGACAAGGAAAATGCATTCTGTTGGAGGATATAATCCAACTTTCAGACTATTGTTATTTGAAGCTAATGAACTACAACCATATCTGTGTTCTCAGCATACAGCCACTATTTTAATTTTCCATAGTCATCTCTTTTTCTTTCCTGTCCAATATAATTCTGAACTCTTATTTTGTCACTCAAAATTTAGCATAAGAGTCTATTATTTCATTTCATAAATATCTGTCATTCATTCTCTGAAAAACAAAAATGTGGCCATCAAATGAGGGTTCATCCTATTCTCACCTCTTTACCAAAAATATATTTATAACAATTCAAAATTCCTGTCCTAGGGTGTCAAAGGGTAACTCTTTCTTGCTGCCTCACTTTGACCTCTCCGTCTTGCTTAGTTTTCTATAGCTTGTTGCTCAATAGTTTTCTGTCTTCCTTATCCTTGGTAGTGATGATTTCCCCTAAGCACATTCAGATGCTTCCCCATTATAGGACTTTTGACCTTAGGCATCCCTTTAATTACTCACTAGAGGTTCTACTGCCTTTTATCAACACTTCTCAGAGAATACTAATTGCTATCTTCACTCCCATATTGCTAATTGGCTAACTGACACCTACATCTACCAGCGCCTGGTTGGCATCCTCATTAATTCTAAGAAATAGTGATGAGAGTAACTAATATCTACTGAATGCTTACTGTATTCTAGGCATCTTTTAGGCACAGTACATATTTAAATATTTTTATTCTTTCCAACAGCCTTAAAAGGTAAGTACAATTATAATTCTAAATTTAAGATTTGGAAACTGAGTTATAGAGACCTTAGATAGCTCAAAGTCGCAGTCAATAAGTGAATGAACAAAAATTTAAGCTCAAATTGTCAACTCCAAAATTCAACATCTTAACTATTTGTCACACTGCCTCTCAACTACATACATTAGTGAAATAATTTTATTCTTTAAATAGGGAGGAGATTGTATTTGATTGATACCTCACAGGAATGGGTGATAGTCGATTTTTTATGATGTACATTCTGTAAACTTTACACATATATAAACATTTTTACATATGATACATTTTTAAAAAATAGCCACACCACTGTGGTTAGGTTAAGGATCATCCTCAAGATTCTAATTGGTTCCCTTGCCTTTGGTTTATATCTTGTCTGAATGGGAACTAAAATTTTCCACATGGAAATGTACCCACTGCATGTGAAACCCTCATTTTACTTTTTGAGGAGTGATATCCCTAGAGCCATTACGTTTTCCTCAATTAGCACAGTTTAGAAGCTCTGGGTCTTCATGTCTCAGTGGACATCAGTGGGATGAATATTGACCCTCAACAAAATACCACTTTCCAGGGAAGTTTCTAGGTGGGCGACATTCCAGTGCAACTCTGAACAATACCTAGACATTACTCACATTACCTCGTCCCATTTATCTAGAAGTGGGAAGCTTTATCATCTGAAGGTAGTAAGACTCTTCAGTAGATTAAACAGGGGTAGCTCACTAGGCATTTAGTGTCCACTGACAAACACATGTGGTAAACACTGAGTGACTTTCAGCTAATAGCCAGGTATTCTGATAGATTTTATTACTTTCTCCAGAGAAACAATATTATGGATCAATAGTGAAATCCAATTAGAATTTCATTTTTCCTCATTTGGCTAAACAGATACACTCTGTCTATGGAGACATGAATTAACTGTAAGTAAAGAGAATTCCTAATCAGAAAATTTTAAGCTTTGCTTTTCTGATAATACAGCTGTGTATCATCTTCTAGAGAGTGTGCTGTGACCTTAGCACAATTTGCTTAAGAAAAATGGCAAAAGTATATTGTTCCATCAGTTCCAGACTCTAGAGGAAATTACTGTTTGCTAGTACCAGAGGTATTAAGCAGCATTTGGGAATTTTCTTAAATTTATACCATAATAATATTATTTAAGGAAGAATCTCACTTTGATTCACAAGCAAAGAGTAGACTGAACTCTATCTTTGAAATGACACCCTTTATAAACACCTTCCGTATTTCTCTCTCATGATTTATTTTCTCCTGGTGTTATGAGAAACTCATTATGCAATTTTGATTTTTCTATTCTATTCTAACATCAGTATCCAGGAGCAACTATAGTATCTCTTCAGCTTAGAATTCTGTTCTCTTAAATATTCATGTAACCAGCTCTTTTTTTTGTCATTTACTCATCAGCCTAATAGTTACATTCTTAAAAAGGTCTTACTTTAACCATTCACATTTCTAATTTTTGTTTCTTCATTAGAATGTAAATTCTATGAGAGCAGGAACTTTTCATCTTAACATGATACCTTCAGTGACTGTCTAGAATAATGTTTGTTACAAAATATGTGCTCAGCATTGATATGGTGAATGGAAGAATCATCTGAACTACATTTTTTAAAGGATGGGGTTGAAATCTGAACCATTTTTGAAATAATGAAATAACATTGATCAGTTTTCCTTTCTCAATAAATATTGATTAGGTAAATAAAACATTACAAATGGTATTTACTGTGACGACTGAGAAAAAACTTTGACAAATACATGTGATGATTTCCAATTGCCAGGATTCTAAAAATAACTTTAAAAATATTATGCAGGGTTTTATCCCACATTCTTAAATAACTCTATTATATGAAGATCTTATTTTTTCAATTTTAAACTTTAGTTAAAATATGCATTACCACAACCAGATAAAAGATTCAAGTCTAAATTTGTACAGCACAAAATACAAGATCTGACTAACAAGTTAGTGTAAATGAAAAAAAAATAAGATCAGGTTTTCCGTTGCTAATTGAAATATTATAGAATTAAAATAAAAGTAATTAGTATTTTAATTTTCAAATGTGTTTTGTTAAGATTTCCAATTTAAAATATAATCCCTTATACCACACACAGTTGTGTAAGGTAATATGCTTATCTTTTCATTTAATGAAACGGAAATAATGATTTTGATTTGGCAATGAGATTCCCCTTGCCATTTTTATTACCTGCTTGCAAATGCCAGTAGGAATTTAGGTTCTGAGCCCAAAAGTTAAAATCCTTACAAGATGGAAATTATTTCCTGTTTTACATTTTGCAAGATATCTTCATTTTCCATGGAATCAGTAAATAAATCCGTATTTAACCATGCATAAAAGTGCTTATTGCTCCTCTCTTCTCTTTACCGTGGCAGAATTTAATAAAAAACTAAAACAAAAACAGTAAAACAAATCATGACATACTTCTTTTGGGTATTCCTTCAGTTTCACACATAGCACTTTTTAAGTTTTCAATTTTTTTTAATTTATTTATTTATGGCTGTGTTGGGTCTTCGTTGCTGTGTGCGGGCTTTTCTCTAGTTGCGGTGAGTGGAGGCTACTATTCGATGTGGTGTGTGGGCTTCTCATTGTGGTGGCTTCTCTTGTTGTGGAGTATGGGTTCTAGGCATGCAGGCTTCAGTACTTGTGGCACATGGGCTCAGTAGTTGTGGCTCGTGGGCTCTAGAGTACAGCCTTAGTAGTTGTGGCACACGGGCTTAGTTGCTTCGCGGTATGTGGGATCTTCCCGGACCAGGGCTCAAACCCGTGTCCCCTGCATTGGCAGGCGGATTCTTAACCACTGTGCTACAGGGAAGTCTATCACACATAGCACTTTTAAAGTGATGATTCTAGTAAAGACTTTTTTTTTTTTAATTTTACTTAGGGTAGATTTCTGTGGACTTACAGGATCCTTGAGGGCTTGCAGTGGCAAGTAGTTCTATTTCATCATGACATTGCTGGACTCTTTTAGGATAAGAATGACTTCTTTTGGCAGGGTTGGTGACAGGATTAGATGGTAAATTGTGGTGGGTGAAGACTGCAAAAATCCAGTGTTTTTTATTTTTTATTTATTTATTTGTTTATTATTGGAGTATAGTTGATTTACAATGCTGTGTTAGTTTCTGCTGTACAGCAAAGTGAGTCAGTTATACATATACATATATCCACTTTTTTTTTAGATTCTATTCCCATATAGGTCATTACAGAGTATTGAATGGAGTTCCCTGTGCTATAGAGTAGGTTCTTATTAGTTATCTATTTTATATATAGTAGTGTGTATATGTCAATCCCAATCTCCCAAGTTATCCCTCCCCTCCCTTTCCCCCCTGGTAACCATAAGTTTGTTTTCTACATCTGTGACTCAATTTCTGCTTTGTAAATAGGTTCATTTCTACCACTTAAAAAAATACTTGATTGAATTCTAAGGCTGGAATTAAAAAAACTTTTTTTCACTTGCCTTAATTTGTTTACATCAGAAGAAATGAAGCATGTGACTGTGTTCTTCCAATAACTTATAATATATAATCCCCATCAATAGATCCAACAAAACCTAGGTAGGTTCAAAAAATCTGCATATGATAAAATAGAATTTACTTCCCTGAATAATCATTTTGCTAAAAGAAAGACTCCTGGCTTTTCAAAAATCTTGTTCACCTTGACACCTAAAATCCCTTCCCAGGATCTCTAATTTAGCCTGGTTATAGGAGCACAAAAGCAGAAATTTGCTGTAGGTACTATTATTTTCTTCATCAACCACTGATGAATATTCTTATTTCTATGCAATTTGAGCAAATCACGGGAATGTTATACACAGCAGTGAGAGAGGGTTTTTAGGTAAAGGGAGATTAAGGACACCAGTTTGCAGAATTAATTGCATGAATCCTGGGCAGCCCCATGTTCCCTTAGCTGAAGTTATTAATTACAATCACAGAGTATTCTCAGTCCATAGAATTTGGCATCCCTACTGCAGTACCCCACCCCCATTTCTAGGTAACACTGCATGTCCCTACTGTCACATAGGGACCTTCTTGGCTTCGACCCTGCCCCTTAATAAGTCCTAGGAAGAATCTTCTCACCTCTGATGGAAACTCTACTTCTAACCCCACTTACTGGCTGTCTCCTTGCTCTGAAAGGCACTTCTGCTTTCACCATGTTGGATCACACCTGTTAACATGCCCTACCCACCACTCCATAGACCAGAGGCCACTGGCTATTGCCACTGACACAGATTAAGACCTAGTTCACCATGTTGCTTGGAGGTAGGAACAATACAGTTGGCTTGGAGAGACCAGTGCTTAGTTAAAATGGTGTTCCTGATTTTAGTTCTGTCTGCTCTCAGCTTCCTCCCCTTCTCTACAGTCTCAACTTGAGTGTCCAATAGTTTGGTAGATGATCCTGCTACAGTTATGACAGACCTTAAGACATTACAGATGTTTTTGAATTCCAGGATAAGAAAATTATGAATTTTTGATAGGCTATGAAAAGCTATTGTAAAACTTTGAAGTGGGCAGTAAAATGATTAAAGGTGCTCTTGAGGAAACTTGTTGAATAGTGTGACTTTGCAAAAGGAAAAATGGAGGTGGAAACTTTTTTCTTAGATTCCAGTTGAGTAAAAGTGCTTTATCAACTCCAAAAAACAGTGACTGGTAAAGAGGGTTTTATAACTTTATATCCCTCTATGGAAAATTTCAGAGAAGCAAATTTACACAAATATTTCAGTGAAGAGTTTTGTTTTAATTTTTGTTTTATTGTAGTAAGAACTCTTAACGTAAGATTTACCCTCTTAATACGTTCTTAAGTGTACAATACAGTAGTGTTAACTATAGGCACAGCAGATCTTTAGAACACATTCCTCTTGCATAATTGAAATTTTACATACATTGATTAGCAATTTCCCATTCCTCCCCTTTCCCTGCCCTGTCCCAGCCCCTGAAAACTACTATTCTACTCTCTGATTCTATGATTTTAAATATTTTAGGTACCTCATAAAAGTGGAATCATGCAGTATTTGTCCTTCTGTGCCTGGCTTATTTCACTTACCTTATGATTTCAAAGTTCATCCATGCTGTTGTATAAAGTAGGAGTTTCTCCTTCTTAAGGCTGAATAATATTCCATTATATTTAAAGACCAATTTTTCTTTATTCATTCATCTGTGAATGGACATTTAGGTTGTTTCCACATGTTGGCTATTGTAAATAGTGCTGCAATAAACATTGAGTTGCTAAAATGCCTTGGGAACTTGTTGTCTTTTGCATTTTTATATGAGTTTTAGAATTTTTTTTTCTCTTTCTGTAAAAATTCATTTGAGATTTTGGTAGTGATTGCATTGAATCTCTAGATAGGTTAGAATGGACATTTCTAAAATAATAAGTCTTCCAATTTATGAATAAGGAATATCTTTCCATTTGTTTCCTCTTTAACTGCTTTAATCAGATGTTTATTGTTTTCAGTGTATTATCATTTTACCTCCTTAGTTGTTTATTCTTATTGATTTTATTTACTGTGTTTTTTTGCTATTGTAAATGGGATTATTTTCTTAATTTTCTTTCCAGCATGTGCATTGTTGGCATATGGGAACACGGGTGATATTTATATATTGATTTTGTATCCTGCCATTTTATTGAGTTATTTTATTAGGTTTAGCAGGTGTGTGTGTTTGTGTGTGTGTGTGTGTGCATGTGCTACCTGATAACAGAGTTAATTTTCCTACTTCCTTTCCAATTTAGATGCCTTTGATTTCATTTTCTGCCTAATTGTTCTGAATAGGACTTCCCATGCTATGTTAAATAGAAGTGGCGAGAGTGGACATCCTTGCCTTATTCCAGATCTTAGAGGAAATTTTTTCAGTCTTTCATGATTGAGTATGATAGCTTTAAGTTTCATATCAATGGCCTTTGTTATGCTGAGGTGCATTGCTTGCATACCTAGTTTGTTGAGAGTTTTACCATGAAAAGGTGTTAATATTCTTAAATGCTTTTTCTGCATCTATTGGGATAGTTGCATACTTTTTCCCTTTCATTCTCTTAATATGGTATATTGCACTAATTGATTTGCATATGTTGAACCATTCTTGCATCTCAGAGATAAATCCCACTTGACCATGGTGTATGATCTTTTTAATGTTTTGCTGAATTTGATTTGTTAGTATTTTGTTGAGGATTTTTGCATCTATATTCATCATGGATACTGGCCTGTGGTTTTCCTTCCCTGTGATATCTTTGTCCAGCTTTGGTATCAGGGTAATGCTGGCCTAATAAAATGAGTTTGAAAATGTACCCTCTTAAATTTTTTGGAAAATTTGAGAAGGACTGACATTAATTCTTCTTTCAAAGTTTGGTAGAATTCACCAGTAAAACCATCTGGTCCTAAGCTTTTCTTTATTTAGAGTTTTTTGATTATTGATTTGATAAGCATACTACTTTAATATCTCTTCAGACTTTTTATTTCTTCATGATTCAGTCTTGTGGGTTATATTTTTTTCTGGGAATTTATTCATTTCTTCTAGGTTATCCAGTTTGTTGGCAAATAATTGTTCATAGTAATCTCTTAGGATCATTTTTTGTGTTATTAGTTGTAAAGTCTCATCTTTCATTTATGATTTTATTTATTTGGATATTTTCTCTTTGTTTCTAGTTAGTCTAGCTAAAGTTCTGTCAACTTTTAAATTTTTTTCAAAGAAGCCACTCTTAGAATTGATTTTTTTCTATTCTTTTTCTATTCTCAATTTCAGCCTTGAGACAGTGAGTGCAAATTTCTTCCTTGACATTATGGACAACATCAGAGACATTGAGATCAAGTGTTAGGGATAAAAGAATCGGCTTTGGTTTTGACAGATTTCTGACACTTACCAGTAAAAGCCATAGTTGTGTTATTAAATTTTAAATATATCCTTTTATTGGTCTGGATAGCTCCATATAGAGCAAGGAGAATGAGCATTGCTATTATAGTGACATAAAGAAAGCAAGGAACAAAAAAATGGCTTGGTACTTAGAGAAAGAAATCAACAGTTTCCAGTGATTTTTAAAACATTGTTTAGCACGTGAGAGCAATTATTCGGTGCTCATTGTACCTCTTTCCCTCCCCTGGGATAAGCTGAGAGCTGGAGTTTTTCGACTGCTAGCTCTGTACTGGCCTGGAGGGAATGGTCATGGTGGCTGCCAGTCTGAGCCAACATCTCTCTTCTCACCATCCCTGGGTGGCTACAATATTGACTTTTCCTCTCAAGATTCTGAGACAGGTTAAACAGAAGTCAGTCCTCATGGTAGCCACTGGAAAAGTTGGGGCATTGGACACATGATACAACTCTTTCCCTCCCAAGGATGAGCTAGATCTGTGGGGTTTGCACAGATAGTAGGCACTGTGTGGGAGAAGGATTATGGCAAGAGGGTGTCTGGAATGTCCCTATTGTTCTTTGCTTGTTTGTTTGAATGTCCCTATTGGTTTTGATGTGGCTGGTTTTACACTCACCCAGGGTGCAGGGACCTCTTAACTAGGTTCTGGATTTCTCAAAAACGGAATATGTTTATGTATTATTGTTGAATTGGTGTATTTGTGATGAAAATGGGGGTTGAGGGCTTCCTATTTTACGATCTTGAAAGGTCAGTATCTTTTTGTCTATCTTTACATATTATTTCCAAAATTACTTCACAAAAGTGAAAAATGCACAGTATGTTTGTGTTTCTTTCATGTGTGTGTATGTATAAAATCTATACTAAAGATAATTAACTTTTTAAATTTTAAAACATTTTCTAACACAATTTTTTAAATGGCCTCATTATAAAAACTAGTCTAGGAGTCACCAATATTCAAAGTTTTCATAATTCTCTGCAGCTTAAAATTATTTGTGAATATAAGTTCTCATTAACCATTCAAATCTCACATAGAGCACAAGAAGAGATTATAGTTAAAGGAAATCTGTGTAAAATATTTGGACTTATATTACAGTTAATGACTACATTTTTCTTTTTAGTTGAGTTAAAGCAAACTTAAAAGGCTTTAAATGTCACAAAAATTGTCAAGGAGAATAATTGTGAATGGAATGAATATGGTAGAAAAAATTCATATTCAATAAGGGGAGAAACAAAAGAAAATTACCTGTCAGTGTTAGAGAAAACCCAGAACTAGTGAAACACTGACAAATAAAAACATTAAAGGTTCGAATATATAAATTTTGTCCTGTATATGAGAATGAGTTCCTCTCCTAGCATGTTTTCTGTAGCATCTGTATTTCATTCCCTTTGTATACATCCCAATACCTACCCTAGTTCTTCCAAGCTGATTCATACTCATAGAGAACACACTTATTTTTGTAACATAACAGCTTCATCTATCTGCTTCTGATGATGGATATGGATGACCCTCATTCAAGTAATTAACCAAATGAAAACTTAATATCATGTCATTAATAGACCTTCTACACCAAAATGAAAGTAAAATCAGTTTCTTTGGATTACATGATTAAATGCTTAAGGAGTCTAAATAGTAACTAAAAAGACATGATTATTTCTACAACAACTTAACTATACTTTCTCTTACAATATACATATATTTTGGTAAAACAGCATGATACATCAATGACTATAATCACAAAAGAGAAAACATTTAGGAATTTAATAACTGACAGACCAATAGATGAATAGAGATGTAACAGCTACATCCTAAAAAAAATATTCACTGGTACTCCATAAGATGCTTTTAAAGGAAAGATACTAGCTTTTCCAAAATGTATGAAAATGTCTTACTGATGGTGTCAGTTGTGTGTGGGTGTGTGAGAGAGAGATTTGTCTTGAAATTCTTTTAATTATTCTTTGATTTCCAACTACAGTTACAATTTTGGAGTTTGGTTCTTTTCATGGTACTGCTTCCTAATGTGACATTCTGCCTGATGTCTTTTTCAGAGAGTTACCACTTCACAGGTTGTTAATCACAAGGCAACCTTCTGTTTGCCAGGGTCTGGCAAAATACGAGAATGAGTCACTTCACTGTAAAATGAAGCTTCTGCAAATCTTTCAAAGACTGTGTAAGTGTGTGAAGTGTTTCTATGTGTATGTATACCTGTGTGTGTATAGTTGGTTAGCAGCTTGCCCAGTTCATTTTCTCAAACACTACTTATGAATCTTGTGGTAGCACAATAACGGCCATCATCACAACCCTCTGTGTGCCTAGTGCTGGGCTAAATATAGCCTATTTTACCTAATTTTCAAAATGCTTTTTCTGAGAAAACGATTATTGTCTGAATTTTTGTAGTGAGGAAAAATTTTGTAGTGGTCATTTGTTCATCATATATTCATTGAATGCTCACTATGTGCAAGACCCTGTATAGGCACTGGAGCAAAAGTGAACAAAAGATTCATTTATGCCTACATGTGTGTTGTCTACATTCTATTGTGACGAGATATGCAATAAACAGAATTAAAATGATTTTTATAGTCAGATAGAAGGTGATTAAGACTGTGAAAAATATAAAGTGAGGAGGAGAGGTGGCAATCTTATATAGTGTAGTTAGGTTGATTTCAAAGAAAAGGTAGACAAATTTTGAGAAAAAGCTTAATGAGATGAGGAAAATATCCTAGGAAGAAAAATCACCAGTGGGAAAGTTTTAAGGTGGGAACTTGTCTGATATTTGAAGACCATCCTGGAAGACAATGTATCTAATAGAGTGAACAAGGGAGAGAGTAATAGCAGACAAGGTCAAAGATGGAAGGAATAGGGAAAGTTGTAGCCTCAGGTGTGCTTTTGAGTGAAGGGCTGACACAAACTTATCTATGTGCTTTTAAAGGGTCATCCTGGTTACTATGCAGAGCACATTGCTATAAGGAGACAAAGGGGGTGGCAGATATCCACGAAGTAGCTGTTGCAATAATTCAGAAAAAGAAAAAAAAAAGATAACATGGTAGTGGAGAAGATAAGAAAATTGCCCAGTTCCATGGTAAGTGCATTTGAATTCAGATCTGCCTTACTTCAAATATGCACTTCCATTCCCTGTGTGTTTGGTCCAGCAGTACTATAACTCAGCCTTGGGACAGTGAGTGCAAATTTCTTCCTTGACATTATGGACAACATCAGAGACATTGAGATCAAGTGTTAGGGATAAAATAATTGGCTTTGGTTTTGACAGATTTCTGACACTTACCAGTAAAAGCCATAGTTATGTTATTAAATTTTAAATATTTCCTTTTATTGGTCTGGATAGCTCCAGATAGAGCAAGGAGAATGAGCATTGCTATTATAGTGACATAAAAAAAGCAAGGAACAAAAAAGTGGCTTGGTACTTAGAGAAAGAAATCAACAGTTTCCAGTGATTTTTAAAACATTGTTTAGCATGTGAGAGCAATTCTTTCACAAAGGGCACACTGCTTGGAATCCTTCTTATTGTTCTGTGGAGCATGGAGACTTGGCAGTTACTATACTTATTTAATTTTTGAGTGAGTAGATAACATTTCTGCACTCCAGATGAAATTTCAAATCAACACATTTGAAGTGAATAGATCATTCTTGAGAGAATTTGGAAGAGGCTATGGATACTGAGGAAACATTTAAAAAATATATCCTGACAAAGTAGAGCAATACCAGATAAACAGAATAAAATATATTCATGAATAGTTTTACTTGTTTCTGGAGTAGAAAAAAAAATAAAATGTTTGATGGATTAAAATCTTCTCATATGAATTTAAGTGTATCTATTTCACCATTTTGTTTTCCAAAAATGAATACTAAATAAGTATTTTTTCAACTAATTTTATATTTCATTAGAACCATTAGGATTGTCTCCTAGAAAATCATAGTAATTAGGCATTTACTATGAGAGCATAGATATGAAATGGAAAGGAAAAGAATGTCTGCATATTTGCCTGATTCAGATGATAGTGAAGCCTCACATTTCCTGACTTTAGACAGACAGCAAGGCGGGGGGGGGTACTTTATGTGCTTGTATGCTGTGGCTGTGTAAGTACAAAATCAGCACTCAGTGCATTGAAGCAGGAGATCGTCAGATAAAATTTCCTGTATTCAAAAGACAGAGCAGTTTATAAATGTATGAAGGACACACACATACACACACACACACAGACACCTCATACTAGAAAATACTATTGGAGAACATCAATAAATACGTGCTTATATAGTTCTCAGAATTTAACTATTATGATTAAACAGAAATTCTTCTCCACTAGCATTGTTAGGAATTTCAAATTAGCAATGAAAGAACTGGCTTTGGTTTTCATAGACTTCTGTGATTTAGAGAGGAATGAGAAATATATATTTAATCTCAGTTAAGTAAATAGTGATAAATGATGTCTTATTTTTCCACAGTTGTATATGCTATACATTTTTAATGCAAACTTACACACCTAAATTATTATTTCAGTTTACCCTTCTTAAGACTTCAAGAATTCCAGATCACCCATCACTGGCCTACACACAGCATTTTTTTCTTCAACCTCTATCCTCCTCTATTACTGGTTTAAACGCACCCTTTTTTTCACAGACAAAATCTACCTCCTGTCTTCATTTCCTCATTATCCATCACTACTCAACTCGTTACAGTCTGGCTTTATCTTATCAAGACTCTATTGGGGGCTTCCCTGGTGGTGCAGTGGTTGAGAGTCCGCCTGCCGATGCAGGGGACACGGGTTCGTGCCCCGGTCCGGGAGGATCCCACATGCCGTGGAGCAGGTGGGCCCGTGAGCCATGGCCGCTGAGCCTGTGCATCCGGAGCCTGTGCTCCGCAACGGGAGAGGCCACAAAGGTGAGAGGCCCGCGTACTGCAAAAAAAAAAAAAAAAAAAAAAAAGACTCTATTGGAACTTGTCTCACTAAATCTCTGGGATCTTCCTAACTGCAAAGTCAATGAATCCTTTAGTCTTGCTTTTCCTTAATTTCTCAGTAGCATGTCCCTCCCCTAGATATTCTCTACTTCTTGAAAAGTCTTTCTGATGAATTTCTTGAAAAGAACACTCCTGATTCTCCTATTATTCTGATAATTCATGTTACACTCTCTTCCTCTTATATACACCCTTTATATTTTGTTTCCCAGATCTCCATGAAGAATCTTCTTTTCCATCTACTTACCCGTCCATTTCATGGGACCGTACCCATTTGTTTCTTTCATTTATTACCAAACTCAGGGAAATCCAAATGTCAATAAACAGCCTGAAGTCTAGTCCTCTAACCTGAGAACCAATATGTTTAACCCTCTGCTTAACAAGGGCTTGTGGATTGTCCCATTACCTCACACACATTTTCTCTAATAATAAATGTATCTGTTCTCTCAGAATGATCATCCTCTGGGTAATCTGTACTATAATGAACAGAAGCCCCCTCAACAATTAACCTAACTAACCAAACCAGAAACTCATCCTTCTCAGTGACCCTGCTGTCTAGTCAAGTCACAAAGTTTTGTGGATTTTAATTGGGTGCTACTCCAATCTCTCTGTCACTGTTTTCTTCAATCTCTCATCTTTTTCTAAAGACTTCTTAGTGGGATCACTGTTTTGAATCTGGATTCTCACCAACCTTTTTTAGCAGCTACACAGTAATTTTGGGTTTTAGAGAGAGAGAAAGAGAAATTGACAGAGAAGAGAGGGGCAGAGAGAGAAAGAGATTGTTCTGCTATAACACAGTAGGTTCATTTCTAAGATCGTGGGTTACCAACAATCATTATATGAAAAAGTTTTACATTTCGGGGGAAAAAAATGTGCTAGGGAGTTTCCAACTAGTTAAAACTCCCTTCTCCCATAAGAATTTGAATGACAGAGATTTTTTCCTATCTGTGTAACCACATTGAGAAGATCTTCAAGTTAAAGTAGCAAATGTGTCCTCTAGGGAGGTCCTTATTTGCTGGAATAAATATATTAAGATCCTTGGAATATGTTCTTGAAGGTCATAAGGTCCCCAAAGAACATGTGTTAGAAAATGTTTGTCGTTCTGCTAATCACCAGGTTTCTGTTTGCTAAGTATGCCAGCTGAGAGAGAAAAATGAATTGTTTAGGAGAATTCAAACAAAATATTAGCAGCTCTTTAAATGATGAAAGACGGGAATGATAAATTATGTAGCAGAAAAAAGGAACTTTGCTGCTAGTACAGAGATTCTGAATTGGAAACGTCATGACAATTTCCCTGATACAAGTATAATATGAACCTTTTACCCCAGTTACTCTCCTTCCTCTCCTCCAAACAAAGTGTTGTTGGTACGACACAAACAGTAGTCTTTACTCATTTGATCTTATCATATCCAGTTAACTCTATGCGTTCTTAATGCACAGGAGAAATACCTGTGCCATACGAGTGCATTCAAAATGGCAACATAAAACCTAGCTTCGTCTCCTCTCAATCCATACTCTGTAGTCCTCTATTTAAATTACTCACATCTGCTGTGTGCACTTGTCTGATTTTTCCATTATACTGTACGATGCTTAGAGGAAGGACAGAGGCCATACTTTCATCATGTGTCACACTCTCCACAACCTCCCCACTTGTTCCATCTCTTCAGAATCTAAAATAATGCTTTAGATATAGCACATCAGCAATTTTTATATCATTTAAAAACCCAAGTATCTTAACTTTTAAACCCCGTTTTCTCTACTAACTCTGTGACTATTACCTCTTCTGTATGGAATAAACCAGAAAATAAAACATACATTTTCAAGCCCTTAGAATTATCTTACGGTGAAAATCAATCTACCAAAGAAGCAGAGAGGCTTCAAATATACCTCTTATCTGCTTAAGGAATAAAGCAGCCTGAAATCAAATGCTGTTTGCCTAGTTTTTGGGGAACGCTTGCAAAGTTTGATGTAAAAGAATAAACATTTTGGGGAGCTGTGGTAAGCCTTAGCAACTAGTATTTCTATACTCCTTATCTTCGAAACATGATTTTTAAAAATGGATTAGCTCCGTTGCCTGCAATACCACTATTTCATTGCTTCTAGAAATAGATCATTTGCCTGTAAAATACTTCAGAAATGTTCCACAGGTGTTATTTTGTATTCTGCAATTTCTTCTTATTATTTATAGCTACAAACATTGCATTCCCCAAAATGTTTTTTAAAGTCAAAATTCCAGTACCTCTTTAAGGGCTGTAAACCAAAAAGTATCATCACTGTCACAAATTATTGCTTCATAAATTTCCTTACCAAAACGCACCTTGTGATTATTATTTAATCAGGAAATAATATGTTATTGGGTAGAAATGTCTACTATTTATTCTCTGATTTTACTAAAGAAAGTCGATTCTGTACAGAATCACATTTCAAAATATAAAGAATGGTTTCTGCTCTCATAGCTCTATTACAGTCATTGTCATATATTAAGGTTTATTCTAATTCTAGACCAATACATGGACACTGCACAAAATAAATAGCTTTTTAAAAAACAGAATGAACAAAATGTCTTGAAGCACGAATGAGTGATTATCATGCTTCTTCATCTCTTGGAAAATTTCTTACTGTTGCTGTTAAGTCCCAGTGAGTTATAGTTCTCTTATACACATAAAAAAGGATAATGGTTATAATCCCACTATCTGAATTTCCACTTTCACCTCTCTCTCTAAAGTTAAAAGTTAGCTTCCAAAGCTTTTAGAAAGCTGCTGCCCTTTTCAAACAGCATTTCTAGTACATCAGTCTTATTGATTTATTCATAGTAAATGTTACCCGCTCATTCTTTGTGTGTGAAACTGAAGAAGGCTACATAAGTGCTTCCTACACTCTGGCAACCATCTCAGATGTCACTTGGCTAAACAGTGAAAACATATTCTTTCTGGTCAGGGCAACAGTCAGGCCAGAGAGGGAATATGGGGCTCTCAGTGCCAACCCGGATAAGCCATAAATTCTAGTTTACCACCAATATCAAATGTGAAATGTTTTACCATTCCAGGAACTATTACTTCCAGAAAGTGACAGAGCCTCTCCACTAATGAAAGCATTGATCCTGAACTGAACTCTGAGTGCATGATGTAAATTGGAGGAGTCTTTCTGGAAAAATCCATTTGTGAGTCTCAAAGTCCTTCAGTTTAATATAAGTAAATTCATATCAAAAGAAATGAGTGAGGCAGCTTAATTCTACCACCCAAAGTACAAACTTACAAAGAGGAAAAAAAAAAAGACCTCTTTGGGTTATACTGAGATATCTCATCTCCCTTTATTTACATATTTACTCATTCATGTTATTTCTAACTTTATAGCCCTGATTTTGCATTTCCATTTTGGCACATGGAATAAAATTGCATTTTATCCCATGTGCCAATTTATACTGAACTAAATGACTTGCTACCACCTAAAGGTTTATAAGGCAGAGAAAGCCTGCAAAACATTTATTTTTGACCAATAACCAAAGAAAATATGTAAGTTCTCCTTTTTATTGTCTTTGTTGCTTATCCATTGGAAAGAATTAAGTAGGGCCCATATTCCTAACTCCATGAAAAAGCAAGAAGCTAAGATGATTTGATCTAAGTAGTTTGATGCCCAGCACTCATTCTCTAGTTCAACATCTAGAAAGATAACAACCAAACTTATATTATGATAGACACAAATGGTGAAGTTATTATTTTCTGGAAAGCAAATACAACCAAAAATTCTCTTTATTTTTGGTCCTGACCCAATCGATCAGTGATGTGGCAATGGGGCTGGTGTGTAGTGAAGGAAGTTCTAAGCTGATTCTCAGTGCCTCACTGTTAAATATAAATTGCCATGGAGCACCTAACAGTTGAGATAAGCATTTAATATGAAGTTACAGTAACAAAGTCAATATGCTAACATGGGTAACAGAGACAATGTTTGGAGGTGAGGAAAAAATATAAAGAAAATATATTTAAAGGGGAAAATATGGTCCTCTAAGGAAGAAAGAAAAGACAAAATGAAGGTAGGAGGAAAGAAAAAGAAAAAAAAAATGGAAAAGAAATATAAAAGGAGGGCTTCCCTGGTGGTGCAGTGGTTAAGAATCCACCTGCCATTGCAAGGGACACGGGTTCGAGCCCTGGTCCGGGAAAGTCCCACATGCCACAGAGCAACTAAGCCCGTGTGCCACAACTACAGAGCCTGTGCTCTAGAGCCTGTGAGCCACAACTACTGAAGTCCACGTGTCACAACTACTGAAGCTGCGCACCTAGAGCCCGTGCTCTGCAACAAGAGAAGCCATGACAATGAGAAGCCCGCGCACTGCAAAGAAGAGTAGCCCCCGCTCGAGGCAACTAGAGAAAGCCCACACACAGCAACAAAGACCCAACACAGCCAAAACTAAATAAATAAAATAAATAAATTTAAAAAAAAATAGAAAAAAAAAGAAATATAAAAGGAAATTCAGGAAAAAGAAAAACTCTAATATATGTTATAGCAGAACTTTTTTGGGGGGGCGGATAGAGAATTTGGCAGAAAAATTGAGGAACTCCCATAGGAAAGGTAATGAAATATTAAAAACTAGAGAAATATAATTTTCATATTTTTTTGCTTTATAATATCAGAATAAATATGTAATCTAAGTCTAGTTGTTCAACTGAACTAATTTGAAGTTCTCAGTTAACAATCCCAATAACTAATGTGAACAATGTTAACTATAACATTAGCTGAGCTGGTTTTTTGTTTGTTTCTTCTAAAGATTTCCACTAATTTTATCCTTCAAAATTTAATCCCTGGGACTTTGTTCTCAAGAAATGAAGGGTAAATTACAACCCTTCGTGGCTGTGCCGTGGTCATCCACATGTCCTATTACCACACAAAAATAGTCACATCCTCTTTTATTTTTTTATACAGCAGGTTCTTATTAATTATCCATTATATACATATTAGTGTATACATGTCAATCCCAATCTCCCAATTCATCCCACCCCCACCCCAACCCCCGCCACTTTCCCCCCTTGGTGTCCATACGTTTGTTCTCTACATCTGTGTAAGAGTCATATCCTCTTAAGCAGAACAGGAACATTTTGCATAGATTCAGCTTTACACATTCAAAGGACTACAAAAAATTTATGTACACTTAAGTTGATATCATTCTGGGATATCTACAAAGGATGATGCCTCTGTCACAACTGAATGCTTGTAATACCTTTATTTGAAGAAATTCTGAAGAATTGAATTTATACAATATCTTAATTATACAAACCTAGATTGTTGGTACAGAGTTTTCACTTATATATTGTCCATCATTACTAGAACGCATAATATATAAGTATTCTGTATTTATGAATGTTAGACTTTAAAAGAATGCTTTATTGGAATGGTGATTTCTTTAAACTTTGTTTACCTCACATGCTATATATATTTGGATCTTAATAAAAAGCTAATAATCAAGAATAGAAAAAGAAAGTTGTAGAGGAATTAAGGAAAATATATTCTGCAGGAACTATGCTCAAGTGAAATGATTTTTAAAATCACTTTGAATAATAAGTGATGATAAACTTATGTGTAAGCATGTTTTAAAAATCATCAGTGTACAATTAGGAAGAAGAAGGATGGAAATCTGTTCTCCTCTAAGACAGCTTTCTTTATTATGGATAATTCATTAGCTGGTCTAGTTTTGTTCTTATGTAAACAGAATGCTTATCTCATGAATATCATATACTATATCAACATTTTGAACTCTTACTATGTGAATGATACTAAGATCTATTAGGTCCTAAAAGATTTTGAAAATACTTCCATTCATCGTTGGCTGTACTTCCACAATATCTGTTCCAAAACTTTTCCACTTTTCTTAGTTTCATATTCACTGATATTAATTTATTGAGAAATCAAAGTTATCTAAAGTGATGTCTGTCTTCATTCTCTAGTTTCATAGCTCCTTTTTCCTACCCTCTAGCCTCAGGCCCAAAAGCATTTGCACTACTTCCAAAAACTAACTTCTGTACTTAAGTTTTCAGTTATAGCCCAAACTGAGCCCTGTATGCTTCATTTCTGATCCTCCTTTTTAACTTTTAATTTCATCAAACAGGTAAATACTCAACTAACACAGAGATAACGACTTAACCCTGATGCTGTCATTTTATGTTTAAACTACAGCCCTCCTTTTAAGTGACTAGTATCTAAGGATTAATATCTCACAATCACTACATTTCCATGCTCTTTATTCTTTCCTTAACTCCCCCATCTTCCAAATTCCTTACTTTCAACTATCAAAACTATCAGGGATTCACAAATCACAAGACAAATAGTTGTTTCCAAGCCCACATTTTCCTTGACTTCCTGGAAGCCAGTTCTGTTTTCTTCTTACTCATTAAACGTCTGAGTTCTTCACGTTTTATTTCTCAGTCTTCACCTCTACTTTCTCTGCTCATGAACGAATGCAAAGTGTGTATTTCCAATTGTCTACGGCTACTTGCATATGGGTGTCTTGTCTTATTTTAACACATTACATTTATATCTAAATTCATGACCATAAAATTATGTCTTTACACTAAGGCCAACGACAAGATCAACTCCTAAGTACTAAGAACCTACTTCCCCCCCAATTCCTGGGACCCAGAACACATTAGGATGATGGCTTGCAGAAAGACACCCTTAGACCCTGACTAGAAGAAAGGCCCAAGTGCCCCTCACATTTATCACCTCTGTTCTCTGGAGGGAAGTGAGTCCTGGAGGCTTTTAGGTGGTAATAATGACCCGCTGAGGGGCAAGGAAGCCCCAGCAAGTCTGGACCCCCATGGCTGGTTCTCCCGCCCTACCCCCTGCAAGCTCTACAGTAGTAGCTGCGGGTCTCCTGCGCCAGAAGTGACCTTGTTAAAAAAAGTGGTCTCCCGAGGGGGACAGCCGCCCAGGGCCATGCACATCGGCTCCAAAAGCGGCTCATGGTGAAGAGGTGCTGGTCTCTTGGGGAGCGTCTGAGCAAAGCCTAGTGGAGCGTTTGTCCCTGGTGTGATGGAGATCTTCCTCACCACCTCCATGTGCTCCAGCAACCTGCAGACAAAAGCACTGCCTGACTCAGAAACGCAACAACCTTCCGCTCCTCCTTGGAGAGGAGCTTGCTCTTCGTGCAGTCGTGGCAAAGACGCTCTCGGCGGCGGCTGCGGCGGACTGGGAATGCGCACGGCTTCCACGCAGGCTCCTCAAAGACGCGGGAGGGGCCGCACCACTCTACACGCCGGAGCTGGGCCCCAGCAGAGCGTTGTGCAACGTGTGAGCTCGGTGGACGTCTGGACGACGATGTGGTCGGGAGTGCCCAGTTCATACATTTCCACCAGAAGGTAGTTGGGCATCTGCTCGTCCTCGGTGCTGGAGAAGCAGGACGTGCTGGTGGAGTGCTTCTTGCCCACCGTGTGAATTTCGTCGGTGTGCACGGTGCGGGGCCCTGGGTGGAGGCCTCTTTCCACAGACTCCGGGCGGCTCCTCGCAAGAACAGCACCAGTGCCGCCGGCGCCATCGCCTTGGCTTGCAGTGCCTTCCCACCACAGCCGGCCCGGCAACAAGGGCTGACTCCTTTTCCCATCTTTGTGGCGTCCGCAATCGCGTGAGGAGCCATTTTAATCTGATTGAAAGCACTGATTCCTCCTTCACTTCCAGTCTTTCTAGCCAGACGCAAAACATACCACAGGGTGGCTGAGCCCACTGCTGTCATCCCCAAGGCAGAGAGGGCATTTCCAAAGAAGCCCCTAAGCCTATAGGAAACTGGGATCCTGACGTTGCCTTCGATATTCAGCTCATCTTCAGCTGCTGGAAGCTTCTCTCAAATATATCAGTATTTGAAACCTGCATTCCGTGCATCAAGGCCAGCCGAGGCCACCCAAACACCACGGCTCCGGGGTGCAGATAGACTTCCACCACATCACTGGGGGGCACCACCTGGACCTTCTTTCTGTATTTGGTTCCTGGCCAGCATCTCGTGGACAAAGTTGGTCCAGGAAATGGTACCCCTGCTAGTGCTGGGCGAGATCAGCCAGCTCATGAGGACAGCGATGACAAACAAGGTGAGTAGATGCTCCCAGTACACTGGTCCTTCCTAGCCGTGAGCCTTCTCTCCTCTTCATCATCTTCAAGGGTCCTCTCTTTGGATTTATCATTGTCCTTAGTCCTCTGCTTCCTACTTGAGGTGTTAAAATAGTAAGTGCCGCCTAGAAGTTTCCGCCTAGAAGTCTGACTGGATTATGGACTACATACTTTTTCAGCAACAATCCACTGATCCCTTAAAAGGCAGGGGTTAGCAGTTGGCAGTTGCAAGCTCTGTAGCCTCGGCCCCCAGCCTAGGCAAGACCGTCCTGAGGCCTGTGGACAAAATTTAGCCCCCTCCTCACACTCGGGTGAAGAGACCCGGGTTCCAGCCTGAGCCTGGGACCCTGAAGACACCTAGAATACAGCCCAGACCCTAGGGAAAGGACATTTTTTCTTTCTTCGTTGTGATGCTTTTTATTTTTAGAGAAACCAAAAACATTTACTATAAAACCTGTTTTAAAAATGAAAATAGTAGAAATGAAAACCTCATCATGATTCACTAGATTATGACAATCCAGTTACGAGCTGCAAGAATAATCCTTGTTCTTGAAAAGTGAAAAAAAGAGAGAGAGAGAGGGAGAGAGAAAAATAACCTACATCCATGACCTTTGTGATAATATCAGTCTAACATATGCATCTTTCAAATGTAGAATGAGAGGACTGAAAGAAAGGGTCAGAAACACAATGGAAAAATTAACACCAATAATTCTTAGAATTTGGTGAAAAGAATAAATTTTATAGATCAAAGAAGATCAGTGAACTGCCAGGAGGATAAGTAAAAGAAAACCGCATAAAGTACAGCACACCAGAGACTAAGGGAAAAATATTGAGATCACTACAGAAAAAAGACATATTGTACATAGAGGAATAATGATGTGAAGAACAGTCTAATTAAAAGGGGGGTGAGCAGGGAAACCAAGAGAAAGGCCAGGACGCATTCTTAGAAAATGAAAGCATAAGGAAGACACATTCAGATGTACAAAAGTTGAGAAAGTTAAATTATAACATAACTACATAATGAAGATAGTGTGTTATTGCCTGAGAACAGAATAAATCAATAGAGAATAAAGAATCCAGGAATAGACAAACACTTATAAATTAATTTAATTAAATTTTTTTTCCATTTTATTATTTTTTAACATCTTTATTGGAGTATAATTCCTTTACAATGTTTTGTCAGTTTCTGCTGTATAACAAAGTGAATCAGCTATACGTATACATATATCCCCATATCTGCTCCCTCTTGCGTCTCCCTCCCACCCTCCCTATCTGACCCCTCTAGGTGTTCACAAAGCACCGAGCTGATCTCCCTGTGCAATGCTGCTGCTTCCCGCTAGCTATCTATTTTACATTTGGTAGTGTATATATGTCAATGCTACTCTCTCACTTCATCCCAGCTTACCTTTCCCCCTCCCTGTGTCCTCAAGTCCATTCTCTACATCTGCATCTTTATTCCTGTCCTGCCACTAGGCTCATCAGAACCTTTTTTTTTTTAAGATTCTGTATATCTGTGTTAGCATATGGTATTTGTTTTTCTCTTTCTGACTTACTTCACTATGTATAACAGACTCTAGGTCCATCCACCTCACTACAAATAACTCAATTTTGTTTCTTTTTATGGCTGGGTAATATTCCATTCTATATATGTGCCACATCTTCTTTATCCATTCATCTGTCGGTGGACACTTAGGTTGCTTCCATGTCCTGGCTATTGTAAATAGAGCTGCAATGAACATTGCGGTACATGACTCTTTTTGAATTATGGTTTTCTCAGGGTATATGCCCAGTAGTGGGATTGCTGGGTCATATGGTAGTTCTATTTTTAGTTTTTTAAGGAACCTCTATACTGTTCTCCATAATGGCTGTATCAATTTACATTCCCACCAACAGTGCAAAAGGATTCCCTTTTCTCCACACCCTCTCCAGCATTTATTGTTTGTAGATTTTTTGATGATGGCCATTCTGACTGGTGTGAGGTGATACCTCACTGTAGTTTTGATTTGCATTTCTCTAATGATTAGTGATGTTGAGCATCCTTTCATGCGTTTGTTGGCCATCTGTATATCTTCTTTGGAGAAGTGGCTATTTAGGTCTTCTGTGCATTTTTGGGTTGTTTGTTTTATGATTTTGAGCTGCATGAGCTTCTTGTATATTTTGGAGATTAATCCTTTGTCAGTTGCTTCATTTACAAATATTTTCTCCCATTTTGAGGGTTGTCTTTCCATCTTGTTTATGGTTTCCTTTGCTGTGCAAAAGCTTTTAAGTTTCATGAGGTCCCATTTGTTTATTTTTGTTTTTATTTCCATTTTTCTAGGAGGTGGGTCAAAAAGGATCTTGCCATGATTTATATCATAGAGTGTTCTGCTTATGTTTTCCTCTAAGAGTTTTATGCTGTCTGGCCTTACATTTAGGTCTTTAATCCATTTTGGCTCTATTTTTGTGTATGGTGTTAGGGAGTGTTCTAATTTCATTCTTTTATATGTAGCCATCCAGTTTTCCCAGCACCACTTATTGAAGAGGCTGTCTTTTCTCCATTATATATTCTTGCCTCCTTTATCAAAGATAAGGTGACCATATGTGCGTGGGTTTATCTCTGGGCTTTCTATCCTGTTCCATTGATCTATATTTCTGTTTTTGTGCCACTACCATACTGTCTTGATTACTGTAGCTTTGTAGTATAGTCTGAAGTCAGGGAGCCTGACTCCTCCAGCTCCGTTTTTCTTTCTAAGGATTGCTTTTGCTATTTGCAGTCTTTTGTGTTTCCATACAAAATTATTTTAATTTTTGACGAAGGTGCCAAAGCATTTCAGTGGGGAGGTAAATTCTTTAAGCAAATAATCCTGCATCAACTGGATACACATAGGGAATATATAAACCTTAATCCCACCTAATAGCATATAAAAACATTCATTTGAGATGGAGCAAAACTAAAATGCAACAGTTAAAACCCTAAAAATTTGGAAAAAACAGTAGTTCATTCTTTATGCACCCTGAGGTGGACAAAGCTTTCTTAGAACATAGAAGGGAATAATAAGAAAGAGAAAACATGATAAATTTGACTTCATTAAAATCAGACTTTATCCAAATAGGAAACAATAAAATACACAAGCAAAATTTATAGTTGACAAAAGCCCTGTATAAAAAATATGTAAAGTACTCTTAAGACTCAACAATAAAAAGACAATCTAAAACAATGGGTAAAAAACTTGGATACCTCACAAAGAAAGATGTACAAGTGTGCAATAAACATGAGAAAAAAGTTCAACATTATTCATAAGGAAAAATTTAATTGAAGTCAAATTTATAGATATTCACTAGAATGGCTAAAATTTAAAAGCCTTTTAACACCAAATGTTGGTCAGGATTCAGAACAACTAGTTCTCTCACATGCTGATGATCATGTAAATAATGCAACCTCTTTTAAAAAAAGAAAGTTTGGTTGCTTATTATGAAGGTATATATCTGTCTCTGAAATTCTACCATAGATTTTTACCCAAGATCAATGAAATTCCGTGTCTACAAATAGTCTGCTGCAAGAATGTCCAGAGATGCTTTATACAAGAGTCAAAAACGTGAATTGGCCTTGCCGTCTGTTCATAGGAAAATGCATGAATATTTTGTGGTAAAGTCATATAACAAAATACTACTCATCAATACAAATAAACAAACTACTAATACATATAAAAATAGATGCTTCTCACAAAAAATGTTGGCAAATGAACCCAATTCAAAAAATTATATGCTGTATGATTCCATTTGTAATATATTCTAAAACAGGCCAAACCAATCCATGATGGAAAAAAACAATTATAACATTGTTTACTGCTGTGGACGGTGAAGGTATTGATGAAAAACAGCCACATGTTAACTTTCTGAGGCGATGGAAATGTTCTGTCTTCGCAGTATATGCATTTGTCAAAACTCATCAAATTATACATTTAAGCTTTGCTTATTTCACTCTAATTAAATTTTATTTCAAAGAAATAAAAAAGAAAGGTAAACAGATACTGAGCTCTAGTTAGTAGGTTTCCTTTTTATTTGTTGTTTAGTGGTATAAGTTACCAATATTGAAATATCTTCTGTTTGCTAAGTTTGAGCAAATGTGTAATGAGGACCAGATTTCTGCCTTTTTGGAAGGAAGTTAAAAATATTAAAAAGAAAAAAACTATCTAGAAGATGTACTGATGTGTTGGATAAAATTAGAGACACCAATAAGAGCTCTTCAGTTCAGTAGATAGATACAGAGATATGCATATTTTTGACTTCTGTTCACTGTTAAGGCGTAGAAGGTATGAATATACCTGGTGCCCAGTTTTGTTTTCTAAGAACTGTTGTCCATATAAAGGGAACAAGAAGTGTAGCCAATAATAGGGCTGAGCCAGAAAAAGTGAGATGCATGCTTGGGCCATCCTGTAGTGCCAGACATTAAAGAAGTGCTCTAAGAATCATGGAGATATGTCAGGAGAGGACCCCATACATTCAGAGACAGGGAGAAAGAGAGAATTTTAAAGTAAAAAAGGAAAACTGTCCACAACTGGTGAGTGTGAGAAGAGCATGAAGCAACTTATCTGTAAAGTTGAAATTAAGACAAGGTGAGATGTAATAAACTATATTCCATTAGATGTCTTAAAAATGATTGAAAGCCACTAGACTAATCTCTTCAGTGTGTCTGAACTCACCCCTGGAATTCTGACTGCATTCTTCTTTTAACAATACTTTCACAATGAATGATGCCTACTATTTCCTACATCCCTGTCACAACCAGTCCCTCAGAATTCACCTGTTTTCTTCTCCATGAGACTTTTTAGCTCACCATCTTTACACCTGACTGGATAGACCACTCAGGTGTAATTTATAAATGCTTTTCTTATGTTACTCTTACTTTTTGCTGTCTCTTGTTTTAAAACTTTTGAAGCCCTAAGGGGCAGAAATACTATTTCTACTATTGCCAACCCTAACAACTAACTGCTTTTCATGAGCCAAGCAGATGCTTAATATTTTCAGTCTGATTGTTTTTCATATGAAAAATCATATACTAGAAAGTTAAGTTTTTTCATGTTTGGAATTTTTTAAAATCGGAACTCATTTTGTAAATGCAAATGTGTTTTAACTTACGAGTTACTTTAGTTAAGTTCAAACATCAGTCAGTTCATGAGCTTACATTTGCTACTCTCTCTTGTAGAATACAGCCTCTATTATTCAGTGAAAATGTTTTCATATGTTGACTCTATTTTAATCACATTCATCAAAACTACCCAATTTCCTGGTCCTTGCCAGATATAACATGGTCTTGGTGGGCAGATAACATTATTATATGAAAGCCTTTATCTTTAGTGGGTTCTGTACTGACAGGAGGAGAGAGTATGAGCAGATGCTTGCAAACTCCAGTGGCCATCTGCTAAGCCCTGAGCAGCACCCTTGACAGGAGCAGTCTGCAGAGAACTTACTTGTAAAGCACCCACATTGTGAATGAAATGGTTTTAGTGGTCTCTGAGGCTATTCCTCTCTCACTCTTTGTCAGCACTAAAATTAATGTGGAAATAAAAGTAAACAAAGCATCTTTCCTTCCTGTGTTTCCAAAAATATATTGACTTGTTTAAACATCTAACTCTAGTGCAAACAAACATGATTTTATTATAATTGCATTTAAATCTTGATGGAAAACAGACACCTCTCCTCAGATAGCTTTTCCTCTTTAAGATTATGCATACAGGCTTAAAACTGAACTCTATTCTACTCTTCAAGGAGAAGATCCAACTTTTAAAATTTTATAGACATAATTTTCTCCCCTAGACATACTAAATGCCACATCCTAATATCTGCATATACTAATATTACCTGATAAAACCTGCATTAGTCTGCTAAGGCTAATCTAACAAAATGCTGCAGATTGTATGGCTTAAACCAGCGGTCCCCAACCGTTTTTGGCACCAGGGACAGGTTTCGTGGAAGACAGTTTTCCATGGGTGGGGCAGGGGAGGGTATGGTTCAGGTGGTAATGCGAGGTAGTTTTTCCACGGATGGGGAGACATGGGGAGCGGCAGATGAAGCTTCGCTTGCTTGCCGGCCCCTCACCTG
This sequence comes from Mesoplodon mirus, assembly GCF_964341445.2. Lineage (NCBI taxonomy): Eukaryota > Metazoa > Chordata > Mammalia > Artiodactyla > Ziphiidae > Mesoplodon > Mesoplodon mirus. Next base: position 159,787,882 of record NC_138980.1, read on the forward strand.
CTGCTGTGTCGCCCGGTTCCTAACAGGCCGTGGACCACTACGGGTCCATGGCCCAGGGGTTGGGGACCCCTGGCTTAAACAACAGAAATTTATTTTCTCACCATTCTGGTGGCTAAAAGTCCAAGATCAAAGTTGGTTGGTTTCCACTGAGGACTGTACAGGAAGGGTCTGGTCCAGGTCTGTCTCCTGGGCTTATAGATGGCACCTTCTCGGGGTGTCTTCACATGGTTGTTCTTTTGTGTGTGCATGTGTTCTGTCTCCCTGAACTCCTTCAGAGCCTCTTTCTCAGTAAGAGAAATAAGAGCCTCTTATTTCTCTTAATCGTGACTTCACTTTATTCCCATCACTGCTTAGGCATTGTATGGGACCACCTTCCTCAATTTCTCCTCTTTCACACATTTAATACTTCACCATTTAATGGACTCCTATTATAAGCTTGAAATAGTGTTAATTTCTGGAGAGAGAATAAATTTACCCTCATAATATATAGTTAGGAGATGACCTCTGATTGTGTTTATAGTTGTGCATCTCAGGTGGTATTGTATAGTGGCTGAAAGCAGTGATCAGTGAGCATTTAAGAAAACTGGTTTAGCTTTAGATGTGTTGAATTTGAGGAGATTGGAGTTGCGGAAAGGGAAATTGTACAGAAAGGGAAAACTTGGCAACAAAGTTGCATTTCATCAGCCTACAGGTAGTAGTTGAAGTGATTTAAACACTGAAGATCTTAAAGGATTTCCCCAGCAGTTCTGAGGAGGAAGACGAGTAAAGGGCTAACGATGGAATCTTGGTGATCAGGCACTGTCCAAAAATACAGCAGAGGCTGCTCCTGAACTTTAGAATTTCAAAACTTCTTAGATTTTTTTTGATATTTCAAAATAAAAATTAATTTCTAGTGTTTGGCCGATTTTAACAGCTTAGAACCTATTTCCCTGTCCTAAAAATCAAACATACACAGGTGAAAGCTGGTGTAGAATAAGTTCATTCTGATGCCTTGGTATCAAATATACACTCTAAACTTTTATCACTTTACCTTTTACCTTTATCCTTGTCAAGTCTCTCTTGTAACTGCTGAGTCCCAGTGTCCCTTCTCAAGTTTAAATTATCTGCATAAATTTTCTTCTCATTCCCTAATTCAGGACCTTTTATGAAGGCTGCTTTACTCACATCTCAGAGTCCTCCATCACTGACATATTCACTTGGGGATCTAGCTTCTCTCTACAAACTAAACTGAATCTCCACTATTGCTGGTCCCAAAGACAAGCACCCAGACAGTTTTCTTTCATTTTTTTCCCAGCTTTTTTCAGATATAATTGACATATAATGTTATGCAAGGTATACAGTGTGATGATTTGATATACATGTATATTGCAAAATATCTACCATGTTAAGGTTAGTTAATATATCCTTCACCTCACATGAGTACCATTTTGTCATTGTTTTTGTCTTGGTGAGGCCATTACAGCTCTACTCTCATAGCAGCTTTCAAGTAGGCAATATCATGCTGCTAACTATGGTCATCAGGCTGTACCTTAGATCCCTGGACCTTATTTATCTTATAAGTGAAAGGTTGTACCCTTTGACCTGTGTCTCTCTATTTCCCCGATCCCTCAGCCCTGAGCAACCGCCATTCTACTCTTTGTTTCTGTGTGTTCAGTGTTTTTATGTTTTACATATAACTGAGGTAATACTGTATTTATTTATTTTTCATAGACAGTTTTCTTATAATGGGTCTAAAGGCAAATCACCGGGGAAACAGAACAATCTAAACAATTTAGATATGGGTCAATGGCAAAGCTTAGAGTATTTTTAAGTCAACAGTTCTTGAACTTACATTTCTGCCTTCCATTTGAGATAGTAAAATGAAGGTCATTCTGGCTTTGGATTCTGGCTTCATATTTTTGAGAGTAGGATTCCCACCCTCAAACTTATCTCAGTACTCAAGCAAAGTAAAGGGGTCTTGAAAACTTTGCCCACTGTATCCATTATGTCTGAAAAGAAAATTGAAATTAACTCTGATGACACAAATTAGACAGAATGAGGGGGTTCTCTATCTCTCTCTTTATTAAACAGGAGACTCAAAGAAAATAATTTAATTTTTTTCCCTAAGTATTGTCTCAAATCCTAGCTTCATATGGGTGAAGATTTATTTTCTTTGGTCAAGTTTTCTTCTCAAGGAAAAGCTGTGGGTGAGGTGAGATATGGCTGTGCAGTGAGGTGCAAAAACTAAATATATCTCAAATAGACCTTTGAAGGAGAGATCTTAGTGTGATTAGAGGAAAAGCAATTCTTCAAAGTTTTATGATCCTCTTTCCTGGTTAGATTGCAGTATGTGTGAAGAAAAAGTGATTGGACATTTCTTCAGATAAAAATAGTTACTTTAACTATTGAAAACCTGATTACAGTTAACTAGCAACTGGTTATTCTTCTCCATGTTATACAAATTCTAGCCCTAAACCAGTCAGTCTCAAATTTTTCATATCTATCAGTGAGTTATCACTAATCCCAAGAAACCTAGGGTTAACTGTATGTGTACACATCCACATGTACAACAACTACGTGGATAAGAATAAGCAAACAAGAACCTCAAAGCATGTATGTACTGGCTCAGTAGTAGTACCTCTCCATATAGTTTTTATCTTTTTTTTTTTTTAAGGCTGGATCTACTTCATTTTTAACACCAAAATAAAGCCAGATGAATTAAAGATTTACATATAAATAGTGAGATAAACTTCATGTATCTCTGTATTGTTTCAATTCTTTTAGCAAGCACACTTCAAAAAATGTTTGAATACAGTAAAATATACATAACATAAAATTTACCATTTTAACCATTTTTAAGTGTACATTTCAGTGGCGTTAGTACATTCACTTTGTTGTGCAACTATCACCACCATCCATTTTTCCAGAAATTTTTATATTCCCAAATTGAAACTCTGTACCCATCAAACAGCTCCCCATTCTACTCTCCCCCAATTCTACTTTCTGTTTCTATAAATTTGACTACTCTAGGTAATTCATATAAGTAGAGTCATACAGTATTCGTACTTCTGTGGCTTATTTCATTTAGCATTAATGTCTTCAAGATCCATCCATGTTGTAGCATGTGTCAGAATTTCCTTCCTTTTTAAGGCTGAATAATATTCGATTGTAGTTTATTTATCCATTCATCTACTGATGGACATTTAGGTTGCTTCCACCTTTTGGCCATTGTGAATAATGCTGCTATGAACATAGGTAGACAAGTGAGAAAAGACAGCAGAGAGCTCTTTCCCCAAACCTCACCCTACCCCATCCCTGTCTGTAACTCAGGAACAGAGCTCTCACCAGAAACCAAATTGGCCAAAAACTTGATCTTTGACTCCTAACCTTCAAGAACTGTGAGAAAATAAATTTCTGTAATTTAAACCATATGGTTTTGATCTTATTTCACTCATTATTCTATGATGAAATTTTGTATAAATTATCATTAGAATTAGTTTTTTTTGTGAAGTCTTTAAAAAGGAGTAATTATGGTTAAATGCTCCTTTAATCAATAGTATCTGAAAGCATTTAAAGCACTGTTCACTTATCTGTTTCTCAACAAGACAAAACAAAGCCTAACAACTCTGCTGCTGTAAAAATTAGTTTCTTAGGTATAAATGATACAGGGACAGTTCTTCTTGATGATTGCATTTGTGTCATTCTTTAGCTTTATTCATACTTTATCTTGAACTAGCTTCTAAAATCTACCATTGAAAACAGCGTGAAAGCTGCTGAATTAAGTTCTCTAGGGTGGCCTGCTCACTTCCTCCTGAGGGAAATGAAGTATGCCTGTGGCTGTTAAAGGATGATGTTCTTTATTTATTTCTTCTGAATGTATTTCCTGGTGTAAATGGGAGAACTCAGTCCTTTCAGAAATTGGCTGAACAAATTAAATCAGAATTTTGTTCTTCTCACCTCCTCGATTTCCCCGATCCTTCTCAACGTCTTCTTAATGGATGTTGTCCTTTGAGCCATAATTCATCTGCCACAGAACATGCAGTTTCAAGTGAGGGTAGTAATTTCCTAAGGGGACTTGACTGTCAGAGAAATTCCAACAAAAAACCTAATTTTAAACTTAATGTTTCTTATAAATCACACCCAAGAAAACAAGGGGAGTTTTCCCTTTGAATGCTATTGAAACCAAATTAAACTAAAGTAGAAGAAATTTAATGGTTGGAAAGCATGGGTTGGGACTCAGAAGAAAACATCTTGTGTTTATTTTGTTCTATTCTGTGGTAATTTATGAAGTCTTTAGTTTTCACCCCCTTAATATGTAACATCAATAATTTTATCAGGTGAACATTAAGAGATGCTATCCTCTTTAGGGTGCTACCAGTAGGTGGGCTAATGTTTAACCAGCAAAAGAAAAGAAAAAATTCCAGGAAGTCCTCAGTTATTTCAAGATGAAGTAAAATGAGTCAGGCATTTTTTTTGATGAAAGATCATAATTATTTTATAACCTGAAATGGGAAAATCTGACCATTGATGAAGCCAAAGAGAAGACAGGACCCTCCTCCAGAAACACACATTAAATTGCTTAGGATCAGTACTCCATCTCCTTTCCCCTCCTTCAGGCATTCCTTTCTTAGATCTTTTATCAAATATCTTTACTACAAGGAAAAAATTAGGCTGGACAAATGAGTATACTGACAGTCGTTCATAATTTTTCTATTCTAGTAAAGCTTTCTTTCAAAAGATCAGCTGAAGGATAGCACCTCACCTGTAGTCTATGTAGCATTAGAATCATGATAAAGTACAAAACCTCCAGAATTTATGCATAGCTAGTATAACCCTCATTCTTGTTTTAATTAAAAACATCATACACTGATATTTGGTATTTTCACATGTAGAGATACAAATTAAATAGTTCCAGCCATTAGAAAAATTTTGATATTTGTTGCAATGAATAAGTGTTACATTGAAATACATTAAAATAAACATGTTGTATATTACTGCTCATTTCTATATTCACATGTTTATGCTTAAACATATATGGGAAGCTGTACCCATAGATAGAGACTCTGTTTCTGAGGACTAACAGACTCAGATTTCCATTTATTAGTTATATGCTTCTGGGAATGTTGCTTAGTCTTTCTAAAACTTATTTCACACTATGCAAAATTGGGGCAGTTCCAAAGGACATTTCACGTGATTTCCCTGACGATTACATAAAATCGTGTGTGTGTGTGTATACACACATATATGTAATTAACATTTTTGTATCTTTTTTAGCCCCCTTCACCTGTTATGCACACTTCCCCCCTGGCAACCAATAATCTGTTGACACATGACAATGATAGGCCCATAGATGATTCTAGGTATAGGTTTCCACTATAGCTGTTTTTGAACTTTCACAGTTTTTAGTATTGTAAAGGATTACAGAAGACAGTCTTCACAGGGAGCTTCAAAATTTGGATACTACTAATAATCCCTTCTCTCCATCATACTTATTAACGTTAATGTGATTTTTAAAATGTTTTCACTCCTCAGTGCAATGCCTTATTTGACGCTCAGGTATAAATCCTAATTAGTTTAAACTCATTGTGGTAATATGGTAATAAGGCATATGCACAACAACATCAGTCTGGCAGTGATGCAGAGAGCAAGTCCTTTGGTAAATTCTAGGGAAATTTTCCTCATTCTCAGAAAAGTGAATCTCTTCCTCCTGCAAACTTTGTCATATTTGAATGTAACATCAGGAAATGGCAAAGTCATCTTAGAAACATGAGGAGAGCTCACTTGAGAAAAACTAAGGGCAGGATCATGAAATCAAGTGCAAAGATTAAAACAACCAACTCTGGAATAATTGTACCTTTGTACATTTTACTATGGGAGATATTTTTGGTCTTAAATTTTAATTATTTTGAGTGAAATTTATCTTATTTTGAGTAGAAAGTAATTTCACCCATCCATTATTGGTACAGTTAGCTGAGGAGAAGTGGGGGGAGAAAACCTCAGTATTTGAGGTTTGGAGACTGATAATTTCATTTATCTGGTGTAAAACGTTTTTAAACAATTGTTGTATATGGCTCAAAACAGAGTCTGTGTAATCATCAAGCCATAGCATTAGGGAAAGTGGAAAGTCAAATTCAAGATGTTGGTGTTTGTTGGCTAGTGCCTGCCAAGCACGTGTATGCTTTTTTTTTGGTAAAAGTAAACAATATTTCAGACCGAAATAATTTCCTAATCTTTGGTAAATAAAATATTTTATATATTAACTATGTATTTATAATTTTCATTACCTTGACTAAATTTACTATCATAAAATACTCTGATAATTTTGTGGTCAAACATCTTCCACTCAGGGTGTATATATATATATATATATATATATATATATATATATATATATATTGCCGTTAAAAATACCTGTAGACTTTCGTTTGTCTCAATTAGGGAAAGTACCCATCCTCATACTAAAAACAACTAAAGAATGGTGGTTAAAATATGTTTAACTTAATCAACCAGTTGGAAAAGAGGTATAGAATATTCAGAAGCTAAAAACTAATTGAAAAGAGGATCTAGAGATGTCAGCAGAGAATTGAAGCTTTCTTTTGCCTTGAAAACATTTGATAAACCTTATTAACTTTTAGGCCACTGTGGATAAAGCCCACAGCCTACTCAAATGTGTGGAAGCTCATAAGAGACCCTTTGCCCCATTAAACTGGAATCCAAGAATAGTTCATCTTTACTGTAACAGTTAGCTGTAACTGCCCAGCCTCATTTTGAAAGTACACACAGTTCATGACTTCAAGGAGAACTGCTTGTATAAACCTTGGCTTTCAGGAATAGAATATTTTTTTTTCTTTAGATTTCATAACCACAGGTCAACATCACAGCAGGTTTGCATACCAAATTCACACTGTCTGGATATCAGGCAATCTCAGGTGTACAATTTGTTGGAGGTGGTATGGCATCCATATAAAATGTCAGAAGCAGGAGCAATTCTCTTCAGAGTAAACTGCCTTCAACACTGGCCTCAAATTTGTCCTCAAACAAGGCTCAAAGAAATGAGCTTATGGTGTAAACAACACAATCAAAAAAATGGGTAGAAGACCTAAATAAACATTTCTCCAAAGACATACAGATAGCCAAAAGGCACATGAAAAGATGCTCAACATCGCTAATTATTAGAGAAATGCAAATCAAAACTACAATGAGGGATCACCTCACACCAGTCAGAATGGCCATCATCAAAAAGTCTACAAATAATAACACTGGAGAGGGTGTGGAGAATAGGGAACCCTCCTACACTGTTAGTGGGAATGTAAATTGATTCAGCCACTATGGAGAACTGTTTGGAGGTTCCTTAAAAAACTAAAAATAGAGCTACCATATGATCCAGTAATCCCACTCCTGGGCATATATCTGGAGAAAACCATAATTCTAAAAAATACTTGCATCCCAATGTTCATTATAACACTATTTACAACAGTGAGGACATGGAAGCAACCTAAATGTCCATTAACAGAGGAATGGATAAAGAAGATGTGGTACATATACACAATGGAATAGTACTCAGCCATAAAAAAGAATGAAATAATGCCATTTGCAGCAACATGGATGGACCTAGAGATTATCATACTAAGTGAAGTAAGCCAAAGACAAATATCATATGATATCGCTTAAATGTGGAATCTATAAAAAATGATACAAATACTCATGAATACAAAACAGAAATAGACACACAGACATAGAAAACAAACTTATGGTTACCAAAGGGGAAAGAGGGGGGGATAAATTAGGAGTTTGGAATTAACATATACACAGTACTATATATAAATTAGATAACCAGCAAGGACCTACTGTATAGCACAGGGAACTATATTCAATATTTTGTAATAAACTGTAAGGGAAAAGAATCTGAAAAAGTATAGATATGTACATATATATATATATAATATATATATATATATTATATATATATATAATATATATATAAAAAACTGAGTCACTTTGCTATACACCAGAAACTAACACAAGATTGAAAGTCAACTATACTTCAATAAATTTTTTTTTAAAGTTGAAAGAAAAAATCAATGAACCAAAATGCAAATTGAAAAAAAACAGATAAAAAGATTAAAATGAAAGATAAGGAAAATGCTATTTATAAAAACTTGTGGTATACAGCTAAATGCTACTTAAATAAAAATGTATATCTTTTATGTATATAATAGGATATATGAAAGTTAGCATATAAACAAAAAACAGATTATTGAAATAAAAGAGAAAAATGTAATAGAGAATATCAAAATTGCCTTAACAGTGTCTTCATTGACAGTTACCAAAATAGAAAAACATTTGGTGAGGACTAAGTGAAAAAATAAGGGATTTCAAAAGAAAATGGAACAAATGGTGTTCTGCAAATGTAAATATAAAGTTATATTTACTAAAATTGGTATCAGTAGAGAAACTTGCATTTATTTCCCAGTAATTTACTAAAACTGGCCCCCAAAGAAAAAGTAATCTTGTAATAATTTATTAATACTTATATATATAAATATTTATCAATATTCTATTATCTTACAACAAATTAACAGTCCCAGATTTTGTTTCCAGTGAATTCTACCAACTTTGTAAGGAGCACCTAGTTTCAAGCTTGCTTAAACTATTTCAGGACCTATATCTTATTGTATGATAAGTACAGCCTTGACCCAAAGACTGATGAAGACATAACCAAACGGAAAATTTTATGCTAATTTCATTCATGGTTATGAATGTAAAACTCTTAAGTTAGACCTTTGTGGTATGAATCATGAATCTGGAAATAAAATTGGATTCATTTCAGGAATTCAGGGTTTATTTAACCTTATAAAATTAAATAATGTAATTCACTAGCATGTTAGAGAAAAATAATTCATAATGTTCACCTAATAGGCACAGAATATATATTTTCATGAAATTTCAATCCATCTGTGATAAAAATTTAATCTAATTATAAAAGGGTATTTCCATTGCCTGATAGTCTTATCAGAATAATTAAATTGTTTAACACATTCAAAAATAGTATAAGTTTATTTTTCACTCACTTAACAGTTCAGGGTGGATTCACATTGTTGAACAGCTGTCCCTTAGTGACCTTAGGGGGCAGTTGCTTTATCTCTCAACATGTGCCTTTAACGTAGGATGAGCATATAATGTGTTATTCAAAATGGGATATCTTTGACAGTGACTGGGGGAACTACGAATCATTCTTTTAGAATGCCAGGTTTAAGTCATTATTACCTGAGACAAACTGAGGTAGGTGGTCATGCTTCAGAAGGATCCTTCTTTGGGCATAACAATTTGTGTCTTTAGGGTGGGTCATAGAGGGTGAAAGAATAAAAATATTTTACCTGAAAAGTTTTAACGGACAGACTTGACATTATATACATCAATTTTAATCAGCTTCATTTGCTGGAACTTGTCACACAGCTTATGGAACTGCAAGGTTGACTAGGAAATTTGGTCAAATTTTTTGCTCATAAAGTAGTAGAGGATAGATTTTCATCAGCAGTTAGTGGTCTTTGCTATACATAATATATCTAAAAAAACATGGAGCAAATATTATACTTAATCATGAAATATTACAAGAATGGTAACTCAAGATAAAGAGCAAAGCAAGGATACACAATCTTATTTAATATTGTTTTGGAAATGCTACCCAGAGATAAATGAGGCAAGAGATACAAAGATTGAAAAATTATTCAAAAGTGTTATTACTTTCAGATAATATGTTTGTTTTTATAGAAACCCCTAAAATACTATATATAAATTATTAGATGTGCAGAGTTTAACATGGATTCTGGATACAAAATTAACATTAAAAATAACATCCACACTCCAACAATAAATGTTATTAAAAATCACATAGACAATTTGCCACAGCAGCATTAATAAAATGAATATACATAACAAAAGCTGTATAAGATCAGTATGGAAATATTACAAGCCTTATTAAAATATATTAAGTAAGACCTAAGTAAATTGAGACATATAATATGTTATATGATTAGATTAGAACACTTTATATTAAGATATCAGTTCTCAAGAAGTTGTCCAATAGGTTCAGTACAATACATATTGAATAAAATCCATAATAAATAAAATCAAACAAAAATCTGCAAAGAATTTCTCTTGACAATCTGAATCATACACACACACAGACACACACATATGTAGCAATGCATGGAAGAGCACACACACACAGACATACATGTATCAATACATGGAAGTGCAAAGAGCCCAAAATAATTAAGATACTGTTTACTCTTAGTAAAATATTTCACAGGGTTTTTTTTCATAAATTACACGTTACTATATTTGTTATAATATTTTTATTCTATATATTTTATTTTCTCTTCCCAGTATTTTAGAGAAATAATAAAAATGTTGGCTAGTTCAATACATCAAATATTCACGCCAAACTTCTGCATGAGAATTCTGCGAGAGATTTGACCAGGAAACAGTCAAGGATCCAGATTGATAGTATTCACCTGTAGAAAGAAAAAATGCAAATAGATTTCTCGGTTTCACAGATCTTTATCTTCAACTCATGTTGTTCTCTTGAGTTACAAGCTTGTATATCAAGCTCACTCACATCTCCACGTAGAAGTTGCCTGGACACTTAAATTTGTTTGAAATTGACCACATTATGTGTACATCTTAGCTCCTCACAAGATCTAATTCAACCAGCTGTCAAAGTAGACTCCTGGATATCACTCTGGAATCTTTCTTTTCCTTTCTGCTACCATCTCTCCTACTGTATAAAAATCAATCACTTGGGCTTCCCTGATGGCGCAGTGGTTGAGAATCTGCCTGCCAATGCAGGGGACACGGGTTCGAGCCCTGGTCTGGGAAGATCCCACATGGAGCGGAACAAGTAGGCCTGTGAGCCACAACTATTGAGCCTGCGTATCTGGAGCTTGTGCTCCACAACAAGAGAGGCCGTGACAGTGAGAGGCCCACACACCATGATGAAGAGTGGCCCCCGCTTGCGGCAACTAGAGAAAGCCCACACACAGTAAAGAAGACCCAACATAGCCAAAAATAAATAAATAAAAATAAAAATTAATCACTGCCAGAGGGAGGAACACTCCCAAACTCATTCTACGAGGCCACCATCACCCTGATCCCAAAACCAGACAAAGATGTCTTAAAAAAAGAAAAATACAGGCCAGTATCACTGATGAACATAGATGCAAACATCCTCAACAAAATACTAGCAAACAGAACCCAACAGCACATTAAAAGGATCATACACCATGATCAAGTGGGGTTTATCCCAGGAATGCAAGGATTCTTCAATATACGCAAATCAATCAATGTGATACACCGTATTAACAAACTGAAGGAGAAAAACCATATATGATCATCTCAATAGATGTAGAGAAAGCTTTTGACCAAATTCAATACCAATTTATGATAAAAACTCTCCAGAAAGTGGGCATAGAGGGAACCTATCTAAACATAGTAAAAACCATATATGACAAACCCACAGCCAACATCATCCTCAATGGTGAAAAACTGAAACCATTTCCTCTAAGATCAGGAAGAAGACAAGGGTTCCCACTCTCACCACTGTTATTCAACATAGGTTTGGAAGTTTTAGCTACGGCAATCAGAGAAGAAAAAGAAATAAAAGGAATCCAAATTGGAAAAGAAGAAGTAAAACTGTCACTCTTTGCAGATGACATTATACTATACATAGAAAATCCTAAAGATGCCACCAGAAAACTACTAGAGCTAATCAATGAATCTGGTAAAGTAGCAGGATACAAAATTAATACGCAAAAATCTCTTGCATTCCTATACACTAGCAATGAAAAATCAGCAAGAGAAATTAAGGAAACACTCCCATTTACCACTGCAACAGAAAGAATAAAATTCCTAGGAATAAACCTACCTAAGGAGGCAAAAGACCTGTATGCAGAAAACTATAAGACACTGATGAAAGAAATCAGAGATGATACAAACAGATGGTGAGATATACCATGTTCTTGGATTGGAAGAATCAACATTGTGAAAATGATTATACTCCCAAAAGCAATCTACAGATTCGATGCAATCCCTGTCAAATTACCAATGACATTTTTCACAGAACTAGAACAAAAAATTTCACAATTTGTATGGAAACACAAAAGACCCTGAAGAATAGCCAAAGCAATCCTGAGAAAGAAAAATGGAGCTGGAGGAATCAGGCTCCCTGATTTCAGACTATACAACAAAGCTACCGTAATCAAGACAGTATGGTATTGGCACAAAAACAGAAATATAGATCAATGGAATAGAATAGAAAGCCCAGAGATAAACCGACGCACATATGGTCACCTTATCTTCAACAAGGAATATACAATGGAGAAAAGAGAGCCTCTTCAATAAGTGGTGCTGGGAAAACTGGACAACTATATATAAAAGAATGAAATTAGAACTCTTCCTAACACCATACACAAAAATAAGCTCAAAATGGATTAAAGACCTAAATGTAAGGCCAGACAGTATAAAACTCTTAGAGGAAAACATAGGCAGAACACTCTATGACATAAATCACAGCAAGATCTTTTTTGACCCACCTCCTAGAGAAATGGAAATAAAAACAAAAATAAACAAATGGGACCTAATGAAACTAAAAGCTTTTGCACAGCAAAGGAAACCATTAACCAGACAGAAAGACAACCCTCAGAATGGGAGAAAATATTTGCAAATGAAGCTATTGACAAAGGATTAATCTCCAAACTATACAAACAGCTCATGCAGCTCAATATCAAAAAAACAAACAACCCAATCCAAAATTGGATGGAAGTCCTAAATAGACAATTCTCCAAAGAAGACATACAGATGGCCAACAAACACATGAAAAGATGCTCAACATCACTAATCATTAGAAAAATGCAAATCAAAACCACAATGTGGTATTATCTCACACCAGTCAGAATGGCCATCATCAAAAAATCTAGAAACAGTAAATGCTGGAGAGGGTGTGGAGAAGAGGGAACCCTCTTGCACTGTTGGTGGGAATGTAAATTGATACAGCCACTATGGAGAACAGTATGGAGGTTCCTTGAAAAACTAAAAATAAAACTACCATATGACCCAGCAGTCCCACTACTGGGCGTATACCCTGAGAAAACCATAATTCAAAAAGATACATGTACCACAGTATTCATCGCAGCACTATTTACAATAGCTAGGATATGGAAACAACCTAAATGTCTATCAACAGATGAATGGATAAAGAAGATGTGACACATATATACAATGGAATGTTACTCAGCCATAAAAAGGTATGAAATTGAGTTATTTGTTATGAGGTGGATAGACCTAGAGTCTGTCATACAGACTGATGTTAAGTCAGAAAAACAAATACCATATGCTAACACACATATATGGAATCTAATAAAATGGTACTTATGAACCTAGTGGCAGGGCCAGAATAAAGAGCCAGATGTAGAGAACAGACTTGAGGACACAGGGTGGGAAGGGGAAGCTGGGATGAAGTGAGAAAGGAGTACTGACATATATAGATTACCAAGTATAAAATGGATGGCTAGTGGGAAGCTGCTACATAGCACAGGGAGATCAGCTCGGTGCTTTGTGACCACCCAGAGGGGTGGGATAGGGAGGGTGGAAGGGAGATGCAAGAGGGAGGGCATATGGGCATGTATGTGTACATATAGCTGATTCACTTTGTTGTACAGCAGAAACTAACATGACATTGTAAAGCAATTATACTCCAATAGGGATTAAAGAAAAAAAGAGTATTATATATTTTAGCCAACGACAACAATAAAAATCAATCATTGCCAGAAAATAGATTTGACAGTAAAATATTTTGTCATTCTTTCTGCCATTTTTAAATCCCCATGCACTGGTTCAGGCTATTATCATTTCATGATGATTACTGAGACCCAGATTTGTCTAGAGGTATGCCCCTTTAATCTGTGCTTCTCACTGTGTATAGAGTACAGTTTCTAAATCAGAATTGATGAGATCACCCCCCTTTCAATTTTCTAACACTTCAAGTGTTTTCAGGAAATATATAAATCCAATTATATAGACAGGGTAGATTAGGCTGTAGAATCAAATAAATTCCCCTAAGTATACAGTGGCTTGGTGACAGATTATGTTAAAATTCTTCCTTATGAATCAGCCACATGGATGTTACTAGCTTTTTAGATAGATCCCTGCTCTATACTGATTCAGGGACCCACGTTTTTCCTGTCTTCTGGCTCTTTGTAATCTGGTTCAAGCCAACAGAAAAAAAAAAATCATGAATAACATAATAAGGCACTGCTGCTTTCTAAAAGCCTAGAAATGACACTCATTATCTGTTGTCTGGAAATTAGTTCCACGGTAACTTCTAGCTGAAAAGGAGCCTGAAAAATGAAGTCAGGCTGTGTGCTCAGGAGAAAGAGAAGAACATGGATTTTGGTAACCACTTGGCTTTGAGGATTTTATGATCTGGTCCTCTGGTCCTGCTTGCCTTACAATGTCTCTTGCCATTTCTGGCTCCCTGAAAGTCTCTTCTCTAGCCGTGATCAATACTGCAATCCCTTACATCCTCTTTCCCCAAGACTTTTTTTATGTATTGGCATTTTCTTTTTCTTTCTTTTTTTTTGATTTTTTACTTTATATTGGAGCATAGTTTATTAACAATGATGTGTTATTTTCAGGTATACAGCAAAGTGATTCAGTTATTCATATACATACATGTATCTATTCTTTTTTAAGTTCTTTTCCCATTTAGGTTATTAAAGAATATTGAGCAGCGTTCCCTGTAGCATTTTCTGATTGAATTTAACTTTCCACCACAGGCCCATTGTTAGGAGCTGAGTTGTGTCTCCAAAACTCTTATTTTGAAGTCCCAAATCCAGTACCTCAGAATATAACCAGACTTGGAGATAAGCTATTTAAAGAGGTGATTAAGTTAAAATGAGACTCTTAAGAGTGGCGCCTAATCCAGTATGACTAGTGTTCTTACAAGATGAGGAAAAGATACTCAGGAGGCCTGCATATAGAAAGACCATGTGGTGACACACTCAGAAGGTAGCCGAGGAGAAGGTCTCAGAAGAAACCAAACTGTAGCTTTAGCTAACACCTCTGTCACTTCTGTGACTTTATGGGCTGACAGAGATGTGATATATGAGTGTATGGGCCAGCCTAAATCAGATGAAGGTTGAGGCAAGAACAATGGAAAGAAAGTAAGAAAACAATGTGAAATTCAGACATCTAAATCCCTTGCAACCGATTTCATGACAGGAAGAGGACTGTATCTCAAGCTAGCCAAATCATAATGTAAGGTGATGGATAAACTCTGATGAATAAAAGCTAATTGTTTCTACAAACTTTGAACATATACATGGTTAGCTGATACCTTCGCACATTACCCAATACTGATGCATGGTTTTTGCAAACTGCAATTGCAGTCTTGGGGAGTGGGACCCTAAGAGCCCTGCACTATGCCTTGAAATAACATGGTTGTATTTTGCCTGAGCAGGTATAAATTATAAGATAGACACAGATTTACTAGCACTGGTAATTTAAATGTTGTAGCCATTAATGTTATTTAAGAGGCTTGGTGAATAATAGCTAACCCATTTGTACCTCTTGTCACCAGCCTTCTCTTAATCTGCTGAGTAAACAAGATCATTGAAATTTTGGTTGTGAATATTTCTGTGCTACTATATTCTATGGCTTAGAACACAGATAGTTTTTTCCTGCCTGCTCTCTTAAGCAGATAAATGCATGATCTCAAAAGTTATTAGCATATCAGTGTAATTGACTGTAATAAAAAATGAAAAATCCTAATAACGTTCCTATATGTCATTCCCATAGACCTCAATTATTCAGAAGTTTCGTAATGCTTCTGCTGCCTAGCAGAGTGTAACCCATTAAATATGTAACTGGGCTAAAATATAAAAGTTTCTCAAATGCTCATAGGATAAAATCATGGTGGTGTTTTAAAATTTAATGTTGCTTAACCTGCAACACAATGAATTCCTCTGCCCAGATATAAAGTTTATGGTGTGAAAGTAGAAATTAATCCATTGTGTTTTGTAAAACTGGTCACACCAAATTTTTATTTTTCTTTCTTTCTTCAACTTTTGATTTCTGCTCTAAATATGCTGTTTGCTCTAACAAAGTTTTAAAGTTTGAAAAGAAGAATGGGCATCTAATAAATTATTGTGTGTGTTATTCTTATCACAGGTGAATAAGATCAAGAAAAATAAAATAGGGAGAAATTAAGTTGTTATATATTTCAAACTTTCACCTATCTGTCTATTGAAGAGCAAAGAACCAAGAGTAACCCAGACACATTTAAAAAAGAATAGAAAAAATTAAAGTACTTCAAAGGTAATTTCTTCATAAGCTTTATGAAAAATAAACATGTTAGTTATTACATGTTAGGTAACGTTCAACAAATTTATTATCTAACAAATATGTTAGGTAATGTGCTTTTTTATCATTTTAAAATAAGCCACATTTTTGTTATGTATGCTTAATATTTTATAAAATAAAGTATAGGCAATTTTATTTGACAATGAATATGGATATATACATGAGGAAATATGCAAGTCTACTCTGTGTAGTAATCAAAATCTGTAATTTAAAAATTGTAGAAAAATATATATGTCCATGGGACTTTAACAAGACTATAGATAATTTGTATTCTAAATATTATTCTTGAAGAGAAGAGCAATATTTCCAAAATGAACTTAAACTAAGAACATTATCATATTCAGAATCCATTCTTTACTTAAAAACACTCTCATCATTTTTAGAATTTATAATGTATTTCATACAGCTGCTTTCCCTCCTTAACCTTTTTATAGATATGGGCATTTTGGAAAACATTCTGAGGGGAGTTATGTAGATGAATTGCTTTGGGCACCGAGTCACAGAAAGGTCAGAGTTCTCTGTTCTCTCCCTCCCTCCCTCCCTCCCTCTCTCCCTGTCTCTCTTTCTTTCTTTTTTTCTTCCTTCCTTCCTTTATTCTTTTTCTTTTTGTTTTAAATACAGCCTGGAAGCATAGATACGAGGGTGAGAGATGATGAGAAAAGTAAACCATTCAGGATTTGGGAGAGATTTTCTAATTTAAGATGCTCAAAGATAAATTTTCTTCTTTCTAATATAATCAACTGAGAATATCTTAAAACAGGCTAGGACAACAGTTGTTACTGGTTCATGTGGAGAGGATTAAGTCATAGGATAGTTCAATTTAGATTTCAGTAACAACATCAATCTTCATTTTCTACTTTCTTAGAAAGCAATGTTGGAAAACAAGAAAAGCCGCAATATCAGTCTCCTTTCTTGGGTAAGGCAATGATATCAACAACTTTCAAATAACCTGGCCTGTGTGTTCCTTTCAAAAATAGTACTGAATGGTACTCTTTGTATGCATTTCTGTTTGTTTCATTATATTAATACATCTTTACTTACATGGTATCAAAGTGAAAAAATTAAAAGTTATGCCAGTGCCCCAAAGGTGCACATACCTTCGTGTGTGCACATGCACGTGCACACACACATGTACATACTCCCCAAATTCTAGTGTGTGAAAGATATTTTATTCCATGGCTTTTGGTTAAATGGAGCAAATCAAAGGGATTGAAGTAATAATTAAGCCCCAGTTAAAGTATTTTTTTCTCATGGAACATTTGGAAGAAATCCACTTGATTCTACCTTCAAAGAAGCAGTCATATAAAATACTTCTTCACTATCCTGGGGGTTGAGACATTTCAAAACTATGAGTAATTCATAGAATCTGTTGGCAAAATACATAAACTTCCAAAATACATACACACATGTGGACACACGTGTGCACATGCTCTTTTACTGTGCTGAAAAAGATTTATCTGAAATAAAGGTTTATGTATATTAACAGTATGCTAACTGAATTTTTTAAGGTCTAACAATACTTTAAAATTGAAATGAGAGAATCAAGGACATTTCCAGGTTAAAATAATAAGTTGGGGACTTCCCTGGTGGGGCAGTGGTTAAGAATCTGCCTGCTAATGCAGGGGACATGGGTTCGAGCCCTGTCAGGGAAGATCCCACATGCCTCAGAGCAACTAAGCCCACGTGCCACAACTACTGAAGCCCGCATGCCACAACCACTGAAGCCCGCACATCTAGAGCCTGTGCTCCACAACAAAGAAGAAGCCACTGCAGTCAGAAGCCCATGCACCACAAGGAAGAATAGCCCCACTCGCTGCAACTAGAGAAAGCCCATGCACAGCAATGAAGACCCAACACAGCCATAAATAAATAAATAAATAAATAAATAAATAAATTTTAAATTACTTTGTATTAATTTAGTATGTTTGTGACAATTAAGGAACCAGTATTGATATATCATAATTATTAACTAAAGTACATACTTTATTCAGATTTCTTTAGTTTTGTTTAATGTTCTTTTTCCTGTTTCAGAAAACTACATTATGCTTATTTATTATGTTTCAGACTTCCTTGTTTTGATGACCTGGACAGTTTTGAAGAGTACTGATCAGGTAATTATTAGAATATTCCTTAATTGAAACATTTGTGAAAATTTTATCATGAATGGGTATTGGATTTTTCAAATAGCTTCTCTGTATTCATGAACATGATTATATGATTTTTTTTTCCTTTAACTTGCAGATATAGTAGGTTAAATTTATGAAGTTTGAATGTTGAAACAGCCTTGTATACTTAGAATAAATCCTACTTTGTCTTGGTGAATAATTCCTTTTATAGTTTGTTGGCTTTGTTGAGGATTTTGTGTGAATTTTCTGAAAGAGTTTGGTCTGTAGTCTTCTTTCTTGTTATATTTGAATCTGGTTTTGTTTGTGTTGTGCTGGCATCACAGCATGAGTAAGGATTGATTCTCTTGCTTTTATCTTCTTGAAGAGATTTTGGAGAATGAACATTGTTTCTTCCTTAAATATTTCATAGTATTAATTAGTGAATTCATCTAAGTTTGGTGCTTTCTATTTGAAAGATTTTTCAGTTATTGATAGAATTTTTTTTATAGGTAACAGGCTACTAATGTTACCTATTTCTCTTTGAGTGAATTTTGGTAAATGTGATATTGGTCCATTACATCCAAATTTTCAATTGTATATGCATAAATTTATCTATTATTTTCCCTTGTTAACTTTTAATGTCCACATATTAGTAGTGATAAACCACTTTTCATTTCTGATATTTGTAATTGTATCTTATCTATTTTTTGTTTGTTAGCCTCACTAGAGATTTATCAGTTTTATTCATGCTTTATAAAAAAAAAAGCTTTTGGTTTCTTAAATTTCTCTTTTTTTCCTCAATTTTGTTGAGTTCTGCTCTAATTTTATTATTTCCTTTTTTATTCTTGTTAACAGTATACTAATTGAATCTTTTAAGATCTGAAAATACTTTAAAATTCAAATGAGAGAATCAAGGACATTTCCAGGTTAAAAAAATAAGTTGATAGTAGAGGACAAATTTACAGTTTTTAAAAAATTTTAGACTTAATTTGCTCTTCTCTCTCAAGATTTCTAGTGCAGAGCTTAAGTTACTGTTTTCTTATACTTCCTCCTTTTTAATACATATATTTATTTGAAAGTGAATCCTTTAATCTGCAGATATTTGGGAATTTCCAGATGTCTTTCAGATGTTGATATTTAGTTCAATTCCATTGTCTGAGCACTTAATTTGTATGATTTCTATTTTTTTTTAATTTGTTAAGGGCTTTTATGGCCAATAATACTGTTTAGTTTTGTGAATGTTTCACGTGAGATTGAAAAGAAGGTATATGTATTATGCTATCGTTTGTATGCTGTATTCTATAAATGTCAATTAGATCAGGTTGGTTGATAATGCTGTTCAGTTCATATCCTTATTGATTTAATTCATGCTTAACCAGTTACTGAATAAAAGGGCATTGAATTCCCCAAGTATAATAGTGCAATTGTCTATTACTCCTTTAAATTTTAACTTTAGCTGGATGTATTTAGAAGCTCTTTTGTCACATGCATACACATTTAGGATTATGATACCTTATTGGAGAATTGATCCCTTTATCATTATATAATGCCCTCTTTAAACCTGATATTCATCCTTGTTCTGAAGTTGATTTTGTCTGAAATTAATACAGCTACTCCAGCTTTCTTTTGGTTATTGTTAGCATGGTATACTTTTTTTTTTCTGTTCTTTTACTTTTAACTTAGTGGATTCTTTGTATTTTAAGTGTGGTTCCTTTACACAATGTATGTTTGGGTTAAGTTTTTATCTTTCTGAAAATCTCTGTCAATGGTGTAGTTAGGACATTCACATATAAAGTGCTTATTGATATAGTTGAGTTGATATCTTGCATGATCAAATACATTGTATTGCTTTGTGTATAGTGCAGGTAACTTAGAACTGAGAATTCTCAAGTCCTCCCTCCTGTCCCTTGTGACTTTGCTACCATTCATGTCACTGATCTGTGTGATATACTCACTCAATACATTATTACTGTTATTGCTTTAAAGTTATCTTTTTAGATCAATTAAGAGTTTGAAAAATAAAGAATTTATTTTACCTTTATGTACTTCTTCTCCGACACTCTCCTCTTCTTCTCTATGTCATTTCTTCTTCTTTTTCTCTGCTCTTTCTTTTTTTTTAGTATTAAAATTATTTTTATTAAAGTGATTAGAATTTTATTTAAAAACATGGTACATATTTATTATTCCTTTACAGTGTTTCTTGAATCATCCCATTTTTTCCATTCCCATTGCCAACACTCACATATATATTCTTTTTTTTTTTCAATTTGATCCATAGATGTCTTTTTTTTTTATTGAAGTATAGTTGACTTGCAATATCATATTAGTTTCAGGTGTACAACATAGTGATTCAATATTTTTATAGATTACACACCCTCCAAAGTTACTACAAAATATTGACTATATTCCCTGTGCTGTATATTACATCCCTGTGACTTATTTATTTTATAACTAGCAGTTTGTACCTCATAATCCCCTTCACCATTTTTTTAATTTTAATTTTTTTAATTTTAATTTTTTTATTAGTTTCTGCTTTATAACAAGTGAATCAGCCATATATATATACATCTGTTCCCACATCCCTTCCCTCTTGCGTCTCCCTCCCTCCCACCCTCCCTATCCCACCCCTCTGCTCTTTCTTTATCTGAAAGCCCAACTGCATATATGTTACATCTTTTGACAGTCTCACAGCTCTTGGACTTAACCGTTCTGCTTATTTATTTCTTTATTTTTCTTTGCCTTTCAGTTTGAAAAGTATCTATTGACCTATCTTCAGGTTTATGGATCCTTTTCTGATTTGTATGGAATCTACTAGCGATCCCATGAAAGGCATTCTTCATTTCTGTTACTCTGCTTTCTATGTCTAGCGTGTCTTTCATTGCTCCTTAGAATGTGTACCTCTGTTTATACTACCCATTTTTGATGCATATTATCTACTTGCAACATCTGTGTCTGAGTCTCATTCTGGTGATAGCCTGGTGTCTTCAGAGTATTTGTGTGTGAGTATGCATGTTTGTCCATTGTGTCGTGTGTGTGTGTTTGACTTTTGGCCTGCCTTGTAACTTTTTGCTGAAAGCCAGACATGCTGCATCAGGTAAAACAAAGTGAGGGAAGTAGGACTTTAGGGTCCGGGTTTTAATTTGATGAGGAACAGCACAGTATATATTGTGAGTTATAGTTATATTTCCTTGGGGCTTCATGTTTCTCTAGTGTCCTTGATTTTGTCTTTCTTCCCTTTTGGATTTCCCTGAGTATTCTTACTCAGAAAGAGTATGTATTGTATCTGTAATCTTCTGTTACTACATTGAAATTTTACTGATGTGGGTAAAATATGGGTGGATGACAGACTTCTATAGTCTTCTGAATGAATCTCAGTCTTTTCATGGACCTGTATCTTAGGCCTGTGACCCTCACAAGTGTTTATACAGTGGCGTGGCATTTATTCCTGGTTCCTTTTCCTTTCCCTAACTGAAACATTCCCATTCTATTTACTTAAAGCTCTCACTGCTGTTGACTATTTTGCTTTTCTTGTTAGGTGAGACAGAAAGTCTTGAGGATAACGGAGTGGAATAAAACTCCCTTTCTCCTAGCTACCATAAGGCTCTGACAGAGTCTTTTCTGCTAAAGAATAAACCTTTGTCATGGAAAATGCCCTTGGAATACTTCACAATGATACTCTCCTCTCATTGCCAGAGCTACGAAGGAATCTTTCTCCAGTCTTCACTGTGAGAATTTGATGAGGTTCCTGGAGGGAGAAAGCCCATGAAGCTGTGGGCCCTTGTAAAACTCTAGCTCCCTTCACTTTCTCATCTGCATGCTACTCTACACTTATCTTCCAGCAGTTCAACAAAATTGCCATTTAAGTGTTCCTACCGGTTATGGCTCTAGTGGCTTTTCCCCCAGGTAAGCAGCTCCAGGTTGCTCTATTACTCTGGATGTAACTGTCCTCCATATTTCAGGGCAACAGTTTGTTCTCCAACTTTAGTTCTCTGATGGGTCCAAGAAAAGTCGTTGATTTCCAGTTTGTCCAGACTTTATTCTTAACATAAGGGCAGGGCAGACAATTCTAAGTTCTTTACATGTTAAAGCTGAATCCAGTCAATTTGGTTACACAATGGAATATTACTCAGCCATAAAAAAATGAAATTGAGTTATTTGTAGTGAGGTGGATGGACCTAAATTCTGTCATACAGAGTGAAGGAAGAGAAAAACAAATACCGTATGCTGACACATATATATGGAATCTAAAAAAAAAAAAAAAAGGTTCTGATGAACCTAGGGGCAGGACAGGAATAAAGACACAGATGTAGAGAATGGACTTAAGGACACGGAGGGGGAAGAGTAAGCTGGGATGAAGTGAGAGAGTGGCATGGACATATATACACTACCAAATGTAAAAAATAGATAGCTAGTGGGAAGCAGCCACATAGCACAGGGAGATCAGCTCAGTGCTTTGTGACCACCTAGAGGGGTGGGATAGGGAGGGTGGGAGGGAGACACAAGAGGGAGGAGATATGGGGATATATGTATATGTATGGCTGATTCACTTTGTTATACAGCAGAAACTAGCACACCATTGAAAAGCCATTATACTCCAATAAAGATGTTTAAAAAAAATAGGCCTATTTGGTCAAGTCATTCACTTCTCTGATTGCATATTCATTTGCAAAATGTGAAGCAGCACATCTTGTATAGGTATATTGTGAGAGTTAAATTCAATGATCAATATGAAAGATTTTTGTGAATTAGTACTATATAAGTACAAAACATATGTCTTGATATTAGTGCCTTTTTATTGCATTCTGAGTTCAGAATAAGCTCTTGTTTTGTGATAGATCTATTAGATATAGATAGAAAAACCTACTTTCTTAACCCAATGATTTTATATACTATGGTATGCTGAATAGTGGCCTCCCCAAAAGACCACATCCTAATAAGTTACCTATATGGCAAAAAGAGACTTTGCAGATGTGGTTAAGGATCTTGAGATAGCGGTATTATTCTGGGTTAGCCAGGAGGGTATGATGTTAATCACAGAAGTCCTTGTAAGAGGGAGGTAGAAGATCAGAGACACTGGAAAAGAGAAGGCAATGTGATGATGGAAACAGAAATTGGAGTGATGTTTAGAGAAAGTGACCATATGTCAAAGACTACTGGAGGCTTCTAAAAAGTAAAAATGACAAGGAAATGAGTTTTCCCCTAGATTCTAGAGGAAACCATCCCTGCTGACACCATGACTTTAGCCCAGTGTTACTGATTCCAAACTTCTGATCTCTGGAACTCAAAGAAGATAAATTTGTGCTGTTTTAAGGCACTAAGTTTGTGGTAATTTGTTACAATGACAACAGGAAACTAATATATATACTCAGAACTAAGTAAAAACATGGTGTGGTAAATGAGTTCTGTGAGGTTTCCTGAGGCCCACAGGAATTTTCCCAAGGGTCAGTGATTTGGGGAACTTGAGCTCACAGAGTTAGGAAACAAATATCTGTATTTGGAGAAATTCTTCAAACAGGACCGAAAATGAGTTCTATTATAATATTCTAGCAAACGTCATGCTCCCCTCTCTCTCCTCTTGTTCTCTCTCTCTCAAGCTCTCAAGCTCACTTCTCTCTGTCTCTCTCTCTCTCTCTCTCTCTCTCGCTCTTTCTCTCTCTCTCTTGTCCTCTCTCCTCTTATCCTCCTTTCTTCCAAGACACACACACACACACATGCATGCAAACTACCTTTTTTATAAATCCTCTCTGTGAGGGAGGCTAAGCGCTGGACTCAGGCATTGTGATGCTTTATAGGGGTTAAGTGGGGTGTTGCTAACTCTGCCACCTGTTCCCACCAACTGTTTTACCTTTGGAAGCATGGATATCTGACCCAACTATACATACAAGTATTGAGGATGGGTGCAGGAATCAAATATTTTTATATACTTGAAAAAAATCAATGTCATGAGTAACATTAGTTATTTTGGTATACTCTAGCCTGCCTTTCCTTGAATATTTTTGCCCTGAGATATTTTGATGATTGAAAAATGCACAACTTTCCCTGCTCTACCTTCCTCAAGAAAATATTTTTAAGTGCATTGCCTTAGTGACTAATCAATCATATTTTATACAAATGATCAAAAGCCTTGGAAGTTTTATATGTATATATACATATACATGTAATGGCTTTAATGAAGCAGTAACAGATATGTGAGATATCTGCAAAACCTGTAGACTGTAATTCTGTGACCTATGTTCATTTGCAGTGTTCATAATATAATTATAATTATAATGTACTCCACTTATATTACGCTTGAGTACAACACTCCCAACAAAAATATCTGCAAAGTCGACATATCAAACCCAGTGTATTTTTTTAATTACAATAAGGCATTCTTGAAGGATGACTAGTGCCCCCAAGGAATAAAATGAAGATTAGGCAAGTGTGTGATTAAAATGGATGCCCAAAAAAGATTACATTCTCTATGCATTTATTCTCCATAGGGTGCACAGCCCCCTAAGAGTAAAACAAATACTTTCTAGAGCTGAAAGTCTTCCATTTGGAAAGAAATGCTTAAAATAACAAATTGTGTTTGTTTTATCCTCATATTTCCTTGACATATAGAAGAGTTATATTTCCTCATCACATTTCAATAAAAAGCTTCTTTTGACAAAAATTATATTTTGTCACTGCAAGGTGTATTGGACTAGAAAAATAGGACACAGAAATATATTGACACTAAAATCTATTGAAAATAAAGGGGGAAAAAGGATTGAAAAATAATGGTGTTTTAATGTAATAGTTTATTTAGAAAATTAAGTAGATCTTATCTAGGTACTAATATTATTATTAGTATGTCTTTTTGTTGTTAAACATTGTAGATTTAACTATAATAGTCACCAAATGCATTGTCTCTTTACTATTCTTATTGCCATTACTGAACCATATGCTGTATCTGTACCTTGGCATCTCTATCTTTGTAAATTTCTTAATCATCTGCACACCTTTTTCTTTCTCACCAAAACCTATACTTCCTACTGCATACACTGTTTACATTATCATCTTCTGTATGTAGCTAAAAAAGAAAACCATAGTTGGAAGTATATTTTTTGTTAAGTTTTTCTGTTTCTTAGAAATGGTTCATTTAATGTTTCTTCATATTTGTTATTTTTAAAATTGTTTCATGTGCTTTTCCTCTGGATTTACTTTTCTTCTAGCTGAAGTACATCTGTTTCTAGTTCTTTAAATGAGAGATCACGTATTCTAAGGTTTCAGTTTTTATATATCTTCAAGTGTCATTTTGCCTTTATTCATGAAAGGTGGACTTCTGGGTATAAAATACTGGGCTAACTATCATTTTTCTTCTATACTTTATGCTTTGCTGTTTTTTGTTTGGTTTTTGGCTGTGTGGCTATATACTTTGGAATTATCACTTAATGATCTTCTGGTCTTGTTTTTTTGAAAAAGTTAGTAAGTAAAGTTATTCATTGGTAGACATTGTGTTCTTTATTCTTAGTATTGTGAAGTTTCATTAGGATTTCTGTAGGCAAGAATTGCTTTTTATTTATTCTGCTCACTAATTAGAGTTTCTTTCAAGTGTGAAAACTTGTGCTTTTCTGTAATTCTGGAAATTTCTAAGCAATCTTCTTTTCAAATATTGCTGCTGTATATCCTCATTATCTTGCTTCTGGAAGTCCTATTAGATGACTACTAAATCCTATCATCTGTGCTCTTATTTTCTTGTTATTCTTTCAAACATGCACATACATACACATCCATATTTGAATGTGGTATAGAGTCCTGTTGGAGTTGCTCAATATTATCTATTAATTCATTTATCCTCCCATTGACCATATCTAATAGATAGATTAGCCATTTCTTAATTTTTAATTTAAATTGTATATATTTTTAAATTCAGGGAATTTTATTGCAGTCTTTTGCAGGAGCCTTAGAATGTTTCTGTGGTTGAACATGGCTAATTTTGCTTTGATTCTAAAACTAATTTTATCATAAATGGTGACTACTTAAAATATCTGGACAATTTTGTAAAAGTCTAGTATGTAATAATGCAGAGTTGCAATCTTGCTGGTGAATGGAATTATAAAGTGTAAAGAAAAATCAGAACCTGAGTGTTTTATAAGGAGCCCTGAAAATATTAACCTCATCTTTTGTTTTGTGTTTATTTGTTTGTTTTATAAATATTAATTTTTCAGTGTTACTGAGGTATAACTGAAAAAGTAGGGTTGTAAGGTTTTTAAAGTATACATGATGATGATTTGATATACATATACATTGTGAAAGGATTCCTCCCATTTAGTTTATTAGCACATCCATAACCTCACACATACACACACATTCAGTGAGGATATTTAAGTTCAACTTTCACGAAATTTCCATTTACACAATAGAGTGTTAACAACTATAGTCGTCTAATGCATGTTATACATTAGATCTTCAGAACTTATTTATCTTATAGTTAAAAGTTTGTACCTTTTTAACCAACCTCTCCCTGTTTCCTATACCCCTCCAGTCCCTGAAAACCAGTTTTCTAATCTCTTTCTCTGTTTGACTTTTTTTTTTTTTTTTTTTTTTTTTTTTAGTTTCCATGTGTAAGTCATACCATTCAGTATTTATCTTTCTCTGTTTGGCTTATTCGTTTAGCATAATGCCCATAAGATCCATCCATGTTGTCCCAAATGGCAGTGTTTCCTTCCTTCTCATAACCCAGTAATATTCTGATGTACATATAAAGTACATCTTCTTTATCCATTCACCCACTGAGGGACACAGATTGTTTCCATATCTTGGCTGCTGTGAATAATGTTACAGTAAAAATGGGAGTACATGTATCTTTCAATATCATAATTTCTTTTCTTTGGAGTATGTACCTAAAGTGGGGTTTCTGGGTCATATGGTAGTTCCCTTTTTAATTTTTTGAGGAACCTCCATATTGTTTTCCATAGTGGTTGAACCAATTTACATTCTCACCAACAGTGTAAGAGGGTTCTCTTTTCTCTAATTCCTTGTCAACACTTGTTATCTCTTGTCTTCTTCATGATAGCCATTCTGACAAGTGTGAAGTGATATCTCATTGTGGTTTTGATTTGCAGTGCCCTTATGATTAGTGATGTCGGGCATCATTTCATGTACCTCTTGGCCATTTGGATGTATTCTTGGAAAAATATCTGTTTAGTTCCTCAACCCATTTTTAAAATGGATTGTTTGTTTTCTTGTTACAGAATTGTACGAGTTCTTTATATATTTTGGATATTAACCCCTTATCTAGTATATGGTTTGCAAATATTTTCTCCCATTCTGTAGTTCATATACAGACTTCCTGCCTCTAAAATCTGTGGTGTTAACCATTATGTTACCCTATATCAAAGGTTGGTTATTTGTTCTAGTTAGGCTCATTTTATGTTCAGACGTTGTTTATCAAAGCCATTGTGGGAGACTAGAAAAAAAATAGAGTCAGAATACTTGATATAAAGCAGTTGTTTTTGACCCTGTTATTAATATAAGAATCACCTCTATAGCTTTAAGTAAACTGTAGTCCCTAGGTCTTGCTTCCAGAGATTCTAATGGCATTTTATATATGCAGAGCATTGTTGATAATTTTTATGTGCTAGTGGGTGTGGGGAGTGGTGGAGGAATGGAGAGAACCACAGGTATAAATGCTTGTCTGTACTAGTTGACAGGTTTTAGATTTGGGGATTATAATCCTACAAAGCAAGAGGTTCCTAATCTGTGAAACAGAAATGACCAACACCTGTCTTATTACCTTGCATGATCGTGGTAATAAATAAATGAAATAATGTATTTATGACACATTTTACCAATTAGTACATACTTGCAAATAAGTTACTGTTCTTACATAGCTTCTAGATCCCTTTATCATAAAATATCAGTGTTGCTCCCAATTATGTAAGTCTAAGGCAACAAGATATAATACTCAAAGAAGATCAATACCATACTGAAGGTGTTGTTTCAGCTCTGTTAGGCATTCCTCCCTACATCTTCAACATAAATATTGCAATAACCCCTGTTGTGGCTGCACTTTTGAAACCTTTTCCTTGTGCTTTTTACATCAGACAAGATTCATCTTTCAAGTGTGAAGCTTCCCTATATGAAATATAGTATATGGAAGTAATGGGCAGTTAATCATATAGGTAAACTCGGTAGTTATTCTTAAACTTACTTGCTGTGATTATGTGCCAATTCTAATGTGACTCAGAATGTCAGTGTGGTAGCGATTATCACAAATTTACATTCCTTTTTTGTCAGTGACTGACAAGTAGGGCACATTGTAGAAAAGTGTAAAGGAATATTTATATTTTTAATGAACTTTTTGGTGGTGTCACTCTTGAAGAATGGGTGTATTCTTTTACATTATAACTAATCCATTGTTTTACTTTTTAGCATTTCCATTTCCTTCCCTAATTTAGCCTTAAGGTAACTGGTAAACAATCTTTCAATACAGATAAAATCAGCATTGTAATCTTTTCTGTTCCTTGGTTCATTGAACAAACCATCCTTAATTTTTGAGCAAAAATCAGAGACTTTCCACTCATGAGATAATGCAAAAATTTCAATAATATATCTACTTTATTATATATGATTTACAAGTAAATATTATAAATGCCTTCTGATCTATGTTCAAGTAAGTATAGTAGTCATTTTATCATCTTTCTAAACTTCAAGTTAGAAGATGTACACTTGTGTTTAGAAAAACACCATTGCAGATGACAGAACTGGCTTTATTTGAATGTAAAATATGCAGATATACAATTGTCCATGTCATTGCTTTAACAGGAAAGATATGTGTCATGTGTAATTGAGAATTCACATGAGCCACATTTCTGTCCAACTCATCTTTACCTATATCTGGCCCTTGGCATTCTGGGTAAAACAGTTGACTCTCTCTGTATCATTCTCTCCCAATCCCATTAGCTGTAGTATTTTGCAAAGCAGCCTGAGAGCATAAGAGCTATCAACAACATAGCCTCTGCTTCTATCACTGATTCATGTGTGTGCTACTTCATGGCAAAGCTTACCACTTTTACCATCTCATCCTCAGTTCTTCATGTGTTGAAAGCTGGCCTTTGGCTTTATTGCATAACAATGGCCAATATCAAGACTTTTTCCCCCTATTTTTTGAAAATGCATTTTCTGTTGGCCTGTAGCCATATGCTCTTCCTGGATTAACTGAAAAAATTTCCTTAGCAATTTGAAAGCCTACTGAGCTGATTTTGTGAAAGTGCTTCATTCAATGTGTCAAGTACATGATACCGTGGGTCTTCTGGATATGAAATGTGGACTTCTGATTTGCTTTCATGAGAAATGTTTCTGGGTGTTGCTGTTGTTGTTTTGTTTTGCTTTATAAAATGTGCTGATCATAACATTTTAGATAAGTGCATGAATCATGTTTGACTAAATTGCTAAAAAGCAAATGGGAGATGGCAACAAATACATGAACATTTTGTGAACAAGATGCTCCCTGTGTTAAGCTATTTCCAATGTAAATTATTCCTCCTTGGCAGTATGATTCTGTTCAGGTTTAAATTATGATGGTACTATAGAATTTTATAGTTAGCAGAGGACTTTGAAAACGTTATTTTTAACAATAAGGAACCCAACAGTGAAGAAAGAAAGCATTCAACTCACATAAGAAATACAGGTAATTAATAACAGACTGAGAACTAGTACTCAGGTCTTGTCATTTTCTGTTTAGTTTCCTGCTTTAACTTTTAAACTATTTATCCAAGTAATCTATTTTAGAGACATATAGGATCAACTATTTCATAATGACTAAAATTTCACATTTAATTCATTTGCTTATTGCTTTTGCAAAACACACATACAAAAATAAAATGAAATCAAATAAACAAACAAGTATTTTGCTAGCAAATACTAACATTTGGTTCAGGGCAAATGTTTCTTGTTTTCTGTTTCATCTAAAATAAACATTGGCTTAGCTATATTTTGTGTAAATGGCATGTTTTTAGCACATCAATAAAATTTTATTTAATTTATGTGCTGCAGCTGTCAACTACATGCAAATCCTGTTAGTGCAGTGAGATGGAAACCTTTTCCTGAAATCTTGTTAAAAATACCTCTGGGAATTCATATTCATATCCGTTTAAGAGAGTGGATAAATAGAATCTGCCTAGCATAATTGGGGGAAAAATCAATAAGATTCTCTTATCAAATGTCCTCTTTGCTTTCTGGTTATTGTTAGCACAGTAACTATAGAGAAGGAACTATTTCTAGTCTTTAATCTGTTCTATTTATTTTCAAAATTGTATTATAGTTCTTTTAGAAAGTAAAGACAAATATCCTATGAATTTTGGATACAGATCCATTACTTCAATGGATCATCAGCCATTTCTTAAGTTATCTTAGAGATGATATTGTAAAATTAACCTCTGATTTTATGGGACACTGGAGTTTAGAGAGAGTAAGTCATTACTCAAGGCTGCTCAGTGGAGAGCAAGATGAAATTTTAACCTAGGGATCTGATGCCTCCGTGCACTTTGACACTCTACTTCACCGTCTTTGATGACATACATGTCTTTGATCCATTCAGAAACATTTGATCACTTAAATAGTGCGATTGATTCAAATTGAAAGCATCTGTTGATTAAAAAGGCAGATGTATTTTTTTAAATTAAAATAAATATTAATAAATATAAATGAATAGAACACTTTTAAAGACAAATTTTAATGATAGCAAATTGACTGTATCTTGTTCAAAATTCAGCAGGTATTATTGACTTAGCTTGTGCTGCTATAAGATACCATAAAGTGGGTGGCTTATCAACAACAGAAATTTATTTTTCACAGTACTGTGGGCTGGGAATTCCAAGATCAAGGTACAGGCTGATTCAGTGTCTGGTGAGAACTCTTCCTGGTTGCCGACAACCATCTTATTGCTGTGTCTTTACATGGCAGAAAGCAAGCTAGCTCTCTGGCCTCTTCTTATAAGGACACTAATCCCATACATGAGGGTTCCACCCTCATGATCTAATTATCTTCTAAAAGCCCCACCTCCAAATACCATCACACTGGGATTCGATTTTCAACATTTGAATTTTGGGGGCGACACAAACTTCAGTTCGTAACATTATGGACAAAGCTGTAGGTGAGACAAGTCCTTTTCTCTCACACCTTGAAATGGCTTACATAATCATTTAGAGACACAGCCGACAAATACCTGTGTGAGGGATCAAATAGCTCCTCTCAGAAGCAGGTGCTCTGGTGCTACAGGCCTGAAAAAAGGCACAGGTGGTTGAGCCAAAAGAGCAGGAGAGATACTAATTCTATGAACTGAAATGCTAAATAAATATGTATAGATGCAAATAAAATATACTAAACTAAAATATTTGAAATATTTAGACTTTTCTTTCACCCCATTGATAATCCCTATCGAAATAGTGAGTTAAATGATCTATTTGGAGTGTAAAGTAATGCAGTTATAATGCCAATCACTTTACCAAACTCAAATTCAAAATTGGGAACTGAAGATAGGATTTGTAAATCAGTTTTAGAAGCCTCCAAAATGCTTTGATTCTATATCTCTCTATTCCAAAATAGCCACTAAATTTGCTGAAGGCAGAGTAAAAGTCGATTAAATAGTTTGGGGAGCAGGATATATCAATAAAACTATTTTAGGAGTAGATAAATAATGTCTTTAATGCTGTGACTGTTTCTTTTTTTGCGGTAAGCGGGCCTCTCACTGTTGTGGCCTCTCCCGTTGTGGAGAACAGGCTCCGGACGCGCAGGCTCAGCGGCCATGGCTCATGGGCCCAGCCGCTCCGAGGCACATGGGATCTTCCTGGACCGGGGCACGAACCCATGTCCCCTGCATCAGCAGGCGGACCCTCAACCAGTGTGCCACCAGGGAAGCCCTGTGACTGTTTCTTGATTATGGTGTTTTGATTATAGTGACACTCAAAAGATCAAAAACATAATCCTGTGGATATAAACCTGCAAAGTTATGTCTCCTGGTGTAATTTCTGACAGCTTTCCTTACTTAAAATAGACACTGTTATCAAATAAATATATTCCATTTCAATTACTTAATTTTTATAATATCCTTAAGAAAACAATGTGAAACATTTGATCCTTTAAATGGGTACATCATTTCTGTAGATCAAGTTGAAATAGATTAATTTAATTTTAAAATATAGTTTTAAAGTTGTAATTCAGAACTGGATATCCTTAAGTGCATTTCCGCTAATTAAAAAAAACACACAATTTTAAATGTTGGCTTTTTTTTATGATTCTGCTGATGAGAATGAAGAAAGTGCAGTTAAATGATTGTTAGCTGTGGAGGCATAAAATTTGATACTATCAACTAATCAGTATGCTCAGTCATCTGTTCTCTCTTTATGTCTAAAAATGTAAAGGCATTTCTGTAATACTGCCTTCTGTGTTTATCTGAAGGTTATATTCAAATTCTTAGCTTTCTAAAAATCAAGTACACATCAGAAACTCAGAGGAATATCCCATCTATCACCACAGTTTTTATCTTCAGAAAAAGCATGTATTTTTCCTAATAAGATATTCATAGGATCTGTTAAATTCATTTTTTGAGTTCTAGATTACATCAAAATATGGCAGTAGATTTGAGTTTTGCAGATGACTGCATCAAAGAATGAATGATTGGAAACCCAACGTGCTATACTATTCCACGTCTCATGTTTTAAATAGAGAGAGGAATGCCATAATCTATAATTTAATTCAATGAGCTTTGAAGTAGAATGGTACATACTGCTCTTTCTAGTTTAAGCAATACAGCCACAGAATTTTTATTTGACAGGGATTGGGACACCATCCCATTTCTTATTGATTTAAGTTTAACAACAGATAGACATATCATAAGGAAGGAAAACAGAGAGGGTGATAGAAATGTTACCTGGGGAAAGAATGTGTCAAATGCTCTCAAGTAAATTAAAACTATAACATTTGAGGTTTTGTCTTGTTTTGGTAAATGCTATTTTTGTTAATTTTTTTCAAGTCTCCACTTTATAATGAAAAAAGAATTTGAGTACCTAGGCAACCTGTTAAGTCTCCTAAAGGTTTTGGTGTTTAGAACTCCCTGGTTATACTATGCACATAATGAATTGTCCCCTTTGATGTGATAAATTATGTATTAGAATAATGGACATATCAATCAGTGGAGCTGTGTAAGTGAAACACACAGCTTTTGGCAAAGCAAATTCTGCATGTTTACATTTATCACCCAAATGCCTTGACTTTGATGTAGATCTTTGAGATGCATTTATTAATCATGATTTCATTAAAAATGTCAGTAAACTAATGACTTTTATTTGTCAGAAATATTGCTGATGATATACTGCTGGTATCCAAAAACACTAATCTTCTTTTTGCTACTTAGCCTTCTGTGTGATTGTTAAACAGTAACTTGCATGAGACATCGTATTTTAGATTACTAGAAAGGTCTTGGTGTCAGAACTAATCAGATTGTTTATTTGCTGATAGCTGAATGGTGTGACTTTTTCAAGTACAGTTCCAGTTAGATGTTCACTTACATCTGTTGAAGAAGGAAGAGCTCCACTCTATGAGAAAATGAATGCTTTTACTGTTATTATGAATGGAATGATTAATGGTACAAATTGTTAACATTTTAATATATTTCAACGATTATGAAAAACTTGGTTTGAGTAAACTACTCAAAATAACCAAGTGTATTTTCCTTTATGACCTCTTTTTCTTCTATAAATAAAAATACCTATTGTGATACAAAATCTAAGCAAGTTACTCTGTGGGGAAAGAAAATTGAACTTTTCCATAGTCCCAAAGAATTTACAGTCTACTTGGCTAGACAAAAATTGTTATTATGGAAAGTGATAGACTAATAAAATACACTATATATTTGTGAAATACCTATAAATAATAAAACAAAAAATGGGAAAATGAATAATGCAAAACATAGTACTGTTGCTTTAGAAAAGGAGAGAGATCTTTGTGATTTTTTTCTATAAATTATATTTAGTAGATACAGTTTATAATTAGACTAATAATTTGAAGTTCCCCAGGAGAATCTATTTCCTGGTGTTTAGAAAACAATCACTGAAGTACATTATTGAGTCAGTTTTAGGGTATGATATTAACTTTGTAAGTTTGTTTTTCTATTTTCATAAAAGGTAAATTATTATAGCTTCATTTACTAGAACTTACTTAAAGAATGACTCAGTTAATTTTCTAGGTAAAAAAATAGGTGCTTTGTGTGGTTTTATTGCTAATTAAAATCACCCAGGTGAAAAGGTTCTTAGGCTCCACGTTAAGTATCTACGAGTCCTCAATCTGGAATTGGTGACCACATATTTTTCTGAGTAACTAGACATACACTTGGCACTTGTAAGAGCCAAGTCTCTTGCTGGATCCTGTCTGTTTCTCTCATACATTCTCTTGTTGATTTTCATAAAATGGAATTTCCTTAACTCACATTTCTTTGTTGTTACACATAGATATAAACCAGAAGAAACTTATAAAGTTGAAGTGAATTACCTCTGAAGGCAGGTCTTTGTTTTCTTTATTATAATCATTTTAATACATTTCAAGTTATAAATTAGGGGTGTGTGTGTGTGCATATATATATAGATATATATGTATATATATCTATATATATATGACTTTGATTAAAAAGTAAATACCTGCTTTTAAAAGGAGCCAGTAGAAGAGCAAGCCAGTCAGAAGGAAGAGAAAATAAAAAGGCCTGGAGGCAGGAATAAGCTTAGTGTGTTCAGGTAATTGTGGTGGGGAAGGTGGGAAAGAGATTGCTAGAGTATAATGGATGAGGAAGAGTCATCGCAGTAAAAAGAGGAGCAATTGAAGAATAGGAGAGCATAAAATGACTCCTGTGAGGTGTGTCTCTTCTTCCAGGTTGCTTTCTGAAATCAGTTGTTATCTGGAGATGGTTGACTACTCCCATGTTCAGTCCACACTCAACTATATCCTTCCCAATTGATTCCAAAGTCCATCTGGGAAAAAAAGATGGTTTCATCTTTGTCCTAGGTTTCCCCTGTCCTAGCAAAGGATCTGAAGCATAATAAATCCACAAAATGTAATTTGCTTTCTTTTTGTTAATTGGAGATCGAAGAAGGCCTTAGAGATGTAGTTGCAACCCATAATTTTATAATGAAAAGATGAAAACAAGTAGTAAGACAAATATCATTTGGTAGAGTTGGGATTATACCTTATGATTCTAGTCTCCTAATGCAGAGTTGCAACCTTACCTGACATTGTTATTAAGAGTCTAAA
The DNA here is from genome assembly GCF_964341445.2 of Mesoplodon mirus. Lineage (NCBI taxonomy): Eukaryota > Metazoa > Chordata > Mammalia > Artiodactyla > Ziphiidae > Mesoplodon > Mesoplodon mirus. The sequence goes on from NC_138980.1 coordinate 159,823,650, forward strand.
GGGAAATAATGCCATTTGCAGCAATATGGATGGACCTAGAGATGTCATACTGAGTGAAGTAAGTCAGACAGAGAAAGACAAATTTCATTCAACTTATATGTGGAATCTAAAAAAAAAAAAAAAAGAAGGGGCTTCCCTGGTGGTGTAGTGGTTGAGAGTCCACCTGCTGATGCACGGGACACAGGTTTGTGCCCCGGTCCGGGAGGATCCCACATGCTGCGGAGCGGCTGGACCTGTGAGCAATGGCCGCTGAGCCTTCACGTCCGGAGCCTGTGCTCCGTAACTGAAGAGGCCACAGCGGTGAGAGGCCCGCGTACCAGAAAAAAAAAAAAAAAAAAAAAAGAATACAAGTGAACTTATTTACAAAACAGAAATAGAGTCACAGATGTAGAAGACAAACCTATGGTTACCAGAGGGAAAATGGGGGGGAGGGATAAATTGGGAGATTGGGGTTGACATGTACACCCTACTATATATAAAATGGATAACTAATAAGAACATGCTTTATAGCACAGGGAACTCTATTCAATATTCTGTAATGACCTATATGGGAAAAGAATCTGAAAAAGAGTGGGTATATGTATATGTATAACTTATTCACTTTGCTTGTACATCTGAAACTAACACAACATTGTAAATCAACTATACTCCAATAAAAATTTTAAAAAAAGCACACAGGAAGTGGAAAAAAAAAAGTCTAAAGGGATGAAGCCAAAATATCCCTAATAAGCCAAATAAAATTTGGGAGGGTCCAAGAAATTTTGAAAGGTCTTGAAGAGCTAAATTTAATATTAGAATTTTAAAAAAAGAACAGTTTTAAAAAAGGAAGTTTTGTTGTTGTTGTTTATTTAATCAGTTTAATGATTATCAAGTGAGAATCAGAGAAAGATGTGTTTTTCAGTTTTCATCTTGGATGAAATGCACATCATCTTGACCCCATAAATCTATTTTTCCTAAATGAATCTATTATGTTTTGTGATGAAAATATCAAGTCATCAAGAAATTAAAGAAGTATCAGCAAAGGGAGACTAGGACAGGGGTTCATTCATGGTAAATTTTCATTTTATTTGTCAGATTTTAGAAATCAGCTGTTGTAATGCATATAAAGAAAAAAAATAAATGTTTAAATATTGTAAGAATTTAATTTCCGAGAGTGTGCACTCTTACTTTTTTTGGGTATCATCCTATATGTAATTATCAGCCAAATGAGAATAAAATATTATTCTTTTTTATAACATAATTTCCATGCTTGCATCATGTACAATGTAGTAAAATTAACCACCTTAGCATGTGTTATGTCTTACTAACTAAGTATTTCATTTAAGTGTAATGGCGTAAGGAACATGACATTAGGTTGTTATAAGGGTAGTTTATGTAAACGCTTTCCATGGAAAAAAAAATTAACCTGGGCCTGAACTATGGATCAGTAAACTCCAGGTTATTTGGAAGAATATGCTTCTTATCTTGAGGCAGAAAATGCACTTTATCTTCAGGAAGCCTATGTAAGTTTTTGGCTCATATTCCTAAAGTACCCTGTTTCACTTCTGTTCTATTTGCTTAGTCTGCCTAATTTGAAAAAAAGTTTCCCTTTTCAACACAAGTGCTATTTTAATAACTCCCTTAAGGATCCAGGGAGAGAGAAAATCATCAGTCCAACTTCCTCTATGGCTTCTGTGGCGGAGAGATGAGCCTGTTAAACACTCTACGTTGATACCAAACACCTAAGGTCACTGACAGGGATTAGAGCAAGAGAAGGAGAGGAAGACTGTCTCTAACAATGTGGGAGGTGGCGGCTGTGAATGAGGCCTGGGGACTCATATCTTTGTCAGCCACACATTGTTGAAAGTGGGAATCTTGGGATGAAGCTAGAACGAACTTCTTCAGAGCAAAAGCTGTCAGAGAAACTGAACAGTAGAATCCCTCATTTATAAGTAAGGAAATTGATGGCCGAAGAAGGTATGTTTTATATGACAACTTTGTGACAGGTATTATACAGTTCTGAATTTATAAAAATCTGAGCCCATTGCTCTTTCATTTTGTCCATCCAACTAGTTAAAATTTAAATAGCATTTATTTATCAGGAGTCTATTTTGTGCCATTAATTTCCTTATTGGAAATTGACAGTGAGCCACAAAAACCCTGTTCCTACCCTCTTAGAAGTTACTTTATGTGAATTAGATCGACAGATATTTGTGTAGTAGCTATTAAATAGAATTTTCAAAGAAGGCTTTAAAATACTGCGAATATTTTTCCTTCAAACAGATGGTACATTAAATCACCAACAGTCAGAAACTCATTTATCCATTTTCCTCTAACCCTTAGGCCAGTTGAAAAAACAAATCTTGCAATAAAATTATGCTATTATATTCCAAGTTTAAAATTTTAAAAAAATTCTATTTCTTGAGAAGTCCACAATTGTCTTCCAGTAAAACCATTATTAAAACCAATATGATAATGAAAAAATTGGTAAAGACTTTGACTTCATGGAAGTTTTTCCTCCATTGAGCATTTGACTCCCATGCATAAAAGACAGAATGATAAGGAATGAATAATAACATCTTTGGAGGATGTTGCATTGCTTGAGTAATATAAGAATGCAAATTAAAAGCATGCCTCAGTTTTACACCTCACAAATTATGGTGGTGGACACAAATTACCTGGCTCCAAACAATGAAAATTTGGTCACTGTGAATCAAATGAGGAATCAAAATATCCAAAGCTGAATTTTCACTTAGGCAATTTTGCCTATAAACCGTTCAAATTACATAGAAAGAATGATCTCAGAATTGAAAGCAATGATTTTGTCCTTAATTACTTTAATATTTAGCTTAATTTTCTGTTTTCCTTGTCCTCTAAAGATAATTACAATGAACTACCCCCACTCTATTCCCACCACAAACATATGGAAACAAAGCAAAGATTCACAACTCTAAGGAAGGAACAGAACCCTGAATTAGCTTCCCACTTTCCACTGATATATTAGCCCAGTGATACTGACCTCAGTTCCAATGTTGTGTGCAGCTTTGTATGTTCTGCTTTTGTGTATTTTCTTAGACAATAAAACCAGGGTGTTCCAGATGCTCCAAAGGAAGGCTTGATAACATATTTACAGCATGCAGCCTGGATAATAATGTGGTTTGTGGATGAGAAAATGTCCAAAATTGTTACTATCATGAAGAAAAATAGAGCGGATCATTATCAGAATCACTGATGCTGCTAGAAAAAAAGAGTAGAAGGAGTATAAGATTTTATTTGCATCCATATTTTACTTCCTGTTGATGAGTATATTATATAGGAACAAACTATTCATTTTAAGATTGCTCAGGCATTTTTGGTGTTTCACTGAAAGAAACAATACAAAGCAGGTAATTGAGAAATGTACCTATAAGAAGATGATTTATATCTGGGATATACTTAATTCTAAGGAGTACCTGATCAAGTGTTATTCCCATAACACTTTTTAAAATAATGATAACAGATGGAATTATGATAATGATTCTACACTAAAGACATATTATTTCCCTTAATAATCTTTAAACTTCCTAGAGTGTAACGCACAGTGAACAGTAATCTTTCTTAGGTTAGACCATGCACAGTGTTGTTTTCAACTTGTTTGCCCAATTTGGCAATATTATCCCTACTGCACATATCAGATGTGATCTACCAAATAACAATTAATAATATTAGGAATGCTTCTTAATGAGGAGGTTAATGAAACTGTTAAGGGAGAAATCAATGGGAGTCATATAATGAAATATAATGGATATAAATTTTCTATAGATTAAGACAAAAAAATTTAATCTAAGATAGTGGTAGGACCTAGATGAATATTTTATTAGTAAATCAATCCCATATGCACAAAAATGTAAATGATAGGCTATGGGGGTTCAAATACTAATTTTTAATTTCCTCCTAACTATGACATTTTAAAACCCTGCACTAACTCTGTTCTCTTTTGTTTTGAATTTCTCTTCTATTACTGATCCTCTTGTGCCTAATTCACACTATTCATGTCCACATTATCATGTTCTTGGCTGACCATGCCCTTTAATTAGTATCCATATTACTATGCACAGAGAATTCGAAGTCTCTAAATATTCAAAATTTACAATAATTATGTTTTTCAGTCATACTTTTCAAAAGGGTTATTTTGCTCTAAACACCATTTTTAAAATACTGCCATCAGTATTTTTGTGTGTGTTAAGAGGGACAGTTCATAATTTCTCTAATAAAAATCCCCCAAATCTCAGTGTCTTAAAACAATTTCTAATTTCATAGTTTAATGAAGGTCAAGTGACTCTCTGAGGCATCTCCTCTATCCTTTTTTCCAAATGTTACATTTCATCTTTCTTTTTATACATAGAATGCCCTCACTTTTGCCCTAAGAGTGACAACACAGAATTTCATCATTCAGTCTCCACAGATCAAATCCAGAATCTCCAGTTTATCCACAGTTTTTCTCATCAAGTCCAGATAGTTCTTTCCTGAAAAGTAACATATGAATAATTATAGACAAATTATTGTATGCATGTGCATTCATACACACACCCTAAATATACAAGAATGTAACAGGGGAAAAAATAACTGGAATGAAATCTCCTGCTTGGAAAGGGAAAGAATGAAAGGCATGCAGAGTTTCGGCTCACCTGATTCTTGAAATCCACAGAATCTGTATAATGATACAAGTATCCAGACTTCTTCCACTGTATGGCTTTGTCATATTGTAACTCTTTGAATAGAGAATAGAGGACATTTCAGAAATCAGACTTAAAATGTCATATTCCTGTGGCCAGAACAAAGTCACACTTAGCAGCAAGAGGTAACTGGTAATATATTCTTCTTGTGTGATGAGTGGAAAAATGGATTGGTTTGAGAAAAATAAAATTATATCTGCCACACCAGAATCGCTTATGTTTCTTCACCCAGGACTCTACAGTTCTGCTCTTTTTTTAATCTGAAATCAACATATTGTTCCATCTATACTATGCTTTCTTCATCAAAATGAGAGTAATATCTTTAATGTTAACTCTTTATTGCTGGAGTAATAAATTCATGATTGAATCTAAACAGGGGTTTAAACCTAAACTTAGGTTCTTAATCCTGCCTTAGACAGTAACAAGAAAAAAAACAGGATGCTTTTTGTGTAACATCATCAGTATCTTCTCTGACTACAGTGGCAAAGGGGATTTTAGAATTTGGAATTTATCTGCCCTTATCTGGAAAAGAGCAGAACTGGTTAGACAGGTTTCTTACCTGAATGCTATTAGCCAACGTTAAATTTATCTAGAATTATATCTGATAAAATGTTAGTTTAGTTTTTTGGGTCCGACAAATATGCTCTTTCTACTCCACACGTGTGTTTTTCACCCAGTGTTGAATGCATTGGCTGTGAAAAGCGTATCTACAATTTGGTCCAAACCATTTCCTCTCTTATAATCTTTCTTTATGTTAAAAGATAAACTGAGCTAGATTAGAATTTTCAAGAGTTTACAAAGCTAGAGAGAGGCATGGACATATATACACTACCAAACGTAAGGTAGATAGCTAGTGGGAAGCAGCCACATAGCACAGGGAGATCAGCTCAGTGCTTCGTGACCGCCTGGAGGAGTGGGATAGGGATGGTGGGAGGGAGGGAGACGCAAGAGGGAAGGGATATGGGAACAGATGTATATGTATAACTGATTCACTTTGTTATAAAGCAGAAACTAACACACCATTGTGAAGCAATTATACTCCAATAAAGTTGTAAAAAAAAAAAAGAGTTTACTTGATTAGATAGATTTTAATCCTGCAGTGGCCAAATCAAAAGTGACTAACAGTGCTCTGCCGACTGGAGTTATGGGAAATGCTTTCATAGGGCAGAGCAGACCCTGAGGCACAGCAAGGACGTTGATTGGCTGTAGCTTAAGTCATTGCCTTATTTAGGAAAGCCTAGTTTGCTGTTTGTGATTGGTGGTTTTTAATTTTTTTTTTCTGAGATATGAATGCATTTACGGAATTGACTCTGGTGTAGGTTTCGATTTGCTTATATAGGCCACCAAGGCATTAGTGCCATCTCAGTCTAATGACTTCTTGTTTAATCACTTTAACGTGCAAAGATATAGGCACAATATTAACAACAAGAAGAGATGAAATCATTATTTTTAAGTTTGTTCGTATTGATCACATGGTTATGTATAGAGACATTTCCTAAGACATTTAAGTAACTGTGATGCCCTATAAAATACATGCTCTTCTGTGTTGAAGTGTAAAAATGAATGAGTGTAATCTACTGAACCAAAAATAATTTATCCCTAGACAACAGACCAGGGGTCATTACTTGATGTCATTCAGTCATATGCATTGTCTAGCACAGGATTTTCTGAATTGAGCAGGTGTCCCATCTTTGAAGTAGGGAGTACACATCAGGATTAAGTGCTTTAAAAACAGCAGTGACAAGAAGAAGTCATTTTTATACCTGATTGGAAGTTATATCTTGGAGAATGCAATGTTGAAATTAAGCTTTGTTCTGAAATTCTGAATGTAGAATCACAGCAGATCTTAATCCTGTGCTAAAATTCTCTACAGTGCTTTGAATTGAAACACTTTTGCATTTTCCAAAACATTGAATTAAAAAAATAATAAACTTCTAAATGATATTTAGATAGCTAAGTGATATCAAAGATAATCTGAAAATTAAACCTACTTCTTTATTTATATTCAGTCCATCTGAGCATAGCTTAAATTTTTCATCTAATGTCCATCCGACAACCTCAACCAATTCTGAATAAATCTCACTGTGAACAAATATTTATAATCTCTGGTAATAGCATGAGACAAATCCATTGTCTTAACCCACTATTTGGATAGTATGTCCTTGAAATTACTATACTTCTTCAAAAAAAGATCTGAAGATATTTATATACTTTCTACTTAGGAGAGTTTACAGTTTTAGTTGAAAGAAATAAATTCAATAATTAAGCCTTATCCATTTTCCTACATATTTATTTAGTCTCTAGAAATTTTTGTATTATAAAATTTGTCATTCAAAAACCTTAAGTTTCAAGAAATCAAAACATACATTGGGAAAAGGAGGAGAGTCTATTAGGAAAATACAAGGGTGTGGGACCAAGGAAGATGACACATTTTCTTTTTCACACACATGTTCCTTCTTTCCTTGCTCGGTCCATGAAGGAACTTTTTCTACTTCACAGTACACATGGTATGCGAAAAGCAACCCAAACCATGGCTTATACCTCAAATTCACTTTATGTAATCCCAGCTAACTAGAAGAGCTAGGGAAGAGATTTTACAAGAAGGGACTGTTTTGGATAAAATTTGTTCAAAAAAAATATGAAACAAAAACAAAGAAAAAATCACTTTATTTTTCCATAGAAAGCTTGAAACTCACTGTCAAAAGCAAATCTAATATTGTCTTCAGTTCTTCTTCCTCATAATACAAACTTTAAAGACTGCACAGATTTTTTTTATATCTACATATATATGCAGTCTTACATAGAAGTACATATACATGTCAGTTCTAACCAAGAATAGCTTTGAAGGAATTTTCCTGGAGTGAGAAATAGAAAGTTTAGTTGGAACTAAAATTAAATAAAAGAAATGGATTAAATCTATTCTGGGCAATTTTTTGAAGGAGTTTGTTTATTTTATTGAAAAATGTCACATCATAGCTCAACAGATTGTTTTGTGTTAATCTACCATATTATTTCAACAGAGGTACTGGTTTCAAAAAATATTGCTCCATTTAAATGCTAATATAGATACCGCTATGGAGGTCTCTTAACAATTATGGGTTCTGAATACTCTAGTTATAGAATATTTGGCCTTTATAGATAAAGTTCCTTTACTTCAGTTAAAACACTGTATCTATAAAGGGAAAGTGACTTTGTCACTCTGTTGGTTCCTAATATTATTAAATATTTATTAAGATTCAACAGTACATTAAGCATTTATAAAGTAAGAATAGAATAATGTTTACTTTAATTAACCTAGTATCTGAAGTCTCTTAAGGGAGATGGATGTACATTACACACGCTTATGTGTAGCTTTTCTGGTCATAGGATTCAGAATCACAGTAGCTCAGGTATGTCCTCTTTTATTATTATGGAATTAGAAAAAAAACACTTAACAATTTACCTAAGTCCATGATAGTAAGCTCCTTAAATTGTAGACCGATATGTCTTTGAGATTGCCCTTACTGCTTGCACAGTTGTGTTCTTTCTAATTTTTATTTTGATATTTATTCCACTAAACATTGTTGATATCCACATTGATCAAAAAGCAGTATGTATATTTATGGGTCACATTAAGATGATATAATTTCTGTGTAATGTATTGAATCACCAACTGTTAGAGCCTCATGAGACTTCTAAGATAAACTCATTCACTTTGCCAGAAAAAATTTATGGCTTAGAGAATTTAAGATCCATTGACAGTCCAATGCTTTTATCAACCTGTCAGTTATGAGGACAGACAGACAAGTGATCTTCCTTCTATTGTTGAAATATTTCTTATACTTATGTGGTAGATAGTTCACCCTTTAAAGTGAAACATTTCTCATTGATTTCAGGGTTAAATGTTACTGTTTTAATGTTAATAATATAGAAATACACATAGACCAAAGTCTAGAAATAAATTTCTATTCCTACTGTTTCTAACCCAATAATGGGAGAGTGGGAATGACTTCAATACTACCATGTGCCGAGAGATGACTCAACATTCTCCTAACAGTCTTCTCTTTGAATCACTGTGAAATCAGTGTGATAAAGCATGATACCATTTGGCCTCCACATTACAGGAAAGGGTTATTTGCCTATTAAGTTTGCCTTTGTTCTTTTCTTATCAGGCTGTGATATGTCCAGTGGAACTACTTGGTATCCAAAGGCTAATATAGAGATGGAAATCACCTGTTGTACTTGGTGGTGAAGATGGTGATGATGATGATGATAATGATGATGATGACGGATGTGGTGGTGGGAATGATGATCATGTTATATAACATTGATCTAGGACCTCCTATAGGCTAAGCATTGTTCTTATTATTTTAAATGTATTATCCCATTTATTTGTCACAATAGTTTTATGAAGTAGCTACTATGGTTATCCTCTTTCTTACCTCATATAGAGAGAGGGAAAGTACCTATATTCAAACACTGCACATCTTACTGTAACATCCTCATTCATCCCATTTATAGAGTGTACACTCATATTTATTAATACTCTTATCAATATATATGACATATATCTTATATACTTACATGTTTATATATATAATATATCATATGTTTATTTTAAAGAGTTTACAGTTAATTTGAAGATCTCAAAAAAATAAGTTATTGAATTCCAGTTTGAGATCTTCATTTTTATATCACCAGTAGAGAGCATCTATGTGTACTATCTTGAAGTGATCACTCTTTTTTTTGTGTGTGTGTGTCACTGATTTTTTTAAAATAGATCTTTATTGGAGTATAACTGCACAATACTGCACTAGCCTCTGTCACACAACAGAGTGAATTAGCCACATGCACACATACATCCCCATATCCACTCCCTCTTGAGCCTCCCTCCCACCCTCCCTATCCCACCCCTCTAGGTTGTTGCAAAGCACCAAGCTGAACTCCCAGTGCTATGCTGCTGCTTCCCACTAGCTATTTTACATTTGGTAGTGTATATGTGTCGATGCTACTCTCACTTCACCCCAGCTTCCCCCTCCTCCCTGTGTCCTCAAGTCCATTCTCTATGTCTACGTCTTTATTCCTACCCTGACTAGGTTCATCAGTACCATTCTTTTTTTTCTTTACATTCCATATATATGTGTTAGCATATGGTATTTGCTTTTCTCTTTATGACTTACTTCACTCTGTATGACAGACTCTAGGTCCATCCACCTCACCAGAAATAACTCAATTTCGTTTCTTTTTATGGCTGAGTAATATTCCATTGTGTATATATGTGCCACATCTTCTTTATCCATTCATCTGTTGATGGACATTTAGGTTGCTTCCATTTCCTGGATATTGTAAGTAGTGCTGCAGTGAACATTGTGCTACATGTCTATTTTGAATTATGGTTTTCTCAGCGTATATGCCCAGTAGTGGGATTGCTGGGTTGTATGGTAGTTCTATTTTTAGTTTCTTAAGGAACCTCCATACTGTCCTCGATAGTGGTTGTATCAATTTACATTCCCACCAACAGTGCAAGAGGGTTCCTTTTTCACTACACCCCTTCCAGCATTTATGGTTTGTAGCTTTTTTGATGATGGCCATTCTGACCAGTGTGAGGTGATACCTCATTGTAGTTTTGATTTGCATTTATCTAATAATTAGTGACATTGAGCATCCTTTCATGTGTCTCTTCGCCATTTGTATGTCTTCTTTGGTGAAATGTATATTTAGATCTTCTGCCCATTTTTTAATTGGATTGTTTGTTTTTTTGATATTGAGCTCCATGAGCTTCATATTTTGGACATTAATCCTTTGTCCATTGTTTCATTTGCAAATATTTTCTCCCATTTTGGGGGTTGTCTTTTCATCTTGTTTATTGTTTCCTTTGCTGTGCAAATGCTTTTAAGTATCATTAGGTCCCATTTGTTTATTTTTGTTTTTATTATCATTACTCTAGGAGATGGGTCAAGAAAGATCTTGCTGTGGTTTATGTCAGAGTGTTTTTCCTATGTTTTCCTCTAAGAGTTTTATAGTGTCTGGTCTTACATTTAGGTCTTTAATCCATTTTGGGTTTATTTTTGGAAGTTTTGGGTTTATTTAAGAAGTGTTCTAATTTCATTCTTTTACATGTAGCTGTCCAGTTTTCCCAGCACCACTCATTAAAGAGGCTGTCTTTTCTCAATTGTATACTCTTGCCTCCTTTGTTGTAAATGAGTGGCCATATGTGCATGCGTTTATCTCTGGGCTTTCTATCCTTTTCCATTGATCTATGTTTCTCTTTTTTTGCCAGTACCATACTGTCTTGATTACTGTAGCTCTGTAGTATAGTTTGAAGTTGGGGAGCCTGATTCCTGTAGGTCTATTTTTCTTTCTCAAGATTGCTTTGGCTATTTGGGATCTTTTATGTTTCCATATGAATTGTAAAATTTTTTGTTCTAATTCTGTGAAGAATGCCATTGATAATTTGATAGGGATTGCATTGAATCTGTAGATTGCTTTGGGTAGTAGTCACTTTGAACGTGTTGATTCTTCCAATCCAAAAGCACGGTATATTTCTCCATCTGTTTATGTTATCTTTGCTTTGTTTCATCAGTGTTTTATAGTTTTCAGAGTACAAGTTTTTGCCTCCTTAGGTAGGTTTACTCCTAGGTATTTTATTCTTTTTTTTTCTTTCCTTGGTGGTACACGGGCCTCACACTGTTGTGGCCTCTCCCGTTGCGGAGCACAGGCTCTGGACGCGCAGGCTCAGCAGCCATGGCTCACTGGCCTAGCCGCTCCGCAGCATTTGGGATCTTCCCAGACCGGGGCACGAACCTGTATCCCCTGCATCAGCCAGCGGACTCTCAACCACTGTGCCACCAGGGAAGCCCGGTGTTTTATTCTTTTTGTTGCAGTGATAAATGGGAGTGTTTCCTTAATTTGTCTTTCTGATTTTTGGTTGTTAGTATATAGGAATGCCAGAGATTTCTGTGCATTAATTTTGTGTCCTGCAACCTTACCAAATTTGTTGATTAGTTCTAGGAGTTTTCTGCTGGCATCTTTAGGATTTTCTGTGTATAGTATCATGTCATCTGCCAACAGTGACAGTTTTACTTCTTCTTTTCCAATTTGTATTCTTTTTATTTCTTGTTCTTCTCTGATTGCCATAGCTAGGATTTCCAAAACTATGTTAAATAATAGTGGTGAGAGTGGACATCCTTATCTTGTTCCTGATCTTAGTGGAAATACTTTCAGTTTTTCACCATTGAGAATGATGTTTGCTGTGGGTTTGTCATACATGGGCTTTATTATGTTGAGGTGGGTTCCCGCTGTGCCCACTTTCTGGAGAGTTTTTATCATAAATCAGTGTTGAATTTTGTCAAAAGCTTTTTTGGCATCTATTGAGATGATCATATGTTTTTTATTCCTTAATTTGTTAATATGGTGGATCTCATTGATTGATTTGCATATATTGAAGAATCCTTGCATCCCTGGGATAAATCCCACTTGATCATGGTGTATGATTCATTTAATATGTTGTTGGATTCTGTCTGCTAGTATTTTGTTCAGGATTTTTACATCTATGTTCATCAGTGATATTGCTCTATAATTTTCTTTTTTTGTGGTACCTTTTTCTGGTTTTGGTATCAGGGTGATGGTGGCTTCACAGAATGAATTTGGGAGTGTTCCTCCCTCTTCAATTTTTTGGAAGAGTTTGAGAAGGATGGTGTTAGCTCTTCTCTAAATGTTTGATAGAATTCGCCTGTGAAGCCATCTGGTCCTGGACTTTTTGTTTGTTGGATGATTTTTAATTACAGTTTCAATTTCTTTACTTGTGATAGGTCTGTTTATATTTTCTAATTCTTCCTGGCTCTGTCTTAGAAAATTGTACCTTTCCAAGAATTTGTCCATTTCTTCATGGTTGTCCATTTTATTGGCATATAGTTGTTTGTAGTAGTCTCTTATAATCCTTTGTATTTCTGTGGTGTCAGTTGTGATGTCTCCTTTTTCATTTCTAATTTTACTGAATTGCATCCTCTCACTTTTTTTCTTGATGAGTCTGGCTAAGGGTTTATTAATTTTGTTTATCTCCTCAAAGAACCAGCTTTTAGTTTTATTTATTTATTTTTCTTATTTTTATTTTTATTTTTTGGGGGTACGCGGGCCTCTCACTGTTGTGGCCTCTCCTGTGGCGGAGCACAGGCTCCGGACACGCAGGCTCAGTGACCATGTCTCAAAGGCCTAGCCGCTCTGCAGCATGTGGGATATTCCCAGACCGGGGCATGAACCCATGTCCCCTGCATCAGCAGGAGGGCTCTCAACCACTGCGCCACCAGGGAAGCCCCAGCTTTTAGTTTTATTGATCTTTGCTATTGTTTTCTTCATTTCTCTTTCATTTACGTCTGCTCTAATCATTATGATTTTTTTTTCCTTCTACTGACTTTGGGTTTTCTTTGTTCTTCTTTCTCTCATTGCTTTAGGTATAGGGTTAGATTGTTTATTTGAGGTTTTTCTTGTTTCTTGAGGTGAGATTGAATTGTTATAAACTTCCCTCATAGAGATGCTTTTGTGGCGTCCTGTAGGTTTGGGTCGTCGTGTTTTCATTGTCATTTGTTTCTATGTATGTTTTTATTTCTTTTTTGATTTCTTCAGTGATCTCTTGGTTATTTAGTAGCACACTTGTTAGCCTCCATCTATTTGTGTTTTTCACAGTGTTTTTCCTGTAATTGACTTCCATTCTGATAGTGTTGTGGTCAGAAAAGATGCTTGATACGATTTCAATTTTCTTAAATTTTCTGAGGCTTGATTTGTGATCCAAGATGTGATCTGTCCTGGAGAATGTTCTGTGTGCACTTGAAAAGAAGGTGTATTTTACCCCTTTGGGTGGAATGATCTATAATTATCCATTAAATCTATCTGGACTATTGTGTCATTTAAAGCTTGTGTTTCCTTATTTATTTTCTTTTTGGGCGATCTGTCCATTGGTGTAAGTGAGGTGTTAACGTCCCCTACTATTATTGTGTTAGTGTTGATTTCCCCTTTCATGGTTGTTAGCATTGCTTTATGTATTGAGGTGCTCCTATATGGGTACATAAACATTTATAATTGTTTATCTCTTCTTCTTGGATTTATCCCTTGATCATTATGTAGTGTGCTTCCTTATCTCCTGTAACAGTCTTTATTTTAAAGTCTATTTTGTCTGATATGAGTATTGCTACTCCAGCTTTCTTTTGATTTCCGTTTGCATGGAATATCTTTTTCCATACCTTCCCTTTCAGTCTGTATGTGTCCCTAGGTCTGAAGTGGGTCTCTTGTAGACAGCATATTTATGGGTCTTATTTTTGTATCCATTCAGCCATTCTGTGTCTTTTTTTTTTTTTTTTTTTTTTTTCTTTTTGTGGTATGCGGGCCTCTCACTGTTGTGGCCTCTCCCGTTGCGGAGCACAGGCTCCGGATGCGCAGGCCCAGCGGCCATGGCTCACGGGCCCAGCCGCTCCGCGGCATATGGGATCCTCCCAGACCGGGGCACGAACCCGTATCCCCTGCATCGGCAGGCGGACTCTCAACCACTGCGCCACCAGGGAGGCCCCATTCTGTGTCTTTTGGTTGGGGCATTTAATCCATTTACATTCAAGGTTATTATCGATATGTATGTTCCTATTACCATTTCCTTAATTGTTTTGGGGTTTTTTTTGTGAGTCCTTTTTCTTCTCTTGTGTTTCCTGCCTAAAGAAGTTTCTTTAGCATTTGTTGTAAAGCTGGTTTGATGGTGCTGAATTCTCTTAGCATTTGCTTGTCTGAAAAGCTTTTGATTTCTCCATGGAATCTGAATGAGATCCTTGCTGGCTAGAGTAATCTTGGTTGTAAGTTTTTCTCTTTCATCACTTTTAAGTATATCCTGCCATTCCCTTCTGGCCTGCAGAGTTTCTGCTGAAAAGTCAGCTGATAACCTTATGGGGTTTCCTTTGTATGTTGTCATTTTTCCCTCGCTGCTTTTAACATTTTTTCTTTGAATTTAATTTTTGTTAGTTTGACTAATATGTGTCTTGGCGTGTTTCTCCTCGGTTGTATTCTGTGTGGGACTCTCTGTCCTTCTGGACTTGGGTGACTATTTTCTTTCCCATGTTAAGGACGTTTTCCTCTATAATCTCTTCAACTATTTTCTCAGACCCTTTGTTTTTCTCTTCCTCTTCTGGAACCCCTATAATTTGAATGTTGTTGCATTTAGTGTTGTCCCAGAGGTCTCTGAGATTGTCTTTAATTCTTTTTGTTCTTTTCTCCTTATTCTGCTCCTCAGCAGTTATTTCCACCATTGTGTCTTCCACCTCACTTATTCATTCTTCTGCCTAAGTTATTCTGTTATTGATTCCTTGTAGTGGATTTTTCATTTCAGTTATTGTGTTGTACATCTCTGTTTGTTTGTTCTTTAGTTCTTCCAGATCTTTATTATTTCTTGTATTTTATCAATCTGCACCTCCATTCTATTTCTGAGATTCTGGATCATCTTTACTATCATTTCTGTGTATTCTTTTTCAGGTAGATTGCCTATTTCCTCTTCATTTATTTGGTTTTGTAGTTTTTTACCTTGCTCCTTCATCTGTGACATATTTTTTTGCCATCTTATTTTTTTTTTTTTATGAGTTGGATTGTGTTTCCATCTTACTGGTTGTTTGGCCTGAGGCTTCCAACACTGGAGTTTATAGGCTGTTGGGTAGAGCTGGGTCTTGGTGCCGAGATGAGGACCTCCAGGAGACCTCACTCTGATGAATATTCCCTGGGGTCTGAGGTTCTCTGTTAGTCCAGTGATTCAGACTTGGAGCTCCCAATGCAGGAGCTTTGGACTGACCCCAGGTTCATGAATGAAGATTCTGCAAGCTGCGCAGAGTGGCAAAAAAAAAAAAAAAAAAGTGGGGAGAGAACAATAACAAAGTAAAAAATAAAATTAGACTAGGAAATTAACAGATATGTTAGAAAGAATATAAAAATAAAAATATAGATGAAACAACAACCAGAAGGTAAAACAGAACCACAATAGTAAAAGAGAGGAGAAGAAAATAAAAAAGGTGGAAAAGGCCTTGGCTGTGGAGGGCGGGGCCTAAGCAGGGGTGGGGTTTGGGTGGTGGGTGGGTCCTATGCTTAGGACCCCCAGGGATGAAAAAGGCCCTTGGGGTGTGTGGGGTGTGGGCCTTAGGCTCAATTGAACAGAAGGGGCCCAGATGTGCCTCCTGCCTGTGGTCTCAGAGGGTGGGGGCCCCACCTGGGAGCCCAGCAACTTCCTGGGCTCAAGTGGGCAGGGCACACGTCCTCGGCTCCTCTCCCTCTCGTCCGGCCCTGGAGGGCCCCTCCTGCCTTCCTCTCTTGCTGTCCCCCCACCTCCCTCCTATGTCCCCAGGACCCCTGTGGCCTGGAGGGGGCTTTAGAGGGCAGGGGACCCGGCCTGGGAGCTCAGCAGGCTTCTGAGGCTCGAGTGGGCAGGGCCAAGCCCTTCACTCCTCTCCCACTGCTCCAGTCCTGGAGGACCCCTCCTGCCTGCCTCTCCTGCTCTCTCCCAGCTTCCCTCCTATGCTCTCAGGAACCACGTGGCCCAGAAGGGGCCTCTGAGGCTATTGGACCCGGCCTGAGAGCTGTGCAGACTTCTCCAGCTGATTGGGCAGGGGATACACTGAGCCTGCTCCCCCCTGATCTGAACACCCAAGGGTCCCTCCATGCATGGGAAACACCCCCCCCTCTAAGCCACCCCTCAGGGGTGCCAGTCCATCTGACCTCCACTTCTCCCCGCCTCAATCCCCCCACATCCTACCAGTTTGCTTGGGGGTTCCTCCGGTCACCTTGGGTATCAAGGTCCCCCACCAGCATCCTGCAGGCACCCTAGTTGTGGGGAGACGCAAACTCCATGTCTTGCCACACCGCCATCTTGGTTCTGCACCTGTGATCAGTATTAATAAGGTTCTCATACACTGTCTTTAAGGGCTGTAGGTGAGAGCATTCTGTTTAATATAAAATGTTATGGCCACCTTAATTTATTTTATGCAAAGTAATAAACAAAGACCATGGTGCAATTTCCAGTAATTTACACTTTCAGTCATTTTCCTTCTTAGACAATTTTACATTTACATTTTAAATTATTTTGGGTTAATTTAGTGACTCACTTATTCATTTCACAATGTTTGGGAAAAAATCAGTGGTCCAAACATCTTATAAAAGTATATATTGATATGAGCTGACTCTAAGTCAGACTAGATTAAAATGGGAGGTTATTTGGAAATTTCCTACCATTTGTATAAAGTGAGTTGCACTTACTTTATCTTCAGTGTAGCCTGAAATGGGAATTTGCTATATAAAGCATATTATTTGCTAAGATTAGGGTAGTTTGACTAGATGCAGCATAAATAGTTAGGTATTGCAGGCTGTTTAAAGAGACAAGTTCAATGATTGAAGACGATCACCTACTTATACCTTTTCCCCAGCAGGTACATATGCTCCCTCTAATACAAATCATGTAGTTCTTGTTATGGACTGAATGTTTGTGTGTCCCACAAATTTATAAGTTGAAGCTCTAACCACCAGTTTGGCTATATCTAGAATTGGGGCCTTTAAGGCAGTGAGGTTAAATGAGGTCACAAGAATGGTTCCTGATCTGATAAGATTAGTGTCCTTAAAAGAAGAAATATGAGAGTGTTTCCTGCTCTTCTCTGTCTTTCTCTTTCACTCTCCCTGAGTGCCCAAAAAAGAATTCATGTGAGAACACAGTGAGATGGCAGCTACCCCCAAGATGGGAAGAATACTCTCACCAGAAATTGACCATGCTAGCACCCTGATCTTGGACTTCTTGCCTCTAGAACTACGAGAAAGTTAATTCCTGTTGTTTAAACTACCTAGTCTGTGGCATTTTGTTGTCTCAGACTGAACAGAGTGATACAGTTTCTAAATATAATTTTTACCCTGTTTCTTTTCATATCACTGTACAGTAAAGTATTTTTGTACTAAAATTATTGGGGCAATACCTTGGGTTGTATTTAGATTTTGTCTTTCATCTCAATTTAGCTTCCAGAATTATTATGTTTGACTTTAGCATAGTATTCAGGGATATAGGCATTGACTGCAGACTGTGAGAGTTATACCTCCTTAGAAGAGGTCATCAAAAAATGTGACTGCCAGTTGACCAGCAAGCTGGACTGGGCCATTGGAGGCTCCCCACTCCTTCCCCTGTCCCTGGAATGTGTTTTCTGCTTGCCTTCCCCAATCCCAGAAGCTGCTCCAAGGAGACAGCTTTGAGATGGAAGTGTGATGTTAAGGCTGTCTGGGCCTAGG
The DNA here is from genome assembly GCF_964341445.2 of Mesoplodon mirus. NCBI lineage: Eukaryota > Metazoa > Chordata > Mammalia > Artiodactyla > Ziphiidae > Mesoplodon > Mesoplodon mirus. The sequence continues at coordinate 159,841,604 of NC_138980.1, forward strand.
TATGTGATTGAACGTGGTTAAGGCCTCCTGTGTATGTGACTGAACCCAGTTAATCTTAATTTTTAAGATTCTGGTGGACAGGTGTGGAAATCTATTCATCTTGCAGCTGCCTAATATAGGCCTCATAAGTAAATCCCCTTGCTTTTTAAAATTAGCAGCTTCCAATCTGGAGTGTTCTGCCTTTCTCTTCAGTGTCTCTGCCCACTGCATAGGGGACCAGTTTCAGATTATACCTGGGAAGCTCCCATGAACCAGCATACCTAGAGACGTGTATCTTTCTTTTTAAATACTCAGCTCATTTTTTAAATTGTTTGATCAAATCTTTTCAAAGTCAAATGTGAGAAGCCAACTAGTTAATACTTAATTGTCCCTCCAAAGCTTTGTAATAGAAAAATAGAAATGAGAGATATTTATTTCCAAGTTTAGAATAGGGTTAGGGATGCTGAAAATCATTGGGTTGTCTTTTCACACAAATGGCATACTTGAAAAAATATCCTGGAACTAATTTAGATAGCAAGATATTCCTGAACTCAGTTATACATTCACCTCTTAAGCTCCACTTCAGATTTTACTATTGTATGTGGGCAACAGAGGACTTAAAGCAGATCGAGTCTGGCAAGGCCGGCATGAGGCTTTCCTATATTGGTTGTGAAACTGAATATTTAGACATTTCAGTTAGTTAGTTGTTTTATATTGTTACCTTTTAATAAACAGCTTCTGAAAGTATATTCTACTTGTGAAATAGTCTTATTTAAATAAGAAGGAAGTAGGTCTTTACTCTTACTAAGGCACTGGCAAATCTTAAGCGACCTGAGAAGTCTTGATAATCTGTATGAACAATATTTTTTGAGAATACTTATTTAGAGAGATTACAATATTGGAAAGCTCCTAAAGAGGTCATTAAATTCTTAACCTATACTAGACAGAAAGGTGAAGTAAGATTTCAATATATTGACTAGAGAACTCTAGGCTGTTAATGCCAATGTTATAGCTGTGACATTATATGAGACCTTATCATCTTTATTCACTGCTATACCATAATTAGTATAGCTGTACCATTAGGATAGTAAGGATTAATCACACAGGCTATCAGTATTCTTTGTAAATAAGCAATCACTTATTTATAGGTGTAGTTAATATGATATTGATTCACCAGCTCATTGTGGAATCAGTGTAAAATCTCGACATTAGTCAGGTAAAGAAATTTTTCCTCAAGGATACAGCCTAAATTAGTGAATGGCTTAATATTTTCTGATTTTATACAAAACTACTTTTACAAAGTTTGACAGATTATAATTTAGATTAAACTATTTTAATGGATTCTGGAGGTGGAAGTTTTTCATCTTGGTTGAGGTTCTCTCTAGAAGTATCTACCTCTGGAGAAATTACATTCCATTAACTGTCTGATTCATTTAACCTGCAATTCTCAGAAAACAAACACATTCGCCATCACCAGAGGCTGGATATTTGAAGAAGAGACCACTTTGGTTTTATAAGCCTGTGGATTTTTTTCATCTGCTCAGTGTGTTTAGGTAAACTGTATCTATTTACTCTGTGCCATAGAAGGACTGTAAAAAATGCTTCCAATTTTTGGAACTTATCCAAATTAAAGAAATTAAGTTTCCATAGAAATACAGCTGACTCCCATCAGCTATGTGCTCCAATATATCTGTGTTTTCTAACTTGTTCTCCATTCTAAATATGCTTTTCTTCTCTGAAATGCCTATCTCCTTTGTGCGTACAGTTATTTGGTGGTCCTTTATTTTATCTGCCTGCCAAAATCCACAGAGAAAGGAAACGTGCCATCCTTACAACTTGCATAGGCAAGTTTTGAGATTTTGCAACTACAGTTGTGCATGTATTGAACGCTCCCCTTCCTTCTCATGCTTTTGCATGTGGAAATTGCATGCTTTATTCAATCCCCTAAATAATTCAACTTGGGGGTGGAAAAAACAGATGCTTGAATGTATATTTACTGACTTTTTACGTGAAGTCATTGTAAAAGTCAAAAAAATATCAGAGAGTCTCAGAACTTTATGTTTAGGCCACTTGAAAAATGTTCCAGGTTCTTCTCTTTGTTCCTTCTGTTTTCTGCTCCACATTGAATGTGAAGAATGTTAAAAAGCCAACATTCTGCCAAAAAACAATTACCTTCATGAAAAGAGCTTGAATAGATATCTAAATGGACTTACATATGCTCATTTACATTATGTGTATTTTCACTAAAATTATGCTTTTAAATATAGTACAAGTTTATAAATCCTGAAAATAACTGGCTTTGTCACCTGGAAATTTTCTCTTCAGTAACCACACCCTCCACATGTATACTGCATAACCTGAGAAGATACAGAGTAGATAATGAGAGATACTTTACACCAAAGGAAAGAAAAATTAAAAAAAAAAACAATGATTATATTGTTTTCTTTATTTTATAACCTTTCTATAAGATTCTTTAAAATTACTACAAAATATAAAACTAAGAGTAGGCTAAAACATGAGAACTGCAAGTCAAGATCATGATGTAGGAATCTCTGTGTTAGTTCAGGATAGTTGAGTTATGAGGGTAAGATAAAGCCAAGTGTGGAGTTAAGAGCACTGAGCTATGCAAACTATCACCTCCCCACAGGATCTTTTTCCATAAAACCTCCTAAGATCACTGAGAAGACTGATCTCTTGTACTAAATTTACCAGTGGATATTGCTGACCTGACTTTGTAGTTACTGTGGAAATTCTAACAGCTTACATAAAGTCTCTCATTGGATAAATTTATCTTTTCTGACAGCCACATAGTATTGTGACCATGAAATAATGGGATATAAAAGAGTCTGTCTTCATATACTTGGCAGTGAATTCTTTATAAACATCTCCCTATTCTGTGGTGATGGGAAAACAAAACAAAACAAAAACTCAAGATTTGGGAGGCTGGTTTTCACTCATGCTTTATCGATTACTGTTTTATGAAAATTGGCCAAACCTTTATCTCTTTGGATTTCAGTTTTGTATTATATAAAATAGAAATTAATAGTCCTTGTTTTTCTTTGTACTTCACAGGAATTTTGTAAGTAATCAGAGTTTTTAAAGTTTGTGTGTATGTGTGTGTATGTATGTGTGAATTAAAATATTTTGAAACATGTAAACATCTAAATGTTAGGTAGGAGAAATAAAAAATAGCCCAAAAGGAATATTTTCTTTCTATAGGAGGGTCATTTCAATTTTAATCTTTTTAAATCTTTTGATTTTATATGGTACTGTACATTCATTCTTCATGTCCAAGTCAGTCAAACTGAACGTGATTTTATTGAGTGTTTATAGCATGTGTATACTGGACTAGGCTGGCCTTTTTAAAAATTTAATGTCTGTACTTAGTCTGTGGTTATGCTTTCTATTTTGCTGGAAATGAGATTCTCTTTTTGAAACTGTGACACTGGTATTTTGATCACATCAGGCATCTTGCTTCTTTTCTATCACTCCGCTATTTGCTTTACAAACAAACATGGTTGTTTCTCAGCTCCCACAGCTGTACACTCCACTTGCTCTATCATTTTAGGTCATTACAATTTTAAACACAGGGGGCCTTGACAAATCCATTCATGAAAGGTATGTTTCTTATTTTTTTCTATTCTTGTATTCAAGTCCAGGAGATAAATGTTATCCCTCCTCTTGAACTTGGAAACATGGGGAATATTGTCCTTCATTCTCCTCTCCAAATCTCACTAGGTTTAGAGAATGCGGTGTTAATAGAAGGTATTTTCAGCATCAGTAACATTTTGGAGGCTGAGTGTCCTTGTCATTTTAATTCAATCTTAGGAAAGATGGAATATTTTCCTTCTTGAAAAGATGGGTAACTAGTATCAGAATTACATATAAGTAAGTTGCTTTTCAAATATTTTCAAATAGCATGCTCTAAATGGTAATATTAAACACTATATAGCTATCCCGAAGGTGGATTGCATATATCATCATTAAAACTAAGACAGGTAGAATAATAAATATTGCCTCATATAGATAAGGTCCAGAAATGCCTGTAGTGTTGTGGGTAGTCATCTCCTGGAGTATAGGGGTTTAACATGGAAATTCTGATATATACTGGAATAAACTTTGAAAAAAATAATTTGTTCATAGATGATGTATGTTCATAAGAAATGCTAATATATGCATTTAATAAGTGGTTACTGTGTTTCCTATACTAAGTGTTTTTTTACATGGTATATTATATAACCTTAGGTGTTATATAAAAATAAGTTTTACTTTATAGCACCTATTAAACACCTATTTTTATTTATTTTTTAACATCTTTATTGGAGTATAATTCCTTTACAATGTTGTGTTAGTTTGTGCTGTATAACAAAGTGAATCAGCTATATGTATACGTATATCCTTATATACCCTCCCTCTTGTGTCTCCCTCCCACTCTCCCTATCCCACCCCTCTAGGAGGTCACAAAGCACCAAGCTGATCTTGATCTCCCTGTGCTATGTGGCTGTTTCCCACTAGCTATCTGTTTTACATTTGGTAATGTACATATGTCAATGCTACTCTCTCACTTCGTCTCAGCTTACCCTTCCCCCTCCCCGTGTCCTCAAGTCCATTCTCTACATCTGCGTCTTTATTCCTGTCCTGCCCCTAGGTTAATCAGAACCATATATATATATTTTTAGATTCCATATATATGTGTTAGCATACGGTATTTGTTTTTCTCTTTCTGACTTACTTCACTCTGTATGACAGACTCTACATCCAACCACCTCACTACAAATAGTTCAGTTTCGTTTCTTTTTATGGCTGAGTAATATTCCATTATATATATGTGCCACATCTTCTTTATCCATTCATCTGTCGATGGACACGTAGGTTGCTTCCATGTCCTGGCTATTGTAAATAGAGCTGCAGTGAACATTGTGGTACATGGCTCTTTTTGAATTATGGTTTTCTCAGGGTATATGCCCAGTAATGGGATTGCTGGATCGTATGGTAATTCTACTTTTAGTTTTTTAAGGAACCTCCATACTGTTCTCCATAGTGGCTGCATCAATTTACATTCCCACCAACAGTGTAAGAGGGTTCCCTTTTCTCCACACCCTCTCCGGCATTTATTGTTTGTAGATTGTTTGATGATGGCCATTCTGACCGGTGTGAGGTGATACCTCATTGTAGCTTTGATTAAACACCAATTTTTAAATGAGCGACTTTGAGGTATTAAGAGCCGGTTGAAATTTCCACAGCCAAAAAGATGTAGTTCCCAGATTCAAAGTGAGGAAGAAATTTTGCTCTTATCCACTTAGGCACAGCTTCCTTCATGCCTAAAGTCTGTCCTATTTCCTTTATACCTCTTCCTCATGAAGCAGACATAAAAAATAAATAAATTAAATGAATTGACTTTCTTTAAAGATTTTAACTTCTCTCAGAATATTTCAGTACATGTACATGTAATGTAGATGGCAGTGATGCATATGGCAGGATCAAGGTCTGTATCTGTAGGACCATACTTTAGGGAATATCTGTATTCAAGTGCTTGGTCTACTTCATTTGTCTCTCCATCTAGAACTGGAGTTGACATGCCTCTTACACATATTCCATTTATCTGTCTGACTGTTATTTGTCAGTTTCTCTGTCTAGCAATCTACTTTAATATGCATCTAATGTGATGGTATATATCATTGTTCATCCTCAGAATGCTTGCTATGTCCTATTTCATTTTTCATTTCCTTCCCCATCTAAAAGATTTATTGATTTCTAAAATAATGGCAATGGATGCAGTTCATACTCTAACAGGATTAATCTGATATACTTGAGACTATAGTAGTATATATTTTGTTCCTCTTTCCTCTGTTTATTTAATTGTGCTTATAACATTATGCATGTAGATATAATACTGAAATCAGGAGTGATTGAATTAAGTATACACTTACTATAAATATTTATTTTCACTGTAAACACACATCTATAATTTTATAGGTATATTAACCTCAAACAATATGTTATGCCACTATCACATCATATCTAACTCGTACTTCATATCCAATTCACTGGGTTACAATAAAGTGTTTTAAAGGGCATGACTTTTGTCCACAGTGCTTTATCATGAGATTCTAAGAAGCTGATGTAAGCACATTTAGTTGAAGCAGGAGTAAATTCTTTTAATGGCTAGCTTGGGCAGTAGCCCCACTGGCGTGTGTAACTCTCCTCCAGTGATGACTTACAACCTTGGGCAAGATACTTAAATTTTCTAAAACTCAGTTTTCTCAAACAGAAATCACAAAAGTTGTCTCAAACTGTCACTATGGGATTTCTGCTTCTAGCTATAATGGAGTAATTGACACCAGATTACTAGACTAGCTCTCCTGAAAAAAAGAAAAAAAGAATTGTTTTTCAGATATTGGACATAAGCAGCATTATTCTATGATATCTAAGAAAAAGGAAATCACTATGATGATCCTACACTTTGCCTGGAGGCACTTTCCAAATTGCAGTGCTGGGAAGTAGCACTGAGGTTGTTTGCAGAACCCTTGAAAAATTAGTAAGGTAGAGATTAGACTTCATGGCAGCAAGGTTTGCTGAAATTTGTGTGACGGGGTGTTGAACAGAAAAGAAGGTTCACAAATTCATATAGGAGTCTCTAAGTTTTTGATCATATAATAAGTATATGGTGAAGATACAGTGTGAGTCTCCATAGACTGACAGAGAAAAATTACCTTGGAGCAGTGGAAACTGCACAATATACTGGGATATGTAAAAATTCCAAACAAGCAGTCAGGAGACATATTTAAACACCACAGGCCTTCAGTTAAACCCCTGTAAGGCCATGCCTCAGGATTAAGGTGATTCTCATGAGAGATTTTATATGCCTACCCTAAACAAGCTAAAAATAAATATCCTAAAGATAGAGCTGACCCATTATTAAATTAACTACCTGATGCCCCCCCAAAAAAACTTAAGACAAAATTTATTCTCAACATATAGCATTTATAATGTCCAGCATACAACAAAAAATTACTAGATATGCAAAGAAGCAGAATAAATCTAACTGTATTACAAATATATGCAACAACCTTATTGACTGGGGTGACAAAAATAGTGCTGACCTAAGTAACTTTGGAAAGGACTAGAGTCTGTTAGTCCAAAGGCAAATAAACTGGGCATAGGCACTGTGCACTAACTGATGAAATTTCTTCCATTAAGGGTGCAGGTTAACAATATTGATACTCTATTCATGTACACAGGACTGAAAAAATTGTGTAAATTAATGGCATTTAGTGGGAGCTAAGGTTTTCACTCTTGGAATGGAAATTTACAGATAAGCCTGAGCAGGAGGCTAAAATGAGCCATGGGGTCATGAATTCTAGATGGAAACATCAGAATGAGTTTGTGCATAGTTTATTATAGATGCAGATGGTTACATATAGAAATATATATAGATAAGCGAAAATACATAATAGTAAACAGGCATATATTTCCAGTCTCTTTCAGCTGAAAGAGCCTTGAAGCAAAGACTCCAGTAGCAGCAAGCATCCCCAGCACTCAAATCTTGAGGTCTAATACCATTCTCCAATAAAAGGCTCCTTGGAGAAATGGCTGATTTAGTATTGGTGCCCACAATATACAAAATATAAAAGATGATCATGGAATATGTTATAAAAAACATCGACTCGACCACCACACACATTTATGGGAATATGGCAAAGATGCATATTTGGTGCAACTGAAAGAACTCCCAGCATTTTGAGCATAAAGTAAAATTGCATAATGACCCCGAATAAAAATATTTATGAGTCCATACTGATATGAGTAAATGATTTAAATATGTAAATAAATGGGCAGAATAAAAAAATCTCATGTGTAAAACAATTCAAATAATTTATGTATAGACATATTCTGCCTTCAAGGAAGTTGTGCATAAATCCCCACTTCTTAAGTGTGGACTGCCATAGTAACCTTCTTCTGAAGAGTACAGTATAGGAAGTGAGGAAAAAAGAGGAATTTCAGAGTGTGAGAAACTTGGCAAACGCTACCTCAGCCATGTGATCAAGGTCAACAGAAATTGTGTTAATTCATGTTGATAATATGTACCCTTATTATGATGTGATGAAAATGGCACTTTACCTTTGTGGTCTTCCTCTCCAAACACATAGCCCTACTGTAATCATGAGAAAAATGTCAGCAAAATCCCAATATTGTACCTGAACAGTCCTCCTGAAAACTGTCCAGCTCAGCAAAAATAAGGACAATCTGAGAAATTGTTACAGATGAAAGGAGCCTCAGGAAAAAATCACAATCAAATGTAATGTCATATCTTGGATGGGATCCTGGAACAGAAAAAAAGGCATTAGGTAAAATCCAAGGAATTTGGAATAAACTATGTATTCTAATTAATAACAATATATCAATGTCACAACCACATGACATGAGAAATGCCAGGCAAGAGCCATCTGTTTGAGAGTTGTCAAACCACAAGACCATGAGAAATAATAATTTGTTGTCTTAAACCAATAGTTCATGGGTAACATGACTGGTTACTCAACAGTAGGTAACTGAAATGGAAGAATCCTCCTACAGGGAGAAAACAAGTGAAAACAATAGCAGCAACAACAAAAACAGCCGCAAAGATCACGTACACAAAATTTTAAACATCCAGGAAATAACCCATAATAAGGGAATTCATATGGCTCAGAGGGTTAATGACCTCAAGAACCTGTGACAATCGATAATCTGAAAGAATACATATTATGTAATAGGGCTGTGCTAAGGGCAATAAATCAGACCGTCTTTGTATTTTACTGGTGAGATAGGAGCATATTCTAATCAAAGCTGAGGCATGTGAATTATGAACAGTGCTGGATATATGTTATAAGGAATGCAAAGTATATGACTTGAAGTGAAATAGTATTTAATAAAACTTAGTATCATTTATATTTAGAAGCCAAGGGAGTAACCAAAAGTTCTTATAATAATCTAATTAACTTGACTATACTAAGTACTTTTACTAGTAGTTTGTTTTCTTTATAGCAACAAACTATGCTAGAATAATAATTATGTATTTAACTATATTATCATTAACTTGCATTGTTTTAAAGTATCAGTTGACTGAAGAGAACATGCTAGCTTGAGAATATAAGCACTATTTATTACATCATTTCTTGAGAAATGATATTCTGAATATTAAAGAACTAGGTTATAAACAGATAATTAAATGTGAGAATTAATTTTGTTTAATGGGGCTCAATTACCTTACGTGAACAATATAAATCATTTAAGCTTTGTTTTTATTTTTTTTATTTTTCACTATTTCTTTTTATTTCTTTTTATTAATATTTCTATTGGAGTATAATTGCTTTACAATGGTATGTTAGTTTCTGCTTTATAACAAAGTGAATCAGCTATACATATACATATATCCCCATATCTCCTCCCTCTTGCATCTCCCTCCCATCCTCCCTATCCCCCCCACCAGGTGGTCCTGCATATTCAAAAAGTCCATGATTATCATCTATGAATAATAAATAGATATATTTTTAGTCAAATTACCTACTATATAGAGGAATGCTAACGTTGCTTATCTTTACAGTGAACTTTCAGTTGCAGGTCAAGCTGTAGCTAAGCATCTGCTGTGGCCATATGTTATCTCAGTAGATTGCCACCAGGTGAAATTTATTATGAGATACACCAAATTCTAAAAACTATCACAGGAGATATGCTATAATACATAAGGTTTTCACCAAGTTCTAAAAACTATCACAGGAGATGCTATAATACATAAGGCTTTCCCCTGCTTGACCTCCCAGTCCCAATGGAGGAGGTAATTCCACATTTCAGCTAATATTATTTTGGTTCCTTCCATGAAGCTGGAAAATATTTCTTGCAGTATAGAATCTCTCACTTGCATCTAGAAAGTGAGTATAAGATTAACAGTTGGAGAAAGAGTTTACTCACCGTGGGAAAATATTTTTGAGGGCTAGAAAACAAAAGTGTAAAGATGACAATATTTCCCTTTTATTACTATTCATGCTAGCCTGACCTTAAGTTTCTCACTTCCAGAGACTCCCAAAGGGTGGTTAGATTTTTCAGCTATTTTGAGGTACCCATGGTAGTTTAGCTACCTTCTATAAACCATGAACATGCTTGATTCAGTTAGGTGCTTTCAGTCCCTTAAATTCTTAGAAGTTTTATATCATACTTAAGCTGTTATGTCTGTTTTTCATTAACATAGATCAGTTTATTTGCTTTTAAATAAAATGAAGTCTCAATCTTTCAACAAAGTATATTAAAATATATTAAGATAATATAAAAGTACAACATTAATATATTTACCACAAATAATTTTAAAATAAATGGAAGTATGTAATTTTTCATATTTAAGTTTTCAAACAACAGATTGGCAAAGAAGAGGAATGGAGAATTTGAAGTGTGGAAAACATCAGCATAGCTAAAAGACTATCTTCAAATAGAATGTAGCATTTTACATTTAAAAAGTACATAAAAAGCATGTATCTGTATGTTAAAACAACATCCATTAAATTGCTAATTTTTAAGAGTTAAAGCCCTTTCTAATCTGGTCACCTGGAAGAAGGAAGTTTATTATGTTTGTATTAAAATTGGGAAAATGATCTCTGGTAGACAGAATTCTAAGACACTTCAAGTGTTCTGCCCCCTGATATATGTGCCCTATGGAATTCCCTCCTCTTGAGTGTAATGAACCTGTGCGTATGATGGGATGTTATCCCTGTGATTAGATCACCAATCAGTTCAGTTTGACTTGATCAATAGGGAGATTTTCTTGAGTGGACCCGATTTAGTGAGGCAGACCATTGAAAGGAAAGTGAAGCATCAGAAATATGCTCCTGTGTTAGCTTTGAGGACAGCAACTGCCATGCTGTGAAGGCCATGGGATAGAGAACAATGAGTGGCCTCTTAATGCTGAGGGTCTCCATCCTTTAAAATTATAAGGGAATTAATTTTGCCGGTAACCTATGAGTTCGGAGAAGGACTTCACGTCTAAAATGGGATTGCAGTCCCTGCCAAAGCCTTGATTTCAGCCTGTGGAGACACTGGATAGAGGTCCCTACTATTCGAACTATTTTACTGCTTCAGGGCAGGGACTATTTTACAGTAGTGGGGTTCAACTTCTAGAATGTGGCTTCAATGTCAGTTTGGGGTGGAAGAGATTCATTCACAATCTGGAGAAATGTTTCTCCAAGCTGATTAAAAGCAAGGACTGGGAAGACCCCTGTGGTTCCTTGGAGTCCCTTCCTTGAGAATTGGGGGGTTGTAAAGGCTGGCTAAGCAAGGTGAAGGCACCTGAAGTGCATAAATTTGCAAACAGTCTCTTTTCCAATGTCCTTGCTCTTTGCACTAATAGCACAAAGGAGCAGGGTTTTGGGTTCATTAGGAAGCACATCACTTATGGGTCATCGTCCTTGGGTGCAGGGCCCTGACACCCGCTGCTCCTTCCTGGGGGCACACAAGGCCCAAGGCCTTGACTACCATGGTATCCTACAGTCAGGTGCCATGTGTCTGTCCTTCCAATAGATTTCAGGTGTCTGGATAAAAGGCCTGCACATTTCCCAGCATCCCATCATAGGGTCCCAGTACACAATTAGGGAAAGCACCATCCATTTGAAGAAGACAATTCAAAATATCACAAACTTATTTAACCTTCCTCCTTGGCATTCTGTACCCAAGATGTCAAATGTTGTAGAGCTTAACCCAGAACAAGGAGGAGCCCCGAGGAAGGGACACAGGCATCCAGCAGTGGGGCAGGGCTATCAGAAAAAGCAGGGTTTTGGATTCATTAGGAAGCCCTCAATTACTGGACTTGAAGATTAAGAACTTTGGTGGTCTTTTTTTGAGGTGACAGCTAGAGTGTGAGAGAGCTGGTTGGCCAGATTAACTAAATTTGTAGTGGACATAGTTCCCCATTCCATCCTGGTCCTTTTTACTGTAAAGCAAAGATCCTGGTTCACCCCATTAATAAATACAGATTTAAAGCTATGTGGGTAAAAATCAACATTTGAAGGAAGACCAAAATTTTCTTTAAAAGCAATCTGAAGTTGATTACAGTAGTCATGAACAGGTTCATTAAATGTGTTGTGTACAACCTGAATTCTGTTCCAATCAACACGCTTTGGAAGATCCCTAGGAATTGCTCAGTGAAGTCGCCTAGCAATTGCCCAAGCCTGATCGTATCATATATCAGTGGGCTGGTCTCCCAGTTGTTATTCTTAGAGACCTTTCAGGATTTTCCCACTTAATGATTTTCATCCAATGCTGGGCCTGACCTTCACTTACAAGCATATGAACTGGCTTATATGCGTCAGGGAAACCAGGTTGATAAGTTTGTATGACTGTATTAAATTCCTTAGCAAATATGTGAGGCTGAGGATCTTTGGTTACTTTGGGAAAATCTTTGACTGTGGCTCTTAGTTCAGCTTTAGTCCAGGGAATATAAGAAATTAAAGGGTTAAGCTGCTGGGTCCTCAGAAGTCTTAATTTTAAAGGGACAGGTATGTAAAAGTTCAGAGGAAAAGAAAGTAGAGACAGTTTTTGAGAAAAGTAAAAGGGGGATTTGAGGGTATAGAGAAGGCATAGGCAGCATGGAAGGGAAGGAGGAAGATGGTCTCAGTGGTGGATTCTGGCCGCCAGGAGCCAAAGAAGAGAGACAAGATGGTGGCAGAGGCTGAGCCCAAGACAAGGAAGCCAGGGAAGAAAAGCCTTGAGCTTTGGGGGCCTTTTTTATCTTTCTTTAATCATTTGTTTGCCTCAGTTAATCTTAAAATCTTGTTTTGCAGAGAGGCAGTTTTAGGCTTCTGATAATGTTTGGAAGCTTCAAAAACACCAATCACAATAAACATTCCAATAAGTTCTGAAAATTTTAAGCTATCATAATCCAGTTAGGTTTTACGGTTATTAAGTTTGGGGATTTCAAAAGTTCCCCATAATGACCATTGATATTCTGAATTGTTTTTGGTCAGGTTGGTCCATTTATTTAGAAAGGCATATGAGGAAGGATCATCGTTTTTAAACATAAAATCAGCCAGAATCCTTGTAGCTGAGGGCACCCTCAAAATATTTCGATAATTGGAATCCCATTTCTGAGAGGTTTTTCTCTCGAGTAGAAGAACAGTTTTCCAACAGCTTAATAATTTACAGCTCAAATAGTGCAATGCAATCAGCTTTCAAGCTAATCCCAGCCAATTCTAAGGAAATAGCTTAGTCCAAGAAGAGTCATGCCAAAGACTTTTCAGCCAGTTTCCATAGAATGACCCCTATTTCATAAGAATGGGCTGAAGGCTGGACAACTGGTACAATTTTAGTGAAGCAGCCCCTTTTCTTAAAGGAATGGGCCAAAGGTATTTTCAGCCAACTTTGGTTGAAACACTCTGATGTCAAAGTCACACCAAAGTACCAAACAAGTACCCATATACAGAAGAAGGCCTTAACCAGAAAGACAAAACCTTAAAATAGATCCTGAATAAAGCCTGGAGAGCTTCAAATGCAAAGCGTGTGTGAGCTTGGATTCAGGAGAAAGAGATGTGCGTTCAAACACCAGGGTCAGTGAGAAAAGCAGTGAGCAACAGTGGGCTCAATCGCAGGGTATCACACCTATTTGCTCACCAGCCCTGGAGCATTTGTGGGTCTTCACTGGTCCCTGTATGGACCACCAAAATGTTGATCTGAAACAAAGAGACTGCCAGATGTTTCTCCAGCAAAGATAAGTTTATTCAGTATTAGCAGAGAATCACAAGTATCAGCAAGCCATATGCAAGTGCCTGCATGGCAATGGAAGGAGAACAGTTAAAAAGAGAGGAAGAGGAAGTTGGAAGGCTAGAGTAAACAAAGAGTCCATGGCTTTTGATTGGCTGAGTTCTCGCCAGGAAAGAAGAGGAGTCTTTCTTCTTGGGCTCTGCGATTGTCTCAGGGTGTGAGAGCCCACCTCCTTCTGGCCTTCTGACTCTATTTAATTGAGGTTTCTGCTTATCATTTAATTTTTACAGAGTGCTATACATTTGGAAGGCATTAAGTCTGTATTTTGAGGTTGAAAACATAGTAAATGAATGACTAACACACATGTGTTATATATTATACATTATATGAATATCATATAATATATAATTAATCCTCCCTGGGAAGATCATAATAACAGTCTTTCTAAGATTTAAATCATCTAACACCATGTGAAATGAATCCCCCCACTCTCTCTATATATATTTACATGTATATATAAATATATATAAAATAACTGCTCAAAACTCAACAATTCAAAGTGTTAGCCATCTTATGTTTAAGAGAGAAAATATTTGTATGTAACCCAAGTCAGAAGGCAGGAGGGCACCACTTAATAGTTCTGGTTGTGGAACCACGATGAATGGTTTAGAAATGTCAACTCTACCTCTTACTGCCTAGATATTTCTAAGCAAGTCATTTATTCTCTCTGTGCTTCAGTTTCTAAGTCTCTGAAATGGGGATAATACTGACTTCTTGTGTGTTAATTCTTTGAAGGCTGCATGAATTAAAGTGTGTAAAATCTTTGTTTCTTACACATAATAAATGCTTAGAATTAGCTTTACTATATGTCAGGAGGACCTGAAGTGCAGTTATGCAAGATACTACAAATGTTCATTTTTTTGGTTATTTCTAGGGAAATCATACATAAGTTGAAATAATTCTTCTCAAAAACGGAAACTCTAAAAATGAAGGGTTATGTTTCATGCATGCTATGCTTAATTTGTTTTGTCAAGGTTTTTAAAGAAGATGATGTTGATTTTTAATATAAAATTAGTAACTGATTTTTGCTCTATTGTATTTAGTGTTCTTATTTCCCCTTAAAGTTACTGTATCTGTGTGTCTTTTTTTTTTTTTTTTTTTGCCATACACGGGCCTCTCACTGCTGTGGCCTCTCCCGTTGCAGAGCACAGGCTCTGGATGCTCAGGATCTGGACGCGCAGGCCCAGCAGTCATGGCCCACGGGTCTAGCTGCTCTGCAGCATGTGGGATCCTCCCGGACTGGGGCACAAACCCGTGTCCCCTGCATCGGCAGGCAGACTCTCAACCACTGTGCCACCAGGGAAGCCCACTGTGTGTCTTTTAACTACCCTGTTTGGTTTTATCATGTGGTCATATTCCCAGTTTGCTCCATTGTTTATAAAAGTGCCAAACTGAGTTCATCAAAGGAATAATAAATACTCCATATGACATTCATTATTTTGATTTTCAATAAATAGAGTAAATTGCATCCACACTTTGTTCCTCATTTCACTTTGAATTGAAACAGATAGTTTTTCCAATGATTATTCTGTCTTCTTATTGACAGTAACTGGTCTCTTACATGAATGTCAAATAATGGTTCTATTTTATAACCAAAATTGTAATTTTTTATCAAATGCAGGCATCAGGTTATTAAACTGATGATCTCTTTTATGAAAATTGGCATTAATTGGGCAATACAGCAGAGAAAGTACATACTGCCGCTATAGGAGGCAGACTAATGCATTTCCTCACCCCTAGGGTACCCGCGTCCTAATCCCAGGAACCTGTGCATATATTGTGTCACATGGCACAAGGTAATTAAAGTTGCAGGTGGAAATAAATTTGCTGCGCAGTGGACCTTACCATAGGGGGTTATTCTAGATTATCGGGATGGGCCTAATGTTACCACTAAAAAGTAAAAGAGAAATGCAGAAAGGGAAGTTAGAAGGATGCAATGTGAGAAGGATTCAATCTGCCTTTTTGAATTTGGAAAAGGTGGTCTTGATCCAAGGTGTGAGGGGAGCCTCAAGAAGCTGGAAGAGAAAGGGAACAAATTCTCCCCTAGGCCTTGTAGAAAAGAACTCAGTCCTGTCAAGCCCTTGATGTTGCCAGGGGAAACCTGTCAGACTTCTGATCTACAGAGCTGTAAGACACTAAATGTGTCTTGTTTTAAGTCACTCTTTGTAGTATTTGTTACAACAGCAATAGAAAACCAACACGGTGCCCATCTTCTGAGGGGTACCCTCCTAGCTGTCTCATAGTCCAAGCAGACTGGGTGCAAATCGAGCACCTATGACCACAGACAACACTTAATTTTTAGACAGTGTATTTGGCTGAGGAGGAATATTTCCTGAGCCTCCGTTACAGAAATGTTACGAGTGTGACAACCAGTCTACCGACAGGACTGCATACAGCTGTTGAGGCCAATTTTATAAAACCCCAAGCCACTTCCTTTTCAGGAAAAAAAAATGTTAGCTTAACATATCACATGAATCTATTTTATATACTTTGATAGTTTTCACAATAATTTTAAATTTTACTCAAATTGTGATAAACATCATACAGTTTTCCATTTTCTGCTTGACAACTTAGAGATAGGGTCCCTAGATCCATTGTTCAAAATGCTGTATATGTATATATATGTATATATATGCTGTATATGTATATATATGTATATATATGCTGTATATGTATATATAGATATATAGATAGATATAGATTTACATATTTAAATTATATATATTTTAGCCTTTTGAAAACAGGAAAAAAAGAGGCAACATTTGGGTTTAGTTTTAGAAATATATGGCTATATTCACTTATGAATTTGCCCTACTGAATTGTAATGTGCTTTTTCTTCCTTCCGTCCTTTCACAAGAACATTCTTGCTTTGCTTGCCAGCATTTGAAAAGGAATGAAAGAATTAGTTCATAAGGTGTGAAGCAATAGGAAATTCCTTCCTAAAGTTGTCATGTTATCTTTCTGGCCACCTGGCTTATGTTCTGACATGAGAGAGACCAGTTTAGTTTATGTAAAGCTTGAACACATCAGTTCTTCAAGAGAAGGCTAAGAATCTAAAGGAAGTACTTCACTGCTTCACAGACAAGTACTTCACAGACAAGAAATTACTGTGACCTTGACTACATGTTTCATTAATAGTGAACTATTTTCATTTCAAGTGTATTTTTATATTAAAGCAGCAGGTTGTGTTGAACGTGAAACCACGGAGAGAAAATGTGACATATTTAAGGATTGTCACTTTTCATTATTGTAACTACTGAGACTATTTGGTTTATTTCCAGAATGACAATGTGGTACGTATTAGAAAAAGCAACCTAAAATGTGGCAAACATGTTTTAAAAAGGTTTACTTTTAAACTTTTTAAAAATATTTTTTTCATCTATCAGATAAAGCACTGGCTTATGAGTAATTATTTTAATTTTTCTCATTTATCATCTCTCTCCTCTCCCTTAAAGAAGCACTACTAACCAAATTCATAATGGGTTAGTATATTGCTTCCTGCTGCATTAAAATGTGGCATGTGGCATGGAATCGACAAATTTAAAATTCTTACAAAATGGGGATAATACAAGCAGGAGTCAACACACATAATTCTTACCATGTGAAGGCACTGTTTTAAGCATTGTTTATGTACTAATTCACTTAATTGTCACAAAAGGTCAGAATATCGTGCTTGCATTTTACACAAGACAGGTGAAGTAACTTAACCAGAGTCCCATAGTGGATCTGGTAAGCATAACAATGTTGCTAATAGAGAAATTTTCTTTTTTTTGCTTTTACCAAAGCTTATATTAAAATTAGTTTGGCTCTTTGGTTGCAAATAACAGAATAAATTCAAGAAAGAAAAGGCAAAACAGTAAAAAATACATATATTTTAAGGGCATAGTAGCATCTCATGGAACACAAGGATAGGAGGTCCTAAAAAAGACATTGAAACCATGCAATAAGAAGCACTGAGAATCTTTATTTCCACCTTTCATTTCTTATCTTTCTCTTCTGCTGCTTTAGTCTGTCTTCTCTATAGACTAGTCTTTTCTGTTCCCTTATCTTCATGGTCCATAGAAACTAGCCACCATAACTCTCATGACCCGTCTCTTCACTCCATGACCAATCCATATGAAGCTTGTCCTAATTATATATTCTTATGCTGAGAAATTAGATTGGTCAAACTTAGCTTAGGTACCCATCTCTGTCAAAACATTTCTACTGTTAATAACTTCATTTTGAAATACCTTGAATATAAGAAGTAGAAGAGGGGCAATTGACTAGAAAATTCCATAATTTAACTGGAATCTTCCAATATAAACTAATATATTTTAATATGCTAATGTATAAATTATATATTGTTAATTCAAACTCATGTGATACCAACGAGAGGCTGATCATCTCTTTCTATGCAAATTATATGACTAAACAAAAGAACATCAAAACTAGAATAAGAAGCTCTTCTTTGGCTTCCAACTCCCCTCTAACAAGCACACACAAAGGCTTTCCACAGAGAAACTCAATAATATGAAGAATATTTATATTGATTATATTAAATTGATATACACTTGATTGATACACATTTTTGTAATGCATTTTGGAATAAATATCGCTAAGTGTGAATAAGCAATTCACTAAAATCCCGTGATTCTTTATTCTCTGTTCTTTGGTTATATGGAAATTCTTGATTTTTTTAAAAAATGAATTCCATTATTACATATATATGATAAAACATAAGCAGGTGTAATTGGAACAGACCATTTATGGTACTTCCTTCTACACAAGTATCATAAATATTTGAACAGTATCTTCCTGACTAGATACTGTTGGAAGCTTACTATGAAAAAACTAAATTCTGCTAAAACATAAATCTTATGGATTTGGGGGCTTGCAACACACTCTAGAAGACTCTCAGTGGCCAAAAATAGTGCTAAGCTTATGGGAATGGTAGGGTTCTCTGTGGGGTGGAGGGATTAATTGTGTCAGTACCAGCAGGAGATAAGACCATGGCCATGGGATGGTCCCATATCAGCAGAAGGAAGTGAAAGTTCTCTCCGAGGGAAAGCATCATTAATTTAGGCCCCAGGTTTCCACAGTCAGATATCACACACACACACACACACACACACACACAATCACCACGAACAAGAATCTGTGGGGCAAAAAAGCCACAGCAGATTTAGACTCATGGACTTCAATGTTGACATTTCAAGAAATGAATATAAATTAACTTTAAACTCTATGAGGAGAAAAAGGTAGAATAATGAAAGTGAGCCAGCAGCAAGTAAACAAGGGGGAAAACCCCCCACAAAGTACTATATGGATTATATTATTATTTTTAAAAATGAAAAATAAGTAAAATGAAACAATATATTGTTTAACTGTAAACGTGATACAATATAAATAAAAAGGCCAAGGATGATAAGTTTAAAATTCAGGTTGTTATTACATCTTGACTGGGAAGGGGGCTATCAGGGATTTGGAATCCTGAAAGAGGAAAGTGTTACATGGAGAGTGATAGGGTCCCTTGTAGTAAGTTGCAGTTCTTAAATTGTAGGTTCGCAGGTACTCTTTTATGCTTCAAAACATATAGGCATGCCACAAATATTTTGTATATAAATATCAAATATTTAAAAATAATAAATAAAACTCTGAAAAAGGAATATATTAATTATATAGGCTAATATAAAATTAAATACTGTTTTATAAACTAACTTTAAACTTTGTACTTTAGATTACACAGGAACACAGGGTCTAAATGGGTGTCTCCCGGGGAGCCATATATTCCTGAAGGTCCTGAAAATTTCTCTTATTTCTTCTCCCACTCTTCCTCCTCCCTCTCCTCCTTCTTCTTGGTGGTTCCCATGAGAAAAATTTAAGTGTCTTCATTTACTTCAATTTTAAGTTTAAACAATGTAGTATATTCTGCATTATTTCAATGGTTACCTTAGAGCTACACAGTTAATTACAACTATAATGGCAATATTACAGAATGAATTCAGTAAGTGGATTTATTTTATGATTTGTTAAGTCAATGAATCATTTTACTTTTTAATGGTTTCAGGTTAATGAAAAAGAATGGAGGCTGAGGAAAAAATAAATAAAATATTCTTGCTAAGCTAAGGTCATGGGACCTCATGGTATAAGTCACTTTAGAGTAGTTTGAATAATAACACTAAAATTGATTCCAGAATGGAATCATCACATACCTAAAACTAGAATAAGTATGTGGAATTCAAAAAACCCATGTTGGTGTGGCAAAATTGTTCTTGTATTTTAAGAGGTGATTTAGTTTCAGCAAAACATTATCTGCTACATTACATCAATTTGTTATCTAATTCCTCAATATTTAATGTACTTTAAATTTAGTAATTTTTTTGGTTTTGTAGTTGTGTAAATAGTATAATAGTTTCTTACTAGTTTCATGTTTGTGTATATTTAATTGACTTTAAATAATTTGTCATCACTGAAAGACTTTTTTTAAAATTAAACGTATGAGTAGTTTAACATGGTTGAGATCACCAGATTAAATCTGGAAAAGCTCCATTAATTTTCAAGAGTGGGGTATTTCTGTTGACTTGACTTCTCATTTCAAAATCTGAGGGACTCATAATTAATAGAATAAAAATGCCCAGCTCAAATCCCCATTATTACTAAAAGGAAATTAAGCCAATACTATTAGGTAGCAGGCAAGGAGGCAAACATGTTTTATGCTCCTACATTGAACATCATATAATGTCACTTTTAAAACTTTTTATAAGAAAATTTGGAAGATGTTATATGAACTTCTCATTAGAAAAGTATTATAACTAGTTCTGTAAAATATGACTAATATTTTATATTCTTGCACAACATTCTAGCTCACTGAATTTAGCCTGTTACATTTCAAGATATTCATGTTTATTTTTATGAATTGATGAATGAATGAACAAATGATCAAATAAGTGAACAAATCCTGCAGGAATCTATTTTATATCTTCAACATCACTCTCTTTCAACAGAAGATGTATTCCAGGATACTAAGTGTCAGAAACTGATTGCCTCTTTTGGTCTATGGCCTGATTCTTTCATGCTTCCTTTAATCTCTTCGTGTTTTCTTGCTCAGATGCTTCTTATTAGTGCATCTGGATATAATTAAGTATCTAAGATGCCTTCTGAAGCCAGTGTCATTTCACTATTATATAATAAAGACTTTAAGTAGAACAGCTTAAGTTTGACTCTGATGTGCAATAGATATGACATTCCAAAGATGAATCACCATTTGAAGAATCTACAAAGAAAGTTTAAAATAATTAAAATAAGTTGATCTTAGTGTTTTGAATCCTTTCACCTCAAGTATATAAGGGATGAAGAGAAATAAAGGAGAGAGGGTTTTGGGGGAGAAGATATTGGGAGGAAAATATTTTTTAATAAAAATGTGATGTGATATTCTCTACCTCCCCTCCTCCAGGTAGGATGTGATATTCCTTCCCTCCCCTTCTCCCTCTCTCTGCTTAAACATTCATGGGGGGTGCAGGCTCTCACAGGGATCTATAGAAAGCTTAATACATTACGCCTTCAATTGGGAGGCAGGGTGGACTAGGATCTGACTCTCACCTTGGAACTCTTGTAAAAGAAAAAGGACTTAATAACTCTTCGGAGAGTGATGCTATTTTGGGGTCGACCTACATACTCCCTGGATACGTCCTAACAATGGATGAATGCCTGTAGGGTTCCCTCCTAGCTGATGTGAAGTGCGTAGAGAGCAAGCCATCCTGACTTCTGTCCAAGAGCGCCACCTGGAGTCACGGAGGGAATGAAGCAGCAAGAAGCTGAAGATGCATATTCAGAGCTCAGGAAAGAGTGGCAAAGGGCCACCTAGAACAAAGTCAAGAGAAAGGCAGGGGGGAGAGAGGTGGCCTGCAGAGAATGTCAGAAGAACTCAGAAAAGAAACCCTTGCAAAATATGTCAGGAAATTCGAGCTGAATGATGGTTAAAGTAAGAACTGTCCTTACCTTGAAAACAGCACCTAGAAAAGAGGGCAGGGAAGGAGTTGTTTGTGAGAGGAGTTTAGATGAATAAATAGACAAGCCAACTATACCATTTGTAATCTTGAAGGCATCCAGCCTAAAAAAGGCTGGTGTTAATATGAAGTCATAAAATACGTTATTAAATCAAAATTCCTCGTGGTGATGAATATCTTGGACTAAACATTCTAATTACTGAATTGTGTCTGTGAACAATTTAAAGTATCCCTAGAACAAATTTTACCTAAGAGTGGGCAGGAGAACCCTGGCAATTACCACACTAGGTATATTTTAAAGGGGCAATGGGTGATCAAAGTAAATTTGCATTTTGGATACATCAAAAAGAGTTGTTCAACCTCCAGGTTACATAAGAAAATGTAAAACTTTTCTTAAAAAGCTAATTCAGTTCTCTAAACTGTCAAAATAAGGGGCTGTGTTCTTTGACAAGTTTGCATTTGGTTTTATTTCTATTTCCTCTATTTCTTTTGGATTTATTGCCCAAATTCTGTGTCTTGACCAGAGCTGAGAGTGAGGGCAAATATCACTATCACAAAAATTCTGTTTCTAAGAATAAATAGGAAATTTTAACAAACATTTGTTATTATCACAACTTAACTTTTAAACATTTTAACAGTTAAGTATTCAAAGCTTAATGTTATAGCAAAGAACAGCAACTTCCTCACTGTCACCTGCCAGATTCCTGTTGTAGACACTGTAATGCACTTTTGAAATATTAGACGCTCATTTTCAGCTAAGGTCAGGGAGAAGCAAGTTTTTTTTTTTTTTCTTTCCTCCTTTATAGTGAGTGTCTGAGGTTGTCTTATCTTTTCTTTAACTTATGGATTTGGAGATATCTTCCATGGTGAGATACAGTTTCATTTAAGCAATCTGACAAGTTAAAACTTTATACACTGCTTGCCGAAGAGACCATCTGAATACGTTTCCAAGCAGAGTTAATGCTGTCACTTTCAGTTGTTTGTTTTAAATTTCTTTTATATTTGCTCCACTTGCTGCTTTAAAAAATCACCTGAGTACTCAGTCATAGGTGTATAAATTTGGCAATGGTGCCACTTAATTGTTTATCAAGAAAAAAAATCATCTGAATTTTCATCTACATTTCTGCTTTCACTACACACCCATTAACTTTAACATCATTGCTACAAAAGATATGTATTTACAGTAGGTCTCATGAAAGAAGTGCACATATTTTGGAGATATATCAATATCATATTTCATCAGCAGCTACCAGCAGTTGAATGACTTCTTGTATAAGTGTGCATCAGTTGTTATTGAGCTCTGCAGTGTTAGTATTGCTGTTTTCAAAGTAACATATTTAAGATTTCTATTGCTCAAGCAGCCTTTTCACACTGTAATAGCAGCTATTACATCTTGTTTGAACATTTTGTGAAAATATGACAAGATACTTACAAAATGTTTTCCATGTCATTAGGTTTACATAGGGCTAAGGAATATGAGGAAGATAGATTGGTTACCAGCTGGCTTACAAACAGTATTTTTACTTTCTCTTTTGCTGTGATATAATTGTTTTATGAACACATAACTGCAGCATGTAAACAAAACAACATATATGCTTTTGATACTTGGATTTATCTTTATCATATTTATCTCATTGTGACAGAAAACTGATTTTCCATTCTATAAATTTTTTTCAATCATGTTGCCATGTTGTTAGTTGAGTAACATCCTGAAATCTCTCATCAAGCAAGTAAACAGAAACTCAAGTTAATCGTAAAATCAACTCAAGTTGATGACGCTTTCTACATAAAAATTCCTTCTCCATTTCATAATATCTGATGTGTTATAAATTTAAATAGCACAGTTTATTATATAACTAACGTTAGGTAAGAATTTTTGTGCTACTGCAGTAATTTGAAGAAAACATCGTGGTAGCACAGGGGAACCAGGAACAAAAAATGTACTGGTGATGGAAAACTTTTGAGGGAGGGGGTATTTTAATTTGGTCAAAAAGAATGAGTAAGAGTTTTACAGACTAAAAGCTATAAAATGATTTGGCTCTGCCCTTCCTCCCTCTTTCCCTCCTTTGTTTCCCTTCATTCTTTTTATAAACTGTACCGTTGGTTTGGGTTTTCCAAAGTTTCCAGATGTCTATGAATAACTAGGGATTCTTCCTTCATGATAGGAGTATGTGTTATGAATGTCAGGCATAGTGTCTCAAAAAGAACATTGAGTATTCTCATTTCTTTTCTCATTTCTTTTACTGTTTGTAAAAGAATCGATTTAAAACAAATTTACTATACATGGTTATTTATATTTCACGATAAAAATGATCGTCTCTGGTGACTGTCAAATTGTGTCCAAATCCTGGTCTCACTACATAGCAGTTACGTGATTTTATGCTATTTTCATTTTGTTAACAGAGGAAAATAATGGCATTTACTTGATAGAGTTATTGTGAAGCTAGCCCTCGTCCCTGCTGTCGTGAAGAAGCAGGCCAAGAAGGTGGTAAATCCCCTGTTTGAGGAAAGGCCAAAGAATTTTGTCACTGGGTGGGACATCCAACCCAAAAGGCACTTCACCTATTTGTGAAATGGCCAAGTTGCATTGAACTGCAGTGGCAAAGGACTATCCTCTATAAGCAGTTGAAAGTGCCTCCTGCAGTTAACCAGATCACCCAGTTAACCAAGCCTTGGATAGCCAAACAGCTACACAGTTGCTAAAGCTGGCCCACAAGTACAGATCAGACAGAAAGCAAGAGATTGTTGACTCCACCTGAGAAAAAAGCTGCCAGCAAAGGGGATGTCCCCACTAAGAGGCCACCTGTTCTTCGAGCAGGGGTTAATACTGTGCCCACCTTGGTGGAGAACAAGAAGGCTCAACTGGTAGTGACTGCACGTGATTTGGATCCCATTGGGCTGGTTATCTTCCTCCCTGTCCTGTATCTTAAAGTGGGTGTTTCCTACTGCGTTATCAAGGTCAAGGCCAGGCAGGGGCATCTAGTCCACAGCAAGACCTATCACCATCACCTTCACACAAGTTAACTGAGAAGACAAAGGATCTCTGGCTAAGCAGGCGGAAGCTATCAGGACCAGTTACAGTGACAGATATGATGAGGTCCGCTGTCACTGGGGGAGGCAATGTCCTGGGTCTGAAATTGGTGGCTCACATTGCCAAGCTGGAAAAGGCAAAAGGCAAGGAACTGGCCACCAAACTGGGCTTAATATATACTGTTGAGTTTTCTGTACATAAAATACAAATTCTCCTTTAGCCAGTATTGATTGAGAAAAAAAAAAAAAAAAACTAGCATAGAGTATTTCCATTAACACATATGGCTTACACATGTTAAAATAATCCATTGGTTTATTTTATGAATTTATTTGTTTGTTTGTTTTTGTCTGCGTCGGGTCTTCATTGCTGCGTGTGAACTTTCTCTAGTTGCAGCGAGTAGGGGCTACTCTTTGTTGTGGTGTGTGGGCTTCTCATTGCGGTGGCTTCTCCTGTTGCAGAGCACAGGTCTAGGTGCATGAGCTTCAGTAGCTGTGGCTCATGGGCCCTAGAGCACAGGCTCAGTAGTTGTGGTGCACTGGCTTAGTTGCTCCGTGGCATGTGGGATCTTCCTGAACCAGGGCTTGAACCCATGTCCCCTGCATTGGTAGGCAGATTCTTAACCACTGCACCACCAGGGAAGTCCCAAAAAATAATCAATTGATTTCTAACTTCCGTGTATATGCAATTTTTGATATTCACTTCCCTGGTTCTTCATTTTAGATCAAGAATTATACCCTTCTCCCTTTTATCTTTCTCACGTGTTCTTTTTTTTTAAGACTTTAATAAATAAATAAATTTATTTAGTTAGTTAGTTTATTTTTGGCTGTTTTGGGTCTTCACTGCTGCGCGTGGGCTTTCTCTAGTTGCAGAGAGCAGGGGCTACTCTTCCTTGCGGTGCGCGGGCTTCTCTTGTTGTGGTGGCTTCTCTTGTGGAGCACCGGCTCTAGGCGCACAGGCTTCTGTAGTTGTGGCTCGTGAGCTCTAGAGCGCAGGCTTCGTAGTTGTGGCGCACGGGCAGTAGTTGCTCCGCGACATGGGGATCTTCCCAGACCAGGGCTCAAACCCGTGTCCCCTGCATTGGCAGGCGGATTCCTAACCACTGTGACACCAGGGAAGTCCCCTCACGTATTCTTTACAAAAGCTTACACTGTGCTTTTCAATATCATTTCAAGAAAGTACTTATTTCTCAACAGTCATTCAGTATGCAGAGATGCAGTAGACTCTTGACTCTAAACCTGTAATTTGTCTGCATTTAAAAAATACTAGAGGCTAATATTTTTACTTTCAATAAAAGCAATGTCACCTTGTTTTTCTATAGAACCATTAAAAGGTCTCTATCAGCATCTTTACCAAAGATGCTTCCCTGTCCTTGTAATTTGTGCTTCAAATACTTTGCTGATTGTGCGTTCACTCAGATGATATTTTGAGTCCCATTTATAGTAGATCTTTGACTGTCCTTTAAACTAGGTGTAAATCTGTTTTGCCCCTAAATGTAAAACATTTGGGAAATGTTAATCCCGAACACTCCTTGTCACTGTTCTCTTTCACACTTCCATTGCATTGTGCCGTTAGAAACGGGAAGAGTTGAATGTGTGTGTGTGTGTGTATACATATATACATATATATATATATATATATATATATATATATATATGAATGTAGATAAATTAACTCTACAGGTTTTTAAGAAATTTGTATTTAGTGAGAAAGAGAAAGAAAGAGACAAAAAATTAATTCAAGAAGCTCATACCATTACGTGTCATGCTGTAGAGTGGTGATAAATGCTGTGGGGATATAGGAAGCAGAGAGGACAATAAGTAGTGACAGAGAGTTGCTATTTTTCACTAGAACTGACAAAGTACTCCTCTCAGATAAAGTCACTTTTAAATAAAACCTTGATGAAAAGGAGGGAATAGCTATGTGACTCTTTGAGGCTCCAGCATTCCAGGTAGAGGAAACAACGAGTACAAGTCCTTGAGGTAGGAGCATGATTAGGAGACTGTTCAAAAAACACAAGGAGAGTGTTTCCCTGGTGGCGTAGTGGTTGAGAGTCCACCTGCCGATGCAGGGGATGCGGGTTCGTGCCCCGGTCTGGGAAGATCCCACATGCCGCGGAGCGGCTGGACCCATGAGCCATGGCCGCTGAGCCTGCACGTCCGGAGCCTGTGCTCCACAACAGGAGAGGCCACAACAGTGAGAGGCCCGCATACCGCAAAAAAAAAAAAAAAAAAAAAAAAAAATACAAGGAGAATAATATGGCTGGAACTTAGTAACTAATAAAGATGATAGCAGTTTAAGTCAATGTCAGCCAGGTGGAGAAGGTGTGAGAGACAGTTCTTCCTGAATGTATTGAATTGAGCACCTCTGCTTTTGACAAATTTCTGTGTGTGTGTATATATAAAATAGGCGATTGAAATATGACACCCCAAAATATGCTCCTTATTTTGAGCTGAAGGCATTTGAAGTTCAACAGATGAGAAAGAAGCTTTCCCAGAGTTTCCCTTATCTGACTAAACCTTTGAGATATGAGGATTGCCATATATCCCCTTTCCTGGGAAGTTTCAAGACCACAGTGAAGAGGAAAAGTTGGCACTGAAATGGACCAGCATAAACATTACTCCATTAATTTCCCTCATATGTTTCCCTTCACAGTTTGCCACATTGGAAGCCTAAAGTCTTTTCTTTCGTCTGTCACTGCTCTACACATTTATCATTAACATTTTAGATAAGCTAAATTTCTAACCATTCCTTTAAGTTACTCATCACTGAGTTTCTCCTGCAAGGATGCACACTACACACAATAGTAGACCTCCATTTGTTTTTTCTCTTGTTAATCTGTCTTTTGTCAGTCTAATTCACAGGGTCCCAGCCAGAGAAACTAGGAGGGTGGAGGAAAAAGGATTTTTTTCCTTCTCTACATTTTTTGCCATCTTTAAATGAAAACCATAGATTGTTCAACCAATGTATGCATAGTGTTTTTAAAGGTAATATACTATACTAACAGTAATATGAAGGAAAAATAAAAATAAAGTAACCTATAAAAGTATGCATTTCAATACAAAGGCACAACTATAATTTATGACACAATAAAGCTGCTAGATGCTTGCCCTCATATGTAGAATTACTGTGACCCTTGCAGCTATGCCTGTAGTCTGTATTGGCAACTCAACACTACAGACACTTTGGGTTATGGCTTTGTGATTGCTCAAAAAAGTGAACAATGCTTGCTTGGCAAAGTTTTGATGAAAACACAGTCCTAACTTCAGCTGATTTACATAATTTTTGTCTTCTGTGAATGGGAAAGTAATTTACATTTAAAGTGGTGTTTGGGTCTAAGCCAGACAATAAAAAAATACTGAAACATGCAGGGCAATTCTTTGTTGTATGGTATTGTCTTTGAATTTCAGAACTCCTGCTCTCTTACCTTACCAAATACAGTGTGTCACAGTCAGTGGGATAAATAAAGCACTTCGAAAAATTTCCAAAATTCTCCCTTGCATCTTGAGAAAGATCTTAGTTTTAGTCTATTCTAAGTGTAATGGGAAACTGTTGTAGTCTTTTTTTTTTAAACATCTTTATTGGAGTATAATTGCTTTACAATGGTGTGCTAGTTTCTGCTGTATAACAGAGTGAATCAGTTATACATATACATATGTTCCCATATCTCTTCCCTCTTGCATCACCCTCCCTCCCACCCTCCCTATCCCCCCCCTCTAGGTGGTCACAAACCAAGGAGCTGATCTCCCTGTGCTATGCGGCTGCTTCCCACTAGCTATCTATTTTACGTTTGGTAGTGTGTATATGTCCATGCCACTCTCTCACTTTGTCACAGCTTACCCTTCCCCTTCCCCATATCCTCAAGTCCATGTTCTAGTAGGTCTGTGTCTTTATTTCCATCTTACCCCTAGGATCTTCATGACCGTTTTTTTTTTCTTAGATTCCATATGTATATGTTAGCATACGGTATTTGTTTTTCTCTTTCTGACTTACTTCACTCTGTATGACAGACTCTAGGTCCATCCACCTCACTAAAATAGCTCAATTTCGTTTCTTTTTATGGCTGAGTAATATTCCATTGTATATATGTGCCACAGGCAATCTTGAGAACGAAAAATGGAGCTGGAGGAATCAGGCTCCCTGACTTCAGACTATACTACAAAGCTACAGTAATGAAGACAGTATGGTACTGGCACAAAAAACAGAAATATAGATCAATGGAACAGGATAGAAAGCCCAGAGATAAACCCATGCACATATGGTCACCTTATCTTTGATAAAAGAGGCAAGAATATACAGCGGAGAAAAGACAGCCTCTTCAATAAGTGGTGCTGTGAAAACTGTACAGCTACATGTAAAAACATGAAATTAGAACACTCCCTAACACCATACACAAAAATAAACTCAAAATGGATTAAAGACCTAAATGTAAGGCCAGACACTATCAAACTCTTAGAGGAAAATGTAGGCAGAACACTCTATGACATAAATCACAGCAAGATCCTTTTGGACCCACCTCCTAGAGAAATGGAAATAAAAACAAAAATCAACAAATGGGACCTAATGAAACTTCAAAGCTTTTGCACAGCAAAGGAAACCATAAACAAGACCAAAAGACAACCCTCAGAATGGGAGAAAATATTTGCAAATGAAGCAACTGACAAAGGATTAATCTCCAAAATTTACAAGCAGCTCATGCAACTCAATAACAAAAAAACAAACAACCCAATCAAAAATGGGCAGAAGACCTAAGTAGACATTTCTCCAAAGAAGATATACAGATGGCCAACAAACACATGAAAGAATGCTCAACATCATTAATCATTAGAGAAATGCAAATCAAAACTACAGTGAGATATCATCTCACACTGGTCAGAATGGCCATCATCAAAAAATCTAGAAACAATAAATGCTGGAGAGGGTGTGGAGAAAAGGGAACCCTCTTGCACTGTTGGTGAGAATGTAAACTGATACAGCCACTATGGAGAACAGTATGGAGGTTCCTTAAAAAAACTAAAAATAGAACTCCCATATGACCCAGCAATCCCACTACTGGGCATATACCCTGAGAAAACCAGAATTCAAAAAGAGTCATGTACCACAATGTTCATTGCATCTCTATTTACAATAGCCAGGACATGGAAGCAACCTGAGTGTCCATCGACAGATGCATGTTGTAGTCTTTTGAAGAAAAATGACATGATCAGATTTGTATTTTAAATGAATCATTCTGTTGATTAAATGTTAAGCTTTAGAACATGAGAATTAAAAATCACAAACAAATGGAATATTTTATATACTTTTTATTAGTTTGTTTTGCTTTTCTTTTTATTTTACCCTCAATATTTCAGAATAAGGTATTTTAGGGAAAATACTGAATTCATTTAAAACAAAAACATTTTACCAATTGTTCTGTTTATAATACCTAGTTATCAAGTTTAAACATTATTGTAGGGAACTTCAGTTTGGCAAAGTTCAAGGATGGAGGCAGTTGGGCAAACAGTCGAAAACTGCAGATTTGGAATTGATATTCTTGAGTTCTAATAATGTCTGTATTATTAACTGATATGTTAAAGTGGGCAGCAGCTTCTCCACACTTATACCTATAAATCTAAAATTCTGTTCTACCTCTTAATGACCCCACATTATAATTAACAGTATATTTAGGGGGGGGTAAGTAATTTCCTTTTTCATTGCAAGAAAATATATAACCCAGCAATGAACCAAAATAATGGGGATCATTTTGGCTTAAAAATGACTTTCTGTTTATCCTTCTCCCTCTGACTGCTTATATCTCCTGATACAAGCTTTTCCACACCATAATTCTTCCTGACCAGGGGAGCCAGGAAGACTACTCAAATCAAAGAGATATGTGGTCCCAATGGAGACAGCACTTCTCTCTGAACCTAATATCATACTCGGTTGATTCAGAAAATGGTTGTTTAAGAGAGGTGTTTTTTCCTAGGCCCAATTCATCAAATATATCAGAAAACTTTTCACACTAAAAACCTGTGCTTAGCAATAAATCACTGAATAGTATCTTAAGAGAGGAAAAGAAAAGCTGCATTTGTTGTTCCAGCAGTTAAATCAGTCAGGAAGGACACACCAATTGAGGAATTTTAACAGTCAAATCTTATTTATGAACAATCTGCTAAGGTCACCATCCAGTTTCTCATTAATACTGTATATGAAAACATTTGATTTGATGTTAATGCCCAAATATTAACATATAGTATGAAGATTAGTAAGAATGTGGGTCCAGGATCAAACAGCAATTGCATATATAGTGTTAGGGGATGTGTGGTATTTCACTTAAAAGTGGGGACTTTGGGGGTTGGCCACCTGGGTTTAAATGTTAGCTCTACCACTAACCAGATGTGTTACCTCAAGCAAGTTGTTTTTCTTTTCTAAACCTCAATTTCTCTCTCTGTAAAGGGATTTCTAAGTACATGTTTGTTGTGAGAACAAGATAACCCATGCACTTAAAATATATTTGGTGAACAGGAACTCATAGGTAAAGATTTTGCACTACTGCTATAATTTAGAAGGTTAGGTGTACTAGATATTTATGTTTTGCTTTAAGAAAGAGGAACAAAATTTTGACACAGGATGAGTGGAGATATATAAGTGTTTGCTACATGGTGCTGAAAAGATATATTTTTCCTGTTGTATAACTGTGATGCTTAAATAAGTTTTTCTTTTCTCTTTTAAAGTGGAAGAGCTCACATCTGAACTTAAATTCCTTTCTGCCGAATAGACAGCTTTTATTGTCACAGCAGGGATTAAGGACCAGATGTATTTGTTGACAGCACATAGATTCTTAAGTACACTTGCATACATGGCTACAGTCCATGCCCTTTTATGAATTTCCTAATATTTAAAGACAAAAAAACAATGGTCATTGTTAATTTGATGGCAACAATTAATTTTACAAAGTCCTAAAATGGAAATGAGGAGATAAGAAAAAAATTACCATTAAAAGCAAAGGAAGTTAGAGTATGGAGATTATTTAGAAAACAGAAAACCTCTGCTTTCACTGAAGCCATTTAAACAAATTTACCCAAATTAGGCTTTTTTTTTTTTTTTTTTAAAGAAGATGTTGGGGGTAGGAGTTTATTAATTAATTTATTTATTTTGGCTGTGTTGGGTCTTCATTTCTGTGCGAGGGCTTTCTCTAGTTGTGGCAAGCGGGGACCACTCTTCATCACGGTGCGCGGGCCTCTCACTATCGCAGCCTCTCTTGTTGCGGAGCACAGGCTCCAGACGCGCAGGCTCAGTAGTTGTGGCTCACAGGCCCAGTTGTTCTGTGGCATGTGGGATCCTCCCAGACCAGGGCTCGAACCCGTGTCCCCTGCACTAGTAGGCAGACTCTCAACCACTGTGCCACCAGGGAAGCCCCAAATTAGGATATTTTACTAAATAATACAAATAACTGCTTCCATTTTAAACTTCAATTTTAATAGACATCTTTGTCTATTAATGTGTCTAGAACACATTAAAATTTCCAGAGAAGGTAGAATAAAGAAAGAAGTTATAGACATTTCCTGGTAGGTGAGACAAAATCTTTTTCAAAATCTAAACATTAACAAATAGGCATTAAAGTTTTTCTTAAAAAAAGAGAGAGGTAGCGAAAAAGCTAAAATAATCCAAGATACTTTATTAAAGTTGACAAACTGTAAAGAAACACACAAAAGACAAGAACATTGCAGAATATTTATCATATCTTGAAAGATTTTAGTAATACTGTTTTCATGGTCCTTGAGAAGCAAAGGCAAAGAAGATATGGCTCCTGGCTTTAAGTTAAATGTGTTGGGAAGCAAATGAAGAGTTACAAGAACATTGATGAGAATTAAACTGCAGGTATTTATACAGTGCTGAAAGACTAAAAATCATCAAAGAATTTGATGGGAAATAGGATTTAATGAAGGGATGAAGTCAGGGAAAGAAACATTTAAATTGAATTTTGAAGATGAACAGTAGTTACTCCGGATCCTCCAGGAGACCTGTGTTATAAGCAGAGAAAGCAGAAAACAAATATTTGCAAGTCTGCAGTGACACTTGGGAAGTTATAATAGTCTGCAATGAATAGAAGGTACATTCAATGGAGTGGAATGGCCAGAGGATGATAAAAAAGGAAAACATGAATATACCTGACCTTCACATTTCTTACAAAGAGACATTAGAACTCTAGTGCCACAATGCTTAAAACTGTTTTCCAGGGCAATGTTTTTCCACTTCCTGATGAAAAGTCTTCCCTTAAATCACTTAACTAACCACCCTTCCCACAGCATTGCTCAAGGGAAGCCCCATCAATAGAAGACAGCTTATTGCATTTTTTAAAGGTGAGTCAGCATGTAGTTCCTTGGGAGGGATATTTACCGCCTTCAATCACTTAAAAGTATAAAGAGCTGATAGACACTTCTTTACTGAAGTCCATTTTGATAGGCAAAGACATATAAAAGATGCTAGAGATGAGGAGATTTCCAGCAAGAGAATGAAGCAACTCATGTGAGTAAGGGAAGTCTCACTTTTTCTGTTTGGTCTCTGGTGCTTATCCTGTTCTTCAGTAAAGCTGAGAAGAGAATCCTCTTTTTTATTTCTTTATTTTAGTTCATTCACACAGTTTTTTTCTGGAAAATTTAAGCTAAACCTTATTTATAAAGTTAAATGTCATCCAACGTCATGTTAGAAAGACATACCAAAAAATAAAGTAAAATTATATGTCAAAATAAACAGTGTTGTCTATGCAGACTCATGTTAGCCTATGAATGCAGGAAAATCAAAACCTGCTATTACATTATTAGAACTATAAAAACACTAACTATTCATCAAACTGAATTTTGGGGGGAGGGGAGGACCGGAGGAGGATATGAGGACTAGAGTATTACTTTTTATGGTTGTTCACTTCTCTGTTTTATGTTATTTGTCCATCAGGTGTTTAAGAATTTATTGTGCTTCTGTTGTTCAATATCTATACTGTAACTTTTTGCTATTTTTTTCTCTGAATGATGTTCTCATCTGTTAGTGCAGATAGAGTTGTCAGCAGCGAGAGTAGCAGAAGGAATCACCATGATGTTCTGGAAACGTAAAAACAGAAGGGTCTGAGAGTCTCAGGAGGGCTGGACTCTCTCTTCAGTTATCATTTACCCAGACACATACTTGACAATATTGATTAGGTGCTTGCTATTTATCCCATGACTTATTTAGGCAAGGGTATGCAAACATGAATGAAACAGTCCAAAGCCCTAGCGGCGGCTCCACCGCAGAGTCAATTCAGGAGTCAATTCATGCATACACCAAGGTTGCTAAGGCCTGGTTGCTAAGGCCACCTCGTCCCATTCTCCCCTCCTCTCCCTTGTTATCAGTGTTGGTAATTAATTTGAACAAGCCCCTCACCTCCACTTCAGAGTGAATGGGGCGAGGGGAAGTACTGAATATGAAAGTGAAGGTGACATTAGGGTACTACTAAACCAAATGAGTTCCCTATACATTCATGTTTCTTTGAGAAAGATATTTTCCTTCGGTGGTGTCACATTCAAGTGTTTCTATTGCTAAGAATTTAAAAGTCAATGTAGACCACGGTGCAGTACTAATGGCTTTAAAGCAAAGTTTTGAGATCTCTAAAATCAGATGAAGGAGATCGGCTAGGATTGATAATTTTATTTGTCTGAAGATAACTGCTCTCTCTATATGCTCTGCCTTAAAATTAAGCCCACACATGTGCATATTATATTTTCCACAACATATAATATTAAAGTATTTCTTTTATATTTTGGAATGTAAAAATTAAGTGGGTATGCCAGATATATAAATGTATTCCAAGGCAAAAGTACATGCAATAGTGCATAAAATAAGTGGGCTCCAAAAATTCTATTAATGTAAATATATGATCAGTATAGTCTTTAAATATGATATCTGATATTTCTTTAAGATATTTGAGGTAACTTGGCCTGCCTTATGAAAATAATCCACTTGCAAAAACTATTCTATGTGTTACTAAATGTCAAATGTTTAAAAGGAAGTATCTGCCTAGTTTATTAAAAGTCAATTAAGCAAACTTATGTTTAACTTTCTATTAATACGTCAGTGAAGCTGCACTGCATAAGGGACAGAGGATTTTATCACCCTGGTAGAAGTGGGAACCTGAAAGCTATTGAGAACTATAGATTTCCCAATGTATCATAATTATAGAAACACCTGTGTTAAATAACTCTGAGTTGATCCACTCTAAAAATATAGAGTGCTTAATAGTCCTGAGAAGCAAACTCACTGCCAACAAGCCACAGGTGTTCACCACGGGAAGCCATAAAAAATGTGAAGATGAAGGATGTGATGACATTTCCCAACTCATAATATATATATCCTGAAATGAACTTATGCATCTATAATTGAGTTGGTTTTTGAAAATTGTTAATGTGGCATTTAGGTTATTTTTAAAAATAAAAAGCCATAAAATTTCCAAAATGTGCATAATATATGTTTATAAAATTGGATGCAAAGGGATAAAATCAAGCTAGAATCAAAGGTTTACCTTTAAAAACTTTTTTTCTTATTAGTGATAGCACTTGATTTGCCTGTTTCCTATATTGAATCTAAAGTTTATGCAGATAAGTAATTATGTGAATGAATCTTCATTATAATAAAATACAGCTTTTTAAATTTTATTAATTCAAGTAACAGGCTTCAGATGGACTATTTGCTACAATAAAAAATTATAATCATGCTTCACCTAAGATTTTGTTATTGTTCATATAAAACGTTGTAACCACAGGGAGCCGTAATCAAATTGCTCTGTATTTCTTTAACATGTACACTAATCTTTCTAGTTAATTCCATTCAGCATAAAAATAATACTTACTAATGCATTTTGCAAGCTTTATTAATGCCTTCCAGACATTCATGTTTGTTAACTGAACACATTTGATTATCCATGCTGATGGAAGACTATAGAAGCATGGATAACTAAAATAGTAGGCGGGCTTCCCTGGTGGCACAGTGGTTGAGAATCTACCTGCTAATGCAGGGGACACGGGTTCGAGCCCTGGTCTGGGAGGATCCCACATGCCACAGAACAACTGGGCCCGTGAGCCACAACTACTGAGCCTGTGCGTCTGGAGCCTGTGCTCCGCAGCAAGAGAGCCCGCGATAGTGAGAGGCCCGCGCACCGCGATGAAGAGTGGTCCCCGCTTGCCACAACTAGAGAAAGCTCTCACACAGAAATGAAGATCCAACACAGCCAAAATAAATTAATTAATTAATAAACTCCTACCCCCAACATCTTAAAATAAATAAAAATAAATAAAAATAAAAATAGTAGGTAATTCAGAAAATGCTGTGCAGTCAAATGCACATACACAGAAACATATTCACACATGTTTGTTCAAATATATCTCCCCTTTGTTAGTCTTGCAAGTAAATGATCCAAAGTAGTTGATGAAAGAGAAGTGGTTTCTGCCAAAGTACACGCAGATAATAAAATATATGTGCCACCATCTGACTAAACACAGAAAGAGAAGAATGTCTCTGTTTCTACCTCTAGAACCTAATCTATGAAATTATGATTCCATGTAGGTCATCCAAACTTTCCTCTAGGTTGGTTCCATCTGAGGTGGTCCAGTTGTAATACCAGGGTGTTACCAGTCTACAGGGCAAAGTATGGGTTAAGGCTATAAACCAGTTTGATTGGTAGTTCTGACCAGTAGACCAGAGTCAGCACAGTGGACTATAAAGCAGAAACAGAAATAATTCCAAATTCTGACATTTTTAAAGTACATTATTAAGGTTATTTGTTTAACTACATCAAAAAAATGCCAGTGGTGTAAATAAGATAGAAGTTTAATTCTCCTTTGTGTTAAGCATGACGTGCTAGGAGTGACAAGGTGATAGGTTTCTTTGCTCCATCAGGTCAGGTAGGCATCAGGGCTTCTTGTACTTTGTTGTTCAGGCCCCTACTGCCAGTCACCTCGCGACATGACCAGAGGTGGTTCACCACAACCATGTCCACTTCTCAGCCCTCAGATGGGAGAAGAGGAAATGGAGGACCAGCAGTTTCCATTCAATGAAGGTGACCTGGGAGGAGCCAGTATCCTAGTTCCCAGAATTTAAACACGTGTTCCAGGCTGGCTGCAATGGAGGCTGTGAATATAATCTCCAACTAGGGGCTCATTTACTCAACTAAAATGTGGGAGTTCAAAGACTAAAGAAAGAAGAGAAAAATTAATATTTGAAGATAATTACAGTCTTTCCCAGAAGAGATAACAAAGAGAAAAGATTACAATTATAATGAATAGCCAGGACATTTTTTCCCCCAGAAATGGTTGAAATCAGGTCATATTCTGAGGAAAGAAAATTAGACTACCCCTATTGATTGTAAGAAGCTCCCTATGGAAAGATTCTAAAAATGTTAAAAGGTCCCATCTTCCCTGTTGAAACAGTGACCATCATTATTTCTAATAATTGAGGCACTATATTCTGAAAAAAATTGTTTGAAATTCATATTATGTAGAAAGTCAGAGCTTAAAGGGATAGTAGTGTTCATATTTTCCAGTGTTTTCCAAGATATGTTCCCTTGGATACTAGTCCAGTGAAATGGTTATTGGAAAATTTGTTTTCTTATCAAATAGGTTTGGGAGACATTGATTACTGTGTCTCCAGTCAGACAGTTATAAAGTCTAAGCATATTAATAAATATTGCAACACATAGTAAAGAGAACTAGTTAAATGCCTTATTCTAAATGCATTAATCACATAATTTTTATTCAAGTAGCACTTATCAATGTATTTTGAAATAGCCTTTTGAGGAAACTGATTTAATCCAAACTCTTTATTTTACAAGATATTATAACAAATGAGGACAAAGCATTTATATACCTTAATGAGAACTAGATAAGTCAATTAACCTAACACCATGCAGTGAAGTCGCAGCTTTTAGTATAAACAATTTATTGATTTAATCCAGTTGCTCAGCAGACTATGGTTCATGGGCTAATTCTGGCCCACTGCCCATTTTTATAAAGTGTGATTGAACAGTTGTACCCATTTATTTATTGTCTATAGTTCATTTTTCACTGCAACAGCAGAGTTGAGTAGTTGTGACAGAGATCATATGGCCCACGAAGCTTCTAATATTTACTATTGGGTTTTTTACAGAAAGAGTGTTTGTTGACCCCTGATTTAATTCATTCAGAAATATAAGTTAAATATGAATCAGTATATCTCAAGTACCCCAGTATATCTTACTTTGAGAAGAAAAACAATTTGATATGGAATTGAATTAAGCTCGAGGAAAACTTTTGGAAGCAGTAATTATACTTCTCTCAACATAAGTGTTTTTTTCACAAAAATTATTGGTGAGCAATTCAGATGAATAAAATTTAAGATCTCTCAACTGAGTTTTATCTGTTACTTGAAACCACTAAACTCCATTGGTGCCATTGTATTAAGCATTGATGATGTGGAGATGAATGAGCCATAGTACCAGCTCTCGAGTAGCTCACTGTCCAGCAGAGAAGATAAAAAAGAAATCCATCAAGTATTATATGATGACAAGATCTCTAATAATGTTCACCAAACTCTATCTAAGAAAGGGGCATTCCACACTATTTTAATGTAGCTTTTCCCCCTTTTCTCTAACAGTTAACATATCACATATACATCAGGTACTGTTCCAATATACTAACTCATATAGTAATCACAACAACTGTAAATATATTGCTTCTCTCTCTGAGAAGACACAGATCTAAGGGGGAAAAAAAGTATTTTGCTCAGAGAGAACAGAATGTGCCAAGACACAGTACAGTAGAGGTGCTGAAACAAGAGAAAGTGAGCAAAACTTCTTAAGTTTTCCTTTCAAATGCAGTATCAAGAAGGATAGGAAACAAGAGTGTATGAATCAACTCAGGAGAGCATCTTGTCTAAAAGATTTTGTCACAATCAGAAGAAGGATAATAAAAAATGTCAAGTGTCAGAGGGCAGATATTGATGTAAGATAAATTCAGAGACAATTCTTAATATCATTATTTTAGTTTAGTCCATTTTTATTTTCTGACATTAGATGTGGTGAGATCATACTGTGAAATTTCTGAGTGGCTCCATGATGGTTTGAATTACTTCACAAAGCTCCACATGATGGATAATTCCCTCAAACTATATAGTTTATGTACAAGCTGTCATTATTAAAAATAGTTTAAATAAAATAATGGTTTAGGAAATTATATTTTATATATGTACATGGACATTATGTGGATAGACTGGCATTGATAACATATCAGATTATCTTAAGGGGTTATCTAGTCTACTATCTTAATTTACTCAGAGTGTTTAGGCAAGATTTGTAAAGCTACACAGCTAATTCCATCATTATGATTTCCAAAATATTAGAAAATCTTTATACTGCAGTGTACCGACTTATATTAGTTATAATACAAAGTTATGTTTTACTGAAATAGAGTATTCTTACATTTAAAATGTTAATTCTATCTTAATTAACTACGTCTAAATTTATAGCTAGTATTTTTGAAAAGCATTGTTTGGAGTAGACATTTTAAAATGCCATAGGTAAAGAATTCAACTTGTTAACAATCTTAAAAGATGCATTTCAGTAGACATAGAGATAAATGTGAAATTTTGGAAGAACAGCCTCTCAAATTGTATAAAAATGAAATGAAAATAATTTCCGCCAGTCATAAAATTAACCAAACATATTTAGTTACATAGTAAAGACAAGTTTGGCAAACCTGCTAGAAAGTTTGCAAGTTTGGCAAATTTCCTTGCTAGAAAAGTAATCAAATATTGAGATCAATAAGTATTTACATGGTACTTGGAAAACCAGAGGCAGTCTTTCTCCTGTACCTTAGACTGAGTACAACTAGACTAAAGAATAATGTCCAATTCTGAGCTCTAAAATTAACTTAAGAAAAGATTCATGTTGGGCTTCCCTGGTGGTGCAGCGGTTGACAGTCTGCCTGCCGATGCAGGGGACACGAGTTCATGCCCCGGTCCGGGAAGATCCCACATGCCGCAGAGCAGCTGGGCCCGTGAGCCATGGCTGCTGAGCCTGCACGTCCGGAGCCTGTGCTCCGCAATGGGAGAGGCCACAACAGGGAGAGGCCCGCGTACCGAACAACAACAACAACAAAAAAAATGATTCATGAGATAGGATTGAATAAATATGTGGTTACCCAATAAGAAATGTGAGAATATCCTTGAAAGAAAACCAAAATAAATAACAGTGTTTAATAATATTTATTTTAATGTTTATATATTATAACACTTGAGAGCAAATGAGAGACGAATCTGCAGCCTGAGGAATGTATGTTCATGGAAAAGAATGCAAATAGTAAGCATAGGATTACTTTTAGTAAGATTAGTATGAAGAAATACGGGATTAGTAAGAAGATTCACTTCCCAAACTCCTCTGTTGAAAAACTAGGATTGGTCATATCTGTCTGGGATAGTATCCTAGAGAGCCTGTGATTCTGGGATGGATAGAGAGTTATTGAATAGTGATACAGCAAGCATAGTAATAAAACAAGACATCTGTCGTTAGAAAGATCATCTCATACCTAAACTTTGTCATCAATAGATTGTAATGTTCTCAAGGGGGAAAAACATGAAACAAAACTATGTAATGTTCATCTTCCATTGTTCAGTGGTAAAAATAAGTATTCTAGAACCAGATAGCCTGAGTTCAGATCCCGACTCCCCATTTTATTAATTCTGTTACCTTGGGAGACTCAATTAATGTCTCCATATCTTGTTTTTAACATCTTTAAAATGGGAATAATATTGAAACCTGTCTTTTGATTTGCTATAACATTAACTTTTTCATAGAAGACTATCTGACACAGATTAAGCCTTACAAGTAAGATATCTCTAATGGCATGTACATAATAGACAACTTTGTCAATACTTTTTAAAAGAATTTTTATTTTATATTGGAGTACAGTTGATTAACAATGTTGTGTTAGTTTCAGGTGTACAGCAAAGTGATTCAGTTATACATGTATCTATTATTTTTCAAATTATTTTCCCACTTAGGTTATTACAGAATATTGAGTAGAGTTCCCTGTGCTATACAGTAGGTCCTTGTTGGTTATTTTTTAAAATATAGCAGTGTGTATATGTCAATCCCAAACTCACAATATGTACCTCCCCCCACCCACCATTCCCCCTTGGTAACCATAAGTTCATTTTCTATGTCTGTGAGTCTGTTTCTCTTTTGTAGTAAGTTCGTTTGTATAATTTTTTTTTAGATTCTACATATAAGTGATATCATATATTTGTCTTTATCTGAATTACTTCACTTAGGATGATAATCTCCAGGTCCATCCATGTTGCTGCAAATGGCATTATTTCATTCTTTTTAATGGCTGAGTAATATTCCACTGTATATATGTACCACATCTTCTTTATCCATTCTGTCAGTGGACATTTAGGTTGCTTCCATGTCATGGCTATTGTAAACGGTGCTACAATGAATATTGGGGTGCATGTATTCTTTCAAACCATGTTTTTCACTGGATATATGCCCAGGAGTAGGATTACTGGATCACATGGTAGCTCTGTTTTTACTTTCCTAAGGAACCTCCATACTATACTCCATAGTGGCAGTACCAATTTACATTCCCACCAACGGGCTAGGAGGGTTCTTTTTTTCTCCACATCCTCTCCAGCATTTATTGTTTGTAGATATTTTTGTTGATGGCCATTCTGACTGGTGTGAGGTGATATCCCATTGTAGTTTTGACTTGCATTTCTCTAATAATTAACGATGTTGAACATCTTTTCATATGCTTCTTAGCCATCTGCCATTTGGAGAAATGTCTATGTAGGTCTTCTGCCCATTTTCTGATTGGGTTGGTTTTATGATACTGAGCCTCATCATCTGTTTGTAAATTTTAGAGACTAATCCATTGTCAGTCTCAATGTATGCAAATATTTTCTCCCATTCTGTGGGTTGTCTTTTTGTTTTGTTTACTGTTTCCTTTGCTGTGCAAAAGCTTTTGAGTTTAATTAGGTCCCATTTCTTTATTTATTTTTTATTTCCATTACTCTGGGAAATGGGTCCTCAACAAAATACTTGTAATCCAAATCCAACAATACATTAAAAGGATCATACACCATGATCAAGTGGTATTTATCCCAGAGATGCAAGGATTTTTCAGTATCTCAGATCAATCAGTGTGATACATGACATTAACAAATTGAAGAACAAAAACCATATGATCATCTCAATAGGGTGCAGAAAAAGCTTTTGAGAAAATTCAATATCCATTTATGATAAAAACTCTCCAGAAAGTAGGCATAGAGGGAACTTACCTCAACATGATAAAGGCCATATATGACAAACCTACAGCTAACATCATAATCAACAGTGAAAAGCTGAAAGCATTGTCAGGAACAAGACAAGGATGTCCACTCTCACCACTTTTATTCAACATAGTTTTGGAAGTCCTGGCCATGGCAATCAGAGAAGAAATAGAAATAAAAGGAATCCACACTGGAAAAGAAAAAGTAAAACTGTCACTGTTTGCAGATGACATAATACTATACATAGAAAATCCTAAAGATGCTACCAGAAAACTACTAGAGCTCATCAATGAATTTGGTAAAGTTGCAGGATACAAGATTAATACATGGAAGTCTGTTGCATTTCTATACACTAAAAATGAAGATTGAAAGAGAAATTAAACACCCATTTACCATCACATCAAAAAGAATAAAATATCTAGGAATAAACATACCTAAGGAGGCAAAAGACCTATACTCTGAAAACTATATAAAGCGCTGATGAAAGAAGTCAAAGATGACACAGATGGAAAGATATACCACGTCCTTGGATTGGAAGAATAAATACTGTCAAAACAACTGTAGTGTCCAAGGCAATCTACAGATTAAATGCAATCCCTATCAAATCACCCATGGAATTTTTCACAGAACTGGAATGAAAAAATCTTAAAATTTGTATGGAGACACAAAAGACCCCAGATAGCCAAAGCAATCTTGAGAAAGAAAAACAGCTGGAGGACTCAGGATCCCTGACTTCAGACTACACTACAAAGCTTCAGTCATCAAAACAATATGGTACTGGAGCAAAAACAGAAATATAGATCAATGGAACAGGATAGAAAGCCAAGAAATAAACCCATGCACCTATGGTCAATTAATCTATGACAAAGGAGGCAAGACTATACAATGGAGGAAAGACAGTCTCTTCAATAAATGTTGCTAGGAAAACTGGACAGCTACATGTAAAAAAAAAGGAAATTAGAGCACTTTAACATCATACACCAAAAATAAACTCAAAATGTAGGTATTTAGGTATTTAGGATTAAATACCTAAATGTAAGACCGGATACTGTAAAACTCTTAGAGGAAAACAAATGCAGAACACTCTCTGACATAAATGTCAATGTTTATTTAATAAACTGAATGATAGTATAAAAGAAGCAAGGTTCTTATCCTAAACTATATTCCAAAGACTTTAGTGCTGTTTATTTATGTACATATGTTCCTTGGTTATATTAATATTAAAACCCTGAAGCTATTCTGAGTGAAAGTATAGACACGAGTAAGATAGGCACTTGCAAAATACATGGACTCTTTCAAGTTCTTATAGTAGTATTTATTGCCCTGAAATTTGGGGGTAGGGAGGTAAGAAAAGGAGGTCTTGAATCTGAATCTTAAACCAGCCTTTTACACCATATATATTATGGAATAAATAGCAAGAAAGTATATTCTCTGTTGATATCTAGGCAATTTTCTCAGAATT
Source organism: Mesoplodon mirus (assembly GCF_964341445.2). Taxonomy (NCBI): domain Eukaryota; kingdom Metazoa; phylum Chordata; class Mammalia; order Artiodactyla; family Ziphiidae; genus Mesoplodon; species Mesoplodon mirus. The sequence continues at coordinate 159,885,150 of NC_138980.1, forward strand.
TTGTTGTCTGCTCACCAACGAAGAGAAACTGGGTTGGAATGTGTGTAAGCCTGGAGACTCTTGGACCTTTAACATAAAAACTAAATAAGAAGAGAGCCTGATCAGACTCTTCCAGCCTTTCTTTCTTCAGAGAATCTCAAAGAGCAGGATCAACTCCAAAAGTAAAGGTACCCACCTATCTCAATTTATCATTTAAAAAAACATGAATTGGAAAAAGAGATCCAAATACAGAGAAAAAATAACATATCTCTGCTTAGTGATATTTAATTTTTTCTTCTTTCTCAAAAGTTCAACTGCCAAGACTGATGACCTTTTTTGTATACTCTTGGATATAAAACTGGACTTAACCTGATTTTAAACACCCAACAGCTTTTCATTGATGGAAATACCACCTGAAGAAATAGAATTCAGGGGACTTCCCTGGTGGTGCAGTGGTTAAGAATCTGCTTGCCAGTGCAGGAGACATGGGTTCGAGCCCTGGTCCGGGAAGATCCCACATGCCACAGAGCAACTAAGCCCATGTGCCACAATTACTGAGCCTGTGCTCTAGAGCCCACGAGCCACCACTATTGAGCACATGTGCCAAAACTACTGAAGCCCCACGTGCCTAGAGCTCATGCTCCACAACCAGAGAAGCCACCACAATGAGAAGCCTGTGCACCGCAACAAAGAGTAGCCCCTGCTTGCTGGCACTAGAGAAAGCGCACACGCAGCAACGAAGACCCAATGCAGCCATAAATAAATAAATTTATTTAAAAAAAGAAGAAGAAGAAGAAGTAGAATTCAGGCTGTCCAGAATCCAAAGCCTCTTAAATGAATTGTGTACCTGAAAAATAGTTAAATGATTCACTCAAATTTATAATAATCCTTTGGTGATGTTCTGAAATTTTTTGCAAAAGATATACAGGCAGGCAGGAGCCAGAGAGAGTCCCCAGTAGTGTTAAAAGAAATCAAAATGGTTTAATCACCCTGCCATAAAGTGAGATTGGCAAAGTTTATCCCTTGAAAGATATGAAATTATCATTTACAGTTGGGTGCCTTCTTGGAATTTCAATACAGTTAAGCTAGTCCCCAGATAGTAGTAACACTCTGTCTTTCAGAAAGTACAGATGACCCTTGAGAAACACAGGTTTGAAGTGTGTGGGTCCAATTATACATGGATTTTTTTCCCAATAAATATGGTACCTGTATTTTGATTTTACAGATGTTTAAATTAACTAAATGTTAGGAAAAGTTTGTGCTCAATTAGAGACCACAATATGTGGAATCAAAAGAATTATGGTTTGACCATAATTCAAAAAGACACATGCACGCCAATGTTCATTGCAGCACTATTTACAATAGCCAGGTCATGGAAGCAACCTAAATGCCCACTGACAGATGAATAGATAAAGAAGATGTGGTACATATATACAATGGAATATTACTCAGCCATAAAAAGGAATGAAATTGGGTCATTTGTAGAGATGTGGATGGGCCTAGAGACTGTCATACAGAGTGAACTAAGTCAGAAAGGGAAAAACAAATATCGTATATTAATGCATATATGTGGAATCTAGAAAAGTGGTACAGATGAACCGGTTTGCAAAGCAGAAATAGAGACACAGATGTAGAGAACAAACATATGGACATGAAAGGGGGTAAGCAGGGGGTTGTTGTTGGTGGTGGTGGTGGGATGAATTGGGACATTGGGATTGACATATATACACTAATGTGTATAAAATAGATAACTAACAAGAACCTGCTGTATAAAAAAAAAAATTGTGGTTTGAGTCCTGATTCTGTCCAAACTGTTTCAGCTTCCTACCCTTGGGTGAATCATTTATCAACTCCTTTGTTTTTGAGGCAGAGATAGCAGTAGGTAGATTTTCCACTCTGTGAGGTTTTGCACCCCTAATCCCTGTGCTATTCAAGGGTCAACTCTATGTTACCTTTTCATAACTGCAAAAATTATTTTGTTTTTAATCACATTAAAGGAACTAATATCTAGATCTGTTGTCTGCTGGTGTCTTTCTGTCTATTACATTATCATAATTGTTTGTGCAAAACCACCGTCTTCTCTGATAGAGGGGGAAAAATAAAGCTGCTGAAATTGGTTGTTTGGATTCTGTAATTCTAGGTGGAGTAGTCAAGGAATATTTGTGTCCTAAGACCCAAATGCATGCATGCCCTTATAAGGAAGTTCTTGCTGCTAAACTGTACTCCCATCTATATCTCAGCTTCCAAGTTCCCTGAATCAGTAGAACCAACCAATCCAAGCTCAACTAAGAGACTCTTGCCTTTTGTTCCTCTCCTCCTCTCATGACCCTAGCACACTTCTTCACTTAGAACTAAGGACACAGTAACACTTTCATGCTTCTACAAGTCAGGCTCATTATGTCATTCAAATTTTCAGCAACAGTCCTGGAATGCATGCTAAAAGAGTGCAGAATTTATTTGATTCTATTTCACCCATGCTATATATCACTAAATATCTTGAAAAACTTTCAGGAAGGCTTTTGCTATGTTAGTGTGTTGCCAAAAGAAGTTAGTAAATATAGTGAATAAAAGCCAGCTAAATATTGTCATATTTATCAAGTGACTAATAGACTAACACATTTTATTTTTATTTCTTAACAAAATAAGTAATCTGATGAGAAGTAACTCTTGGCCAAGAGCAAACAGTTTCCTGATACTGTGTGTTTTGTTCTCTCACTTTGCTATGAACTAGTAATTTTTCATGTATTTTGGGTCAGTTACTTTTATAGTGTGAAAAATATGTATTAGTTTTTACAATTTCCCTTCATTTTCTATTTTACTAAGAGTGTGTATTTAATTGTGTCTGTGTCCCAGTTCCTATACTGGCAGCACTGTGAGAATTCTGTATTTCTCCATTCATCAGTGGGTTTCTCCAAAAATCTTCAAGGAAGTTCAGCCTGTCACACCTATGACTCATTCAGCCCTGATCTTTGGGGATTATTCTTCCTATTGCAGACTTTCTGACTAAAAGATAATTCAGTTTACAGTGTTGATTGTAACAGAAGAAAACATGAATTATTTCTTGCGTTTCATAAGCACAACAGTTATGGGGAATGGGATAAAACATTTAAATATAGTACACTTAGGATGTTTTAAACCCTCAGGAATTAGAGCAGGTTTTATGACTGTGTCAGATAAAAATGGTATTAAAATATTTGTCAGCCCTTTACATCATTTTTAGTTTAAAATAAAAAGTGCCTTTGGAAACAGCAATACAAAATTGAATGTTAACCATTTAGAATAGAAATTTGGCAGTAATATCAAGAGAATTAATAAAGTATATACTCTCATAATTAAATAATAATTCCATTTCTGGAAATGTGGCCTAAAAAATAACCCAAAGTGGAAAAATATATATGTAGATATCTATTGCATTGTAATAGAGACAGTATGATTAGCACATACTTTAATTCTCTGGAGCCCCAAATAACATATAGCAATAATGAGCAAATATTAAAGTATAATAAATTCATGACTATACTCAAAAGATGACAAATTTCTCTATAGGTCAGAAGTGGAAAACTATTCTCACAGTGTTATGTGGGGGGTAATCCCATGAAGCTCATGATTTTCAGCAAGAGCCTTGGAGATTTTGATTCCAGTATGGTGACTATCACCAAATTTCCCATCATATCACTGAGGACTCAGTGAGGCCCATCATTTTATATTAGGATCTGGGGCTGTACTCCTTTAAAATGTAGAGACAAACTGTGGCAGCTCTCTGGAGTTGCCACATCTATAAAACTTTGTCAGTAATAAGTTTGAAAGAAGGAGGAGGTGGCCAGAAAATGGGATTTGTGCCAAGGTGTTCACTGTTTCAGTGAAAAGATCTATGACATTAATTATATGATATGAGGCTAGAAAATCTCATTCTCACGAAGGAATGCACAAGACTGGGGGTGAAGTGGCAGTTGACCATAGTGGAAGCATAACCAGATACACACACACACACAAACACACACTCACACACACACACACACAGATTGAGAAAGAGAAAGTGAGAGCATGCTCACATTCAAGATGAATATTACAACAAAAAACCTCTTCAAAGAGCTTGAAGAAAACTACCCACTAAGATCCAATTGTCATCAATTTGTCTCAAAATAAGTGTAAGTTATAGAGTACTCTAAAAATAATTTAAAATAAGTATGTTTAGTTTCCTCCAAGTGATAATGGAAAAAATAGCATACACAAAAATGATAATCTGTGATATGGAAATAGCAGATACTAATCAAAAACAGATATTTATAAAAATAAACAATTAAAAATATTAGGAGTGAAAATTATAGTCATTGAATGTTAAAAAATAGTATCACAGTATTTGTGGTGAATTCTAGAAATTACTCATTTAAAGAAAACATTAGAAGTATGGAAGATAGTGTTGGTTAATTTACCCAGAAATCTACACAAAGAGTTAAAGAGATAAAAGAATAAATAATATGTTTAAAGCATCCAAAAATAGTTCTAGAAGTCAAGAATAGATGACTTATTAGAATTACAATATTTGAAGATATAATAACAGGTTTTGCTAGAATTGAAGACGAACTGGCTTAAAATTCAGCGAGAGCCCATTAAGATAAATAAAAATAAATACATTCATTTTCTAAGGAAAAATCTGAATGCTAAATAAAAAAGAAAATCTAAAAAGAAGCAATACAAAATACACCAATTACATATCAAAGAATAACATTCAACAGTGAGTTGTCATCACTTTGGCAACAATAATATTGAGATGACTGTCAAGCTAGAATTCTACATCGAGCTAAAGAACAGTCAAGATTTAGGGTAAAATTACATTTTCAAACATACAAAAGTGAAAACAGTTTAGAGCATACATATTCATGCTGAATCAACTATTAAAGAATACTTTTCAGAAGAATAAAATTAAATGCAAAAGGAAGGAGTGAGATGCAGAAAACAATGGTCATAAAAAATCAATATGTGATAACTGGATAGGACTGATGTGGTGGGTAGTTAAAATAGGCTAAGTTTATTCCATTTAAAAGAGGATAAATTAGCAAATAACTTTAGAGTTTGTGAGTTGATATGTTTCTGTATGTTGAAAAATTATGGGTAATTACCAAGATACAGAATTAAATTTGTAGCTGTCAAACTAGCAGAAGACAACACATGGAAAAATCATATCAACCTAATAGAAATGAAGAAGACAGGGTGGAGAGATAAGCATGCAAATCAAAAACTATGGAAAAGAAACAGAACACTCAAACTAAGATAAAATAAATACATTATATCAATAATTATAGAACATCAAAAGGATTGCATTCACCTCAAATTGGTGTTTTTAAACTTGGCTTTTGTTTGCTTGATCTACTCATAAAAGAATCGATAATAAATGTTACACCTAAAACTATGAAAAATAAGTCAAACAAAAGATAATCAAATAAAATATGAATATTACTATGGGATAGTGTATTAGTTTCCAAAAATATGCTATTGTAACAAATTACCACAAATTTAGTGGCTTAATACAACACACACATATCGATATACATTTCTGGAGGTCAGAAGTCTAAAATAAGTTGAGGGGCTAGTTTTTTTTTCTGGAGATTCTGTTTCCTTGCCCTTTCAGCTTCTAGTGGCTATCTGTATTCCTTGGCTTGTGGCCCCTTCCTCCATCTTAAAAGCACATCACTGCAGGCTCTGCTTCCAACATCACATGTACTTTTCCTCTGACTCTGACTCCTTCTGCATCTCTCTTATAAGGATTCTTATGCCTGCATAATTGAGGATAATCTCCTGATCAGTGTCAGATAGTCACATCTGCAAAGTGTCTTCTGCCATGTAAGGAAACATTCAGTGGTTCCAGGGATAAGGACATGGGAAATATTTGGGGGCTGTTATTCAGATTAACACAGACAAAAAAATGAATGAGACTTATTAATTGGAGAAATATAACTCTTGTACAGATGATAATGTTAATCAAAGTATGATAATATTTGTATAAATTTGAAAAATAATACTATAATACTTATAAGTTCATATATGTATAGTGTGTACATAAATGTAAATGTATAAAATAAACACAAAAAATTCATACCAATTACCTCTAGTGAGAGAAACATAGAAAAAGAAAATAAACGTTACTTTTGCTGAAAATTTTTATTTATTTTTAACAAATATCTAAACAATTATGAAAATTTTAAAATTTGCTGATTTCAGATGCATGATTGACAGAAGTTTATTATTACTTGGACCCTTTATCACAGTTGCTTTTACTAATATATATTAAAACAATCTAAACATTTAAATATGTTTTAATGGATGTATATAAACTTCAAAGAATATCATAACATTGAAAATGATTGAGAAGTTTCTGTAACACATGAAAAAGTCTTATGTTTACAATATATGTTTAGAAAGATTACATAATTAAATTCACAAATGTATTATACATACACAGTTATGCACTAATTTAGAATAGTTCCTATGCCAAAGCTTTTACTTATATGTGTTATCCTATTTAATTTTTACTACTGCCTTCTGAGTTAAAAATTCCTACACTTATGATACCCATTTTACAGATGAAGAAACTAAGGAATAAAATAAATGAGTAGTTAAACATGATTTCAAACCTATTCTGGCTGACTCTGAGCTCACACTCTTAATTCCTGTGCAATACTGTCTATATAGCAAACAAGAATTACAAAACAACTATGTTTAGGAAAATATTTGAAAAACAATAGGTCAAAATGTTAATGGTAATTGTTTTAGATTGTAGGCCTATGAATGATTATTTTTTCCTGTATTCTCAAAATACTCTATAATGAAATGGCATTTTGTATTTTTTAAATGATGAAATATTAATTTTATGCAGGTGTAAAAGTGATATTGCCGAACATCAGACACTTCATTTCTAGCACATGTGATCTGAAGCAAAATTAGGTTAATTAGGAAGTATCCATTTTAAGAATAATAAAAATCTTGGAAGAAACTGTGATTTTGGAACAACTGTTACTGTCTTATTAAAAGAAGTCCATTAATAAGTTCTGAAGATACTTACTTGATACCAAGGCATATAGTTAATGGATATACTTATAAAATAGTGAAATTTTACTTTCCTCTCTAATTTTCTAACAGTAAAGTTTCTGACAGAGTGTTAGACAGGGATAGTGTATACATGGGGAATAAAACATGGGACCTCCAAATTTTAATTACTTTATTTTTGTTGGCAGTGCTGTCTTTTTTTTGAATTTTTCTAGAAGTTTTCCATACTCTTGCAACATAAAACATTTTATTAGTTTCTGCTTTATAACAAAGTGAATCAGTCATACATATACATCTGTTCCCACATCCCTTCCCTCTTGCGTCTCCCTCCCTCCCACCCTCCCTATCCCACCCCTCCAGGCGGTCACAAAGCACCGAGCTGATTTCCCTGTGCTATGCGGCTGCTTCCCACTATCTATCTACCTTACGTTTGGTACTGTATATATGTCCATGCCTCTCTTTCGCTTTGTCCCAGCTTACCCTTCCCCCTCCCCATATCCTCAAGTCCATTCTCAAGTAGGTCTGTTTCTTTATTGCTGTTTTACCCCTAGGTTCTTCATGACATTTTTTAAAATTCCATATATATGTGTTAGCATATGGTATTTCTCTTTCTCTTTCTGACTTACTTCACTCTGTATGACAGACTCTAGGTCTATCCACCTCATTACAAATAGCTCAGTTTCGTTTCTTTTTATGGCTGAGTAATATTCCATTGTATACATGTGCCACATCTTCTTTATCCATTCATCCGATGATGGACACTTAGGTTGTTTCCATCTCCGGGCTATTGTGAATAGAGCCGCAATGAACATTTTGGTACATGTCTCATTTTGAATTACGGTTTTCTCAGGGTATATGCCTAGTAGTGGGATTGCTGGGTCATATGGTAGTTCTATTTGTAGTTTTTTAAGGAACCTCCAAAATGTTCTCCATAGTGGCTGTACCAATTCACATTCCCACCAGCAGTGCAAGAGTGTTCCCTTTTCTCCATACCCTCTCCAGCATTTATTGTTTCTAGATTTCTTGATGATGGCCATTCTGACTGGTGTGAGATGATATCTCATTGTAGTTTTGATTTGCATTTCTCTAATGATTAATGATGTTGAGCATTCTTTCATGTGTTTGTTGGCAGTCTGTATATCTTCTTTGGAGAAATGCATATTTAACTCTTCTGCCCATTTTTGGATTGGGTTATTTGTTTTTTTGCTGTTGAGCTGCATGAGCTGCTTATAAATTTTGGAGATTAATCCTTTGTCAGTTGCTTCATTTACAAATATTTTCTCCCATTCTGAGGGTTGTCTTTTGGTCTTGTTTATGGTTTCCTTTGCTGTGCAAAAGCTTTGAAGTTTCATTAGGTCCCATTTGTTTATCTTTGTTTTTATTTCTATTTCTCTAGGAGGTGGGTCCAAAAGGATCTTGCTGTGATTTATTTCATAGAGTGTTCTGCCTATGTTTTCCTCTAAGAGTTTGATAGTTTCTGGCCTTACATTTAGGTATTTAATCCATGTTGAGTTTATTTTTGTGTATGGTGTTAGGGAATGATCTAATCTCATACTTTTACATGTCCCTGTCCAGTTTTCCCAGCACCACTTATTGAAGAGACTGTCCTTTCTCCACTGTACATTCCTGCCTCCTTTATCAAAGATAAGTTGACCATATGTGCATGGGTTTATCTCTGGGCTTTCTATCCTGTTCCATTGATCTATCTTTCTGTTTTTGTGCCAGTACCACACTGTCTTGATTACTGTAGCTTTGTAGTAAAGTCTGAAGTCAGGGAGCCTGATTCCTCCAGCTCCGTTTTTTGTTCTCAGGATTGCTTCGGCTATTCGCGGTCTTTTGTTTTTCCAAACAAATTTTGAAATTTTTTGTTCTAGTTCTGTGAAAAATGCCAGTGGTAGTTTGATAGGGATTGCATTGAATCTGTAGATTGCTTTGGGTGGTAGAGTCATTTTCACAATATTGATTCTTCCAATCCAGGAGCATGGTATATCTCTCCATCTATTTGTATCATCTTTAGTTTCTTTCATCAGTGTCTTATAATTTTCTGCATACAGGTCTTTTGTCTCCTTAGGTAGGTTTATTCCTAGATATTTTATTCTTTTTGTTGCAATGATAAATGGGAGTATTTTCTTGATTTCACTTTCAGACTTTTCATCATTAGTGTACAGGAATGCCAGAGATTTCTGTGCATTAATTTTGTATCCTGCTACTTTGCCAAATTCATTGATTAGCTCTAGTAGTTTTCTGGTAGCATCTTTAGGATTCTCTATGTATCATGTCATGTCATCTGCAAACAGTGACAGCTTTACTTCTTTTCCAATTTGGATTCCTTTTATTTCCTTTTCTTCTCTGATTGCTGTGGCTAAAACTTCCAAAACTAAGTTGAATAAGAGTGGTGAGAGTGGGCAGCCTTGTCTTGTTCCTGATCTTAGTGGAAATGGTTTCAGTTTTTCACCATTGAAGACGATGTTGGCTGTGGGTTTGTCATATATGGCCTTTATTCTGTTGAGGAAAGTTCCCTCTATGCCTCCTTTCTGCAGGGTTTTTATCATAAATGGGTGTTGAATTTCGTTGAAAGCTTTCTCTGCATCTATTGAGATGATCATATGGTTTTTCTTCTTCAATTTGTTAATATGGTGTAGCACATTGATTGATTTGTATATATTGAAGTATCCTTGCACTCCTGGAATAAACCCCACTTGATCATGGTGTATGATCCTTCTAATGTGCTGTTGGATTCTGTTTGCTAGTATTTTGTTGAGGATTTTTCCATCTATGTTCTTCAGTGATATTGGCCTGTAATTTTCTTTCCTTGTGACATCCTTGCCTGGTTTTGGTATCAAGGTGATGGTGGCCTCGTAGAATGAGTTTGGGAGTGTTCCTCCCTCTGCTATATTTTGGAAGAGTTTGAGAAGGATAGGTGTTAGCTCTTCTCTAAATGCTTGATAGAATTCGCCTGTGAAGCCATCTGGTCCTGGGCTTTTGTTTGTTGGAAGATTTTTTATCACAGTTTCAATTTCAGTGCTTGTGATTGGTCTATTCATATTTTCTATTTCTTCCTGATTCAGTCTTGGCAGGTTGTGCATTTCTAAGAATTTGTCCATTTCTTCCAGGTTGTCCATTTTATTGGCATAGAGTTGCTTGTAGTAATCTCTCATGATCTTTTGTATTTCTGCAGTGTCAGTTGTTACTTCTCCTTTTTCATTTCTAATTCTATTGATTTGAGTCTTCTCCCTTTTTTTCTTGATGAGTCTGGCTAATGGTTTATCAATTTTGTTTATCTTCTCAAAGAACCAGCTTTTAGTTTTCTTGATCTTTGCTATCGTTTCCTTCATTTCTTTTTCATTTATTTCTGATCTGTTCTTTATGATTTCTTTCCTTCTGCTAATTTTCGGGGTTTTTTGTTCTTCTTTCTCTAATTGCTTTAGGTGCAGGGTCAGGTTTTACTCAAGATGTTTCCTGTTTCTTAAGGTGGGATTGTATTGCTATAAACTTCCCCCTTAGAACTGCTTTTTCTGTGTCCCATAGGTTTTGGGTCGTCGTGTCTCCATTGTCATTTGTTTCTAGGTATTTTTTAATTTCCTCTTTGATTTCTCCAGTGATCACTTCGTTATTCAGTAGTGTATTGTTTAGCCTCCATGTGTTTTTATTTTTTACAGATCTTATCCTGTAATTGATGTGTAGTCTCATAGCATTGTGGTCGGAAAAGATACTTGATACAATTTCAATTTTCTTAAATTTACCAAGGCTTGATTTGTGACCCAAGATATGATCTATCCTGGAGAATGTCCCATGCGCACGTGAGAAAAATGTGTATTCTGTTGTTTTTGGATGGAATGTCCTATAAATATCAATTAAGTCCATCTTGTTTAATGTATCATTTAAAGTTTGTGTTTCCTTATTTATTTTCATTTTGGATGATCTGTCCATTGGTGAAAGTGGGGTGTTAAAGTCCCCTACTATGAGTGTGTTACTGTCAGTTTCCCATTTTATGGCTGTTAGTATTTGCCTTATGTATTGAGGTGCTCCTATGTTGGGTGCATAAATATTTACAATTGTTAGATCTTCTTCTTGGATCGATCCCTTGATCATTAGGTAGTGTCCTTTTTTGTCTCTTCTAATAGTCTTTATTTTAAAGTCTATTTTGTCTGATATAAGAATTGCTACTCCAGCTTTCTTTTGATTTCCATTTGCATGGAATATCTTTTTCCATCCCCTTACTTTCTATCTGTATGTGTCTCTAGGTCTGAAGTGTGTCTCTTTTAGACAGCATATATATGGGTCTTGTTTTTGTATCCGTTCAGCCAATCTGTGTCTTTTGGTGTGAGCATTTAGTCCATTTACATTTAAGGTAATTATTGATATGTATGTTCCTATTCCCATTTCCTTAATTGTTTTGGGTTCATTATTGTAGGTATTTTCTTTCTGTTGTGTTTCTTGCCTAGAGAAGTTCCTTTAGCATTTGTTGTAAAGCTGGTTTGGTGGTGCTGAACTCTCTCAGCTTTTGCTTGTCTGTAAAGGTTTTAATTTCTCCATCAAATCTGAATGAGATCCTTTCTGGGTAGAGTAATCTTGGTTCCAGGTTTCTCTCCTTCATCACTTTAATTATGTCCTGCCACTCCCTTCTGGCTTGTAGAGTTTCTGCTGAGAGATCAGCTGTTAACCTGATGGGGATTCCCTTGTGTGTTATTTGTTTTTTTTCCCTTGCTGCTTTTAATATGATTTCTTTGTGTTTAATTTTTGACAGTTTGATTAATATGTGTCTTGGCATATTTCTCCTTGGATTTATTCTGTATGGGACTCTCTGTGCCTCCTGGACTTGATTAACTATTTCCTTTCCCATATTAGGGAAGTTTTCAACTATAATCTCTTCAAATATTTTCTCAGTCCCTTTCTTTTTCTCTTCTTCTTCTGGAACCCCTATAATTCGAATGTTGGTGTGTTTAATGTTGTCCCAGAGGTCTCTGAGACTGTCCTCTGTTCTTTTCATTGTTTTTTCTTTATTTTGCTCTGCATCAGTTATTTCCACTATTTTATCTTCCACCTCACTTATCCATTCTTCTGCCTCAGTTATTCTGCTATTGATCCCATCTAGAGTATTTTTTATTTCATGTATTGTGTTTTTAATCGATGCTTGATTCATCTTTAGTTCTTCTAGGTCCTTGTTAACTGTTTCTTGCATTTTGTCTATTCTATTTCCAAGATTTTGGATCTTGGAAATAGAATCTTGGATCATCTTTACTATCATTATTCTGAATTCTTTTTCAGGTAGACTGACTATTACCTCTTCATTTGTTAGGTCTGGTAAGTTTTTATCTTGCTCCTTCACCTGCTGTGTGTTTTTTTGTCTTCTCCTTTTGCTTCTCTTACTGTGTTTGGGGTCTCCTTTTTGCAGGCTGCAGGTTCGTAGTTCCCGTTGTTTTTGGTGTCTGTCCCCAGTGGCTAAGGTTGTTTCAGTAGATTGTGTAGACTTCCTGGTGGGGGGGGGGACTAGTGCCTGTTTTCTGGTGGTTGAGGCTCGATCTTGTCTTTCTTGTGGACAGGAAACATAAAACATTTTAATAAACTTCAAAACAATTTGTGACTAACTTCTATAGTTGAAATAATTTCATGTTTAAATATTAACTATATGATGATATACATCAATCTGGAGAGCAAATGAGTCTACAAACTATTAGTTTAACAAAGGAAGAACTAATAATCAGAAAACAATGAACTAAATTTCAATAAATACATACCTAGAAATAATTATTTTAAATGTAAATGGAAAAATGGCTCAATCAAGTGACATAGGGTAGCAGAATGAATAAAAAATAAAACCCATCAATAGGCTGCCTATAAGAGACTCTTCTTAGGTATAATGACAAAATAGACTGAAAGTGAAAGGATGGAAAATGATATTCCATGAAAATAGAAAAGAAAAGAAAACTGGTGTAGAAAATCTTAATAGTCTAATTATTAGTAACAAAATTTAATCAATAATCTAAAAACTCCTCCAAGACAAATGTCCAGTCCAGATGACTTCACAGGTGAATTCTACCAAACATTTAAAGAAGAGTTAATACCTATCTTTCTCAAATTATTCTGAAAATTTTAAGAAAAAAGGGACACTTTCAAGTTCAGTGTACAAGGCCAGCATTACCCTGATACTAAAACCAGACAGACTACAAAAAAAGAAAATTTCAGGTCAATATAACAGCCATTTATGATAAAAATTCTGAATAATGTGAGTATAGAGGGAATATAACTCAACATAATAAAAGCTGTATATGACAAACCCACAGCTAACTTTATACTTAATGGTAAAAAGCTGAAAGGAACAAGGAACCAGGATGCTGAAAGGAGCAAGGAACAAGGAACAAGGATGCTGAAAGGAACAAGGAACAAGACAAAGATGCTCACTCTTGCCATGTCTATTCTACATGTATTGGAAATCTTAGCCACAGCTATTAGGCAAGAAAAAGAAATGAAAATTATCCAAATTGGAAAAGGAAGATGTAAAACTGTCACTGTTTGTAGAGGACATGATACTATATTAAAAAAATAAAATTCCAGAAACGCCAGAAAAAACTGTTAGAACTAATAAATGAATTCAGTACAGTTTAGGATATAAGATTGATATACAAAAATCTGTTGCATTTAGCAAGCTAACTTATGACAATAACAAAAAGCAATTAAAACCAGGAAAATTTCTAAGTATGTGTATTGACAGTGATCTCTTCTTAGTGCAAGTTGCTTTGAAGAAGCAGTTTCTTACCCACTCATTGTTACAGCATCACTTTTACCTTGAAGGGACAGATTAAAATTGGGGCTAATGACAAGATTATTTGTGCAATAAAAAAAGGGTTGATTCTGTCATCTTTTATTTGCTTGTGTTTACATAATAAGTTTTTTCATCACACCATAGTCCCTTAACTAGAATCTATGTAAGACACTTCAATTTTGTTAGTGTTGGTTTAGCAGCTAAACTTTAACTTATATTAGAAGAAATGGTCCAAAATTTGACTTAATTGGGTGCACATATATTAAATATATACAACTGAGTGAGAGTACTGTGCTTCACTGTTCCTTGTGGATTCCTCCTCCCACCAGAATAATAAAGGCAGAGTGCATGAGAAGTATAACCTGGATTAGGATTTACCTGAGGACATTATTGTAAACGTGTCCTTGATTTCTTTCCTTTCCACTAAAACATATACACATAAAAATTTTAACATTTCTTCTCCCACCATATTTGCATATGTTGCATATCCCTTGGAATGTGTTCAACTCCAGCTGGACGCCACTAGTAGATTAAAGATCCATGAAGGAAGAAACTGTATATATCTTGTTACAATTTTCAGTTCTTTGTGTAGCATCTGAAACAAAAATACATACATAAACATAGGTACATACATATATATGACATGTATGTATATGTATATTATATAAATATAATGTATATACATGTGAATATGTATTTGAAAAGTGATGGAGGGACTTGTAAAAATGTTTGTAATTCCCAAGTCATAAAATGATTCATAAAATTTTTTAAAAAAATATATATATATCTTATCCTGAGGAAGAAAGATAATTCTTATCAACTTTCCTGTGAACTCTTTCTTGAAATTTTCAGCTGTAATTGACTGCACCTCCCTCCATAGCCCCCTCTACCTTGCTCTCCATCCATATTAATTAGATTTGATTCCATCATTGTTTACATGCTTATCTCCCCACTCTTCTGTGAACACCTTGAAAACCGTGTCTTTTTATTAACATCCAAACCCTAGTGCCTAGCAAAGAGCCTGTAATTCAATAGGATTTCATAATAGTTTATTGAATATAATCTACTTTAACTTTCTTTCCCAAGCAAGCTAAACTATTAAAGTAAGATACAAAAGTACAAAAGATTTTACCTAAAATTAAAAGTACAAAACCAAACACATATAATGCTTGTAAAGTAGATGGATTTAACAGATTATTTTTGTCTCAGCAACCATCAAAAAAAGCACATTAAGAAAATACAAAGGAACATTGATAGCCTTTGAGGTATTTGTGCAATATTATGTCTTCCTATACAAATGAATGATCTGTGACAATAAGAATCCATAGTAAGATTTTTAGTAGCATTACTTCTCTGAATTATCTCAAACTGTTAGCATTATGCTTCCTTTTCCTTCATTATACTTCCAAATTCAAGCTACGATCTAGAAAAGAAACTTAAATAGATAACAAATTAAGGAAGGATTTTTTTTTTTAATTCAGGGGGAAGAAAAGCATCTGGAAGCACTGACTGTTTGTATTCAGCTTCTATACTAGCAAAGTACTTGTTAGTTTGCCTTTTCATTTTCTTCCCCTCTGCCTTCAATATCTGTTATTTACTTAATCATACTCTATACCATCTGTTTGTTGTTTACATATTATACAGAACTTTGTTATTTCTCTCTCTCTCTCTTTAATGGCCACTCTCTTTAAGTAATCTAAATATAGATTTTTGAAAATAAGTCATATTCTCTCACCAGATGATAAGGACCTTATGAATAATTTAGACCCTGGAACTAGGTTAGATGTGGAGAGACTGTAACGTACTGTGGACACGTTCTGATTGCCCATGTGTAAATTGAAGCACACTGAATGTGGAAGCAATCATCATCATAATATGATTGTTATAAAAAATCATTACCTTTCATGCTAGAAATGTCACTTAAATGTCAGTTTGGAAAATACAGAAATCCAACTTGGGCTCTAACTTACATGCTGCTTAATTCACCTATGATAGATGAAGTGACATTCTACTAACTAGCCATCATCTTGCCACTAAATATTTTTTTTGATTGAGTAAAATGGCTGGACTATGTGCAATTTATCAACTAGAGTATTTCAATTATTCCTTTTTCTTCTAAGTTTGTTAAGACCATCTATGCAAACTACAACAGTAATTACAAGAGAAGTAAAATACCAGAGGAAATGTGCATTTTCATGGGTCCTCCTGTCTGGTTATACAGAGCACTGAGGTTTAGCTATTTTGGAACTTTGCTTAAGTGAAATTCAACTTTATAACTTTTACTGCCTAGTAAAATGTAGGATGAAAGAGTCTCCAAAACTTTAGGTGAAGCATATGTCAAAAGAAAATGCAGAATCCTTACTATTGAAACCCTTCTGTTAAATCTCTAGAAAGAATTTGATTTTTGGAGGCAAGTTGCATCCAGTGACCTATTAAATAAGGAAGTACTCAAATAATTTTACAGGTAAAAAAGTATTGTCCATTTCTTAGTAGACAGTCTTCAGAACACTGTATAAGTCTTCCAGAAGTTTTAACTTCATAGCCTTTCATGCAGGAAATAAACATATCTCTCAAAGAAGTCCAGCCAGGCATGGTGTTTAATGAAGTAAATAAGACTCTAGTGCGTGCAGTTTCAGTGGAGACACATTAATGGCTCTGGAGTGGAGAGATAATACAGCCATTAACAGTATTGCCATGAGTTCATACAGCTACAAGCAATTTAACTAAAGCAAACTGCATGCTTTACAACTAGTCTGTGTCACTAGAATCTAAATCCCAGGTGATCTCACTACTCATATAAATTAGTCCATGTCATGAAACAGAAGGTTACAAAAGGAATTGTCATATTTTTTAAGATACTAGAATTTAGAGGGTTGTGAGGAGAAGGCACAATGATTAGAATAATATCAGTGTCTGAATTTCTTTGGCCCATTTCCTAAGATAAGGCCTCCACTTTGTTCCCTTATCAAAAGTCAGTGAAAACTACTGAAGAAAAATCCTATAACTGTGAAGAAGGATGCCGTTTTGAAGTCTCAGCAGGACCCTCAGGGGCACTTAGCAATCCGTTTATTTTTTTATTTTTTATTTTTTTGGTTTTTTTTGTGGTATGCAGGCCTCTCACTGTTGTGGCCTCTCCCATTGTGGAGCACAAGCTCCGGTCACACAGGCTCAGAGGCCATGGCTCACGGACCAAGCCGCTCCGCGGCATGTGGGATCTTCCCGGACCGGGGCACGAACCCATGTCCCCTGCATCGGCAGGCAGACTCCCAACCACTGTGCCACCAGGGAAGCCCAGCAATCCTTTTTTATGTCCCATCAGCAGCCAGATTCATCTTCCATTACAGGGAGTGGATACTGAAGAATTTCATCACTTCTCTCAAAATGTTTGTATCTTCTCTATCCTTGGCCTCATCTTCAAATTCACAGATGTAATTGAAGCTACTAAGCATGATTTCTTTCAGTTTATTATACCTGTCACCTTCTAAACCTATTGCAGTCTCTTCTGTCATTCCTTTTTGTCTGATCCAGTGGTTCTCAAACTTTATTTTGCAAAAAATCTACATGAAGGTTTTTTTTAAACACAGAATGTTGGGCTCCAAGCCCAGACTTTCTAATTCAGTAGGTCTAGGGCAGGACTTGAAAATTTTCATTTCTAGTAATTTCCAAGGAGAGGCCCATGCTGCTGGTTTGGGGAACACCTTGAGAACCACATGTCTAAGAAAGAGCGAGCTGAGCTTTATCCTATCCAAGTGTAATTTCTCCAAATGCTCTACATTACAACCTATTTTATCTTATTTTAATCGTTTCCTCTCATTTTTATTTAATTTATCCATCAAAATATAATCATATTTAAATACCTCCAAGTTTGAAGACCTTCTGAGGGCCCTGTGTTTATTGAGCTAGTACCACATAGTTTTATTATGACAACTTTGTTTAATGTTTCCACTTTATTACCTAAGACTCATTTCTCAGTACTGTATATTCTTGCCTTCAATCCATGTTATTCTTCTAAATATCTTCTTTACAGATTCAACAATGATTTCCTAATCATAATATTTTAAAAATTCATTAACCTATTCAACTTTGGCCATTCTGTGCACTTCCTCATCTTGAAACAATATGATGTCTTCTGTGCTACCTCTCATGGATCACTGTATTTCTTTCTGCTTCTCCTTTCAACCTCTTTCCTGAAGTCCACTTCTCTCTTAGTCTCTTTGGGCCTGCTGTACTACAGACTGGTTGGCTATAAATAACAGAAGTTATCTCTCAAAGTTCTGGAGGCTGAAAAGTCCAAGATCAAAGATCAAAGTACCAGCAGATTTGATATCTGATAAGAGCCTGCTTCCTAGTTCATGGATGCCACCTTCTCTCTCTGAAATCATATGGTGGAAGGGGGAGCTCTCTGGGGTCACTTTTTTAAGGGCACCAATCTCATTCAGGAGGGCCCTATCCTAACGACCTAATCACCTCCCAAAGGCCCCACCTCCTAATACCATCACATTGGGGTTAGGATTTCAAAATATGAATTTTGGAGGGACATACACATTCAGTACACTGCAACTTCCTTGCTTCCTTTCTGCTGGCATTCACCAGGATTCTCTCATAATTTTTATTATTATTCCATATACATAAGGGTGAATTAATTCATTCACATCCACAGGTTTTACAGACACTTATACTCTCGTGAATCTAAAATCTGTCTTTGGGACTTCCTTGGTGGTCCAGTGGTCAAGACTTCGCTTTCCAATGCAGGGTGTGCGGGTTTAATCCCGGGTGGGGGAGCTAAGATCCCACATGCCTCGTGGCCAAAAAACCAAAACATAAAACAGAAGCAATATTATAACAAATTCAATAAAGACTTTAAGAATGGTCCACATCAAAAATAAAAAATCTTAGGGGCTTCCCTGGTGGCGCAGTGGTTGAGAGTCCACCTGCTGATGCAGGCGACACGGGTTCGTGCCCTGGTCCGGGAAGATCCCACATGCCGTGGAGCGGCTGGGCCCATGAGCCATGGTTGCTGAGCCTGTGCATCCAGAGCCTGCACGTCCAGAGCCTGTGCTCCACAACGGGAGAGGCCACAACAGCGAGAGGCCCGCGTACAGCAAAATAATAATAATAATAATAATAATAATAATAATAATAAATAAATAAATAAAAAATCTTAAAAATAAATTAAAAATAAAATCTGCCTTCATAGATCTGCCTAGAGCCCTCTCCTGAGGTTCAGATCTGTACAACCAAATTCCTACTGGACATAACCACCCAGATGTACCACAGGAACCTCAAACTCCCTGAGAATTTAAGAAGATGGTAATTTTATCTTTATATACCAATTGTCTGATATTTTTAAACCTTCATTAAAAACATCCCATCTAATGAGTTATACAATAAGAAATTTAGGAGTTCTGCTCCTTCTTACTTGTAGTCAGTTAACAAACCCTCCCCAAACTGCTTCAATTCTTGCAGAAGTTTGGCTCCTACCTTCTACTTCCTCCAAATCACACTGCTATACTGCTGCCAGTGCAAACTTTCTGAAACAAAACTCTGATTTTTTTTTTTTTACTCCTCTGTGCAAAATCTTTCCTACAATTTCTGCATCTAGATAAGATTCAAAAGGTCTGCCTACATATCTACACTTAATACCTGTCTTTTCTCCACTTAGATTTTACATCCTCACCTACCAATTTAATTGTAGTTCCCCAAAGATAATTGTTACTCTTTGTTCTTCATGGTGTTAGCATCAATTGGAATTTCTTATATTCTTTTGTTATATTACAGTGACATTTCCTGTGTGAAAAGTTTGCTCCCCCCCTCAAATAATATATGTTAAATGTTCTTTAGAAAATATACTATTTGGTAATTTTTAAAAGTTGGATTATTATCCTGGATTTGTTTCCTTATGAGAAGCAAATTTTGACTATATGTTTGGTATACCTAGAGTCTACTAGAGTGCATGGTATGTAATAGATGCTCAGTAGATGTTTACTGAAATGAACTCATTAAATAAGATAGAGCATAGAGCCATTTGAAAATAAAGGGGGACAACAAGGCTATTGGCTGTAGGATCCAAGATAAATAAATACAGATATCAACATAAAGACAGTACACGTGTTCATAGCAGTTTTATTCATCATAAATAAAAATTGGAAACAAAGTGTCCATCAACTTGTGAATCAATAAAAAAGTGGCATATCCCTATGATGCAATTATTACTCAGCAGTAGAGACACAACATGGATGTATCTCAAAAGACAAAAATGATGGTGATCTAGTGAAGCTAATAGGATAAAATATATTCTACAATAACATTTACATTGCATTTTAGAACAAAGAGGCACAAGGAAACTTTCAGGGTGATAGAAATATTATGTATCTTGATTGTGGTGTTAATTTCATGGGTGTATTTGTCTGTCAAAGTAAAGAAACTAGACACATAAAATTGTTGCATTTTACTCTATGTAAATTATAGCTGGATTTTGTGTATGGTCAGATATAAAGCTGGTTTTAGATCAGATGTTTCAAGCTCAAATTCTATTAAAGATAAGGCAAGAAACATGAATTCATGGAGATCTAGGTCAAAGATAATATAAAATGTTAAGAATTGTGTTTAATTGGAAATTGCATGCTCTTATCTAAAAACTTTCAAATTTAAATATCATAAAATATTTCTCTAGCCAAAGAAAATACATCTCCTTGATAGAAACAGTCCATGGACATTGGTTGGCAACTCCTATGTTAGCTAAAATAATAGTTTTTCCAAGACCAAGCTGAAGAAAAGAAAAATCAGATAGAGAATTAAGCTAATTTTTTACAAAGATGATAAAAGGTAATTTTACCTTTTGGCATTTCTTCCAGTAAAACAGTTCTGCTGTAAATTGACCTGGTGAGATTAATGGTGAGTCCAAAAGTATAAACTATTTTCTGGAAAGATATTGCCAACCCATGCTAGGTGAATTAATTACTCCAGTAAAATTTAAGAGCCGTGTGTGTGTGTGTGTGTGTGTGTGTGTGCTTGTGCATGTGGGTGTGCGTGAAAGAGAGAGAATATATATTTTCACACTAAGTACACATATGTATATAAATGACCTTTTGCAAAAATCTTTGTGACAAAAATTTGATGTAGCTATTGAAATTCTTGATAAATAATCTAAAGAGCTTTGAATCTTCTTTTCTGAATTAACTACAGTTGAGGTAGTCTTCAGTGTCAGAACATTTTTAAAGAAGTCAGCATCAGGTTACTAAACCTGAGACTCCTCATAACAGAGGGAAGGTTCTTGAGTTAAGTAGACATTTTGCCATGAAGCTAATGTTGCCACTGAAGAGGTAGGTTCAGGACGGGGTTATCAAGATGTACACAGAAGCATGAAGTTCAGGTTGTCAAACTGTAGTGATAATCGAGAGTAACACAGAGTAAACAGAGTAAACACTATAGAGTGGAATCGTATAAGAACAGGGACTTCCCTGGTGGTCCAGTGGCTAAGACTCGATGCTCTCAATACAGGGGGCCCGGGTTTGATCCCTGGTCAGGGAACTAGATCCCACATGCCACAACTAAGAGTTCGCATGCCACAACTGAAAAAAAAAAAAGAATCATATAGGAACAGAGCAAACCTTAGAGACAGATCATCACCTGAAAAGCAGGTTGCCATAAAGGCCTGATTGATTTGTGTGCTCAGCTGGGAGTCTCCTCATTATCAGATCCTCATCTGTAGATTCGTGAAGTGTTGACTGTGAACCAGGATCACATGAAGATCTCTTACAAATATGAATATGTCGTGAAAACACTTCAGAATTGCTAAATCTGACTTTCTAGGGTGAGATTCAGCCATCTTCATTTTTAGTTTTAAAAATTCCCCATGCGATTCTGATGTCCCTACAAATTTGAGAAGCTCTTGATAAGTCCCTTTTCATGTAGTCTGCATGCTTCTTTGACACATGTGCTCTCCCACATTCTCTTTTGCCATATCTTGACCTAGGCAGGCATCTTAGATACATATTCAATTTCTTATTCCTGTGTTAAGTTGAATTAAAGCCTTCTGTTAAATATGCTATATTAAGTGGATTGATATAAAGTAACACTCCCAACATTGAGGTCATGTGCCTAACAATGGCATCTATTTATCCACAGAGGAGAGACCAGAAATCAGTGTTCACCTTCCATCCTTCTCCACTCCTGGAATTGTTTTAGTTGAAACCTCATTACCTCTTGCCAAGACTATTGTTTTAGTTACCTAATTGGTGCTCCTGTCTCCATTATCTTACATTCCTAATCCATCCTACATATTCTTGTCAAATGAATTTCCCTAAGTAACAGTTCTATTTTAGGCATAGTCCTATTCAAAATCTTTGCCTACTAACTAAAAACAAATGTGATTCAAAGCCTCTAAGACTAAGTCCACATCTTTATGTTCAGTTCAATAGCTCTTTACTCCTATTTGTGTAACACTCCCCAGCCGAATTGTTTGTCTCCACAACACCCTCTTAGTTTTCTGATTCCACACTCTGAAAAAATGCTCTTATTCTTCCTGGAATATCTTTTCCCGATCAAAATAACTCTGTATCTCCCAAAGGGAGCTAGTGATCCTCAACTTACTACATTGTTCTTTTCTTGAGGTTAGTCTTTCGCAAAGGTAGTTGCTCAAAATAGGAAACTGATAGTCTCTTCCTGTCCCATCTCTCATTGACACCATACCAACAACAACAAAAATAAAATTCTAGCATGCCTCTGAAGTCAAATACAGACTAGAATGAAACTTAAGAAGAGAAGACATTCTCAGAGAGAGCCACACTATATAATCGGCCCTCCATATCCACAGGTTCTGCATCTACAGACTCAAACTTTAACTGTGGATCAAAAGTTCTTAAAAAAGGATTCCAGAAAGTTCCAAAAAGCAAAACTTGAATTTGCCGCACTCCACAGGCAACTATTTACATAACATTTATGTTGTATCTACAACTATTTATATAGCATTTACTTTGTATTAGGCATTTTAAATAATGTAGAGATGATTTAAAGTGTACTGGAGGATGTGCATAGGTTATATGCAAATACATAAGAGACTTGAGTACCTGCTGATTTTAGTATGTGAGGGGGTTCCTGGACCCAATCCCAACAGATACTGAGGGACAACTATATTCATAAAAATGTAGGGATGTGGAGTTTGTGTGAGCAAAACAAACCAACCAATAACAACAAAAATCCTGAGGAATATTTAAAAATGGTTTGAATCTGGTATTATAATTTCATAAATAAGAGTATCTTCATTTGGAATGCTTATTGGAAAACTGAATATTATACTTCTGTTTTGTCTGGTTGCTTCATAAAAACCTAGACTAATCAGTGACCCTATGTAAAGTCAGCTGAGGGACCAGATAGACTCTGCTAAAATCCTGAGAAAATAATCTAAATGAGAAGGGAATTTAGGAGTTGATTATGTGTATACTGTATTTTCACCCTTAAGGAGCATCTCTTTAAAGTGCTCTGAAGTTTCTTTTTTTCAATATGTGTTTGACCCATACATTTATGTGGAAAACACCGGCATGTTGAAATGCTCTTTGCTGACTGAATGGTCTCTTAGCTGGGGACTCTCAGGAGAACTTCAGTTTATATGGGGCTTCCTGATCTCAGTGAGACTGGAAAAATATGGAGGTTATAGAAGGTAGCAGCAGGACTAATGTCAGTGGCAAACTCCCATCACTGGAGCGTCAGCTCTCCTTTTCTGCACCTCAGTTTAGTGATCAGGGATCTTAATCATCTAGCCAGTTTATAGGATGTCACACTTTATGAAAGAGATCACACCTATATTTTTTGGAGAGCAAAAAGTAGAAGGTACCCTAAACACAGAGTTAACCAACATGTGTTCTGGAGATGAAAAGATCAGTGCTTTGAAAAGGTCAGATTCTACTATGTCTGTGAAGTTTTGGGCATGGGGTGCTATGTTAGTGTAAAGACCATGCCAAGTTATTCTCCCTTAGTGAAGGACAGGTTGATTGACTATGTTACTCCATCCAGAAGATAGCTGAATACTGTTTCTTGTGTTCTTTTGAGCCACCATGTATGCTTTGTTGCATGGGCAGTTAAAGCAAAACATATTACAGATTTGAGTGGTGAGCAGAACACATTATGGCCACCAGCTGGTCCAATGTACAATACAGTTCTCTCTGTCTTTCTGCCATGAAGAACCTGGGGATTCAAAACTGCTTGCAGAGGTTGGTGGGATCGTGGGGATTCTGTGGATCCTGTGCCACACTCAAATAAAAGAATCATATATACACACAACCAAATGTCAAACAGACAGCCAGTGGGAAGCAGCCGCATAACACAGGGAGATCAGCTCAGTGCTTTGTGTCCACTTAGAGGGGTGGAATAAGGAGGGTGGGAGGGAGACACAAGAGGGAGGAGATACAGGGATATATGCATACATATAGCTTATTCATATTGTTATACAGCAGAAACTAACACACCATTGTAAAACAATTATACTCCAATAAAGATGTTAAAAAAAAAAAGAATCACAATAGAGACTTCAAAATGTTTGAGGTGTTTCTGGAAATACCTCTTCTCTTTAAGGAAAATAATTACCAGTTGCACGAGGCTTTAGAGTGTAAGAGACATCTGTACTTTCAGGCCTTTTATAAATATAGACGTGCCCTAAAGCAATTCAACCTGAAAAGCCTGGAGGATACTACCTGAGATGTTCCACTTACAGGCACACCCGGACCTGCCACAAGGTCACTGCAAGTTCACACTGCTCCATCCACAGGGTGACCCCTGTGAAGAGTGAGTGGAGAGGAAGAGTTCTAAACCTGTTCATGGATCCCTCTGCCCTGTGCCTACACCAGCTGCAAGTAGGCTGCTGTACCTCATTGTTAGTCATGGATGTCTCAGCCAGAAAATGAATCAAACAATCCTATAACAGGACTTGAGGACTTCTGGGGTATGAAAAAGATAATTCACTTGGCCTCTGTGTTGGGACTTCTCTTTCAAGCAACAGAAATTCAATTGTACTTTCTACTGTGTTTGCTTCTTTTTATCTGTTTGCTTCTGCTGTGTTAAGTTTCTCATCCCGGGGAACAGTTTCACTTGTGACAAGAGTCTGAGCTATTGCAGAGATGAAGGTTTTTACATTCTTTTATATACTTATCTGTACTGTTTGATTTTCTAAAGCCATGTATATTCATTTCTTTGTATCCATAGCAGTTGTGTGAATGGTGATTTCTAAGCCATTTAAAATATTTTCCTTATAATTCTCTGTACCCAAAACACTGAAATGTTATTAAAATAAACAAATGCAAGAGTAATATTATAGAAAGAATTTTGGAGATAAAATGGAGGAGAGGAGAAGAGAATGTAGGAGTCATGGATAATGTTAATACATAGAACAAATCAAGAAAGACAGGTATATTCCATAAGCTTTAAAATGTAGGACTATTACTAAAAATAATGACATAATGAAGCACAGGAAGGAGAGTAATGGGAAGTGGGGGTTGGTGTATCTGAAACAGAGGTAGAAGCATATGTTCTGGTTATGGGAGGAATTACTTTATAATCTTAAAAAGTAAAACTCATAAAATTGTTGCCTTCTAGAGGGGTGATTGTTAACTGAGGAGCAAATTTTGCCTCGAGGGGATATTCTCCAATGTCAGGAGACATTTCTGATTGTCACATCTTGAAGGACAGGAGTACTACTACTGGCAACTCTTGGGAAGGGGGCAGGGGATCCTGCAAAATATACTGGTACTGCACAGGACAGTTCCGCACAAAAGGTATTGTCCAGTCCACAGCGTCAGTAGTGCCAAGGTTGAGAAAGCCTGTAATAGAGAGCAGTGTGAGGATAGCTGGGAAAGAATAGCAGGCAAACTTTCATTTTCATCTATTTCTAATGTTGAAATTCTTCTTCTTCTTTTCCTTTGTTACTTCCATATCCATCTTTTTGGTAAAGGATTCATTATGTTCCAGAACAAAATTATGAAAACACCCCCAGATCTAGATGTAGAACTAAAATTTTTATTTGAAAAAAAAATCTCTGAAAAATCAAAGATTAAAATTAAATAAATGCATACATGTAGAGACAAGAGGCAAATTGGCCTCAGAATTACCCTCTAATGAACTTTCAATTATCCTCCACAATACTAAATCCTAGAAGATGAGCTCCCCAGATCAATTGCATTTGAAGGAGGAAAGTTTGAATTCCAAGAATTCACTCTTTCCTAGTAGTTGTTCATATGTAAACAGAAGAGAATTGGATTCATAGGTTTTGCTCAGTTTTGTTTTTCAGAAATGGGAAAAATTGGGCCTTTGCCAGTCAGTCTCATTACATACTTCCAGAAGATTCCTTAGCAGACACACTCTGCTCTTTGAGGAGAATCTAGGGAAGTAGAATAGGCTGTGCCTTTTAATCTCCCTTCCCAGAGGTGCTTCTTTCACTGTGTGTCCCAAGAAAGGTGTTAAGGAAATCTTTTACACATATTGGGAAAACTGGTCTCTTCCTGGCTGAAGACTGCAGAGATGAAGGTATCATAGGCTCACCAAATGTTGCCATCAGGAGTCAAAATAGTTCTTAGGAAAGCATGATACGTGTTCCAGGAGTTTTGAGGTATGCGGACCTCTCACCGTTGTGGCCTCTCCCGTTGTGGAGCACAGGCTCTGGATGCACAGGCTCAGCAGCCATGGCTCACAGGCCCAGCTGCTCCGCCACATGTGGGATCTTCCCGGACCGGGACACGAACCTGTGTCCCCTGCATTGATAGGCAGACTCTCAACCACTGCGCCACCAGGGAAGCCCACATGCTTGCTTCTTGATAAGAGAAACGAGAATGTGGGTTGTCATCTGAAACAGCCTAAAGTAGTAGGACCAGGAGAGGGGGTTGGCAGTCGGAGCAGCCTACATTTGTAGAGTTTGACATGGCTAACATACATATGTTCTCTTTGGGCCAAAAAGACAACATAAATCACACTGCATTAAGATAGATGCCTGCTGGGATAAGGAGACCCTAGGAAAAAAACAATGGAGTCAAGGGGTGCATAGCCCTCACCAGGAATTGACGTGTGGGGATGGTAGGGCTTGCAAATTCAGTAAAATAATCAGTAAAATGTCTAGCATTTGGGTACCTGTCACAACAGTGGAAGGTCATAGACAAAAGGGACCTGCAAATAGTACTAAGTACAGTCATGTTCCTAATGATCTTCTATTCCCTCTCCTTTATATCTGACCCTGAGGCCAGATGTCAGACTGGAAGGAGAAATATGCCAAACAGAACCATTTCCTTTTTACCACTAAAATTTTTAGGCTATGGGGCAGGCCTGAATGTGGGGAAGGGAGAATATTTACATGAGGTATATGAGATTAGAGTACAGACCAAATCAAATTTCTTCAATACCCCCCAAAAAGATGTGATTCAAAACTCAAAAATGTACAAAAATACTAGGACAAGAGAAAAACTAGGCTCTAAATCAGTTGTGTGTGTGTGTGTATGTCATGGGGAGTTAAGTTGGGAATTTCGACTAACATACCAAAACCAATAGAAAAAAAAGATTCCAAAATGAAGCTTTAGGCAAGGATGCATCCCTTAGAAAGCAATGCTGAGAAGTCATGTCATGACTCATAAACCACTATCCTAGATACATCCTCACTGGCCAGAAGCTGTGTGTTCACCAGCAATGTGGCGGAGGCTAGGGGGCACCAAGGGCAATTGCCTCTTTCTCCTGGGAGTTTTCAGAGGGGCACAGGCAGTGGGGAATCCTCTGAAGAACACTCTGAAAGCACTCACAGGAGAAAGGGTCATGTTTAACCCCCATCAGGGCCAGAGCATGCAATGTTGTCTTAACAACAGATCTAGTTAAGTAAGAACGTTCTACTTCCTTTGTTTTTGCTGCATCTTTATGCATCAACCTCAGAGAGGTAGAAAACCACAGCCAGCTGCAGAGGGAGGAGGCTCTTAATTTAGAACGA
The DNA here is from genome assembly GCF_964341445.2 of Mesoplodon mirus. Lineage (NCBI taxonomy): Eukaryota > Metazoa > Chordata > Mammalia > Artiodactyla > Ziphiidae > Mesoplodon > Mesoplodon mirus. The sequence continues at coordinate 159,912,887 of NC_138980.1, forward strand.
AGCTGTCCATCTCACCTCGCCTTCCCAGACTGAAGTTTCTCACCTCTGAAGACTTCATTATGAAATTGAGTCTGTTTCAACCTGAACAAATGGATAACCTCAACATAAAAGAAGAGTGGGATGGACATAATATATGCTGATTACCTGTCATGAATTGTGCTGGTTCCACATACTAAAATGATGTGGGAGGTGTGTGTGTGTCTGTGTGTGTGTGTGTGTGTGTGTGTGTGTGTGAGACAGAGAGAGGGGTGGGGGGGAGAATGACTGACTGATTAGAGTTCTGGCCTTCATATAATTTCAGAATCTATTGAAGAAGAAATATGTGGTGAAAATTATTGAGATAATTAGTGATTAGTTCTTTAAGCTATATGACAGAGTTTGATAATCTGTGGCTCACTGGTCAAATCCTACCCACCACCTGCTTTTATAAATAAAGTTTTGTTGGAATACAAATGTGCTTATTCATTTATATATTGTCTATGGCTGCCTTTGTAGCCCAAAGGGAGAATGCAGTAGTTGTGACAGAGTATAATTGGGAGAAAAAGCCTAAATTATTTACTATCTGTTCATTTAGAGGAAAAGTTTCCAATCCTCCTGCTGTAAGAGATTAAAAGCAATGAGAGATTCTAGGTTAAAATTGTGAGTTGGATATGTGCATGTAATTTCACTCTCTCTGAAACTTCACTAAAGTGATTAAGGGAAGCAGGATTAAAAAGAAAGTGAATCATAAAGTTAGGCAGCCTGGGAGGATGGAGGAGTATGTTAGACATCAACAAAATATTGGAAGCTTGAAAACAGATGGTTTAGTGGTAACAGAATTAACAGAACCAATAATGGTGAATTCTAAGCAGGAAATGGGGAAAGTTGAGAAACTGAGAACTATTTTATAGTGCAGAATCTTTAAAAGTCTCATAAAATGGTAGAAGTAGAAACAGGGATGAGGGGAGTTGGCAATACTGAAAATGTTTGGCCGAACTGAATGACAAGACAATAAAGATGTGTAATTCTTTTATGTATATTAATAATAACATCTGGTGCCTCTCTTTATTCAAGATTCTGGCAAGACCACACCAATTTTTGTAAGAAATCTGTCCTTATAATAGAAACTCTTGCATCTCTGGAAAGCTACAATAAGCATTATTATCAGGGTTGCCTTTGGGGAAAAAAATCTAGGTATTTGGGGGCAAGGATCTGAGGAAGGATTATTTTTATTGGTTTGACCTTTCATACTGTTTGCATTTTTTCCACGATAATTAATATATCGTGAATCAAAAATCAATGATAAAAAGACACATCCCCAAAAGATTTCTTTGTTTTAAATAATATTTTACTACTTTTTAAAGATAAGCCAAAACTTGATAATACTTTTGTCTAGATTCCTTGCTGGAAGGACTTATAGTGGACTTTATTTGACAATGCTGAAATCAGAAGTTGTCAGACTCCCAGAAGTCCACTGATGTGTCCCTCTTTGCCCTACCATCTTCCAGCACACATAGTCCACTGTGAAGCTCTGTATGTTCCAGAGTGGCTCAGTAAGGGGGAAGCAATCAAGACCCATTCTGGGAGGTGAGAGATATGACAACTGGGGACAGAGATGAGTTTCTTTCCAAGCAATGTTCTGAAAAAACTCGTGTATCTACCGTGTCCCCAGGTGCGTATCACATCTCTCATCTCCCAGAACTGACCTTACACCTGAATATTAAAAGGAAGATCTGAAATTAGCATATGTATATGCTTATTTGATCAGTGGTGTTCTGTAAGGGAAAATTGCTACATGTTTTCATGCCTTAAGAACAAACATACTGCCATATGATGAAGTCAGTAAAATCAGAAAGGGTTTCTCTGAACACATGACCTTAGAATTGATATTTTAAGAATGAGTTTGGGGTGGGGGGGTATTCCCTGGCAGTCCAGTGGTTAGGACTCCATGCTCTCACTCACTGCTGCTGAGGGCCCGGTTTCAATCCTTGGTCAGGGAACTAAGATCCCACAAGCTGTGCAGCACGGCCAAAAAAAATAAAGAATGAGTTGGGGGATGGGAAGAGGGGAAGTTGGGTGAAGGTGGTCAAAAGGTACAAACTTACAGTTATAAGATACATAAGTACTAGGGTTGTCATGTACAACATGATAAATATAATTAACACTGTTGGAGGTTATATATGAAAGCTGTTAAGACAGTAAAACCTGAGAATTCATCACAAAGAAAAATATGTTTTTCTATTTCTTTAATTTTGTATCTGTATAAGATGATGGATTCTCACTAAACTTATTGTGATAATCAGTTCATGATGTACGTGAGTCAACTCTTTATGCTGTACACCTTAAATTTATACAGTGCTGTATGTCAATTATATCTCAATAAAGCTGAAAGAATAAAAACAAAACACACAATGAAAACTAAAAGAGGGCTTGGCACTTATCTGGTTTTTAATACATGCTAGTTTTCTTCTTTCTACTATTTGTTAAATATACACAGTGATTTGTTAAGACATCATGCCCTTGATTAATAGATAAATGGATTGATCTACCCAATAAAAGTTTTTATCTACCTAAAAAAAAAGAGTGAGGTAGAATTTTATAATGCAGAGTTAGAGCAGGTAGAATCATTTCTGATAAGGAAACAACTTGTGTAAATGGCAGAAGATAACAAGGCAGTTTTGGGGATCTCAGCAAAAGCCCGTATGCTTGTGGTGGGCAGAATAAGGCAGGAAATGGTGACATTAGGCTGGACAGGAAGTCAGGAGCCATAGGCAAAACCTGGGAGTGATGTGAAGGATTTTCTCTTTATCTTGAAAGTAGTAAAAGCCATGGAAGATTATGAACAATAGAACTACAAGGTTTTGAATGATCTTTTTAAAAGGCCATCTGACAAAATTGAGAGTGCATTACAAAAGGACAGGTGTAGAGAGTGGATGTTATTTAAGTAAGTACTGTAGTAGATCAAGTAAGATATAGTGATAATGTGAATTTCTTTTTTTTTTTTTTTTTTTTTTTTGTGGTACGCGGGCCTCTCACTGTTGTGGCCTCTCCCATTGCAGAGCACAGGCTCTGGATGCGCAGGCTCAGTGGCCATGGCTCACGGGCCCAGCCACTCCGCGGCATGTAGGATCTTCCCGGACCAGGGCACAAACCCGTGTCCCCTACATCGGCAGGCGGATTCTCAACCACTGCACCACCAGGGAAGCCCTGGATTTCTTGGAAAAGATGGTAACTGAGAAGACTTTCAAGATTCAAGAATTCAGGTCTAGAAGCTGCAAGTTTAGTGGTGAAATTTCTAAGATAGAGACTATTGGAGGACACATGTTGAGCAAATACATTATTTGTGTTGGGGAATGTTGGGTAGAAATTCACTGACCCTCCGTTCACAGTATTAAAATCAAAAAATGAAATGTGAAACAATGTGTTATGAATTTTATTACAATACAGGGAACTAAGACGCAATTTTGCAAAGTGTCAGGAAAGGCCTGTCTTCAGAGTGTTATCTAAACAGAGGCCTGAAGGCTTAGAAAGAGGTAGCATTATGAAATGTTCAGGAAAGTGTGTTCCATGAAGAGGCAATGGACAACAGGTACAAAATGCTGAATAGAAATGACAACATGAAGCTGAAAGAAGTTTACCATCTTAGATTTCAGAGATGGAGAAGAAAATGCATGAGAGAACAAAAAAAAGAAAATGATATTAAGTGTAGATAAAGATTTTAGGTTCAGTTTACTACAAAACTGTTTAAAGTGGGATATATTTGAAAACGAAATGAATACCCATTAATAGAAAACTATTTAATTATATGACCTTACAGCTAGTGGATACATATTGTAAGTACAGCTGGTGTATTGGATATTTTGCAGCGTAAAACATATTAATTGTATATGCAGAATGAAAGTATGCTTTCATATAAATACAAAAATAATATTGCAGTTAATAAATCTCTATGGGTGATTGTAACCTCATTCATTACAAGCGTACGTATTTTTAAAATTTTCCATGCTAAATCTATATTATTATTATTATTATTTTTTTTTTTTTTCCGTACGCGGGCCTCTCACTGTTGTGGCCTCTCCCGTTGCGGAGCACAGGCTCCGGATGCGCAGGCTCAGCGGCCATGGCTCACGGGCCCAGCCGCTCCACGGCATATGGGATCCTCCCAGACCGGGGCACGAACCCGTATCCCCTGCATCGGCAGGCGGACTCTCAACCACTGCACCACCAGGGAGGCCCTAAATCTATATTATTTTTACTAGCAGTTTAAATAAATACCAAAAAGAAGGCTTGAAAGTTTCTAGTAGGTTTTAGAAGACTTTCTAATATGATAACAGAAATTGAATAGTTTTGTTTGTTTAAGAAGTAACTTCATCTACTGTTGTGGGTTGAATTGTATCCCCTAAAAAGCTATGTTAAAGTCCTAACCCACAAAATCCCGGAATATGACCTAATTTGAAAATAGGACTGTTGCAGATGTAATTACTTCAGATGAGTTCATACTGAAGTGAGGTGAGCCCTTAATTCAGTATGACTGGTGTTCTTTTTTGTTTGTTTGTTTGTGGTACGCGGGCCTCTCACTGTTGTGGCCACTCCCATTGTGGAGCACAGGCTCCGGGCGCGCAGGCTCAGCAGCCATGGATCAAGGGCCCAGCCGCTCCGCGGCATGTGAGATCTTCCTGGACCAGGGCACGAACCCGTGTCCCCTGCATTGGCAGGCAGACTCTCAACCACTGCACCACCAGGGAAGCCCAACTGGTGTTCTTTTAAGAAGAGAAGACAAACAGGCTCAGAGGGAAGACAGTGTAAACACAGACAAATGTGGGGAGGATACCATGTGATGACAGAGGTGGAGATTGGAGTCATGCAGCTGCAAGCTAAGGAATGGCAAGGTTTGGCCATCACCACCAGGAGCTAAGGAGAAGAAAGGATTTTACCCAAGGTCCCAGGGGGAACATAACTCTGCCAACACCTTGATTTTGGACTTATAGTGTCAAGAGTTATGAGAGAATAAATTTCTGTTGTTTTAAGCCGTACCCTATCTGTGCTATGGCAAACTTAGGAAACTAATACAATTTTCTAGAAAATTCGTTTGTTACCTAACAAAACAACCTAAATCAGGAGTCACTCTTCTTTTTTAAATAGACCACTGATTTTGTGTCCAGATTTTAATTAAGCCAGAAAGCAAGGTATTCTTTCATATGAGTGTAGTTGAGTCTGTGTATATCTTCGTGTATTTGTGTGTCTATGTGTGGGTGTGTGTGCAGATATGGAGCAGAAGTAGGAGTCAGAATCAGGGAGACATGTCTTTTTCTGTTTTTCTGTTGGGACTCTCTTAAATTTTTCTATAGCTTCTATTTATGTGGTGGAAAGGGTAGACTAGCACATTTCAGATATTTTTAAATCAAACTGATAATGCTGGAATGAGGACCATACTCTACATATCTGATTTATAGTCACCAAAACCCCAGCTTTATAGTTCTTTGAAACATGGACTAGTTTCAAGATTTACTGATCAAAACATAAAGAAATACAATCATATTTAAGATGAGAACTGTCTCTGTAACAAATCAAATAGTCCCAATTTTATAGACATTCAAAGACTTCCCACAAACTCAGATTGTTTCTCTTACAAGTTTGAAGATAACTTAGCCAAGGAAAATGAATGCTTATAAGCTTCAGTGCTTTACTACAATTAAATTTTTGCTGACAGTAGAGTGTGATCACTTTCTTTCCCCTTTAATAAACACCAACTGGAGCAAACAGAATTACTTTCCTAAACCTCTTCGGTGAAATGATGATATGAAATGAATTCAATCCCTTGATCAGGGCAGTGATAAAATAAAGCTAAGTTTTTATCTTTCCATGTGTTTTCCTCACTTCCTCCTTCCTCTCTTTTTTCTAGTTTCTTCTCCCCTTTTCTTTTCCTCCTCCCTCTTTCTCTCCCACTGCCCCTGTGAGCCTTCTGCTCTTTTCTCTCTCTTACTTTACCCATTATCACTTTAACCTTTCTAATGTATTCTTAGTAACATGTGACACTATTTTGGTATTCAAAATATTGTGCCAGTCCTGTATAAGTAAATGAGAAAAGGTCTTCAGACCTTTCTTCTATTATCTTAGAAATATATTTGTCAACTTATTGTCAGTTAAATCATGGATATGCATAGTGATTTAATACATTTCAACATTTCTTATGCACATGGTTTTGTGCTTTTAAAATGTAAATATTGAGCCACAGATGTAGAAAACAAAATTATGGTTACCAAGGGGGAAAGGGTGGGGGGAGGTACAAATTGGGAGATTGGGATTGACAAATAGACACTCCTATATATGAAGTAGATAACTTGGACTTCCCTGATGGTGCAGTGGTTAAGAATCCGCCTGCCAGGGCAGGGGACATGGGTTCAAGCCCTGGTCCAGGAAGATCCCACATGCTGTGGAGCAATTAAGCCCATGCACCTCAACTACTGAACCTGTGCTGTAGAGCCCGTGTGCCACAACTACTGAGCCTGTGCTCTAGAACCCGTGAACCACAACTACTGAGCCTGCGTGCCACAACTACTGAAGCCCACGCATCTAGAGCCCGTGCTCCTCAACAAGAGAAGCCACCGCAATGAGAAGCCCATGCACCACAAGGAAGAGCAGCCCCCGCTCACTGCAAATAGAGAAAGCCCGCGTGCAGCAACAAAGACCCAACGCAGCCAAAAATTTAAAAAAAATATATATAGGGCTTCCCTGGTGGCGCAGTGGTTGAGAGTCCACCTGCCGATGTTAGAGGACACGGGTTCGTGCCCCGGTCCGGGGGGATCCCGCATGCCGCGGAGCGGCTGGGCCCATGAGCCATGGTCACTGAGCCCGCGCGTCCGGAGCCTGTGCTCTGCAACGGGAGAGGCCACAGCAGTGGGAGGCCCGCGTACCGCAAAAAATAAAAAATAAATAAATAAATAAATAATAAAAAATATATAAATTAATTAGTTACGTAAACATAAATAAAATAGATAACTAATAGGAAACTACTGTATAGCACAGGGAACTCTAGTCAGTACTCTGTAATGACCTATAATGGAAATAGAATCTAAAAAAAGAGTGGATATATGTATATGTATAACTTATTTTGCGGTACAGCAGAAACTAACACAACAGTATAAATCAACTATACTTCAATAAAGAAATTAATTAAAAAATTAAACTATGTAAACTTAAAATAGTGTATATTAAAAACAAAAAAATAAAATGTAAATATTATATATTAAAATACATTAGGAAAGCCCTATAATCAGTAGAATTTGTATGTTTTTGTTACTTCCTAAAAATGACTATGTCTTATTTTTATACTGACAATGCACTGGGATACACAATTACTGTTTAAACAACTAGATGACATAGATTTACAACTTAATGACATTATTTCCAGTTTTAAAAAATATTTCTATATTAATGATAGTTAGGAAGCTATATTGAGTTTCCATATGTGGATCAGCAATAGGAGCTCCTCTTACTGTTTTGGAGTTAGTGACCCCAGCAGACAACTAAACAGAACAGTACAAGAATTTATGCAAGAGATCTGAGTGGTGCAAACAAAAATGCCACATTTCTCGAGATCATCTGAGGTAGCCACAACCATCATAAAAGGCATTTCTTAAAGCGAGAGGGGCTTACTTTGATGAGAGTATGTCAAGCAGCGTGATTACTAATGAAGATACAAATACACATTGTTCTTTTATAGTTTCCTGAGCCTTAGAATCCAAAGGCACACCTAGAACTGCTGGGACATAGTAGAGAGGACACAAAAGTGGCAGAGCACGGCAAGTAGAGAGAGGGCCAATATCAAGATAATTCACCATCTCCACCAAAATGGCCCCATTGCCACTGTCAAGGTTATAAAGTTCCCAAGGTGAGATGAAGGCAGGCTTTGTAGAGTCCTCAGGTTCCCATCTCCCAGGTCACTGAAAGGGTACAAGCAAGAACCTGCTGACCATCCCGAGAAAGTTTCTAGCTGAATTACGTTCCAGATTCAGGGGGTCTGGAGATGGCATATTACTCACCACCACCCAGATATTGATACCAGTGTGCTGCAGTGGAACTGAATGACACTGGCTGGTCTCAGTGAGTACTGCAGCCTGGGCTGATGGGTGTCACCAGCAGTGGACAAGAGTGTAGAAGACATTACTTCATCTCGTTGCACAGACTGCCCCCCACCCCAAGCCCCTTGCAGTTAGTGGCTGTTAAATATTTAGAAGATGTAGCAAAATTTACAGGATGCAGAGGGTAAAGTTCTTTTAATGAAAGACGGCTTTGAGATTGTGAATATTTTCCCACCACTTTGAAATTAGGTAGAACTGCGTGACTCTTTCTGGCTGATGAAATGGGAATGCAAATGATGTCACTTTAAGGCCAAATCATGACACTGCTGGTACTTGGCTGTCAAGCTGTTTGTTGCACTGCTGTGGTGATTGAAGAGACTGTTATGCAGATGATGCAGTTACATGGTGATGGAACCTTACATCATGAGTTCTGAATTACTAATGAAGAGCTGATACTTGTTGCCAACTTGCACTGAATACATAGCATGAGTATGTGTGTGTGTGTGTGTATGTGTGTGTGTGTGTGTTTGGTCTTAACTTACCGTGATTAATGTACTACCCAAATTCTGGAAGAAATGGGGACTGTGGCAAATAAATGAGATGAAGTTCAAAAAATTACATCCATTGCTGATAAAGGTTAAATCGTAGGGAAGAAAAATATGATGACAGGCTTTTTAACTCAACCCCCAAACCAAGTAGGTTAGTCACAGGCAGTGCTGGCCCTAAAGCAGAACTCCTTATCAGATCAGCATTTATGGGAAAGAGGCAGTCCCACAGCATCCTGAGGCTTCTCTTCCATTATCAACTATTGTTCCTTTGATTTAATTTTGGGATCCCTGGTGGGAAATACAGATTTCGTCCCCAGAAGTCTCTGAAATATATTGGAACAGTACATTAATTGTATAGCTCCAAAGCCACCCTATAACGAAGTCTGAAAACTTACTCCTTGTTCAACCTCCATTTCCTAATTATATACAAAATAGCATACCAGTAACTTGTAGGGAGATTGACAAATTATGATGCTCTAGTGAATAGTTGCTCTAATAATAATATACCAATGCCAACATTTTAAATAGTAATCATTTTTCATTTTGGAATTCCCAGGATAATTGAAGATTAAATATTCTTGTAAATTTATGTCTAGATACATTAACATCCAAAGGAATTAATATATGGAATATTAGTTTTGGGGTCTTCCCTGGTGGCGTAGTGGTTGAGAGTCCGCCTGCCGATGCAGGGGACACTGGTTCGTGCCCTGGTCCGGGAAGATCCCACATGCCGTGGAGTGGCTGGGCCCGTGAGCCATGGCCGCTGAGCCTGCACGTCTGGAGCCTGTGCTCTGCAACGGGAGAGGCCACAACAGTGAGAGGCCCGCATACCGCAAAAAAAAAAAAAAAAAAAAAAAAAGAAATATTAGTTTTCTTGTCAAACTGACTTTATGTATACAGTGACCGAAATTTCTTAAATTGAAGATCAGGAACCATGATTACCTCTCCCCTTCACTCCATTTTCTTAATTTGCTAATTATCAACCTAAAATTGTTTCAGTATCTGGAAGGACTTGAAGTTCTATCGGGAGATTCATCTTAGTTCTTATAGCAATGGAAGTAGTCAACTTCAGGGAATGAGAAGTTCTATTAATTCACTGTGTTTTAAAGTCTCCCACTTTTAAAGAGTCCAAAAGTGAATAAAACATTTGTATTGGTAGTTTTGCTACATAACAGATCACCCTTGAACTTAGAAGCTTAAAACAACAATCATTTACTTAGTTTACAATTTCATGTGCTGGCAATTTGTTCTGGGATCAGCTTTATGGTTCTCCCAGGTCTGCTTGACTGACCATGGCTAGTTTATTTCCTTGGACAAAGCAGGTCACAAGCTTAAGGCCAGAGTCAGTGTGGGAAAGAACATATACTCCATTGTTTGATTAGCTACATAAGGCTAGTGGCTATCATATCAGGAAGTGCAGAATAGAATAATTCCATAATTATAGAAAGTTCCCTTGGACAAAACTGGCCCAGAAACTGTGACCTGTGAACATATAATCAAATGATAGTAACACTGTTTCAATTCAAAGGATTTTCTCAATGTTACACTCTTAATTTTGTTTTTTTCCCCCACTCTGAGGAACTAATTCTTTCAGAGATTATAAAAATAGATGTACTAGAAACTATGAATCTTCCCTGTGAGGGAAGTGACAGTTGTGACATCTGCCTGCAATCATTGGCCTGCATTTAGATATATGGCCATGCCTGACTTCAAGGAGGTCAGGAGTACAATGTTAATATGTACTCAGAGAGAGGAAGAGCAGAAAAATCTGTGCGTAATCTAGTAAGTCTCATAAAGTTTTGTACATTCTTATTAAGATTATTCACAAGTATTTAACCTTTTTGTTGCTACTATATATGTGGTCATTTCCTTTATTATATATTTAATTGTTTATTTTTATTTAGGTAGAGTGTTGATTTCTCTATGCTAATTTCATACTGTGTTATTGTTTTTCATACTTTTCTATTGATTTATTCATATGTCATGCTGTCACATGCAAATAGAGGTAGTCTGCCTTTCAATTATTACCTCCAATTGCATTCTCTTATTAATTACTCCCTACGGTACTATTATAGCCCCAGTCAGGAGTGAACCTATAATAAAGTGGTCATGGGAAAGGTTCCTAGTGGGTGAAACATCAAGCAGTACAGTTGTTTATCCACATTGCCTGGAATAAAATATGGCCAGAGGTTTGGATCTACACTAATTTATGGAAAGCAGCCAACAATTTTGCTTGATGGTCATGGGCACAAATGGAACAAGGTTGGAACATATGTGACAGAAACCTCTCAAGAAGAATTATGTGAATGGATGTCTCAAAATGAGCCAAGATGGTGACAATATTTATATCCTGTGTCAATGTTCATCAAAAGACATCCACTGAAAAGGAGTGTCCGGTAGCCAATATGACTTTTCCTGTGGTTGTCTATCAGCCTTCTTCCCCAGCCACCCTGTACTTGTTCAAGGGGCTTATATACTGTGTAGATATGGGGTAGGGATAGAAGCTGTGTTGAACTTAAGAGTATGAATTATCCCTACAACAGGTCTGGCCATTAACACTGATAAGTGGCTCCCTTCCAACAGCAGAAACCAATGCTGAAACTCTTACCTTATTCCTTGGGTGAAGCAGCCTTCCATCTGTTTTAGGCTGATTACATTGGAATCCGTCCATTATGGAGGGACAATTTATCTTCACTGGACTAGATAAGTATTGAGGGAATGGATTTGATTTTCCTCTTCTAAGTGTTGCTGCTAACATTACTTTCTGTGGACTTATAGAATGCCTTACTCTATTACTATCTAACACAATATTGCTTCTGAAAAAGGAATACATTTCACATGGAAATAAAGCCAGCATTGGACTCATACCTATGGACTCAACTTTCCTGAAAGAACGGTGTAATGGCCTACTAAGGATGTGGTTGTAGTATACAGACAATAGAGAAATGTTGGAGTCATAATTTACAGTAGCTATCATAGGTTTTGAACCTACTGCCAATATATGTTGCTCTTTCCCTAATAGCCAGACTATGCAGGTCTGGAAACCAAGTAAGAGTGACTCCTTTTGCATTTTATTTATTTATTTTTATTATCTTTACTGAAGTATAATTTCTTATTTTTAATTAATTTTTTTTTACTGAAGTATAGTTGATTTACAGTGTTCTTTATATACAGTTTAGAGCTATATTGTATCAAACTTCTATGAATATTCATGTATAATTCTTTGTGTAGACATCTGTTTTCATTTACTTTGGGTGAATTGACTGTATGTCAGGTAAATACTTGGTTATGTTTTTCTGTAACTGCCAAGAAAGTTTCTCACAGTGATTGTATATGAGAGTTACTGTTGCTCTATATCCTCACCACCACTTGGTATTGTCAGTATTTTTACTTTTAGCCAGTCTAATAGATATGCAATGGTATCTCATTTTGGTTTTAACTTGCATTTTCCTGATAACTAAAAATGCTGAACATCTTTTCATGTGATTATTGGCCCTTGAATACCTTATTTGGGAAGTGTTTGTTCATGTCTTCTGTCAGTTTTTCTTCTTCATTTTTTTTTTTTTTTGAGTAAACTCATCATCTTTTTTTTTTTTTAGATGTTGGGGGTAGGAGTTTATTAATTAATTAATTTATTTTTGCTGTGATGTGTCTTCATTTCTCTGAAAGGGCTCTCTCTAGTTGTGGCAAGTGGGGGTCACTCTTCATCGCGGTGCGCGGGCCTCTCACTATCGCGGCCTCTCTTGTTGCGGAGCACAGGCTCCAGACGCGCAGGCTCAGTAGTTGTGGATCATGGGCCTAGTCACTCTGCAGCATGTGGGATCCTCCCAGACCAGGGCTCGAACCCGTGTCCCCTGCACTAGCAGGCAGACTCTCAACCACTGCGTCACCAGGGAAGCCCTAAACTCATCATCTTTATTCCATCTTTGTCATACTGAGAAAGAAGAATTTCTTAAAACATGTTTGGATGTCATCAATAATATTACTTGTAGGTTTTTCTAGAAACAATGATAGTCTTACCTGTATATTCATATAGCAAGTTGAACTGTGGCTACATGAAGATTAAACACTCAATATTTATTATAAGAAGGGATTTAGAATTTAGATTTAAGTCAATATAGATATTTGAGATTATAGCCAAATTTTCTATTGTAGCTATTGTATATTCATGAAAAATTCCTACAGTTTGCATGTGAAATTTTGTCCATAACTACACTATATCAACCTGTCAGTTTTTCAGTTAAGTCATTTACTTTCTTGTTATTGCATTCTAAATATTCTTTATATATTCTCAATATAAGTCCTTTGTTAGGTGTATCACAGACATTTTCTCCTGTTCTCTTACATTAACCATATATTTGAAGAATAAAATATTTTAATTTAAAAGTCCAATATATCACTTTCTTTTATAGTTTATGTTTTTCTGTGTTATAGCTAAGAAATATTTTCATACGTCAAGGCTGAAAATATTTTCTCCTATGTTTCTTCTAAAAGTTTTATGATTTTAATTCTTACATTTTTGTCTCATTCATTTTTATTTAATTTTAGTATATGGTATGAGGTAAGAGGCAGAGTTCATTTTACTTTTCATGCAGATATCGAGTTATTCTAACACAATTCATGTAAATAGTTTACTCATTTATTTAAGTATCTTAATACTTGTGTTGAAAATCAGTTAACCATATGTATGTGGGTTTAATTTTTATATCATTTTGGGCAGTATGATTTTTGGATTTAATTGACTATCCTAACTTAGTGGGACACATAATATTTTGTTAAATGAGCTGTTTTATCATATTGGTTTATACTGTGTTAAAGATTTTAGAGGCTATTTTTCAGTAATATATGTATTTGATATAATGAAGTTCCTTTGGAGCACTACTTTAATTGAGTCCTATAGACTTTCAATGTAATTATTTTATTAGTTTTTAGAGATTTGGCACACTTTTGCATCTGGAAAAGAGCTATAGTTTCTATTATATTGATTTTTATTACCATTGTTACTGTTGATAAGAAAGTTTGGTAACTACCTATATCAGCCATTATCAGGATGTCTCTGGTTTTGGTTTTCAGATATCTTGTCCCTGTGGCCACAGAAGTAATACAGGTTCCTTTAGTGTCAGGTATAGGAGCTTTCCAGTCTTTAATGAAAAGTTTGAGCTGGGAGTTTGAAGCTCATCCTGTTCTTTCTCCACTTTCTCCAGAGGAGTTAGAAGCAACCAGCCAATCCCTTTATACTCTTTAGTTACACTAAAATGTTTTGAGGTATCAAATACGTGGTCACCCAGAACCTTGCCTTCTATGGGTTTGGTTAGGAAAAACCAGTAGTGACATTTTGCATCTCTCTATTGTCACACCATCCCATGGCCCACCAGTGCTGCCTTTACCACCAGAAATAGAATCATTAGTGCCTACATGCCTAATTAGATTAGAGAACCAATTCCAGAAAACCCAGAACTAATTAAAAAAACTCATCCTTAAGGTTCTATTCTTTGAGAATCCTTTCCATTATCAAAATCTGAATCAGTCAGGTTTTGATCAGAGAAGCATAACCAGTAGGAGAAATGTATTAAGAGATTCATTGCAAGGAATAGATTACAGGGTTATGTGGGCTGGCTTGGCAAATCCAAAACTGTGGGACAAGCTGTCAGGAAGGGTGGGCTGGAACTCGGGCACAGGTTGAGGCTACTATCCACAGGCAGGATTTCTACTTCAAGAAAGCCTTGACTCTGCTCTTGTCATATCAAAGGATTGAATTAGGGCATGCAGATATAGGATAATCTCCTTTATTTTAAGTCAACTGATTATGGACTTTGATTGCACCAACAAAATACTTTCATAGCAATACCTATACTAGCATTTGATTGAATAACTGGGGACTGCAGCCTAGTTAAGCTGACACATGAAAAAAAAATACTATCTGTGAAATACACCTTTTTCATTGCATTGTTTGTGTTTTCTGTATTATTTTTGCCTTGATCTATTTTTAGTTTGAAAAAAGTAGTTTACTAGTTAACTATTTCTATGTAACTGATTACCACAAACTTCCTGACTTAAAATAACATAGATTCATTATATCACAGTTTCTGTAGCTCAGGAAACTAGCTACAGCTTAACTGGGTCCTTTGCTTCAGTGTCTATCATAAGGCTGCATTCAAGGTGTCCTCAATGGCTGGGGTCTCATCTGAAAGCTCAGCAGAATAAGGAACTACCAAGCTCATTTACATAGTTTTTGGCAGGTTTCAGTTCCTTTTAGGTTCTTGTGCTGAAGGCATTATTTGTCATGTGGACTTCTCTAACATGGCAACATGTTTCATGAAAGTCAGCAAGGGAAGGTATATGCTTCAAGACAGAAGTCAGACTCTTATAAACTAATTATGGAAGAGAAAGTCCCCTAACCATTGAGATTTTGTTGATCAGAAGAAAGCTATTTAAGGAGAGAGAATCATACAAGGCTGTGAATACCAGGATGTGAGCATCATTAGTTGTAATCTTAGACACTACCTCCCACAGGTATATAGTTGTTTATTTTTTTCATATGTCTAATTCTCCTTATGTAGTTTCTTTTGTGCAACTTTTCTTACATATTTTTATAATTATTTTATCTCTTTGTGTACAACATAAGCCCTTTTTGCTTTATAACTCAGAAAAAGGTTATCTTCTTTCAAAAAGAATTTTAGCTATGGTAAGTAATTACTAAAACATACAGGTTAACTTTAAATATTTAGGTCTTCTGAAAATGATAAAAAGGAGACTTAATTTTTCCAAATTTTGAAGGCACATTTAGCTAAAACTTTTGCACTCAGAGCTATCTACTCCACTATATTACCCTCATTTGTCTTTCAAAAAATAGCCTTTTATACATTTTCTAATTATGTTTTATTTCTCAATTAAATAATTTTTATTGTTTTGTTCAACAGTCTCTTGTACATCTGAACTTTAAGCCATGTACATCATTAAAAATATTATTAGATTGTACAATCAGAGAGTGTAGAATTGATAATGCCCATTATTAAGAACACAAATTTTCAACCATTTATTTTAAGCAGATTCCTACTTACTGCATTATTTTAAGGAAGAGAAAATCAAATGTGGCTTTTTCCCCTTAACTTTATTGTGATCATTATCACTCTCACATCTAAAGTCTTTATATTTTCCATAATTTATAGTTCCTGAATTTCTGAACACTTCTATAGGTGGAATTGGTGCAGTAAGATTTAAAACAGATTTTAGCTACACTCCCAGCACATACCACATTTAAAACCCTAACATCTTTTCTTCTCCTGGAAGGTTGCTGACTGCCAATCTACTGGGAACTCAAAGTGGTTGGAGAGACCTTCCACCATTCCCAATGTTACCAACCCACTGTGTGTCTTCTGCAGATAGTTCCGTCCATGGTTCTAATGGCTTTGTCTTTCATTGGTTGATAATCTAGTTCATCCCATCTATGGGAGTATATAGCTGTCAGTTCAGATTGTGCCCTCTTACCATTACCAAGGTCAAAGGCTTGTGCTGTGGATGGAATTATGTACCCTCCCCCAATTTAACGGTTGAAGCCCTGACCCCCAATGTGACTATATTTGAAGATAAAACTTTTAGAAGGTGATTAAGGTTAAATGAGGCCTTAAGAGTTGGGTCTTAATCTGATAGTATTGGTGGATTTATAAGAAGAGGAAGAGGCAGAGATCCCTGTCTCTGTGCACATGCACGGGGGAAAGGCTATATGAGCACACGGTGAGAAGGCAGCCATCTCCAAGCTGGGAAGAGAGGTCTCACCAAGAAACAAATAGGCTGGCGCCTTGATCCCAGACCTCCAGCCTCCAGAACTGTGAGAAATGAATTTCTGTTGTTAAGCCACCTAGTTTATGGTATTTTTGTTATGGCAGCCTTAGCAGAATTAGATAGCGTACATCCTGGAACAAGTGTAATAATGTCTGCAATCCTGGCAACCCTCTGTTCCTACATCTACATCCACTTACTTTTACCCCTAGGTATTGAGAACACTACATCAATCGTATTTTAGCCACTGAGCTTCATGGTGTGTAGAGAATGATGTGATTTACATAAGGACAAAACCAAAGCAGACAACGAATACAGTTCTATACACAGATAGATGTACAAAGCTGGCAATATCCATACAACATAGTTCACCCCATCAGAGGACTCTGGATTGGACACCCATGCCTTCAGTTCACCAGCTTCCAGTAATTCCGCCCACCTGGAGTGGTGATTTCATTAGTCACTTTAATAAACTGGCTTAGCTTTTCTCACAAAGTTTTCAGGCAACTTTTGGCCTCTTCCAGCACTTCTGAAAATGGTAGATATGCGCCTATCTGCCCAGGGGGCACAAGTAACTGGTAACAATCTCAGAAAATTCCTGCGTACTTAGTAGTAGGTGGTTGATACCACCGTGATATCTTCTCTTCATAAGGTTCTTATCAGGACTAAAGTCTATCCTTCCAGGAAATTACATGTACTTTCATCTTACAGTGAATAAGATTAGCATACCTACATTTAGGAGCTATTAAATATAAAGAAGCCAAAATGTATGTGGCTTAATCTGGTTCTTATCATAGTTTTTTTCTGTATTTTAAATCACAGTAAATGTATTTTAATGATTCACAGAGATGCAAAAATAGATTTTAGTGTTCACTTTTTTTTTCTATTTAAAAACCTTAAAACACTATGGATGATTTGAGAATTGTTTCCATTTTCCTTTCCTTAAAGCTTCTTAAAACACTAAACAAATGCACAATTTGTCATGGATTTTATATGACACATCTAAAAGTATTAACTATTTTCAAGAAACATAAGTTAGGATCTGTGTATAACACAACTAATTTCCTTTCTTGTATATTTTATTGGTCCTGTGTACTCACCGAGTCATTTATACCTCATCTTGATGTTAAAATTAAAAGACGTTCCTAATGTAGATGAACTAAGGTGATTATATATTATCACCTTAAGATAATGGAATTATAGTAGCTTAGTACTTTTTTTTTTTTCCTGCAGTACGCAGGCCTCTCACTGCTGTGGCCTCTCCCGTTGCGGAGCACAGGCTCCAGACGCGCAGGCTCAGCGGCCATGATGCATGGGCTTAGTTGCTCCGCAGCATGTGGGATCTTCCCGGACTGGGGCACGAACCCGTGTCACCTGCATTGGCAGGCAGACTCTCAACCACTGTGCCACCAGAGAAGCCCTAGCTTAGTACTTTTTAAGCTTATTCTAACACCATGAGATACCAAATACAAGTTAGCTCATAAGTTATTCAAAAAGTTATAGAACTGCATATCCATTGAACGTTCAATAAAATAGCAGAAGAAAGAAGATACATACTTTATCTAATACATGCTGCAGTAAATGAATTTGTTGAAACTTCTGTTATTGTCTTCACACAAGTATCAATAATTTTTTATATGCAAGGGTATAATATTCAGTGTATTGGGATTCATCCTGCTTTGTTTTCAAAAGATGTATTATTTAAAAAATATTATTAGTTTTAAAAAACTTCATTTTTTTAGAGCAGTTTTACGTTTATAGAAAAATAGAGGAAAGTACAGAGATTTCCCTTATGCTTCTTGCCCCCACACGTGCATAGCTTACCCCATTATCAATATCCCACACCAAACTGGTGCATTTATTATAACTGATGAACTATATAAACAAATCATAACCACCCAAACTGAATAGTTTACCTTAAGGTTCACTTGGTGTTGTACTTTCAGTGGGTTTGGGCAAATGTATGACATGTAGCTAGCATTATAGTGTCGTACAGAGTATTTTTGCTGCCCTAATAATCTGTGTTCTGCCTATTCATTCTTCCCTGCCAGCCGCTGATAACCACTGAACTTTTTATTGTCTCTATTGTTTTGCCTTTTCCAGATATCATATAGTTGGAATCATACAGTATGTAGTCTTTCAGATTGGCTTCTTGCATTTACTAATATACATTTTTGGTTCCTCCATGTCTTCTCATGTCTCCATCCCTCATTTCTTCTTAGTGCTGAATAATATTCCATGGTCTGGATGTACCACAGTTTATTTCTCCACTCACTTATCAAGAGATATCTTGGTTGCTTCCAAGTTTGGGCAATTATGAATAAAGTTGCTGTAAATATTCATGGGCATGTTTGTGTGTGGAGTTACCAGTTCCTCTGGGTAAATACCAAGGAGCAAGATTGATGGGTTGTATAGTAGGAGTACATTTGGTTTTGTAAGAAACTGCCAGTCTACCATTTTACATACCCCCCAGCAATGAATGAGAGTGTCTGTTGCTCCACAGCCTTGCCAGCATTTGCTGTTGATATATCTCATTGTATAGTGTAGTTATGGGTGTGTAATGATATCTTGTTTTTTTAATTTGCATTTCTCTGATGACATATGATGTGGACCATCTTTTTTATATCCTTATTTCCTATGTGTATGGCTTCTTTGGTGAGGTGTTTGTTAAAGTCATTGGACAATTTATATTCAGGTTTTTTTTCTTATTGATTTTTAAGTGTTCTTTGTGTGTTTTGGATAATAGTCCTTTATCAGATGTGTCATCTACAAATATTTTTTTCCAATCTGCGGCTTGTCTTCTAATTATCTTGACATTGTCTTTTTTTTTAAAACATCTTTATTGCAGTATAATTGCTTTACAGTATTGTGTTAGTTCCTGCTGTATAACAAAGTGAATCAGCTAAATGCATACTTATATCCCCATATCTCCTCCCTCTTGAGTTTCCCTCCCACCCTCCTAATCCCACCCTCTAGGTGTTTGCAAAGCACCGAGCTGATCTCCCTGTGCTATGCAGCTGCTTCCCACCAGCTATCTATTTTACATTTGGTAGTGTATATATGTCATTGCTACTCTCTCACTTGGTCCCAGCTTCCCCTTCCCCTTCCCCGTGTTCTTAAGTCTATTTTCTACATCTGTGTCTTTATTCCTGTCCTGTCCCTGGTTCATCAGAACCTTTTTTTTTTCTTTTTTTTTTTTTTTTTTTTAGATTCCATATATATGTGTTAGCATATGGTATTTGATTTTCTTTTTCTGACTTACTTCACTCTGTATGACAGACTCTAGGTCCAGTCACCTCACTACAAATAACTAAATTTCGTTTCCTTTTATGGCTGAGTAATACTCCATTGTATATATGTGCCACATCTTCTTTATCCATTCATGTGTCGGTGGACACTTAGGTTGCTTCCATGTCCTGGCTATTGTAAATAGAGCTGCAATGAACACTGTGGTACATGACTCTTTTTGAATTATGGTTTTCTCAGGGTATATGCCCAGTGCTGGAATTTCTGGGTCATATGGTAATTCTATTTTTAGTTTTTTAAGGAACTTCCACCACTGATGGTGGCCTTGTAGAATGTACTTGGGAGTGTTCCTCCCTCCGCTATATTTTGGAAGAGTTTGAGAAGGATAGGTGTTAGCTCATCTCTAAATGTTGATAGAATTTGCCAGTGAATCCATCTGGTCCTGGGCTTTTGTTTGTTGGAAGATTTTTAATCACAGTTTCCATTTCAGCCCTTGTGATTGGTCTGTTTATATTTTATGTTTCTTCCTGGTTCAGTATTGGAAGGTTGTTGTTTTCTAAGAATTTGTCCATTTCTTCCAGGTCATCCATTTTTTTTTTTTTTTTTTTTTTTGCTGTACGCGGGCCTCTCACTGTTGTGGCCTCTCCCGTTGCGGAGCACAGGCTCCGGACGCACAGGCTCAGCGGCCATGGCTCACGGGCCCAGCCGCTCCGCGGCATATGGGATCCTCCCAGACCGGGGCACGAACCCGTATCCCCTGCATCGGCAGGCGGACTCTCAACCACTGCGCCACCAGGGAGGCCCCCAGGTCATCCATTTTATTGGTGTATATTGTTGCTTGTAGTAATCTCTTATGATCCTTTGTATTTCTGCAGTGTCAGTTCTTACTTCTCCTTTTTCATTTCTAATTCTGATGATTTGAGTCTTCTCCCTTTTCTTCTTGATGAGTCTGGCTAATGGTTTATCAATTTTGTTTATCTTCTCCAAGAACCAGCTTTTAATTTTATTGATCTTTGCTACTGTTTTCTTCATTTCTGTTTCATTTATCTCTGCTCTAATCTTTATGATTTCTTTCCTTCTATTAATTTTGGGTATTTTTTGTTCTTCTCTCTCTAATTGCTTTAGGTGTGAAGTTAGGTTGTTTATTTGAGATCTTTCTTGTTTCTTGAGGTAGGATTGTATTGCTATAAACTTTCCTCTTAGAACTGCTTTTGCTGAACCCCATAGGTTTTGGGTCATTGTGTTTTCATTATCATTTGTTTCTAGGTATTTTTTTATTTTCTCTTTGATTTCTTCAGTGATCTCTTGGTTATTTAGTAGTGTATTGTTTAGCCTCCATGTGTTTGTATTTTTTTACTTTTTTTCTGTAATTGATATCTAGTCTCATAATGTTGTTGTCAGAAAAGATACTTGATATGTTTTCAATTTTATTAAATTTACCAAGGCTTGATTTGCAACCCAAGATATGGTCTATCCTGGAGAATGTTCCATGAGCACTTGAGAAGAAAGTGTATTCTGTTGTTTTTGGATGGGATGTCCTATTGATATCAATTAAGTCCATCTTGTTTAATGTATCATTTAAAGCTTGTGTTTCCTTATTTATTTTCCTTTTTGATGATCTTTCCATTGGTGAAAGTGGGGTGTTGAAGTCCCCTACTATGATTGTGTTACTGTCGATTTCCCCTTTTATGGCTGTTAGTATTTGTCTTATGTATTGAGGTGCTCCTATGTTGAGTGCATAAATATTTACAATTGTTATATCTTCTTCTTGGATCAATCCCTTGATCATTATGTAGTGTCCTTCTTTGTCTCTTGTAGTAGTCTTTGTTTTAAAGTCTATTTTGTCTAATATGAGTATTGCTATTCCAGCTTTCTTTTGATTTCCATTTTCATGGAATACCTTTTTCCATACCTTCCCTTTCAGTCTGTATGTGTCCCTAGGTCTGAAGTGGGTCTCTTGTAGACAGCATATGTACGGGTCTTGTTTTTGTATCCATTCAACTAGTCTATGTCTTTTGGTTGGAGCATTTAATCCATTACATTTAAGGTAATTATCCATATGTATGTTCCTATTACCGTTATCTTAATTGTTTGGGGTTTGTTTTTGTAGGTCCTTTCCTTCTCTTTTGTTTCCTGCCTAGAGAAGTTCCTTTAACATTTGTTGTTAAGCTGATTTGGTGGTGCTGAATTCTCTTAACTTTTGCTTGTCTATAAAGGTTTTAATTTCTCCATTGAATCCGAATGAAATCCTTGCTGGGTAGATTAATCTTGGTTGTGGGTTTTTCCCTTTCATCACTTTAAATACCTGCTGCCACTCCCTTCTGGCTTGCAGCGTTTCTGCTGAAAAATCAGCTGTTAACCTTGTGGGGATTCCCTTATATGTTATTTGTTGCTTTTCCCTTGCTGCTTTAATATTTTTTTCTTTGTATTTAATTTTTGATAGTTTGATTAATATTTGTCTCACTGTGTTTCTCTTTGGGTTTATCCTTTATGGTACTCTCTGTGCTTCCTGGACTTGATTGACTATTTCCTCTCCCAGGTTAGGGAAATTTTTGACTGTAATCTCTTCCAATATTTTCTCAACCCCTTTCTTGTCCTCTTCTTCTTCTGGGTCCCCTGTAATTCGAATTTTGCTGCATTCAATGTTGTCCAAAAGTCTCTGAGACTGTACACATCTTTTCATTCATTTTTCTTTATTCTGCTCCCTGGCAGTTATTTCCACCATTTTATCTTCTTGCTCAATTATCCATTCTTCTGCCTCAGTTATTCTGTCATTGCTTCCTTCTAGAGTATTTTTAATTTCAGTAATTATGTTGTTCATCACTGTTTGTTTGCTCTTTAGTTCTTCTATATCCTTGTTAAATGTTTCTTGTATTTTCTCCATTCTGTTTCCGAGATTCTGGGTCATCTTTACTATCATTACTCTGAATTCTTTTTCAGGTAGGTTGCCTATTTAGTCTTCATTTATTTGGTCTTATAGGTTTTTACCTTGCTCCTTTGTCTGTAATGTATTTTTTTGTCTTTTTTTTTTTTTTAATGGGTGGTGCTCTATTCCTGTCTTACTGGTTGTTTGGCCTGAGACCTCCAGCCCTGGAGTTTGCAGGCAGTTGGATAGAGCCAGGTCTTGGTGCTGAGATGAGGAACTCCAGGAGACCTTGCTCCAATTGATACTCCCTGCGGTCTGAGGTTCTCTGTTAGCCCAGTGGTTTGGATTTGGAGCTCCCACCACCAGAGCTCAGGCACGACCTCTGGCCTGGGAGCCAAGATACCACAAGCTGGTCACTGTTGGTTCCTCCCATCCCCTTCAGTGTCTGTGGTCACCCACCAGCACCTGGTAGGTGCCCTAGTTGTGAGGAGATGCAAATTCCACATCCTTCTAGTAAGCCATCTTGACTCCACCCTATTGACATTGTCTTTTACAGATCAGAAGTTTTTAGTTTTAGTGAAGTCCAACCTATCATTTTTCTCTTTCATGGATCCTGCCTTTGGTGTTGTATGTAAAAGTCATTGCCATACCCAATGTCATCTAGGTTTTCTTCTGTGTTATCTTCTAAGAGTTTTATAATTTTTCATTTTACATTTCAGCCTATGAGCCATTTTGAGTTAATTTTTGTGAAGGGTGTAAGGTCTTTGACTATATGAAGACCATACTTACCAAAAGTTCAAGGAAAATTAAACTAACAATAAAATAATAATTTAAGTAAATGACAAATATATAATTTATTAAAATTACATACACTTTGAGATTGATATATTATAAATGAGAGCACTGCAATTAATAGCATTAACTTATTTATGTCACTTTTATATTACTTTAATGAAATGATGAAAGTCTGTCTTTAAATTATAAATTACATTAACTGTCAGAGTCTTATGCAAATGAATTAAAGGTATTATTCTTCAAGGTTGTATAATTTTAATGTTACTGCATCTTTTTCTGTTATTATAGCATCAAAACCAAAGATGTCCAAACCCCCCATCAATATTCAAGAATTCATTTAGTAGCAGCCATCATGTTACAGAACAGTAAATTTAATTATTTAAAACATAGAAATATGGAGATGGGACTACAACAGTATATTTTTTCTACATGTTTTTGTTTGTTTTTTTAAATCAGCATGTCTATAGTATTCTTTGGAATTATCCCAACATATAAAGACTAAAATAGTTGTTTAACTCTTTTTTTTTAAACTAATAACATTTATTGTTTTTCTCGTCTTATAAGCAATATAATTTTTTTTGCTTTATAACAAATTTAATCAGTTATACATATACATATGTTCCCATATCCCCTCCCTTTTGTGTCTCCCTCCCACCCTCCCTATCCCACCCCTCCAGGCAGTCACAAAGCACCGAGCTGATCTTCCTGTGCTATGTGGCTGCTTCCCACTAGCTATCTACCTTACGTTTGGTAGTGTATATATGTCCATGCCGCTCTTTCACTTTGTCACAGCTTACCCTTCCCCCTCCCCATATCCTCAAGTCCATTCTCTAATAGGTCTGTGTCTTTGTTCCTGTCTTACCCCTATGTTCTTCATGACATTTTTTTTTCTTAAATTCCATATATATGTGTCAGCATACAGTATTTGTCTTTCTCTTTCTGACTTACTTCACTCTGTATGACAGACTCTAGGTCCATCCACCTCATTACAAATAGCTCAATTTCATTTCTTTTTATGGCTGAGTAATATTCCATTGTATATATGTGCCACATCTTCTTTACCCATTCATCTGATGATGGACACTTAGGTTGTTTCCATCTCCGGGCTATTGTAAATAGGGTTGCTATGAACATTTTGGTACATGTCTCTTTTTGAATTATGGTTTTCTCAGGGTATATGCCCAGTAGTGGGATTGCTGGGCCATATGGTAGCTCTATTTGTAGTTTTTTAAGGAACCTCCATACCGTTCTCCATAGTGGCTGTACCAATTCACATTCCCACCAGCAGTGCAAGAGTGTTCCTTTTTTTCCACACCCTCTCCAGCATTTATTGTTTCTACATTTTTTGATGATGGCCATTCTGACTGGTGTGAGATGATATCTCATGGTAGTTTTGCTTTGCATTTCTCTAATGAGCAAAGATGTTGAGCATCCTTTCATGTGTTTGTTGGCAGTCTGCATATCTTCTGTGGAGAAATGTCTATTTAGGTTTTCTGCCCATTTTTGGATTGGGTTGTTTGTTTTTTTGTTATTGAGCTGCATGAGCTGCTTATAAATTTTGGAGATTAATCCTTTGTCAGTTGCTTCATTTGCAAATATTTTCTCCCATTCTGAGGGTTGTCTTTTGGTCTTGTTTATGGTTTCCTTTGCTGTGCAAAAGCTTTTAAGTTTCATTAGGTCCCATGTGTTTATTTTTGTCTTTATTTCCATTTCTCTAGGAGGTGGGTCGAAAAGGATCTTGCTGTGATTTATGTCATAGAGTGTTCTGCCTATATTTTCCTCTAAGAGTTTGATAGTGTCTGGCCTTACATTTAGGTCTTTAATCCATTTTGAGCTTATTTTTGTGTATGGTGTTAGGGAGTGATCTAATCTCATACTTTTACATGTCCCTATCCAGTTATCCAAGCACCACTTATTGAAGAGACTGTCCTTTCTCCACTGTACATTCCTGCCTCCTTTATCAAAGATAATGTGACCATATGTGTGTGGGTTTATCTCTGGGCTTCCTATCCTGTTCCATTGATCTATCTTTCTGTTTTTGTGCCAGTACCATACTGTCTTGATTACTGTAGCTTTGTAGTATAGTCTGAAGTCAGGGAGCCTGATTCCTCCAGCTCCATTTTTCGTTCTCAAGATTGCTTTGGCTATTCGGGGTCTTTTGTGTTTCCATATAAATTGTGAAATTTTTTGTTCTAGTTCTGTGAAAAATGCCAGTGGTAGTTTGATAGGGATTTCATTGAATCTGTAGATTGCTTTGGGTAGTAGAGTCATTTTCACAATGTTGATTCTTCCAATCCAAGAGCATGATACATCTCTCCATCTATTTGTATCATCTTTAATTTCTTTCATCAGTGTCTTATAATTTTCTGCATACAGGTCTTTTGTCTCCTTAGGTAGGTTTATTCCTAGATATTTTATTCTTTTTGTTGCAATGGTAAATGGGAGTGTTTTCTTGATTTCACTTTCAGATTTTTCATCATTAGTATATAGGAATGCCAGAGATTTCTGTGCATTAATTTTGTATCCTGCAACTTTACCAAATTCATTGATTAGCTCTATTAGTTTTCTGGTAGCATCTGTAGGATTCTCTATGTATAGTATCATGTCATCTGCAAACAGTGACAGCTTTACTTCTTCTTTTCCAATTTGGATTCCTTTTATTTCCTTTTCTTCTCTGATTGCTGTGGCTAAAACTTCCAAAACTATGTTGAATAAGAGTGGTGAGGGTGGGCAACCTTGTCTTGTTCCTGATCTTAGTGGAAATGGTTTCAGTTTTTCACCATTGAGGATGATGCTGGCTGTGGGTTTGTCATATATGGCCTTTATTCTGTTGAGGAAAGTTCCCTCTATGCCTACTTTCTGCAGGGTTTTTATCATAAATGGGTGTTGAATTTTGTCGAAAGCTTTCTCTGCATCTATTGAGATGATCATATGGTTTTTCTCCTTCAATTTGTTAATATGGTGTATCACGTTGATTGATTTGCGTATATTGAAGAATCCTTGCATTCCTGGAATAAACCCCACTTGATCATGGTGTATGATCCTTTTAATGTGCTGTTGGATTCTGTTTGCTAGTATTTTGTTGAGGATTTTTGCATCTATGTTCATCAGTGATATTGGCCTGTAGTTTTCTTTCTTTGTGACATCCTTGTCTGGTTTTGGTATCAAGGTGATGGTGGCCTCGTAGAATGAGTTTGGGAGTTTTCCCCCCTCTGCTATATTTTGGAAGAGTTTGAGAAGGATAGGTGTTAGCTCTTCTCTAAATGCTTGATAGAATTCACCTGTGAAGCCATCTGGTCCTGGGCTTTTGTTTGTTGGAAGATTTTTTATCACAGTTTCAATTTCAGTGCTTGTGATTGGTCTGTTCATATTTTCTATTTCTTCCTGATTCAGTCTTGGCAGGTTGTGCATTTCTAAGAATTTGTCCATTTCTTCCAGGTTGTCCATTTTATTGGCATAGAGTTGCTTGTAGTAATCTCTCATGATCTTTTGTATTTCTGCAGTGTCCGTTGTTACTTCTCCTTTTTCA
Source organism: Mesoplodon mirus (assembly GCF_964341445.2). Classification (NCBI taxonomy): domain Eukaryota; kingdom Metazoa; phylum Chordata; class Mammalia; order Artiodactyla; family Ziphiidae; genus Mesoplodon; species Mesoplodon mirus. The sequence goes on from NC_138980.1 coordinate 159,939,710, forward strand.
TTTCTAATTCTATTGATTTGAGTCTTCTCCCTTTTTTTCTTGATGAGTCTGGCTAATGGTTTATCAATTTTGTTTATCTTCTCAAGGAACCAGCTTTTAGTTTTATTGATCTTTGCTATCGTTTCCTTCATTTCTTTTTCATTTATTTCTGATCTGATTTTTATGATTTCTTTCCTTCTGCTAACTTTGGGATGTTTTTGTTCTTCTTTCTCTAATTGCTTTAGGTGCAAGGTTAGGTTGTTTATTCGAGATGTTTCCTGTTTCTTAAGGTGGGATTGTATTGCTATAAACTTCCCTCTTAGAACTGCTTTTGCTGCATCCCATAGGTTTTGGGTCGTCGTGTCTCCATTGTCATTTGTTTCTAGGTATTTTTTAATTTCCCCTTTGATTTCTTCAGTGATCACTTTGTTATTAACTAGTGTATTGTTTGGCCTCCATGTGTTTGTATTTTTTACAGCTCATTTCCTGTAATTGATATGTAGTCTCATAGCATTGTGGTCGGAAAAGATACTTGATACAATTTCAATTTTCTTAAATTTACCAAGGCTTGATTTGTGACCCAAGATATGATCTATCCTGGAGAATGTCCCATGCGCACTTGAGAAAAATGTGTATTCTGTTGTTTTTGGATGGAATGTCCTATAAATATCAATTAAGTCCATCTTGTTTAATGTATCATTTAAAGCTTGTGTTTCCTTATTTATTTTCATTTTGGATGATCTGTCCATTGGAAAAAGTGGGGTGTTAAAGTCCCCTACTATGATTGTGTTACTGTCGATTTCTCCTTTTATGGCTGTTAGTATTTGCCTTATGTATTGAGGTGCTCCTATGTTGGGTGCATAAATATTTACAATTGTTATATCTTCTTCTTGGATCGATCCCTTTATCATTATGTAGTGTCCTTCTTTGTCTCTTCTAGTAGTCTTTATTTTAAAGTCTATTTTGTCTGATATGAGAATTGCTACTCCAGCTTTCTTTTGGTTTCCATTTGCATGGAATATCTTTTTCCATCCCCTTACTTTCAGTCTGTATGTGTCTCTAGGTCTGAAGTGGGTCTCTTGTAGACAGCATATATATGGGTCTTGTTTTTGTATCCATTCAGGCAATCTGTGTCTTTTGGTGGGAGCATTTAGTCCATTTACATTTAAGGTAATTATCGATATGTATGTTCCTATTCCCATTTTCTTAATTGTTTTGGGTTCGTTATTGTAGGTATATTCCTTCTGCTGTGTTTCTTGCCTAGAGAAGTTCCTTTAGCATTTGTTGTAAAGCTGGTTTGGTGGTGCTGAACTCTCTCAGCTTTTGCTTGTCTGTAAACGTTTTAATTTCTCCATCAAATCTGAATGAGATCCTTGTTGGGTAGAGTAATCTTGGTTTCAGGTTTTTCTCCTTCATCACTTTAATTATGTCCTGCCACTCCCTTCTGGCTTGTAGAGTTTCTGCTGAGAGATCAGCTGTTATCCTGATGGGGATTCCCTTGTGTGTTATTTGTTGTTTTTGCCTTGCTGCTTTTAATATGATTTCTTTGTGTTTAATTTTTGACAGTTTGATTAATATGTGTCTTGGCGTATTTCTCCTTGGATTTATTCTGTATGGGACTCTCTGTGCCTCCTGGACTTGATTAACTATTTCCTTTCCCATATTAGGGAAGTTTTCAACTATAATCTCTTCAAATATTTTCTCAGTCCCTTTCTTTTTCTCTTCTTCTTCTGGAACCCCTATAATTCGAATGTTGGTGCGTTTAATGTTGTCCCAGAGGTCTCTGAGACTGTCCTCTGTTCTTTTCATTCTTTTTTCTTTATTTTGCTCTGCATCAGTTATTTCCACTATTTTATCTTCCACCTCACTTATCCGTTCTTCTGCCTCAGTTATTCTGCTATTGATCCCATCTAGAGTATTTTTTATTTCATTTATTGTGTTTTTAATCGATGCTTGATTCATCTTTAGTTCTTCTAGGTCCTTGTTAACTGTTTCTTGCATTTTGTCTATTCTATTTCCAAGATTTTGGATCTTGGAAATAGAATCTTGGATCATCTTTACCATCATTATTCTGAATTCTTTTTCAGGTAGACTGCCTATTACCTCTTCATTTGTTAGGTCTGGTGGGTTTTTATCTTGCTCCTTCTCCTGCTGTGTGTTTTCTGTCTTCTCATTTTGCTTATGTTACTGTGTTTGGGGTCTCCTTTTTGCAGGCTGCAGGTTCGTAGTTCCCGTTGTTTTTGGTGTCTGTCCCCAGTGGCTAAGGTTGGCTTAGTGGGTTGTGTAGGCTTCCTGGTGGAGGGGACTAGTGCCTGTGTTCTGGTGGGTGAGGCTGGATCTTATCTTTCTGGTGGGCAGGTCCACGTCTGGTGGTGTGTTTTGGGGTGTCTGTGGACTTTTTATGATTTTAGGCCACCTCTCTGCTAATGGGTGGCGTTGTGTTCCTGTCTTGCTAGTTGTTTGGCATAGGATGTCCAGCACTGTAGCTTGCTGGTCGTTGAGTGAAGCTGGGTGCTGGTGTTGAGATGGAGATCTTTGGAAGATTTTCGCCGTTTGATATTATGTGGAGCTGTGAAGTCTGTTGTGGACGCGTGTCCTGAAGTTGGCTCTCCCACCTCAGAGGAACAGCACTGACTCCTGGCTCCTCAATTTGGGATGATTTGTTGTCCATTCATGTATTCCACAGATCCAGGGTACATCAAGTTGAGTGTGGAGCTTTAATCCGCTGCTTCTGAGGCTGCTGGGAGAGGTTTCCCTTTCTCTTCTTTGTTCTCACAGCTCCTGTATCTTGGCTTTGGATTTGGCCCCGCCTCTGCGTGTAGGTTGCTGGAGGGCGTCTGTTCTTTGCTCAGACAGGACAGGGTTAAAGGAGCAGCCTCTTCGGGGACTCTGGCTCACTCAGGCCGGGCGGGAGGGAGGGGCACGGAGTGCGGGGCGAGCCTGCAGCGGCAGAGGCAGGCGTGACGTTGCACCAGCCCGAGGCGCGCCGTGCGTTCTCCCAGGGAAGCCGCCCCTGGATCCCGGGACCCCGGAAGTGGCGGGCTGCACAGGCTCCCGGAAGGGCAGTGTGGGCAGTGACCTGCGCTCGCACACAGGCTTCTTGGCGGCGGCAGCAGCAGCCCCAGCGTCCCACGCCTGTCACTGGACTCCGCGCTTTCAGTCGTGACTCGCGCCCGTCTGTGGAGCCCCTTTAAGAAGCGCTGTTAATCCCCTCTCCTCGTGCACCAGGAAACCAAGAGGGAAGAAAAAGTCTCTTGCCTCTTCGGCAGCTCCAGAGTTTTCCCGGACTCCCTGCCGGCTAGCTGTGTCTCATTAGCCCCCTTCCAGCTGAGTTCTCGCCGCCAGCCCCAGTCCTCTCCCTGCACTCTGACCGAAGCCCGAGCCTCAGCTTCCAGCGCCGCCGGGGCGAGCAGACAAGCCTCTCGGGCTGGTGAGTGCCGCTCGGCACCGATCCTCTGTGCGGGAATCTCTCTGCTTTGCCCTACCCAGGTATGTGGGGAGTTTCTTGCCTTTTGGGAGGTCTGGGGTCTTCTGCCAGCGTTCAGTAGGTGTTCTGTAGGAGTTGTTCCACGTGTAGCTCTATTTCTGGTGTATCTCTGTTTAACTCTTGATAATTAATTAATATTTCATTTTAAAATGGACTTCTTTATATTACATCCCTTTCTGTACTGAGAGACTTTTTAAAAAGTTTTATTGAAGTATATTTGATTTACAATGTTGTGTTAATTTCTGCCATACAGCAAAGTGACTTAGTTATACATATTTATATTGTTTTTCATATTCTTTTCCATTAAGGTTTATCACAGGATATTGAATGTAGTTCCCTGTGCTATACAGAAGGACCTTGTTGTTTATCCATCCTATCATCCTGTATATACTAGTTTGCATATTCTAATCTCAAACTCCCAATCCTTCCCTCCCCTACCCCCCCACCCCAGACAACCACAAGTCTGTTCTCTGTGAATCTGTTTATGTTTCATTCATATGTTCATTTGTGTCATATTTTTGATTCCACATGTAAGTGATATCATATGGTATTTGTCCTTTTTTTTCTGACTTAACTTCCCTTAGTATGATAATCTCTAGGTCCATCCATGTTGCTGCAAATGGCATTATTTCATTCTATTTTATGGCTGAGTAATATTCTGTTGTATATATATACCACATCTTCTCTATCCATTCATCTGTGGATGGACACTTAGGTTGCCTCTGTGTCTTGGCTATTGTAAATAGTGCTGCTATGAACATTGGGGTCATGTGTCTTCTTAACTGATAGTTTTGTCTGGGTATATGCCCAGGAGTGGGATTGCTGGGTCATATGGCAACTCTATTTTCAGTTTTTTAAAGAACCTCCATACTGTTCTCCATAGTGGCTGCACCAATTTATGTTCCCACCAACAGTGTAGGAGGGTTCACTGTTTTCTCCACACCCTGTCCAGCATTTATTATTTGTAGACTTTTTAATCATGGCCATTCTGACTGCTGTGAGGTGGTACTTCATTGTAGTTTTGATTTGCATTTCTCTAATAATTAGCCAACATGAGCATCTTTTCATGTGCCTGTTGGCCATCTGTATATCTTCTTTGGAGAAAGGTCTATTGAGGTCTTCTGCCCATTTTTCGATTGGGTTGTTTGTTTTTTGTTATTGAGTTGAGTCTCTCAAAAAAATTTATCTGAGAGACTTTTTTGATAATTTAAATTAAAATGTATTTTTAGCCATAAATTATAAAATATTAAAGAAAATAAACACAATTTCTACTGAATTGTAGTACACATTTTATTTTTCCTTAGTATAGACAGAAGTAAAATGAAATATTTTAAGTGTTTTTAAACCAAACATTTGTACTTCTAATGTAAATTATGCTCCTTGAGTATTTTTACTTTTATATTCAATATAGCAATTATGTAAAGTTCTAGAAAATACAATAAGATGTTAAACTGAGATATGACCATTGTAAAAGAATATACACAATTTTCTCTATATAAATAAAGAGAAACAACTGAGAAGCTATTAAAATTAGCACACATTTATTATAGTTCAAATGAATGTTTAAAAATGTCTCTCCATGAAAAATAAAGCAGGAGAAATGGAGATGAAACATCTCTTAAAGAGATTTAATAATGGACCTGAAAAAACCAGATCAGAAATATATCCAATTACAAAATTTAAAAAACAACTTTATATCTCAAAGAGAATGCATTATAAATACTTGGGAGGGAACTGATTATTAAATATGTTATGTGTGGAAAATTTGCTGTTCTTCGGAAGAGGAAATATCAATGTAGCCTAACATTTATGGGCAAATTCTCAGGTGGAGTAAACATTTTTTTAAAGAATAAAAGTGTGGTTGTATACTTATCTAATACTACAGGGTTTCTGAGTCATATTATGCAAAAGTAATTTTTTTGAAAGGTGCAAGGAAAGCAGTAACCTTAATATTGCACTTTGGTAGTGTTGGGATTCAGCAGACAGGAAAATCTTCTGGGGCTCCAGGGTGTTTTACCTAAAACTCTCCTTCAGTTTAGAGGGAGCTGTGATTATCACCAGCAGTATCTTGGGTTTAATGCTACACCCTGACTCCTAGGTATCTAGCAGAAGCCATTCTTTGTCCTCAGTCTTCCAACCCTTCCAGCAGTTTTATTCACATCTAACTCTATGTATTAAAAGTTGCTTGGCTGGAATATCTAGATTCCTTTCTATTTTCCTGACCAAAACTTACTAATACAATGATTATTATTTGTATGTAAGGTTTGAATTGAGGTATGGGAGTGCATTCAACAGTTTGAAATGAAATGTCATTTCCAAGGAAATTATAAAAATACATTTTTGTCTAACTTATGATTTTTTAATGAAACAGTGTATTCACTTGATTTTCATCAAATTCTGACTTAAATCTATTTGCTCAGTGATCTCTGATTTAATTTTGGATATTAGGTACCTGAAATTGTTCAGTGATACAACTTTTCTGTGATTTTTTTTTCCTTCTGGATGGAATAGATATTAGGAAATCAAGGAAGCCATATTTAGAAAATGACAGCAGCTCTTTGCTCTGCCTGGCTATCTGAATGACTGCATGGAGGAGGCTTCATCCTGTAAATGTTCACTCACTCCTCATAAGGAATAATTAAAGCTCTACTGTGCTTGAGTTACACATTTTTTTTGGTTTCTATGTGTTCTTAAAGTTAGCCCTCTCCAAGTAATTAAGTTAGTTAAATAAGTTGTCTGAATTCTCAAACTTGGGAAATGGAAGAAATAATTCTTGAATTCAAGTCATAGGATCTGAAATCCCAATTTCTCTGTACCACATAGAATGCTCTGTGTGTGTGGATGTGTGTGATGATAAATAAGCACAGATACAGCAGGATCCTTCTGACTGTGATCACTCACCAGGAACATAGGTGTTTCTGAAGACACTGATTTATAACCAGTAGGCATTTGTAAAGTACATACGTATTTTAGAAGCTGTTTTTTAATTTGCAAGCTGCAACTGCTATGTGGCACTGTTTATAACTCTTTTAGAACTACTTGGTTTTGTAAAAAGAAAAATATTATTACTGTTTTCTTACACGTTGCACACTACGGGTCTTTGTTCTTATCTTCTCTCTTGCACTGGAATTCTCCATGATTCTGTAGGGGAACAAAATTTGCCACCCCGAAATGTGTCTCTTTGGCATGAGGATTAATTTGGTCTGATTATTTTTAAGAAATAGAAGACTCAGGAAGTTTTTCTTGTTACTTTCCTCTTAACTACCTAAAAGAATTCAGATAAAGGGCCTGTTGCAGGACTAGAACTATCACTGGAGATATCTGTAAAGAATATGGGCTAGGTGTGGTGGGGGAAGTTGGCAGGGCCTAGAGTTCAGAGTCCACTATGTGTCCCATTGTCTCTGTCCCATTGTTTCTGCAAGGCCCAGCAAACACTTGCTTTTCCATATCTCGGTGAATTGCCTTTCTCCCCTTTGAAGTTCCATACCACTACCCCGATATCCTCTTTTGTTGAAGATGGTATTTAAGATGAGTGTTTCAGCCATGTATATATGGATCTCTCCCATGTACACATGTTATTAAACTTCTGTTTGATTTTTTTTCCTGTTAATCTGTCTCACATCAATTTAATTCTTAGACCAGCCAGAAGAACTTAGAAGGGTAGAGAAAAATCCCCTCCCCCTCCCCCTGCCAAAATTCTACTTTGTTTTATTAAAGTCATTGAGTGTTCATCTGAGGGCATGAGTTTGGGTGGTACAGGTTATCAAGAAAGGATAACTTACTTGACTAGAGAGCTACTGGTAGTGTTTCTTTGTGCTGCTCATCTACAGAATTTACATCATGTTTATTTTTGATGTATCTCTGTTAAGTAGGAGATGATCAGTCTATTGATACCATCTTGTGTGATAAGGAGTAAATAGAGAATTTTTGTAAATTGAGAAAATTTAGAAATTAATTAATTAAATTAATTAATTAATTAAAATTATTAATAAATAAAAATTTAAAATAAATTTAATTAATTAATATTAATACCAAAACAAAAAGAAGACAATAGTCTAGGGCCCCTTTCCTCAATGATTCCTCCTAGCAGGGTGATCTTCCCCATATCCAGAGATCACCAATCCATTCAGCCTTTCCTAGAACTCTCTTTCCTCCTACAGCTTCCTCTCATCCACCCTCTACAGCTCAGGAGGAGTGACTGTATTTAAACACAGGTCTGATCAAGTGTTCAAGTAACTTCTCTTCAAAGGCCTTTAATTGCCACCAGTTACTCTTAGGACAAAATCTAACCTTCTATCTTCATGACTGTTTTATTCCAAACTTCTAGAAAAACAGCTCCTGACCGATTTTAGCTTATCAGTAATTAACATTTAAATAAATTTTAAATTTATTCAATTTTTAAATAAAGTTGAATGGAAAGTGAAATCATCTAGGATGAAGGAGACCTGGGAAGATTGGGTAGTGGGGAAGTCATGAGCCATATATTAAAGTCTTTATGAATGGATTGTGGTGGGATAACAGGACTCTGAGTGCCCCAAGGGAATAGCAGAAAAATGTTCTTAAAGTGACAGTAAGGAATAAAGATTATTTTACCTTTAGATTCCACAGGCCCAGCTTGATGCCAGGAAGTTCAGGGAATATTAAATTACAAGATAAAGATACACTGAAAGGTTTATGTTTTGGGTTTTTTTTTGGTTTGTTATTTATAATGTTTTTATAATGTTATATTTGTTTTTATAATGGAGCATTCTTTTCATGTTCTACAGCCTACTGCATACATCTCCTTGGTGTTATGATAAGCTTCAGAATGACCACAGCATGACTCAGCACGCCCAGTCCATCTCCTCCACTCCCCTTGTTTCTCATTTCCATTAATTTCATTACTTAGCATCTCCCAGTGATTTCCCCTGTAACTAGAATCATCCCAGAATCTTCTCATTCCTATTAGCCTTTTAACTCCTCAGTATTTCTCAGTTGTGTCCCTCTGTGTCCATCCATAGTATTTTTGCCCACATTCAGGTTGTTATCATTTCTCCAGGGTATTACAATAATTTCCCACATGTTTCCTGACTTCATGGGGAGAGGCTAGCAGAGGGTTTAGAGAATATACCTGGATATGAATCCTGCCTGTGTTAATGACTGTGGAAAAGTTGATGGCCTCCATTCTTTGATTTGTAAAATGGAGTTAATAACAACAGAAAAAGGAAAGATTTTTATGACAATTAAGTAAATTAATGTATGTGAATATTAGCTAATATTCTTATTATCTAGTTTTGCCTGTGTTTAATATGCTTCACATTCAACACTTAGAATAATAATTATGAAAGACAAATTTGACTAAGTCAATCCTTTATTTAAATACTCTCAATGATTCTGTATATTTTTATAGAATTAAGCAAACCAAATATATGTTTTCCATGGTTAAACCCTCTGTCTCTTCAACATCATAACTTTTTTATTCCCTCTGGAAATGTGTACTCTGATAATGAAATTTCTCAGAGTTCTCCACAGACAAGAAGTGCTTTCCCTTCTCTGTGCCCTTTCCTTATTGACACTCTATCAGACACCTGTTCCCACCTAATTTGCCTGAATAAATCTTATGTATCTTTAAAGCCTGAGTACTCAAGTATTTCTTAAACTTTTCCCAGATCTCTAGGGTGGCTACTTAGCCTGTTCCATAATACCTCTTATATTATCTAAACAATAATATATTTAAATACTCAGTACATTTTTAACTGAATTTAGTTTTGCATTTCTAGCCCCCCAATAAATTCAGATTTCTCTCTCTTTCCTTTGTATTCTTGACTGAAAATCATGCTACTAACCTTAATTATGCATTCTAGAATTCAGTACTTCCTCATGCACACTCCCATAATCCACATCTATTAATATAAAAAAATTAATTAAATGCAATTTGTTGGTGATTACATATTTGTTTTTTAAGTAAATGTTCTGAATGCCTTTCTGGTTTAATCCTCTTGAGAAAGCTGTTCTAGAATGATATTTAAAGTTTTACTCCTTAGGCATAATACTGTCCAGAATTGTTCAGAAAGATGGAACAGATTTTGTACAGTGTGAAAGAAACGATTTGTACCATGGTGTGGCAGAAGGCTGTAATGTAAATCTAGACTTGGAGAAAAGCTGAAAGGCTCATTAATTTAATTTATTTATTTATTTATTTATTTAATGTCTTCTTCTCTCCAGATTACTCATATGTTTCTGGAAGAACATGAGTATGCCTCATGGCTTTCTACTTTTTCATCATTCCCTAGTATATGTAATAGATAATTTATACATGTCAGCTAATTACAGTATTGATGGGTTCTATGGGTCAGTAGATCACAGAGGGGTGAATAGCATGAGGCAGGATGGTCAGAACTGTTCAAGGAAGGGGTGGCAAAAACACACATTTGAGATGTTTAGAAGTAATTAACCACTTACTATTCATGTGACTTGGACAACTCTCTCCACTTTTCTGTTTATTCAGGGTGTATGGTGTACAGCACTGTACCTAACCGCTAACAGATGCTTACTATATATTTTTTTCTTTTCCTTATCCTAATTCACCTGTCTCCACATCGTTGAAGTCAAATTGCGATAAATAAATTTATCTCACAAAGGCCTTAATATTTTGCTGACTTAAAAGTATTTTATGAAATCTATAGAAATGTTATAGAAATATATCTTACTATATGTTCGTATGCTCACTTATATGATTATTAAATATTTATATGTTTAATAGTTTGTATACATTTACTGGAAATTGATTAATCAATTCAGAAATTTGGCCATGTGTATATCAGATAAATACTAGTAACCATTCATAAAATATTGCTAAATTGAAGTTTGTATTAATGAAAATAGCAAAGCATTAGATTCATAAAACATTTTGGCTTTAAAAATTAGATGATAATGAGATATGAAGCATTATTAAATAAAAATAAGACATTTATTATAATTTAGGAATCCAGATTTCTTATTTTGGAAATTTTTGGGGTGAGAAGAAGGCAAAAGAAGCTAAAACATACATAATGTAAATTAAATGGTTACATATATTTAAATTCATATGTACTCAAGGGTACCACTTATGATAAACCTTTCTAAATGTCAAGCTTAATTATAAAACTGAAGAAAATTTTAATTATTAATCAATATAATTTTAGAGGCTTTTGAGAATCTCTCAAATCTTACTTAAATCAACTTCATTCCAATTGTCAATGCAGCCAGCTGTCTTAGATTTCAAGAAAATATATTTTCTACTAACATTTTCAATAATCTTTTTAAAGTTAACACATAGCTCTAAAAAATGTATCAGAAAGAATAGAACATCATATAGAGGAGAGATTGTTCTGTCCTCAAAATATTATGTAAAATATTTTACAGATTCTTTCTAAAAATTTAACATCAGTTAGCTCAATAATACATGCATAGAAAAAAAAACTAAGAAACTACATGTATTAGTTATCTCATGCTGTGTAACAAATTACCACAAACTCAGTGGCATAAAACAACACAGTAATTATCTCACAGTTTCTGTAATCTAAGAGTCTTGGCATGGCTTACCTTGGTCCCATGTAAGGCTGCTATCAAAGTCTTGCCAGGTCAGGCTCTGGTGGGGAGACTTAAAAAGTGACGAATCTGCTTCCTTCTTAGGTTCTTGGCAGAATTCAGTTCCTTGCTTCTATAGGACTAAGGCCCTGGCTTCTCATTGGCTGTTGCCTAAAAGCTACTCTCAGCTCCTAATGGCAGCCTTCCATTGCTAGAGGCTACTAGCATTTTTTTGCCATCTGAACTTCCCCATCATGGCCCTTGACTTCATCAGTCCAGCAAGGGGAGGTTTTAGAGTAAGCCTACTAACAAGATACCATTTTATATAGTGTAACACAATCATGGGACTAACATCTTATCACTGCTGTGTTCTGTTAATAAGCAAGTCACAGGTCCTGCCCACACTCAAGGGAGAGGATACAAGAAGAAATGAAATCTTGGAGGGGAGATTGTGGGGGACAATGTAGAATCCTTCCACTGAACTACAGAAACAATAAAAATACATTTTTTAAGGCAAATTTCAGGCCAGTAACAATGACATTCAATTCTCTGAGCAACTTATCCTTCCTAACACTTTCCTGTTGAGGGTTTTGTAATGCCATAGTTTATCCATAAATCGTCACTGAAGGAATGAATAAATGATGGACTGCAAGTTTAGTTTAGTCTTACATATCACTGTAATAAATTATCTTTCACCACAAACAAATGAAAAGTTAAGGCGTAACGGAGAATATAAGCTTAATGGCTTTCTTCCCCGCCCCCTTTTTCGGTGACAAAATTGCTTTTTCCTTTTAAAATATTAAGGTGTCACCAAATGTATTGTATCACCAATACTTTATGAGAATGTACATCTAATGCAGTTTTTCCCCCATACACTCATCAACACTATCTATAATTAAGATTTAAAAAATATTTTCCCAATATAATAGATTCAAATGGGCTATTTATGAAAGGCAGGGATACTTCAAAATTAGGAACCCAGTTTCCATTAAACCATTATAAATAATGGTCTAATGAAAAATAATTACAGTTAATACAAATGATGTCAATAGCATATATGTTGGTGGTCAGAGCAAAACATTTTAAAATGTAAAATGTAATTACTTTCCAGCCAAAGAATAAAATGTTATAGTGCAGATGTAATTAATAAAGCATTTTTATATTCCATATGTGCCATATTTTTAATCTTCAAAGGTGTTAGACATATGGACAACAATTGCATAGACCCCAAGGCCAGGCCAATAACTCCCTTACCACATGTTGCTGTGAAAATGCATTGCAAAGGACCAAAAATAAAAGGAGATTTTTTTTTTTATTGCTATATGTGGTCTTTGGTCAAGACAAAGCTGCATTTAGTACCTCTGAGATACAAGGAGCAATACAGGGAAGAACATGTTAGAAAAAAATTCCAAAGAACATTTTTAGTGTCATAATCGACGTAGATGCAGAGCTTTGACTTGTTCATGTAAAATTGGGAGCTCTGAAAATATATTGATTTCAAATCTGTGTCTTTCTTGTGAATAGATGATTCTTGCTTAATTTAATTAGTTACTTTAAATAAAGGTGAATTTTTTGCTGCAACATGTTTATAAAAGCATAAATTTAAATATGATTTATTGTTTTCAATTTTTAGAAATCATTATTAACATTTTGCTGTTATTTTGAAAAATGTTAGGAATATGCACTATGGGAATTATTGGATTGTTAAGAACTCCTTTTGTAGCCTCTTCCTGGCTCCCACTTTTCTTCCTTTTATAAAATATTTTTCAACTTTCAAACATTTATGATTATTCTAGAATGTAAAAACAAATTGTGTTTGTTTTAGATATTAATCAAGATTTTTAAAATTTCTTAATATGAATAAAAGTAATAAATTAACTACATTTTATATATAATTGACGCAAGTAAAATTATTCAAAATATCACTTTAGATTCAAAATAGATATTAGCTAACCACTGGCATAAGTGTTTGTAAACTTAATCAGTGGAACTTAAATTTTTCACTTCTCTCCAGAAATTCTTTGCTTCTAGCTAGAAAAGTGTCTCTTGACAGAATACATAAATTTCATCTTATTAATTCTTTTCCTATTAAGAACTTTTGAAAATTTGTCAGTCTATTATCATTGCATATGCATGAGTAGCATCATACCAATAATTGGCAGAATCAAAGGTGTCTGGAAATCATTTAATATTTCACATTTTAAATCCTCTTAAGCCAAATATATTCTTTTAAATATGTGTAAAGTTCTTGTCACTTTCTCATTAAATATTTCTGCAGTTCCATTAAAGCTTTCACACATGGTAGCAATGCTATCATAGGCCTGAAGACACATTTTCTTCAAATAATGGCGACTATACTGAAGGTTTTTTTTTTTTTTTTTTTTGCGGTACGCGGGCCTCTCACTGTTGTGGCCTCTCCCGTTGCGGAGCACAGGCTCCGGACGCGCAGGCTCAGCGGCCATGGCTCCCGGGCCCAGCCGCTCTGCGGCATGTGGGATCTTCCTGGACCGGGGCACGAACCCGCGTCCCCCGCATCGGCAGGTGGACTCTCAACCACTGCGCCACCAGGGTTTTTATTTTTTTAACTGTTTAAGTTATACACGTCATCTTCAGTATAAGTTGGAAACCAAGAAACGTTTAAAATGGACTTCCTGGGTATCATATCACAGTGAGAGACATTACTTCAATTTATGGACACAGTTATGATGTTCTGAAATGAATCTTTGTACCCCACCAAAACTCCTATCTTGAAATTCTTATCCTCAAAGGTAATGGTATTAGGACGCAGGGCCTTTGGGAGCAGATTAGTCATGAGGGTGAAACTCTCATGAGTGGGATTAGTGTGTTTATAAAAGAGACCCCAGGGAGCTCTCTCAGCCTTTCCACCATGTGAGGATGTAAGAAGTGGGCTGTCTGCAACCTGGTTGAGGGTTCTCACCACAGTGGTAACCCAACCATTCCAGCACCCTGATCTTGGATTTCCTGCCTCCAGAACTGTTTGAAATAAGTGTTGGTTGTTTAAGCCACCCAGTCTATGGTAAATGTGTTACAGCGTTCTGTATTGACCAAGACATTGGATAATCTGAGTAATTATTGATCCCTGTTATGATATCTTGATATTTGGGTCTTTCTTTGCAAAGAATTTTCTTTTAAACATAGATATCCTTTGAGTGATTCATTTTCAAACGCAACTCCTATTTTCAAAACTATACCATATTATATTCTAATCATCAAATATTTTGAAGACTGTCACATCCTTTGATATTAGTCATGAAATTAACCATTTTAAATTTTCTTTCATTATATTTGCCCAAAATTCAAATAGCGTGCATGATTTTGAATTGAAATTTTAGCTCTCTTTGCCACTGTACTGATGCCATATATAGCTGGATAACTTACTATTGGTAATACAATTAGTTCTTCCACATTACTCTAACCAATATTATCCTTGTTTCTCAAACACGCACTCCAAATTTGGCATCTTTGCACTGGTTGCCTTTCTCCCTGAAATGTTTTCCTCCATATTATCTGTCAAGCAAAATCTTTTACTTCATTCAAGTCTTTGCTCAAATATCAGTCTCACCAAAAAAGTCTATATTAGCCCTATTTAAAATTGGTCCCTGTACCTTTTCCATCTTCCGCCAAGCCTGACCCTCCCAAGTCACCTTACTTGGAAATATGAATTTATTTTTACCATAGCATTACCATCAGTTATCATAACATATAAGTTATTTACTTAGTACCTATCTATATTGTACTCCAGAAGGCAGGAATAATCTATTGTGTTTACTGACATGTCCCATGCTCCTAGAAGAGGCCCCAACATATAGTAAGGGATGAATATTTATTAGTTAAATGAATGAATCAATTTAGGAATAAATGAAGGAATCAGTGAAATCCTAGACTCATTAAAAGTGGCACATTGGAAATTTTGTATTAAAAATGACTGCAGATTTATATTTTGATACGCTTTTGAAAGAATCAAAGTTAACGGAAAAGACCTTATGTGAGCCATATGGACCACAGAACAATTTTGGAGAGCTTAAGAAAAATAAATATCAACAAGAATAATTTCCTTCTGTTAGCATGTAGAAAGAATACACCAATTTAGAGAGAGTATAAGTGACCTATTACTTCTATTGCTTTATGCCAGTGTACATAATTTAGTTTCCACATTTAAAAAAATACATCACCCTATTGCTATTTTACCTTTACCGAGTAGAAATGTGAGTTGTATTTTAGAATTTATGTACCTGATTTTTTTAATTTTAAGTTTTGTAAAGCTTTCTGTTATAATCTTCTGTGATGTTCAGCAGATAACACACACCCTTCTTTACTTTCTCTAGAGGTTGTATTTAGATGAAAGGCCAACTCTTTAATCAAGATATTGCCCAAGGTGAAAACACCTAAGCTATCTAAAGTCTTTCCAAAAGTCAATAATTAGTTTGAGTCCAAATTAGCTTTAAAAACCCCTTAATTTGATACTATATTTAAGAAATACTTATACCGTCATAATAAGTCCAGCCCAGCCTATTAATACTTTTTTCTTTTTTTAAATTGAAATGCAGTTGATTTACAATGTTGTGTTAACCTCTGCTATACAGCAAAGTGATTCAGTTATGTATATTTATCAATATATACATTATTTTCAAATTATTTTCCGCTATGGTTTATCACGGGATATTGAATGCAGTTCCCTGTGCTGTACAGTAGGACCCTGCTGTTTATCCATTCTATATGTAGCGGTTTGCATCTGCTAACCCCAGCCTATTTTTTCTTGAGTGCAGGAATGGATCATTATTTTCTCCACTGAATACCAAATAAAGTATTTGAATTTTGGAGTCTAGTTTTATAAAAAAAAATAATAAGATATCTTTACACAATATGACTATGTTTAGATTGGTGAAATGAGAGTGAAAGGAGTCATGAAGGAAAGGAATCATTTTTTCTATCTCAAGAGCTCCCACAGGTATCTGTCTACTGAGTGGAATTGCAAATGGAAATGTATACACTTTTAGTCTTTCTCTAGTTCTCTCTGTGGCTCCTTCCCTGTACCACCCGCCCTTAAGTATATAGACTGTACCATTGAGGTCTGTGTTAAGGCAGAAGACATTTGATTCTCTCCCTCCCTCTGAAAAGTATATGTGTTGGTTGGCGGTTGTCCCTGAAGGCTTTAATATCCCTGAAATTCCACTCTGTACAACAGGCTCTGCAGTCTGTCTCTCAAGGTTTCAGATGAGGCCCATCTGTTATCCTCTGGACACAATAGTATTTTGTAAAAGGGCTGGGGAAAAAAATGCTTGGCAACGCACAGTTAAAATCTTAACTTGAACAATGTTTATTCTCTCATAAACACTGGTGGCTGCTACGGACTGAATGTTTGTGTCACCCAAAATTTATATGTTGAAAACCCTAATCCTCAGTTTGATGGTATTAGGAGGTGGGCCCTTAGAAACTTAATTAGGTCATAAGAATGGAGCCCTCGTGATGGGATTAGTGTCCTTATGAGAAGAGAACTTACTTCTCAGTCCACTCTCTACCTTGTGAGGTTACAACAAGAAGGCAGCCTCCTACAAACCAGGAAGCACCTCTCCCCAGGCACCAGGTCTGCCAGCACCTTGATCTTAGACTTCCCAGCCTCCAGAACTGAGAGGTATATGTTTGCTGTTTAAGCCACCCAGTCTATGGTAATTTGTTATAGCAGACCAATCTAACTAGGACAGTGGCCGTATCCATTTTTACATTTGATTTAGCAGTTTGTTAGTATCTTTTAAAATTAAAAATATGTGAACTCACCTTCACTTCACCTTCCTGCCCAACTTTGGTGAAAAAACATCCTAGGTCTAGGATTCAATCCTTTGGAAGTACTGGCACATCTTTACAACTCTATATGTACAAGTTGTGCAGTGCAATATGATCTAGAGAATCAGAAAACTCCATTCAAAGTGAATGTGCATCAATAGAGAGATGACTGAAAAAAATGAGCTGTATTGTATCATGGAATAATACTCCTTTTTAAAAATAATGAGTTTCCTCTGAATTTACTGACTGGGAGAGGCTTCCATGATGATTTAAATAACAAGAGTAAGTTGCAGTGAAATGTATATACAGTATTATATCAAGGTAAATCACAAATGAATAATAATAAAATTATATAATGATAAATTATATAGTAACAAAAATCATATAATAATAAAGTTATATAAGCCCCAAACTTATATAATTTTATAACTATGAAGGTGGATTTGGAAGGAGACATATTGAACTGTTCACACTGTTTACAGAAAGGAGATGGGAAAGGGAAAGTAGAGAAGGAGCTAGAGTTTAGATTATAACAAAAAAATTGAAAGAGCTCAAAAATGTACAGCCACACAGGTACTGTTTAACATGGCAAAACTTTATATTTATATACATATATACATACATGCACATACATGTTTATATATATATACATATGTATATGTGCATGCCATGGGAAATTGTATGGATTAACCTTGTTACTTTCAAGCAATATTTTTTGGATAATTAAAAACTGATGTACACTTTTTTCTAATTAAAACAGGTTTGTGCTGATGGAAAAAATAACTTAAACCATCTTATATAGTGTAATTTCATTTATTTCTATGTATAAAGGGGTAATTTCTAAGTTTTCTATGGTAAATTTTATTTTTCTTAATTAAGTGAATAATCTAAATAAAAACAATAAAATATTATTTCACTAAAATAAAAAAAAATCTGGGCTTCCCTGGTTGTCGCAGTGGTTGAGAGTCTGCCTGCCGATGCAGGGGACACAGGTTCGTGCCCTGGTCTGGGAAGATCCCACATACCATGGAGTAGCTGGGCCCGTGAGCCATGGCTGCTGAGCCTGCGCGTCTGGAGCCTGTGCTCCACAACAGGAGATGCCACAACAGTGAGAGGCCCGCGTACCACAAAAAGAAAAAAAAAAAATCTGGAAGATCTGTGAAAATTGAGAGGAATTCTATTGGAAACAGCAGTGATTCCAGGTTAAAAGGAACTGGTGTGCTATATTTAGTTAAAAACATAGTTACAGACAGTGAAATCTGGTCCTCCTTGCATCCAAACATTTTAGTTTTTATATACCAGATGGCGGTGGTTCATCATGGAATATAAGTATAAATGTATATAGTCATTGAATCATACTGTCCTAGGTTTCAATTACCTGGTGAATCTAAGATGTACTGTGTGTGCGGTATGGATGAAATGTGTTTTCAAGTGCTCTTACTTGAGAACTAATCACTATTTACCTTGAGAAGATGTATGTAATGGGTTGTACCTACTTGGCTATATAAAAGGCTATACTTTATTTTTGCCTTTGCAATATCTTAGCAGATTGCCTGTGATATGCATCACAGTCTGGTTTATCACTTATTTAAAGGGTTTGGAGAAAGTTTTTTTTAAATTATAGTTTCATCACAGTTTGCCTGAACGAGAGAGAGAGGGAGAAGGAGAGGGAGTGCGAGAGAGAGGGGCAGGAAACTAGACAAAGGTCAACACTTACAAATTATATGCTAATAAAAACACAATATTTAGCACTATGTGTGATTGCATACTGCTTGACTGGTAGGCAGCACAGATATGAATTGAATGGAGTCCAGCCTTCCTGCTCTTCTGTGCTCCATGCAGAGAGGTGGCTGCACTCATGTGCCAACAGAAAGGCAGAAAATAGTCTGAACTCTTATTGAAGCCTAGAGAGTGGGTGAGAATGCTAGGATCATTATATCATAACATGATAATTATAAAACTGAATTGATTCCCAGACAAAATGGGCAAATACAGAACTCTCAAGTTAAAAGCAATGGCATAGCTTTCCTAAGTGAAGCCAGTCCCATGTGCACGCTTCCTAATGGTAGAAAGTTAGTATATCTTTGTGAGAAGAAGCAAGTTTAACATTTGAGAAATTGGTGCCAAGTCTAGATTGTGGAAGAGAGACTGTACCTCTATTGTGGATAATATATAGTACTCTCAACTGAAACCACTAAATTGCCAGATTTTTACATATATATGTAAAAGTATACATATTTAAATGTATGAACACACACACACATACACACAATGCTTCACTTAGCTTGGCATAAATCATAAATGTAGAGAATTAGAGGGAACAAAGCTAAACTGAAAGCAGTTCCTGGACCAGGAACTACCATTTGATGACAGCACAGGGTTGTAGGACAGGAGATGAAGCTCAGGACTGAAGGAGGTGAAAGATTTAGTAGGCTATCTTTGCATAAAGCTGGGGCCACAAAGGACTACATCCCGTGTGAAGAGGTGAACAAGAAATTATCCCTGCTGTACAAAAGGGGATGGTAAGATTTGTCTGCCTTGAGGTGATCAAAGACAGGATGGAGAGAAAAATTCTCCCCAGAGAACTGTAATCATAAATGAGCTCTCCTGTGGGTTTACTGTCCAAATTCACACTAATTCTGTGAAAATCCTCCTGACAAGAGTCAGTATCAAATGTATATTTTCTCTAGAGGAAATTAAATTCAATCCCAGCCTTAAATGGAGCTAAAAATCCCAAGGAGAAGAAATCCTTCACAGAAAAAAACATTTTTGAAAAAAGCAGCGCAAAGAAAAAAATTATTACTGAGAATTATCAGAAACAAGAGAAAACAGAAAAGCATTCACACATTCAGGTATGGAAATTATGACATAAAAAATAAAAGCATTAATTTGTTTAATAGCTTTGAAGAAATTTAAAAGAAGCTTGAAAATATTAGCAGGAAATAAGAAACGATGAAGAATGATCAAGTTGATATGAAAAAGAACAAAATACAGTATCTAGCAGTGAAAAATATAAACATTAAAATAAAAATTCAGTTGAAGGACTAACGAGTGTTATGAACTGGATTGTTTTTTCCATTTATTAACCCTGCGTCCTGCCTTCCTTGTCCCGTTAATGTCGCCTTGTCTATGTGACTTGTCTTGGCTAATGAATGTTAGCAGATGTGATGCAAAAGAAGTTTTAAAGATATGTGCAGAATCCAGCTTCACATAAGAAAAGCATATCCTAAATAATTGTCACTTCTTTCTGGACTCCAGAATAAAAACAGGTGGAGGAGGCCTGAACCTAACCAAGGCTTGAGTGCAGCTGGTCAATCAAATTCAGACTAAATCACACAAAACACAAACACAAACATGAAAAACAATATGCACAGATCCACAAGGATGATACTTAATGCATGTTAATGCTACATGTATCAAAACCTAGCTAAGAAAAGGATATGTTAAACGTAACAGAAAAAAAGTGATTGGTTTTGGTCAAAATTTAATGCAGATAGGTAGTTTTCTTAAGTGAAAGGATAAGAGAAAGGATGGAGATAGAGAGTAGACACTTACTAGGAAGCATTAAATCATCAAGAAAATGTGGTATAGGAAAATCCAAAGAGTAGGTGATAATTGTCTGGAATATTTGAAAAGCAGCAACCTCAAATTCAGGAAGTCCTATGAATCATTAGCAAGAAAAATAAAAGAAAAAAAAAACTTACACTCATACTAGTAATTCAGTAGAACACCAAAGTAAAAGACATGATCTTTAGAAAAGCCAAAGGGAAAGATAGATCACCTACTAACAAATGAAAATTAGACTGCTTGCTAACCTATCAGTGCAAGAATATAGTAGAAAGGCATTATTAATGTATCGAAGGAAACTTTCAACCTTCTCTCTTTAAAGAAACAAGCTGACATAAAAACATTTCTGTATATATAAGCACAGAGATGTTACCACAAAAGGTCCTACACCAAATAAAATTACAAAGAATGTATTTTACTCAGAAGAACAAACAAGCGTATAAACAAAAATCCAAGACAGAAAATCTGAAGTGCAAGATAAAATGAGAAACAAAAATACTGGAAGTATTTATAGATAAGTATTAATAAACATTTAATATAATATTAATTTTAATGTTAATTTGAAACAGAAACTTAGGTTGAAACTAAAACACAGAATTTATTTGATGCCTTATAAGTGGTTTAATAAGGAAAAATATTCTAAGGTAGTTAATGTTCTCATGAAAAGTTAATACCTTAATTAACTTTGGACTTTGTTAAGTAACTATCCATTATAATCAAGATAGGTTATTTTTAAAAGAATTAACATAGAATAATTTCCAAATGGTAGAGTGAAAAAATGGAGCAAGGGAATAAAAACAAAACAAAATAAAACAACCCCAAATAAGAGCATACAGAAAAAAAGAGAGAAGTTTGAGAGGGTTATGCCTCCAGGGGTGTTCTTTGTCTTCAGGACTGCCTTGGCAATTCTAGGTCTTTCATGGTTCCATATAAATTTTAGGATTATTTGTTCTAGTTTTGTGAAAAATCTCATGGTCATTTGATAGGGATCACATTAAATCTGTAGACTGCTTTGAGTAGTGTGATCATTTTAACCAGAGGTCCCCAACATTTTTGGTACCAGGGACTGGTTTTGTGGAAGACAGTTTTTCCATGGGGGGTTGGGGACGGTTAGGGGGGGCATGGTTTCAGGATGATTCAAGTGCATTATGTTTACTGTGCACTTTATTTCTATTATTATTACATTGTAGTATATAATGAAATAATTATACAATCACCATAATGCAGAATCAGTGGGATCCCTGAGCTTGTTTTCTCTTGCCACTCACTGATAGGGTTTTGATATGAGTCTGCAAGTGATTGATTTATTATGGTCTCTGTGCAGTCAAACCTCTGCTAATGATAATCTGTATTTGCAGCCGCTCCCCAGCACTAGCATCACTGCCTCAGCTCTACCTCACATCATCAGGCATTAGAGTCTCATAAGGAGCACACAACCTAGATCCCTTGCATGCACAGTTCACAGTAGGGCTCATGCTGCTATGAGAATCTAATGCTGCTGCTAATCCAACAGGAGGTGGAGTTCAGGCAGTAATGCAAGCAATGGGGAGCAGCTGTAAATACAGATGAAGCTTTGCTCGCTGCCTGCCACTCACCTCCTTCTGTGTGGCCTGGTTTCTAACAGGCCATGGACCGATACTGGTCCATGGCCTGGGGGTTGGGGACCCATGATTTTAACAATATTAATTCTTCCAGTCCAAGAGCATGGGATATCTATTCATTTCTTTGAATCATCTTCAGCTTCCTTTATCAGTGTTTTATAATTCTCAGCATATAAGTCTTTCCCCTCCTTGATCAGGTTTATTCCTAAGTTTTTTTTTTGGATGCAATTTTAAAGGGAATTTTTTTAACTTTCTCATTCTGATATTTCATTGTTAGTCTAAAGAAATGCAAAAGATTTCTGTTAATCTTGTATCCTGCTACCTTGCTGAATTTGTTTATCAGCTCTAGTAGTTTATGTGTGGAATCTTTAGGGTTTTCTATATATAGTAACCTGTCATCTGCATATAATGACAGTTTTACCTCGTCCCTTTCAGTTTGGATACCTTTTATTTATTTTTCTTGTCTGAGTGCTGTGGCTAGGATAAATGGAGCAGAATAGAGAGCCAAGAAATAAACCCACATGCCTGCGGTCATTTAATTTTCAATAAAGGAGGCAAGAACATACAATGGAGGAAAGCCAGTCTCTTCAGCAAGTGGTGTTGGGAAAGCTGGACAGCTGCATGTAAATCAGTGAAGTTAGAACATTCCCTCACACTATGCACAAAAATAAACTAAAAAATGGCTTAAGGACTTAAATACAAGACATGACACCATAAAACTCCTAGAAAAGAACATAGGCAAAACATTCTCTGACATAAATTGTAGCAATGTTTTCTTAGGTCAGTCTCCCAAGGCAAAAGAAATAAAAGCAAAAATAAACAAATGGGACCTAATCAAACTTATAAGCTTCTGAACAGCAAAGGAAACCATAAAGAAAATGAAAAGACAACCTATGGAATGGGAGAAAATGTTTGCAAACGATGTGACCAGTAAGGGCTTAATTTCCAAAATATATAAACTGTCCATACAATATCAAAAGAACAAACAACTCAATCAAAAAATGAGCAGAAGACTTAAATAGACAACAGGCACATGAACAGATGCTCAACGTCACTAATTATTAGAGAAATGCAAATCAAAACTACAATAAGGGATCACCTCACACTAGTCAGAATGGCCATCATAAAAAAGTCTACAAATAACAACTGCTGGAGAGGGTGGAGAAGAGGGAACCCTCCTACACTGTTCGTGGAAATGTAAATTGGTAGTCACTATGGAGAACATTATGGAATTTCCTTAAGAAACTAAAAATAGAGTTAACAATGACCCAGCAATCCTACTTCTGTGCACATATCCAGAGAAAACTCTGATTTGAAAAGATACATGCACCCCAATGTTCACAGTAACACTATTTGCAGTATTTACAATAGCCAAGACATGGAAGCAGCCTAAGTATCCATCTACAGATGAATGGATAAAGATGTGGCATGTATGTGTGTATGTATATATGTGCATGCGTGTGTGTGTGTGTGTGTGTAAAACTCAGCCATTAAAACAATGATATAATGCCATTTGCAGCAACATGAATGGACCTGGAGATTATCATACTAAGTGAAGTAAGTCACATAGAAAGACAGATGCCATATGATATCAGTCATGTGAGATCTAAAAAAATGATATAAATGAATGTATTTACAAAACAGAAATACAGAAGGCTATATAGTTCTGAGAAAAACTAAGCTTCCTTAATATCAAGAGGACTGTGTTCACTTAAGTAATCAAAGGCCTGATAAAGACAACATAGAACTTGTTATTATTTTGACAAGATATAAGGTCTTTGTTTTTTTCTAGGCTGATTACTTAAAGGTAAAGAAAAAAAAAAACCCTCATAATCTCTTATTATCAATATCAGACCAATGAGGGAAAAAATTAAAAAGCACTGTCATTTTAACAGAGAGAAAACCAAATTCCAATTTTGCACCAGTTTACTTTTGATATTAAACCTTATTTACTTAATTCAGTTCATTCCAATCTTATCCAATCGTGACCACACATAAAATTCCTTTCTAAAGATTCCTTTTCTCACAAACCTTAAGAACTCTGTGTCCATTTTAGTTTCTCCTTTGTTTTCTTTTCCATTTAGAAATAACCAGCTTTAGAACAAAATCACTTGCTTTTTCCTTAACAAAACCATCTCCATACCTTACACATTTTCTTACACTGAAACACATTCTACTTCTATTGTTATAGCTGGTAGCTTTAACTACATATATTAATTGGAATTCTTAATCCTTTGAAATATTACTTTTTAGTGAAAATAAGAAGTAAGCAATTGTGAGCTTTATTAACATTTTGTAGCTTGGTGAACTTATAAATATGTTTTATAATTTCTAGGAACATATGCTACTTCATAGTACAGTCTTTCAGTAAAGCACAATCTATATTTACTAATAGACCCAAACAAGTTTAGTCTGTGTAATAAGAGGTCAAAAGTCGGTAAACTTAAAATTGTTCAGCAATTAATGTTTCAATGTTTTATTTTACTTGGTAATGATCTAGACATTTGATGAATTCCCATCATTTAATTTAACCTAGTGAAACTCAAGAGTGTAAATTAACAAAGAGATTCAGGAAACTATTCAAGTAGAGATGTCATAAAATAATTATTGTTAAAAAGTTCAGCTAAAAACTCATCTCATTTACATGCATTCATTTGTTTTTAACAATCATTTGTTTTTACATTCACTTGTTTTTAGCAATCATACTTAGATTACTCATAATGTTTAGATGAGACATTAAGGCAATTAATCATTATCTTGTTTTCTTCTTTTGCTGACAGTTGTGTAATAGAGATAATATGAGCTTATTTGACTTTTAGTAAACCTAGTTAAAAGTATTATACTTAATTCTGATAACCCTAAAGACATGTGTATGTTAATTAAACCAACAAACTTAAAACTAGCCTTTATTTACCAGAGTTTTCCTCGATCACCTGAACTTGAAAAATATTTGGGCTAGTTTTTATTATATTTTTGATAAGTTTTATATAGTGCTTGTTTGTTTAAGACAGTTAAGAGGTGCTTGTTTGTTTAAGTCCGTTAAAAGGTGCTCCTTTACAAATTGATTTTGGCAATATCACTTAGAGGTAGAAAAAAAAATCACATCTATACATACAGACAGACAGACAGAGCTCTCATAGTTTTCATTTTAAAACTTTAGTTATGAATCAGGTACAGTACAAAACTCACTAGTTTATAAATAGCAGTTGTAATAATTAACTTCACTAGCCCAGATGGCTAAAGTCTTTTATTATTTGTGTAGAAGACTTTTAAGATCTGTAATAGGTCTTGATAAGCAATTTTAAGGAGGCTGATTGGGCAAGAGAGTCCTTTTAGCAGTTTGTGTTTATAAAGGCCGATTTCCCTTCTTTTCTTTTAATTTCAGGTTCTACTGATTGAGCTAATCTGGGCTTAGTCTCAGGCAATATGGGCTATGTTTACATTTCAAAGATGTGGTAAGATTTATAACTTTAAGGGACAGAGAAAGAAAATGTACATTTTCTCCAGGGAATTTTGGAATACATTTTTCTATTATCATAAGTCTTAGGATAATTATTATTATTTTTTCTTAAGTACAGGACAATGTTGCTCCAGTAGTCTGATCTTTTATGATATCTACAAGCATTTTGAGAGTAATAGGTGAAGCCTTGGAACTAGTAAAGTTAGTTGGGCTTTGACTTGCTTCTAGAGTTGTACTTCTGGTTTTGCAGAGATTTGTTAAGACAAAGACAACAGTTCCTATTAGCCCTTGAATACTGGCTTCCAACTGATTTATTTTCTGATTTTTTGCAGGAAGGCCTGGGGAATTGCTGAGGATATGGGGCAGTTTTTAAGAAAGGGAATTTATGTTGGATTTTTGTTTTAAGTCTAATTACTGTTCTTTCAGTATCTTAATCTTAGAGACTCTTAATAAGGGATTCCCTAAGGCTAGCTGTTATACTTTTTTTTTCCCCTTTTAATTTGATACTCTCATAAGTACCAATATGACAGCTGCCCAAGTATATATGAGAACATATATATATATATATATATATATATATATATATATATATATATATATATATATGAGAGCCCTCAAGTATATTCCTTTTAAATACAGCCAATTTAAAGGACCCACCCTCTGGCCATTGATGAGTAGGATCTTACATTAATTTCAAATAGCAACTCAAGCCAATAAGCCTTTTAACGGAAAGACCGTGAGGTAACTTTCTAGGCCCAGAATAAATCCTTACCATGGACCCAAGCAGTGTCCCTGAGAGGGCACAGATGATGCAGCCCCTGTGATCAAAAAATTCACTCCCAAGGAGAGTGTAAGAAAGCAAAGGCCTTCGTTGCACAGGTGGTAAGGATGGTATAGTGAAAATGGTGTTTCCAGTGTCACGGAAGTATGAGGTGCCTCCCGTTATAAATCTGCTAATCTGTGACACTGGGCAGGTGCTATTGAAATTGGACTTTTCCAGAACTAACAAGGCAGTGAACACTGGATGACAAAGGCCTCTTATGGATTGGGATCCCTCATGACAAATTCCTCCAAGAGCTGGCATGGCCAGACAAAGAGTGTGCTGTTTTTGACTTCAACCCCATGCTATTCAACTGGCCACCAGATGCACCCTAGTAAATGCACCTTCTAGACGGTGCTGAGTGGAGCGAATATTCTCACTGGACACAAAACCAGTCTCTTAGGACACTGAACGAGGTGGAAGGAAAAACCTCATCTGGTTTTTACATAGCAGACCCACAGAAATATTTGTCAAAATAGACACAGGTCTGTGAGAACTGATAACTCACCAGTCTGTGAGACCAGATTGACAGTAGGTTTACGAAGGACCTTTGCCTGTTCTTCTGCCCTATGGTTCTTTCTCCTTATGACAAATAGCACAACTGACAGAGACAAAGAAAAACAGTGACCATCTTTGAGAGGAAAGCCTGAATAAAAACCAAGGGCGCTCATCTAACAAATACCAGAGTTGTTATGTGGCAAGAAACTAGCTCCACAAATATTTTCTCCTGCTAATTTAAGTAGAGAGAGAGAGAGAAAAGGACTCAACCACTTTCCTTTCCACCAGACCTTACAGGCAGAGATCCAGAAGACTGATATGGTAAGAAATCTTACCTTCTACTGATGTTTGTCAGATATCCCAGGATCTCTCAGCTGGGCAGCCTTGGGGCAGAAAGTGGGGTCCAGCCAGTCTCCTGGCTGGTTCACCAGCTGTAGGGGAGGGCGAAATTTCCCCCTCTTGTGCTCATGAATTCTTGTGGCTGGACTAACAATAAAATTGACACAATACAAACTAACAGGAAAAAAAGGAAATTTTTAATTTGTGTGCAAGGAGGTCTCATAGAAATAGGGCCAGAGAAGTGGCCAAAGAAGGCAGCTTTTATACTTTTTGGACAAAGAAACAATACACTTGTGAGGAATTGACAGGACATAAAAATCTTAGGCTTAGATGCTTAATTAGTAAAGAATCTAAACAGAATTTGGGCTTGGGGTGGTAAGTTAAGGAAGTAACAAAGTTTGTTTATACAGGCTTCTTGTCCGAGTTTCGTATCTCTGGTGATAAGGGTGTCTTTCTACCTTCAGATGCAGGGAGTGCACCTTTCACAGGAGACATTTATTTCCTGCTTTCAGGGAGACAGAGAAGTGGGTCAAAGTGTTTCTTACATTGGTCATTTTGTAAGAAATGTTCATTCGAAATAATCAGTATGCCATTGAGGCATATTTTGGGGCAGCCTGCCCTGAGCCTCAACAAAAGTCATACAACTAAAGGTATTAAAAATGATTATGAGAATATCGTATCTATATGTCAATGAATTATCAAGGACAGATAAATAAAATCTTCCAGAAAATAGAAAGGGAGGGGATGGTTTCCAATTCATTTTATAAATCTAACAAATTTTGATATCCAAATTAAACAAGGACAAGACAAGAAAGGAAAACTATATGCCTTCCTTATTCACAGCCATGCTTAGATAGGGACTTTGATTTTCAGAACACACAAAAAAAGTTGTTTAGATCAGTGTGAGAACTTAAAAACTTGGATAAATGAGGAGGTCTATACTAAAGGGACTTAGAACATATCATGGAACTGAAGCCACATTTTGAAAACAGGTGTCAGGCAATTTGCAGATCAAAGGTTATCAGATTTCCTTATGTTTCCTAATAACAGTAGCTATTAAAAGCAAAATTTCTGATGATGGGAAATCTTTTCAAAAAGATCCCATAAGGGATCTCAAACTGGCCATGCTGGTTGAATTGCCTTCCTGGGAGGTTTTGTGTGATCATCCCAGAATTTTAAACCATGTGTGTGAATAACTTTAGGCAAGGTTAAGTTCTCACCTGTGAAGAGTCAACATGTTTTATTTGTTTATTTTATTGCTGTAAAAAACACATAATGTGAGATCTAGTCTCTTAACAAAATTTAAGTGGACAGGAAAATGTTTTTCACTATAAGCACAGTGTTATACAGCAAATCTCTAGAACTTTTCCATCATGCATAATTGAAACTTGTTACCCACTGAATAACGACTTCCCTCTTCCCCAGCCCCTGGCAACCATTATTCTACTTTCTATGAGTTGACTACTCTGAGTACGTCATATAAGTGGAATCATGCAGTATTTGTCCTTATTTCACTTAGCATGTTTGTAGCTTACTTCATTTAGCATAATTTAGAACAGTACAGCTGCTATGGACAGCAGTATAGAGCTTCCTTAAAAAATTAAAAATAAAATTACCATATGATCCAGCAATCTCACTTCTGGGTATTTATGCAAAATAATTAAAATCAGATCTTGAAGAGATACTTGAACTCTCACATTCATTGCAGCCTTATTCACAATACCCAAGATGTGGAAGCAACCTAAATGTCCACCTATGGATGAATGGATAAAGAAAAAGTGACGTACCCATATATTTATTTTTATCTTCTTCCAACCAATTTGGTTTCCTCCTTTATTCCTGCCTGGTATAGGTAGTCAGTTGAGTTTGCAACCCTCCCTCTTCACCCTTCTGTTAACCAAACCTAGTGTCCTGGTGTGTATATCACCATATTTTTCTCCACGCTCGTATTACCATATACAAATGCATACAATATTAATATGCATTCATAGAGATTTTTCTCACAGTTTTACAAAGCTAGGGTCATTTTATTTACAGTATTTTGAATCTTATCCTCTCTTAATAACCATGAAGGAAATAATTTCAAATCTTCAAATACTTGGCTATAGTACTAACTTATGTGTACTGTTTCAAAGAATAGATGTAGCACATTTGTTTTTCAGACATTTCTCTACTTATGGACTTCTACTTTGTCGTCTTCGTAAAGAAAAGATCTTTTATTCACTTCATATTTTCACTTGTTTATTTTCTCGATTTTCTTTTTTTGAAAATTTATGGGGAATATTGATTCTGTTTGATTTGACCCTCTTTAGTTCCTCTCTTTTTTGCCATTTTGTTTTTTGTTCTCTGTCCTCAGACATTTTCTAGATGTCTTTCAGATCCTCAGCAGTTGCTGTTCAACTACTCAGTATTTTATTGGATATTTTCATGTTGCTAATTTCTAGGAGTCTGCTTCTTTACATTGAGGATTTTTTTTCTTTTATACAAGTAACATCCTTAATTTTCAGATACTAATTAGATTATTTTAATGTACTCACCACAACTAGTTTACTTGTCTGATGCTGAGAATAGATAATGACAAGATTTATTTAGCTAATACCTGCCTTTAAAAAGGAAATTCTGTTTTAATGACCTCCCATTCACCCCACTGGTGAGGGAGGGCTTCTTACCCTGGAGTTATATGGTTATAGAGGTGGCTGGTACATGACACTTGCTACCGAACAGATGAGATTGACAGCAGCCTTTCAGTAACATACACTCACAGACTGGGAGAGGAGGACACAGCACATGGTGGGACCCAAGGGAGCTGCACCTGGGGACAGAGTGAAGAACCAGGGGCTCTGGGAGGCAGTTGTAATAGTAACGAGAGGAAGAGGTGGCCCCTGGTATCCCTGGAAGGGTTGATTGACTTTTTTTGAATAATTCCACTGGCTGACAGGGTCCGGAAACATGCTACTTGGGTATAAGCGGGACTGGCCTGGTTTTCTCAACAAGAAGGCTTGTTTGGCTAAGGGACCTTCTCTGTGGGAATGGAGCAGGGAGAGGGATTGTGGTTAGGCCATTCCAGCTTCTCCTGGTTTTGCAAGATGAGAAAACAGTGCATAATATTGCACCTTAATGTTAAGATTTACACCACAAATTCAAATGTAACATATTAAATATGATGAAAACTCAAAAAAAAAAGAAAAAAGATAACAAACCTCTGCATGATATTGTTGGAGAAAAATTAAAAAGAAGACAAGAAAATTCACTTATATATCTTACAGTTTTGTCAGTTGTATCTCAATAAAGCTGAATTAAAAATATAAATAAAACTAAATTGTAAAAACCCCAGGAGATTCTTTAAGGCCCAAGTTGATCCATTTTAGTGTTTAAAACAAATAAAGGCATTGTAAAGGCAGATGAAGCTTATTTGACTTGAAAATAATAACAACTAGAGACGCTACTAAGACGACATTTAAAAAAATCTATTCACATATATTTATTTCTATAAAATAATATATCAACTGTGGGCTCATAGTAGTTTTATTTAATTTTAGTGTGTTAATGTGCTTGGAAATATATATCAATAGATTGAGGTAGAGATGTAGATAACATTAGTTTTTCTATGTATCTTACTGATAAGGATGCCGATAATTAACTTCTAAATTTAAGATTACAGAATGTTTTGTACAGAATTTAAGCAGTGCAAGTCTCTCTCTCTCTCACACGCACATACACACACACACATTTGTTTACTAAAGATTTTCATACAGTCCTTCAATAAGTATTTATTGTACAGTGTGCACTTCACTGGGCCAGTCCCCAAGAGGAATATAGACATACTCTCAGTGTATTCGTGACACAAGTGAGGGGACAGATGCGAACATGCAGAAATTTAATGGAACAACCCGATGAGGTTGAACATGAACCAAGCGTTATGGATGTATGTGTGAAAGATGAAAACAACCATGGTTAAAACTGTTAATGTACATACAGGGAGAAGTGAAATTGACATTAAAAAAAACAAACAGTAGCCCAATACCTATTCAATGGCTTCTAGAGCGAGTGTTTCAAATTTGCAATTTGATATTTAATTTATAATGATTAAACCTATATAGTAAATATATTATTTAATTTTCAGAAACCTATTTATAGTAATTCAGGTAAGCATATCGTGACTGTTATTTTACTACATAGCATCAAAACATACAAAAAGATGTAGTTCAGCTTTGTGGAGATGGCTGTATATTTTGTTTTGTTTTGCATAAGTAGGTTTCTTTTGTATGTTTTGTTTAGGATTTTTTTCCCCACGTTTAAACTATTTGTAATATTTTTCATGCCACTACATATATATATATATCATTCTTTCTAATTGCTGCACAGTATTTTGTAATTTGCTGTATTATAATTTATCTAATCCTTTCAAATTTGATGGTCATTTACGTTGTTTTCATATATTGACTTTTTTTTTTTTTACATTTTATTGTAGTATAATTGCTTTACAATGGTGTGCTAGTTTCTGCTTTATAACAAAGTGAATCAGTTATACATATACATATGTTCCCATATCTCTTCCCTCTTGCGTCTCCCTCCCTCCCACCCTCCCTATCCCACCCCTCTAGGTGGTCACAAAGCACTGAGCTGATCTCCCTGTGCTATGCGGCTGCTTCCCACTAGCTATCTATTTTACGTTTGGTAGTGTGTATATGTCCATGCCACTCTCTCGCTTTGTCACAGCTTACCCTTCCCCCTCCCCATATCGTCAAGTCCATTCTCTAGTAGGTCTGTGTATTTATTCCTGTCTTACCCATAGGTTCTCCATGACATTTTTTTTCTTAAATTCCATATATGTGTCAGCATATGGTATTTGTCTTTCTCTTTCTGACTTACTTCACTCTGTATGACATACTCTAGGTCCATCCACCTCATTCCAAATAGCTCAATTTCGTTTCCTTTTATGGCTGAGTAATATTCCATTGTATATATGTGCCACATCTTCTTTATCCATTCATCTGATGATGGACACTTAGGTTGTTTCCATCTCCTGGCTATTGTAAATAGAGCTGCAATGAACATTTTGGTACATGACGCTTTTTTTTTTTTTTTTTTTTGAGGTACGTGGGCCTCTCACTGTTGTGGCCTCTCCCATTGCGGAGCACAGGCTCTGGACGCACAGGCTCAGCAGCCATGGCTTATGGGCCTAGCTGCTCTGTGGCATGTGGGATCTTCCTAGATCGGGGCACGAACCTGAGTCCCCTGCATTGGCAGGCAAACTCTCAACCCCTGAGCCACCAGGGAAGCCCCATGACACTTTTTGAATTATGGTTTTCTCAGGGTATATGCCCAGTAGTGGGATTGCTGGATCATATGGTAGTTCTATTTGTAGTTTTTTAAGGAACCTCCATACTGTTCTCCATAGTGGCTGTATCAATTTACATTCCCACCAAAGGTGCAAGAGGGTTGCCTTTTCTCCACACCCTCACCAGCATTTATTGTTTCTAGATTTTTTGATGATGGCCATTCTGACCTGTGTGAGATGATATCTCATTGTGGTTTTGATTTGCATTTCTCTAATGATTAATGATGTTGAGCATTCTTTCATGTGTTTGTTGGCAGTCTGTATATCTTCTTTGGAGGAATGTCTATTTAGGTCTTCTGCCCATTTTTGGATTGTTTGATTTTTTTTTGTTATTGAACTCCATGAGCTGCCTGTAAATTTTTGAGATTAATCCTTTGTCAGTTGCTTCATTTGCAAATATTTTCTCCCATTCTGAGGGTTGTCTTTTGGTCTTGTTTATGGTTTCCTTTGCTGTGCAAAAGCTTTGAAGTTTCATTAGGTCCATTTGTTGATTTTTGTTTTTATTTCCATTTCTCTAGGAGGTGGGTCCAAAAGGATCTTGCTGTGATTTATGTCATAGAGTGTTCTCCCTATGTTTTCCTCTAAGATTTTGATAGTGTCTGACCTTACATTTAGGTCTTTAATCCATTTTGAGCTTATTTTTGTGTATGGTGTTAGGGAGTGATCTAATCTCATACATTTACATGTCCCTGTCCAGTTTTCCCAGCACCATTTATTGAAGAGGCTATCCTTTATCCACTTTACATTCCTGCCTCCTTTATCAAAGATAAGGTGACCATATGTGCGTGGGGTTATCTCTGGGCTTTCTATCCTGTTCCATTGATCTATCTTTCTGTTTTTGTGCCAGTACCATACTGTCTTGATTACTGTAGCTTTGTAGTATAGTCTGAAGTCAGGGAGCCTGATTCCTCCAGCTCCATTTTTTGTTCTCAAGATTGCTTTGGCTATTCGGGGTCTTTTGTGCTTCCATACAAATTGTGAAATTTTTTGTTCTAGTTCTGTGAAAAATGCCAGTGGTAGTTTGATAGGGATTGCATTGAATCTGTAGATTGCTTTGGGTAGTAGACTCATTTTCACAATGTTGATTCTTCCAATCCAACAACATGGTATATCTCTCCATCTATTTGTATAATCTTTAATCAGTGTCATATAATTTTCTGCATACAGGTCTTTTGTCTCCTTAGGTAGGTTTATTCCTAGATATTTTATTCTTTTTGTTGCAGTGGTAAATGGGAGTGTTTTCTTGATTTCACTTTCAGATATTTCATCATTAGTGTATAGGAATGCCAGAGATTTCTGTGCATTAATTTTGTATCCTGCTACTTTACCACATTCATTGATTAGCTCTAGTAGTTTTCTGTTAGCATATTTAGGATTCTCTATGTATAGTATCATGTCATCTGCAAACAGTGACAGCTTTACTTCTTCTTTTCTGATTTCGAATCCTTTTGTTTCCTTTTCTTCTCTGATTGCTGTGGCTAAAACTTCCAAAACTATGTTGAATAAGAGTGGTGAGAGTGAGCAACCTTGTCTTGTTCCTGATCTTAGTTCAAATGCTTTCAGTTTTTCACCATTGAGGATGATGCTGGATGTGGGTTTGTCTTATATGGCCTTTATTATGTTGAAAGTTCCCTCTGTGCCTCCTTTCTGCAGGGTTTTTATCATAAATGGGTGTTGAATTTTGTCGAAAGCTTTCTCTGCATCTATTGAGATGATCATATGGTTTTTCTCCTTCAATATGTTAATATGGTGTATCACGTTGATTGATTTGCATATATTGAAGAATCCTTGCATTCCTGTGGTAAACCCCACTTGATCATGGTGTATGAACCTTTTAATGTGCTGTTGGATTCTGTTTGCTAATATTTTGTTGAGGATTTTTGCATCTATGCTCATCAGTGATATTGGCCTGTAGTTTTCTTTCTTTGTGACATCCTTGTCTGCTTTTGGTATCAGGGTGATGGTGGCCTTGTAGAATGAGTTTGGGAGTGTTCCTCCCTCTGTTGTATTTTGGAAGAGTTTGAGAAGGATAGGTGTTAGCTCTTCTCTAAATGTTTGATAGAATTCGCCTGTGAAGCCATCTGGTCCTGGCTTTTGTTTATTGGAAGATTTTTAATCACAGTTTCAATTTCAGTTCCTGTGATTGGTCTGTTCATATTTTCTATTTCTTCCTGATTCAGTCTTGGCAGGTTGTGCTTTTCTAAGAATTTGTCCATTTCTTCCAGGTTGTCCATTTTATTGGCATAGAGTTGCTTGTAGTAATCTCTCATGATCTTTTGTATTTCTGCAGTTTCACTTGTTACTTCCTCTTTTTCATTTCTAATTCTATTGATTTGAGTCTTCTCCCTTTTTTTCTTGATGAGTCTCAATAATGGTTTATCAATTTTGTTTATCTTCTCAAGGAACCAGCTTTTAGTTTTATTGATCTTTGCTATTGTTTCCTTCATTTCTTTTTCATTTATTTCTGATCTGATCTTTATGATTTCTTTACTTCTGCTAACTTTGTGGTTTTTTTGTTCTTCTTTCTCTAATTGCTATAGTTGCAAGGTTAGGTTCTTTATTCGAGATGTTTCCTGTTTCTTAAGGTAGGATTGTATTGCTATAAACTTCCCTCTTAGAACTGCTTTTGCTCCATCCCATAGCTTTTGGGTCATCGTTTCTCTATTGTCATTTGTTGCTAGGTATTTTTTGATTTCTTCTTTGATTTCTTCATTGATCACTTCGTTATTAAGTAGTGTATTGTTTAGCCTCCATGTGTTTGTATTTTTTACAGATCTTTTCCTGTAGTTGATGTCTAGTCTCATAGCGTTGTGGTCAGAATAGATAGTTCATAAAATTTCAATTTTCTTAAATTTACCAAGGCTTGATTAGTGACCCAAGATATGATTCATCCTGGAGAATGTTCCTTGAGCACTTGAGAAAAATGTGTATTCTGTTGTTTTTGGATGGAATGTGCTATAAACATCAATTAAGTCCGTCTTGTTTAATACATCATTTAAATCTTGTGTTTCCTTATTTATTTTCCTGGATGATCTGTCCATTGGAGAAAGTGGGGTGTTAAAGTCCCTTACTATGATTGTGTTACTACCAATTTCCCCTTTTATGGCTGTTAGTATTTGCCTTATGTATTGAGGTGGTCCTATGTTGGGTGCATAAATATTTACAATTGTTATATCTTCTTCTTGGATCGATCCCTTGATCATTATGTAGTGTCCTTTTTTGTCTCTTCTAATAGTCTTTATTTTAAAATCTGTTTTGTCTAATATGAGAATTGCTACTCCAGCTTTCTTTTGGTTTCCATTTGCATGGAATATCTTTTTCCATCCTCTTACTTTCAGTCTGTATGTGTCTCTAGGTCTGAAGTGGGTCCGTTGTAGACAGCATATATATGGGTCTTGTTTTTGTATCCATTCAGCCAGTCTGTGTCTTTTGGTGGGAGCATTTAATCCATTTACATTTAAGGTAATTATCTATATGTATGTTCCTATTCCCATTTACTTAATTGTTTTGGGTTTGTTATTGTAGGTCTTTTCCTTCCCTTGTGTTTCTTGCCTAGAGAAGGTCCTTTAGCATTTGTTGAAAAGCTGGTTTGGTGGTGCTGAATTCTCTTATCTTTTGCTTGTCTGTAAAGGTTATAATTTCTCCATCAAATCTGAGTGAGATCATTGCTGGGTACAGTAATCGTGGATGTAGGTTTTTCTCCTTCATCACTTTAAATATGTCCTGCCAGTCCCTTCTGGCTAGCAGAGTTTCTGCTGAAAGAGCAGCTGTTAACCTTATGGGGATTCCATTGTGTGTTGTTTCTTGTTTTTCCCTTTCTGCTTTTAATATGTTTTCTTTGTATTTAATTTTTGACAGTTTGATTAATATGTGTCTTGGCATTAGTCTCCTTGGATTTATCCTGTATGGAACTCTCTGTGCTTCCTGGACTTGATTAACTATTTCCTTTCCCATATTAGGGAAGTTTTCAACTATAATCTCTTCAAATATTTTCTCAGTACCTTTCTTTTTTCTTCTTCTTCTGGAACCCCTATAATTAGAATATTGGTGCTTTCAGTGTTGTCCCAGAGGTCTCTGAGACTGTCCTCAGTTCTTTTTATTCTTTTTTCTTTATTCTCCTCTGCCGTAGTTATTTCCACTGTTTTATCTTCCAGGTCACTTATCCATCTATTTGCCTCAGTTATTCTGCTATTGATCCCATGTAGAGTATTTTTAATTTTATTTATTGTGTTGCTCATCGTTGCTTGTTTCATCTTTAGTTCTTCTAGGGCCTTGTTAAATGCCTCTTGCATTGTCTCTATTCTATTTCAAAGATTTTGGATTATCTTTACTATCATTATTCTGAATTCTTTTTCAGGTAGACTGCCTATTTCCTCTTCATTTGTTAAGTCTGGTGGGTTTTTATCTTACTCCTTCATCTGCTGTGTTTTTCTGTCTTCTCATTTTGCTTATCTTACTGTGTTTGTGGTCTCCTTTTTGCAGGCTGCAGGTTCGTAGTTCCCATTGTTTTTGGTGTCTGTCCCCAGTGGCTAAAGTTGTTTCAGTGGGTTGTGTAGGCTTCCTGGTGGAGGGGACTAGTTCCTGTGTTCTGGTTGGCAGGTCCATGTCTGGTGGTGTATTTTGGGATGTCTGTGGAATTATCATGATTTTAGGCAGCCTCTCTACTAATGGGTGGGGTTGTGTTCCTGTCTTGCTAGTTGCTTGGCATAGGGTGTCCAGCACTCTAGCTTGCTGATCGTTGAGTGAAGCTGGGTGCTGGTGTTGAGATGGAGATCTCTGGGAGATTTTTGCCATTTGATATTATGTGGAGGAGGGAGGTCTCTTGTGCACCAGTGTCCTGAAGTTGGCTCTCCCACCTCAGAGGCACAGCACTGACTCCTGGCTGCAGCATCAAGAGCCTTTCATCCACATGGCTCAGAATAAAAGGGAGAAAAAGTAGAAAGAAAGAAAGAAAGAAAGGAAGAACCAAAGAATGAAAGAAAGAAAAAGAAAGAGAAAGAAAGAAAGAAAGAAAGAAAAGGAGTAAGAAAGAAAGAAAGAAAGAAAGAAAGAAAGAAAGAAAGAAAGAAAGAAAGAAGGGAGGGAAGGAAGGAAGAAAGAAAGAAAAGAAAGAAAGAAAAGAAAGAAAGGAAGGAGGGAGGGAAGGAAGGAAGACAGAAAGAAAAGAAAGAGGATAAAATAAAATAAAGTAAGATGAAATAAAATAAAGTTATTAAAATAAAAAATAATTATTAAGAGAAAAAAAAATTAAAAAAAAAACGGATGGATAGAACCCTAGGAAAAATGGTGACACCAAAGCTATACAGACAAAATCTCACTCAGAAGCATACACATACACACTCACAAAAAGAGGAAAAGGGGAAAAAATAATAAAGCTTGCTCTCAACGTCCACCTCCTCAATTTGGGATGATTTGTTGTCTATTCACGTATTCCACAGATGCAGCGTACATCAAGTTGATTGTGGTACTTTAATCCACTGCTTCTGAGGCTGCTGGGAGAGATTTCCCTTTCTCTTCTTTGTTCACACAGCTCCCGGGGCTCAGTTTTGGATTTGGCCCGGGCTCTGTGTGTAGGTCGCTGGAGGGTGTCTGTTCTTCGCTCAGACAGGACGGGGTTAAAGGAGCAGCTGTTTTGGGGACTCTGGCTCACTGAGGCCTGGGGGACTGAGGGGTGCGGATGTGGGGCGAGCCTCCGGCAGCAGAGGCCAGCGTGACGTTGCACCAGCCCGAGGCACGCCATGCGTTCTCCCGTGGAAGTTGTCCCTGGATCACGGGACCCGGGCAGTGGCGAGCTGCACAGGCTCCCCGGAAGGGTGGTGTGGATAGTGATCTTTGCTCGCACACAGGCTTCTTGGTGGCAGCAGCAGCAGCCTTAACGTCTCATGCCCGTCTCTGGAGCTCCTTTAAGTGGTCCTCTTAATCCCCTCTCCTTGCGCACCAGGAAACAAAGAGGGAAGAAAAAGTCTCTTGTCTCTTCAGCAGGTCCAGACTCTTTCCCAGACTCCCTCCCGGCTAGCCTTGGTGCACTGACCCCCTGCAGGCTGTCTTCATGCCGCCAACCCCAGTCCTCTCCCTGTGCTCAGACCAAAGCCCGAGCCTCAGCTCCCAGCCCCACCCACTCCGGCGGGTGAGCAGATAAGCCTCTGGGGCTGGAGAGTGCTGGTCAGCACCGATTCTCTGTGTGGGAATCTCTCTGCTTTGCCCTCTGCTCCCCTGTGGCTGCGCTCTCCTCCGAGGCTCCGAAGCTTCCCCCCTCCGCCACTCGCAGTCTCCGCCCACGAAGGGGCTTCCTAGTGTGTGGAAACTTTTCCTCCTTCACGGCTCTCTCCCACTGGTGCAGGTCCCGTCCTTATTCTTTTGTCTCTGTTTATTCTTTTTTCTTTTGCCCTACTCAGGTACGTGGGGAGTTTCTTGCCTTTTGGGAGGTCTGAGGTCTTCTGCCCGCATTCAGTAGGTGTTCTGTAGGATTTGTTCCATGTGTAGATGTATTTCTGGTGTATCTGTGGGGAGGAAGGTGATCTCTGCATCTTACTCTTCCGCCATCTTCCCGATTCTCCTATATTTATATTTATAAGCAAAGTTAAATGTAAGCTTTTATCTGACTCTGTGTCTTTCTGCAGGTATTTCTCTAGGACAGTAAGAAAAATGTGGATTTTTTACTATAATTGTAATTTTTTAAATGTCCTTTTTTTCTTTAAACTTTTAGTTTTCTTTGGGATTTATCTTTTTTGGCTGTTCTTATTGGTTAGTGTTTTTGACATTGTCCTTTATACTAATGGATAAATAATTAGTTGAATCAGTTTAGATAGTAGCACATGAGCTTTAAGATGTGCATTTTGAAGTTACTTGGCTCATACAAATTATTCTCTGAAGTAGAAGGCTGGCTGCAAAGAGATACAAATGAATGGAGTTTATAAAATATCAGGCTCTGATTAAAAGAGTTGAGCATATGAGCCAAAATTTACCTTAATGGCAGGTTTAAAATCAGATCCCAGCTGCTTACAAGTCTCTGATCCATTCAAATCCACCATCCCCCACTGATAAGATTTAGGGCAAGATGTGATGTAGCTTCATGATGAATATTTGGAGGCTGATGG
Organism: Mesoplodon mirus; assembly: GCF_964341445.2. NCBI lineage: Eukaryota > Metazoa > Chordata > Mammalia > Artiodactyla > Ziphiidae > Mesoplodon > Mesoplodon mirus. The sequence continues at coordinate 159,979,249 of NC_138980.1, forward strand.
ATGAAGAGAGAGGGGTCAATAATGTCTAAGTTTTATAATTTTCCATGGTGCTCAAAACAGGCTCTCCTCCAGGACCTCTTCTGAGTCAGCTCTTTAGGTAAGTCTCAGAGCCCTTAAACTCAGCAGTAATACTGTATTTCACGCAATGTTATGAGCTCAGTTTGCTGAGAGCTGCATGATGTTGTTCATTACCACTGAGAAAGGCCACTGCAGTGTGGTAGTAAACAGAGGAAGGCATTTGCCAAATCTAAGTAGCCTCAGATTTATTTCTTGAGTTTCAGAAACATGGTCAATGAACTAAATAAAATGATCTGTGGTTTGTCTTTGGGCAGCACAACTGTACCAGCAAATATGAAACAAAGTTCTCAGAAAAAAGAAAAGTCTTCTGAATAGTTACTATGCAGTGATTCTCAATCTTGGCTGTACCTTGAAATCATCTGCAAAACTATTTCAAAAGATTGATTCCCAGGACTCTCTGGGACCATTTGATTCAGAATCCCTAGTGGTAGATTCAGGTATTGGCATATTTTATGGTTATCCCAATGATTCTAGTGCATAGCTAGCTTGGGAATCATTATGGATTTGTGGATAAAGTACAAGTTTCCTGGCTTGGAAAACTTCAGAAATCTATATAAAGTAATTATGACTTTCCCCATGTGAACAATTTACTGTATTTCCCTTTGGAAAAGTGTTGCCTTTATTGGATTTCAGGGGTGTGTTTGTGCATGTGTGCATGTGTGCGTGCACGTGCCCCTTCTCCACCATTTTATTGTGGAGGATTAAAGTTATAATAGTTTTTGCAGCTTTCTCATATTCAGTGTTCCTGAGCCCATATCAAGGTATTTAAATTTTATGAAGCTAAGTTTTCTAGTTTTGTCCTGGGAAAAAATACTTAGGGACAGATACTTCTCCTTCAAGACCTTTCCATTTGTAGAGGAATAAGGTAAGGGCAGACTGGCTTAGTTCACCTCAATAATAATGAAGTAACTCTATAATTAATGTAATAATTGATTAAAATAGTGCTTCAATTAATTACTGTAATTAATGTCATATAGTCCACCTTTCTTTTCTGTAACTCAGAGAAACTGTGAATATGCATTTCATTTGCATATTTATGGATGTGGCTTCCTATTCTTGGGCTTATCTCTTTATTATATAACACTAGCCAATTTATATTTTTTAGTATAAAAACCATATTCACCATACTTTCTGGATTGGAGTTGATACTCCACCCTATATTATTTTGTCATTACTCTTATCAATGTGTGTATTTACATTTCTAAATTTTTATTGTAATTTCAGTAATAAGATTCAATTCAGAAATGCATTATATTTGGATCCACAATCTTGAAAGGAAGACATTCTTATTTAATTTTGTTTTATTGATTATAAAACACATTTGTTTTTATTAAGTATTTATTAATATAGTTGAAATGGTGTGTGGTTTTATCTCAAATCCAAAACCATGGCAGAAATATTTATAGAGGGAAATTATGGGACTTGTTAATAACAAAGTCAAATATAAGATATCAAAAGTATCTGCAAAAACACCTGCAGCAAACATCATCATAGTTTATGGTGAAACTATGAAAGCATTCCTCTTGTGATGGAGAACAAGAGGAGGGTGCCCATTGTTCCCACTTCTCACCACTGTAGGGATGGTCCTATTCATTTCATTAAGACAAATAAAATAAATGATTTTAATGACATAATTTTAGTATAAAATCCCCAAAATCTAGAAATAAAATATTAGGTTATTTAGAGAGTAAATATAAATTCAGAATACATATACAAAAAAAAAAAGAAACCCAAAAAACAGTCAATTGCATATATCTTCTTCAACAACAGTTAGAAAATCAAAACACACTTGAAATAGCATTGATAATGTAGTGTCTAGGAGTAAATCTAAATAAAAAAGATTGATAAGGCATTTATGGAAATAATTATAAAATTCTATTTTAAAATATGAACAAAGTCATATTTTAAAGAAAGGTCAGTCTTCAGATTTATCTGTGGATATAGAATTAACATGCAGTCCCTATAAAAATTTCATTTGTTTTAAGCGACTTAATAATCTCACTAGATTTATATCAAGGAGCAAACATCAAAAATATTCATTCCTGAAGAAGAAGCGTAAGTATGTCTAAAAATGTATCAAGATTAGTGAAGGTAAAGAAGTTAAAATATGGTATTGAAACAGGGATTGAAAATTTGAACAATGGCACAGAATCAAGAGGCCAGAGAGAAACTGAGACAAATATTTAAATTTGATTAGAGTCTGTTCTTGTTATTTATTACTGCATTAAAATCTACTCCAATATTTAGCATTTTAAACAACTACTGACTTTATTTGCTCATCAATCTGTAGGCTGATCTCATTCTTCTTGTTCACATGGTATGGATGGGGGTGCAGGGATATCTGGAAAGTCCAAAATATTCTCACTCAAATGGACTGGAGTTGGTACTTTACCAACTTCTTGGCTAATATCTCAGCTGAGGCAGTCAGTAGAGAGCCTGGTTTGTCTTCATGTGAGCCTGTCAGCATAGACACTGGGGTTTCCTTGCAGTAAGCTGGGGGGCTGGGTTCCAAGAAGGGCTATTCCCAAATGAAGATGGAATCTGCAGATCACTTAAGGTACAGTTTTAGAATTAAACAGTGTGACATCCCACCTCATTTTGTTAGAATAGCTCAAAGGATCAGCTAAGAGTCAAGGCAGAGAAGATAGACTCTCCTCTTGATGAGGGAGTGGCAAAGTCACATGACAGAAAACCATGTGGAATGGGAGGTACTACTACAGCCAATTTGCAAACACTGTCTACTTCAATATGATACTGGCTGTCCTGCATCACTGGGGAAGTAATGGTCTTTTCAATTAACTGTGTTGGGACAATTGATAATTCCTTAGGGGGAAACAAGAGAAAACTTTAGTTTTTGTTCTAAATTAATAATTAGACATCATAATTATTGGCACATGGTAAACAACACATGATAGATGTTTGTAACTCATATGACCTGACAAAGGACATTAACCTGAATATAAACGGAATTACTCAAAATCATTCAGAAATAGAACACACAAAAATGTGCAAAAGAAATTAATCAAAATTTCAAAAAAATATAGAATAAATGCCTTATAAGTATATGAAAGGATGATCACCCTCAATCATGGGAATGCAAATCAAAACTTAAATGACATTTATCTTTATATTCATGAGATCGGAAAAATAATCAGAAATTACCATATATTTACAAAAATATATACACAAACACCCCCCAAGGTATATACCAAGATATATTTACAAGGGTGGGTGCTCACTCTAAGTTCATTTTTCCTTGAGGATTCTCTTCTTTCAAATGAAAGGATTTATTAGACACCATGTGATTCCACACAGAGTTTTAAACAAGGTTGTAAAAAATGTGCACTAGATTTGATCCTTATTTCAAAGCTGAGTTCTAATGGCATTTATAGTTCAAAGGCTTTCTGATTTGTATCTTTTCATAGTTACTTATTCCCAACATACACATTCTTGAATCACTGGGCCTTCTTTATTCTCTTTCATTTCATCATTCACACCAGCCAGGTCTTTTCTGTGTTCATCCCTTTCTGGTAAAATGTTGTCAGATGTAGCCAAGTGAAAGCAATGCATACCATACCACTAAAATTCTGCTTTCCAGACTCTCCTGCCAATGCTAGATATTCACGTATATATCATCTGTCTTTTAAATTATTTTCATCAAATATTTTACCACTGTGTTACATGGATTTTTATCTTTCCAGCTTCCAACAATTCTTCCATTGCCCATTCGTATGCTTCTATACAAACACACACACATACATACATACACACACACACACACGATGTGTAGTAAATATACATAAGTGGCAAAAATTATAAAGAAAAATAGGAGGATAATTAATAAAAATAGGAGCGTGATTATTTCTATGGGTGAGAGGAAAGGTGGTGCTTATAAGAAAAACACAGTGTGTTTCTAAGATATGTCATAAATTGTTTGTCACCTGGTTGCTAAGTACATGCATTTATAATTTTATACTGTTGTTTAAAATAAACAAATACACTTTCAAACACTTTTTTCAAACACTTTTTCATATATGCTGTAACTTTTTTGCAGTTAAAAAATACTAAGTGCTCCAATTAGACAGACCAGGGCACTGACATTGCTTAAAGAGGCTGACTTTAAGAAAGATTATTGAGGACTAGATACGTCACATATAAGGTAACTATATGGGAAAGATTCCTATTGGAGAAGAATAGAAAGTTGAATACTATTTGCAGAATATCAAAGAAAATTAAAGAGTCATTGGACAAATCCAAAAAGCTAGTGAGCATTGGGATCCAAATGTGAATTTAACACATAAGTTAGGAAAGAAAACTTATTTTGCTAGGAAAATATGAAGTTCCTTCAGAATTCTTTCAGTTTTTTGAAATTAATACAAGTGGCTGGCTGTTGACATTGAGTGCTGAGTGCAATATAATAAAATAATAAAAATATTTTATGTGGTATAATATATATATATATATATATATATATATATATATATATATGGCTTTTGTCCCAGGGCCTAGCACAAAGCTCCTAAAATCCTCAGAATTTCCTGAGTGATATTTTTTTACTCCTAAGGACCCCCTTTTTGAGCACCTCTGAGTTTATGCTAATAAGGTGACTTAAAATGGGGCCCCTAGATAGCTCAGAATTGGGGCTGGTCACCAGAAAGATCAAGTGATTAAAGGGTTGGAAATATTAGCCCCATGCATAGATTTCTGGGAAAGGGGGGTGCGGCTACAGATTAAGCTCTATAAAAACTCTTGAATAACAAGAGTTGATGAGATTTCAGGTTGATGAACACACACATATGCTGGGAAGGTGGTACACACCAGTTCCTGGGGTACAGAGGCTTATGCACTTGGGACCCTCCAAACCTTGCTCCATATACCTTCTCATCTGGCTCTTCACATGTAGCCTTTATAATATACTTTATAATAAACTGGTAAACCATAATGAAATGTTTCTCTGAGTTCTATGAACCGCTGTAGCAAATTAATAGAACCTGAGCAAGGGCTTGTGAGAATCTCCAATTTACAGCCAGTTCACTTAACCCGTGGGATCGGATGTTGTCTCCAGTTACATAGTGTCAGAATTGAGTTAACTTTGTAGGACATGGTAAGTCAGTGTCCACTGAGAATTGGAGAATTCCTTGGTGATGTTGCAAAATACACATTAAAATTATATTAGACTTAACATTGCAATTAGCTTAAAATGCACACACATTTTATATATATATATATATATATATATATATATATATATTATATGTATACATATAACAATGAAAGATTTAATATGTGTTATTGTATTTTTGTTGTTCAGGTCATCAAATTTTCATCAGACATATATATATATATATAATACACATACATATGAAAGAGAAACAGCTTAGATTTTTAATTTTTATTTATTAGTTGGTTTTGTTTTTGTAAGCAGAAGAGTTCTTGTAAATGCAGTAAATGTTTACTAATTCAAAATAATTCAATTGTCCATAAAAACAGACCTCTAATATTCAAGTAAACCAATTAAAGTGTTGGTGTGAGTGCATGCTTTTTAAATAAGCACTACAGCTATTCCACAAGAGAGAATGAGGAAAGTTGGGAATATAAATATAATGCCAAAAATATTTCAAGAGCAGTAAGTCAGAAACTCTAAATCTATAATTCATCACATGAAAAAATAACTGCTCTCAGAACTAAGAGTAAAAATTTGTTCTGTCAAAATCAGTTCTTGTATTCAAAATACAGCAACTGCTTTACAAAGTGGTGTCAAATATATAATGTTTCCTTTATTTCCTTTACATTGTAATTTTTGAAGATTTTGAAAGATTACTTGCTTTGATATATAAAACAAGCAGAGAGACAAACAGACGTTCAAGCATAACACGGAAAAAGAATTAGTTCTCTTTTTCCGTGTGGTCTTATTCATATAAGGCAATTTAAATTCTTTTGATTGGTGCAGATTGATACCTAGAAAGCAGCAGCAGTAAAGTAGTGCTAAAAGGAGCACCAAAATTAAAGAGACAGACAGTACCAAATATTGATGAGGATGTGGGACAACTGGAAATGCCAAATATAGCTGGTGGGAGCATAAATTGGAAAAAATTACTTTCTAAAACTGTTTGGCACTATTTATTAAAGCAGATTGTACGTATTTCTTGAGGTATACTTAGAAACATACCCTTCCAGGTATATACTCAACATAAATGCATGTAGGTTGCACACTCATTCACACATACATTTAGGTACACATACAATAATGTTGATACTAGTACTAATCATTATGGTCTCAAACTGGAAACAACCCAAATGCCTGTTATCAAGCAAGTGAATAAATTAATAATAGCAGGTTCATAAAATGGAATAATACATTGGATGACAGTATATCACTGATAGATTGACAAAAGAAGCTTAAGTGACTTACCAAACCAATGCTGGGCAATGGAAGAGAAACCAGGCAAAGAAAACACATAGTATACTATTCCATTTACAGTAAGTTTGAAAGAAAGCAGAACCACACTAAGTTGTTAGTGGTCAGGATAGTAGGTAACTTTGGGGAAAAGGAGAGAGCAGGATTGGAGGCAGAACAAGTGAGCTTCTATTTCTTGCTTTATATATTAATTACATGGAGGAACACACTTTATGATATTTCATGAAACTAAACCTTATGATGAATGTACCTTTTTATATGTATGTTAGTCTTATAAACAGTTGTTTTGTCGTTTTTAATGTCAGAACTAGAGAAATCATCATAGCATCGTTTCCTGATCATCTGGATTAATACCTTAACTCTAACTCTTTCTCTCACATAACTGATGTCACTGGATATCCAGAAGTGTTTCTAAATTGTTTCCTTAGCAATGAAGGATATTGATCTGTTGAATTTTCTTTTCTGGTAATATATTTGTCTGATTTTTGGATCAGGGAAATGCTATTATTAAATAGATATTATTTTCTCAAAGAATTAGATAATATAGAAGTGATATTATTTATTTCTTAAATAAACTTTAGAATCAGGTTGTTGATATCCGTAATTTAACTTGCTAGAATTTCTGTTGGGATTGCACTGAATCTATAGGTCAATTTGGAAAGAACTCATATCTTGACAATATTGACTCTTACTATATATGAACATGGAATACTCTCCATTTATTTGATTCTTTTTGCATTTCTCTAATGACTGGTGATGTTGAGCATATTTTCATATGCTTTTTGGTTGTTTTTCTCCAGGTTTCTAATGATTAGTATTTTTTAAAATTTATTTTATATTGGGGTATAGTTGATTTACAATGTTGTGTTTGTTTCAGGTGTCCAGCAAAGTGATTCGTTTATATTATACATATATCCATTATTTTTCAGATTCTTTTCCCATATAGGTTATTACAGAACATTGAGTAGAGTTCCATGTGCTATGCAGTAGGTCCTTTTGATTATCTATTTTTTATATAGTAATGTGTATATATTAATCCCAAACTCCTAATTTATCCCTCCTCCTCACCTTTCCCCTTTGGTAACCGTATGTTTGTTTTTGAAGTCAGTGAGTCAGTTTCTGTTTTGTAAATAAGTTCATTTGTATCATCTTTTTAGATTCCACATTTAAGTGATATCATGTTTGTCTTTCTCTGTCTGACATACTTCACTTAGTATGATAATATCTAGGTCCATCCATGTTGCTGCAAATGGCATTATTTCATTCCTTTTTATGGCTGAGTAATATTCCATTGTGTATATGTACCACATCTTCTTTATCCATTCATCTGTCGATGGACATTTAGGTTGCTTCCATGTCTTGGTTATTGTAAATAGTGCTGCAATGAATATCGAGGTTCATGTATCTTCTTGAATTACTGTGTTCTCTGGATATATGCCCAGGAGTGGGATTGCTGGATCATATGGTAGTTCTATTTTTAGTTTTTAAAGGAACCTCCATACTCTTCTCCATAGTGGTTGTACCAGTTTACATTCCCACCAACAGTGTAGGAGGATTCCCTTTTCTCCACACCCTCTCCAGCATTTATTGTTTGTAGACTTTTTGATGATGGCCATTCTGACCAAATTATGTCCTCCAAATTTTATGTGATAAACCCTAACCCAGCTGTGTGACAATATTTAAGGAGGTGATAAAGATTAATTGAGGTCATAGAGGTGGAGCTCTGATCCAATAGAACTGGTATCCTTATAAAAGAGGAAAAAACACCAGATCTCTCTTCCCCCCACCCTGCCTCTCTCTCCCTCTCTCCCTCTCTCTGCCATATGAGGACATATTGAGAAGGCAGATATTTGCAAACCAGGAAGAGAACTCTTACCATAAACCCAATCCTGTCAGAACCTTGATCTTGGACTTTCCAGCCTTCAGAACTGTGTGAAAAGAAATTTCTGTTAAGTAAAAAAAAAAAAAAAAATTGTTTTTCATATTGATTACAATGTCAAAATGATATGTTGGACATGTTGCATTAAATATTATTTAGTTTCAATATTTCACAACTCCGTGCTTTGTTTCCTCATTTATAAGAGAGAGTCCATAGGAGTTAACTTGTTTCCAAGTACTTATAATATACCCAAGACTCTTCAAAAAAACTGTCTATCTGTTAACTCATTTAATCTTCACAAATATCTCTGTGGGAGATCATGCTTGTATCCTTATGGAATATGAATGACAGAAGGACAAGGTGACTTTCTCAGTCACAGAAATAAAATTTGGTAGGGCCAGGAAGAGCTCTCTGGGGCAGCAGCTTGCCAGAGCATCAGATCAGAGAACTGAAACCTGCAAGGGAGAATGTTCTTGTTTAGCAAATCTGACTGCCTAGTGGGTTGTTTATAAGGAAGGCTGACCTGGTCTCTGTGCTTCCAGACTCCTCTGAAGGAAGTGCTAGAGACGGGCTGTGTAATTATGAAGTCTCACTGAATTATCGTTGTTTTCAGACTTTTTTTTACCTACAGAGATGAGATACCTCGCTTCATTTTGATAACAGGAAACACATGCTTGTGTCTGCTAAACTTAAGTCTGTGTGTGTGTGTGTGTGTTTACATTGTTTTGTTTTACCTAAAATTTCCCTCTTGAACATCCATGAACTCTATATCAATTCCAGTTTTGTTTTGTTTTGTTGTCCTGGTCAGATCTGCCCATGAATCACTCTCCAACTTGGGTGCCTTGCAAGTAACTGATCTAGAATGACCAAAATGAAAAGCTTCATTGCTTAGCGAACCTGTGGCCTTCCCCATGCCTCTTCTAGTCTGAGGGCCCTGGTGGCTTACAGTGTTCTGTGGGAGTGGGGCTGCAGGGACTTTTCTTCCATAATATGCTTTAGCTTATCGCTGCATGTCCCCTGTCACAGAGCAACACTAATTAGGCTTTTCCAAGGGATATACCTACAGGAAGCTTTCACACAGGATGCACATTAGAAGAATCCAGGTGGATGTGTTTCTACAGTTCCTAAAGTCCTCTCATATGTCCATGTTTAATTTGCTAGGATGATCCAACTTGGGAATCAGTAGACCTTATAAATATAGGTCAAACAATAAGACAACTAATAATTTAGAATGGGAAATTATTGCTTTCTGGCAAAGCATCACTTTGAGCCTCACAGTATTTTTTTTTCCATTAGGGTATGAATTCATTTCTCATTCTCATTTCTGTTTTAAGCTGCCCAATCTTAGACTAGATTTTTTCTCTTTTTCTTATGAATAAGCTACAGTTGCATTTGATTCCCCTAAAGCATCAACTTCATGTGACACAAGGTCTGTGATCCTAAAAATCTCAGGGGACACATTAGTTAGTTGATTGGTGCTTATTACTTAGTGGTGATATATTTATGCCCCAGGACTGGGAAAACCTCACTCTGCTCTATGTAGTCTCACTTCCAAGTGTTTAATGCTTACAACTAAATTCTTTCTCTTCTAGTAATTGTTACCTGCAGAGGACAAATACCAGATGAAACCTAAAAAGAAATTCATAGGTTTACCTCTTAGCAGCCAAGGAATATGTATCACCCAACCCTATTAAAATGACCTGATTTACGATCTGATAATTCAGGAATTGAGGTTACTCTCTGTCTGTTTGACACAGCATGGCTCTCCACTGTATCTCACTGTTATGTCCTAGTCACCTATGTTATAGAAACAAATTCTTGAACGATAACTCATTTACAAGGACTAGGTCAGCTGTTCATCCTTTATCAAACCATCTGTTGGTAAAAGGGCAGATTCATTTGTATTTAGATGGAGGCCATGTCCATCCTTTCAGCTGAAACCTCAGGTGATGGAGAGTTATCAGGGAGAGTAGGCTGAGATGGAGAGGTGTCCCCAAATTTTAGCGTGTGAGAGGCAGTGTGACAAGAATGTGGGGAAAGTATATAAAGCATTATTATTATAACAAACTCGAGGATACACCAAAAAAATTCACAAACGAGGATGACACTAATCAGAGACAAGAGAAGGAGTGGTCTGTGGGCATGTAATCCAGTCATTAAGGATATACATAGAGGAGTTGGGATCCGACAGATAGCAGATTTAAGTTGGAATCTCAGTTACTCTGGTCGCCAGCTGTTTGAGTTTGGGGAAATTCCTTAACTTTTCTGAGCCTCAGTTTCCTCTCTTAATACAATATAGAGACAATTTTTAGAATAAAAGCAAATGTCCTTAATAAAATTTTGTTAGATTAAATTAGTACAATGTATGTAACCTGTAGCAAAGTGTCCAGGTTGTAAAAAGTGGTCAGAAAAGTTCAGCTAAATAAATACAAAAAATAGTTATGTTGTGACTTATAAAATGAACATAGTAGAGGTAAGCAGGGGTGATGAGCAATAGAGATGTTGAAGAAGATAGAGTGAAAAAATATTGTTTATACTTGGCAATAGAGCTCCCATGATCAGAAAGGTTATTGATGATTGTAGCCGTCAAATGAAAGAGTAGGAAGGGAAGATGAAGATGGAGAATATTATAGTGTGGTTGGGCCATATTGCTTATGATTAGGGAGAGAGTAGGGTACAAAAAAGAGAAGTCAACGTACGTAGTAATCACAGTTACTTACAGGATTAAGGAAGTAACATATATGGTGTTTGGCCTAAAAAAAGAAACTCAATAAACAGTATTTTTCAACTCTTCTCCAGACTTTTAAGACAGAGAGTTTTAAGGCATAGAAAGTTATAACCAGGGGCTCCTGCATAATAAAAATCCTGCTAACAGCCTGCCAGCTATGAGGGCAACATCTGTATATCCTTGATGCCTAGCGTGGTGCATGATACATAATTCATGCTTAAAAAAAGGAGAATTCCTTCACTTTCTTCCTTATATTTATTCAACAAATGTTCATTTAGCATTGACTGAGTATCTGGAGATATGTTAGGTGAAAGATACGGAAAGATAAGTAGGATGCAGATTTTACTCTCACACACATCACTCTAGTGGCTGCTGTGTGTTTTGACATCCTATTAGCTGGTGTTCTCAAGAACTAAGGGGAGGATTAATTTTGTGTAACACAATTGAGAAATGCTTTCTGGGGGAAATGACATTTAAAATGGGTCTTAGAATTTGATTGGAAATTTTTGAAAGAGAATGCCAAAGATTATTTCAGTAAGAGGGAAATACAAAAACAAGTTCAAAGATGAAAAAAGAAGTTTATTCATTTCATTTATGCTCCCATGTGATTATTTATAAATCATAAGATATTTTCAGATTTATTTGTTATATTGGCAATGTATTGACATTCTGGTCACATTTTCACATTTATATATTTCTTCAGTGATGGAATGTTGAATCAATGTGCTATAAACTTAAAAATATTCTATTTAACTGCACTCCCTATGTTGTTATAAGATTTAATGAAAATTTAGGCTTTCAGGAAAAATAATTACCATGGACTGCATAAGATATATTTGATGGCTTAACACACTGTATTAAACTACTCATCTTTTGTAATGTGAAATATAAATTTTAAGACAAATCATTAATGATAATTAAGAGAATACTAATTTTAACAAATTCATTATGCATGGTCCTTTATCCCTACACACACACACACACACACACACATATGCACATGCTCACATGCACACACTTCATAAACACCAAGGGACTATAGAGGGACCTAATCTAGGTTAAAGTGTGAAACGTAGGATTTGGGGGTTTGTGACCATAAATATATACATTTTAAATAATCCATTCTTGGGGCTTACATGGTGGTCCTGTGGTCAAGAATCTGCCTTCCAGTGCAGGGGATGCGGGTTCAATCCCTGGTTGGGGAACTAAGATCCCACATGCCTCGGGGCAACTAAGCCTGCATGCCATACCTACTGAGCCCTCGTGCTCTAGAGCATGTGGGCCACAACTAGAGAGAAGACTACACGCCACAACAAAGAGCGTGCACACTAGAAAAACAAGATCCCACATGCCAAAATGAAGATCCCACGTGCCACAACTAAGACCCGACACAGCCAAATAAATAAATAAATATTTTTTAAAAAATCCATTCCTGCCTGATGTTTTTAGGATTCCTATATTATTAGGTGCCTAGTCCTAATAATGACATGGAAATTGTCACTTCTTTGTGATTTTTTAAAGGGGAAAAAAGTTATAATTAAAATTACTTCACAATAAAGTTATTTATCACTACCCAACTTGCATAACAAAAACAAAATTGGAATACAAGTGAGGACACACAGGTTTCACCCAGATTTAAAACTTTATTTCCACATGATATTAGAAAACATAGTTGCTTTACTTTATTTGTTTGTTTGTTTGTTTGTTTGTTTTTAACATCTTTATTGGAGTATAATTGCTTTACAGTGGTGTGTTAGTTTCTTCTTTATAACAAAGTGAATCAGTTATACATATACATATGTTCCCATATCTCTTCCCTCTTGCGTCTCCCTCTCTCGCACCCTCCCTACCCACCCCACTAGGTGGTCACAAAGCACTGAGCTGATCTCCCTGTGCTATTGGGCTGCTTCCCACTAGCTATCTATTTTACATTTGGTAGTGTATATATGTCCATGCCACTCTCTCACTTTATCACAGCTTACCCTTCCCCCTCCCTGTATCCACAAGTCCATTCTCTAGTAGGTCTATATCTTTCTTCCCGTCTTGTCCCTCCGTTCCACATGACCTTTTGTTCTTTAAGAGTCCATATATATGTGTTAGCATACGGTATTTGTTTTTCTCTTTCTGACTTCACTTTTCATGACAGATGCTATGTCCATCCACTGCACTACAAATAACTCAATTTTGTTTCTTTTTAGGGTTGAGTAATATTCCATTGTATATATGTGCCACATCTTTTTTATCCATTCATCTGTTGATGGACACTTAAGTTGCTTACATGTCCTGCTATGGTAAATATAGCTGCAATGAACATTTGGGTGCATGACTCTTTTTGAATTATGGTTTTCTCAGGGTATATGCCCAGTAGTGGGATTGCCGGGTAGTATGGTAGTTCTATTTTTAGATTTTTAAGGAACCTCCATACTGTTCTCCATAGTGGCTCTATCAATTTATATTCCCACCAGCAGTGCAAGAGTGTTCCCTTTTCTCCACACCCTCTCCAGCATTTATTCTTTGTAGATTCTTTGATGATGGCCATTCTGACCTGTGTGAGGTAATACCTCATTTTAGTTTTGATTTTCATTTCTCTAATGATTAATGATGTTGAACATTCTTTCATGTGTTTGTTGGCAATCTGTATATCTTCTTTGGAGAAATGTCTATTTAGGTCTTCTGCCCATTTTTGGATTGGGTTGTTTGTTTTTTGATATTGAGCTGCATGAGCTACTCGTAAATTTTAGAGATGAATCCTTTGTCAGTTGCTTCATTTGCAAATGTTTTCTCCCATTCTGAAGGTTGTCTTGTTTATGGTTTTCTTTGCTGTGCAAAAGCTTTGAAGTTTCATTAGGTCCCATTTGTTTATTTTTGCTTTTATTTCCATTTCTCTAGGGGGTGGGTCAAAAAAGATCTTTCTGGGATTTATGTCATAGAGTGTCCTGCCTATGTTTTCCTCTAAGGGTTTAATAGTGTCTGGCCTTACATTTAGGTCTTTAATCCATTTTGAGCTTATTTTTGTGTATGGTGTATGGTGTATAGGGAGTGCTCTAATCTCATACTTTTACATGTCCCTGTCCAGTTTTCCCAGCACCACTTATTGAAGAGGCTGTCTTTTCTCCACTATATATTTTTGCCTCCTTTATCAAAGATAAGATGACCATATGTGCATGGGTTTATTTCTGGACTTTTTATCTTCTTCCAATTATCTATATTTCTGTTTTTGTGCCAGTACCGTACTGTCTTGATTACTGTAGCTTTGTAGTATAGTCTGAAGTCAGGGAGCCTGATTCCTCCAGCTCCATTTTTCTTTCTCAAGATTGCTTTGGCTATTCAGGGTCTTTTGTGTTTCCATACAAATTGTGAAATTTTTTGTTCTAGTTCTGTGAAAAATGTGGTAGTTTGATAGGGATTGCATTGAATCTGTAGATTGCTTTGGGTAGTAGAGTCATTTTCACAATGTTGATTCTTCCAATCCAACAACATGGTGTATCTCTCCATCTATTTGTATAATCTTTAATTTCTTTCATCAGTGTCATATAATTTTCTGCATACAAGTCTTCTGTCTCCATAGGTAGGTTTATTCCTAGATATTTTATTCTTTTTGTTGCAGTGGTAAATGGGAGTGTTTTCTTAATTTCACTTTCAGATTTTTCATCATTAGTGTATAGGAATGCCAGAGATTTCTGTGCATTAATTTTGTATCCTGCTACTTTACCAAATTGATTGATTAGCTCTAATAGTTTTCTGCTAGCATCTGTAGGATTCTCTATGTATCATGTCATGTCATCTGCAAACAGTGACAGCATTACTTCTTTTCCAATTTGTATTACTTTTATTTCTGTTTCTCCTCTGATTGCTGTGGCTAAAATTTCCAAAACTATGCTGAATAATAGTGGTGGGAGTGGTCAACCTTGTCTTCTTCCTGATCTTAGTGGAAATGGTTTCAGTTTTTCACCATTGAGGATGATGTTGACTGTGGGTTTGTCATATTTGGCCTTTATTATATTGAAGAAAGTTCCTTCTATACTTCCTTTCTGGAGGGTTTTATCATAAATGGGTGTTAAATTTTGTTGAAAGCTTTCTCTGCATCTATTGAGATTATCATATGGTTATTATCCTTCAATTTGTTTATATGGTGTATCACATTGGTTGACTTGCATATATTGAAGAATCCTTGCATTCCTGGGGTAAAGCCCACTTGATCATGTATGATCTTTTTAATATGCTGTTGGATTCTGTTTGCTAGTATTTTGTGGAGGATTTTTGCATCTATGTTCATCAGTGATACTGGCCTGTAGTTTTCCTTTTTTGTGACATCTTTGTCTGGTTTTGGTATCAGGGTGATGATGGCCTCATAGAGTGAGTTCGGTAGTGCTCCTCCCTCTGCTATATTTTGGAAGCGTTTGAGGATAGGTGTCAGCTCTTCTCTAAATGTTTGATGGAGTTTGCCTGTGAAGCCATCTGGTCTGGTGCTTTTGTTTGTTGGAAGATTTTTTTTTTCCTTTGAGGTACGCGGGCCTCTCACCATTGTGGCCTCTCCCATTGTGGAGCACAGGCTCCAGACACACAGGCTCAGTGGTCATGGCTCATGGGCCTAGCCGCTCTGCAGCACGTTGGATCTTCCCGGACTGGGGCACAAACCCGTGTTCCCTGCATCGGCAGGAGGACTCTCAACCACTGCGCCACCAGGGAAGCCCTGTTGGAAGATTTTTAATCACAGTTTCAATTTCAGTGCTTGTGATTGGTGTGTTCATATTTTGTATTTCTTCCTGGTTCAGTCTCAGAAGGTGTGCATTTCTAAGAATTTGTCCATTTCTTCCAGGTTCTCCATTTTATTGTCATATAGTTGCTTGTAGTAGTCTCTCATGATCCTTTGTATCTCTGCAGTGTCAGTTTTTACTTCTTTTTTATTTCTAATTCTGTTGATTTGAGTCTTTTCCCTTTTCTTCTTGATGATTCTGGCTAATGGCTTATCAATTTTGTTTATCTTCTGAAAGAACCAGCTTTTAGTTTTATTGATCTTTGCTATCGTTACCTTCATTTCTTTTTCATTTATTTCTGATCTGATCTTTATGATTTCTTTCCTTCTGGTAACTTGGGTTTTTTTTTTTGCTCTTCTTTCTCTAATTGCTTTAGGTGTAAGTTCACGGTATTTATTTGAGATGTTTCTTGTTTCTTAAGGTAGGACTGTATTGCTATAAACTTCCCTCTTGGAACTGCTTTGCTGCATCCCATAGGTTTTGGTTCATCATGTTTTCATTGTCATTTGTTTCTAGGTATTTTTTTATTCTTTCTTTGATTTCTTCAGTGATCTCATGGTTATTGAGTAGTATGTTGTTTAGCCTCCATGTGTTTGTATTTTTTACACTTTTTTTCTTGTAATTGATATCTAGTCTCATAGTGTTGTGGTCAGAAAAGATACTTGATACGATTTCAGTTTTCTTAACTTTATCAAGGCTTGATTTGTGACCCAAGGTATGATATATCCTGGAGAATGTTCCATGAGCACTTGAGAAGAAAGTGTATTCTGTGGTTTCTGGATGGAATGTCCTATAAATATCAATTAAGTCCATCTTGTTTAGTGTATCTTTTAAAGCTTGTGTTTCCTTATTTATTCTCATTTTGGATGATCTGTCCATTGGTGAAAGTGGGGTTAAAGTCCCCTACTATTATTGTGATACTGTTGACTTCCCCTTTTATGGCTGTTAGTATTTGCCTTATGTATTGAGGTGCTCCTATGTTGGGTTCATAAATACTTACAATTGTTATATCTTCTTCTTGGATTGATCTCTTGATCATTATGTAGTGTCCTTTGTCTCTTCCAGTGGTCTTTGTTTTCCAGTCTCTTTTGCTGATATGAGAATTGCTACTCCAGCTTTCTTTTGATTTCCATTTGCATGGAATCTCTTTTTCCATCCCCTCACTTTCAGTCTCTATGTGTCCCTAGGTCTGAAGTAGGTGTCTTGTAGACAGCATATATAAGGCTCTTGTTTTTTTATCCATTCAGCCAGTCTATGTCTTTTGGTTGGAGCATTTAATCCATTTACATTTAAGGTGATTATCAATATGTATGTTCCTATTACAGTTTTCTTAATTGTTTTCAGTTTGTTATTGTAGGTATTTTCCTTCTCTTGTGTTTCTTGCCTAAAGTTCCTTTAGCATTTGTTGTAAAGCTCGTTTGGTGGTGCTGAATTCTCTTAACTTTTGCTTGTCTGTAAAGGTTTTAATTTCTCCGTGAAATCTAAATGAGATCCTTGCTGGGTAGAGTAATCTTGGTTGTAGGTCCTTCTCCTTCATCACTTTAAATATGTCCTGCCACTCCCTTCTGGCTTGCAGAGTTTCTGCTGAAAGATCTGCTGTTAACCTTATGGGGATTCCCTTCAGTGTTATTTCTTGTTTTTCCCTTGCTGCTTTTAATATATTTTCTTTGTATTTAATTTTTGATAGTTTGATTAATATGTGTCTTGTCATGTTTTGCCTTGGATTTATCCTATAAAGATTTATCCTCTCTGTGCTTCCTGGACTTCAGTATTTCCTTTCCTATATTAGGGAAGTTTTCAACTGTAATCTCTTCAAATATTTTCTCAGTCCCTTTCTTTTTCTCTTCTTCTGGGACCCCTATAATTCGATTTTTGGTGTTTTTAATGCTGTCCCAGAAGTCTCTGAGACTGTCCCCAATTCTTTTTATTCTTTTTTCTTTATTCTGCCCTGCAATAGTTATTTCCACTATTTTATCATCCAGGTCAGTTATCCGTTCTTCTGCCTCCGTTATTTTGCTATTGATCCCTTCTAGAGAATTTTTAATTTCATTTATTGTGTTGTTCATCACTGTTTGTTTGCTCTTTAGTTTTTATAGGTCCTTCTTAAATGTTTCCTGTATTTTCTCCATTCTATTTCCAAGATTTTGGATCATCTTTCCTATCATTATTGTGAATTCTTTTTCAGGTGGACTGCCTATTTCCTCTTCATTTGTTAGGTCTGGTCGATTTTTGCCTTGTTACTTCAACTGCTGTGTGTTTCTCTGTCTTCTCATTTTGCTTAACTTAGTGTGTTTGGGGTCTCCTTTTCACAGGCTGCAGGTTTGTAGTTTTTGTTGTTTTTGCTGTCTGTCCTCAGTGGCTAAGGTTCGTTCAGTGGGTTGTGTAGGCTTCCTGGTGGAGGGGACTAGTGCCAGTGTTCTGGTGGATGAGGCTGGATCTTGTCTTTATGGTGTGCAGGTCCATGTCTCATGGTGTGTTTTGGGTGTCTTTGGCCTTATTATGATTTTAGACAATCTCTCTGCTAATGAATGGGGTTGTGTTCCTGTCTTGCTAATTGTTTGGCATAGGGTGTCCAGCACTGTAGCTTGCTGGTCGTTGAGTGGAGCTGGGTGTTGGTGTTGAGATGGAGATCTCTGGGAGATTTTCACCATTTTATATTACATGGAGCTGGGTGGTCTCTTGTGGACCAGTGTCCTGAACTTGGCTCTCCCACCTCAGAGGCTCATCCCTGACATCTGGCTGGAGCGCCAAGAGCCTGTCATCCACACAGTTCAGAATAAAAGGGAGAACAAGAAGGAAGGAAGAAATAAGAAGAAAAAATAAAGTAAAATATAATAAATTAAGTTATTAAAATAAAAAATAATTATTAAAGAAAATTTTAAAAATAAAAATATAAAAGAAAGAAAGAAGAGAGCAACCAAACCAAAAAACAAATCCACCAATGATAACACATGCTAAAACTGTACTTAAAAAAAAACGTACCGACAGAACTGTAGGACAAATGGTAAAAGTAAAGCTATACAAACAAAATTACACAGAGAAGCATACACATGCACACTCACAAAAAGAGAAAAAGGGAAAAAAATATATATATATCATTGCTCCCAAAGTCGACCTCCACAATTTGGGATTATTCGTTGTCTATTCAGGTATTCCACAGGTGCAGGGTACATCAGGTTGATTGTGGAGATTTAATCCACTGCTCCTGAGGCTGCTGGGAGAAATTTCCCTTTCTCTTCTTTGTTTGCACAGCTCCTGGGGTTCAGCTTTGGATTTGGCCCCACCTCTGCAGGTAGGTCGCCTGAGGGCATTTGTTCTTCTCTCAGACAGGATGGGGTTAAAGGAACCGCTGCTTTGGGGGCTCTGGCTCACTCAGGTGCAGGAGAAGGAGGGGTATGGATGTGGGGTGAGCCTGTGGTGGCAGAGACCAACGTGGCGTTGCACCAGCCTGAGGCACACCATGCATTTTCCTGGGGAAGTTGTCCCTGGATCCCAGGACCCTGGCAGTGGCGGGCTGCACAGGCTCCCCTGAAGGGAGGTGTGGAGAGTGACCTGTGCTCGCACACAGGCTTCTTGGTGTCAGCAGCAGCAGCCTTAGCATCTCATTCCTGTCTCAGGGGTCCGCGCTGATAGCTGCGGCTCACGCCTGTCTCTGGAGCTCCTTTAAACAGCACTCTTAATCCCCTCTCCTCGCGCACCAGGAAACAAAGAGGGAAGAAAAAGTCTCTTGCCTCTTTGGCAGGTCCAGACTTTTTCCCGGACTCCCTCCTGTCCAGCCGTGGTGAACTAACCCCTTCAGGCTGCGTTCACGCCGCCAACCCCAGTCCTCTCCCTGGACATCTGACCTCCAAAGCCCGAGCCTCAGCTCCCAGCCCCGCCCACCCCGGCGGCTGAGCAGACAAGCCTATTGGGCTGGTGAGTGCCGGTCAGCACCGATCCTCCGTGCAGGAATCTCTCCACTTTGCCCTCCACACCCCTGTTGCTGCACTCTCCTCCATGGCCCCGAAGCTTCCCCACCTCCGCCACCCGCAGTCTCCGCCCACGAAGGGGCTCCTAGTGTGTGGAAACCTTTCCTCCTTCACGGCTCCCTCCCACTGGTGCAGGTCCCATCCTTATTCTTTTGTCTCTGTTTATTCTTTTTTTATTTTTCCCTACCCAGGTACATAGGGAGTTTCTTGCCTTTTGGGAGGTCTGAGGTCTTCTGCCAGCGTTCAGTAGGTGTTCTGTAGGGGTTGTTCCACATGTAGATGTATTTCTGATGTATTTGTGGGGAGGAAGCTGATGTCCACGTCTTATTCTTCTGCCATCTTGAAGCTTCTTCCATAATTGCTTTATTTATGAACAGAGAAGACACTCAAGCATTTTTGGAAGTCAGAGACCTCATTTGCAAATCTAATGAAAGCTAAGGACATTGTTCCTTCCCATAGCCCGTGCAGTCTCTTTACATATGTTTTCCTAACATGTTTTTAGCATTTAGGAAGCAAGGATTACTGAGTCAGTAATTTTTCAGACTACACAAAGTCCTGTCCCAAATTTGTGACTTGACTCTGAACATATTTTCTTTGAATTTTTACTATCATTGGTGGATGTTGGTGGGGTGGAAGATGGGTTGGGACTGGGGCCTGGGGAATGAACAATGATTCAATAGTCCCCTGAGATATATAGAATTTCACTACCTTGGGGGAAGCATTAGTTTTAAATAAATCCTATTGTTTATAGACCTGTTCAGTTAAATTATTTTAGCAAACATATATTGTACAACTTTAAGGCTGTCTTTTTTCCCTCAACACGTTAACTATTTCACCCCACTCTCTTTTTGCTTGCCTGGTTTCTGAAGAGAAGTCACGTGGAATCCTTATGTTTGTTCGTCTGTACGTGTTTTTCCCCTAGGGCTTCTGTCAGGATTTTTCTTTATCTTTGATTGTCTCTAGTTTGAAAATGATATGCCTAGGTGTAGTTTTTTTGACATTCATCCTGTTGTTGTTCTCTGAGCTTCCTGAATCTGTGGTTTTGGTGTCTGACCTTAATTGGGGGGAAATTTTCAGCCATTATTATCTCAAATATTTCTTCTATCCCTTTCTCTCTCTCTTCTCTTTCTGTTATTTCCATTATGTGTATGTTACACCTTTTGTAGTTGTCCCTCAGTCCTTGGCTATTCTGTTCTTTTCTTTTTCAGTCTTTGTTCCCTTTCCTTTTCAGTTTGGGAGATTTGTATTGAGATAGCCTCAAGCTCAGAGCTTTTTTCTTCAGCCATGTCTAGTCTACTAATAAGTCCATCAAAGACATTTTAAATTTCTGTTACAGTGTTGTTGTTTTTTTTTAATCTCTAGCATTTTGTTTTGGTTCTTTCTTAGGGTTTCCTTCTGTCTGCTTACACTGTTCAACTGATCTTGCATATTATCTATTTGACTTAAATACAGCCCTTAGCTTATTTAATCATAGTTGTTTAAAATTCCTCGTCTGATCATTCCCACATCTCTGCCATGTCTTGTTCTGATGCTTTCTGTCTTCAAATTGTGATTTTTGCCTTTTGTCATGCTTTGTAATTTTTTCCTGATAGCCAGACATGATGTACTGAGTTAAAAGGAACTGCTTTGAATAGGCCTTTAGTAATCTGATGGTGAGGTTTCTGGGGAGGTGAAGCCTTCTATATAGCCAATGATTAATTCAGTCTTTTAGTAATCATATGTCTCTGGACTGTGAACTTCACAAGTGTTTCCCAGTTTTTTCTCCCCACTTAGTTGGAATAGGATTGCTAGAATGGGCTGGAGTTGGGTGTTTCCCCTCCCCAGGTCGCTTAGGCTCAGATAACTACCCAGCAGGTTAGGATTTGGTTAACTAGTTTCCCCTGAAGGCAGCCTTGTTAAGAAGAACATAGCACTCTGACTTATTTTACAATGTTTTCTTTACCCTTCCCCTGTTAGAAACCATGAGGGAATTTTTCTCAGATATGTACACTGGGAACCTGGCCGAGCTCCTGGAGGTAAATCTCACGGCATTTTGGGTGCCCCTATGACTGAGTCTCCTTGAAGCTTTTAACTCTCAGACTTGCCCACCCAGTGCCTCCAGCACTTCCTCAATTACAGGTCAGGTTTTCCTACTCCTGCACTGGCTTCCACCCATGGCATCTGCTCAGGTGTCTCTCCTCAAGGAAGCCATGACTTCCTGCATTTGCCTGTTGGCCTCTCTAGTCTTGGAGGCAGCAGTTAGTTCTGTGTCTGCCCCTCTTTTAGTATCCAAGAAGAGTTGTTGATTTTTCTGTCTGTTCAGCTTTTCACTTGTTAGGACGGAGTGGTGACATGCAAGCTTCTTATGTGCAGAACTGGAAACCGGAAGTCTGCTTGTTCAACTTCTGGGTACAGGAGATTTTTCTGTGTTCTAAGGATGAAATGGTGAGTGAATGCAGCTGCTTTAAGATCTTCTGAGACATAAAGAACGAGGTAAGGATGTACCTGCAGACACAGGTACTTCTGTTGATGCAACAGATAACAGCTTCTCTCCCCACCCCCTACAAATAATCATAGATTCTCTTGGAAATATCTCAAAACACTTGGACATAACATACTGAAGTATAGAAAACTGTCTTAGGGCTGGGCTGAGATCAGGATTCTTGTGACAGGGCTGCTCCTTACTGAATATATGACTTTGGGCAGAACTCAGCTTTTCTGAGCCTCGCTTTGTTCCTAGGGAACGCTGGAATTGTGATATTGTTCCTTATGTCTGTTTGTGAATCAAATAAAATAACTTGAGTAAAAGCACTTTGAAATCCGTAAGGACCTAAAGAAATGTCAGTTATGACTATATGTTCTGGAAATGGCTTTGTAAATGACAGTAACATTTTTAAATGACCATCTGGTTAAACAAAACCCTGCACTTAATCCTGGATATTTCAATGTACGTCCAGAGACGTGCTTTGATTTACACATATGCAGAGCTTTGCGGCTGTTTAAATATATCCAATCATATCTCTAACAAGTGGAACTGACTAAGGCAGAGGTTTTTATGATTAGCAAGTTTACTTAAGGACAGATCATTAAAAAGACCCTTCTCATGTGATTGTTGACCAGTGATGTTCTCACATTCTGTAGTCACTCCTGGTTCTGAAATCGTTTTCATGTTGTGCCACTTCGTTTGTCTGAGCTATTCTGCAAAAATCCCTCCTGACAGTCCAACATCAAAGGAAACAATGTTTCCTTAAGCAAAAGGGATGGAGCTGTGGCTGACCAGCCTTTACAAGCGCCAACAGCATTCCTTTCTAAAGCACCTGCTGTTACACATCAGCCTCAGCCGGCAAAGGACACAGATAATGACAGCAATTTTATTATTATTATTATTCCTTTCCAGTATGTGAAAGCAGAGTAATGAATTTTATACAGACGGCATTAATTTATGGCATGCAGACCAGCACTTGCTTCCTTAACCTCCAGACACATGAATCGTAAATATTACTGTGGAAGCTAAGAGAACTTGTAACTGCTATAGAAATTAATAGACAGACAAAACCAAAAAAAGGACTCAGTTCAGAAAGTATTCACTATCATAGAGCCCTGGATGTGAAGCAGAAAATGAGACATGTACTCAAAAAAAGAAAACTAGTTACAACAGACTTGTTTATCTTTTTATCAGATCCTTCCATCCATTTTCTGTCACTTCCCTAATCTCATTTGATTTCTAAAAATGAAATCTGATTTTTTAAGAATTCCACATTCTGTTTATACAGGCAAACCTGGGTCAGCTGTGCAGAGTTGACCCCCTGCTCCTCTATAAAATGTGTGCAAATTAAATACTTCCTTTGGTTCTTATTCTGAGGTTCTGGTGATCGTCTATGAACATCCTGCAGTTTCATCCTCAGAAATTTTCAGGTTTTCAATACCAGTCTTTTGTCACAGGGCTCTGTTTTCTTCCACACACTATGCTTTATGCAGATAAAACTGCATGTATCTCACAAACTTTCTGAGTTAAAATCATCCCCCAAATCAAAGTGCTAGCCATTCCCCAGGTCTCAAATCTTTTATCGATCTGCTCCTGTCCTTATCACTACTCTCTTTGGGGAGCTCAGACCTCCTGCTCACAAAGGGAATTAGATGTCTCTTCATCAAAGCTTTGCTTACTTCCTTGGTTCTTTTTATTATGTTCTAATTCTTTTGTTGGTTTTCCTCCTAAGATAACCTTATGCTTGGAGAATTCTCAAGTCTTCCCTCTTCTATCTCTTCTGTCTTCCTGGTTTTAAGACCTTCTCTTTAAGTTCTCTTTCCAGTCACTGTAAGGAACTAAGTGTTAGAAAAGTTAAAGAATTCCTTCATTTCCACAGACAGAAACAAGGATTCATTTGTCCTTTGGAAACAAAGAATGTGCTATTTATTTCTTTTATTTTTACTTGAAAGTTGAAGCAGTAATAAAAGTCCTGTTGTGAAAAATTTAACATTGTAAGTATTGTTATTACTACCATGATTATATACATGGATATGTGTACAGATCCTTGACCTATGCTGTGTTTGCTTATTCTTTAGTTAACACACTATAAAGAATTACAGGTGCACTAGTGATTGTAATTTATAGTTGCAAAAAAAGGTAAATAAATAAATGTTAGACTGAAAAAAAAAAAGGTGGACCTGTCGACAGATCCATATTTATCATTAATGGCAGTAACAGATTTCCTTCCGTGATGGTGGCAGAAAAAAGAAATGAAGAAATGAGGACTTGCCCTTGTACTGCTTCTTGTAAGCAGCCCTAGTGTCTGGGAAAATCTTGTTACATTTTAAAGGCTGACCTCACAGAATTTCTGTTCTCAGAAAGTCTTCTAGACTGTTTTTAATGTTTCTCCGAGTTCTTCTTGAGATGACACAGTTACTTCACTGTTCTCTGACCGTTACCTTTCATGATGCTATCTTCCTTTTGACTTTTCTGTGAAATAGAAAATAAAAAAGATATATATATAGATATATAGATATATACACACATACACACATTACTTTTGAATATATCTATCTGCTAAAAAGGGCTTAAGGCTATCTCCTTATGTGATAAACTTTCCACCCCACCACTACAACTTTTGGCAAAATATTTACCCCCATTTCTTATAGATGTCCTATCTCCTTTCCTCAAACTTGTTTACACAGAACTTAAAATACAATGTTTTATTTCCTTATGATTGAGATTGCACAAGCCTTCTGGCTAATTCCATACTTCCAAAACAAGATGTAATGAATCTTCCTCACGTTGTCTGTTGGGGTCAAATAAGTTTAGAATGAACCTTGGAGACTTAAAAGATTATGAAGAAAAGTCACTGGATATGTGGATAAAATGATGTAAAAATAAAAATGATGTCAATATCCAGAGTAAGAAACGTTCCTTTTCTCCTAACCTCCTTCTACCCACCCTGGTCCCTGACAGTTATCTGCCACTTCCTCTTTATCCTGATCACAGGGGCAATGTTACCCTTAGGCACAATGTGGCTTAGAGAGGCTGCAGTGTTACTCTTTTTTCCTGAACCTTGGCCTTGGCTCAGCTGTGCAGATTTCTAAATTTTGTGTCTTAGCATGAGTGAGAGAAGTAGGCTGGGCCTCCGGTTATCCTCACAGGGTGGATGCAACAACATCAGTGTCAGCTTTGCTCTTTGGCTAACTCTAACATGTGGGCATCAGAGTGAAACTAAATTCCTGCTGGTCTTTTTCCTCCAAAGCAAACGGGAAACTTCTCTCTCTAATTGCCCATGACAGTGTCTTAGTTCAGTTTCTTGCATGCACTTTTACAATCTGCTTTTCTCTTTCTCCCTGGATCTATAAGCCATTTTTCATCCTCCTGTCATTCTTTCTACTAGGTGAATCACAAGCTCATTAGTGCAATGAGAAAGGTCTATTTTAATTTGGCACTGATTGACTTTTTGGTAAAGTACCTACCAACAACCCAGGCTTCTATGACAGATTTACAAACACCGTATATATCTCTTTTTCTCCTCATTCTCATGTTTCCTTATGTCTGTAATATATTTCCTCAATTTGTCCTTTCAGTGAACCCTTGATTACTTTCAAGATTCAAGTTAGTTATTACTTGCTCTTCACATCCTTCCCCAAATTCTGTATTTCTGTCTCAGGTGAATTCAGGTGATCTGACTCCACACAGATGTAAACCAGAATATAATTATAGCATTTAGCACATTCTATTGTAAATGTTTCTCTAATACAGCAATATTCATTTTACTATGAGCAATAAAAAAGAATATCTTTTAAAAAATCTTTATATCCACCAAGTTATACTTGTGCTTACAACACTGGGGCTACTAAGTAAATATTTTTGAGTTCACAGAGGACAGCCTATCAGTTGAACCAAGAATTTGATTGTCTTGCGTATCAGTTAATTTTGCTGCAAGAACAACAGAGCACACAAATCTTATTAATAGCTTACAACAGCAGAATTCATTTTTCATTCACATAGTATTTGGGTGGCTATCAGTCAGCTTTGGCTGCTGCAGCTCCACTGAGCTCTGTCAGCAGGTGACCACTCTACTTCACATGTTTTCCCTTTTTCCCATTCTAGAACCTAGGTTAAAGGGCAGTTTCTACTTGGAACATGCTTCTCTTGTGGCAGAGCAAGATTACTGGTAGAAAAACAGGTGCATTTTAAAGTTTCAGTTCGTATGTGGCATATGGTCACTTTGGCCCACATTCTGTTACCTTAAATGACTTGACCAATGAGTAATGAGTTGAGGATGTAACTCCTCCCACAGGAGGAGCAGTAAGTAACAGGACAATAGATAGGGATACATACACACACACACACACACACACACACACATATAGTTATAAACATATATACACACATGCCATCTAATATTAAGGAAGCAAGAGTAAATAATGAGAAATAATAATGTAAAGTAACATAGTTTGTACTCTTGGTCACGAATATTCACTTTGCTTCTTATACACAAAATAGACTGCCATTCTCTCCAAGGAGCTCTCAACATTTTCATCCATTATAGCATCAACTCAATACCAGAATTTCATGATATATTCTACTATATTTAGTATCTCTTGATTCAGAGACTTATGAGCTAAAACAGTGAGTATCCATCATGGCCATAGAGGACACATAGCCACAAAGAACATATAAAGATGACACAGAGACAATAAACCTCAGTAAACCCCCTGATTTGGAAATGGGAAAAATGGAAGTACACATCAGTCACTGACCTATAGCAATTCTGAAATCCTACTGTGCAAACATAACAGGCACTTTTCATCCTGAGAGTAGGGTCCTAGTTCAACTCCTCTCTTGTATTGCTTTCCAGCCCACTGATCTCCCTGAATTTTTCTTTGGGTCTTTGGAGGTCTTTTTTTCCAAATTCCTCCTTGGACCCACATGAAGAATAATCTGAGAATGTATCTTCCTTGATGGCTGACCAGTTTTCTCAGTCTGATTCTATCTAGATACTTTTAAAAATGACTGAAAAAGTAATAATCTTAGGCTTGTCTTTTAATATAATTGGTTGATCTTTTGACAGTTTTGTTGCAGTAACACCCAAATGTCTAGGTACCAAATCTGTGTTTAAGTTAGATTTGATGTAATAATGAAAAATCAGTGACTTAAAATAATAGACATTTACTTATCTGTAGATTGTAATTTTTCTGTTGATTTTAATATATTTTGTCAGCTATTGGCTTTAGCTGTTGAAGCTTTGCTCAGCTCTGCTTTTTTTAAAAATTTTTATTGGGGTGTAGTTGATTTACAGTGTTGTGTTAGTTTCAGGTGTACAGCAAAGAGAATCAGTTATACATATACATATAGCCACTCTTTTTTTTTTTTAAGGTCCTTTTCCCATATGGGCCATTACAGAGTATTGAGTAGAGTTCCCAGTGCTATACAGCATATTCTTATTAGTTAACTATTTTATATATATTAGTGTGTATAGGTCAGTCCCAATCTCTCAATTCATCCCTCTCCTGCTTATCTCCTGGTAACCATAAGTTTGTTTTCTACATCCGTGACTCTACTTCCGTTTTGTAAATAAGTTCATTTGTACCCATTTTTTTAGATTCCACACATAAGTGATATTATATGATATTTGTCTTTCTGTGTCTGACTTACTTCACTCAGTATGACAATCTCTATGTCCTTCCATGTTGCTGTAAATGGCATTATTTTGTTCTTTTTTATGGCTGAGTAATATTCCATTGTATATATGTGCCACATCTTCTTTATCCATTCCTCTGTTGATGGACATTTAGGTTGCTTCCATGTCTTGGCTACTGTAAATAGTGCTGCAATGAACATTGGGGTGCATGTATCTTTTTGAAATATGGTTTTCTCCAGGTATATGCCCAGGAATGAGATTCAGCTCTGCTTTATCATCTTCATTTTATAATCTATTTGAAAGGAGCAACACTTTTATTTATAAGAGTTATTTATTTCCATGGTAGAGGGAAAAGAGCAGGACAGATGGTAGCAGTAGGTGATGTCTCTTAATGGCTTCTGCAGTGAACTGGCACAGTGTCACTTCTGCGAACATTCTACTGGTCAAAATAAGTCATATGATCAAACCCAACATCAGTGGGTGTAGAAGCGCATGCCTTACATGAGGTACTGTAAGGTAATGAGCAGGAATGTGTAATGCTCTTCTATAAAGGAGAAAGGGATAGTTGAAATCAGTAAGACAATCCACCCTACTGTATAGTCTATACAGACTTTAAGATATGGAGGCATAACCCAAGTTTCAGTTGGCCTGAAAGTACTATAATAGAATTGTTTGGAAAAGCAGCAGTAATTCATCATTCATTTCTCAACTTTCTAGTTTGTAGTAAATGTTTATTGGACAATTACTTAGTGTAAGCCATTTCATTTTGTTTTAGTTACATAGACTTAAATAGACATCACTGAAATAATGTAATTTCACATAGTGGGTATACAGGAAGTAGGTAACAAGAAGTTTTGATACAGTGTTATAACTGCTATGAAGGGCTAAGTATATGCTATTCTAGAAGAATGTGGCAAGTGCCTAGACCCACATATGTAGCAAAAACTTGATCTGCACTTGGGGGAGTCATGACATGTACCTAGAGTAGACTGGGAGAAGATAAGTCGTAAAGGCAAAAAAAACTATAAGAAGCATTTTGGAGGATCCGTTGACAGAAACTTTGGCACTGAATCTTAATATTGTCCCTGAGACCGACTGTGTATAGTATTTGAATTTAAGCCAGTTTTTAATTTCTTCAATTTGGATTTTACTGTAAATATGTTCCTCCTTTGTTATTTCAAAATAATAGAAAGTTTTTTATGCCAACCACTGACTTAGGAAAATCAAGATGCTGATGTATGCTTAATGATGGCAACAATTTAAATTTAATATTGGACTAAGAATATGAGGGAAAATGTCAAAAGTAACAGATATGAAAAATTTTAAGTTCTACATGGTGTCAATTAATTGTTCAACTCATTCCAGAAAAAAATAATATTTGGTTTTGTGATATTAACATATTTTCTACCAGTACTCTACATTATAAATATTCAGGATACTTATCAATTCATATGTGAATTGATATAAATCATTTTGCATGTGGATTGATGACAACTGGATAGTACATTCACTTAAGTACCTTGAAATAAAGATATAAATAGTAAAAAGCATTAAAATAAATTTCTGGTGCATCAAATATGCAATGTACACTGTATATACAATGTACAGTGCACATAGTGTATTTTTGTGTATTGATGTATACAAGCAAATGAGCTGTGAGACGTCTACAGTGTACACAGTGACTACTCTGGAGGTAACCGTGGAGTGCTTGAAGACCCCTGATATAAGAACCCGGGAAACAGCTCCCCAGCTAATTAGGTTTGTGGATGCATATGAGTAACAAACTGTCTGGGCCTCAATTTCCTTTAGTCTAGTCTAACTTAGGATTTCTTTAGTCCTTTTATTATCTAACATTCTGTCATACAAATATTGGAAAATGGAGGCATAGAGATGTTCATTTATTTTCCCAATTAGGTATGGAGCAGACAGGAACATTGAAACTATTTCTTGACAATTATTTACAAGGAAGAAGACCTTTATGTTCATCTTTTAGGCACTTGGGTTTTATCCACTGTCCTTGAATTATAAGGAAGGGTAAAAGAGAAGAATTTCTGTGTATCTATTTTATTCTGTTCTTTACTTAATATGCTTCTATTTTATCACCTTTTCCCTTTTGCCTTCTCAGAGCAATTCAGCCTACTCTTTTTAATATCCCCTTCATTTGAAGTCCCCTCCTATAGTATTACTCATGATTACAGTCCTTTTCATTGTCCTTCACTGAGCTTTTTGTATTTCTGATAGGTTTATCTAGAGACAAGGTAACCAAAACTGAAAACTTTATTGAAGGTGAAACTGACTTGATACATGTACCTTGTATACATGCAATGAGATTTATATTTTAATTCATTTTATCACCTTTATAAAGATATTAGGACACTGCAAAATGCTATAAAATGCTAAACATATGATCAGACATTTTTTAAGTGATAGAAATTAATTTAAAAAATTTAAGAATATAGTACCACTTTTCATAAAAGATAATTTTCCCCCTTGAGCCAGAATTTTTCCATGAGCAAATATTTATCTTCAATATCGTCATCTATAATATTTCAATGCAATTCATATTTGTTGAGCATCTACTATGTTCAAAACACCTATGAGTGTTGCAGATGAAAACAGTTAGAGTAGGAAAACCTCTGCTATTAATGATGTACACTTTAACCGAGCAAGTAAGATACCTGAACAAGTTTATCTGGGATACTTTAAGGGATATAGTCACAAAGTACTATGGAGAAGATGCAGGAAATGTAAGCAGGAACATACCCCTAGTGCATGAGAAACTTAAAGTTTCACTGTCATATTGCCACAGGTTATATAGATTCAATCCTACAAATCTGGAACCTGTAAGTAAATATTAACATCCACCATTACTTATCATATAAACAGCAAATAAAGAAACAATCACTATAAAATATAGGTACTTCAGATCTTATTTCTGTATCTGATAATGTTAGCCGAGCTGATATTCACACCTTCTTCCACTAACCTTCAGAGTTCCCTTATCCACTGTTATCAGCTAGGTTGGAAGGTTACACAAATTTTGATTCCCACAGGATCCATCTCTTAGTGGTCTCATATATATTGGTTTGTATAGCTGGCTTCTGCCAGTCACTTCCTCATAAAACTCATGGTTGCCCTCTTCATGATGGCAGGGATCCATCTTCACCAAGAAGATGACTGGTAACCCAGAACATGGTGTCCTATTTGGGTCTAGCTTTGGGCTTTGCTGTTGGCAAAGAATGGACAATCAGTAGTTTTAGTAGCTAGATCTGCTTTGGTGAAGGAAAGTTCACTACATTAAAAGTATTCGTAGGCTCAATCACAGAAATTTTATACATAGACCCACTCAGTAAATATCAAGTTGTCTAGGAATAGAAGTTGACATGCAGGACACATATCTTCTTATACATTATTTTATATCATTCTTTGCTATGAATGTCCCATGTAGGGCATTAATGTATGATGCAGGAATCTTCACATTCTGTACCCTTTCTGATAGACTCATCAATACACCACTCCATCAGGCTTCCTTGTCATCAGTCTTCCAGTTTCATCCTTTCTAAGTTTCTGACCATTTGACCAATGCATTAGCTACTGCCTATGAATTAATTTATAACTCAGGGTATTTCACTATTTACACAAAACAGAAAATTATGCGTGTTGCCAAAGTTATTCCAGTTGGAAAGATTTTTTTTTTCACCATTGTCTTTTAGGATGTCTCCAAGGGAAGCTTTAGTGCAATGATTATTATTATCAGCTATAGCCAGCATGTCATAATCATCTGTTAACTAGATCTGTACTTTTTCCTCTTCTTTAATCTGGTGATATTTTACTCTCCATTTTATGAAAGTTGTGAGTCGAGAGATAATTAGTGAGTCAGGAAAAATATATACCATGGGAATCTGAGACAACTTTAAAGCAAATAATATGTGCTTGGGCCAGAACTAATACATACCAATTCCAGTTAAGAAGAGTATGCTATTATATGTAGAAATTTATGATCTAATATATCAGACAACACCAACTTAACAAAAGGAAGTTTGGATTACATGGACACTTGGTGTCCCAAGATCAGATATTTAGTCTCTAACAGGACCTAGACTGCTTTTAAGGTAGAGAATAATCATCAGAATTCCCCTGTTCCTCTTACCAGAGGCTCCTTGTAGCATACCTATCAGACAGAAATACCTCACCACCTAGAGGGGTGGGATAGGGAGGGTGGGAGGGAGATGCAAGAGGGAAGAGATATGGGAACATATGTATATGTATAACTGATTCACTTTGTGATAAAGCAGAAACTAACATGCCATTGTAAAGCAATTATACTCCAATAAAGATGTTAAAAAAAATAATGGGATCTCTTGGGTCATAAAGGTTCAAATGACAGAGAAGCATGAGTGTCAGCCTTGTGCTACTAAAAAATCCTTCTTATATCTGGACATCATTCAAAACTGGCAGTATTTTGAGTTATTCACTAATGGATTGAGCAGCACACTCGGATGTGACATGTGTTGCTTTGAAAATCTGGTTTCCCACAAGCATTGTACAAGGAGTGGCAAACTGTGTCTCAACTTAGAGGAAGGAGCTTAACACACGTCATACCAAAGGATCCCAAGAAAGAATTGGCAGGACCCTCAACATTTTTGGAGTTTAACTCCCACCCTTGGACATGCATGCATTTGACTAATGCATCTGTGGTTTTTGCTGTTTCCTGTATTTCAGATACAGTTGGCATAATTTCATTAATGTGATGGGCTGGGTGTTATTCTATGTGAAACCAAGACAGTCAAGTCTTTCTAGACTATTGTGTAACAGAGAGCAAATCTGCACTGCTCTCCCTGTTCCTGGCTATCTTTACTCATTAAGCTAGAAAAAAGTCCTAGGTTAATTGCTGCCTACCATGCGATAGGAACTGGTTTGATTTCAAGTAGGATACCACATACAGACCAGTAGCTGCCATTGGCATCAGTATTCTATGGTGACATCAATCTAGTTTCTCCAGTATAAATCTGGCTTCTTTCTGCATCAGTCAAACATGTGAGTAAAGGGAATGTGTTATAATCGCAATTCAAATGATTATAATCAGAACTTCAAGACACTGATGGTAGTATTTGTCCCCATAATTCCCCCAGGATATGTCATTGTCTTTTATTTGGTTCTGTCCAGTGAGTGAGTTGTTGAGTATTTCCACCAGCTTCCTCTTGCCTTTTTCTACTGTAATAGTGCTTAGTGTCCTAGTTAGGAAAATATGTGGGGATTAACAATTGGAGGCAAGTGCTAGAATGGTTAGTCAATTCTTTCTATACATTCTGGTACCAGGTACTGACTTAGGATGGTTCAACTTAAGATTTTTTGGCCTTACAATATTTTTTTTTTTTACTTTTTGATGGTGCAAAAGTGTTACGAGTTCTGGAGAAACTGTACTTCAACTTTTGAATTTTCAAATTTTCTCAGGCTACAGATATGCAATACAATACTCTCTGGTGACACTGGGCAGTGGCAGTGAGGCAAAGCTCCCAGTCAGTCTCAAAATCATGGGGGTAGACAATCAATACACTTTCAACCATTCTGTACCCATAGGACCATTCAGTTTTTCACTTTCAATACAATATTCAATAAAGTACATGAGATATTCAACACTATTATAAAACAGGCTTTGTGTTAGACAAATTTGTCCAACCATGGGCTAATGGAAGTGTTCTGAGCATTTTTAAGTAGGCTAGGCTTAGCTGTGATATTTGGTACGTTAGGTGTATTAACTGTCTTCGACTTGCGGTATTTTCAACTTATGATGGGTTTATTGGAATATAATCCCATCATAAATCAAGGAAGATCTGTATATATTGATATATAGAAAGGGCTTGGGTTTTCCTCTCATTCTGTTGGATTTCCACAGATTGGCAGAAATTTAGACCGAGTCTTCAAAAACTCTCGGAAGGTTTGCGTATATTTCCTTCTTCAGCACATAGTACCTAGAAAATGACTATAGAGTCTTTCTTACAGTGTATACTCAAAATCTTTCTCCAAGATTACAAGCTCACATTGCAAGGTCATTTCTCAGAGGAAGTTGTCCTCAATCAAGGAGATATAGGTTTGAAAAGTGACTTAGGTCTAGGAACTGGGTAAGAGATTGTGAATACCCTCTATGGTATCTTGAGTTAGATTTACCTTCACTCTTTTCCAGCCAATATAGCTGTAGAAAGCCCTTAATAGGGATACCACAATCAATTAGCTACTTGCACGGATTCCTGTGAATCTCAACATTCATTATCACTCTGTCTCTGTGGCTTATAATGGTGATAGTGTCCACTTTTCTCAGAGGAAGACCATGACCTGATGAGGCAGAACCACTGAGAACCTGCAACAGGATAGCAGAGTTGACTGCAAGCTTCAATCTGCCACAGATTGGGTCCATTGAAGCCACACTTGCTCCAGGCTAATGTCGGCTAGTGGGTGAGCTCTGCAGGGGAATTAGATCCAGGCCAATGCTGTCTAACATGGGGCTCCTGTAACCCGCAATTTTGCTGAGGGCCTCCATGTCAGCCTGGCTGATACTTTCTCATGACTGCACTAGGGTTTGTTATGGATACAATAGTGTACCCTCTCAAATTTATGTTGAAGGCCAAACCTCCAATATGACTATATTCAGAGTGAGAGAGCCTTTAAGGAGGTAATGACTTATATGACCTTAAAAATGAGGTCATAAGTGTAAAGCCCTAATCCAATATGACCAGTGTCTGTATAAGAAGAAGAGACATCAAGGATGAGTACACACAGAGGAAAGGTCTGATGAGGATGCAGTGAGAAGGTGGCCAAGAAGCAAGGCTTCAGGAAAAACCAAACCTGCCAAAATGTTGATCTTGGACTTCCGACCTCCAGAACTATGATAAAATTAATTTCTGTTATTTAAATCCCCAGTCTGTGACATTTTGTTATGACAGCCCTGGAAGACTAATACCAGGGTCTGAAGCTCTTCCTACTCAATCATTCCTTCCCTCTTCTCTCCTTTCACTGGCATCAGACCTGCCTACTTCAGCTCCATATTTAGAAAGGTATTTGGCATATAAGAAGTGTAAGCTTACATTATATATATATCATCAAACTATGGATATAGCATTTATGTGGATCTTAGAAATTTGGACACAAATTGAACTTGTGATCTATTAAAAATTAAATACTTAGCATATTTAGGACTTGTTTCCTATTGTCAATGTAAGAAATGAATTAGATAAATTTTACTATTAATACCACCTCCAAAATTTCCTTTTTCTCTGACACCTATTGCACATTCTAGAATAGAGGAATTATTTTTCTGTACCAGAGTCTTATAGTAGAAAAGAACTTAAGTCCAACTCCCTCATATATCAGATGAGGAAACCAAGATATTGGAAAAAATACATTATTTGTCCAAGAATATAAACATGTTAGTTGTATAGTTAGAGCTAGAACCCATTTGTTAGCTTGAAGAATTAACCTTTTTTTTTTTTACATCTTTATTGGAGTATAATTGCTCTACAATGTTGTGTTAGTTTCTGCTGTATAACAAAGTGAATCAGCTATATGTATACATATATCTGCATATCCCCTCCCTCTTGCGTCTCCCTCTCACCCTCCCTATCCCACCCCTCTAGGTGGACAGACACAAAGCACCAAGCTGATCTCCCTGTACTCTGCAGCTGCTTCCCGCTAGCTATCTATTTTACATTTGATAGTGTGTAGATGTCAATGCTAGTCTCTCACTTCATCCCAGCTTCCCCTTCTAACTCTTCACAGACCCTATCTTAAGTCGGTTGTGGAACCTCATTCCCTCAAAAGACTGAAGGTGCACGATCCTCCCAGCTGTGCAAAAGCATTTAGGAGGGGCATATATGAATGAGAATGCCTTCGGGGTGAATTTGAAGACCCGGTGTGTCTTAAATTGCCTGGTTTCCACAGAAGGCTGCAGTATGTCAAGTCATTATATGAATGTGGTTACATTGGTATCTGAAATTTACACTGTTAACATGACCAACTCTGTTGCCACTGAATTAAGATTTATATTAGTGACTAGTTTTTGTTTGTTTCTTTTTGATCTCGAAACTACTTGAAATGAAATAACTGGGAAATTACACTTCTAAACTTTTCTTTGGAAACTAATAATCATATAATTCGTAGGAAATTGGAAGACTCATCAGAGGTTGGATAGACCTATGGATATTAAAGAGCTAAAAAGTTCTGATAGACAAATGTAATATAACTTCATGGAAACATTTCTGAGTGTGATGTTAACAGCTAGAACATAAGTGTAATGTACTTTTTCAGCATGAAATAAAATAGAAAAATCTAAATAGGACAGATTGGGAATTCAAATCAGTGGTTTAATTTTGGTTTCAGGAATTTTTGTCATGTTGAGGAAAAAAGAATTTTGGCTCTCCAAAATAAACCTTCTTCAAAAATATTTTTGGTCCTCTACCTTTATTTATTTTCTTCTCTTTGGTGCATTACTTATTTATTATACAATTTATAAAACTTAGGTATCTAAGAAATGCTAGCAACTATTTCAATTGCATAATGACCTAATGAATCTTGTTCAATGTGAGTTATTTAAGAAAAATATTAAATTGGAATTTTATTTTTTGTTTCATCAAAGGAAGGAAATACTATTTAAAAGTTTTTGTTGATATTCTTTAAATAACATATCATCTGTATTTTAATATCTTGTGTTCAGATTTTACCTTTTTTGAAGATATAATAATGCATAGGGTGATGGAGACTGAGAAATTTAAACTAAAGTTGTAGGAATAAATTCCAAATGAAGGACAAAGGGAAATTAAGATGAAATATTATTTTAAATATCTATTTTACACTGGGAAGATGTTATAATATAGTTTCCTGGCCAAAAAAAATGAATGACCAGAGATCAAATGGAAAATAGAGATCCATAAGGAATACATAAAAGCAAAACACAGAGGACTATGATTAGAATTATTACTTGGGTTTCTCAAAAAGAAGTGGAAAAATACAGAGGTTGTGACTGCAATTGAAGGACATGAAGGTTTTACTTAGCTTTTAAAAATAACTGTTTGATAATTGCAAAGCTTTCTTTCTAGGCTGTGTTAAGTACTTGACTTCCTAAAGAGTGAAGAGTAGTAATTACTGTGAAATCTAGTTGGATTCATGATAGAATTTCTTCACTCTATTTTTTTAATTATTCTACTTATTTTGTATTTAGGTTGATGTTTAAGCTAACAAGTTCTTGTAAAAAGTTTAGAGACTACAAAAATATTACAAAGAAGAAGCTGAAAAAAGTTTTATTTCAAAATTACTCCAAATTACTTTTTCTATACATATATGGCTACATATATATTTTACTTAAAATCATATTTATTTTATAAAACATGCTTTTAAAATTTATGTATTTTTAATATTTTCCTAGTGATTTAGTCCTCTAAATTTGATTTTTATTGTTTGTAGTATTTCCAAACTTACAAGTGTAAAATAAGTAAGTAATAAATTCTATGTAAATAGTTTGCGTTTTTAGAAATGTTTCAAATACAACTATTAAGAAAAGACTTGTACATAGTTTGTTTTCCAGGTATCTGATATTGTTATAATAAATCCGAAAAGCAGAATTATTTCTGGCTCAAAGTACATTATTAGTTTTATTTTGCAGCTCTTAGAACTTTCTTCAATTAGTTGAAATTTGAAGGATATAATACAGCTAAGTTCTTAACTACACACATACAGATATACACACATATGTTCTTACTGTACTGCATTTTATCTTTCAATATATAATCCATTGTTTGTATTACTCTGTTTTTGTGAATGTGTGAGTAAAGATAAAATAAAGGGTGTACATTTATTAGCTTTATTTTATATTCTGTGTTTTTCATTCTGATCCTTGGCCAACAACATTACTGTTTGCAGTGGTATTCTCATTTATTTTAGTAAACAGGAGAAAGTACATCTTTGTTATTCGTCTTGAAAAAATGTTTTGTAGAGTTTGGCATCCATATTAACCCAGTAAGTTCACTTTGTGAATATCTCAATGCTCTAATACTATTAGCATTTGAATTTAACTGATCTATTGGTTTGGCCAAAAAGTTTGTTTGGGTTTTTCCAAAACGTGTTATAGAAAAAACTATCTACAGATAAATTTGGAATGGCGTAATAGTTGTATATTAAATATATTTTGTATATTAAATATATTAAATGTATTAAATGTTATATCTACTTTAGCTTTTTATTATTTAGGTGAATTTTGTGCTTTTCATAGGTACTTCATTTTTAAAGCTTATTCCTAACTACTCATTTGTATTTTTGTGTTGTATCTTTGAATAAGGTATTTTCTCCTTATTTTCTTAAATTAATAATTGTCTGTATATAGATAACATTGATTTTGCATAAGAAGTTTATAAATACCAATGCTTCTAAATTATTTGATTTTAATATTTTTAGCTCATTTTCTCACTTTTCCAGATAGCTACATTATTGCATATAATTGTATTTTCTCCTTTCTTCAAATATTGATAATCATTATATCTTTTTCATGTATTTGCATTGCCCAGAGCTTCGCAAATAATCTCCAAAAAATGACAATGAAAGATGATGAGAATGATCTTTATTACTGACATCTATGCAGCTATTTCTCTTGTTTTATTTTAAAAATTAGATCTGTTGAAATGAGAGAGTTTTAAGAATGTATTATTTGCCTCTTATTTTTAAATTAATAGTATCAGGAATGTATGGAGAACATCAAGTACTAAGCCAAACCTGTGACTAGGTTACTCTCTTCTTTGTACAATTTAGTAGGTGTGACAGGAAGAATTCTAAAGTGGCTCCTAAGATTTCCCACCCTCTGGTGTCCACACCTTGTTCCCATTACTGTGGTTATGATGCATGTCACTCTCATGATTAAGATATATTACATGGCACAGTAGACTTTAAGAAAGGGAGATTATTAAGGTGGGCCTGAATGGGTACATTCGAGGGAATGTTGTTTTCAGATAATATTCTCAATTTCTTTAGTCATTTTAAGACTATGCAAGTTTTTAATTACTCTTGAAACAATTTAGCTAAGTTTACATTATTTTAATTTGTGCTTATTTTATTGGTATTTTGAAAATTATTTTCAAAGTTGAAGTTTTTATTTACCTTAACATGATTTAAATTAGGCTCATTTTCTATTAATACCAAATCATAAAGGTTTTTTAAAACAATTGCAATGCTCAACTCTTGTAAGAATTTTTTTTTGTATTATTCTTGGGTATCATTGTTTGAATTTTATAAAATTTGTTATTTGGGGAGTATTTTAAAATGTGGGAAAGCACAGAAATGGAGATGAGACACATGTTCTTATATCCTGGAATTAATACTTGCTAATATTTATTTGGATTTATTTCATTAGTTTTCAGTATAAGAAATAATGAAGTACAGATACATTTGAACTCCCCTCTCATCACCTCCATTTCCCTCTCATCATCATGTTCTTGCAGTGAACTCTTCAGTCTAGTACTCTACATTTGCATTCATACATTACATGTATAGTTTACTTTGTGCTTTAAAATTGTTATATCAGTTGTTTTATTCTTCACCCTGTTTTTTTTTTTTACTAAATAAAATGTCTTAGAGTTTCAGCTTCATTGAGAAATGGCAAGCTTTCTCATTCTTATTTGATATTTTCCCTTGTATGCATTGCTGCATTTTGTTTATTAATGTCACTCTATTAGAATATTTATGTCATGTTATTGATATTCTGGAATTAGGGACTTGGATATTAGGCCTTTTATGAGTTTCCCTATGTGTATTCCTAGACTCAGAAGTGAGTGGATTGTAGAACAAGCACATTTTAAATTTTACCAGGTGTTCTAAATTGCCACACAATTTTGATATATCATTTTTCTCCCTCTAGTAATGTGGGTTTACTTCTACCTTCCCACTAAATAAGGTACATTTAATATTTTCCAACATTAGTTTTATTACCAATCTGAGAAAACCAAAATCCCATTTTTTTGTTTTAATTTTAATTTTTCTGATTACAGGTGGCATAATCAGTCCTCCTCTTATGCATGTTGCTTATTTCTGTTCCTTTACTGTGAATTACCTATTTACATTATTTTTAAATGAACACTTGCCTTTTTGTTTCATTATTCACATTTAGGACTACTTTATATATGCAGGGAATGACCTTTTTTTGATTATATACATTATAATGCCCTCTCTCTCATTGTTTGCACTTACGCTTTTTTTCTACCTTTTTAAATTGTATTTAAAATACATACTGAGGGCTTCCCTGGTGGTGCAGTGGTTGAGAGTCTGCCTGCCAATGCAGGGGACACGGGTTCGTGTCCCGGTCCGGGAAGATCCCACATGCTGCGGAGCGGCTGGGCCCGTGACCCATGGCCGCTGAGCCTGCACGTCGGGAGCCTGTGCTCCACAACGGGAGAGGCCACAACAGTGAGAGGCCCGCCTACGGCAAAATAAATAAATAAATAAAATAAAATACATACTGAAAGTCTTCTCTGGAAAAATATCTATTCAGATCTTCCAGTATGTATTTTAAATATGATTAAAAATTTAGAAAAAATAGAAGATACACATATAACTAAAAGGCACGTGAACTGGTGCAGTCAGTATGGAAGTTCCTTAAAAAACTGAAAATATAACTACTATGATCCAGCAATTCTAATCTTGGGTATATATCTGGAAAGATATGAAAACACTAATTCAAAAAGACACATGCATCTTAATGTTCATAGCAGTACTATTTACAATAACAAAGATATGAAAGCAACCCAAGTGACCATCAACAGAAAGATGGATAAATATGTGGGGTATATATATATGATGGAATGTTACTCAGGTATAAAATAAAGAGAATGAAATTCTCCCCTTTGTAGCAACATGGAGCATGTAGAGAATATTCTGTTTAGTGAAATAAATCAGAGAAAGACAAATACTGTATGATATCACTTATATGTAGAATCTAAAAGTAACACAATTGAATATTGATATATGCAAAATGAAAACAGACTCAGATATAGAAAACAACGTAGTGGTTACCAATGGGGAGAGGGAAGGGAGGAGGGGCAAATTAGGAGTATGGGATTAAGAGATACAAACTACTATGTGTAAAGGAGATAAGCAACAAGGATGTATTTTGTAGCACAGGGAATTGTAGTTATTATCATATAGTAACTTTTAATGGAGTATAATCTATAAAAATACTGAATCACTATGCTGTACACCTGAAATTAGTATAATATTATAAATTAACTATACTTCAATAAAATAACAAAAATACATATATACATACATACATACTGAATATTGAAGCTCATTCTCTTGTTTTTTCAAACTGGTCAAAAATTTATCCACATTGTTTCTAATCATTATAAAAATTAACAAATATAATTTTTCTGTTGAATTAAAATTTATTTCTTTAAAGTATGTCACTTTATAAAGAAAAATACTCAGAATATATTAGCAATATCTAATACTTTTTTTAATATTACCCTCACTATATGTTATCCTTTAAATTCACATTTGTGGATATATTTCAAAATATATCTTGCAGGTTGGATCATTGGAATGATAAAAATCTGTGTTTATCCACTTATTTCTCAAATAAGAACAATTTGAGGAAAATGTGTTTCTTGAATATTATGCTTTGTGTTTGTTTTCTAAAATGTCTTATTTTTGTATAAGTTGAGTCATTTCAAACCACATAATGTAGTGCAATGAAATGTAACAGACATGACAAGAGACATTTCCCTCTCTGGAAAAAAATATGGATATTATTCACAGTGTTTACTCTGCATACATTTTATTTCAACCAGCTGCTTTTCCCAATCTTCATCTAAACTGATTTTGCAACTGATTGCTTAGTTCTGTTTTTTCCTACCAGGCAATAAAAGTGTACTCTTAATGAAAAAGACACTTTTGAAATAAAATATATAAAGTGTTAAATGTTAAAACTCTTTACCACTTATTTTTGAATTAGTGTTTAACTTCCTAGTTTCAGCCTCTAAAACTAGGTACGACTGAAACTAACACAAGAATTGAAATAATGCCATCAATAATTGAATAAATATGCATTTATTTACTTTGTATATTTTTTAAAACACAGATACATTATGGCAGAGGGTAATGGTTTTCAATATTCAAAGTCAAATGAAAAATATTATCTCCAACCTAAGTATGATTTATTTTCCGAAGTGCAGTTTGCTTCTGCATGTCAAACTAACTATGAAATTCTGTCTTTTGACCAGATTAAGTTGAGTGGGGGGTTGTGTGTGTGTGTGTATGTGTGTGTGGTGGGTACCATTAATAGCCTCATTTAACTTCTTTTGCTATTGTTTAAACAATGCTGGTTGTTTCTAAACCTACTGTTTGCATTTGGATTTACTGTAGAAAGAAAACATGCCATTTTCTCCAGAGTTTCTGTCAAATTCTGACATTTTCTTTTCCTTTCCATAAATCTGAAAAACGGTCTGTTTAACACTCCTATTTGTGCCTTCAAAGGACTCTTACACCCATCCTCTATAAAATAATTCACTTCTGTGACTTACAAGTGGCTTATTCTGTTAGGAGTGACCAATATTAATTTTTGGCAAACATTTTGTCAAAGTCTTAAGGACTATTATAATATCACGTAAGGTATTTTATCACACTAATATTGAATAATTGAGTCCTTCTCTTCATGAGTATCTCTTGGTCCAGTATTGCTATTATTTTAATACACTGCCAAATATTATTTAGCAACATTACATTTAGGGTTTTTTTTTTACATCTTTATTGGATTATAATTGCTTTAAAATGTTGTGTTAGTTTCTGATGTACGACAAAGTGAATCAGCTATATGTATACATATATCCCCTCCCTCTAGAGCCTTCCTCCCACCCTCACCATCCTATCCCTCTAGGTGGTTACAAAGCACCGAGCTGATCTCCCTGTTCTATGCAGCTGCTTCCCACTAGCTATCTGTTTTACACATGGTAGTGTACATATGTCAGTGCTACTCTCTCACTTCTTCCCAGTCTCCCCTTCCCCCCCGTGTCCGCAAGCCCATTCTCTACGTATGTGCCTCTATTCCTGCCCTGCCACTAGGTTCATCAGTACCATTTTTCTAGATTCCATATATGTGTGTTAATATACAGTATTGGTTTTTCTCTTTCTGCCTTATTTCACACTGTATGACAGACTCTAGGTCCGT
Source organism: Mesoplodon mirus (assembly GCF_964341445.2). NCBI lineage: Eukaryota > Metazoa > Chordata > Mammalia > Artiodactyla > Ziphiidae > Mesoplodon > Mesoplodon mirus. The sequence goes on from NC_138980.1 coordinate 160,022,375, forward strand.
CCACCTCACTACCAATGACTCAATTTCATTCCTTTTGATGGCTGAGTTATATTTCACTGTATATATGTGCCACATCTTCTTTATCCATTCATCTGTTGATGGACATTTAGGTTGCTTCCATGTCCAGGCTTTTGTAAATAGTGCTGCAATGAACATTGCGGTACATGTATCTTTTTGAATTATGCTTTCCTAAGAGTATATGCCCAGCAGTGGAATTACTGGGTCATATGATAGTTCTATTTTTAGTTTTTTAAGGAACGTCCATACTGTTCTCCATAGTGACTGTATCAATTTACACTCCCACCAACAGTGCAAGAGGGTTCCCTTTTCTCCACACCCTCTCCAGCATTTATTGTTTGTAGATTTTTGATGATGGCCATTCTGGCCGGTGTGAGGTGATACATCACTGGGGTTTTGATTTGCATTTCTCTAATGATTAGTAGTGTCGAGCATCTTTTCATTTGCCTCTTGGCCATCTGTGCGTCTTCTTGGAGAAATGTCTATTTAGGTTTTCCACCTATTTTTGGATTGGGTTGTTTGTTTTTTTATATTGAGCTGCATGAGCTGCTTGTATATTTTGGAGATTAATCCTTTGTCATTTAGGCTTTTGACTCACTAATTACAGGTATAATCGGCATGAATTTTTATTTTTCTCATTATTTCTGACAGGTTTTAGTGTCTATTAATGATGAATACAAACACCCATACACAGTTACACACACACATCAAAAAATGTTTTGATTAATACAAATACAAACACAAAATTTTCTAGTTTCTGGAAAATTTTAATGTGATCCAAGTAATTTTCTCCTTAATGGTCTCTGAATTTACCTTGCCACTTTATTGCTTGATTGCTCTTTTGTAGTTTTATTATCTATTCCTCTGTACCTGCCAATCTATTTTGTTTACATTTTGTTTCTTATATGATATATTGACTATATATGCTCTATTGATGTAATATTTCTATATGTTTATACATCTGTAATAATATATGTATTTTTTATATATTAGTAGATTTTTGGCCTTTTCAATTAAGAAGCTCAGATTTAGCAATGTATTGGTTATAATGATTTTTTAGTAATTCATGATTACTTAATTATATCTTTATTATTTACCTTCATTTACTTTCAGCATTTTCAGTTATTGATTTATTTATTCAATGAATTGGTTCTTTAAAAATTCTTATGCTTAGAACCAAAAATTGATTTTTTTGATTAAGCAGATTTTAGTGTTCATTCTAATTAATAATTTAAAAATATATTTCAACCTTTTTTACTTTATGATACTGTATTAATTTCCTATAGCTGCTGTAACAAATGACAAAAATTTGGCTTAAAACAACAGAAATTTATTCTCTTACAGTTCTCTTGGGCAAAAGTCTGAAATTATACCACTGTGATGAAATTAAGATGTCAGCAGGGCCATGCTCACTGTAGAAGCTCTAGGGAAGAGTCTGTTCCTTACCTCTTCCAGCTTCTGGTGCCTACAGAATATGTTGGTTCATAACTGTATCACTCCAGTCTTCAAAGCTAGCATTTCATATCTCTTTCTGCTCCATCTTCACTTTGTCTTCTCTCTGTGTGTCAGATCTCCCTCTGCTTTCCTCTTATAAGAAGTATACATGTGATGGCAGTTAGAGCCCACCCAGGTAATCCAGGAGAAACTCTATCTCAATATTCTTAAATTAATCACATCTACAAAGGCGGCCCCCCCTTTAAAAAAAGCAATATAAGGTAACAGTCACAGGTTCCAGGGATTAAGACATGGATATCTTCAGGGGGTTCATTCTCAGCTTACTATGTATTATTTTCTTTGCATTTATCAGTTTCTTTACGATCTACCTTTTAATTATGGCTTAATTTCACTGAAGTTTCGTGCACATGGAATGGAAACAGAAATTCTTTCACTCACGTACTTGTGCCCCTCTTCAGTGTTTATTCTTTTCAACAAGTCCTTACCCAGAGGAACTCAGAACATGTGCTTATTTATTGTATGACTATGAAATCTCTGCTTTTAGAATCTTCTCATTTAATTCTGGCACCTAATTGCTCTATCCAAGTTTTCTCTGCTAATACTATGGGTTCTTCTGTTAGCTTGCTGAAATTAAGTACCAGAATCTATTGATACTTATTTGATATTTTGTTTGTTTTCCCCCTTGGTCTTGGTCTTTAGAACATAAAATAACAGGAAATTAAAAAACAGCATTATACTATATTTTTTTGTAGAAATGCAATAGTAACTGAATTATAAAACAAAACAGTCACCATAAAACTGTAAGAGCAAAGAATGGAAATACGCATGTTTTAACATAGGAATTGTTTAATAGGCTATGTTAACTCCATATGATAGGCAATTCTATGCTTCAAAAAATACATTTTGTAGAATATTTAATAGCATGGAAAATGATAACAATATAGTGATGAAGAATAAAACAAGCTATAAAGGAGCAAGAACACAATGATTTCATTTTAAAAAAATAGGTATTTTGAAATACTTTTAGATTTACAAAAGAGTTGAAAAATAGTTGAGAGTTCTATATGCCTTTCCCACAGGTTATACTGCATCTTACATAGCCGTGGTACAATTATCAAAACTAACAAATTATCATTTACACATTCTACAAGTTAGAAATTAAAATTTTGATTTCACTGTCTTTTTCACACTAATATTCTTTTTATTTTCCTGCATCCAAACCAGGAGACCACTTTGCATTTAGCCATCACGTCTCCTAAGCCTTCTCCAATCCATTATAATTTTTCATGTTTCCTTGTTTGTCACAGCCTTGACACTTTTGAATAGTACTGGGCAAGTATTTTATAGAATGTTTCACAGACTGGGTGTGTCTGATGTTTTCTCATGAGCAGTACAGCTATGGCTGTTTAGCAAGACTAACACAGAAGTAACTGCCCTTCTCATCACATCATATCAGGTGGTAAGATGTCAGTTCGATTTACAAGTGATGCTGACGTTGAACACGTGGGTAGAGTGGTGTCTCCCAGATTTCTGCACTCTACAGTTACTGTTTTTACCTTTCTATTTATCAAAAGTGACTGACTAATTTTAGCCCATACTCAAGAATGTGGGTTCTCTTGGTGGGACAAGTATCAAAGAATTTGTGAGCAAAGTTAAAACATCCACAACAATGGACGAATATTTTTAAGAATATATGTTCAGGGGCTTCCCTGGTGGTGCAGTAGTTGAGAGTCCGCCTGCCTATGTAGGGACACGGGTTCATGCCCCAGTCTGGGAGGATCCCACATGCCGTGGAGCGGCTGGGCCCATGAGCCATGGCCACTGAGCCTGTGCATCTGGAGCCTGTGCTCCACAGCAGGAGAGGCCACAACAGTGAGAGGCCCACGTACTGCAAAAAAAAAAAAAAAAAAAAATAGAATATATGTTCAGGCTATACAAATATCCTGTTTTTCCTTAAAGTTTCTCCCATGTTCACATTCATCCACGGATCTTGCCTGCAGCAGTGGTCACTGTGGTGTTCTACTGGTGATTTTCAATTATCCTCATTAGAATTCAGTAAAGAAGAATTTTTTCTTCGCCAATGACTTATTACTGTAATTATTAATGTATTTCAGTATGGTCTTATGGATATATTTTATTTGGAAGGCTATAATCCAACACAATTGCTATTTATTTTGTTCCTTGAATAGTGCCAGCCTTGGCCATTGGGAGTTCTGTCCAGTTAGCACTTGCTTCCTTGTGAATATGTCTCACTCTTTGCTTTTTTTAATCTTTTTTAAGTTGTTTATTTGTATGTCTGTTTATTTGAATGATCTCTTGTTATCTGGTGTTATAATATGCTCCAGATTTATATTTACCTTCCTCCATCCTAAAATCAGCCATTTATCAGGAAACCCTGGTTCCTTTTATTGAGAATCTTATTTTAAAACTAAGATCTGGAGAGGGCGAAGTTAAGATGTCGTACTAGGAGGACATGGAATTCACGTCTACTCATGACTGAGGCACCTACCAGGCACCAGTGGGGAACCATGGACAACTAAGGGGATGAGAAGAAGCACCAGCAACTGATTTGTGGCGTCTTGGTACCCAGGCCAGCAGTTGGGCCTGAGCTCCGGTGGTGGCAGCTCCGAGTCAAAAGGCTGGACTAACAGAGAATCTCAGACCCCAGGGAATATCAATCAGAGTGAGGTCTCCCAGAGTTCCTCATCTCAGCACCAAGACTCTGTTCAACTGCCTGCAAACTACAGAGCTGGACATCTCAGGCCAAACAATCAGTAAGACAGGAATGCAGCACCACCCAACAACAACAACAAAAAAGAAATGACATAAATATATGTTACAGATGAAAGAGCAAGGTAAAAACCTACAAGACCACATAAATGAAGGTGAAATAGGCAACCTACCTGAAAAATAATTCAGAGTAATGATGATCCAAAATCTTGGAAATAGAATGGAGAAAATACAAGAAATGTTTAACAAGGATCTAGAAGAACTAAAGAGCAAATAAACAATGATGAACAACACAATAAATGAAATTAAAAATTCTCTAGAAGGAATCAGTAGCAGAATAACTAAGGCAGAAGAACGGATAATTGACCTGGAAGATAGCATGGTGGAAATAACTACCACAGAGCAAAATAAAGAAAAAAGAATGAAAAGAATTGAGGACAGTCTCAGAGACCTCTGAGACAACATTAAATGCACTGACATTCAAATGATAGGGGTTGCAGAAGAAGAAGAGAGAAAGAAAGGGACTGAGAAAATATTTGAAGAGGTTATAGTCGAAAACTTCCCTAACATGGGAAAGGAAATAGTCAATCAAGTCCAGGAAGCACAGAGAGTACCATAAAGGATAAACCGAAAGAAAAACATGCCAAAAAACATATTAATCAAACTGTCAAAAATTAAATCCAAAGAAAAAATATTAAAAGCAGCAAGGGAAAAGCAACAAATAACATACAAGAGAATCCCCATAAGGTTGACAGCTAATTTTTCAGCAGAAACTCTGCAAGCCAGAAGGGAGTGGCAGGGCATATTTAAAGTGCTGAAGGAGAAAAACCTACAACCAAGATTACCCAGGAAGGATCTCGATGGAGAAGTTAAAACCTTTACAGATAAGCAAAAGTTAAGAGAATTCATCACCACCAAACCACGTTTACAACAAATGCTAAAGGAACTTCTCTAGGCAGGAAACACAAGAGAAGGAAAACACTGACAAAAAAAAAAAACAAAACAATTAAGAAAACTGTAATAGGAACATACATAACAATAATTACCTTAAATGTAAATGGATTAGATGCTCCCACCAAAAGACATAGACTGGCTGAAGGGATACAAAAACAAGACCCATATATATGCTGTCTACAAGAGACCCACTTCAGACCTAGGGACACATACAGACTGAAAGTGAGGGGATTGGAAAAAGATATTCCATGCAAGTGGAAATCAAAAGAAAGCTGGAATAGCAATTCTCATATCAGACAAAAGAGACTTTAGACTAGAGAATACTACAAGAGACAAAGGACACTGCATAATGACCAAGGGATCAATCCAAGAAGAAGATAACAACAATTGTAAATATTTATGCACCCAGCATAGGAGCACCTTAATGCATAAGGCAAATGCAAACAGCCTTAGGAAGGAAAATCAACAGTTACACAATAATAGTAAGGGACTTTAACACCCCACTTTCACCAATGGACAGATCATCCAAAATGAAAATAAATAAGGAAACACAAGCTTTAAATAACACATTAGACAAGATGGACTTAACTGATATTTATAGGACATTCCATCCAAAAACAACAGAATAGTTTCTTCTCAAGTGCTCATGGAACATTCACCAGTATAGACCATATTTTGGGTCACAAATCAAGCCTTGGTAAATTTAAGAAAACTGAAATAGTATCAAGTATTTTTTCTGACCACAACGCTATGAGACTAGATATCAATTACAGGAAAAAAACTGTAAGAAATACAAACACATGGAGGCTAAACAATATGCTACTAAATAACCAAGAGATCACTGAAGAAATCAAAGAAGAAATCAAAAAATACCTAGAAACAAATGACAATGAAAACATGATGACCCAAAACCTATGGGATGCAGCAAAAGCAGTTCTAAGAGGGAGGTTTGTAACAATACAATCCTACCTTAAGAAACAAGGAAAAAACTCAAAAAACAACCTAACCCCACACCTAAAGAAATTAGAGAAAGAAAAAAGACAAACAAACACAAAGTTAGCAGAAGGAAAGAAATCATAAAGATCAGATCAGAAATAATTGCAAAAGAAATGAAAAAAATAGCAAAGGTCAATAAAACTAAAAGCTGATTCTTTGAGAAGATAAACAAAATTGATAAACGATTAGCCAGACTCATCAAGGAAAAAGGAGAAAACTCAAATCAACAGAATTAGAAATGAACAAATGAGAAGTAACAACTGACACTGCAGAAATACAAAGGATCATGAGAGATGACTACAAGAAATTATATACGCCAATATATTGGACAACCTGGAAGAAATGAACAAATTCTTAGAAAAGAACAACCTTCCGAGACTGAACCAGGAAGATATAGAAAATATAAACCAACCAATCACAAGCACTGAAATTGAAACTGTGATTAAAAATCTTCCAGCAAACAAAAACGCAGGACCAGATGGCTTCACAGGTGAATTCTATAATTTAGAGGACAGCTAACACCTATCCTTCTCAAACTCTTCCAAAATATGGCAGAGGGAGGAACACTTCCAAACTCATTCTATGAGGCCACCATCATCACCCTGATACCAAAACCAGACAAAGATGTCACAAAGAAAGAAAACTACAGGCCAATATCTCTGATGAACATATATGCAAAAATCCTCAACAAAATACTAGCAAACAGAACCCAACAGCACATTAAAAGGATCATACAATATGATCAAGTGGGGTTTATCTCAGGAATGCAAGGATTCTTCAATATAGGAGATCAATCAATGTGATACACCATATTAACAGATTGAAGGGTAAAAACCATCTGATAATCTCAATAGATGCCGAAAAAGCTTTTGATAATATTGAGCACCAATTTATGATAAAAACCCTCCAGAAAGTAGGCACAGAGGGAACCTACCTCAACATAATAAAGGCCATAAATGACAAACCCACAGCCAACATTGTTCTCATAGTGAGAAACTGAAACCATTTCCTCTAAGATCAGGAACACGACCAGGTTGCCCACTCTCACCACTGTTATTCAACATAGTTTGGGACGTTTTAGCCACAGCAATCAGAGAAGAAAAAGAAATAAAAGGAATCCAAATTGGAAAAGAAGAAGTAGAACTGTTGCTGTTTGCAAATGACATGATACTATACATAAAGAATCATAAAAGATGCTACCAGAAAACTACTAGAGCCAATCAATGAATTTGGTAGAGTAGCAGGATACAAAATTAATGCACAGAAATCTCTTGCATTCCTTTACACTAATGTTGAAAAATGTGAAAGAGAAATTGAGGAAACACTCCCATTTACCACTGCAACAAAGACAATAAAATACCTAGGAGTAGACCTACCTAAAGGGACAAAAGAACTGTATGCAGAAAACTATAAGACACTGATGAAAGAAATTAAAGATGATACAAACAGATGGAGAGATATACCATGTTGTTGGATTAGAAGAATCAACATTGTGAAAATAACTAAACTACCCAAAGCAATCTACAGATGCAGTGCATTCCCTATCAAACTAAAACTGGCATTTTTCACAGAACTAGAACAAAAAATTTAACAATTTGTATGGAAACACAAAAGACCCCCAATACCCAAAACAATCTTGAGAAAGAATAACAGAGCTGGAGGAATCAGGCTTCCAGACTTCAGAGTGTACTACAAAGCTACAGTAATGTATACAGTATGGTACTGGCACAAAAACAGAAATATAGATCAATGGAACAGGATAGAAAGCCCAGAGATAAACCCACGCACATATGGTCACCTTATCTTTGTTAAAGGAGGCAAGAGTATACAATGAAGAATAGACAGCCTCTTCAATAAGTGGTGTTGGGAAAACTGGACAACTAACTATACGTAAAAGAATGAAATTAGAACACCATAACACCATACACAAATATAAACTCAAAATGGATTAAAGACCTACATGTAATGCCAGACACTATAAAACTCTTAGAGGAAAACATAGGCAGAACACTCAATGACATAAATCACAGCAAGGTCCTTTTTGACCCAACTCCTAGACAAATGGAAATAAAAACAAACATAAACAAATGAGACCTAATGAAACTTAAAAGCTTTTGCACAGCAAAGGAAACCATAGACTAGATGAAAAGACAATCCTGAGAATGGGAGAAAATATTTGCAAACGAATCAATGTACAGTGGATTAATCTCCAAAATATGTAAACAGCCCATGTAGCTCAATATTAAAAAATAAACTGCCCAATCCAAAAATGGGCAGAAGACATAAGTAGACATTTTTCCAAAGAAGACATGTAGATGCCCAAGAAGCACATGAAAAGCTGCTCAACATCACTAATTATTACAGAAATGCAAATCAACACTACAAGGAGGTATCACCTCATGCCAGTTAGAATGGGCATCATCAGAAAATCTACAAACAACAAATGCTAGAGAGGGTGTGGAGAAAAGGGAACCCTTTTGCCCTGTTGCTGGGAATGTAAATTGATACAGCCACTATGGAGAACAGTATGGAGGTTCCTTAAAAAGTAAAAGTAGAATTACCATACGACCCAGCAATCCCACTACTGGGCATATACCCTGAGAAAACCATAATTCAAAAAGAGTCATGTACCACAGTGTTCATCACAGCACTATTTACAATAGCCAGGACATGGAAACAACCTAAGTGTTCATCGACAGATGAATGGATAAAGAAGATGTGGCTCATAAATACAATGAAATATTACTCAGCCATTAAAAGAAATGAAATTGAGTTATTTGTAGTGAGATGGATGGACCTAGAGTCTGTCATACAGAGTGAAGTAAGTCAGAAAGAGAAAAACAAATATCATATGCTAATACATATATATGGAATCTAAAAAAAAAGAAAATGGTGCTGATGAACCTAGGGGCAGGACAGGTATAAAGACACAGACGTAGAAAATGGACTTTTGGACATGGGGAAGGGGAAGGGTAAGCTGGGATGAAGTGAGAAAGTAGCAGTGATATATATACACTACCAAATATAAAATAGATAGCTAGTGGGAAGCAGCTGCATAGCAAAGGGAGATCAGCTCGGTGCTTTGTGACCATCTAGAGGGGTGGGATACGGAGGGTGGGAGGGAGATGCAAGTGGAAAGGGATATGGGGATATACTTATGCGTATAGCTGATTCACTTTGTTATACAGCAGAAGCTAGTACAACATTGTAAAGCAATTATACTCCAATAAAGATATAAAAAAAAACAACTAAGATCTCAGTGCTAGATATGCTTGTTGCTACTGGGGTTTACTACTTCTAGGCTCTCTCTATTGTCCAAGCTAGAAAAAATATAGTATGTTTATTAGCTCATATATACACACATATCTGTATTTATTTCAGCATCTGTATGAGTTTATGTATATGCACATGCATATGTATAAATATATGTTTGCCTGTTTATTTATCATATGTGTTTTTAACATATTTATTGCAGTATAATTGCTCTACAATGGTGTGTTAGTTTCTGCTTTATAACAAAGTGAATCAGCCATACATATACATATATCCCCTATCTCCTCTCTCTTGCTTCTCCCTCCCACCCTCCTTGTCCCATCCCTCTAGGTGTTCACAAAGCACTGAGCTGACCTACCTTTGCTATGTGGCTGCTTCCCACTAGCTATTTATTTTACATTTGGTAGTGTATATATGTCCTTGCCACTCTCACTTTGTCCCAGCTTACCCTTCCCCTCCCCGTGTCCTCAAGTCCATTCTCTACATCTGCTTCATTATTCTTGTCCTGCCTTAGGTTTTTCAGAACCATTTTTGGTTTCTTTGTAGATCCTATGTATATTTGTTAGCATACGGTATTTGTTTTTCTCTTTCTGACTTACTTCACTCTGTATGACAGACTCTAGGTCCATCCACCTCACTACAAATAACTCAATTTCGTTTCTTTATGGCTGAGTAATTCCCATTGTATATATGTTCCACATATTCTTTATCCATTCATCTGTCAATGGACACTTGGGTTGTTTCCATGTCCTGGCTATTGTAAATAGAGCTGCAATGAACATTGTGGTACATATCATATTTGTTTATACTCCCTTCTCTGACTCTAATCCTGCACAAAATGTTTTATTATAGGCCTTCCCCCATTGTTTATTTGTAACCTTTTTCTCTGGTAGTGAACAGCCTGGCTCCCATCATTTATTTAAAATTGATTTACTTATTCATTCAACACTGGTATACATCTAGAGATGTTTCAGAATGACTAAACCATAATCCAGTGAGAAACAGATTTGCCAACTAGAGTACAGTGTTTATATACAATTCTTTTTGTCTTTAGCCTTTAAAAAATCCAGTTAAAACACTGCTTCCAAAGTAACTTCTGTGAATTCCTTTTCTCCCACCTCTTTCAGTGAGGTTGCCTAATGCATTTGTAAGACAAATATAATTTGTCACCATCTGCATTCAATTCTGGGATCCCTTGATATTCTGGTTGATTTTTTAATTGAAATATTACATTCACTCTTTGTTGTGTAAAATCATACAAGTTTTGAAAACTGCATACAATCATGCATACCGTACCACAGAGACATTTCCATCACCCTAAAAATCTAATTGTGCAGCTTCTTTTTAGCAAACGCCTCTTATCCTTCCTCCCATCTTAATTATAGTCTCTTTTACAATTCTACTTTTGCTTTTTCCAGAATTCCATATAAATGGAATTGTACAATATGTAGCCTTGAAGTTCTGGCTTCTTTCACATAACTAAATGTATTCATGCGTAGGTTGTGTGAATCAGTGGTTCTTTTAATTTTAATTACAGTTGTCCCTCAGTATCCAAGCAGGGGATTGGTTTCAGCACCGTGGATTGGTACCAAAATCCACAAATACTCAAGTCTCATATGTAAATAGCATAGTATTTGCATATAATCTACCCACATCTTCCCATTTTAATTCCTCTCCAGTATACTTATAATACCTAATTCAATGCAGATGCTATATAAATAGTTCCTGGCATACAGCAGTTTCAAGTTTTACTTTTGGAACTTTCTGGAATTTTTTTGGAATATATTCAATCCACAGTTGGTTGAACCCACAGACGCAGAGGGCTGACTTTACTACATTGCAGTACATTGTATGGCTTACCATAGTTAGTTTATATGTTGACATGTTGGCCATGTGATGTATAACTTTTTTGCTCTCAGTTTGAGGCAATTATGAAAAACATTGCCTGTACACATTCTAACATAGATTTTGGTGTGAATATGTTTTCAACTCGGGTAAGTATCTAAAAGTAGGAATTCTAGGTCATATGGTAAGTCTGTGTTTATGAGAAAATATCAAACTCTTCTCCAAAGTGTAGAAATTTCATTTTCACCAGAAATGGCTGAGAGTTCCTCTTGCTCTGCATACTCTCAGGAATTCATGCTTTTATCTTTTTAAAAATATTTTTTCTTCATTGCCCTTTTAATAGGTAGTGGTCTATCTTTATAGGTTTAACTTCTATTTCCCTAAAGACTAATATCATTAAGTATGTTTTATCATGTTTGGTGAAGTATCTGTTCAGATATTTCTCTACTCATTTTTTAATTAGGTTGTTTTCATTTTAATTTTGTTGAGTCTTCAGTGTTCTTTATATATCTCAGATATAAGTTCTTTACCAGATATTTGAATCACAAATATTTCCTTCTAGTCTGTGGCTTGCATTTTCCTTCCCTTAATGTTGTCTTTTAAAGGATAAAGTTTTTTTTTTATTTCTGATAGTCCAATTGATCATTTTCTCTTCTACAAATTATCATTGTAGTGTCATATATAAAAATATGTTGCCCAACTCACAGTCATGAAGATTTTCTTCAGTGTTCTCTTCTAAAGTTTTATAGTTTTGCTTGTTAAATTTAGGATGGTGAGCCATTTGAGTTAATTCTAATGTAAAATGTGAGATATATATTCAAGTTACTTTTGGTTTTCCTATATGGATGTTTAAATTGTTCTGGTATCCTTCTTAACAATACTATCTATTCTCCACTGAATTTTCTTTAAAAGTTTTAAAATTATCAGTCTATATCTGTGTAGTCTTTATCTGCACTCTCTAGTCTGTTCCAATGAGCTATCTGTCTATCCCTTAGCCAATACAACAATCTTAATTACTAAAGCTTTATAGTAAGTCTTGAAATCAAGAAGTGTGAGTCCTCCAAATTTGTGTGTGTGTTTCAAGAATAATTTTGGCTATTCTAATTCCTTTGCCTTTTTCATCTTAATTTTAGAATCAGCTTGCTAAAAAATCTGGTATCTACAAAAGCGTTTGCTGGGATTTGGATTTGGATTGCAGAGTATCTATAGATCCAATTGCTGAGAGTGACCATCTTAACAGTATTGTCTTCCAGTCCATTAGGTTTTATTGATTGATTTATTGCATTAGTGTTTGTAGTTATGAACATACAGATTCTGTACGTATTTTGGTAGATTTATACCTAAGTATTCATATTCTGTTTTTGGAGTGCTATTTTTTTTTTTTTTTTTTTTTTTGTGGTACACGGGCCTCTCACTGTTGTGGCCTCTCCCGTTGTGGAGCACAGGCTCCGGACACACAGGCTCAGCAGCCATGGCTCATGGGCCCCGCCGCTCCACGGCATGTGGGATCTTCCTGGACCAAGGCATGAACCCGTGTCCCCTGCATCAGCAGGCGGACTCTCAACCACTGCGCCACCAGGGAAGCCCCTGGAGTGCTATTTTAAATGCATTGTTGTTGCTGTTTGTGTGAGTGTGTGTCTGTTAATAGACACTATTTTTTAAGAGAACTTTTAGGTTCTCAGCAAGGTTGAGCAGAAAGTACACAAAATTCACATTACCCTCTGCCTTCACAAACACACAGCTGCCTCTACTATCAACATCCTATGCCGCAGTGGTACACTTATTAACTTATTACAGTCGATGAACCAACATTGGCATATCATTATCAGCCAAAGCCCATGGTTTACCTTTGGGTTCATTCTTGATATTGTACATTCTGTAGGTTTTGACAAATGTATAATGACATATATCCAAAATTTTCATATCATGCATAATAGTTTCACTGCCCTAAAATTCCTCTGTGCTCTGCCTGTTCATCTCTGCCTACCTCTGAACCCCTGGCAACCATTGATTTTACTGTCACAATAGTTTTGCCTTTTCCAGAATATCATTTACTTAGGATCATATGGTATGAAGCCTTTGCAAATTGCCCTTTTTTCACTTAGCAGTACACATTCCATATCTTTTCAACTTAATAGCTCATTTCTTTTCAATGTTGAATAATATTGTATGGGTATACCATTGTTTGTTTGTCCATTCATCTCCTGAAGAGCATTTTGGTTGCTTCAAAGTCTTAGCAATTATGAATGAAGCTGCTGTAAACATTCATGTGCATATTTTTGTATGAACTGAATCTTTTTTATTTCAAATTCTAATTGTACTCCTCTGGCATATAGGAATATGATTGAGATTTGTATGTTGATCTTGAATCCTGTAATCTTATTCAACTTGTTCGTTAATTCTAGCGATTCTTCTTAGATTTCTTAAGATTAAATTTTATTTTACCCTTTTCTTTTCAATCCATATGCATTGTGTTTTCTTTCCTTTTGCACTGGCTCACTTTACCTTTGTCATGTTGAATAGGAGTCATAAGTAAGAACATTTTTGTTCTGTTCCTTCTCTTGGAAAAAGCAATCAGTCTCTCACCAATAACGTCAACTGTATCTTTATTCAAGATCATTCTGGCTAAAAATGAATCAATATTACTGGCCTTTTCAAAGAACTAACTTTTGTTTTCATTGATTTCCCGTATTTTTCCTTTTTTAATTTCACTGATTTCTGTTCTAAACTTCATTATTTCTTACTTTTGCTTGCTTTATGCTTAATGTGCTTTTCTTTCTTAAGTTTCTCAGTAACACAAACAACTTTTGTTACAGATTTTAGATCTTTTTTTCAAATATAAGAATTTAATGCTATAAATTTTCTTCTAATCACTGATTTACCTGCACCCCACAAATTGTGATATGTTGTATTTTCTTATATTTTTACTTCAAAATTCCTCTAGATTATCTTTTTAGTCTATGGGTTATTTAGAAGGATTGTTATTAAATTTTCAAATATTCGGGAATTTTCCAGATATCTTTCTATTATTGTGTTCAGGTTTAATTATATTACATTTTAGGAACATATATTGTATAATGTACATTATTTTAAATTTGTTCAAGTGTGAATTATGGCCTTTCTTTCTGAATATTCCATTTTTACTGAAGAAGAATGTATATTCTGTTGGGTGGATTGTTATACAAATGTTAATAAGGATAAGTTGGTCAGTTTTTTGCAGGTCATCTATGTCTGAACTGATTTTCTGCCTGATTGGTCTCTCAGTTGCTGTGAGAGGAGTGTTGAAGTCTCCAATTATAATTGTGGATTTATCTATTTCTCCTTTCATATGTATCTATTTTTATCTCATGTGTTTTAAAGTTCTATTGTATATTACATACATAATTAGGATTGTTATGCTCTTGAAAATTGAGCATCAGACAATGACTCTCTTCAACCCTAACAATATATCCATCTTGTTTTCCCCAGGTTTTCAATGATTATTTTGGGTTTACAACATACATTCTGAAGTAATCTAAATCCACTTTTAATAATATTATGTGGTTTGACTTACAGTGTAAGAATTTTATTATTTTCCCAATTAATCCCTCCCATCCTTTGTGCTGTTGTAGTCAAATCTTTCATTTTTTCTCATGCTATGAACATAATACATTGTTCTAACTTTTGCTGCAAAAGTTAGTCTTCTTTTAGAGCAAAATTAAAACATTTTATTTGCATTAATTTCATTTCTGAAACTCATCATCTCTTTATAGAGATCCATGTTTTGACTAAATTTTACTCTTTCTGACTAAATAATTTATCCCCATCTTCTCTGTGGTAATCATGCAGGGAAAACCTGTAACATGTTACAACTCCATATGCCTGCAGACCTCGGAGGCTTCACACTATTTCACTATCCAACACTTGGCTTTTAGCACTTTGTTAAACATTTCTAGCTTAATCATTTTACTGGCTTATATGGAATTCCACAGTATTTGCCCCAAGAAAGCAAATCCTGGGGTTTTGTTTCTCTCAACAAACTCCTGTCTCTCTCCAGATTTAGAGTTAGTTGTTTGCCCTGTTATGTCAGTTCACCCATGGCTCCAAAAAAAAGATAATTTACAATTTTCCTAACACTTTTTTTTTTCTTATAAGGATAGGCACAGTCACTCCAACTCTACATCTCTTACCTGAAACCAGAAGTTCAGTAATTTTGTTTTGAATATAGATATAAGAAAAAGTCAGTTTACTTCAAAGATAACAATATCTGTTTATAAAATGTAGGTTCACATATTGAGCCTTTCTACAATATAGTAAAATTTCCCTGTAATTATCATAATCAGAAAAATATTATTAAAATTATAGGATTATGAACACAGTGTAGTGAATATTAAAGAAGAGGAATTAGAATGGAGGTTTGTAAGGGAAAATAGTATATTTGAGAATAAGTATTTAAAAATATGGTTATGAGAAACCATAGATAAAAATGTACTTATTTCTAGCTCTTGCTATTTCAAAAAATTATTAGTATAAACACACATTAGTATAAAAGAGCACATTTTGACAAATAGTGTCTGCTTTTTTCTTTCTTTTTTGCTGGCAGAAGAGCAAGAGAAATTTGGGCTTCACTGACAGATTTTCTGAATTCTGTTTATGTTGTTTTCCCATGGTTCCAGCTCATACTTGTGGAAATGGGTCTCGAGAGACTTTAGAACCTTGGTTTTGTCAGTGACTTCTTGGAGTGATCTAGGGAGAAAGATCACTTAGCCTTCCCTTCAGTCTTCTTTTTTATCTGCAAAAGGAGAATGGCAATAACTTTTTGTGTCTTCCAAATCTATTTTGATGACTGATGATATGGCATTCTATATTCTTTGGAGGCAGAATGATAGGTAAAAGTGCATGTGTGATAGAGTAAGATTATATGTAAAGTTTAAACACAAACAGAATTGGAAAAGTGTAAATAACTTCAGTATGAGTGCTTCAGCCCACTATTCAAACTCACTTTGATTTAACTCTGTAAATTGACTTTATCTCCCTCACCTACGACAATTAGAGTTCTTACAACCACAGCTTGTCTCACACTAAGTAAACCTCAGAGGGACTGTTTTGCTGGTCTATCCACTGTCACAAGCTGACTGAGCATTAAAACTTCCACCTGCTGTGGAACAGCATGCTCTCAAGTCCAACTGCCAGAGTATAGAAAACCAGTGAAACTGAATGGCACCAAGGGGAGCCTTTCTTCACTTGCTTACCTCCTAGAACACTTGAGGAAGTCTGGGTTTAATCCCTCTACAGAAAGACAACTAGAAAAGTAGGCATGTTTAATTTCAATTCAATCAATTCTGTGTTCCTGAAGTTATGGAGATACTATACCATGATCTGTTTTATACTTTAATTGGTTGTACATTTTAATTATTGACTCTTGTGATAAGGATTCTAACAATATTTTGTGCTGTATGAAATTCCACTACCTTTTTATTATCTAATATAGTTCTTATTCTATTCTACAGCAATTGGCGAAGTTTCCAAGTAATTTTTTCTGTAGTAAATAGGGCAGCTTGGGACTAGAAAGTGGGCAGAAGAGATGTGATGACAGAAGCTGGTTATTTTATGTTTTATTTTGTTTTGTCTCTCTATTGAGTTTAGTTGGTAGGGCCACATCACTTGTTAACTGTTGACATCTCATGGGGGATATGACTAAAGGAAAAAACAATTAATGCAATGTCAGGACAAGAAATGGGAACCAAGACTAAAGTCTGAAACCAAGGAAAAATATATAGAGAAAAAGCCATACAGTAAAGTGATCTTTGTCATAATGGAAGAAAAATGGTGTTATGAAATTATTTTAAACATAATGGTGTTTAATTAGTGTATGTGTATAAACAGCCACAATTTATTGTAAGCCAGATCTGCCAATATCAAACATGAAAAACATCACATTTTCTTATGGATCCTTTAGGTAATACTGATCATATACTTTAGGTGTAATTTCACTTTTTTGGGTAGAAAATAGCAAGAAAAGCAAATATATTTCAAATATATGTGAATTTTTAAAAGTAACTTTAAATGAAAGTAATGAATTTGCATAATTTTTAGATAAAGAATTAGTGATACACAGTTTAAAACATAAAAGATCAGTCCTATGTGCACTGGCTTCCCCACATTCAAGCCTCTCTGCCCAGCAAAGACATGCAGTTTTTCATTTGTTTCTTCTGATAGCACATGTTCCGATCCTCCCTCTAACATCATATATCCCTTCTCAATGTTCTTTGCTGCCTTCATCTTCCTTTCATAGCTTTTTGATGTTAGAAAGCTCTTGTTACCTTAACACATCTATTTTAAGATACTCTTGAAAAGCCCTGTGTATTAGTCATCAGAGAAACAGAACCAATTGGATATATACTATACAGGTATACCTCAGAGATATTGCAGATCTGGTTCCAGATGACCAAAATAAAGTGAATATCACAATAAAGTGAGTTACACAATTATTTTGGTTTCTAGGGCATATAAAAGTAATGTTTACACTAAACTGTAGTCTATGAAGTGTGTGATAGCATGATGTATAAAAAAAATCCATACATTAAAAAATATGAAACAAAAACAGTTACATTGTAACTTGAAAGATCACTAATCACAGATCACCATAGCAAACATAATAATAATAATGAAAAAGTTTGAAATATTGCTAGAGTTACCAAACTCTGACACGGACACATGAAATGAGCAAATGCTAATGGAAAGATGGTGCTGAAAGACTTGCAAGGTTTCCACAAATCTTCAATTTGTAAAAAAAAATCTGTGAAGCATGACAAAATGAGGTATGCCTCTATGTAGATATATAAGAAGGGATCTACTATAAGAATTGGTTCCTGTGATTATGGAAGCTGAGTTCCAAGATCTGCTGTCTGAAAGCTGGAGAATCAGGAAAGTCAGTGGTGTAATTCAGTCCCAGTCCAAAGGCCTAAGAACCAAAGCAACCCTTGGTATAAGTCCTCATCTGAAAATTATGGGGAGGGTCGATAGTGTAAGTCCTGGTCCAGGTCCGGAGACCCGAGAACCAGGAATGCTCTTGTCTGAGGGCAGGAGAAGGTGGATGTCCCAGCTCAAGTAAATAGAGCCAATTCTTCCTCACTGTGCCTTTTTGTTCTATCCAGGCCCTCAACAGATCAAATGATGTCCACTGTGTTGGTCAAGGTGATCTTCTTGACTTAGTCTACTGATTTAAATGCTAATCTCCTCTGGAAAACCCTCACAGACACACTTAGAAATAATGTTTTACCAGCTATCTGGGCATCTCTGAGCCCAGTCAAGTTGACACATAAAATTAAGCATTCACACTCTGCCTTACAGAACCAAATGCCAAGTCATTTGTCATGTGACAATGATTCCTTGATCTGTACAAGGACGTTCATGACAAACTGTAACCTGTCTTTCTAGATCATGATATTCCAAGGCCTTGACCATTTCTTTTCTGTCTCCCATCATCCCAATATGCAGTGTGAAGTTATTTGTGCATATCATCACTGTCAATTATATTGGCACTAAAAGAAGAAGTAAAGTCACTTACCATTGAGAAGCAAGAATCTGTTCATACAAATCATGGTAGTAATTTGTAATTTGGGTTTTCCTAGATATGAGAAATATATAATGTTGATCTTGTTATTAAAGACTCAGGATAATATAAGATGGAAAACTAAGTTCTCTGATTGGTAGTATTTTTATTTTTATAATATTACTTTTATAATTAAATGTGTCTTACAAACTCAATGGTATAGGATAGGTATAAGTTTGACTGAGGTACTCTGAAATCCTATAACTTAACTTGTTCTTTGTATCAGATTATAAAGTCTGAATCTCTATTGCACTGACAGATAGTAAGATAAATAATACAGGCACAAAACATTGTCCATAGTCTTCTTTCAGCTGCTTAATGACCAAAGAGAATAAAAATGAGAGGAGTAGGAAAAGAAGTAAATGAAGGCCCTCTGGACTCATTCTATTAGATAAAGCAACTTAACAGGGAGAAAGGTGATCACTTGAAGGTGAAGACAAACTTCTTGCAGCAAGTTTGATAAATTGTTATCATTCCAGGCAATTTGAGATAATGCAATCTCCATGTCTGAATGGTGTAATTACTGCATACATTGTGAGCTGTCAGGAAATCAAGAGATCAGTCACCCAAAGACTTGGCTGGATCCACATGTATTTATTTGCACCTGGGGTAAAAATCACAACAACAAGAACAACAAAGATTAAAAAATAATAAAAAAGAAAAGAAGGGAGGTTAAATAATGAATATAGATGCTCAGTTTCTGGCAGTTTACCAGAAAAATGTTCAAATTCATAAATATAAACAAAAATCATTGTGAGGTTTATTTTTATATAACCCTATGGCATAAAATAAGAATGTAAAAAATATGAATGCTGTTTTTATAATTATACAAATTAATTTGAATCAAAAGTTTTTATAATTTTGATGCAAATTAGTCTGGATTTTAACTTTTTTTAAAGAAGTTCCTTAATAGATAATGTCAAATATAAGAATCAAGAGAGGGGATCTTTGGTGGAGCTAACTGTGGACTCTGGGAGGGCTCACGCCAAGGAGTACTTCCCATAACTTCTGCTGCCAGTGTCCTTGTCCTCAAGGTGAGACAGAGCCACCCGCCAACTCTGAAGGAGACCCTCCAACACTAGCAGATTCTGTTCTGATGTTGGTTATCACAGGATATTGAGTAGAGTTCCCTGTGCTACACAATGGCGGAAGAGTAAGATGCGGAGATCACCTTCCTCCCCACAGATACATCAGAAATACATCTACACATGGAACACCTCCTACAGAACACCCACTGAACGCTGGCAGACCTCACACCTCCCAAAAGGAGAGGGGATTAAGAGTGCTGCTTAAAGGAGCTCCAGAGATGGGTGCAAGCCGCGGCTATCAGCGCGGACCACAAAGATGGGCATGAGACACTAAGGCTGCTGCTGCCACCACCAAGAAGCCTGTGTGTGAGCACAGGTAACTCTCCACACCTCCCCTCCCAGGAGCCTGTGCAGCCCACCACGGACAGGGTCCCAGGATCCAGGGACAACCTCCCCAGGAGAACACATGGCACACCTTAGGCTGGTGCAATGTCACGCTGGCCTCTGCCACCGCAGGCTCACCCCGCACTCTGTACCACTCCCTCCCCCCAGCTTGAGTGAGCCAGAGCCCCCGAATCAGCTGCTCCTTTAACCCCATCCTGTCTGAGTGAAGAACAGACACACTCTGGCAACCTACATGCAGAGGCGGGGCCAAATACAAAGCTGAACCCCGGGAGCTGTGCGAACAAAGAAGAAAAAGGGAAATCTCTCCCAGCAGCCTCAGGAGCAGCAGATTGAATCTCCACAACCAATTTGATGTACCCTGCATTGGTGGAATACCTGAATAGACAACGAATCATCCCAAATTGAGGAGGTGGACTTTGAGAGCAAGACAGATTATTTTCTCCCCTTTTCCTCTTTTTGTGAGTGTGTATGTGTATGCTTCTCTGTGAGATTTTGTCTGTATAGCTTTGCTTTCACCATTTGTCCTAGGGTTCTGTCCGTCGGTGTTTTTCTTTGTTTGTTTGTTTTACTTAAATTTTTTTTCTTAATAATTATTTTTTATTTTAATAACTATTTTACTTTATCTTACTTTATTTTATTTTATCCTTTCTTCTTTCCTTCTTTCTTTTTCTTTCTTTCTTTGTTTTCTTTTCTTTTCTTTTCTTTTTTTCCTCCCTTTTATTCTGATCCATGTGGATGAAAGGCTCTTGGTGCTCCAGCCAGGAGTCAGTGCTGTGCCTCTGAGGTGGGAGAGCCAAATTCAGGACACTGGTCCACAAGAGACCTCTCAGCTCAGAAATAAATGAAAAAGAAATGAAGGAAACAATAGCAAAGATCAATAAAACTAAAAGTTGGTTCTTTGAGAAGATAAACAAAATTGATAAACCATTAGCCAGACTCATCAAGAAAAAAAAGGAGAAGACTCAAAGCAATAGAATTAGAAATGAAAAAGAGGAGGTAACAACTGACACTACAGAAATACAAAAGATCATGAGATTACTACAAGAAACTCTATGCCAATAAAATGGACAACCTGGAAGAAATGGACAAATTCTTAGAAATGCACAACCTGCCAAGACTGAACCAGGAAGAAATAGAAAATATGAACAGACCAATCACAAGCACTGAAATTGAGACTGTGATTAAAAATCCTCCAACAAACAAAAGCCCAGGACCAGATGGCTTCACAGGCAATTCTATCAAACATTTAGAGAAGAGCTAACACCTATCCTTCTCAAACTCTTCCAAAATATAGCAGAGGGAGGAACACTCCCAAACTCATTCTGCGAGGCCACCATCACCCTGATACCAAAACCAAACAAAGATGTCACAAAGAAAGAAAACTACAGGCCAATATCACTGATGAACATAGATGCAAAAATCCTCAACAAAATACTAGCAAACAGAATCCAACAGCACATTAAAAGGATCATACACCATGATCAAGTGGGGTTTATTCCAGGAGTGCAAGGATTCTTCAGTATATGAAATCAGTCAAGGTGATACACCATATTAACAAACTGAAGGAAAAAAACCATATGATCATCTCAATAGATGCAGATAAATCGTTTGACAAAATTCAACACCCATTTATGATAAAAACCCTGCACAACGTAGGCATAGAGGGAACTTTCCTCAACATAATAAAGGCCGTATATGAAAAACTCTCAGCCAACATCATCCTCAATGGTGAAAAACTGAAACCATTTCCACTAAGATCAGGAACAAGACAAGTTTGCCCACTCTCACCACTCTTATTCAACATAGTTTTGGAAGTTTCAGCCACAGCAATCAGAGAAGGAAAAGAAATAAAAGCAATCCAAATTGGAAAAGAAGAAGAACTGTCACTGATTGCAAATGACATGATACTATACATAGAGAATCCCAAAGATGCTACCAGAAAACTGCCATAGCTAATCAATGAATTTGGTAAAGTAGCAGGATACAAAATTAATGCATAGAAATCTCTGGCATTCCTATACACTAATGATGAAAAATCTGAAAATGAAATTAAGAAAACACTCTTATTTACCATTGCAACAAAAAAAATAAAATATCTAGGAATAAACCTACCTAAGGAGACAAAAGACCTGTATGCAGAAAATTATAAGACATTGATGAAAGAAATTAAAGATGATACAAATAGATGGAGAGATATGCCATATTCTTGGATTGGAAGAATCAACACTGTGAAAATGACTCTACTACCCAAAGCAATCTACAGATTCAATGCAATCCCTATCAAACTAAAACTGGCATTTTTCACAGAACTAGAACAAAAAATTTCACAATTTGTAACACAAAAAACCCTGAATAGCCAAAGGAATCTTAAGAATGAAAAATGGAGCTGGAGGAATCAGGCTCCCTGACTTCAGACTATAGTACAAAGCTACAGTAATCAAGACAGTATGCTACTGGCACAAAACCAGAAATGAAGATCAATGGAACAGGATAGAAAACCCAGAGATAAACCACATATGGTCATCTTATCTTTGATAAAGGAGGCAAGAATATACAGTGGCAAAAAGACTGCCTCTTCAATAAGTGGTGCTGGGAAAACTGGACAGGGACATGTAAAAGAATAAAATCAAAACACTCCCTAACACCATACACAAAAATAGGCTCAAAATGGATTAAAGACCTAAATGTAAGGCCAGAAACTATCAAACTCTTAGAGGAAAACATAGGCAGAACACTCTATGACATAAATCGCAGCAAGATTCTTTTTGACCCACCTCCTAGAGAAATGGAAATAAAAACAAAAATAAACAGATGGGACCTAATGAAACTTAAAAGCTTTTGCACAGCAAAGGAAACCATAAACAAGACCAAAAGACAACCCTTAGAATGGGAGAAAATATTTGCAAGTGAAACAACTGACAAAGGATTAATCTCCAAAATTTACAAGCAGCTCATGCAGCTCAATAACAAAAAAACAAACAACCCAATCCAAAAAATGGGCTGAAAACCCAAATAGACATTTCTCCAAAGAAGATATACACACTGCCAACAGACACATGAAAGAATTCTCATCATCATTAATCATTAGAGAAATACAAATCAAAACTACAATGAGATATCATCTCACACCGGTCAGAATGGCCATCATTCAAAAAAATCTAGAAACAATAAATGCTGGAGAAAGTGTGGAGAAAAGGGAACACTCTTGCACTGCTGGTGGAAATGTAAACTGATACAGCCACTATGGAAAACAGTATGGAGGTTGCTTAAGAAACTACAAATAGAACTACCATACAACCCAGCAATTCCAGCACTGGGCATATACCCTGAGAAAACCATAATTCAAAAAATGTCATGTACCAAAATGTTCATTGCAACTCTATTTACAATAACTGGGACATGGAAGCAACCTAAATCTCCCTCACTGGATGAATGGATAAAGAAGATGTGGCACATATATACAATGGAATATTACTCAGCCATAAAAAGAAATGAAATTGAGTTGTTTGTAGCGATGGACCTAGAGTCTGTCATACAGAGTGAAGTAAGTGAAGTAAGTCAGAAAGAGGAAAAGAAATACTGTATGCTAACACATATATATGGAATCTAAGGGAAAAAAAAAAGGTCATGAGGAACCTAGGGGTAAGATGGGAATAAAGACACAGACCTACTAAAGAATGGACTTGAGGATATGGGGAAGGGGAAGGGTAAGCTGTGACAAAGTGAGAGAGTGGCATGGACATATATACACTACAAAACGTAAGATAGATAGCTAGTGGGAAGTAGCCACATGGCACAGAGAGATCAGCTAGGTGCTTTGTGACCACCTAGAGGGGTAGGATAGGGACGATGGGATGGAGGGAGACGCAAGAGGAAAGATATATGGGAACATATATATATGTATAACTGATTCACTTTGTTATAAAGCAGAAACTAACACACCATTGTAAAGCAGTTATACTCCAATAAAGATGTTAAAAAAATAATAATCGAGAGAAGAACATGGAATTTATGTCTAACCTTTATATTTTGTTATATTTCTAACAGGTAAGTAGATGAGGATGATGTATAGAGGATTTAGTCATCTCTGATGATGCTATATGAAAGAGTGCCAAGCCACTAAGATACTTTGTTTATAATGGTTAAGCTAGAAAATGTACAAAAAACAAAGTATCATTTGACTACCAAAGATATCTTCTATATTTGGTAAATGCAAAAAAAAAAAAAAAAAAAAAAACAGAAAACCACCATCCATTACAAATGGGAACCCTAAATACTGCATTATGACTTCATTTCACATGCATAAGTTTCTCTAATGGTTTAGGAAATTTTTAGAGGGAAGATATTATGCTCATAAAGAATCTGTTTCACTTGCTGAACGGACTCAATCTTCTCCTTACATAGGACAACCAAGTTTAAATGTTTCATCAGCAATTCAGTCTAACTCAACAAAAACTAAATTCAGCATCATCTTCCCAGTAGTCCTGATCCATCTTCATGCTTCCTGTTTTGTTTAATGGTATCATCACTCACCCAATCAACAATTTCAAGATCTTGAACTCTTCATTAATTTTCCTTCTTTCTCATCATGTCAGCAAATCCTATTGGTTTCATCTTGACAAAGTATTTAACTTTCTTTTTTTCATCAAAACAGCAATGTCTGGGCCAATGTTAAAACGTGTTTATATTGTTCCAATATTTTCTTATAGACCAACTTATTTTTGAAACATCCCTTTTTCTAATCTACCCTTAACATTGCTGCCTTAGCAAAATTGTTCTATTTCATCTCTAAATATGACTGTATTAGTTAAGGTTGAAATTCAGCTTTGTGTCACAGAACCCTATAATATTTTTTAATGGATATAGAAGTTTCTCTTTATAATGGTGTCGTGTGATGACTTTTTCTCAGATATCCTTGGACCTTTCCTCCTCCTATCTTCTTTCTCCACTCTCCCTTACATTATTGGAGGTGATTTACTACTGTGAACATGTTGCAAACTGAGGATGGAGAAAGGGGTTAAGGGTAGGGGCAAGCATTGCAGTCATGACTTTACTTCATATTCCTTTAGTTAAATCTTAGTTATATGGGCATACTTAAAGTTACAGATGACTGGGTAGTTGTACCAGCCTTGAGAATGCACCACTTGTATTCCCCTTTAAGAGAGAAATGTCTGGTGGTTCTCACTTGCCACACATTTGGGAGCTACCACAGTGTTCAAACAAAAGCCAAGCTCTTCCTGGGCTGTTTGTAGCTAATGACTTAGCAATAAGGGCATCCTAGAGCTTGGCATTCCTGCCCAACATGGGACTTCTCTAAAAGACAGCCTTTGATCTGGGCTTTCTGTCACCCTGGGGAAGTATTTCTTAGAGCTGCACTGCAGTCCTAAGCTCTTCCTACGCAGTCCTTCTTCCTTCTCTCTCTTAGTTCATAAATGTCAAACCTAAATCTCCATCTCAAGGCTCTCTGGCTACTTAGGTTCCCTCTCCCCTTTACCATTCACAGGCATTTCCCCAATAAATATTTTGCACAGAAAATATATCTTGTCATCTGCTTTTCAGAGAACAAAAATTAGCCAGCAATAGCCAAACTTAAATCAGGAGTTCTAATATTATGATAACAAAGGGGAGACCAATGCTGTCTTTGCTGTAAGTAACAAGTCTTCACTAGATTTCTAGATACTACAGTAAAGTTTTTTTTTTTAATAGCTTCACATGAATACTAATTGTTGGAGCAGTAGTAGTTCATACATAAGAAAAAAAATTATTCTCACTAAAGCTCTATAAATATTAACACATAAGCAGCTCTGCTTTGGGTACCTCTTGAGTATGTATGGCACAATATAAAATATTCTAAGTAAATAGATCCTGATATTAAATAAGCATTCATTCAAATGTCAAGTCTGCAATTGATTCCATGTGGGATTTTGAACAAGTTACTAAAGTTCCCTAAGACTGTTTCTGGATCCATTAAAAGTAGACATGAATAGTTCTCCTCCATTAATGTTATTATAAAGTATAATGAGATAATGAAGAATATAAAGGGCTTAGCAGATTGTTTAACACAGAGGAAGAATTTCTCCCTCCCTCCATCCACTATTGCAATAGTATTATTGTTCTTACTGATGTTGTTATTATTATTTTCTGCTGAGCTATTTCTTTTTTTAATATGAAATAAAATCAGTTTTTAGTATGAAGTTAATTAGAATTTGAAAACTGAAAGAGGCTATTTTTGTACAAGGTTGACTTTGACTAGGTACTAACATCAAATAAGCCATTAGGAAAACATTTTCTGCCCATAGTTTTTACCGAAGCCTGAGCAGTAGTTAAACAACAAAATCAAAGTGGATGACAATCCTACTGGAGGACCGTTTCTGAGCTCCTCATGTATTCATTCACTCACAATAATTCATTTCACGAACATTCTTGAGGACACAGCCCTTAAGGTGACAATCCCTGTTGCTGATTCTTCTACAACTCTGAGATGGAAAGTGGAGACCCTCAGGGGTGTAATGTCCATTTTCATCACTAAAGTGGTTGAAGAAGAGGACAGTGGCATGGCTGGCCTGAGTTCATAATTGCCATTGAGCCGATACTAGGTCTCTTGATGAATGGGTTCAGTGAATCATTTCCATGTAGCTTCTTTCCAATGTAAATCAGAAATGAATGTGATATTGTGCCTTCCTTCTGAAGACTACTAGATTCCCTGAAACTCAAAGTGGGAAAATTGTCGAAAACCACTCTTGATTGCAGCTCTAAATTTTCACATGTAATTGCTGATAATGTTTTTCTTTGCCAAGTGACTTATATGTCACTTCAAGAATATTTGACCCTCAAACTAACACAACAAAGTCTTCCTTTTATTTCATGGGGAAATATAGCATGGACAGTAGGAGTGTTTTTGTTCTTGTGAATGGTTTTGCGTACTGTTTTTGAATTGGTGGCATTATTGATTTGTTCATCAATGACTTAATGTAAGCATGTTTAGCTTAAATATTTTAACTTTAGAAATGGGTTTCAAATAACATAAGATTATACTAAGACTCCCAAAGCTGACATAATTCATGAAAGTGGCTGTAGAACAAGGGTTGGCAAGCTACAGCCATGGGCCAAATCTATCCTGTTGCCTGTTTTCATACAGCTTACAGGCTAAGAATGGTTTTTGCTTAAAAAAAATGAGCAGGACATTCATTGAGGATTGATATTGGGCTGCCAAAGGGATGAGAAGGAAGTAGGATTGGGCAGAGGGAGAAATTGAACTGTAATGCCATCCTCTGCTGACCCCATGAAGAGCTCTGGAGCTGGGATGGCCTTTCAGAGTTTTCTTGAGTAGGGATGAGTAGCTGTGAATGTGAGCTGACTCTGAAGGAGGTATAAGTTTGAGCAGGGTCGCTTTCTTAGCTAAGGCAGTCCTCAAAAAGCGATGATGCTTGAAGATCATCTGTCAGCCTCTCAGCAACTGAGGAACAAATTCTTCTCTCCTGAGGGGGCTCCAGACTGGTCTAGAACCTTTCTTAACAGTTGGCCCAACACAATTCTGGTGCCTGTTTTCTATCTCTGCCATGTAGCTCCCTGGTTTCATGACATGGGGCAGCATAGAAAGAAAGACCCAAGGAAGAAAACAGCTAAGATGAGAAGGAAAAAACATTTCTCAAGAGAGCCAGATCTAAGCTAGATCCTCTCTAGAGCTAGAAGACACAGATCTGCTCAGGGTGGGGATTGATTGTCAATCTCAAGAGTGGGAGAGTCAAAAAGAGAGCAGACCCTCAGAGAACACAGTATAGGGCCTCATATGCTTACATGATCATGTTAAGTATTCCACCCTTGGCAGAAGGGCTCTGTTAATGCCTGACCCTGTATCTCACTGGGTAAAGTAATGTAGTAGCAAGGAAGGGAAAGCCTGGAAATCCCTGTTAAAGTGGACCACCATTTTCTCCATGTTAACACTAAGTCTCTTTGATTAACCCTATTACTTCTACCCTAAATTTCTTTTGCTAATATAAGGAACTTTTCTCATTTGTTGGCAACTTTTTCCTCTTCTGCACAACTCACTTCACAGTTCACCTCATCTGGTAAGTGGTCAAGGTCAAGGTTACTCTCACACTAATACTGGACTGACTGGTATCATCTCCTACCCGCTTGGAGTTTGTGGTGTAAGTTTACAGAGGTAGAGCCAACTCTGAGGCAGCTGTGTTATCTTACCTTCAGGGATTGTGCTTTGTGTGTAATAAGCAGTCAGTTAATATTGAACCAGTACAACAAATAGATTCACAGAAAGATGAATGACTCAATGGCATTGCATGAATAGAGTGATCCATACAGGTGAACCAGAGATCTGGTTCAATACATTCTTCCACAACACCTAGTTATATGCTTCTATTATTATTATTGATTTCTTTCATTCTTTTATCTTTTTAAAGTCTAGAGTATGCCCTTACCAGAACATAGATATCAACATCAATTTTATCTAGAAAAATTGTACTATAGTGCCTATGTTTCTAGTTATTTAATATTTAAAATATAACATTCTTACAGTCATATTTGATCAATCTAAATTTTTATAGAAACTATAACATCTGGATGGAGAAGGAGATAAGAAAGAGGGTTGACTTGAAGTTTGAAGTTGTTTATACTTATGGCTCCTCTGTAAAGGCTATTACTCCTCTTTTTTTCCCAACAGCTCTAGCATTTATTTTTTTAATTAAATGAAAAGTCTTTAAATTCTTTAGTGCTTTATAGTTTTCAAAAATTTCACACACATGATTTCATATAATCCCATAATAATGCTTTTTTCCCCTACCCCTATATTGGCCCTCCCCCCTTCCCTCTCTCAACCAGTAACTACTAGTTTGTTCTCTATATCTGTGAGTCTGCTTTTTTTTGTTTTATTCACTAGTTTGTTGTATTTTTTAGATTCCACATATAAGTGAGGTCATACAGTATTTATCTTTCTCTGTCTGACTTATTTCACTTAGCATAATGCCCTCCAAGTCCATCCATGTTGCTGCAAGTGGCAAAATTTTGTTCTTTTTTATGGCTGAGTAGTATTCCATTGTGTGTGTGTGCATGCACATATGTGTGTGTGTGTATACCACATCTTCTTTATCCATTCATCTGTTCATGGATAGTTAGGTTGCTTCCATACCTTGGCAATTGTAAATAATGCTACTGTGAACATTGGGGTGCATGTATCTTCTTGAATTAGTGGTTTTGGGTTTTTTTTGGATATACACACAGGAGTGGATTTCCTGGGTCATATCATAGTTCTATTTTTAGTTTTTTTAGAAACCTCCATACTGTTTTCCACAGTGACTGCACTGATTTACATTCCCACCAACAGATTCCCTAACACAGAGGAAAAGTTTCTTCCTCCCCCGGACACACTATTGCTATTGTATTATTGTTCTTACTGATGTTTTTATTGTTATTATCATTATTTTCTACAGCATCTTGAGCTCTTTCTTTAGTTTGAAAATCCCAGTGCCTGGGAGAATGATCCCCCATGCACTTAGCCTGTGCATAATTAGTGTTTGTAGCCTAGGAGAATAAAATTATGTTTGAGGCTTTATGAAAATATTATGAGAATTTCCAGATACACTAGGAGCAACAGCTTTATTGAGATCCCTGAAGTTGTGTATTAGGAAATGTGAGCAAGAACTGGAAAAATGAGGCTTGTCATTTATCATGTACAGTCACCTCCAATGTGTTTCACAGACTGTTGAAGTCTTTTAGAGCTTAAATAACTTTTTTGATTCCTACCTTAGGTTGCTGGGAATGTGAATGAAACTCACTTTTTTACCTCATCATTGGCATTCTTGAATAAAACCAAGAGGGAAGCCTCAGAAGAACCAGTTGCTTGATGAATGGGACTGTAGGTAGTGAGAGCTGATCCTTGTGATACCAGAATGAAATAAAAGAGGCAAGGCATCTTTGATTCTGTGGGCACGTTACTTAATACCTTTGTGCCTCAGTCCTCTTCTGTTAAATTAGGCTCATAATAATATTAATAGTAGTAGTAGTAATTCATAGGCTTGTTGTGAAATTATGTATTTAAACTGCTTATCCCTATGCCTGTTACATAGTAAGAGGCATTAAAGTGTCCCTGGACAAGATTTGAATGAAAATTAATTCTATACAATTTTATGTGTTATTTAAACTAAGAAGATGACCAAAATTTCTCTTGATCATTCTAGACAAGGGCTCTATAACTTATCATTTAGGAATAACCTTTTCCTTCTCTGTAACTTTGAGGGGACTAGCTGTGCTTAGATTGAACAGTAGTCCTCATCTTATTATAGATATCTAAGGCCTCAACAACTAAACTCATGTTCTGATAAAGGCAATTCAGCAAGCAACAAGCTCATGACAGAAGCCACAAGTTGTTTTCTAGATGCGTCTTACAAAACTTCTAGAGAGGAAGGCTTTTAATAGGGGCCAGACCAAGGCACTGAGATGTTATAACTGCGGCAGTTTCTTGAGGCAGAAAGAGAAGGCAAATGATAACAGTTCTCCAGGGCCTTGAGCTCAAAGCCTCTGTGTCTTCCAACCTAAAGCTCACTGCTAAAGAGCATTTAGACAACTATTTGATAACATGGAGAGCAACCAGAAATAATGTCATAGGTTGGCAAATATACATCAGAAGAAATGATGGACACTTATTTTTTGTTTTAGGATAATTAAGGGAGGTGCATAAATTGTCAGTGTGCAGGTCAGTTAATTAAGAAATAAAACATTATTAAAACTGGAGAAGTTTGTACCATTTTTCTAGATTTCACATATATATGTCAATGTACGATATTTGTTTTTCTTTTCCTGATTTCCTTCACTCTGTATGACAGTCTCCAGGTCCATCCACGTCCCTACAAATGACCCAATTTTGTTCCTTTTTATGGCTGAATAATATGGCAGAAATAGAGACACAGATGTGGAGAACAAGCGTATGGACACCAGGCGGGGGAAGCAGGGTGTGGGGGGGTTGGTGGTGGGATGAATTGGGAGATTGGGATTGACATACATACACTAATATGTGTAAAATAGATAACTAATAAGAACCTGCCATATAAAAAATAAAATTAAAAAAAAACCAAAAAAACACAGAAGTGCTCCTTGTCTCCCTCTGCAATCATTGTCTCTGGTAGGTAACACTACCCTGCGATTCTGTAATCTCAAAATTAAAAGTTAAATAAGAGGTACATGGCAAATACTTTTTTAAAAAAAGGCTTGCCAAAATTATTATTGTAAAAATCAAACCTAAAATCAAAGATTAGTAATAGTGATAAAATAGATCATGACCTGATAAAAGGAGCAATTCATCCCAAATTTAAAATAAAGCTGTAATCTATATATGCCTAGCCACACAGCCTCAAAATAAATGACAAAGATTGACATGATTATCAATAAATTGACAAAGCCAAAACTATATAATTTCCTGTATTTAACTTCTTATTTTGGAAGTAGAAAGAGATGATTTTTGTTCGTGTTCATTTTATTATCATTATTTTGAGTGGGGAGTGCTGATCACTCACTGTTATAAACCACTAGTATAAAATTTCTATGACTTGTAAATAGACTATAAAATTTACTAAAAGTTATTATTTGATTTTCTTCACAGAGCACCTTAAATAGTTAAAGTTTGTTAATATTTCCTACTCATCAGGAATATATATTAACTATTGCCTATAGTAATGATTTCAGAACATATGCTCCAGGAGTGTTGCCTAATTTGAAATAATACCTATTCATAGGGAGGGGGAAGGGTAAGCTGGGATGAAGTGGGAGAGTGGCATGGATATATATACACTATCAAATGTAAAATAGATAGCTAGTGGGAAGTAGCCACATAGCACAGGGAGATCAGCTCAGTGCTTTGTGACCACCTAGAGGGGTGGGATAGGGAGGGTGGGAGGGAGGGAGACACAAGAGGGAAGAGATATGGGGATATATGTATACATATAGCTGATTCACTTTGTTACACGGCAGAAACTAACACACCATTGTAAAGCAATTATACTCCAATAAAGATGTTAAAAAAAGAAAGAAATAATACCTATACGGACATAATTCAGTAAGAATGTTAACTACCTTTTGGCTCTGCAAATGTTGTTTGATCGGTTCAACTCCAATAAGCGTTCTTGAAACTAATTGAAGATATTCCTACAACGTGGAACTTTTAAAGAACTACATATTATTTGATAAGCTTTGAACATATATTAATGACTTAATTGTCTTTATCTATCCACCTATCAAACATCTACCTATCATCAATCTATTATCTATCTTTGATTTATCCATAAAATCTCCTTGTGCCTTGATAAGTGTAAGTATAGCTATAGCTTGTTTTCTTATTTATTAATCAAGCATTTATTGATAAGTTACTGATGAAATTCTAGGCACTGAGGACAAAACAGTGAACAATGGGCTTACATGTTCATGTTATGTATTTATGATTAACTATAAAACTTTGGGTTTACTGTGGTGCAGAGTCTTTGGGTTCAGAACATGTCTTTTGGTTCTTCTTCATGTACTTTTAAGTCCTTTGCTGTTCTGTAGCCAAGTATGGCCCAGAGTTTTTTTGATGCAGTTGTCCCAAGTTGATACACTGATTTTTGCTGAATTATTTAATCTCTTTATTTGTATTTGCTCCAATGTCAAACTTTGAAGGCTGATGCTTTCTATTGCAAATGTACACACTTTATTAACTGTGTTTATTGATCTACCTACTTCTATTCATATTCACTATTTTATAAAACATGAGAGAACTTTTATTGCTACTTACCTTCAGTATCAATGCATTCCTCAGAATATCTCCTGTCTGTAAGGATTGGGATAATACCTTCTACAAAATTTCTTTTGAATATATTATATAAATAGTTTTAAGAACCTTTCTGGCATTTGGGAAAAAAATAACACACCCATAGACTCATAATGAAAACTGGGCATGAGCCATACATTTTGTTATTCTTCTTTTTCTATTGTTGTATTTCTTATTGTTATAAGTTGTTTCATTTCACCATTGTCAAACACCCTCTATTTCCATTGCTGCAGCGAAAATTAAAAGCTCAGAGTTTCTCTCTTTAACTCTGTCATGTCCACAGATAAATAACATAATATTTATTAAGTCAGTATACTTGAGATTCAGTGTCTTTTTTTTTTTTTTTTTTTTTTTTGCGGTACGCAGGCCTCTCACTGTTGTGGCCTCTCCCATTGCGGAGCACAGGCTCTGGACGCACAGGCTCAGTGGCCATGGCTCACGGGCCCAGCTGCTCTGTGGCATGTGGCATCTTCCCGGACCGGGGCACGAATCTGTGTCCCCTGCATCGGCAGGCAGACTCTCAACCACTGCGCCACCAGGGAAGCTCCTCAGTGTCTTATTAACAAAAGACAACATAAGTCCTTTTAGAAATTTACTGAGATTAGTATTCCTAAATATACTGGGGAAAAAAAGGCAAAAATTGTTAAATATTTCTGTGAAAAAATTATTTTTATTAAAACATTATATTATCTTTTAAATACTTTATATTTTAAATGAGGTCATTTTTTAAAGAAGTGAGTTAGATGTTATTTAATAAAACTTGTGGTAAACATATTTATTTAAAGAGGTCTCTGGCCTATTATGTCTCCTTAGGGAATAATTTTTTATTATTTTTCCCAATCTCCAGCTTTAGTAAATATTGTCAAGGCATTTAGATTTTACAAATCTAGCTACATATAAGCTTTTATAAATAAAGTAAAACTGCACATTATTTAAGGTAATTACTCAGTGCGTTTTATAATAATGAGGGCTGTATTTTAATTCTTACATGGTTGAGAGAGACAGCAAATGTTTTCATCAGAGTATGAGGACATAATTTGATCTACTCTACATAATAGTTGCTATATTATGAAGAAGAGGTTTTAAATAAAACTTTCTATAAAATAAGTATACATTATACAGTGAGGGTACTAACTGCAATTTATTTGGGGAAATGCTGAAATATAACATGATGGTAAAGTAGAATGACATCTCAGGTTCTCAAAATACATGTAAAATTATTTATATCCGTTTGTTTTTCCATTTACCTCTCTTTCCATTGCAAGTTATTTACACTAACTCATAAGTTTTCAAAAATTAGCAAGATATAATACATTAGATATGCAAGAAGAATGTAGTGAATAGAAATTCAGAATGGTAATTTAAAATAGTGACAGAATACAGTGCCAAAATTTTGACAAAGCCTGTCAAAATCCATTTTATAGTTTTGAAAAGAATAGATAAAGAACCCCAGGGAAAAAAAGGACAAACAGTGTGCAAAAGTAAAAGTAAGCATAATATGCTTAGTGAAATAAGCCAGACAGAGAAAGACAAATACTGTATGGATTACATGTGGAATCTAAAAAAATAATACAAATGAATGTATGTGCAAAGCAGAAGCAGATTCAGAGATAAAGAAAACAAACTTATGGTTACCAAAGAGGAGAGGGAAAGAGGGGAGGGACAAATTAGGGGTATGGGAATAATAGATACAAGCTACTATATATAAAATAGATAAGCGACAAGGATATACTGTATAGCACAGGGA
Source organism: Mesoplodon mirus (assembly GCF_964341445.2). Lineage (NCBI taxonomy): Eukaryota > Metazoa > Chordata > Mammalia > Artiodactyla > Ziphiidae > Mesoplodon > Mesoplodon mirus. The sequence goes on from NC_138980.1 coordinate 160,057,228, forward strand.
GTTATAGCCATTATCTTGTAATAACTTATAGTGGAGCATAATCTGCAAAAATACTGAATCACTATGCTGTACACCTGAAACTAATATAATATTGTAAGTCAACTATACTTCAATTTAAAAAGTAAATCAAATGAATTAGAAAACAAGTGTCTTACTCAATATATCTAAAATATATAGAGGGCTTCCCTGGTGGCGCAGTGGTTGAGAGTCTGCCTGCCGATGCAGGGGACACGGGTTCGTGCCCCAGTCTGGGAAGATCCCACATGCCGCAGAGCGGCTGGGCCTGTGAGCCATGGCTGCTGAGCCTGCGCGTCTGGAGCCTGTGCTCCACAACGGAAGAGGCCATAACAGTGAGAGGCCCACATACCGCAAAAAAAAAAATATAATAATAATAATAATAAAATAAAATAAAATATATAGAGAATAAAACTGATAAACTGTTGGCAAATATAATCAAGAAAGGTTAAAATAAGACAGAAGGAGGTAGAGAGGGAGACCCAAAAAGAGGAAAGGAATTCAAGGATAAAGGAACTCAAGTGAATACATTAGCACAGTCTCTTACCCAAAACTGTGAGCCCAGATGTATTTTGATATCAGAACTTTTGAGAATTTAGAAATGGAATGTAGTGCATATATTGTTATTGCATTTCTAACAAGAATCAAATGATTCATCATTTGATGATGAATATTATCCACAGACTGTAAAACCAGGCAACATTACACATTATTTTAATAACCTATTATAACTTTGATACAAGTGATGAACATAAGGAAAATTCTTGCCAAATCCCACTGCTAAAACTAAATTTGAGAATAATAATCAATTTCAGTTTCATATAATATAATTATACCCCATGATCAAATAAATATGTTTTAGTAATACAAATGTAGTTCAGTATTAAAATATACAAGAGATTCAGTAAGAAAATAAAATTTTTCAATTAGTCTGTGGCAAAATATTTCTTGATAAAGTCACTATAACTTTATAAATAAATATCTTCTTAATGATATCTTTGGCATGGTGGAGAGTATAAAATTCCAGATGATTTTTTAGCTTCTACAGTATAGCAAAAAGTGTTCCCTCATTAGAGTTAAAAACAAAGAAGTGTGATCAGTGATTGTTCTGCTTTCATTAAACTTTGTTTGAACATTTAAGCCTTGGAAGTACTGAGAATAGAAATTAAAATTCTAAGTAAAGGAAAGAAGGGTCAAATATTATTTTCTAAATTTGTAGATGGTATCTTTATAAAATTTAATATGATCACTTAGGGGAGAGGAATGCAGTTATTCTTACACATAGAAGAGTTAACTGTTTTTTACCATAATCAAGAGTTGTTTGTTTGTTTTTTTAACACAATCATGACAGTTAAAAAATATGTCATATAAAGATAATCCATTTATAAAATGAACAAAAGCATAAAACCCCTAGGAACTAACTTAACAATAAGCCTGAAGGATATGTAACACTTTTACACCAAATTAATTGATATTTTTAATTGATTTCAAAACTTCATAAGTGTATATTTTAAATTATTCCTATTATCATCTTACTTGACATTGTGAAAAATCCAATTCAATTTGCATAAACAATAATTTATGAGAAACTACACCAAGCTATAATATAAATTATGTAATGATAAGCAGGAAGAGGAAAATATGTTAATTGCAAAGTGAAAAAAATCAGGGTATATAAATATATATATATATATAATGATGGCAATTTTCAAAAAACAAATATATATATGTTTTTATGTTTCTTAAATATATTTTATATATGTTTGTGTATATATTACATAAGAACATATTTATATGGTATTTTGTATGTTTGTGAGTGTATGAATTTAATATTAAATATATGCCACCCAAATTAAAGGCAAAGAAAACATACCAATGTATCGACATACTTGTCTTTGTGAATTGGGATTATACATATTTTCAACTTTTTTTCCACTTTTTTGGCAAAACATAATTTGTCTACAACAATTGCTTATGTAAAATACTTAAAAGTTAATGCACATACAAAGTCATGGGCATAAAAAAATTCCATGCTAAAATATGTTTCATCCTTATTAAATATTATTTTTCCATGTGGCTCTAACTTTTAAAGAAGCTAATATAAATTAATAATAACCAGTCTTTAGTAATCACATTCATAGTGTTTTATTCAGGAGAAACACATCTATTAGTCATGTTGAAATTAGAAAAATATTTTCCCTAAGGAACCTCATAGAAAGCTTCCCCTGTAATTTCATTAATTGCATCTTTGCAAATCTTTACATAAAAGAGTGACAATTTTCATGTGATATTTTAAAGTAATGTTCCAAATAGTGTGCTATCATCTTCCAATTTAATTCAGAAAAAGCAATTACAAGCTTGGCCAATCTAGCAAGGTCCAAATACATAGTTAACTGATGGATTTATTAAAAGCATAATTGGTATATAAATACTATTTTATTGTAAATATGCCAATAATGTAGAAGGAGATAAATTAGAAATTGGAATTTTCTTTTTAAACTGATAAACCTTTCCCTGAATACCATACCCTTTCCCAGTGGTAACCAGTCTTCAAGGTTTGCTGAGTGTGTCATTCTTGAAATTTTCTATGCATTTATCTAGTTTACTTACTAAATATATATAACATTTTGTTCAGTTTTTCACACTATGTGTTTATCTCTAGCCCTATTCACTTATCTCTTTTGTCAAGAATTGCTATCATATTTTGCAAGTGCTTTTGCATTATCTCTCAAGATGGCTTTGTTGTTTTATTTTTTAATCTGTTAATATGTGGAATTCCATTGATATATGTGTTAATGATCCTCAAATTCTTGGATTAACCCTATTTGGTTATGTTGAATTAATTCTTTAAAACACTGCTGTAATTTATTTTCTAATGTTTTAGCTGGAAACTTTTGATCTGTCTTTGTAAATGAAATTGGCTTGCACAATGTGTGTGTGTTGTGTGTGTGTGTGTGTGTGTGTGTGTGTTGGTATCTGAATTATTTGGATAGCATGCAAATAATATCCTCATAGAATGAACTGGCAAAGATATTATATTTTCCACATTCTAAAATAGTTTATATGGCATGCAGTTATTTTTCCCCTGAAGATTAGTTTAAAAATATTTCACATGTAAATTTTTAAAGAGTGATGATTTTAGTAACATTTATCACAGTTACTGTAAACTAGTAAGAAAAAAGAAGGCTTTTGGTCCTGAAATGATTGGCTTTCTGTTTTGTCTTTAATCTTTCTACCCCACATGTATGTGCCATCCTGACCCTTCCTAACAGGAAGATGATAAAAGGAAAAATATAATTTAAAAAAACGTATCTATATTAAGGTACTAGTAAGTGATGGCATTTTTACCTGGGGACTAAATTGTATTTTAAAATAAACAGAAGTTACACTTTTCATCACTTAGATGACTAGTTGTCCAGATCTGCCTTACTGTTCTCTAGCCATCATTGCCTGACAGGTTTTCACTGGCCCAGAGACTGTCTGTATCTATTTGTACTAAGTAAGTGAAGATAAAAATTTGACATGACTTTTTTTTCAAGAATGCATTCTCGTTTAATGAAAATATTGGATTGTTGAGTACTCATGGACTAAATCTGAAGGACATTTTGATCAAACCATCCAAACTTCATTAAAATCAAGTGGAACATTTACTTCATTATTTCCTTTCCATAAAATGCACTGTTTTCAAATGCAAAGAAAGTTCAATGCTGCAACATTATGAGCAATTAATAAAGGCCTCATAAATTTCATAGTATCTATCATGACAATAGAGAAATTCCTACAGGTCTTCACATTCTCACTGTTGCCAATAGTATAATTAAAGAGACAACAGAGGCTTTTTTTTAAAAAAAATTAATTTCATAGTCAAGGACCAAACTGATAGCTTAGCTGATTTTAACAACATTTATGTCTTATAAAAGGTCAAAGCCTTTTTTCTCCATTGGTTTTATTGAATATTTTATGAAGGTAATTTTAAGCAAGTATCAATACGTATTTCACTCAGTGCATGCCTACAGATGCTGTGAGAGGGAAAATTCTGCTTCCTCCCTCTTCCAAAGCTGATATTATATTTGAATCTTTGTCAGAAACATCCATTGCCAATGATATATAAGTAATGTTGTGGTATAACTTGATGATACTTGAGTAACATTAATTTTTTCATCAGAATTTTTGTATTTTAAGCAAAAGTAATATTTCTCACTTGATTTTAACACACTTAGTGTTCTGTTCCTAGCAGAAAATATGCTTGGGCAAATTTTGAGTTGAAGAATGTACTTCCTTTTAAAAAATAATTAGAAAATAAGACATTTCTTTGAAATTAAAAAAGTATGAATTCAGTACTATATGACTAATTTGGAAGCTATGTAGAAAGCATTGGGTGTAGTGGATTTGAAACTTTCAGAGAAATACACAAAATGTATTTTGCATTGTAATATGCTATGAGCATTTATAGCCCAGAACTCATAATGGAACTGTGGAAACAATGCATTGGCATTAAAACTTTATTTTCAGAGATTATAAAAAAGAAGAAACACTTACCTTCATATTCTTAATAGATAGAATTATGCATTCATCTCATCTACGCATGTTATCAAGTCATTAAGATAAGAGGAACAGCAAATACAACTGTTTCATTCAACTGAAAATTATATTCTGAATAGTTTAAACATTATTCTAATTAACATATGTCTTAATGTCGTGGTAAATATTATCAAATAGTACTGCACAATGTTCTATTTTATAATTGTCAATTAAAGGTTATTCATAAAAAAATGAAAGCAAAATTCAGTGAGGTGGATAGTTAAGACACCGAAACTTCTAAATATAAACATAGAACAATGCTGAAGGGCTTGAATTTAACTTAAATTGAGTAGAATTGCTGTTAGTATGAAACCAGTAATAACTGGTTATTAATCTTGAAGACTGGGTGAAGAGAGGGTTGACTACACAGAGCATATTGCTACTGAGCTGCAAAGTGTTACCAATGACCCTTCTGCCTCTTAGTGAAATTTAAAGTATACATTTTATTTCTAAATTCTGATATGGTTTGGGATTTAGTTTCCTTGGAGACTGCTTCTCTACCCTTGCCAGAAAAAGGATCATTTGAGGGTTCCCATTGTTTTCAGTGTAGAACAATTGAGAAATTACAGCATTTCTTTTGAAATATACTCATAGTTCAAAATTCCCACTATAAAATGCATCAGCAGTATAAATTCCATATCATCAGTAACTGTGTACCACTGTTCATGTAATAGCCTGCATCACTGAATGCATATTTGTGACTGGCACTGTCCTAAGGCTCTACGTAGATAATCTCACTTAATTTCACAAGAGAATACTGGATTTGTTCATTAGTGCTAACATTGTTTTGGTGGAGCCTTTAGGATTTTCTATATGCAAGATCATATCATCAGCAAACAGAGATAACTACACACATATATACACACAAATTCTATTGGTTGTGTTTCTTTGAGATCCCTGATTTATACATATGTCTTCTTTCTATTTTAACAGTTTTTATCTGTGCTGTAAATTTTTGATTGATTGCATGGGTTGTGATTCTATTTATTATTTTATCCCCTTGAAAGAAAAGAATGTGGTTTGCTTTTAAAGCCTAACACAAAGATTACAATTCTGGGCTTGATTTTGAAGGAGACACATCCAGGGTGATGAAGATGAAAAAAAAGGAATAAAAGGAAAATGAGACTAGAAAAGATACATAGCAATAATCCATAAACAGAAACACCAAATTATTTAGTAGATGTTTGTTGCACTAGGCACATGAGACTAACACATCTTACAATTATTCATGGAAGAGAGAATTAAGGGAGAAGTGATATGCTCCACTTTCTTTCTCTTATTACTGATTCATCAATATTAATTACAAAGGGATACAACAACCCCAGACTTTATGGTTGCAATATATGTCTAATCAGGAAACCATATTTGCTGCCCTATAGTATTTTGTCCAAGAATGGATTTGAGATCCCATGGAAATGCAACCTCAAAGAAAAGAACACAGAAGACATTCAGAGGAATTGAAGAAGTAACAGAGAAACACATAACCTTGCCCAATTCAGTCCACTCATTGTGCCACTTAAATATTTTATGACTTCCCATTTTATCTTAGTTCTATATTCTCCATTTTTCCCTCATGTTAATAAATCACACCTACTTTATAAATCAAGGAGAAGTACGAGTCTAATTAGTCAGTCTCCTCCAAAATACCAGCTAATTATTGGGTTGGCCAAGCAGTTCATTCATTTTTTTTTCCATAAGAGGGCTCTAGTAGTGCTTAGTTGTCTTTAACTTCATTCAAAACAATTTTCTTAGATTATATTGTGACAGCTGCCATATCAGTGTGCATTTAAAAAAAACATCAAAATTGGTGAATTTTTGTGTAGCCATTTTAATATTGAAGATGGAAGAATAAAAGCAACATTTTCAGCATATTATACTTTATTATTTCAAGAAGGGTAAAAACGCAACTGAAACGCAAAAGAAGATTCGTGCAGTATATGGAGAAGGTGCTGTGACTGATCAAAAGTGTCGAAAGTGGTTTGCAAAGTTTCGTGCTGGAGGTTTCTCGCTGGACAATGCTCCACGGTCGATACACCAGTTGAAGTTGGTAGAGATCAAGTGGAAACATTAATTGAGAACAATCAACGTTATACCACGTGTGAGATAGCAGACATACTCAAAATATCCAAATCAAGCATTGAAAATCATTTGCACCAGTTTGCTTATGTTAATCACTTTGATGTTTGGGTTCCACATAAGTTAAGCAAAAAAAAAAAACCTTCTTGACCGTATTTCCGCATGCGATTCTCTATTGAAACATAACAAAAAGTTCCGTTTTTAAAACAAATTGTGATGGGTGAGGTAAAGTGGATACTGTACAAAAATGTGGAATGGAGGAGATCATGGGGCAAGTGAAATGAACCACCACCAACCACACCAAAGGCTTGTCTTCATCCAAAGAAGGTGATGTTGTGTATATGGTGAGATTGGAAAGGAGTCCTCTATTATGAGCTCCTTCTGGAAAACCAAATGATTCATTCCAACAAGTGCTGCTCCCAATTAGACCAACTGAAAGCAGCACTTGATGAAAAGCACTCAGAATTAGTCAACAGAAAATGCATAATCTTCCATCAGGATAATGCAAGACCACATGTTTCTTTGATGACCAGGAAAAAACTGTCACAGCTTGGCTGGGAAGTTCTGATTCATCAGCCGTATTCACCAGATACTGCACCTTCGGATTTCCATTTATTTTCATCTTAACAAAATTCTCTTAATGGAAGACTGTAAAAGGCACTTGGAATAGTTCTTTGCTCAAAAAATAAAAAGTTTTGGGAAGATGGAATTATGAAGTTGCCTGAAAAATGGCAGAAGGTAGTGAAACAAAAGGGTGAATACGTTGTTCAATAAAGTTCTTGGTGAAAATGAAGAACGTGTCTTTTATTATTACTTAAAAACCAAAGGAACTTTTTGGCCAACCCAATATCATGGCTTAGAAGTAAAAGAGGCTCATCATTAGCTATCACTTTGGCTAGTCTGGCTTATTTGTTTAGAAGAGGGACCAAGGTTGTCATTCCCAAGTAGTCTGATCTGTTAAATGCTATGTCCTTATTAGGCAGTTGTTTTAGTTGTACCTTGGTAGTCATTACCATGCATGACACTATGTTTCATGTCATATTATAGTTAGAGTTATATAATATATAGTTATATTTATAGTCATATGTTTTGGATTGATTTTCCTAGCCAATATAATAATTCCTATTTGGCCTATAAGACTAGTGACATGAAATTAAAGTCCCTCATTGGTAATACAATTTCCAGTTTAGTAGAAGATCCTGTTGTATTCCTCTAGCAGAAATGTTTCCCATTTCTGATTTGAAGGAACCAGAAGTTCTAACCCAGAAAAATATAATAATGGGGGGACATAATCAAATTTTATAAATGAATCTCTGAGTATTATTTTAAGGGAGATAATTTCTACTCTTCACACATTCCCTTGTCTCCCAGAGGTGTGTATTATAGCTTTAGAAAGCAATTTTATACATTGGATTTTGGTTCAAGGTGTATACCAGATCAAAGAGGGCAGTGCCAGAGCCTGTGCCTTGGATGAGGTTTCACCACTGTGTTCCAATATTCTATCAGGCTGACTGTTTCCAAGAGATAGACTTCAATGCTATGCATTGGTTCCAGGCAATATTTGTATGATACCATATTGATATAATGGGTGTTTGAAGGCAACAGACTCTGATGCTGGTATGGATACTGTGAACAGGGAGGGTAAACCCTCATCTGGAGTATATGTCAAGCCCAGTAAAGGCAAATTACTGCTTCCTCCAGGTTGGAAATAGTCCAATATAAATGACAGCCTTCAGGTGGCCAAAATAATAGTGCTATTTTGAGGCCCAATATCTGTCTTTGCTATCATTTTAGACATTCAGCAATGGCAGTAACTGAATCAGCCTCACTGAGAGAAATTCCATGTTTTTGGACATATGAATATCTTCCATCTCTGCCACCATGATCCCTCTGTTCATGGGATTTGGGGCCGTTCAATAGAGAAGTTGTCTGACCTGCAAAATATGGGTGATCCTGACACATGATACTGGAGAAGATGGTGATTTCTGGCAGGTATTATTGTGACATGAAAAATCCTCATAGTTCATGTCCCTCCCATAGGCCCATCATGTATTTCTTCCCTGAAACTTGTTTTTAGTGATCCTGTCTTGTTTAGTTCAGGTTCTGATGAAATGACCCTGAAATTATCCACAGTCCAGAAATTCATGTATGTAAAAACCCCAGACTACCTCTAATCTACAGGAAGTGGATAGAAAGGTATATTCCTCACCGCTCTCCTCACTGTGAAGATTTTCCTTCACTATTATATCTTCGAGGCATCCTTAAATGTGGCTTTTATGTGTCTCCACTATTCATCTGACTACTGCCAATATATTGTGGAAACCCATCTGTGAATCAGTCCCAAGTCCCTTCTTTTTATCAGTTGGCTGTAGGAAGGTTTTCATAAAGCCACAGATTTGGATTAAGGATGAGCAACAATGTGGCAGAGGTAGTTGTCATGAGACTCTGTTCATGTAATTTACTTGTGCTTTCTAGACCTGATTAAGTCTTGTTTAAGTAAAGGATGGCTGCAGGACACACATGACTTATTAACGTGGTTGATGAGATGAAACATACCTCATGGTGAGCATTAAAGTATCAATTAATTTGTGGTCCTGGTTAGGAAATCTTTCACTTCTAGGACGTGGTAGCATCCCAGGTGCTATAAACAAATAAGGAGTAGTTCTATGACAAAGAATACATATTATTTCCCCCAAACCTTCGAAATTACTGCCACTCTCATATTAGGGCTTGACATATATCATCTAGCATCCTTATTTTTCTTGGTATATCACTGAATATGCTACAGTGTACAACACAAGAAAAAGAAAAAGTTTACCATAGCCTGGAAGTGTGGCTTTTTTTCCCTCTGGAACTTACTTTAATTTAGCAAACTTTCAGGTAACCCAGTGAATAGGTTGGAACAGTTTTCCAAGTATAGTCAGTGTTTTTCAAAATCTAGAGTTGTCAGCCAAGACCTGGGTCTTTTACTTAGTGGTTGGAGGTACAAGGATAAAGATCTTATCCATGTAAAAGGATAGTGAATATGTAATGAGAATATATATGTTAGGGAACTTGACACTTCCAGCTCAACAGATCAGTTTAACTTGATGTAATCAATATAGCAAATTACTGGTATCTTCTATGGATTATCGAGATCATAAATGCCCTATATACAGTATTACGTAGAAAACAAGAGTTGACATAGTACTTATGTAAAACCATGAAGGTGGAACTATCGTCCTTTGTCCTTACCATATAAACACACACACATAGACACACACAGACTTAATAGAGATTGAAAATTTACTTATTTATTATTTTCCAAACCAATAGATGCACACCTAAATCTCCAATGATAATGTCTATAATAAGCTTTTCTAGTCAGGGTATCACATGTAGACATAGCAGTTTCAATTCAAAATCAGACTACCACCTGTTAAGTATACAGGAGTCCATGTTTATGTGCTATGATCCATCACTGTTGTGCTAAAGCCATATAAGCAAATTAAATGGGGATATCTAGGAATCACAACTACTACATTTTTCATATCTTTGACAGTAATACACATCTCTTCAATAATTCCAGAAATACAGTATTGCTGTTGATTTCAAGTTTGTTGGAATGGGAGACAAGTTCAGTTCAGTTTCATTTGGCTCTCCTACACAAATTTGAAAAACAAGACAAGGGATGTTCTATCACTAACTGTGTTTTTTCCACTTATATATTCAGGAACTGGAGAAATATCCACAAATTTCATTTCATTTCATTCATGCTCACCTGTGAGTACACTGTGAGTTGGGCTACGGTCAGAACTCAGTTTATCACCTGACCTCCATATCTCTCATGCTAACAACTTGAGAGGGTATCATTTCTGTTTAATAGATGTTATTGATACCTCGGACCACTTATCTAGATGTTTTTGAAGTGTCTGAATGTTACCCCAGATCAGTGTCAGATTCAAGGATTCAGTTGCTGATTCAAGACTCTTATAAGATACACATATGCATGTGCATGTGCACACACACACACATCCATTCATTCATCTATCTGTCATCTACCTATCTATATCTATAAATATTTTTGGACATAGCATTAAGTGAAAGAAGTGTGAGAACATTTCCCAGTTTGTGGATTTTCAATTTTCCCGTGTGAAGATTGAGTTGCTATATTTATAGAAGCTTGAGAAGCTGGAGTTACTAGGTCTTCTTAATGATTCATACATTTTATCATAGTAAATATCTTTTAATCCCTGATGGTATTTTTGACTTCTTTTTCTGATATTATTATAACTAAATCCATTTCTTTTTGATCAGTATTCTCCCCTTAGGTTCTTTCTGTCACTTATACTTCAGCTTTCTATGTCCTGTTAAATTGGGTATGTCATAAATAAATGATAATAATTGTTTATTTAGCTAAATTAAATCTTACGTTTAATGTATTTATTGTGATTTTAATTTTAACATTTTTCTTTCTTAAGAACTGCATTGGATATTTTGCAAATAGATATAGACTTTTTCTTGATTTTGTCTTTATTTTATAAAATACTTGTATATAATTTCTTTACATTTGGAACTGATTTTTCAAAGATCACTGGATTTATTGAAGGACATGGTATGTATATCAGTTCCTCTTTTTTTTAGCTGACTTTTATTTATGTTTGAATTCATTTCATCTACAGTTCATCTTTGATATTGAGGTCATTTTTTTTTTCAATTTAGTTTGTTGAAATTCTGAGGGTTTAAGTAGAGAATAATTTCCTTTAAAAGAGGTTTAAATGTGCTTCTTCTGGATTCCAAGGAACACTATTAACCTGGGAAACTATCTTGAACTTAGCTTCAATTTATCAATATATGATTTTTATGATTAGAGATCTACTTCTAATTTGAACTTCAGACCCAAGTGAGATCTGTAATTGCAAACATGCAGGATATATTATTATTAACCCCCAGCCACAGCATAAAAATATTTCTTACAGCCTTCCATTAGTGATAGGCACATTTTTGTACCCTCCTGTTTTAGCCCCCATTGAGACTCTGCACTTAATATACAGGTGTAAGATTCATCCCCAACTTAGCAAAAGTCCATGATATAGTCAGTTTTTCCTAAACTGATATTGAATTTGCCTCTAAGACAGTCTCATATTTCTTTGACTAAAATCACTTCTCTGATTACAAGTCATCTTTTGTTGTTTTTATTGTTTTGTGTTTTATTTCTTTGGTGGGAGGACTTAATTGCCTGCCTTATCTTCTTACAATCTCAGCAATGTATTAACTTTTATGTTATTTTATCCTCTCTCTAGTAATACTGTGGACTGGTATTCTTTTTAAAACCTACTCTAATACACTTATTTATATATTTTATAAAAGGTATGCTTATATTCTTAATATCAATTCTTTTTCTTTTTAGCACCTTGGTAAAATCCACCATGTACAGACATAAGGAAGACCAGGAGTTTATTCATCATCAGAAACTCATCCTATTAGAAACACCATGTATTGGATAATGGGATAATATCTAATTGACCCAATCAGATTCTGTAGCAGATAGAATTCCCTTGGAAACAGACTCTAAGAATCTGAGATTTGTATGTAGTAGAGCTATTAATGTGTGTTCTTGGTAACAATATCTGTTAATAATATAGTAAAACAATGCAGGAAGAAATACGACATAGTTCTCCAAAGAAAATACATCTAAATTTAGTTGAATTTCCCTAATGTCTTGTAATCGTGAAAAACTATATATGGAGTCCCTATGATTACTGTACTTACCTATGGGGTAGTACTGCTCTTATATTTCCATCAGTTCTATCAATCTTCATGCCTTAATACATTTTTTATCAAGAAATCCAGTAATTTCCTAGCATCCTTACAGTAGATATGGTTGTTTGCTTAAGCCATAGCATTGCTTCCTTTTACTTACAACTCTGATTTTGATTAGATATCAACCTTCCCACAGGCAGCTTGGATATCCATAGGCTGTGGATGACACATTGGAAACCAATAACGTGCCATTCATCAAACATTCTGGTTAAGCTGTCATTCTACTTGTCAGTGATCTTTTTTTTTTTTTTTCAGGAATAGAAATGCAGTAAAATTCAGATCACAGAGAATCATAAAGAAATTTGCTTTGGAAAAGTCATTTCTCTGTAATTAGCAATGATTTCCAGAAACATTTCTTCTATCACTGATGTGAAGGAAAATGCAGGTAATCATGATCATTCTTGGCAGTAATTCTACAAGTATGTACAGAACCAATTTTAGGGTGGCATCAATACTGTGGCCAGGAGAGCTGAGAGATAGTAAAACTTGAGCCTTAATAATACTAATGAGCTCCTAAATTGATAAATTCTGAAGATTTTCTTTCTCCTAGACTTCTTCTATATCAGCTTATCCATAGCAATCATATTTAAGCTGTTTGAATCAGAGTTCCTTGAGTCAGCATCCTAAATGAATAAAATATTTGTGTTAGAAATGGAAATCTGAAAATAACATTCTAAAATATGGAATTGAGTAAAATTGATACAAGGCAATAAGGATAATATTCTTCTGTCACAGGAATCCGAAAATACTAGTTATTCTACAGAAAAGTTCTGTTTAACTATTTCCTATGAGATGTATCAACTTTTGATGATGGCTGAGTCATCATGAATCCTAGTAGGAAATATTTATGAGATTGAACTAGGTTGAATCTTTTCTTTGGCATTACATAACACCTTAAAATATGGAGAAAACTTTTGTCTGCAAGTGACTCATATGAAATCTGAGCGAGAAAAATATGTCTCTGCTAAGAGAGGTCATCTTCACTTATGGATTATAATCAAACAATTGGAAGTTTAGTAATCAGAGGCCTGGATGATTTAGAAAAGCTAAGGCTTGTAAGAATGATACTCTAACCTTTTGGGAATTTGAGAGAAAATAAGATTAGAACAAAACACTTGTCCCCGCAAACCTCTCCCAAGCACCTCCTATAAAGCATTGTGTGACTGATAAAGGGCACAGTCTGATTATTTTGAAGGTACAGCTGTCTAAAGCAGAGATATTCGTGCCAGAGGCAGTTGGTTAAATCACCTGGTAACTGAGACCAAGCGGAAAGGAAAGTGTTACATTAAGGTCTCATGGCACAGAGCACAGAGCTTGTTATCATAAATCAGAAACTTCCAGATTCATAGGCCCAAATAATTGCTGATTGTGTATTAGTAGTCATGTAGTTAATTGAAAACAAGTAGACTGGATAACTAGTTTTAAAAGAAATGTATACCAAAGTGACCCCAAGCCCCGTTAGAGTATGTGATTGCTAAACCTTCTAAAGCAAACACTAGTCCCAAGAACTTTCACCTACAGAAAGTACATTGATAAAGTGGTGCAGACCCAGAAAAGAAATTTTACTCTGTCCACTCTAAGGTCACAGAGACAACAGACATGGCTATACTCTGAGAGGGGAGAATAAAAGCTCTCTGATTCACAAGCTATGAAAATCACTTCACTGACAACAGGAAGTTTTTGTATCCCTGTCCAACAAGTAAAGTATATTATAGACAACTGCATATTTTCCCGTTGTCCACCTTTACAAAAGGGAATTGTTTATTGTAATTATCATGTTTTTTACCACTTTGTGTACAGTTAAGGAAGATAAATCACTTTATCACTGGACCATTGGGAGCCATGTCAGAGGACTGAACACTACCCAGAGATCTTGTACTTCAGAATAAATGCAGTAATTGACTTTGGATTTGCTCCCTTTGGGAAGGAATTAAGACATATTTCATGTGGGCATGAATTTTTTAAAATATATTGTAGAATGTGTGGAATGAAGATATATATGTGGAATACGGTGTTGGATAGCCAAAGAGCTTGTAATATTGGATTTTAATTGTTGCTTATCCATTTATATTCCATATGCCCCCTTCATTTCCCTACTAGACACTGAATTCATTTTCCCCAAATATCCAGTTCATTCTACAAAGCTTATATAACTTAGTAGAGACTGAGTGGGCTCTGTTTAGTCTAAACCAATCATAATATTTATCTCCACACCTGTCAGTGATTGGTTAGAAAATAGACATGTAACTTACTGAGAATTAAAAGAATTGGGACGTCAGCTAAGGGCTTCGGGAAAGTTCTTCTTTGATCTTCAGTCAAGAACCTAAGAACAGGAATAAGACTCTAACACTGATTGCTACTGGCAGTCACCTTGTAACCCTGAGGGCAGCCAGTCTTAGCATAAAGCCAACCTGAGAACAAAAGAGATAAAAGACAGATAAAACCAATGACTCTGATGACCTCATTAAGTCATGTATTCAGTGAGCTTAGAAATCTGCTCCAACTTCCAGTTTTATGAGACAATAGATGGTCTCATTGTTTTAGCAAGTTTATATAGCATTCCTATTAATTAATCCAAAAGCATTCTAAATAATATAATCATATTTCCCATTTATTCCCTCTGGGAAACCTAGAGGGTGCTTGTGAAGAGATTCTATATAGGACAGTTTTCCAGGGGTATCCACAGTTATTCCATACATCAAGCATCTCTGTGGCCTAGTTTTACAGAAAACTAAGTGCTTTTTACTCCATTCTGTCCTCTGTTATGATAATCCCCTGTAAAACAGGATGGTCTATATATGTCTGTACTCCATTTCTGGACTATTCAGGTACTTAGCCATGTGACATAAGGTTTCCTTGAAGAGCAAGAAATTACACTGGGTATTTATTTCAGTGGCTGGACAGCTCATGATAAGAATATTCTATTTCATTTTAGTTTTGTCAATAGGTAGGGTTGTGTGCCCAGAGGAAAATGATAACCAAAACAGTATAATGTTTTCTCATGCTTGAGAATACTAATGCTGTTAAATATTTCTTCTGAAACACTATGTGTAATGAATGACTGGAATTCAATCCTAGGTGTAAACTTTAATTTACTCCATCTTTCCCCAATTTTTATACTTACATTTTTTATTGTCCTTTGCTTTTGTAAGTAATGCCTCTATAAATATTTTTATACAAAATCAGTATTATTCAATAGAAGTATTTTTGAATTCCTATCTTGAGCAAGATGCTTATGTATTTCAAATTTAGTACTAGGTATTCATTAAGAAATTTGATTCTTATTATCATGAAGCTTACAAAGTACTGAGGAGAGAGATGAAAAATAAAATCTCACAATAACATATCTTTCTGTGTTGATACTATCCAAAAAATGTATAGCATTTTATGAGACTAACAGTGAAAGAACAAACGTGTTTTCCATTAAGAAAAATCTGAGAGAGACCTTCAAGATTGCAGAGGAGTAAGACGTGGAGATCACCTTCCTCTCCACAAATACATCAAAAGTACTTCTACATGTGGAGCAACTCCTACAGAACACCTACTGAATGCTGGCAGAAGACCTCAGACTTCCCAAAAGGCAAGAAAATCCCCATGTACCTGGAGAGGGCAATGAAAAAAGAAAAAACAGAGACAAAAGAATAGGGACGGGACCTGCACCTCTGGGAGGGAGCTGTGAGGGAGGAAATTTCCACACACTAGGAAGCCACTTCACTGGCGGAGACAGGGGTGGGGTGTGTGTGGGGGAAGCTTTGGAGCCATGGAAGAGAGCACAGCAACAGGGGGTGCAGAGGGCAAAGTGGAGAGATTCCTGCAAAGAGGCTCGGTACTGACCAGCACTCACCAGCCTGAGAGGCTTGTCTGCTCACCTGCTGGGGGGACTGGGGACTGGGAGCTGAGGCTTGGGCTTCTGAGGTAAGACCCCAGGGAGAGGACTGGAGTTGGTTGCGTGAACACAACCTGAAGGGGGCTAGTGCACCACAGCTAGCTAGAAGGGAGTCCAGGAAAAAGTCTGGACCTGCCTAAGAGGCAAGAAACTGTTGTTTTGGGATGCACGAGGAGAGGTGCTTCCTGCTCTGTGTGCCTACAGACGGCAGAGCACAGCCTAACTGAGCTCCAGAGATGACCATGAGCTGCAGCTATCATCTCAAACCACAGAGTCAGCCACGGACCACTAATGCTGCCGCCACTGCCACCAAAAATCCTGTGTGCAAGCACAGGACACTACCCACACTCCCCCAGGAGCCTGTGTAGCCCGCCACTGCCAGTGTCCCATGATCCAGGGACAACTTCCCTAGGAGAACACAAGGCACACCTCAGGCTGTTGCAGTGTCACGTCAGCTTCTCCCCCTGCAGGCTCACCCCGCATCCCAATTATGACTCTCATACCTCTCCTCCTCTCCGGCCTGAGTGATCAAGAGAGCCCTAATAAGCTGCTGCTTTAACCCTTTCCTGTCTGGGCAGGGAAGAGATGACTGGAACTGTGCGAGCAGAGGTTAGAAAGGGAAATTTCTCTGTGCATCCTCAGGAGCAGGGGATTAAATCCCTGCAATCAACTTGATAAACCCCACATCTGTGCAATACCTGAATAGACAATGAATGTTCCCAAAATTGAGGTGGTGGACTTTGGGAGCAGCTGTAGACTTGGGGTTTGCTTTCTGCATCTGATTTGTTTTTGGTTTTATGTTTAACTTAGTTTAATTTTTAGTGCTTGTTATCATTGGTGGATTTGTTTATGGGTTTGGTTGCTCTCTTCCTTTTTTTTTTTCTTTTAATGAGTGTGCATGTGTGTGTATGTTTCTTTGTATGATTTTGTCTGTTTAGGTTTACTTGTACCATTTGTCCTAGGGTTCTGTCTGTTTGTTTTTTTGTTCGTTTTTCTGTTATTTTTGTGGGTTTTTTTTGTTTGCTTGTTTGTCTTTTCTTTTAATGAGTGTGTCTGTATGTTTCTTTGTTTGATTTTATCTGTTTAGTTTTGCTTTTACCATTTGTTTTGGGGTTCTATCTGTTTGGGTTTTTTTCTTCCTTTTCTTTCAAGGCATGCAGGTGGCAGGGTCTTGGTGATACAGCCAGGTGTTGGGCCTGGGCTTCTGAGGAGGGACAACTGAGTCCAGGACATTGGACAACCAGAGACCTCCCAGCCCCATGTAGTATTAATTGGTGAGAGCTCTCCCAGAGATCTCCATCTCAACACTAAGACCTAACTCACCCAATGGCCAGCAAGCTCCAGTGCTGGATGCCCCATGCCAAACAACTAGCAAGACAGGAACACAACACCACTCATTAACAGAGAGGCTGCCTAAAGTCATACTAAGTTCACTGACACCACAAAACACACCACTGGAAGGAACCCTTCCCACCAGAAGGACAAGATCCAGCCCCATCCACCAGAATACAGGCACCAGTCCTCTCCACCAGGAAGCCTACACAACCACTGAACCACCCTCACCCACTGGGGATAAACACAAAAATAACAGGAATGACGAACCTGCAGCCTGCACAAAGCAGACCCTAAACAGAGTAACTTAAACAAAATGAGAAAACAGAGAAATATGTAGCAGATGAAGGAGCAAGGTAAAAACCCACCAGACCAAACAAATGAAAGGGAAATAGACAGTCTACCTGAAAAAGTATTCAGAGTAATGATAGTAAAGATCCGAAATTGCAGAAATCGAATGGAGAAAATACAAGAAACGTTTAAGAAAGTCTTAGAAGAACAAAAGAGCAAACAAACAATGATGAACAACAAAAGAAATGAAATTTAAAATTCTCTACAAGGAATCAATAGCAGAATAACTGAGGCAGAAGAATGGATAAGTGACCTGGAACATAGAATGATGGACATAACTGCCACAGAGAAGAATAAAGACCAAGAATGAAAAGAATTGAGGACAGTCTCAGAGACCTCTGGGACAACATTAAACACACCAACATTCAAATTACAGTGGTCCCTGTAGAAGGAGAGAAAAAGAAAGTGTCTGAGAAAATATATGACGAGATTACAGTTGAAAACTTCCCTTAATGTGAAAGGAAACAATCAAGTACAGGAAGAACAGGGAGTCCCATACAGGATAAATTTAAGGAGAAACACATCAAGACACATATTAATCAAACTATCAAAAATTAAATACAAAGAAAAAATATATTAAAATCAGCAAGGGAAAAGCAAGAAATAACATACAAGGGAATGCCCATAAGGTTAACAGCTGATCTTCCAGCAGAAACACTGCAAGGCAGAAGGGAGTGAGAGGACATATTTAAAGTGCTGAAAGGAAAAAACCTACAACCAAGATTACTCTACCCAGCAAGGATCTCATTCAGATTCGACCGAGAAATTAAAAGCTTTACAGACAAGCAAAAGTTAAGAAAATTCAGCACTACCAAACCAGCTTTAGAACAAATGCTAAAGGAACTTCTCTAGGCAGGAAACACAAGAGAAGGAAAAGACCTACAATAACAAACCCAAAACAATTAAGAAAATGGTAATAGGAACATACATATCAATAATTACCTTAAATGTAAATGGTTTAAATGCTCCAACCAAAAGACACAGACTGTCTGAATGGATACAAAAACAAGACCAATATATGTGCTGTCTAAAAGAGACCCACTTCAGACCTAGGGACACATACAGACTGAAAGTGAGGGGATGGAAAAAGATACACCATTCAAACAGAAATCAAAACAAAGCTGGAGTAGCAATTCTCAAATCAGATAAAATAGACTTTAAAATAAAGACTCTCAAGGGATCAATCCAAGAAGACGATATAACAACTGTAAATATTTATGCACCCAACGTAGGAGCACCTCAATACATAAGGCAAATGCTAACAGCCATAAAATGGGAAATTGACAGTAACACGGGAATAGTAGGGGACTTTAACACCCCACTTTCACCAATGAACAGATTATCCAAAATGAAAATAAATAAGGAAACACAAGCTTCAAATAACAAATTAGACCAGATACACATGATATTTATAGGACATTCCAACCAAAAACAACAGAATACATTTTCCTCTGAAGTGCACATGGAGCATTCTCCAGGATAGATCCTATCTTGGGTCACAAATCAAGCCTTGGTAAATTTAAGAAAATTAAAATTGTATCAGGTATCTTTCCTTATCTCAATGTTATGAGACTAGATGTCAATTACAGGAAAAAATCTGTAAAAATACAAATGCATGGACGCTAAATTATATGCTACTAAATAACCAAGGAATCACTGAAGAAATCAAAGAGGAAATCAAAAAATACCTAGAGACAAATGACAATGAAAACATGATGGCCGAAAACCTATGGGATGCAGCAAAATCAGTTCTAAGAGGGAAGTTTATAACAATAAAATCCTACCTTAAGAAACAAGAAAAATCCAAACAACCTAACCTTACACCTAAAGCAATTAGAGAAAGAGGGGGAAAAAACACCCCAAATTAGCCAGAAGGAAATAAATCATAAAGATCAGATAAGAAAGAGATGAAAAAGAAATGAAGGAAACAATAGCAAAGATCAATAAAACTAGAAGCTTGTTCTTCGAGAAGATAAGCAAAATTGGTAAACTATTAGACAGACTCATCAGGAAAAAAAGGGAGAAGACGCAAATCCACAGAATTAGAAATGAAAAAGGAAAAATAACAACTGACACTGCAGAAACACAAAGGATCATAAGAGACTACTACAAACAACTATATGCCAATAAAATGGACAACCTGGAAGAAATGGACAAAATTCTTAGAAAAGTACAACCTTCCAAGACTGAACCAGGACGATATAGAAAATATGAACAGGCCAATCACAAGCTCTGAAATTGAAACTGTGATTAAAATCCTCCAACAAACAAAAGCCCAGGACCAGATGGCTTCACAGGTGAATTCTATCAAACATTTAGAGAAGAGCTAACACATATCCCTCTCAAACTTTTCCAAAGTATAGCAGAGGGAGGAACACTCCCAAACTCATTCTACGAGGCCACCATCAGCCTGTTACCAAAATGAGAAAAGATGTCACAAAAAAAAACAACATGCCAATATCACTGATGAACATACATACAAAAGACTCAACAAAATTCTAGCAAACAGAATCCAACAGCACATTAAAGGGATCATGCACCATGATCAAGTGGGGTTTATCCCAGGAATGCAAGGATTCTTCAATATATGCAAATCACTCAACGTGCTGCATCATATTAAAAAACTGAAGCATAAAAACAATATGATAATCTTAATAGATACAGAAAAAGCTTTTGACAAAATTCAACACCAATTTATGATAAAAACTTTCCAGAAAGTGGGCATAGAGGCAACCTACCTCAACATAATAAAGACTGTATATGACAAACCCACAGCCAACATCATCCTCAATGGTGAAAAACTGAAACCATTTCCTCTAAGATCAGGAACAAGACAAGGTTGCCCACTCTCACCACTGTTATTCAACATAGTTTTGGAAGTTTTAGCCACAGCAGTCAGAAAAGAAAAAGAAATAAAAGGAATCCAAATTGGAAAAGAAAATGTAAAGCTGTCACTGTTTGCAGATGACATGATACTATACATAGAGAATCCTAAAGATGCTACCAGAAAACTACTAGAGCTATCAATGAATTTGGTAAAGTAGCAGGATACAAAATTAATGCAAAGAAATCTCTTGCCTTCTTATACACTAATGATGAAAAATCTGAAAGAGAAATTAAGGAAACACTTCCATTTACCATTGTAACAAAAAGAATAAAATACCTAGGAATAAGCCTACCTAAGGAGACAAAAGACCTGTTTGCAGAAAACTATAAGACACTGATGAAAGGAAATAAAGATGATACAAGCACATGGAGAGATATACCATGATCTTGGATTGGAAGAATCAACATTGTGAAAATGACTATACAACCCAAAGCAATCTACAGATTCAATGCAATCCCTATGAAACTACTAATGGCATTTTTCACAGAAGTGGAAAAATTTTTTTTTACAATTTATATGGAAACACAAAAACCCTGAATAACCAAAGCAATCTTGAGAAAGCAAAACAGAGCTGGAGGAATCAGGCTCCCTGACCTCAGACTATACTACAAAGCTACAGTAATCAAGACAGTATGATACTGGCACAAAAACAGAAATATAGATCAATGGAACAGGATAGAAAGCCCAGAGATAAACCCATGCACATATGGTCACCTTATTTTTGATAAAGGAGGCAAGAATATACAATGGAGAAAAGACAGCCTCTTCAATAAGTGGTGCTGGGAAAACTGTACAGCTACATGTAAATGAATGATATTAGAACACTTCCTAACACGATACACAAAAATAAACTCAAAATTGATTAAATACCTAAATATAATTCCAGACACTGTAAAACTCTTAGAGGAAAATATAGGCAGAACACTCTATGACATAAGTCACAGCAAGATCCTTTTGGACCCACCTCCTAGACAAATAGCAATAAAAATAAATGGGACCCAAATGAAACTTAAGAGCTTTTGCACAGCAAAGGAAACCATAAACAAGATGGAAAGACAACCCTGAGAATGGGAGAAAATATTTGCAATTGAAGCAACCTGAAAAAGGATTAATCTCCAAAATGTACAATCAGCTCATGCAGCTCTATGTCAGAAAAATAAACAACCCAATCCAAAAATGGGTAGAAGACCTAAATAGACATTTCTCCAAAGAAGATATACAGATTGCCAACAAACACGTGTAAGGATGCTCAATATCACTAATCATCAGAGAAATGTAAGTCAAAACCACAATGAGATATTACTTCACACTAGTCACGATGGCCATCATCAAATAATCTACAAACCAATGCTGGAGAGGCTGTGGAGAAAAAGGAACCCTTTTGCACTGTTGGTGGTAATGTAAACTGATACAGCCACTATGGAGAATAGTATGGAGGTTCTTTAAAAAACTAAAAATAGAACTACCATATGACCCAGCCATCCCACTACTAGGCATATACCCTGAAAATCCATGATTTAGAAAAAGAGACGTACCACAGTGTTCATTGCAGCACCATTTTCAATAGCCAGGACATGGCAGCAACCTAAGTGTCCATTGACAGGTGAATGGATAAAGAAGATGTAGCACATATATACAATGGAATATTACTCAGCCATAAAAAGAAACAGAACTGAGTTATTTGTAGTGAGATGGATCAACTAGAGTGTGTCATACAGAGTGAAGTATGTCAGAAATAGAAAAACAAGTACCATATGCTAACACATATATGTGGATTCAGAAAAAAAAATGACTCTGATGAACCTAAGATCAGGACAGGAATAAAGACGCAGAGATAGAGAATGGACTTGAGGACATGGTGGGGGGAGGTTAAGCTGGGATTAAGTGAAAGAGTGTCCTTGACATATATACACTACCAAATGTAAAATAGATAGCTAGTGAGAAGCAGCTGCATAGCACAGGGAGATCAGCTCGGTGCTTTGTGACCCCCTAGAGGGCTGGGATAGGGAGGTTGGGAGGGAGGCGCAAGAGGGCGGAGATATGGGGATGTATGTATATGTATAGCTGATTCACTTTGTTATACAGCAGAAACTAACACAACATTGTAAAGCAATTATACTCCAATAAAAGTGTAAAAATCCATTAAATAAAATGAAATAAAAAAAATTTTTAAAAGTCCTTCAAGAGGGACTAATGTTTTTACTGAAGTTGGAGTGCGTTGTTGAGGAGAGTGGGCTTTTCAGGGAGAAGAAACATCTTTCAATGATGTCTAAGTGTCGGAAAGAGCTTTCTGCCCTAGAGAATCTTGAAGAAATATACTGTGCTTGAGGAGGCAAGAAAGTACACAAGATAAAGGTGAAGTGGAAGGAACTAGAATATGGAAATTTCAGATTATGTGAGGAATATACTGGTGTACCAATTACAGTTTGCTTAATATAATAACTGTTTTACATACTTAAAAATATCTGGTGTAGGGAATTAGAATTTTACACAGTATTATTCTTAGTTACCAAGACGTAGTGTAACTCAACATTATTTGTCTAAGAAAGTTATAAATAATAGATTGGCTGCAGTGTGTAGGAGGAGGATGTACCCAAAAGGAGCCCAGGTTTCTGATGTGTATAACTGGATAGGAAAAGCAGAGGAATGGTTGTAACAAAGAAATTAAGCATTTGATTTTGAAGAAAGAAAATGAAATGTGGTATAATATTTAGTATAGTGAAAAACAGAAGAGGCTTGTGTGTTGATACAGTTATGGTCTACTGGAAAATTTCAAGTGAAAAAACTAAAATACAGTAAAATAATAATGATTAGATTTGCCATGTACTTCTTTATAATAGCTCAGCAAACATTTTTCATAAAGGGCCAGAAAATAAATATTTTAGGTTTTGAAGCCATATGGTTTCTATCTCAACTCTAGAAATCTACCATTGTAGAATTGAAGTAGGCATAGTCTATAGGTAAAAGAATGAGGCAAAACTCCACAGATGGATTGAAATTTAATTACAAAGTGTTATCTGGAACTCTATTTCAATAAATTTGAAAACATAATAATAATTTATGTGAAAATACCAATCTTGATTTTAAATTAATTAGGACACTTGAATAGATCAATCACCTTAGAAAAGAGATGCAGAAAAAGATTTTGCATCTTTTTTTCAAAATTCATTCATAATAAAACCTTTCAACAAAGTGTAGAAAGAACTTACCTCATCACAATAAATGTTGTATATGAGAAGCCCACAGTTAATATAATAATTAATGGCAGAAAATGGAAAGCTTTTATTCTAAGATCCGGCACATGGCAAGGATGCCTACCCTTGCCAATTCTATTTAACATAGTATTGGAATTTCTAGCTAGAGAAAGTAGATAAGAAAAAGAAATAAAAGTCATCCAAATAAGAGAGAAAAAATAAAATAATCTCTGTTTTCAAATAATACAGTCATATCTGTAGAAAAATCTAAGGATTCAATAAAAAAATCTGTTAGTATAATAAACAAATTCAGTAAATTGCAGGGTACAAAATCACTGTACAGAAATCAGTCACATTTTCCGTAATCAATAATACTGTATTGCATATTTAAAAGTTGCTAAGAGAGTAGATCTTAAAAGTTCTAATCACAAGAAAAAATTTTTTTAACTTTGTATGGTGATGGATGTTAACTAGACTTATGGTGATGAGCTTTCTGCAATATATACAAATATCGAATTATTACATTATACACCTGAAACTAATATAGTGTTATATGTCTATCATAACTGAAGAAAATAATCAGTCATATTTCTACACATAAACAATAAACTGTTAATAAAGAAAATTAAGAAAAATTTCCCATTCACAGTAACAACCAAAAGGATAAAATACTTGAGGATAAACTTAACCAAAGAGGTGAGACACAGTCAAATGGAAAGATATCCAGTGTTTATAGATTGGAAGAATTAATACTGTTGAAATGTTTGTACTACCCAAAGAGATCTACAGATTCAATGCAATCCTTATCAAAATCCCAATGGCGCTCTTTGTAGAAATAGAAAAAACAATACCAAAATTCATATGGAACGACAAAAAACCACAAATACCTAAAGCAGTCTTGAGCAAGAAGTATAAAGCTGGAAGAATCACACTTCCTGATTCAAAATACATTACAAATCTACAGTAATAAAAACAGTATGGGACTAGCATAAAAAAAGACATGTAGAACAAAGGAACAGAGTAGAGAGGCAAGAAATAAATCCAGTTTTCTAAGGACAACTGATCTTCAACAAAGCTGCCAAGAACCCACAATGAGGAAATGATAGTTTTCTTTAATAAGTAATGCTAATAAAACTGAATATTAACATGCTGGAGAATGAAATTGGACACATACCACATACAAAAATCAACTCAAAATAGATTAAAGTATTAAATGTAAACCTGAATCTATAAAATTACAATAATAAAACATAAGGAAAAAACTTCCTGAAATGGGTCTTGGCAATGAGTTTTGGGATATGACAGCAAAAGCACAACCAACTAAAGCAAAATAGACAAGCAGGACTACATCAAACTAAAAAGCTTTGGCACAGCCAAAGAATCACCAGAATGAACTGGCAACCTAAGAATGGGAGAAAATATTGCAAATCTTATATCTGATAAGGAGCTAATATCCAAAATAAGTAAGGAACTCATACAAATCAATAGCAAAAACACAAACCAATTTAAAAAATGGACCAAGGGCCTGAATAGACATTTGTCAAAAGAGGACATCAGAATGGCCAAAAGTTACATTAAATGCTGCTCAATGTCACTAATCAAGGAAATTCAAATTAAAACCTCAGTGAGTTATCACCTCATACCTGTTAGAATGACTATCATCAAAAAAGACAAAGAATAACACGTGTTGGAAGGATGTGGATAAAAAGAACCTTTGTCCACTGTATGTAGGAATGTAAATTAATGCAGCAATTATGGAAAACAATAAGGAGGTTCCTCAAAAGATTAAAAATGGAAGTACCTTATGACCTAGCAATCCCACTTCTACATATACAACATATCCAAAAGAAATGAAATCAGTATCTCAAGAAGATCTGCACTCCTATGTTCGTTGCAGTATTATTCACAACAGCCAAATAAGGAAACAACCTAAATGCTCATCAATGGATGAATGGGTAAAGAAAATGTAGATATATAACAGATTATTCAGCCTTAAAAAAAGAAAGAAATCCTGACATTTGTGACAACATGGAGGAACCTGGAGGACATTATGCTAAATAAAATAATCCAGACTCAGAAAGACGAGTACTGTGTGATCTCACTTAATATGTGGAATCTAAAATAGTCATGGAACCCATGGAAACAGAGAGTATAATGGTGAGTTCCAGGAGGCAGGGTGGGAGGAGGAAAGGGGGAGATGTTGGTCAAGGGGTACATAGTTTTAGTCATGCAAGATGAATAATTTCTGGAGATCTAATGAACAGCAGTGTGACTATAGTTAACAATATTGTATTGTATACTTGAAATTTTCTGAGAAGGTAAATCTTAAGGGTTCATACCAGGCACACACACACAAAAGTAAATGGTAACTATGCAAGGTGGTAGATATGTTAATTAGCTTAAATGTAGTGATTATTTCACAATGTTTACATATATCAAAACAAAGTTGTACACTTTAAATATAAATAATTTTTATTTGTCAATTATGCCTTAGTAAAGCTGGAAAAAATAACAAAAAAGAAATGAGGTAAAGATATTTGGACGGTTAATTTCTCTACAAACTTTAAATGGTAAGTAACTCTAATGATACTGAACCCATTTCAGTCATGAAATAAAATGTAAAACTTTTTTATTCATTTTGTAAAATAAAAATATAGCAACATAAAAAGATTAAGGTTAAAGCCCAGTTCTATATCAAATGTAATTGATATGTTTATATATACAACATAAATAATATAATAAACAGTGTACTGAAAGCATAATATGTTATGATAAACTAGAATATATTTCAAGACTGAAAATTGAGCTCAGTAACAGTAATACTCTCAATACATCTCATAATATCCATAAAATAAGACATTAATATTTTCTCTAATATGCAGGCAAATTTCTTGGTATCATTTGAAATTTTTTTTAATAAAATCTCCAAGCAAAATGGAAATTGTAATCAAAATCATTTATCAAATTTTAATAGCAAGCAGCACTTTAGATAACAGGTCTCTAAATCTTCAGCATGGAGAAACCAGGATTAAGACAGAGAGGGATAGGATCCACATTATTATGCAATATTATTATAAATTTTCAGTTACAACCAATAAGATAACATGAAATAATCTTTATACATTTTAAAAATGAAGAGATAAAATATATCTTTTTGATGATGTATTTTTGTACCTACAAAAACTAAGAGACAAGTAAATTCTTAAACTATTAAGGGATCTAGGAAAATTGAAGGGATGTAAAATATAATTTATAACTAGGTCTTTCCTATTAGAAGTAGTAATAGGATTTTTTAATAATCCATTCAACACAGTAGAAAAGCTATGATACTTTGGAATAAACTTAAAGGAAAAGTACCCAAATTTTATGAAGAAAGTAATACAGTTTTATTGAAGGACATAAAACAAGACCAGAACAAAGGGAAGGAATGTACCATATTGTTTGATGGAAACATAACATGTTTATGAAATCGTCTATTTTTCCAAAATTATATTAAAATTCAATGTGATTCCAATTTGAAATCAATTTTATTTTTTTTTTATTTTTATTTTTTTCTTTTTGCGGTATGCGGGCCTCTCACTGTTGTGGCCTCTCCCGTTGCGGAGCACAGGCTCCGGACGCGCAGGCTCAGCGGCCATGGCCCACAGGCCCAGCCACTCCGCGGCATATGGGATCCTCCCAGACCGGGGCACGAACCCGTATCCCCTGCATCGGCAGGCGGACTCTCAACCACTGCGCCACCAGGGAGGCCCTGAAATCAATTTTATGAGTTATGCTGTGACCTTTATGCCAATGTGAAAGTTCTTCCTTGTTTGTTTGTTTACAAACTTGGAACTATTTATTGATTGTGAGGAGAAACTTATGTACAAACAAGGCATGAGGAGAAGGGGGAAACTGTCCAGTGCTGGCAAAGGTAGTGGGGGCTGGAGAGTGGGCCTGACAATATACCAAGAGTCAGGAGAAGTTTTCTGAAAACTAGCTCAACTCCTAAACATGCTTCATGGGAACTAGGCTTCAGGACACAGTCCATGTGGAAGGGGGCAGACAGGGTTGGTTCTAGAAGCCAAGAAGTTTAACTCCAGTGGAGTCCCTTCAGTGGAGTCTGATCCACTGTGGTAGGGACATAACCCCCTCTGAGATCTACTTTCAATCATAGCTCCCTCTGTAATTTTATTACAAGGGGCCTCCAGTCTTTGAGCCCAGGATGTTGGCGGTGGGTCAGAGTGCCTTAACTAGCCACCAGAATTATTCAGAGAATGGTTAGGTGAGAATCTTCTAGATTTTAATGTGTAATATAGATTAAAAAAACTAACGAACCAAACTCAGAATCTACAGAGAAAATATCCAATCATAATGAGGGTAAAGAAAGACAAAATCAGGAAAACAGAAGCTGAGAGAATTTCTGGCCAGTAGAA
Organism: Mesoplodon mirus; assembly: GCF_964341445.2. Classification (NCBI taxonomy): domain Eukaryota; kingdom Metazoa; phylum Chordata; class Mammalia; order Artiodactyla; family Ziphiidae; genus Mesoplodon; species Mesoplodon mirus. Next base: position 160,085,767 of record NC_138980.1, read on the forward strand.
TGGTATTAAAGGAAATACTAAAGGATGTTTTTCAGGCTGAAGGGAAACACCACCCATTGGAACTCATGTATAGACGAAATGAAAACAGAAATTGTTATTAAAAAAAAACAAAACAAAACGCATTTTTCCTGCTCTTAATTTAGTTGAAGAACAGCTATCTGTATTAAGCCAAAATAATTGCAGTATATGGTATAACTGTCCCAGGCAATACAAAATAAATAAATAAATAGAAAAGATATCAGTGAAATAAAAAAAAAACTACTCAACATAAATACAATTAATAGAGACAAAAGTTGTTTTTCCTGAAAAAAGTTAATAAAATTGATAGACTCCTAATATGACTATTTAAGAAAAGGGAGAGATGGTGATCATGATTACCAATATTAGGATATAAAAGTATTTATTACTACAATCGTGAAAGATTGGAAGAAGAAGGCAGCCCAGGGCTTGTGTTGAGCTAGAAATCAGAGTGGGGTTTGAGAAAAATCAAGTACAGTCATTTCTGGTAAGACATTGATGGTGAAGTTATCCTTAGATTTGGCAACATGGGGTTTGTTGGGGTCCTCCAAAGACCACTTTTAATAGAGCAAGAGGAGGGATGCCAAACTGTAGTTGATTAGTTGAGTAGTGTTTAGGTGATCCTTTGAAAAAAAATTATATGCAGATAGTTCCTTCAATAAGTTTGGCTGTGGAGTAGAAGAAAATACAGTCTACCTGGAAAGGAACATGTGGTCAATATGAATTGTTTCCTTCTTTCTTTTTTTTTTAATTTTTTTATTTAAAAGTAAACTAATGTTTACACAACAGCAAGGAAATTGACCAGCAGAACAAAAGAACATTAGTTCCCCTGCTCTGTAAAAGATATTTGGAGATAAATGACATCAGTTGATTTTATTGTCTGAAAACCTTGCTGCAAAGAACCAATAATCTTGGTTAAATGTAAAAATATAATGTTTTTTTGTGTGTGTGTTCACCTTCCTTTCAATAATAAGAAGACTCTTAAGGATTTATAATTGTAGCTCATTGAATGTAACATTCACAGTGGAACTGACAGCCAGTTAGTCAAGGATCTGTTGAATTAAGTAAAACTGTAATTTACTTGCTGTAAACAAAATGAAAGGGGAAAAAACAGCATTAGTTAAGAGAAAAAGATTTTAAAATCTTATAGGCAACTGACCTCTTCTTCAGATGAATGCATTTATGTACATGCAGATACATTTAAGTTTAGTAAATGTATCTTGAATTCCGTGGGTAAAATGGCCAAAAGTCTATAATTATGTTGTTCGTTGTGTTAGGCAATTATTGTCAATTTTAATGCTTTGCCACTGTATCATGCCTTAGGCAAATACTCTCCATGTTCATGAATATTGGAGAGAGCAAGTCATAAATCTGTAAACTGAACAGAAGCATCTTTCAAGCTGTCGGGCCTCTTGCAGTGCTTGCAAAGCTTAACATATTTTAATCTGTGCAGTGCTGTTATTATTTGCTGCCTTCTGTCTTTCTGTCCGTCTTCCTGCCTCCTGTCTATCCATCGATCCATCATTTTTTCCAATTAAGGGCAAGCTCGATGACAGACATGACAGGCACTCACTCTCCAATGCCACAGATTCTAAGTAGAAGTAATTACTGTGTATGAAACGGAAGCTGTGCACCAATGTTGCTACCACAGGTTCCTATGACAGTCAACTTACTTGTTAAGTAATAGGCATGGGTATGAAGTGAAGGGTGGGGAATACTGAATGCATTCTCAGCAAAGATTATGACAATCCTTTTCTATTTTTACCAAGTGAAAGTGAAATTTACGTTTCTCTGAATTGATAATTGAGGAACTCATTTGATAATGGATACTGGGATACTCTGAATAAGGCAGCCCTGGAGGGGAAGAGTTTTAGAAAAATGCTACACGTTTTATATACAGAAATATCCTTGACTTTCTCTTGTCATAGGACTTGTCATTAGAAATAAGAAAATAGTAACTTGCAGCTCAGCCATGATATCTATTTATTCAGCCATAAGTAAATTATGTATAAAATACTAGACACACATAATTTGTATATATCACCACATATGATTTGTCTATATTTAGTAAGCTCAGAAAGTATTTTTCTGTTTGTAACCCTATTATAAAAGATGTACTAGTTTTTAAACCAATGTAGTAATCCTTGGCTCTTAAAAATAAAAATAGTGAGTTGGGTATCTGGTTAGAAATGCAAGTTTTCTGAGAGTCAAAAGAAAAATGCATCCAAATTATATTTACTAATACAATTATATCAGAGTAGACTGCAGGCAATCATTTTACTTGGTCTGGTGTGCTATAATTTGAAATGTAATTTTTGTAAAGAAGCAGGAGATGCCACTTTTTACAGTGATATAATACCCAATGACAAGATTGTTTTCTGTAATATAATGTACCCAATTAAGGGGGCCTGGGATTTGCTTGGGGGAAATGACTGGCTCTGTGTTTGAGGCAGGAAATGTATAAGATAAATCTAACACATATTAAAACACCAGAAAAACTGGCTACTCGAAACTAATGGGGTCATGTCAAGAGGACCCAAGAGTCAGTCAGCTTGAATAGAATCTTTAAGCCAATGATAAGATATTTAAAAAAATTTTTAATGACTTCACAGTTGATTAAAACTCTAAATGTAGAAAATGAGTTCATAGAGATAGAGATAAAAAGAAAAAAGTAACATATCAAAATGATAAAATCATTAGAGTTTGCTTTAAACATCAACTCATTACTCTCAAAATAGATAATGGTAAGGAAATACACATTTTACTATCTTTATGGTAGGAACTGTATTTTAGATAGTCAAATAGCTCTGAGGGTCACTGTTCTTAAAAATGAATTCTACCTCAGAAATGGAGAAGAAATGATCAAATTTAAATAACTTTTTGCAATCTATATTGAAATAATGGATTTAGGCAATAGTCATGATGGCTGTTACCATTGTACTAGGTGGAATGCTAATGGGAAGAATTATAAAGAAGGAGTTATGTCATGACTGGAATGCAGTAATCAATCTTAGTATCAGAAGCAGGTTACCATGAAGTTAATTAAGCTTCAGCTTCAGGTTCCCTTATTTGCATTGTCACTTCCAAGCTCTGGGAAGGGCCAGAACAGTGTATGATGTTTGAAGAAATTAGTTAGGTTTCATGAATTTTAATTTTTGTGTCTGTAATTTCTTTACTATACTAACTAAACATTTATATTTGTCACTTTTTTTGTAATTCTGTAGCCTTTTTGTTAAAGAAGAGACTTCAAATTGTAAAAGCTTCAGGCCTTAACTAATCTAGACTTATTCCTGATTAGAATCACTAGTCCTGAGACAAACAAACATACTATGCTTCTCCACGTTATGCAATTGAATCACCCAAAATTATCTACAGAGTATTCTTTTTTAAAAATATTTATTTATTTATTTATTTATATGTGTTGAGACTTCATTTCTGTGTGAGGGATTTCTCCAGTTGTGGGAAGCAGGGGCCACTCTTCATCACGGTGCACGGGCCTCTCACTATGGTGGCCTCTCTTGTTGCGGAGCACAGGCTCCAGACGCGCAGCCTAAGTAGTTGTGGCTCACGAGCCTAGTTGCTCCACGGCATGTAGGATCTTCCCAGACCAGGGCTCGAACCCGTGTCCCCTTCATTGGCAGGCAGATTCTCAACCACTGCGCCACCAGGGAAGCCCTACACAGTATTCTTGACAAAAAATTTTGAAGTTTAATACATTCAAACCTTTATATCTAACTAAAATATTCAGAAAATATGGAGAACAGGAAAAAAGTTAAACTACCTCATAAGGAAGCAATCCATAAAATCCAAAATTTGGAGTGTACTATAGAATAATTGCCTACATTTCTTTAAAATTTTAATAGAATTGGAAAACAAAAAATTTAAATGGAGGATTTTGTGTGATTTTAAAAAATTCTGATGTGATCAAAAACTGAAAATACATTTTTAGAAGGTAAAGGAAATTGATTATGAATTGAATATTATTACATAACATTAATAAATAATTAAATTTGTAACAAGTGCTAATGTGATTGTGTTTATGTAAGAAATATTTTTATTACTATTTTTGAGATTCATATTAACTTTAAAGTTTGGTTTAAAGAACAAACATTAGGGGATAGATTTAAAACATTTTTTTAAGCTAGATGATGAATTCATAAGATTTATTGACCTTTCTTCTTTTGTAAATATTTGAAAATTTTTATAATTTAAAACTATTTGTTAAATTTCTCCATAAACATTCTGTTTACTTACACCATGACCAAGTGGGATTTATTCCTGGAATGCAAGGATGGTTCAGCATATGAAAATCAATCAAGGTAATATTGATACATCACATTAGCAGAAAAAACCAAACCAAACCAAAACAAAACACATGATCATCTCAATGGATTAAGAAAGAGCATTTGACAAAATTTAACACATTTCATGATAATAACACTCTAAAAACTAGGAATAGAAGGAAATCACATCAACATAATAAAGGTCGTATATGAAAAACTCATAGCTAACTTCATACTCAATGATAAAAGTTTGAAAACTTTTTCTCTTAATATCAAGAACAAAACAAGAATGTTCTTTTTCAACACTTATATTCAACATAGTACTGGAAGTCAACCTGGGCAGTTAGACAAGAAAAAGAAATTTAAATGTTCCAAATAAGAAAGGAAGAATTAATCTTATCTCTGTTCACAGATGACATGATATTATATGTAGAAAACCAAAACAATTACACCCTCCCCCCCAAAAAAAAATGGAACTAATAAATGAACTCAGCAAAGTTATAGGATACAAAATCAACAATGAAAATTAGTTGCATTTCTATATGCTAACGATGAACAATCAAAAAGGAAATTAAGAAAACCATTCAATTTACAATAGTGTCAAAAAGAATAAAATACTTAGGAATAAAATTAACCAAGTAGAAAAAACATTTACACTGAAATTAAAGAAACATATTTTAAAGAGACACAAATAAATGGCGAGATGTCCCATATTCATTGATTGAGGTATTCAATATTGTTAAAATGTCAACACTACCCAAAGCAAACTACAGATTCAATGCAATCCCGATTAAAATCACAATGATTTTTTTTTTTTTGCAGAAATAGAAAAACCCATCCTAACGTTAACATGGAATTTAAAGGGACCTCAAGTAGTCAACTGGTTTTTGACAAGGATGCCAAGACTATTCAATGGGGAAAGAAACATCTTTTCAACAAGTGGTTTTGGGAGAAGTAGATGATCCACATGCATTAAGAAAGGAAGTTATGCTGTTAACAACATATATAAAAGTTAACTGAAAATGGATCGAAGACCAAAATGTAAAAGCTAAAACTATCAAACTCTTAGAAGAAAACATGGCAAAATTTCATGACATTGGATTTGATAATGCTTTATTGGATATGACACCAAAAGCTCAGGCAGCAAGAGAAAAAATAGATAAGTTGGACTTCATCAAAATTTAAAACTTTTGTGCATCCAAGGACACTATCAACAGAGTGAAGATGTAATCTACAGAATGGGAGAAAATATTTGCACATCATATACTGCATAAGGGATTGATACCCAGAAAAGCAAAAGATGTCCTACACCTCAGCAATAAAAATACAGGGCAGTCCAATTAAATATAAGGGAATTGAGTGGACATTTCTCCAAAGAGGATGTATGGGTAGTGCATGAGCATATGAGAGAATGTTAAGTATCACTAATCTTTAGGGAAATTCAGACTGAGAGCAGGATGGCATGTCACCTCACACACTTGGGATGGCTGTTGTTGAAACAACACACAATGGCAGGTGTTGGCAAAGATATGCAGAAATTAGAGTCCTTGTGCTTTGCTGATGGGAATATGAAATGGTGCAGTGGCTCTAGTCCTCAAAAATTGTACACCGATTGCCATGTCATTCAGCAGTTCCACTTCTGGGTATATACCCAAAAGAAGTTGGAGTAGGGACTTGAACAGACACTTGTACACCTATGTTCTGGCAGCATTTTTAACAGTAGCCAGGAGGTGGGGGTAACCCAGATGTCTATCCAAGGAAGAAAGGATAAACAGAATGTAGTGTATGCATACTGTTTACTATTGTTCAGACTTGAAAGAGAAGGAAATCCTGGCATGTGCTACAGCAAGGATGAACCTTGAAGATGTTATGCTAGAAGAAGTAGGCCAGTCACAGAAGGATAAATGTTGCACCATCCCACTTGTGTGGGAATAGCTAGGGTGCTTAGGTTCATGGAGACAGATACTGTTACTTGGGGCTGTGGGGAGGAGGAAATTGGGAGTTGGTATCTAATGGGTATAGAATTTCAGTTGGGGAACACGGAGAGGTTCTAGAGATAGATGGTGGTAATGGTTGCGCAGCAGTGTGGGTACGCTTAATGCCACAGAGCTGAAGTGATAAGAATTGTGGATTTTGCTTTGTGTAGATTTTGCCACAATAGAAAAACATGAAAAAGTAACTATTAAATATTTTTTAAATTAAAAATACACAAAAGATATATAAAAATACTGTGTTTACCAAAAGGCACACAAAACTTCATATTTATCCTTTCACAGTTACAAACTCAACCTTTCTCAGTAATTTCTGGTGGTAAATATGGATTGATGCTTTTCACACTCATTAATCAATAATGTAGACTCCTGTGGGGACCTCCTTGAATTTTCACATGTACAATATTACATCAGAAACAAGCACTAGTGAAAGAAAAAATGAGGAAGAAACAAAAATAAAATCTTTATCATCTGTCATGTATGCACTTACACTGGTAGCCAGCAAATTTTTCTTTAAAATTCCAAAGAGTAAATATTTTAGACTTTTCAGACCATACAGAGTTTTTTGTAACTACATAACTCTTCTGTTGTTGTATAAAGGCAGCCATAAACAATACATAAAGGAGTGGGCATGGCTGATTCCAAGAAAACTTTACCTACAGGAACAGTAATGGGCCAGCCCTGGGTAATTTGCTGACTGTAATCTTTACCATGTAGTTGTTTGATTGCCAAGAGCTCCAGCTTTTCTTTTGGCACTCAGCTGAAGCTAATGGCTAGAATAAATTAAACATAGGTATGCCTGTGAAATGTACTGGGAGGCCTCCTCATAATTGTAGCACTTATGATTGGTGTTGGAATCATCCCAGGTTTATTCCTCTTCCATTATCTTTAAATTAAGAATTGCCATGTGATTTGCTTTGGCCAGTGAAAGGTGAACAGAGTATTATATGGATTTCCAATTGGAAAATTTGAAATACAGGTGCAACTTTCCATCTAGCCTTTTCCCTACTGCAGTGGTTGTAGAATTATGTGTCCAGAATGAGTCTGTATCACCCTAGATTCCTGAGTGACAGTTATAAGCAGAAAGCCCCTGCAGTACCACAATAGATATGCTTAATTGGCAAGAAATAAATTGTGACTGTGTTAATCCAGTGAGGTTTTGTGATTGTAAATTATCACAGCATAATTTAATCCATCCTGCTTGATGGTACACTATTTGATTAATAATTGTGTAATTTTAAATTTTCATTAATTGTAAATCATGATTTGCCAATATCTGAAGCAGCGATTAAAGGAGTTTTATGTGAAAGAGCATCGACAGACTTGTATCTGCATTGTAATTAGGGATTACAATGCATATTTTATAGTGCTGAAGAATTCAGGAAATCTACTATGTCTTTCTGAAGCTGACCTAAGCAGTATGACATAGGCTTTTTTAGCTCACAGCCCATATTTGATGTTTATTTGGAATACCATAAATCTATATCAGTGCAATTCTTATAACTTCTGTTAAATCTTGACTATCAGTATGAAAATTAGGTATTACAATGAATATTTTATAATGCTGATTTTAATACTGAGGCATGTCAAAATAAAGTGATTTTCCTTTACACATAGAAGAAAATAAAGATGTCAGTCACATTCCTTCCCTCTGCCTATTGAGAAAGCTCATCCCAATTATAAAACATCATGCTTTTTATTGTAGCTCTGTTTAACTGTATTTAAATAGAAAAACTCTAATGTATATATTGATAAACAGAACATGAATTCTAAAAATCAGGATCAAAGAATAAGTTGTGTTGTGCATATTGCTAATTCATGTAGTTCATTTCATTATAATGTATACCTGACTTTATAATATTGAACTTATAACCCTTTATCATGAACCTTTTTAAAATAAAATCCAAATATCTACAGCATGCCAGTTGGGTCTCTGAATTTTATGTACCTGATCATTCTGATACACAGCATTTGTCACCTTAGTTTAATGTGCAAAAAGCTCTGAGAGCATCTTATTCCATATTCCTTGCCACAGGTATAGACAAATGATGACAAGCTGTGAATCAAAACTGTCTTTAATGGTCTATTAGAGCAGGTTGAATATTGAGAGTGAAAACATTTACTGATAAAATTTCTAACTCATGCCGTATTGGGGAATGGATGACAGAGGGAACGAATTCCTGGCAATCAGCACACACCAAAGAAAACATAAACAATGAATGTCTTTACAACCCTTGTCATCTCTTATTTGCTTTACATTTGTCATTGGTTTTAGTGAATAGGAGCTGGGTTCCAAGAAATCTCTGCAGGTTTCTTCAACTTCTCTCATCTCTGAGCTTCTGCAACCAACACGTCTGTTTGAGCCCATCAGCTGTGGTAAGTATACATTTAGAGTCTTAAGGGAATCTGCAACTTGAGTGCAGGCAGCACCAAAGTAAAGATCCTACATGGCTTTAATACATTTATACATTTTTAAAATCCCATTTTAGGTAAATTTGTCCCTGAGATCAGTGTATGTGAAATCTCAAGTCAAGCCTTAAACATGTGCTTGAGACACTGGTGTTTCACAGACTTCAAAGGCAACAGATGTGACAATCCAGGGTGAGTCAATTCAGTGTCAATTTAGTCAGAGACTGGGAATATCAATGATGCTATGCTTTAATTCAAGTAAATATATTATCTGAGTTATTGTTTCTTAGCAAAGTATCTGTTCATTAATTTTTTACAGTGCTTTTATATAGTTTATTTTGGCTTTCATTTTACAGCCTCCACTCAGTTCCACAGTTACTTAGGTCAACACCATTTTCCCCAAAACGTCTTAAGTGGAGTTATTTCATACTTGTCATACAGTTAGATGTTCTGTCACATTGTGTGTTCCATTGTGGATTCTCCAGAATATCTAAATGAATGTTTTTTTTTAAATTATGTATATTAAGGTTCACTCTTCGTGCTGTAAATTTCTATGGGTTTTAACAGATGCACAGTTTCATGTATCCACCACTACAGTATCATACAGGATAGTTTCACTACCCTAAACAATCCTCTGTACTTCACCTATTTAACACTTCTCAGTCCCCAAACACCTGGCAACCACTGACTTTTTAAAATTATCTCTATAGATTTGCCTTTTCCAGAGTGTCATACAATTTTTCATGATTCTTTTCAGACTGGCTCCTTTCATTTAGCAATATGCATTTATAATTTATCATATCTTTTCATGTTTGGTACCACATTTCTTTTTCTCATGGAATGACATCTCATTGTTGGGATGTACCACAACTGTTTATTCATACCTGTTAAAAGGAGATCTTGGTTGCTTCTGATTTTTGACAATTATGAGTAAAGCTGCTATAAACATTTGCATGAAGGTGTCTTTTAGGATCTTTATCTTTGATTTTCTATAGTTTGAAAATGATACGCCTACATGTAATCTTTTGATATTTATTCTGTTGGATGTTCTCTGAGCTTCCTGGATCCGTGATTTGGTGACTGACACTAATTTGGGGGAAATTCTCAGTCATTACTGTTTAAAATATTTATTCTGTTATGTTCTGTTGTCTGCTTGTGGTATTCTTATACGTGTATGTTACACCTTTTGTAGTTGTCCCACATACCTTGGATATTCTAGAGATTCTTTCTTCTGTCATGTCTAGTCTACTAATAATCCCATCAAAGGCTTTCTTCCCATCTCTGTTGCAGTGTTTTGCATTTCTAGTGTTTCTTTTGGGTTCTTTCTTAGGTTTTCCATCTCTCTGCTGACATTATCCATCTGTTTTTGCATGCTGTTTATCCATTAGAGCTCTTAACATATTAATTATAGTTCTTTCAAAATCCTGGTATGATCATTCCCAGTCCCTGCGATGTGTGGTTCCTCCTATCTCTTGTGTTTTCTTTGCCTTTTAGTATGCCTTGTAATTTTTCTTGACAGCCAGATTTGAACAAAGAACTGCTGTAAACAGGCCGTTAGTAATGTGGTGGTAAGGTGTAGGGGGAGGGGAAGTGTTCTATAATTCTATACCTATAATTCTGTAATCTCTAATAACTAGCGATCAGTTGTTTAGTGGGCCAGTGCCTTTGGAGCTTCACGAGTGTTTTTCAGTTTTTGTCTCTCTCCTTAGGTGAACGAGGATGGCTCAAGGGGGCTAGAGCTCTGTATTCCCCCTCTCCTATGTGGAAGGCTACAGCTGGCTAGAGTTGGGTATTTCCCTTCTCCCAGGTGAGCTAGGCTCTGCTAATATCGCAGTCAATTAGACTCTGGTTAATTAGTTTCTCCTGAGTGCTGGCCTTGTTAAGTAGAACAGCCTGCTCTCTGGCATATTTCAAAATGGTTCCTCTTCCCTTCCTGCTGCTGACAGCACAAGGGGATTTTTCTCTGATACTTACTGTGAGAATCCAGTTGAGCTCCTGGAGGTAAAACTCACTAAAGTGTGGGAGCCCCTGGAGTTTTTAACCGTCAGGATTGTCCACACTGAGCCTCCAGCAATTCGACAATTCCATTTCAGGTTTTCCTGCTCCGGCACTGGTTCCCTTGCCACTTTCTGCCCGCGAGACTCTGCTCAGGTGAGTCATGACTCTCTGTATTCACTTGTCCAACTTTCCAGTCTTGGAGACAGCAGTTTGCACTGTGTCTTCCCCTCTGTTATGAATTCAAGAAGAGTTGTTGATTTCCAGTCTGTTCAGCGTTTTACTGGTTGTTAGGACAGAGTGGTGACTTCCAAGCTTCTTTCATGTAGATCAAAAACCTGAAGTCTGCAGGGGTTTTGTGAATATGTTTTAAAATAAGTTAAGTAAATATCTAGGAGCGTGACTGCTGGATTGTGTAGTAAGAGTATGTTTAGCTTTGTAAGAAATTGCCAGCTGTCTTCCAAAGTGGCTGAACCTTTTGCATTCTCGCCATCAGTGAATGAGAGTTCCTGTTGCTCTGCATCCATGTCAGTAATTGGTATTGTTAAATTTTTGGATTTTAAATCTTTCTAATGGTTGTGTACTGATATCTCTTTGTTGTTTTAATTTGCAGTTCCCTAATGACAAATAATTTTCAGCATATTCCTGTTTATTTGCCATCTGTATGTCCTTTTTGGTGAGGTATCCAGATATTTTGCCTTAACTTTTTTTTTTTTTTATTGTTGAGTTTTAAAATTTCTTTCTGTATTTTGCATACATACCTTTATCAGACATGGGTTTTCCAAATAGCTTATCCCAGTCTATGGCTTGTCTTTCTATTCCCTTAAAAGTTTACTTCACAGCTTAGAAATTTTTAATTTTAAAAATCCAACCTACCAAGTTTTTCTTTCATGGAATGTGCTTTTGGTATTGTGTCTAAAAATGTGTCACCAAGTTCAAGGTCACATAGATTGTTCCTTACTTTACTTTCATACTGGTACACTTCAGCATCTTCTTATTTGCAAACTTCCTTTTTAAGCATTGCAATTCAGTAAAAGCCCCCAAACCTGAAGATATTTAACTTCCTAATTATCTACTCCTTAATTATTGATTTTTCAGTCTGAACACGATGTAATCAAAATATAAACGACTTTCTACCAAAATAGTTCTATGTTTTTAAACACACTTAAGTTGTTTATAAAGTTTCTCTTCAAAGGCTTAAATATTGATATTTGAAGAGAGGTAGCAAAGAGAAAATTCACACTGCCATGTGGGAACTTTTATTTTATTATTTTGCTGTTCTAGTTTCCCATTAGTAAATTTCACTTTGGTAAATTTTTAAAACCACCACTTATTTTCTTTTCGAGTTTTATTGAGAAATAATTGACATATATTACTGTATAAGTTTAAGGCACACAGCATGATGGTCTGAGTTACATGTATTCTGAAATGATTATCACAGTGGTTTCAGCTGATATCCATCATCTCATATAGCTACAATAAAAAGAAAAGAAATAAGAAAAAAATTCTCATTGTGATAAGAACTCTTAGAATTTACTCTTTTAACAACTCTCTGATATATCATACAGCAGTGTTAACTGCTATTAATTTTTTAATAGACATCTCTGTCAATTGAGATAAAGTTTAACCCATTCCTGGACACAAGGTGCTGACAAAACTTGGAATCCATGTGTCTTTTACATTGACTGTCATTTCCAAAGGAATTTAACATATGAAAATTCTTATACATTTTGGTTTTCATGTTTTTTAATACATTATAAATAAATATAATAGATAAGTTTTGATAAAAATTGAAGAATCAAAGAAACCGGTGTATTCAGTACCCTAGAAACCTCAAACCAAAAGGAAATAGTAAACATCATCACAAAAGAAAATAATATGGAAGGAAAGCATAGGCTTTTATAAATTGTCCTAGAATCATCTTCTCTTACATTATAACTTTAATGACTTTAAACTTATTTAATCTACATGTATTTAGTCAGCTTTTTTCAGTGATTATAGAACAATCTCTTAAATGATTTATGATTAAAATTGACTAATCTGGAAAGGAAATTCTCTTCATATAATAAAAAGTTCCATGTGAAATACTCTATTTAAATTAAGAGGAACAATTATGGAAAATTTCTACCAGGTAGTGACCTGGCACAATGAAAGTACTCAAATATGTTTGCTGAATAAGTTATAAAATGATAATAAAAAGTTAGCAGAGCAAAACAAGATGAATAAATTAGATTCACATTTTTGAGTCTAGATTGCCAAGATTATTAATATTTGCTTAATATCATTAGGTACTTGCTGTGTTTCAAGCTTTATTCTAACTATTTTACATTAATTACTTCTCCCAACACCCTTATGAGATAGTTGTACTTTATAAGAGCTTTGCCACTTCTAATAAATGTTTGGTTTCTATCTGATTCATATGTATTTCTAAGTTTGACTACAAGCCTATCCATATTTAAGATACTCATACCCATTGCATTGAATTAAAGGACTTGGGTGGCTAATCAAGGACAAGACATATGCTAAGAGGTGGCAGTAGCACACAAGGAGCTGCTTTGTGGGCAGCACTTGGACAGGATGCATGTGAGGGGAGATCCCTCACAGCAGGAGACCTCTTAGACACAGCAGCCTAGGTCCACCATCCATAAAGGGAAGAGGACAAAGAATGACTGGGGAAGAGAGCTGGAGAGGAGGCTTAAGTGTCTAGGTGATTTCTGGGTCAGAGAGCTTTCAAAGCCAGCAGGGGGTTGGGATCTTTAAAGGGCCGTGGTTTACCTTATTTATGGCTAGTAGATGTTGGGTGCAGTTTCTTGGGATTTGCAGAGAAGACTGGCTTCTAAATGACTAAAAGTAGGCCTACTGGGGCTATATTTAAAGCAATTGGATGTGTAAGAATTTGAGTTTAGCACCAGTAGGCTTTTGAGCTAACAGTCTAGACTGCTGTGATGAAGTAAAAACATGCGAGCCACAATAAACAGGGGACATCTTTGGCTCATTTGTATAACACCTATAAAGTAATTTCTGTTCATTCTTAAATATACAAAATAAAAACATACATATTACCGATTTTAAGTTGCTTGAGGTATATGTGTGTGTATATACATATAAATGTATATATTGCATGAGCTGTATTTTCAAGCACACACACACACACACACATGCACGCATAAACCCTAAACCTATTAAATATATGAAAAAAGCTTTCTACACGCACTATCAAGTTTTCCTTAGGGGATTTTTTCCTTGTGTCTTTAGGGTTTAGGCAGTGGTATTAGGCAACTAGGGATGTCATAACAAAATGCCACAGAGTGGATGACTTAAACAACAGAAATGTATTTTCTCATAGTTCTGGAGGCTGGAGGCCAAGGTGATGGCACGTTTAGCTTCTCCCTGAGACCTCTCTCCTTGGCTTCCTGCCTTCTGTGTCTTCATATGACCTTTTATTTGGTTTCTCTTCTTCTAATAAAAACACCAGTCTTATTGGATTAGAGCCCCATCCTTATGATCTCATTTAACCTTAATTACCTCCGTAAAGTCCCTAGTTCCAAATGCAGGCACATTGGGTGTTAGGACATCAATGTGTGGATTTAGGGGAGACATAATTCCATCTATAAGTACACTTTACCTCTGGATTGCGATTTTGTATGATATATGTATTTAGATATAGAGCCAATAATATATGCCCTGCACGATTTCACTATTTTAATTTCATGTGTATTATATACCACATTTTTATTTAAACTTGGACAAGAATTGCAGGTTCATTTGGCTTATGAAATTCAGTTCATTTATAACCTGTTTCACACAGCACTTCAGAACAGAAAATTAACTTTCTTAGCTGAATAAAACCAAAATGGAAACAAAATTTTAGATCCTAAAAGAGCTTTGTAAATGATTTTGTATTGCACATTTCATTTCATTTATTCCAACTGGGATTAAAATACGTTAAATACTATTTTTTCTTGTGAAGATATTCACAACTATGAAATGAAGTGGCCATTGTATTCTTAAGAGCTCAACATAATTAAGACTATACTTTATTGAAATCAACCAATTCCATTAAAATATCACTAGAAATTAGTAAATTGAAAGGATCCTCAGTGAAATGAGAAGGAATGATTATGAGTTACTGAAATTTGAGCTCTATGAAGGCAGTATTTTGTTGCTGTGGTTTTGTTCATCTATACAAATAGGAGCAAAATCTGGTAGCATTACATTGAAAAATAACTCTATATTAAGTTTACACTTCCCCACAAATATTTGGCAATGTTTAACGTTGTATCTTCATGCCAGGAACTTTTCTAGGATTTAGGAATAGATCTCTTAATAAAATAAACTCCCTGCCCTCATAGAACTTCATTCTAGCATAGAGACAGAAAATAATCAAACACTTCCTTTAATTTGGGTTTTCCCTTTAGAGCTAGCCAGTGACCCTGACAGAAGTTTTTAAGTATTCAATGTATAAAAGTAAATCTATAATCTCTGAACTGTAAAGTTCACATACAATAATTATACCTACAATTGCTACATTTCAGGGCACTATCATGTCGACCTAATCTATATGACTAAAATAATCAGCAATACAGTTCAGGTGTAGTTTCTAAATGTACTAGTGGTGAACAGAGGACCAAAATGCAAGATGTCATATAAAAGAGTGGTAAAGAAATTAGTTTTTTGCTGTTTGACTCAGTTTTCTGCTGCATACTTACTATGATATGAGACAATGTATTCTATCTCTACAAAACTCAGGTGTTTACTTTGTGAAATGAGAGAAATAATTATATTAAAGGATTGCTCTGAGTATTATAGAAGATAATATGTGCATTGTACTTAGCATGATACCTGGTATGTGTGATTCATTGAAATTCATGGTAGCTATTACTATTGCTAAAATGCAGATGTGTTGAAGGGGGCAAAAAGATGAGCTTTTTTTTTCCATTTGGAGCAAATTTCTTCGATTTCACAACATGGATTAATTATTTTTAAATCAAACATTCCATTAGCTATGGGAAATTTCTCATGACTACTATTATGATAGTAATCACCCTAGAAAACTGATAACTTAATCTTAGCTGTTTATGTTCAGAAAAAAAAATTGAGAATATTTTGATGTATTGTTTGTGGGGAGGTTTTTAGTAATTTCAGTTTTCTTGATACATTTGTATTCTCCATGTTTTATATGTGTTATTTTTGAAAAGTAAGAATGTAATTGGAGTGGCAATTTACAGATAAGCAAGGAAAGGAGGTAGTTAACATAAAAGTTTTTAAATAGTAAAAACTTTATAGTGGAAAAACTGGACAAACACTACCTCAGCCAGGTGGTCAAGGTCAACATCAACAGTGCTGTCATGTTCATAATATTTACCCTTGATATGAAATGAAAATGTCACTTTACTTCTATAGTTTTCCTTCCAAAAAATCCCAAACTCCAGTCTAATGAGAAAACATCAGACAACTTTCAATTTAGGAACATTCTACAAAATACCTGAACAGTTTTCAGATCTGTCAAGGTCTCCAAAATATACAACCAGCTCACATAGCTCAATATCAAAAAAGAGAAAAATAAAATCACAACATGGGCAGAAGACCTAAATAAAAATTTCTCCAAAGAAGACATACAGATGGCCAAAAAGTGCATGAAAAAATGTTCAACTTTGCTAATTATCAGAGAAATGCAAATCAAAACTACAATGAGGTATCACCTCATACCAGTCAGGATGGCCATCATCAAAAATTCTACAAACAATAAATGCTGGAGAGGGTATGGAGAAAAAGGAACCATTCTACACTCCTGTTTGGAATGTAAATTGGTACAGCCACTGTGGAGAACAGTATGGAGGTTTCTTAAAAAACTAAAAATAGAGTTACCATATGAGCCTGCAATCCCACTCCTGGGCATATATCCAGAGAAAACTATAATTCAAAAAGAAACAAGCACCCTGATGTTCATTATAGAACTATTTACAGTAATGAAGACATGGGAGCAATCTAATGTCCACTGACAGATGAATGGATAAAGAAGATATAGTATATATACAATGAAATATTACTCAGCCATAAAAAGAATGAAATAACGTCATTTGCAGCAACATGGATGGATTAAATATCATCATACTTAGTGAAGTAAGCCAGACAGAGAAAGACAGTTATCATATGATATTGCTTATATGTGGAATCTGAAAAACAAAGATACAATTGAGCTTATTTACAAATGAGAAATAGACCCATAGACATAGAAAACAAATGTATGGTTACCAAAGGGGAAAGGTGAGGAAGGGTAATAAATTAGGAGGTTGGGATTAACATATACACAGTTATATATCATATATATAAAATAGATAACCAACAAAGACCTAGTGTACAGCACAGGGAACTATACTCAATATTTTGTAGTAACCTATATGGCCAAAGAATCTGAAAAAAAATATATATATATACATATAAACTTCAGTTTATATGTATATATATATACTGAATCACTGTTCTGTATACCTGAAACTAACATGACATTGTAAATCAACTACACTTCAATAAAATTTTTAAAATTAAAAAATAAACTTTCATGGGCATCAAAAGTCAGTAAAAGTATGGTAATCTGTCACAGCTAAGAGGAGCCTAAGGTGACATTACAACTAAATGTAATGTGGTATCCTCAGTGAGTTCCTGGAAGAGAGAAAATACATTAAGTAAAAATTAAGCAAATCTGAATAAAGTTTGGGACTTGTTAATAATTATTTAATAATTAACAATTTGGGTTCATTAATTGTGACAACTGTACCATATTAATGTACGATGCTTTGATAGAGGCTACTGACTATGAACTATTTGGGAACTTTCTGTACCAGCTTCACAATTTTTCTGTAAATATAAAACTGTTCTAAAAAATAAAGTTTACTAATAAATATATAATCAAAAATTTTTTAATTCACATAGTTTGTATACTTCAATGACAAAATGGTAGTGTTCAAAGAAGAAGTCTTGGAAATAAACACAAAATTAAGTCTACTTACAAAATGGATAGAACTATGCATGTATTTTTTCTTTGTAAAAATATCAAACTTTTGGAAATATTTACACAGTCAAAATAAAGGCAAAAGAAAATAAAAGTAAAAGCAGAAGATTTTTAAAAGTCATATGAAATGGATACTGTTGTCTAAACTTGGCCAAAATTTTGCATGAAAATTAGTATTTTTATCTTGTGATTTTCTAAATATGTAACAACTGGTAGAACTTACACCTGGCAAATGAGAGCAGACAGTAGTAAACAGTGCTCATAAGTATATAACACCTAAATATTAGAGTGGTATTTCTAAAACAGAATGTCAGCTCAGCCCAAAGACAGATGTTTAGATTGAGTACCTGAAGTCTTGCTATGTTACACAATGGGAAGAAAATTATATTACAAAAACAGGTACAAAGCAAGTTTCCCAGACCAGATAATCTCAACAACTATAAAGCCCTAAATCTATACCAGCCACAAACCTAAAGGAAGGAAGGAAGGAAGGAGGGAGGGAGGGGCATTACAGCTCTTCCTGGCCTCATTGCCTCACTTGCTGTCACTTGGGACTCCCCTTGCTCTTTGACTATGAAATTTGGTATATACATCTCCTCCTTTGGATAGCTTCCTATGCATCCTTCAAGACCTGCTCAAAAATCACTTTTGCCAAGAAGTCTTTCATGAAACTACCAGAAAGAGTTAGCTGCCCCTCATCTGAGTCCCCATAGTATTATGTTCATTCTGTCACTCCTTCAACAAATACTTAGCAATTACCTACTGTATTCCAGGCCTGTATTTGTATCTCTGTACTATCATTTCCTGAACTCTATGACAGCCATGTCTGATTCCCCTGCTAGACTCAGACTAGTGCTTGGTGGTCTCCTCCTACAATGAATGAGAAAAAGGAATCAGCAGTTACTCCTCATGGCCTGCCTTGTTTGAGGTATGTCCTGTTATAAACCATACTTTACAAATGTGAAAAATGAGACACAAGAATGCAAGGTAACATGTCTGAGGTAATACTGCTGCAAAATTTTCTTCTTTAGCCTTTTGATGCAATGGATTACATTGATTATTGAATGTTTAGACAGCTTTGAATACCTGGGATAATCCTAGTTGGTTATGGAGTACATTCTTTCTATACATCTTTGGATGCAGTGAGCTATAATTTTGGTTAGGATTTTTGCAGCTACCCATGAGATATATCGGACTGTAGTTTTCTTGTCTTTTTCTGGTTTTGTTATTGGGTAATTCTGGTCTCAAAGAATGAGTGAGGAAGTGTGCCCTCTGTTTCTCTTTTCTGGAGGATATTAAAGAGATTTGGGATCATTTCTTTCTTAAATGATTGGTAGAATTCACCAGTGAAAAAATCTGGGCCTGGTGCTTTCTCTTCTGGAAGGATAATTATTGTTTGAATTTCTGTAATAGATATGGGCCTATTAAGATGATCTATTTCTCCTTGTGTCAGTTTTGGAATGATGTGTCTTTCAAGCATTAGTTCATTTCATTCAAATTGTCAAATTTGGGATCATACAGTTTTACATAATAGTCTATTATATTTTAAAATGATGGTCCCTCTTTCATTTCTGGTGTTGGTAACTTATGTCTTTATATTCATTCTTAGCCTGGCTAGAGGTTTATTGATTATATTAATGTTTTCAAAGAACCACCTTTTTGTTTCATTAATTTTATCATTGTCTCTATTGATATTTCTCTATATCTTATTTTAAAATTCATTAATATCTGTTTTAAGTTTGTTACTTCTTCTTTCTTTTGGTTTATACTGCTCTTCTTTCTCTAGTATCCTAAGGTGAAAGCCTACATTTTTGGTTTTAGATCTTTATTTTTCTAAAAAATATGCATGCAGTGCTATAAATTTCCCTCTAAGCATTGCTTTCACTGCACCTCATAAATTTTTATAGGTTTTATTTCAATTTTCACTAAGTTCAAATTAGTTTTAATATCTCTTGACATTTCTTTTTTGACCCATGTGTTATTTACAAGTGTGTTGTTTGTTTAATCTCCAAATACTTTGGGATTCTCTAGCCACTTTCTGTTATTGATTTCTAGTTTAGTTCCATTGTGTTCTGAGAGCATACTTTGGATGATTTCAATTCTTTTAAATATGTTTGAGGTGTGTTTCATGTCCCTGAATGTGATGTATCTTGGTGAATGTTCCATGTGAGCTTGAGAGGAATGTGCAGTTGACTCTTAAATAACATGGGTTTGAACTGGGCAGGTCCACTTATACCTGGATTGTTTTTAAGAAATATATAGTCAGCCCTTCAAATTCTTGGGTTTCGCATCTGTGGATTCAATCAACTTGGATTGAAATTTCCACTCATTTTACTACTACATTTTATATGAGGGACTTGAGCATCAGCAGATTTTGGTATATTCAGGGGCTCCTGGGGCCAATCCCCCTCAGATACCAAGGGATGACTGTATTCTTCTGCTGTTGTATAAGTATTTTATAAATGTCAATTAGATACAGTTGATAATCATGGTGGTTCAGTTCAACTGTATGCTCACTGATTTTCTGTAAGCAGAATCTGTCAATTACTAATAGAGGTCTGTTGAGGTCTCCAACTATAATAATAGAGTTGTTTATTTCATCTTGCCATTCTATCTGT
Source organism: Mesoplodon mirus (assembly GCF_964341445.2). Lineage (NCBI taxonomy): Eukaryota > Metazoa > Chordata > Mammalia > Artiodactyla > Ziphiidae > Mesoplodon > Mesoplodon mirus. The sequence continues at coordinate 160,106,093 of NC_138980.1, forward strand.
TTTTGCCTCACTTATTTTGGTACTTTGCTGTTATGCACATACACATTAAGGATTAAGTCTTCTTAGAAAATTGAGCCCTTTACCATTATGTAATGCCTCTCTCTAATCTTGATAATTTTCCTTGTTTGAAGTCTGCTTTGCCTGAAATTGATATAGCTACTCCAGTTTTCCCTTCGTTAGTGTTAGTGTGGTATAGTTTTCTTCATCACTTTACTTATAATCTATGTCTTTCTTTGTAAAGTGGGTTTCTTGCAGACAACATATAGTCAGTTGGTTTTTTTTTTATCCCCTCTGTCATTTTCTGTTTTTATTTTTTTATAGTTGCATTTAATCCATTCACATTTAAAGTGATTATGTGTATAGTTGGATTAATCTCTCCCCTTCCTGTACTGTTTTCTATTCATTGCACTTCTTATTTCTTTTTTTTAAATGTTCTACCCTTTTTCTGCCTTATCTGGTTTAATTAGGCATTTTATATGATTCTGTTTCCTCTCATTTCTTAACAAATCTGTTATATTTCTTTTTAAAAAATGATTTTAGTGGTTGCCCTAAGGATGGAAACATGTATTTACAACATGTATTTATAAGTCCACTTCCAAATAGGTCTATATTATTTTATGAGTGTGTAGGTACCTTAAAATATTTCATATTCATCCTTTCTAACATTGATGTCACTCATTTCACTTATCAATAAGCTATACTCACCCAATATATTGTTGCTGTTTTTAGCTTGAACACTTATATATTAAATCAAGTAAGAAAAAGAAAAATAAAAGGGTTTATTTTACCTTTATATGTTCCCTCTCTAATGCCCTTCATTTCTTTACGTAGATCTCAGTTTCTAACCTGCATCATTTTCTTTCTCTAAACTTAAAAAAAAATTAAACTGCCTTAAACATTTTATGAAAGGCAGATCTACTGGTGAAAAATTCCTCATTTTTGTTCATTTGAGAAAGTCTTTATTTCCCCTTCATTTTTGAGGAAAAATTTTCCTTAATACAGAATTCTAGCTTGGTGATTCCTTTATTTCAACATTTCAACATTTTAAATATTTTGCTCCACTCTCTTTTTGCTTGCATTGTTGATCACAAGAAGTCTGCTATAAATCTTATACTTCTTTCTTCCTAGGTAAGGTGGTGTTTTTCTGTGTGTGTGTTTCAAGATTTTTTCTTTGATTTTCTGTAGTTTGAACACAACATGCCAGATGAAAGGTTTTTTTTATTATTTCTCCCACTTGGACTCCTCTGAGTCCTTGATCTATGGTTTGGTGTCTGTCATTATTTTTGAAAAATTATTAGCTATTTTCAGCTCACAAATTATTTCTGCTCTTTTTTCTTTTTCTTCTCCTTCTGGTATTCCCAATGCATCTGTTATACCTGTTGTAATTGTACAACAGTTCTTAGATATTTTGTTGTGTCCTTTTTCATATTTTTTCTCTATGAATTTGAGTTTGGAAAGTTTATATTCACATATCTTCAAGCTCAGTGATTCTTTCCTCAATTGTATCCAGACTACGGATGAACTCATGATAGGCACTCTTTATTTCTGTTATAGTGATTTTAATTTCTAGTGTTTCCTTTTGAGTTTCCATATCTCTGTTTACATCTGTTGCATATTGTCCACTTTTTTCATTATAGCACTACACATATCAATCACAGTTATCTTAAATTTTCCAATCTGAGAACTGCAAGATGTCTGCCAATTCTGAGTTTGATTCTGTTACCTGGTTTGTCTCTTCAGACTACGATTTTTATTTCTTTTTAGTGTTCCTTGTAATCTTTGTTGCATGCCAGACATACTGTATTGGGAACAGGAGCTTAGGTAAATAGGCTTTTAGTGTGAAATTTTATGTTTATCTAGCTAGGAGTTAGCCTGTTTTTATTATCTGATGTAACTGTAGGTGTCAGAGTCTTCTATTTCCTCTAGTGCATTTGTTTTATTTATTTATTTATTTATTTTGGTCTCCTGTGTTGTCTTTTGATTTTGTATTAGTCAGGTTCTCCAGAGAAAAAGAACCAATCGGGAAGATAGACAGGTAGATAAATAGATAGATAAAGAAAAAGAGGAAGAAGAGAGAAGGAGAACAGAAAGACAGAAGAGAGAGAGAGAGAGAGAGAAAGAAGTATTTAAGGAGTTTATTTCAGAGGTTTGTTTGTTTGTTTGTTTGTTTTTAAAGGAATTGGCTCATGTAATTGTGGGGACTAGTAAGTCCAAAATTTGCAGGGCAGGCCAGAAGGCTGGAAATTCAAGCAAAAGTCTATGTTGTAATCTTGACTCCAGAGGCTGGAGATTCAGGCAGAATTTATAAGTTGCAGTCTAGAGACAGAACCTCAGAATCTTTTCTTTGGAGAACCCAGTCTTAGCATCTTAGCTCTTAAAGCTTTCAAGTGATTTATGAAGCCCACTATCATTATGGGGAGCAGGGTGACTTGCTTTATTCAAAATCTATTTATTAAAATGTTAATCCCATCTAAAGTACACCCTCAGGGTAACATCTAAGCTAGTGTTTGACAAAGCAATAACCTAGTCAAGTTGACACATAATATGAACAATCAAGATTTCCCTATAAATTTCTTCTTAGAGGTTTAACCTTGCAGCTATTTCTGGTGTAATACACTACCATTTCTTTTAATGAGCCTGTGGTGTCCCTGGGTTGTGATCATCAAAACTGTTTTTCAACTTTCCGCATCATCTAATGCCTCAATTTAGGTAAGACAGAAATACTAGAAGAGGGGTTAGAGTTGAGTATTCACCTTTCCCCACATAGTTTAGGTTCTAATAAAGCAGTTTCTTCTGAGGGAAGTTATACAAAACAGAATACTGAGAGTGTTTCAATATGGTTACTTTTCCCTTCAGCATATTTCAAGATGTTATTTCAAAATGCACCAGCAAATTAAAGTTTCTCATCAAATTTGAGAAGTTTTGGGCCATTATTTCTTCAAATATTCCTTCTGTCCATTTCTCTATCATCTTTTCTTCTGGTCTTCTCATAAGCATATGTTGGTATATTAAGTAGTATATGGGGGAGTGGAGTCAAGATGGCGTACTAGGAGGTCACAGAATTCACGTCTCCTCACAACTAGGGCACCTACCAGGCACTGGTGGGGGACCACGGACACCTAAGCGGTGTCCCCAGGGAGAAACCCCCAGCAACTGGGTAGGACATGGGGAATGGGGGGAATGAAGGGGGAGGAGAAGTGGAGGCGGGATGGGACTGGTGCCCCCTGAGGGGCGGCTGGGGGAGGGGAAGGGATCCCACACCAGAAGGGGTAATTGGGGAACCATTGTGAGGGCATAGGATCAAAAGGGAGTGTGGCCAGGTTTCCCCTGCCCACTTGGGCCCCAGGAACCTGGTGAGATCCCGGGCCTGATCCTCTGCCCACCTAGGCCCCCTCCAGCCTCGCAGGTCCTGAGCGAGTGGGAGGGAGGGAAGGGAGAGCAAAAGTAAAGGCCAGACCTATGGGACCAGCAACCCTGAGGGGCAGCTGGGGGAGGGGAGGAGTTCCTATACCCAGTGGGACCCACCCACAGTTAGGGGTCCAGTGGCAATGGGGGAGACCTAGGGGGAGATGGTGGGGGGACCATGGAGGAATGGAAGGGAATGGGGCCAGTGCTTTCCCTGTCCACTTAGGCACCAGGAAGCCTGTTGGTCTCTGGGGCCTAATCGTCTGCCCTCGGAGCCTCCTTCCTGCTGCTCAGAACCCAAGCCCTGCCCCTACACCCCCACCCAGGGTCCTACCTCTACACTCGGAGACCCCTCTGAGAACCCCTCCAACAGGCTGGGCCTAAACCCGACCCACACACCCTCACCCAGGGCCTTACCTCCAAACTCCGGAACTCCACATTCCAGAGGCCCTCCTTTCGACATACTGCCTCTTCCCTTACATGCAGGTCCTAAGCAGAGGCCCTGCCCCATGCTCAAACGTCACTCCCCTACCCACCTAAGTCCTGCCCCACCCTAAACACCACCTCTGCCTATGTGCCACCTCCTGCCTAAACTCCATCCCCATAGCCAAGGCTTTTTCTTTTCTTTTCTTTTTTCCTCTTTTAGATTGGGGTTGTTTTACCTTGTTGATTCTTTTATATTTTTATTTTTCCTAATAAGTCTCTTATTTTTCTAATTTATTTTATTCTTTATACTTTGTTAGTGATCTCTCATTTTGGCTTGTTTCTCCCCCCCACTTTTTTTTTTTTTCTTTTTTCTGTTGTGGTTTTATTTTACCTTGTTGCAGTTGTTTCAATTATAGTTTTATTTTTCCTACTATATTTTTTATCTTTCTAATTTTATTTTGTTTTTTATTCTTTGATATTGTACTGCTCCTTTTTTTCTTTCTTCCTTTTTTTTTCTTTTTTTTTTTTTACTGTGCAATGAAGCTTGCAGGATTTGGTTCCCAGGCCAGAGGTCAGGCCCAAGCTCCAGTGGTGGCAGTTATGAGTCCAAATCACTGGACTAACAGAGAACCTCAAACCCCAGGGAATATCAGTCAGAGTGAGGCCTCCCAGAGGTCCTCATCTCAGCATCAAGACCTGGCTCTATCCAACTCCCTGCAAACTCCAGTGCTGGACATCTCAGGCCAAACAACAAGTAAGACAGGAATACAGCCTCACCCATAAAAAAAAAAATGAAATGACAAAAAAAAAATGTTACAAATGAAGGAGCAAGATAGAAACCTACAAGACCAAATAAATGAAGACTAAATAGGCAACCTACCTGAAAAAAATTCAGAGTAATGATAGTAAAGATTATCCAAAATCTCAGAAACAGAATGAATAAAATACAAAAAGCATTTAGCAAGGATCTAGAAGAACTAAAGAGCAAAAAAACTGTGATGAACAACACAATTACTAAAATTAAAAATACTCTAGAAGTAATCAATAACAGAATAACTGAGGCAGAAGAATGGATAAGTGAGCTGGAAAATAAAATGGTGGAAATAACTTCCAGAGAGCAGAATAAAGTAGTATACCACATTTGTCTAACACTCTGCTACTTACAAAAAAAAAATTATTTTGTTCTTCAGACTAGTGATCGCTATTCACCTGTCTTCAAGTGCATTGCTTCTTTCTTCTGCCAGCTCATGCCTGATGTTGAACCCCCTCTAATGAAATTTTTATTTCAGTTATTAAGCTTTTCAATTCAGAAATTTTTATTGTTTTTCTAGAATTCTATGTCTTTCAATAATCTCTATTTGGTGATTCGTTTCTCTTATATTTTCTTTTAATTCTTTTGTCATAGTTTCTGTTGGTTCTTTTGAACATATCTAAAAAACCTGTTTAAAGGTATTTGTCTAGTAAATCCAGTGCTTGAGCTTCATTATGGACAGTTTTTATTGACTGCTTTTGGTCTGTATATGGTCCAAAATTGTTTCTTTGTGTGTTTCAAAAATTTTGTGGTTATTGAAAACAAGATATTTAAAATTATACAATGTGTCAACTCGGGAAATCATATTCTTCCTCTGATTTTGTTATTGTTTCTATTTGCTGCTGTTTTTGTTTTTGTTGTTGCTGGTTGTTTAGGACTTTTCTGGGACTAACTTGATAATAGTATTCTTTGTTGTGCATATCTACTGAAGTCTCTACTTCAGTAATCTCACAAAAGAGAGGTAAACACCTTGAACTAATAAGTTTCTGGGCCTTTGCCAAGGAGCTCTGTGTAGGGGGTATGGAGTGCATCTTTAATGCTTTAGCCAGTAGTTTTAAATGGTGTCATAACATTCAGTTACAGCTTGTGTTAAGTCTCAAGGTCAGGCAGAGGTCAGAGCACCTTCTCAGGTCTTTTCTGGGTGTGTGCATGAATGTATCCTCCTAGGTTCCCAGAAATATGGTGGAGCTTTTCAAAGCATTTATTTCCTTCTTCCTACCCCTTCCTCTGTGGGAGATCCACTAAACCACTGATTCATTTTAATAATGATTCTGTTTGATTCCATAGCCTCTGATAATTTTTTTCCTAATGTTGATTTAAAACAAATTTTTCCCCTTAATATTTGTTGTCTCCACTTTTCAAGTAATGGTACAAATACCTATGCAACTAAACTCTAATGCTCCTAGAATTGAATTAATTTATATGTACAATATAATTATATATGAATTGTCAATACATTATTGAATGTCCTTATTCATTTTACACATTTGAGCTTATTATTTTTAATCATAAGAAAACATCAAGCTTCCTTTTACTCTATTTAAATTTAGCTTCCTGTATTGATTTAAACTGTTACTAGTTTTACTTGAAAGTTTTGTTTTAAATAATGACAATTTAAGCAATTTTCTAATACTTCACCAGTGTAGCTGTAGGCATCCTATTTTATTATAACATTAAGTTTTTAAGTGTTAAATGCAATGCACAAGGAGGAAGTGATGAAAATATTTGAGTACAATTCCTAATTAAAATTATATATTTACAAATAATACTTACAAACAAAGCTTGGCCAGTGGGAGTGTATCATTACATGGGGGCAAAAGATGGCCCTCATTTTATGGAAAAACTAGTTTTGTTTTGAAGTTGCATATATTTTTTCCCCTTTAAATCACTCTTTTCTCTATCTTTTGGGGAATTTTCAGCAATTCTGTGTCACTGAATAAAGTGTTTAACATATGAGAAGTCATTAAACACAGCTTAATTTTTTAACACTTCATATTATTTCATGTTACCTAGACCCCTTTTGTTAAGTAACACAACTTTCTTGAAAAAAGTTTCTCATATAGACCAAACTATGAATCTCTTACAAATAGTGGAAAACAGATGATTTTCCAAATTCTTGTGTTTTTACTTATTACACCTGTTTCTAAAGCCCATATTTGTAAGTAATCTAAAATAAGCAGAACACTGGAACATTGATTATGCAGTGTATTAGTAGATATTATGATAGAAAAAAATTAGGGTAGGCAGTCAAATACATTTTGGAAATGTTGGATTAAAAAATGTTGAGGTTTATTTATGGCAGAAATCCTCAATGCATTTGAAAAGTTTTAAAATGTTACTTTAGTTTCACCTGCCAATTTTCATCTTGACCAAAAATACATCATAAAATATTTTTATTACTGTTCTAGAATATTGCTAATTACTAGAGACCTGAAGATATCCCCTTTTAATGTTTTTTATTGCAGCCAGTTTACAGAAACTACTTAAATCATTAATTATAAAATACATTTAAAATTTTTTCAGAAATAAATCAATTGATTAAAGCAAACAAAAAATGCAGTGCTACATACTAGGTATCACCAATTCCCCGTCCTTCCCTACCACACCTTCTAGGGCAACCCAGGCCAACATATTAAAATATTTTGGACAACGACTTAACTGTGCTAAATATTGATACAAGCCTCTTCTTTCAAGACTTTTATCAATATTTTGAGGGTGTCAATTTATGCTCCTGCATTTCCTGTGAACTTAGGTTTTGACCACCTCTGTAGGCTCATCTTGTGAACTGGAATCACATGTTTTTTATTACCAATTCATACTCTCCTCTAATAAGCCATTCATCATAGAAGACCTGCCACCTTACACTTCCTCTAGATCCACCTCTGCTGAGACCATTGCATCAAAGTGAGAACTAATCTCAAACTGATTTTTCCAATTTTCTCTTTGCACAGTACTGAGTAATGGGAACTTTAATTGTAACTGATCAATTTTTTTCTTTTATATAGTGTGCAGAATGTTTATTTGCACAAAACATAAATAACATGTGTGTATATACATGTGCATATATATGTTATATATATATATATATATATATATATATATATATATATATATATATATATATATATATATAATAATAATTCCTTGCTTGGAAGGATGGAATCTAGGGCAAGAAGAAAAAGAGGGGGGGAGTGAGACATGGTCTTCCTCTTATCATTACCTTTTTTCTTTTCTCTTTTTACCTAAGTTATTTATTTAATTCATCTCCTGCTACAAGAAAAGTGATAGAAAATCAGTCTACTGGTCATCATTTGATGCAAATAAAGAGCATGGGCTTAAGGTCCTATACATTTTACTAGTCCATGTGCAAGAATAGTTCAAATCTGAACTGTGGTCCATGATGTAGAACAATGATCCAGGTTTTCTTTATTCGTCTTCATTGCAGGTCAGAAGTGGCTTCAAATGAGGGTTACGGGATAATGAATGGTTACCATATCTCTAGGAAAAGGGCTTGGACCTTATGCAGAGATGGGGATAGGCAAAAATTTGGGTTCTTATGGTTTCTCTGGTGCAAACAGGAAGGCGTTCAGCAAGCTGAGTCCCACCCTGGGGAACATGATGAAGTAAATAGGGGCCTTCCAAGTGTGAGCTAAGCCCTCCTCGCTTGAGGCACCTCTAGACATGTGCAGCCCCTGATGTGGTTGGGACATACCTAGCACCCCAGAAACCCAGAGTCTAACCACCACTCCATTTTCGACCTGATTCAAAGCTATCATTACCTCTTTATTATTCTAGAGATTATAAAGAAATTATTACTCCTGATTAAAAACAGAATTATCAAATTTAAAATCATTGTGATAGCAGTAAGCAGCAAGTTATATTCCTTAGAAAATCAATGCAATGAAATACATACTCAGCATACATACATACTCAAATTTTCTCAGAATTCAGAAGAAAATAGAAACTAGGTGTGATGAGAGAAAAGTTAAGTGAAAGAAGGTAGAAAATAAAATTCAATCTACAGAAAATTGTAAATTTATGAAAGAGTCGCTTTTACAAATTACAAGATTATTTTTAATCCAGAAAGTGACATAGTTATTTATCAGTTACTAGTTTCAGATTCCTTTCAACATTTCTGAAGACACAAATCAAGATGAAGCTGATAATTGCCCAACATTTGATCTGATAAAAACATAATGCTGCAAACGAAGGAGAACTTTCCTCTGGTGAATGGTGGACTGAAGGGGGAAAAAATGAAGCACGTTTTCACCCCATGGAACTGAGAATTCATGAAAAAACGTTGATAAAATATTTGATTAACTTAACCACAGATGTTTACAAACTGAGTTTTAAATAGATATTTATGGTTTTCCAAAGCAACCAAAGCAGCAGCCCATCTTCATGGGATCAGCTAGTGAATATCAAAATTATTTAATACACTCTATCCTCTACTATCAAAAGTGAATACTCTCAAGTGCTTGACATTATGTAGAATAGTGGTTAAGGAGAAACTTGAAATGTGTTTTCTTTTGCCCAGCAAGTTAACATTTTCTGTTAAGTTTCTGTTTTCTCTCAAAGGACCTACTCTTCTCTTGATGGTAAGTTATTCTCTTTAAGGACATGCTGTCCCCCCACCCCTCCCCTCAACTACAGTAGTATGCTTTATTCAGAGATTTCTGTAGGGCACAAATATCATGATAGGATAATGCAAAATACATATGTACATTTTAATTAGCAGATGGCTGGTCTCCTTATATAGATTTAAAAATACAAATCAAAACAAAATTCAGGTGGAATAAGGACTTAAATATATAGAGCATAAAATTACTGAAATAATACAGGAGATAACTGAAACACTGAGGTACACAATAAAAGCAGACATAATGATTTGGTTAAACACCAAAAGCTTCAAAAAGTTTAAACAAATCTCAAAATAGAGAAATAACTTCTGCAATGCAAAATAATCATATAGGGGCAAGAGATTTCATTAAAAAATAAAGGTAAATATTATATTGAAAAAATGCCAGGAAGAAGAAATTCAGAAAAGCAAATGTAAAAAATGTGATAAATACAATGAAATGCTCAAACTAACCAGTGTTCAACAAAACAAAATTTAAAATAAAAATAATATGAATGTTTTGTCTCTACATTTAATTCATGAAATTTGTTAAATGTAAACTATTCAAATTGATAGAAATATAAACATTGGACTAATATTCTGTATTGTTTTGGATTTTGCTTTCTCTTTGATGGTAAGATTTAGGGACTTTTTCATGTCTGTTTATATATTTATAACTTTTTCAAAATACCTTCATAGCACATATTCTGGATTCTTCATAACTTATTTGTCATTCTTATGGGGATTTTGAGTTGTCCTCACTTGGTTGCTATGCCAGCAATTCTATACGAGAAAACCTTATCCATAAAATTTGGTTTGGATGTGTTTTCTTAGCACTCATTAATTCTCCTGAAGAAACCTGCTCCTTTTCCCAAATTTTAATTCAGGAATCACAAGGATAGTCACCTGATTTTAGAACTTTGTTTTGTGTTATTGAGATCTGTATTGTTAATCTTATGATCTCACAGTTCTTCCTCAGTTTGGTCATATTTCCTTATGCTAACAAAATCTTCTTTTGAGAGGTAAAAAATATTTTTTATTCTTACTGAAGATGCACTTAAAATATTTTTCATTAACTTTTACTTTTGTTGTTGGCACCAAATTACTGAGAATAAGACAAAAGAAACAACTTTATTCAGCCATATATAATTACAAATCAGTTTGTTGATATTTAGTAATATTGGTTCTTATTATCCATTATCCTAAATTAAAATTTAGTATATTTACAGACTATCAGAAACACTAGGAAGTTAAAATTACATATTATTTCTTTGCTTTTGAAATTACATTTGATAAGCTTTTGTATTTTTTTAAGGAACAATGTGTATCTTCAGCACTTTTTGATGTAGCATTACATTAAGAACATTTTCCATGTTATTAAATATTTTTTGAAATCATGTTAATACCTACAAAACATTCCATCTTATGCAAGTACCACATAATTTATCTGTGCCTTTATTACTTGATATTAAATGTGTTTCTAAGTTCTTCTATCCCCAAACATTCTATAATAAGCATTCTTGTACATTAATCCTCGTTAATTGCTTTATTTCTTTAAAATAATTATTATAATGCTATATAAGTAAAGTATGCTGTGGGCACTCAAAACCATAGAGAAAACAGTACATCTAAATGTATTAGTGTTTAAGGATCATAACACATAGAGGGGGATTTTAAGTGAATGAACATAGTGATTAATTTTAAGAACATAAAACTTGAGACAACCAGATATTATGTGCTCCCTAATGTGAAGAAATAAGAAGTGTAACACATCAACTATGAAGAACTCTTACCAATCAAATCTGAATCAAAACTCTAGTTCCCAATCACTAATTTGTTAAAAAAGAAAAACATGAAAATCAGAGAAATATGTTAAAAATAAAACAGGAATACACACAGAAAAATGCAAAATTTTGTTAACGCTACAAAGCAAATGACCACCCACAAGGAAGAATAAACGTCATGGAAAAAAGAGAGAGGGACAACCTATAGATTTAAAGACAAGAGAATAATCAACCAAGATATCAATATTCTGAGCCCTGTTGGGATTCTGATTTCAATAAAACAACTTTGGAAATAAATTATGATACATCATGCAGATATATACACTGACTAGATTTTTTAATATTAAGGGTTTATTGTTAAATTTGTGGGTAGATAGCTGGAAAAGCTTTTGTCTTATTTTGTATTTTTTTAGTCCTTATGCTGTTTTTTTTCCTGATGAAATGTTATGTTTAGGATTTTCATCTGTGCTATTCAGGGGTTAAAGTAACCCTGAAGTAATCCTAAAGTAACCTTAAAGTAATTGTGTTTTGGGTAGAGCCAAAACACGATTGGACATATGTTGATAATTATTGATCTTCTCTATATTTACATATTTTTTGAGAATTTAAATGCCACAAAAGGGATCAACAGGAAATGAGTTTACTATTTCAGTGGGGAATAGATAGTACCGTCTTGTTATATATATATATATATATATATATATATATATATATATATATATATGTGGTTTATCCTGAAGAGATTTGGGAAAGGAAGTGATATGATGAGATTCACAAGTGAGAGTGCACTCTTATGAACATAGACATGAATTCATCCAGGAGCAAGGAGACCATTAATACCTTCCTCAATTTCTATAATTCCAGTCCCCTCTCTGTCACACTCTTATGGGCTATAATTTCTCTACACAATGATAATAGAATGATAAAGAAAATAAGAATGAATTAAAAATGAGATGTGAAAGCCAAAGGGACTCCTTGGTAGAGGCAAAGAAGCACTCGTTTTGCAGCAGGAGTGCAGAGAAAGCCAAACATGAGGCCTGAGATTTATTAGTCTGTGCGACTAACTTCAAAGGAGGTTAAACTTGGCAGATTTGTTATACCAAGGGCAGTGCCCCCATTGGGAAAATCTGGATCTTTAGCACACACAATCTAGACATGCGGATGATTGCTCCTAAAGATTTTGATTCCTCTTAGTCTTCTGAACCTTCTAAGCCTGAAGAAGTGTTCCACTCCTTTTTGTTAAGAGCAGTCATCTCAATAATCTTGAAAGGCAGTAGATACACCACTCAAGATATGCCCTCACTTTCCCTCCTGGCCACTTGGCTTATACCTGGGTTTTAAGTCACAATATCAAGCAACTGAGGATGCAATTGGCTTCATAAACAAAGTATTGTAATTTAAAGATGCTGCAAATCTATCTGACATGTATCAGTAGCCATCTGTGATATATAAGTGGCAATGTGTTAGAAGATTCTTTATCAAAGGGACTGGAACATAGAATTGGAAAGGGAAGAATTTATTTACCTGAGAATATTCTTTGGAGATAAAGGATTTAGCATCCTGGAAAGAACCTCAGGAGATTGTACAAACTAATAAGGTGGCTCCCCGTGTCATTGTACACACAGTGGCCAAGCTGAGCAAAATTGAAATGCGTGAACTGCAATGTCAGGTGATGGATAAAGAAATTAAAAAGTTCAGAGAAGGAGACATGCTAGAATGGATGTAATATGTACAGTCAGAAGATAAGCATGATGGTTATGTTCCTTGGGAAGGCCCAAAGGACACAAAATTTATCAAGGCCATATGAATGGCCTGGTGAGACAGAAAGCAGCATCATTAAAAAGTTCAGTAGTGTCTCTACTTTTCAGCTTAGGACTGGAGATAGAAAATACTGTTACAGAATTTATCTAGCTGAAAACAACGTCCGTGAATGGACTTTAAAACAGTAGAGTCTAGGTGGCAGCAGTTAACTGTCAGTAACCAGGTGGTACTTAACCACATATGTTGTGATCACTAGCAAAGTTGGAATAATAGCCCTGGGAACCAGATACACAGGGAACTACAAGGATGGTTATTAGAATATGACCTCCCTAGGGGAAAAACAGATTGGTGGCTGTCAAAGTCACTACTCAGCTTGAACCAATAGAAGAAATCAAGGTTTGGTGATTGGGCATCAGAGGATAGCCACCCTAATAAATATGTCATGATTCCTTGCATAGATTTCAGACTGGGGACCATTGTTCAGAATCAAAACCCACTAAACACTAGTTCCAAGTGGAACAATTGCAATACCATAGCATATATACAAAGCAATGATTTGCTGCATTTTTCCTCAAGAAAATTATGGCCATTTACTCACTTGACTATAAACTGGGAGATGGGGATTACCCATATTTTTAGCACTGTTGGTATAAGTTGTAGCGTTTCTGTGATATTGAACTACAAATACTTTGAAACATTATTGTGGCCTTCCTATATGTATGGGAGCATATGGGACACAGGTAATAAATCACTTACATAGACCACCTGATGATCATTTCCCTGGACCCTGAATGTTTAATTGGTATTAACATACTTGGAAGTTAGTACAACTTCCAGATTGGGTCCTTGGTTGTAGATAACTACCAAAATAGGGAAAGCCATGTGGAAGCCTCTGAAACGGTTCCTGTCAAGAGAAAGTAAGTAAAAATATATAAATAAAAATTGTATCATGTATGTATTATATAGAGTTTAGGAGATTTATATCAGCCATGAGTTTCTAACAGATGCAATGATGGTGGTCCTTATCACATCCCCAGTTAAGTTACCTAGCAATGATCTTGCAAAACCCAGATGGATCCTGGAAGGTGACTATAGACAGCTGCAAGCTCAACCCAGTAGTTGCCCTGATTGAAGTTGCCATGATGGATGTGGTAACTTTGTTAGAACAGATAGAGCCTCCAGTTCTGGTATATGGACATTGTTTTGGCATATGCATTCTTTTCTATTTCAGTAAGAAAAGAGGATCAGGGAGAGGTTTTGTTCACTTCAAATGTGTAATAAACAATTGCAAATTTTACTGTTGAGCTGTAATTTCTTTTTTCCTCTGCTCTAATGTAGTCCAAAGGGATATCGGACTATCTAAACATTGCAGAGCGCAGCACATGAATCATTGCTTTCAGGATAGCATGTTAATCTCTTCAAATAGTTAGTACTATGAAGGCCTTCGTGAGACACTGTTTAGAGGATGGAGTGGTCATGATGGCAGAGAGAGAGAGGCCAACAGCATGGATTCTCACTAACTAAGGCTAATCTAGCTACTGCTACTACCAAATGTCCAACCTGTAAGAAAAAAAGACCAAAACCAAGCTCCAAAATTACATAATTTCTTGAGATTTACTATCTACCTGGTAACAAGTTAACTATTTTGAATAGCTTCCATCCTGAGAATATCACTGGTCTTGTCACTAGAATAAATTATTATTATATATTTCTGCCAGTGTATATGGGTTTCAAAAGTATTCCTGTTCTGCTACTTGTGTTTCAAAGAAATGAGTTTTATGGAAGGTGTGATGGTTTATTTTATGCCTCAACTTGACTGGGCCACAGGGTGGCCAGATATTTGGTCAAACATTACTCTGGGTGTATCTGTGAGGATGTTTGTTTGTTTCTCTTTTTAACATCTTTATTGGAGTATAATTGTTTTACAAATGTGTGTTAGTTTCTCCTTTATAACAAAGTGAACCAGCTATACATACACATGTATCCCCATATCTCCTCCTCCTTGAGTCCCCTTCCCACCGTCCCTATCCCAGCCCTCTAGGTGGACACAAAGCACCGAGCTGATGTCCCTGTGCTATGCAGCTGCCTTCCACTAGCTATCTATTTTATATTTGGTAGTGTATATATGTCCATGCCACTCTCACTTGGTCCCAGCTTACCCTTTCCCCCTTCCCATGTCCTCAAGTCCATTCTCTATGTCTGCGTCTTTATTCCTGTCCTGCCCCTAAGTTCTTCAGAACGTTTTTCTTTTTTTAGATTCCATATAAATGTGTTAGCATATGGAATTTGTTTTTCTCTTTCTGACTTCACTCTGTATGACAGTCTCTAAGTCCATCCAACTCACTAAAATAACTCAATTTTGTTTCTTTTTATGGTTGAGTAATATTCCACTGTATATATGTGCCACATCTTCTTTATCCATTCATCTGTCAATGTACACTTAGGTTGCTTCCATGTCCTGGCTATTGTAAGTAGAGCTGCAGTGAACATTGTGGTACATGACTCTTTTTGAATTATGGTTTTCTCAGGGTATATGCCCAGTACTGGGATTGCTGGGTCGTATGGTAGTTCTATTTTTACTTTTTTAAGGAACCTCCATATTGTTCCCCATAGTGACTGTATCAATTCACATTCCCACCAACAGTGCAGGAGGGTTCCCTTTTCTCCACACCCTCTCCAGCATTTATTGTTTGTAGATTTTTTGAGGATGGCCATTCTGACTGGTGTGAGGTGATACCTCATTGTAGTTTTGATTTGCATTTCTCTAATGATTAGTGATGTTGAGCATCCTTTCATATGTTTATTGGAAATCTGTATATTTTCTTTGGAGAAATGTCTCTTTAGGTCTTCTGCCCATTTCTGGGTTGGGTTGTTTGTTTAATTGGTATTGAGCTGCGTGAGCTGCTTGTAAATTTTGGAGATTACTCCTTTGTCAGTTGCTTCAATTGCACATATTTTCTCCCATTCTGAGGGCTGTCTTTTCGTCTTCTGTATGGTTTCCTTTGCTGTGCAAAATATTTTAAGTTTCATTAGGTCCCATTTGTTTATTTTTGTTTTTATTTCCGTTACTCTAGGAGGTGGGTCTAAAAGGATCTTGCTGTGATTTATGTCATAGAGTGTTCTCCCTATGTTTTCATCTAAGAGTTTTATAGTGTCTGGCCTTACATTTAGGTCTTTAATACATTTTGAGTTTATTTTTGTGTATGGTGTAAGGGAGTTTTCTAATTTCATACTTTTACAGGTAGCTGTCCAGTTCTCCCAGCACTACTTATTGAAGAGACTGTCTTTTCTCCATTGTATATTGGTGCCTCCTTTATCAGGAATAAGGTGAACATATGTGCGTGGGTCATCTCTGGGCTTTCTATACTGTTTCATTGATCTTGATTTCTGTTTTTGTGCCAGTGCCATACTGTCTTGACTACTGTAACTTTGAGTATAGTCTGAAGAAGGGAGCCTGATTCCTCCAGCTCCATTTTTCTTCATCAAGGTTGCTTTGGCTCTTCGGGTTCTTTTGTGTTTCCATATAAATTGTGAAATTTTTTTGGTTTTACTTCTGTGAAAAATATCATGGTAGTTTGATAGGGATTGCATTGAATCTGTAGATTGCTTTGGGTATTATAGTCATTTTCACAACATAGATTCTTCCAATCTAAGAACATGGTTTATCTCTCCAACAGTTTGTATCATTTTTAATTTCTTTCATCAGTGTCTTATAGTTTTCTGCATACAGCTCTTTTGCTTCCTTAGGTTTCTTCCTAGGTATTTTATTCTTTTTGTTGCAATGGTAAATGAGAGTGTTTCCTTAATTTCTCTTTCAGATTTTCTATCATTACTGTATAAGAATGCAAGAGATTTCTGAGCATTAATTTTGTATCCTGCTACTTTACCAAATTCATTGATTAGCTCTAGTAGTTTTCTGGTAGCATCTTTAGGATTCTCTATGTATAGTATAATGTGATCTGCAAACAGAGACAGTTTTACTGCTTCTTTTCCAATTTGGATCCTTTTGTTTCTTTTTCTTCTTAGATTGCTCTGTTAAAACTTCCAAAACTATGTTGAATAATACTGATGAAAGTGGGCTACCTTTTCTTGTTCCTGATCTTATTGGAAATGATTTCAATTTTTCACCATTGAGAACGATGTTGGCTGTGGGTTTTTCATATATGGCCTTTATTATTTTGAGCTAAGTTCCCTCTATGCCTACTTTCTGCAGGGTGTTTATCATAAATGGGTGTTGAATTTTGTCCAAAGCTTTTCTGCATCTATTGAGATGATCATACGGTTTTTCTCCTTCATTTTGTTAATATGATTTATCACATTGATTGATTTGCATATATTGTAGAATCCTTGCATCCCACTCGATCATGCTTTATGATCCTTTTAATATGCTGTTGATTCTGATTGCTAGTATTTTGTTGAGGATTTTTGCATCTAAATGCCTTGGTGGTATTGGCCTGTAGTTTTCTTTTTTTGTGAAATCTTTGTCTAGTTTTCGTATCGGGGTGATGGTGGCCTCATAGAATGACTTTAGGAGTGTTCCTCCCTCTGCTATGTTTTGGAAGAGTTTGAGAAAGACAGGTGTTAATTCTCTAAATGTTTGATAGAATTCGCCTCTGAAGCCATCTGGTCTTGGGCTTTTGTTTGTTGGAAGATTTTTAATAACAGTTTCAATTTCAGTGTTTTTGATTGGTCTGTTTATATTTTCTATTTCTTCCTGGTTCAGTCTCGGAAGGTTGTGCTTTTCTAAGAATTTGTCTATTTCTTCCAGGTTGTCCATTTTATTGGCATATAGTAGCTTCTAGCAATCTCTCATGATCCTTTATATTTCTGCAGTGTCAGTTGTTACTTCTCCACTTTCACTTCTAATTCTATTGATTTGAGTCTTTTCCCTTTTTTTTCTTCATGAGTCTGGCTTTTGTTTATCAATTTTGTTTATCTTCACAAAGAACAATGTTTTCTTTTTATTGATCTTTGCTATTTCCTTCATTTTTTTTCATTTATTTCTGATTTGATCTTTATGATTTCTTTCCTTCTGCTAACTTTGGGTTTTTTTTTGTTCTTTCTCTAATTTCTTTAGGTGTAAGGTTAGGTTTCTTATTTGAGATGTTTCTTCTTTCTTGTGGTAGGATTGTATTGCTATAAACTTCCCTCTTAGAACTGCTTTTGCTACATCCCATAGGTTTTGGGTCATCATGTTTTCATTGTCATTTGTTTCTAGGTATTTTTTGATTTCCTCTTTGATTTCTTCAGTGATCTCTTGGTTATTTAATAGTGTACTGTTTAGCCTCCATGTGTTTGTATTTTTTATAGATTTTTTCATGTAATTGATATCTAGTCTCATAGTATTGTGGTTAGAAAAGATACTTGATATGATTTCAATTTTCTTAAATTTATCAAGGCTTGATTTGTGACCCAAGATATGATCTATCCTGAAGAATGTTCCATGAGCACTTGAGAAGAAAGTGTATTCTGTGATTTCTGGTTGGAATGTCCTATTGATATCAATTAAGTCCATCTTGTTTAATGTATCATTTAAGGCTTGTATTTCATTCATTAGTTATTTTCATTTTGGATGATCTGTCCATTGGTGAAAGTGGGGTGTTAAAGTCCCCTACTATTATTGTGTTACTGTCGATTTTCCCTTTTTTAGCTCTTTCATTTGCCTTATGTATTGAGGTGCTCCTATGTTGGGTGCATAAATATTTACAATTTTTATATCTTCTTGTTGGATTCATCCATTGCTCATTTGTAGTGTCCTTCTTTGTCTCCTGTAGTAGTCTTTATTTTAAAGTCTATTTTGTCTGATATGAATATTGCTACTCCAGCTTTCTTTTGATTTCCATTTGCATGGAATATCTTTTTCCATCCCCTCAATTTCAGTCTGTATGTATCCATCAGTCTGAAGTAGGTCTCTTGGAGACAACATACATATGGGTCCTGTTTTTGTATACATTCAGCCTAAGTCTTTTGGTTGGAACATTTAAACAATTTACATTTAAGTTAGTTATCGATATGTATGTTCCTATTACCATTTTCTTAATTGTTTTGGGTTTGTTATTATAGGTATTTTCCTTCTCTTGTGTTTCTTGCCTAGAGAAATTCTTTTCACATTTTTTGTAAAACTGGTTTGTTGGTTCAGGATTCTCTTAGCTTTCGGTTGTCTGTAAAGGTTTTAATTTCTCTGTCAAATCTGAATGAGATCCTTGCTGGGTAGAGTAATCTTGGTTGTATGTTTTTCCCTTTCTTCACTTTAAATATGTCACACCACTCCCATCTGGCTTGCAGAGTTTCTGCTGAAAGATCAACTCTTAACCTTATGGGGATTCTCTTTTATTTATTTGTTGCTTTTCCCTTCCTGTTTTTAATATATTTTCTTTGTATTTAATTTTTGATAATTCGATTAATATGTGTCTTGTCGTGTTTCTCTAATAGTATCCTGTCAGACTCTCTGTGCTTCCTGGACTTGATTGACTATTTCCTTTCCCATATTAGGGAAATTTAAAACTATAATCTCTTCAAATATTTTCTCAGTCCCTTTCTTTTTCTCTTCCTTTTCCAGGACTCCTATAATTCGAATGTTGGGGCATTTAATGTTGTCCCAGAGGTCTCTGAGACTGTCCTCAATTCTTTTCATTTTTTTCTTTTTTCTGCTCTGCGGTAGTTATTTCCACTGTTTTATCTTCTGCGTCGCTTAGCTGTTCTTCTTCCTCAGTTATTCTACTATGGATTCCTTCTTGAGAATTTTAATCTCATTTATTGTGTTGTTCATCATTGTTTGCTCTTTAGTTCTTCCAGGTCCTTGTTAAATGTTTCTCATGTTTTCTGCATTCTATTTCCAAGATTTTGGATCACCTTTTCCGTCATTACTCTGAATTGTTTTTCAGGTAAACTGCCTATTTCCTTTTCCTTTGTTTGGTCTTGTGAGTTTTTACCTTATTCCTTCATCTGCTGTGTATTTCTCTGTCTTCTCATTTTGCTTAACTTACTGTTTGTGATCTCCTTTTCGCAGGCTGCAGGTTCATAGTTCCTTTTGTTTTTGGTGTCTGCCCCCAGTGGGTATGGTTAGTTCAGTAGGTTGTGTAGGCTTCCTTGTAGACGGTACTGGTGTCTGTGTTCTGGTGTATGAGGCCAGATCTTGTCTTTCTGGTGGGTAGGACCACAACCGGTGGTGTGTTTTGGTATGTCTGTGACCTTATTATAATTTTAGGCAGCCTCTCTGCTAATGGGTCTGGTTGTGTTTCTGTCTTGCTAGTTGTTTGTCATAGGGAGGCCAACACTGTAGCTTGCTGGTCGTTGAATGGAGCTAGGTCTTAGCATTGAGATGGAGATCTCTGACAGCTTTCGCCATTTGATATTACATGGAGCCAGGAGGTCTCTGGTGGACCAGTGTTCTGAACTCGGCTCTTCCACCTCAGAGGCTCAGGCCTGACAACCGGCCAGAGCACCAAGACCCTGTCTGCCACGCAACTCAGAAGAAAAGGGAGAGAGAGAGAGAGAGAGAGAGATGGAGATGGAGGGGGAGGGGGAGAGAGTGAAAGAGAGAGAGAAGAGAAAGAAAGCTATTAAAATAAAAAATAAAATAAAGTATTAAAAATAAAAAAGGAAAAAAGTAATTAAAAAGAAGAAAAAAGGAAGAAAAAAAGAAGAGAGCAACTGAACCAAAAAACAAATCCACCAATGAGAGCAAGGGCTAAAAACTATACTAAAAGAACAAAACAAAACAAAATGGGCTGACAGAACCCTAGCACAAATGATAAAAGCAAATCTATACATGCAGCATCACACAAGGAAGCATGCACAAACACATTCACAAAAAGAGAAAAAATATATATATATATATAAATGAAGAGAGCAACCAAATCAATAAACAAATCTACCAGTGATAACAAGCTCTAAATAATAAATTAAGATAAACATAAAGCCAGAAACAAATTAGATGCAGAAAGCATACCCCAAGTCTACAGTTGTTTCCAAAGTCCACCTCCTCAATTTTGGGATGATCTGTTTTCTATTCAGGTATTCCACAGATGCAGGGTCCATCAAGTTGATTGTGGGGATTTAATCTGCTGCTCCTGAGGCTGCTGGGAGAGATTTCCCTTTCTCTTCTTTGTTCGCACAGCTCCCGGGGTTCAGCTTTGGATTTGGCCCCACCTCTGCCTGTAGGTCACCTGCGGGCGTCTGTTCCCCGCCCAGACAGGACGGGGTTAGAGGAGCAGCTGATTAGATGGCTCTGGCTCACACAGGCTGGGGGGAGGGAGGGGTACAGAGCGTGGGGCGAGCCTGCAGCGGCAGAGTCCAGAGTGACGTTGCAACAGCCTGAGAAGAACTGTGTGCTGGGGAAGTTGTCCGTGGATCACAGGACCCTGGCAGTGGCAGGCCACACAGGCTCCTGGGAGGGGAGGTGTGGATAGTGCCCTGTGCTTGCACACAGGCTTCTTGGTTGCTGCAGAAGCAGTCTTAGCATTTCATGCCTGTCTCTGGTGTCTGCACTGATGGCCACAGCTTGTGCCCATCTCTGGAGCTCATTTAGGCAGTGCTCTGAATCCTCTCTCATCGTGCACCCGGAAACAATGGTCTCTTGCCTCTTAGGCTGTTCCAGACTTTTTCCCGGACTCCCTCCCAGCTAACTGTGTCATGCTAGCC
Organism: Mesoplodon mirus; assembly: GCF_964341445.2. Taxonomy (NCBI): domain Eukaryota; kingdom Metazoa; phylum Chordata; class Mammalia; order Artiodactyla; family Ziphiidae; genus Mesoplodon; species Mesoplodon mirus. Next base: position 160,127,541 of record NC_138980.1, read on the forward strand.
CCCTTCAGGCTGTGTTCATGCAGCCAAGCCCAGTCCTCTCCTGGGATCTGATCTTGGAAGCCAGAGCCTCAGCTCCCAGCCCCCACCCACCTGGGCGGGTGAGCAGACAAGCCTCTCAGACTGGTGAGTGCTGGTCGGCACTGATCCTTTGTGTGGGAATCTCTCTGCTTTGCCCTATGCACCCCCATTGCTGCTCTCTCCTCTGTGGCTCCGAAGCTTCCCCACCCAACCACCCCCCCCATCTCTGCCAGTGAAGGGGCTTCCTAATGTGTGGAAACTTTTCCTCCTTCACAGCTTCCTTCCAGAGGTGCAGATCCCATCCTTATTCTTTTGTTTCTGGTTTTTCTTTTTTCCTTTGCCCTACCCTGGTACATGGGGAGCTTCTTGCCTTTTGGGAAGTCTGAGGTCTTCTACCAGCGTTCAGTAGGTGTTCTGTTCCACATGTAGTTGTATTTCTGATGTATTTGTGGGGAGGAAGGTGACCTCCACATATTATTCCTCTGCCATCTTGAAAGTCCCTTTGTGAGGATGTTTCTGGAGGAGATTAACACTTGAATCAGAAGACTGAGTAAAGCAGATTGCTGTCCCTAAGGTAGGTAGTTCTCACTCTATCAACTGAAGACCTGAAAAGGACAAAAACATACTGAGTTGTTTTTCCTGTCTGACTGCCTTCTAGCTGGGGCATTGGTCTTTTCCTGCCTTCAGACTCAAAGTGAAATATCAAGAGCTCTTAGCTCTCAAGCCTGTAGTCTTTCCACTGGAACTTACACCATTGGCTCTCCTGGTGCTCAGGCCTTTGAACTCAGACTGGAATACACCATCAGCTCTTCCTGGTCTTCATCTTGTTGACTGCAGATCTTGGGACTTCTCAGCCTTCATAATTAAGTGAGCCAATTTCTTGTAATAATCTCTTCAGGGAGAGAGAGAGAAAGAGAGAGATACCCATCTCCTATTGGTTCTGTTACTCTGGAGAATGCTGAATAATACAGTAGGTTTTTGTAGTACGAGCTTCTTCTGTAGGAGTTTTGATGAACTTCATGCTCAAGGATCTCCTCGTCTGTCATTACTGTTTAGTATTCAACACATGGCCTCTTTGTGTGGCTGTGGCTCTACATCTCAGGTTTGGTGTGATTGTAACTCTGTTGTCCCGCATGCTATAGGCCTTGTCTTCTGAAATAATGATTCACTTTTAATACTATGCTATTTTGGAATATTGTTTTCTGTGATCTATTTACTTTGGATCCATTTACCCCTGGCATCTAAGCAATCTTTCTGTGGGATTCCTAGTGCTCCTATCTTCTCTGCATGGATTATGTCCCCGGCAGCTTTCCTTCAGGGTAGGTCTTTGTCTTTCTGAAAAAGACTATTTGTAGTACATTGAGTGATGCCTGGGGATTTAGGCTGTCATGGTTTGATCTCCTCTTTGCCCCAGTGTGCTTCTCTGGGTCTTTTATTTATTTGTTTTTTACACGTGTCAGAAACCTGGAGCCTGCAAGTTCTTCTTACAGTATCGAAGATTGTTTTAGATTCTTTTGAAATCAAGTTTTTGTTTGATAATCCTGGGTTCCATGACCTGTATGGTGCCTCAGTGTTCACCTATCTTTTCTCTGCTACCACTGGGCAGCAGCTGACCAAGTAGGGATCTGATGCTGTGGAACAGTCTGGCCACACATTCACCCTCAGAGTTTCTTAGAGGATCTGGCCATATAGCTTCAGTGAATGTGTCATCTGTGAATTACTTATTTTTCTATCTCTTTTGATCTTTTATAAAAAGGTTTGGGGGGATTTAAAGATTGCTGCAGTGATGGTCCTGTTGTCAGTGGCTTATAAATAATTTTTGATATCTTGATAATATTAAAGTTATTCATTTTAGAAAATCCATTACATTTATTATATATTTATATAGATTATATATAAACAGGCATATATTTATAAATTGTCATATGTTAGTTATGAATTATGTATTATACAGTATGCATCATTCATAATACAACATTTTGTTAAATGTTAAATTTAACATTTAACACACAACCTATGTTAAATAATTTAAATATGATTAATAATATCCAATAGCATTTTATACAATTTTATATTGACCTTATGATAATGTAATATATTTAATATCTGCACTCCCTCCCTCATTAGGACATAAGCCATTTGAGAATTGAAATTTTATTTTATGAATCTTTATAACAACAAGTGATTAAAAATAATACTTGATATGTATTAACAATCAAAATATAATTTTTAAAGTGTTACAGTTCAAATTTGAACATCTTATTACCTAAACATCACATTTTTCAACTGTCAACCTAAAACCTAAGAATAAATCCACAAAATCAACATTCATGTGCTGGAAAAATGAGTAATAAAAAAATTACAGGGAACACCATCAAAACATATTATATAAAAATAAATATTCAGATTTCACATATGAATCCCCATAGTTGAATTGACTTTGTATATATGTCCATGATATTTAATCACTCCTGTATATAAGACTAAAGTTTCCTGAAGAATTTCTAAAATAGCATATGAAATCAAAACTTCTAAACTTTCATAGAGCAATTTTTTGCATAGATATTTACTTGCTAACATACAGTAGCAGAGGAACAGTGACACTCCTTGTTCTCTCCAAAATTTCACTTTAAATATATTTTGGTGGTGGTAGTTGTGGAAAATAAATGTTTAACTTAGATAGTGAAATATTTTCCTGTATATCATCTTACACCCAGTCAATTTGTAACACATTAGCCGAAGCTTCCTTAACAGAGTGCAGTTTGGGGAAGATGATATTTTGATAGAAAAAACATCCTGTATCTTACACAAAATTGATATTTTCTTATTGATTACTAATATTTTTCTCAATGTACAGTAAATCAGTCCCTTAAATCCTATAATCTATATTAAAATTTTTCCTGAGGAAATTATACTTTACATAACCATTTTAATGTGTTCCTTCACATCTTTGAAAGTGTATATCAGATTTGACTTTCCAGTTCTATAGTTCCCCACTATCTGATAGCTATTTTTTTCCAGCATTGCACCATATTATTCTAATCCAGAATGTTTGAAAGAAACATTTATAAATAGAACTTTCTTGAAAAGTTTGCAATTTTTAGTACAAGTACTTTTGAAGTTTACAGGTAAAAACATCTGTAGACAAGTTTTTCCCATTCTTGGAGGACAAACCCTAGCACATTTTCAGCAATTTATTTGACTTTCACTGCCTATTTTTTCCAAGCAGTCAATTTCTCTTTTTCTGCAGAGTCTGTGAATAGGACTACATTGTCAATTGAGAGGTGGCACAGATTTCCCTGGTTAGCTGCCCCTTTGCTCTTTTTCCAGTGCTGTCACCAGAGAGAAATGACTCTAGGCCTCAGTAAAGAAAACACTTTCTGACAAATTGTTCCATTCATGTAGGAAGAGGACAGTAAGTGTCCATATGCAAACCTCCATTCGACTTCCTTCTACCTAATAGAGTTTGTGCTTTGTGTGACTGCACAAACCATTCTAGAATTCACAGAAGTATTTGAAAGAAAATGAACTTTCAGGGGCCAAAAGGATGGCCATTGGCTTCTATATGTGAAATTTGTTGGGCAGATGAAGATCATCTGGTGTTAATTATTTCAAATTATATTTGTGGAACTTTGTTTATTCTTTTCTTTCTCTCCATTTTGTGCATGCCTAAATGTCCAGGCAATATCAAAATATATCCTAATGAAAGAAGAGCAATAGTTACTTAGTAGAGAGAGGTAAGAAGTAATATAGAAACATCAATTTGAAAGAAAAGTCCTAGGGCCCATTTTGCTCAAAGCTAAGCCTGAGTGAGTCTTTCTCTGTCATTTATCTCTCTCACAGAGGCTTACCTGTAGGTGAACAGGCACTAAGCATCCTTAATGTAAACACAAGGTATTGTGTGACCTTCCCCGGTGGGTTTTTATTTTATATATCACTATAAATGAGCAATAAAATATATTGATGTTTAAAACACTAAGAATAGTGAATTTACAATGGGGCACTTGCAAAAGAAAATGGCATCAATTCTCCAAACAATTCCACCTATAAAATCTGTTAGTAAGGACAACCTTGATAATAGAAGTACATCAGAGGTTCTTGCTACTCAGGATTGTTGTTGAGTTGGTCTTTTTGGTAGAGTCCCATGGTTTGTGTTTCACATCAGTGTCTTAGTTTTTGTTCCTCGATAGTACACAAGAGAAATATATGTGTATAAGGATTATACCCTTGCTTCAGACTAGATCTGCTCAATTTTCCACTGCTAGTATTGAAATTTCTCGGCTTTCTCTGATGGTTTAAGATGAGTACTTCATGCTTCTTAAATGTATATAAAGCATCTGCAATATATTTCTCTAATATTGTGGTCTTTTTTTGAACCTATAACTATTAGAAAATACATAGCATGTTATAATTATATAATAACTCACATTTTTGATCCAGTGGTGTTTGGCTTTGAGTTTTAGGAGATCAGAAAATGCTTTGAGACAGGAGTAGATTTTCTTGTTTGTCATTAAGGTTTGATGGTTATTGACAAAGCAAACTTTATATTGTAAATTATCTTGAAAGTGACAAACAACTTAATAAAATTTAGGTTTATAAATTCAGAGTAATCAACTCTCATCTTAAAGCAACACCACTATTGACTAGCTAACAAATATGCTAAAACACCCTCACAAAATCCCATATTCATTATTCCTCCTGGAAATCGCTTGGGTGATATTCATTTGGTCAATTTAAGAGTTTACTTACATGATTTTTGAGTCAAATGATTTTTATTTTGTTAAAAGTATTATGAACAGAGTGGTAAAATTCATCTAGGACCTATAATGGTAAATGTAGATATCAAATAATATTATTTTACTGGAAAAAATCTATATAGAATAGCTGTGGACCCAAGAATCTCATTTTTATGTACATAAAGAAGGTCTAACAATTTCTCACCATTTTACTATAGGAGGCATGGTAACTTACACATGTGTTTATGTTAACTGGATCTACTTTTAGGAGAAATTAAAAATCAACCCAGGGCTTCCCTGGTGGTGCAGTGGTTGAGAGTCTGCCTGCCTATGCAGGGGATACGGGTTTGTGCCCCGGTCTGGGAAGATCCCACATGCCGCAGAGTGGCTGGGCCCGTGAGCCATGGCTGCAGAGCCTGCATGTCCGGAGCCTGTGCTCTGCAACGGGAGAGGCCACAACAGTGAGAGGCCTGCATACCGCAAAAAAAAAAAAAAAAAAAAAAAAAATCAACCCATTTATCCAGTTTGCTAACAATGCCCTCATTGGACATCATTATTATAGTACACCTGAATCCTACTGACACAGTATAAACCTATATGTCCTTGATAAGTGTTTCATATTCAGTCTTCTATACTTCTTGAAAATATAAAAGTGGCTACACATAAGACAGATAAAGGTATCCATTACTCCAGGAATATTCTTAAAGCAATGGTTCCATGTATGTGGGTCAATCTAGTGAGTTTAAATTTTGATTTCACCCATTATTAGGTGTGTCATCTTGGAAAATTCACACGACTTATTAAAATATTAGCTTCTTAATCTAAAAATTAGGTAAATCTAGTACTTAATTCCTGCATTAGTGTAAAGGTTAAATATGGTAGAGTATATAACATTATTAGAACAAATCTAGGTGCATGGAGAACACACAATAAGTAATAATTTCTGAGCTTGTTCAGGCATTGACTATGCTTTTCTTTCCAGGATCAAGACAATTACCAAATAGGACTCAAAGCTCTGTTATTTTTTAGAGCTAAGAAAAATTCTAGTAGAGATTTGCTGAAAAGATAGTGTCAGAAGCTCATTTTACCATTTTGGTATCATTTCTTTGGCACAGGGAAGTTGATTCTTTCCTCACATGCACCTAACATACCTTGTTTGCCTTTTGAAAATGTATACTGCTATTAAACATCAAAAATTATATCACATGGAAATGCCTTCCTGGGAGGGTGTGCTGCTACTGTTGAATCATCTGTCTGTGGTATCATTAGGTACAAAAGCTTTGAAGTAAGACCTAAAGCCAAAATTCTCACAGGTGTTGCATGAAAACAGACTTCAAAAAGGATCTCTGTGCTCTTTCACAGGCAGGTAAACATCTGTGAGAGAGAAACAAGAAAGCAGGAGAGACAGAGAGAAACTCACTTAAAGGCCTAACTTTGAACAAAACAGGCCTTAGGCCTTTTCTTTCAAATTGATGTCTCTATTTATATGACTTCCTGCCCCTCTACTAGGTAACAATTGAAGTCTCACTTTGTGAACTAATTTACACTGACCTCTTCCTTAGCCCTCAATAGTTCTTTTTAAAGTGAGGTTTGTTTTCCCTAATGAGGATCAGCTGTGAGCAGGGGCGGCCAAAATAAAATAAATTCCCTTTAACAAGCTGTGTCTCTGCTTAGTCTGAAATTTGGAGAAGAGGAGAGGCCAAGAATACATAAAAGATCTTGAGCCTGCCGGTTAACATTGAAGATCCTACAAATGCAATGTATTTAGACTCACCACATTTTTCTTTATTAAGGAATTATTATATTCCAAACACTAAAGCTACAAAATGAGGATTAAAAAAGCCATGAAAAGAATGACCATCTTTGATAGCTCTTGGGCCATAAATTAAACTTTCTCTATTTTTAATAAGTATACAAAATTTAGATCAAGGTTCACTTTATTAAAATTATTTATTTTTCTTTGTCTTTTCATTTTATCAACTAGTGGCTTAGAAGTACTCATTCCATCACAAAAAGAACAAGAAAACAAAACTACAAATTAAAAAGGGTCAATCTATCAGGATTATAGCTTGATCTCTCAAAGCCTAGAGCTTACTAAAACCTCAAAATAATTTCATCAAACAATGTTATAACTGGAGATAAACAGCCCAGTTTTCTTTAAGTTTTCAAGTCTCTTGTCTTCTATTATTAGTTTATCATATGATTTATTTTTCAGAAAACAAGGATCTATCAAATTGTGCCACTAAATCTCTTCTGTACTTTGATCTTCATTTATGCTTTAAGGCAAAACAGCCTATGTGATGTTCAGCTTTATGGAATGTAGATTCTTTGCTCTTCATTTATAAGCCAAGCTTCCCTCACCTCCAAGCATTCTGGAACTGATTGATGGCAAGCCTACCTCAAAAAGTCTTTCCTTATCCTCAGTAAGAATATAACAATAAATAGGAAGAAATGATGATGCTACTGAAGGCTGTGAGCACAGCTGCTCATTTCATCAGTTCTGCTGTTACCTCTGGCTCAGAGGTTCCATTTTCTCTGCTTCTATGGGATGTGTCAGGACTGCTCTGACAGCAAGCCCTATAGGCACATGGCATAAAGCTTCTTGCTTTTAAAGCTGGCTTTTACTGGCTCACCAGTTGAGTGTAGTAGTAGTTCTAGTGATAACTGGGAAGCTAATAGAATAATCCAAAAAGTGCTGCCCTCAAATTCTGAGTTAATGAAAAGAAAACAAACAGAGTAAACACATCATACTCTGAAGATAAAAGAAAACATATTCTTCTAGTTAACACTAATTATACTAATATTATTATTATCATATTCTTTTTTCTTAAAAGCTCATGAGCTTTGGGTCAGAAAAATGTGGGTGGAAGTCCTGACTTTATAACCTGTGAGCATTATGACTAGAGAAATTAGAATAATCCTATAATGTCCTTGAAATTCTTGAACTCAGCTACAAATCACTTGTTATAATCATATGCTGATTAAGATTTTGTGATGTTTAAATAACATAATATGTATTCATGATTAGGATTATGAGAGACACAGAAGTAATCACTCAGCATGTATTTTTTTTTTTTGTCTTTAAAAACAAACAAACATTAAAACTCTTTCTCTCTGCCAGGTTAAATATACCTACCTTAAAAGAAGGGAGTTCCCTGACTTCTTTCTCTATTTCTATAGATTTTGGTGTTTTATTGGCCATAATGAATTGAATCATGGCCCCCAAAATATAGGTCCATGCCCTTATATTCAGAATGTCTGAATTATTCCTAGTATGTCAAAAGATGTGATTAAGTTAAGAATCTTGAGAGGAAAAACTTATCTTGGATTAACCAGGAGGGCCCTAAATGCAATCACATTTATCTTTATGAGAGAGAAACAGTTTTGAGACAGACAGAAAAGGAGAAACACAAACACAGGAGGAGGAAGCTCTGTGACCCAGAGAGACTGGAACAGCATAGCTACAAGCCAAGGAACACGTGGAGTCACCAGAAGTTGGAAGTGGCAAAAATAGATGCTCTGCTCTAGCTTTGGGAGGTAATGTATCCCTGCCAACACCTTGATTTAGGACTTTTGGCCTCTAAAACTGTGAGACAATAAATTTCTATAGATTTCAGGCACCAGTTTCTGACGTTTTTATAGGAACCACAAGAAACTAATGCATTGCCATTTTATTACTTTGTGCATTCCAAGTGTATTTTGGCAAATTATCGATAGACTGTTATGACCTTGAAAGTGGAAATCACATCTTACTCCTCTTTGTGTAGAATTCAGTACCTTGCCCAAGTCTTTACACTTAGCAAGGGCCAGAACAAAATTCCCAAATGGATTAATAAATGCCACCATCAGTGAGAGAATTATTCTGGACCCAGTTCCTAAATACAATGATTAAGAATACTGATTTGGTGAAAAGTCAGCAAAATTGAACAATTATCTAGATATACCTTTTGGGGAAAGGATAAAATGAAGCATGCATTTTAACACTGAAAAGATTTAAAAGTCACATAGTAAATAACTGTGACTGACCTATCTAAGAGATGAACTGACAATCTAAGAGAAAAATTTGTAAAAGGATTTTTGTTTATTGTGTTGATTATACTTCTGGTTTTTAGTCCAAATTGTAATGAGCCTGAAAGTTGTTACTTCCTTCCTCACAACAGGAAAAGTGATGAATAAACTGAAAAGCAGCAACTCTTTTTAGAGTCATCAGGGAGCTAAAGCCACAAGGGAAACTGCTGCCACTAAACCTGGAGAAATAGGAGAATACAGAGAATACAGAGAATCACAGCTTATTAGGAGTATAAACCCAGAAGTGGAACAGAATCCCATCCCTGGTGCCAATCCCAGTAGGAGCACAAGCTGTATTGACAGAGTGCTAGAGGCTCAGTGTGCACTAGCTTGAGAGTTAAAATCTCCATGTGGCCCCAATCTTTTATACGTGTTACCTCTAGGAGTGCCATTAGATTCTTACTGTGAAGAATAGAGGAAAAATTCTCTCAGACTTCTGGCAGAGGGAGGGGAAAAGTCACTATTCTGAAATATGCCCACATGTCCCTGTTCTTCTTAACAAAGTGCACCCTCAAGGGAAACTTTTACCAGAGCCAAACAGTTTAGAATTTATCTAAGCCTAACCTCACTGGCAGAAGAGAAATACCCAACTCCAGCCCTCCAGCTCTTTGAAAGAGAAGAAAATCGTAGATGATATGTTTGAATACATGTTCAGGAAGTAGAAATACAATGAAAGAGTAACAACTGTTACAGCTGGTCAGAGAAGTTACCACCCAGAGTGACTGCTTAAGGCATCCTGGCCATTACCCAGTCAATCTGATAAAGAATCCAAGAAAGATTCAACACCAAGACCCAAGATAATTACTGAGCGATGGACTCCAACATTATTACTGAGTTAAAAACAGGAAAGCATGAAGATCAGGAAACAAGGGATGGGACGTAGTGGAGGAAGTCCTAAGTTGAAGATGAATGGAAGTTCAAGTGAGAAGACTGCTGCATGAGTGGAGAACAACCAGTTCAAAGTGTAACAGAAGAACCATCTGCAAGAAAATATTATGGTTGGGAAAAAGTCTAATTCTAGAAGGAGAATAGATCTCTGGATCATTTGGGGAAAACTTAAAAATAGTTACAGAAAACAAGACAAAGGAAGCACTGAAGTATTTTCTCCAGGAAAACACAAGAGTGTACAGGAAAGACATTCAACTGTGTGCACAACTTGGTCATGCAGTGAATACACTTTACATTTTTTTCTATATATGTGTATTTATTTGTTAATTTTATTAAGCAAAGAGAAGAAAAGAGCTATTCTTGTTTCATAGGGGTGAATTTGTTTTTTAAAAAGTAATATTCATAAAAATCCATATTGCAGAGGTTTCAGCTTGATTGATAGTGATTTGTAGATATATCTAATCTACTGAACGATCTCAAAATTTCATAAACTTTTACTTGTGAAAAAACATTTTACATAAAATGGCCCTTTGTTAAATTTTGGCTTAGCCAGTTTTTGGTTTTTGCAGCAAAATTATTTGGTTAACGTATTAAAATATAACTATGTGGTTTCTTTTCATTTCTCTTTATCTAATCTGATTTCATGTTTTTTTCCCTTCAGTCTTCTACCTCATTACACTTTCCTCCTTTTATAATCTCATCCCTTTTTAAAATATGGAACTGATTCTCTTCTAAATAATACACAGTGAATATGTGTAGATGGAAATTAATTGGGAGAGGTATTACTTCTAAAAGAGGGAAAGGAAAATAGGATAACAACATAGAAATGTGCTTTCTGAACTGCCTTTTGTGTAATCTTTCTCTTCCATTATGGCACATCTGTGGTTTTTTTTTTCCTCTTCACTGTGTATACCTAGATTCTGTATCATTTCAAATCCATTTTTTCTGGCACATTATGTTCCAACATAGTGCCATTTTTTTGTTCTTAAACAGATTACTTATTTCTTATATCTTCTTGGGTCTCACTTTGTTTCTTCCTCTGATGGGGAACAAAACACTTCAAGAAATCCATCACTGTGCTCTTAGAGTGGTTTTCCTTAGGCATTGTTTGAAGTTCTCAGTTTAACATGAAAAAAAAATGATTCATATAAGTTATGCATATTGTTACATAAAAAATGCGAACTGGGGCTTCCCTGGTGGCGTAGTGGTTGAGAATCTGCCTGCTAATGCAGGGGACATGGGTTCGAGCCCTGGGCTGGGAGGATCCCACATGCCACGGAGCAACTGGGCCCGTGAGCCACAACTACTGAGCCTGCGTGTCTGGAGCCTGTGCTCCGCAACGAGAGGCCGCGATAGTGAGAGGCCCGTGCACTGCGATGAAGAGTGGCCCCCGCTTGCCACAGCTAGAGAAAGCCCTCGCCCAGAAACGAAGACCCAACACAGCAAAAATAAATAAATTAATAAACTCCTACCCCCAACATCTTCTTTAAAAAAAAAATGCGAACTAAAGATGAATATAGTATATCTTCAGAATTCCTAGCTCAGACATGTAACGTTTATAAAGATGTTATATATCAATCTTTCTTGTAAAATATATTGTCTAAGAAGTTCCACATCAATAATAATCAATTTATTACTAATAACTGACAAATAAATACATACCACAATTCTTTGAGGCCTATTTTTTAAAAATATTTATTTATTTATTTGATTGCACCAGTTCTTGGTTGTGGCAGGTGACCTCCTTTGTTGCAGCATGTGGGCTCCTTAGTTGCAGCAGGAGGGCTCCTTAGTTGTGGCATGTGAACTCTTAGTTGCGGCATGCATGTGGGATCTAGTTCCCTGACAAGGGATTGAACCCGGGCCCCCTGCATTGGGAGCATGGAGTCTTATCCACTGCACCACCAGAAAAGTCTCTGAGGCCTGTATTATTACATGCAATTTACATATGAGGAAATAGAGAGTTTAGAGATATGAGTAGTTGCTCTAGATGACACAGTTCATAAATAAGAAATGGTGCTGAAATTTAAACATATAAATATTTAAACCCACACATATTTAAATCCAAATTTGGTATATATATTAAATATTGATAGATATTGTAAATATTGATAAATATTGGTGGTAATCTATTACATTTCATGATAATTTACATTGTATAATATTTATTTGATTTTGACCATTTTTTAGCCTCAAAATAGGCTGGCTGAAAGGAAATAAAGAAGATAACTTTTCTATTAGAATAAAATTGTATTTTTTTAATCCATGATATGGAGTTGAAAACTAAAATTCAAAAGATCAATAATGTATACATAATAATGGGTAATTTTGGCTTCTTAAATTGTCAAAAGTAAATATGTCAGAATAAGCCCGTGTAAGATTTAATTATAGACTCAAATAGATCCATCCCTACAAACAGGGTAAAGCATTTTCACTGACAGACCATGGGGTCCCTGTTATTGAATTCTGCTCAATACTAAAGGACCAGTCATCAATTTGGTGACTTAAACGTTTCATTTTCTAAAGACACGAGTGAACACCCAGTGGAATGAGAATTGTGTACACAATTACAATTTGTATTGTAGACAACAACCAAACACGGCAAAGTGACATAAAATAAGGTTTGCATAGACTGAGATATTTAACATGCTTTTGACTGAGAATGTCTAACAATGTAAATATATCACTTTTCCCTTGTGGATGTATATGTATAACAAAATTTAATGAAAAATCTCAGTGGGTATTATGAAACTAAATTAGATAATTTAAAAAATTAGTTTGGAGAGGAAGTTTAGGATCATATACCATACTTCCCCCTTTTGTGGTCCAAGGCCCCACCATGCCTGTTCTTCTTTACTGGGATTTCCAGTCCATTCACATTTCTACTTCCTTCCATCAGTAGGGCTTTTCTTCTCATTTCTGTTTCTATATTTTAAATCCCTTGGCTTCTGATTACAACCTCTCTCTTCCTAGTGCTTGAGAAATTGTTTTGCCTGTTTTTCTTTCACAGCCTCAGCCCAGTTACACTTACTTCTGGACATATTCTTTAAACTGACTTCTCCAGGCCTACGCCAGCTGTAGGATTATAGGGAGAAAATCAACATCCAGGTGTGTGGCTACACTTGTGAACTGTCTGCCTCCAATTGTTTGGCAAAACCACAGTCTCCTTCTGCTCACTTAACCTCACAGTCACTGGGGAAGGATCTAAGTTTTTTAATCTTTCCAGGCATTTATTCCAAAGCTTCATTTCTCCTTTTATTTTTTTTAACATTTTATTGGAGTATAATTGCTTTACAATGGTATGTTAGTTTCTGCTTTTAAAAAAAGTGAATCAGCTACATATAATATATATACATATATATATATACACACACATATATATGTGTGTATATATATATATATATATATATATCCACATATCTCCTCCCTCTTCAGTTTCCCTCCCACACTGCCTATCCCACCCCTCTGGGTAGACACAAAGCACCGAGCTGATGTCCCTGGGCTATGTGGCTGCTTCCCACTAGCTATCTATTTTACATTTGGTAGTGTATATATATATGTCCATGCCACTCTCTCACTTCATCCCAGCTTACAACTTCCCCTCCCCATGTCCTCAAGTCCATCCTCTATGTCTGCATCTTTATTCCTGTCCTGCCCTTAGGTTCTTCAGAACCAATTTTTTTTGTTTTTAGATTCCATATATACGTTTTAGCATATGGTATTTGTTTTTCTCTGTCTGACTTACTTCACTCTGTATGACAGTCTCTAAGTCCATCTACCTCACTACAAATAACTCAATTTCGTTTCTTTTTTATGGCTGAGTAATATTCCATTGTATATATGTGCCATATCTTCCTTATCCATTCATCTGTTGATGAACACTTAGGTTGCTTCCATGTCCTGGCTATTGTAAATAGAGCTGCAAAGAATATTGTGGTACATGAATCTTTTTGAATTATGGTTTTCTCAGTGTATTTACCCAGCAGTGGGATTGCTGGGTCGTATGGTAGTTCTATTTTTACTTTTTTAAGGAACTTCCATACTGTTCTCCATAGTGGCTGTATCAATTTATATTCCCACCAACAGTGGAAGAGGGTTCCCTTTTCTCCACACCCTCTCCAGCATTTATTGTTTGTAGATTTTTTGATGATGGCCATTCTGACTGGTGTGAGGTGATACTTCATTGTAGTTTTCATACTTCACTGTAGCATTTCTCTAATGATTAGTAATGTGGGGCATCCTTTCATGTGTTTGTTGGCAATCTGTGTGTCTTCTTTGGAGGAATGTCTATCTAGGTCTTCTACCCAGTTTGGACTGGGTTATTTGATTTCTTGATATTGAGCTGCATGAGCTACTTGTACATTTTGGAGATTACTCCTTTGTCAGTTGCTTCATTTGCAAATATTTTCTTCCATTCTGAGGGTTGTCTTTTCATCTGTTTTCTTTTAATAAATAAAGTTTTATTGGGACACGGCACTATCTACTTGTTTACATATTTACTTTTGTGTGTGTGTGTTTTCTTCTGAGAGTTTTATAGTTTTTTTTTTACAACTTTATTAGAGTATAATTGTTTCACAATGGTGTGTTAGTTTCTGCTTTATAACAAAGTGAATCAGTTATACATATACATCTGTTCCCATATCCCTTCCCTCTTGCATCTCCCTCCCTCCCAACCTCCTTATCCCACCCCTCCAGGTGGTCACAAAACACCGATCTGATCTCCCTGTGCTATGCAGCTTCTTCCCACTAGCTATCTACCTTACGTTTGGTAGTGTATATATGTCCATGCCTCTCTCTCACTTTGTCACAGCTTACCCTTCCCCCTCCCCATATCCTCAAGTCCCTTCTCAAGTAGGTCTGTGTATTTATTCCTGTTTTACCCCTAGGTTCTTCATGACATTTTTTTCCTTCAATTCCATAAATATGTGTTAGCATATGGTATTTGTCTTTCTCTTTCTGACTTACTTCCCTCTGTATGACAGACTCTAGGTCTATCCACCTCATTAGAAATAGCTCAATTTCATTTCTTTTTATGTCTGAGTAGTGTTCCATTGTATATATGTGCCACATCTTCTTTATCCATTCATCTGATGATGGACACTTAGGTTGTTTCCATCTCTGGGCTATTGTAAATAGGGCTGCAATGAACATTTTGGTACATGACTCTTTTTGAATTATGGTTTTGTCAGGGTATATGCCCTGTAGTGGGATTGCTGGGTCATATGGTAGTTCTATTTGTGGTTTTTTAAGGAACCTCTTAAATACATACTGTTCTCCATAGTGGCTGTACCAATTCATATTCCTACGAGCAGTGCAAGAGTGTTCCCTTTTCTCCACACCCTCTCCAGCATTTATTGTTTCTAGATTTTTTGATGATGGCCATTCTGACCGGTGTGAGATGATATCTCATTGTAGTTTTGCTTTGCATTTCTCTAATGATTAATGATGTTGAGCATTCTTTCATGTTTTTGTTGGAAATCTGTATATCTTCTTTGAAGAAATCTCTATTTAGGTCTTCTGCCCATTTTTGGATTGGGTTGTTTATTTTTTTGTTATTGAGCTGCATGAGCTGCTTATAAATTTTGGAGATTAATCCTTTATCAGTTGCTTCATTTGCAAATATTTTCTCCCATTCTGAGGGTTGTCTTTTGGTCTTGTTTATGGTTTCCTTTGCTGTGCAAAAGCTTTTAAATTTCATTAGGCCCCATTTGTTTATTTTTGTTTTTATTTCCATTTCTCTAGGAGGTGGGTCAAAAAGGTTCTTGCTGTGATTTATGTCATAGAGTGTTCTGTCTATGTTTTCCTCTAAGAGTTTTACAGTTTCTGGCCTTACATTTAGATCTTTAATCCATTTTGAGTTTATTTTTGTGTATGGTGTTAGGGAGTATTCCAATTTCATTCTTTTATATGTAGCTGTCCAGTGTTCCCATCACCATTTATCGAAGAGGCTGTCTTTTCTCCATTGTATATATTGCCTCCTTTATCAAAAATAAGGTGACCATATGTGCATGGGTTTATCTCTGGGTTTTCTATCCTGTTCCATTGATCTTGATTTCTGTTTTTGTGCCAGTACCATTCTGTCTTGATTACTGTAGCTTTGTACTATAGTCTGAAGTTAGGGAGCCTGATTCCTCCAGCTCCCTTTTTCTTTCTCAAGATTTCTTTGGCTATTTGGGGTCTTTTGTGTTTCCATACAAATTGTGAAATTTTTTGTTTCAGTTCTGTGAAAAATGACATAGGTCATTTGATAGGGATTTCATTGAATCTGTAGAGTACTTTGGGTAGTATAGTTATTTTCACAATGATTCTTCCAATACAAGAAAATGGTATATCTCTCCATCTGTTTGTATCATCTTTAATTTCTTTCATCAGTGTCTTATACTTTTTTTTTGGTGGGGGGGTACACGGGCCTCTCACTGTTGTGGCCTCTCCCATTGCAGAGCACAGGCTCTGGACGTGCAGGCTCAGTGGCCATGGCTCACGGGCCTAGCTGCTCTGTTGCATGTGGGATCTTCCCAGACAGGGGTATGAACCCATGTCCCCTGCATCGGCAGGTGAACTCTCAACCACTGCACCACCAGGAAAGCCCTCTTCTATTTTTTTGTATACAGGTCTTTTGTCTCCTTACATAGGGTTATTCCTAGGTATTTTATTCTTTTTGTTGCAGTGGTAAATGGCTGTGTTTCCTTAAATTCACTTTCACATATTTCATCATTAGTGTATAGGAATGCAAGGGATTTCTGTGCATTAATTTTGTGTCCTCCTACTTTACCAAATTCATTGATTAGCTCTAGTAGTTTTCTGGTAGCATCTTTAGGATTCTCTATGTATAGTATAATGTCATCTGCAAACAGTGACACTTTTACTGCTTCTTTTCCGATTTGGATTCCTTTTATTTCTTTTTCTTCTCTGATTGCTCTAGCTAAAACTTCCAAAACTATGTTGAATAATAGTGGTGAGAATGGGCAAACTTGTCTTGTTCCTGATCCTCATGGAAATAGTTTAAGTTTTTCACCATTGAGCATGATGTTGGCTGTGGGTCTGTCATATATGGTCGTTATTATGTTGAGGTAAGTTCCCTCTATGCCTACTTTCTTGAGGGTTTTTATTGTAAATGGGTGTTGAATTTTGTTGAAAGCTTTTTCTTCATGTATTGAGATGATCATATGGTTTTTATTCTTCAATTTGTTAATATGGTTTATCACAGTGATTTGAATATATTGAAGAATCCTTGAATTCCTGGGCTAAACCAAACTTGATTATGGTATATGATCCTTTTAATATGCGGTTGGATTCTGTTTGCTAATATTGTGTTGAGGATTTCTGCATCTATGTTCATCATTGTTATTGGCCTGTAGTTTTCTTTTTTTGTGAAATCTTTGTCTGGTTTTGGTATTAGGGTGACAGTGGCCTTGTAGTTTGAGTTTGGGAGTGTCCCTCCCTCTGCTATATTTTGGAGCAGTTTGAGAAGAATAGGTTTAAGGTTTTTTCTAAATGTTTGATAGAATTCACCTGTGAAGCCCTCTGGTCCTGGGCTGTTGTTTGTTGGAAGATTTTTAATCACAGTTCCAATTTCAGTGCTTGAGATTGGTCTGTTTATATTTTCTATATCTTCCTTGTTCAGTTTCAGAAGGTTGTGCTTTTCTAAGATTTTGTCCATTTCTTCCAGGTTTTCCATTTTATTGGCATATAGTTGCTTATAGTAATCTCTCATGATCCTTTGTATTTCTGCAATGTCTGTTGTTACTTTAACATTTTCATTTCTAATTCTTTTGATTTGAGTCTTCTCCCTTTTTTCCTTGATGACTCTGGCTAATGGTTTATCAATTTTGTTTATCTTCTCAAAAAACCAGCTTTTAGTTTTATTGATCTTTGCTATTGTTTCCTGCATTTCTTTTTCATTTATTTCTGATCTGCTCTTTATGATTTCTTTCCTTCTGCTAACTTTGGGGTTTTTTGTTCTTCCTCTAAGTGCTTTAGGTGTAAGGTTAGTTTGTTTATTTGAGTTGTTCCTTGTTTCTTGAGGTAGGATTGTATTGCTATAAACTTCCCTCTTAGAACTGCTTTTGCTGCATCCCATAAGTTTTGTGTCATTGTGTTTTCATTGTCATTTGTTTCTATGTATTTTTTAATTTCCTCCTTGATTTCTTCAGTGGTCTCTTGGTTATTTAGTAGTGTATTCTTTAGCCTCCTTGTGTTTGTATATTTTACAGATTTTTTCCCCTGTAATTCTTTCGTAGTCTCATAGCATTTTAGTCGGAAAAGGTACTTGATACAATTTCAATTTTCTTGAAATATACCAAGGCTTGATTTATAACCCAAGATATGATCTATCCTGGAGCATGTTCCATGAGCACTTGAGAAGAAAATGTATTCTGTTGTTTCTGGATGGAATGTCCTATAAATATCAATTAAGTCCATTTTGTTTAATGTATTTAAATATCAATTAAGTCCATCTTATTTAATATATCATTTAAAGAATGTGTTTCCTTATATATTTTCATTTTGGATGATCTGTCCATTGGTGAAATTCGGGTGTTATTGTCCCCTACTATTATTGTGTTACTGTCCATTTCCCCTTTTATGGCTGTTAACATTTGCCTTATGTATTGAGGTGCTCCTATGTTGGGTGCATAAATATTTACAATTGTTATATCATCTTCTTGGATTGATCCCTTGATAGTCTTTATTTTAAAGTCTATTTTGTCTGATATGAGAATTGTTACTCCAGCTTTCTTTTGATTTCCATTTGCATGGAATATCTTTTTCCATCCCCTCACTTTCAGTCTGTATGTGTCCCTAAGTCTGAATTGGGTCTCTTGTAGACTGCATATATATGGGTCTTGCTTTTGTACCCATTCAGACAGTCTGTGTCTTTTGTTTGGAGCATTTAATGCATTTACATTTAAGGTAGTTCTTGATATGTATGTTCCTCTTACCAGTTTCTTACTTGTTTTGGGTTTGTTATTGTAAGTCTTTTCCTTCTCTTGTGTTTCCTGCCTAGAGAAGTTCCTTTAGCATTTGTTGTAAATCTGGTTTGGTGGTACTGAATTCTCTTAGTTTTGCTTGTCTGTAAAGGTATTAATTTCTCCGTTGAAACTGAATGAGATCCTTGCTGGGTAGAGTAATCTTGGTTATAGGTTTCTCCCTTTCATCACTTTAAATATGTCCTCCCACTCCCTTCTGGCTTGCAGAGTTTCTGCTGAAGGATCAGCTGTTAACCTTATGGGGATTCCTTTGTATGTCATTTGTTGTTTTTCCCTTGGTGCTTATAATATTTTTTCTTTGTATTTACTTTTTGATAGTTTGATTAATATGTGTCTTGGCATGTTTCTCCTTGGATTTATCCTGTATGGGACTCTCTGTGCTTCCTGGATTTGATTGACTAATTCTTTTCCCATATTAGGGAAATTTTCAACTATAATCTCTTCATATATTTTCTCAGTCCCTTTCTTTTTCTCTTCCTCTTCTGGGACCCCTATAATTCAAATGTTGGTGCATTTAATGTAGTCCCAGAGGTCTCTGAGACTGTCCTCAATTCTTTTCATTCTTTTTTCTTTATTCTGCTCTGCAGTAGTTATTTCCATTATTTTATCTTCCAGGTTACTTATCCGTTCTTCTGCCTCAGTTATTCTACTATTGCTTCCTTCTAGAGAATTTTTAATTTCATTTTTTGTGTTTTTCATCATTGTTTGTTTGCTCTTTAGTTCTTCTAGGTCCTTGTTAAACGTTTCTTGTATTTTCTCCATTCTATTTCCAAGATTTTGGATCATCTTTACTATCATTACTCTGAATTCTTTTTCAGGTAGACTGTCTATTTCCTCCTCATTTGTTTGGTCTTGTGGGTTTTTACTTTGCTCCATCTACTGCGTGTTTCTCTGTCTTCTTATTTTGCTTAACTTACTGTGTTTGAGGTCTCCTTTTCACAGGCTGCTGGATTGTAGTTCACATTGTTTTTGGTGTCTGCTCCCAGTACCTAAGGATGGTTCAGTGGGTTGTGTAGGCTTCCTGGTGGAGGGGACTGGTGCCTGTATTCTGGTGGATGAGGCTGGGTCTTGTGTTTCTGGTGGGCAGGACTGCATCCAGTGGTGTGTTTTGGTGTGTCTGTGACCTTATTATGATTTTAGGCAGCCTCTCTGCTAATGGGTGGGGTTGTGTTCCTGTCTTGCTAGTTGTTTGTCATAAGTTGTCCAGCACTGTAGCTTGCTGATCGTTGAGTGGAGCTGGGTGTTAGCATTGAGATGGTGATCTCTGGGAGAGATTTCACTCTTTGATATTACATGGAGCCAGGAGGTCTCTGATTGGCCAATGTCCTGAACTCAGCTGTCTCAACTCAGAGGCATAGGCCTGATACCTGACTATAGCACGAAGACCTTGTAAGCCACACAGCTCAGAAAATAAGGGAGAGAGAAGGAAAGAAGGAAAGAAAGAAAGAAAGAAAGAAAGAAAGAAAGAAAGAAAAGGAAAGAAAGAAAGGAGGAAAGGAGGAAAGAAGGAAAGAAAGAAAGAAGAGAGAAAAGGAAGGATGGAAGGAAGGAAGGGAAGAAGGAAATAAAGTTATTAAAATAAAAATTAAAAGAATTAAAAAGTAATTTAAAAAAGATTATAAAAAGGAAAATGAAAGCAGAGAGCAACCAGATGAAAACACATATCCACCAATGATAACCATTGCTAAAAACTATACTATGAAAAAAAAGAAAGAGGAAAAAAAAAGGGACAGACAGAACTCCAGGATAAATGGTAAAAGCAAAGCTATACTGACAAAAATCACAGAAAGAAGCATACACATGCACAATCACAAAAAAAGAAAAAGATAAAAAATATATATCTATATAGAAAAAGGGAAGAGAGCAACCAAATCAATAAACAAATCTACCAATGATAATAAACTCTAAATACTAAACTGAGATAAACATAAGACTAGAAACATATTAGATGCGGAATTCAAACCCCAGGTCTACAGTTCTTCCAAAGCCCACATCCTATTTTGGGATGATTCCTTGTCTATTCAGGTACTCCAGAGATGCTGGGTACATCAAGTTGACTGTGGAGATGTAATCCGCTGCTCCTGAGGTTGCTGGGAGAGATTTCCATTTCTCTTCTTTGTTCTCACAGCTCCTGGGGTTCAGCTTTGGATTTGGCCCTGCCTCTACATTTACGTTGCCTGAGGGCGTCTGTTCTTTGCTTAGACAGGATGGGGTTAAAGCAACAGCTGATTAGGGGGCTCTGGCTCACTCAGGCTGGGGGGAGGGAGGGGTACGGAATGCAGGGCGAGCCTGCAGTGGCAGAGGCTGGCATAACGTTACAACAGCCTGAGGTGCACCGTTTGTTCTCCCAGGGTAGTTGTCCCTGAATCACGGGCCCCTGGCCGTGGCAGGCTGCACAGGCCCCCAGGAGGGAAGGTGTGGATAGTGACCTGTGCTTGCACAGAGGCTTCTTGGTGGCTGCAGCAGCAGCCTTAGCGTTTCATGCCCCTCTCTGCGGTCTGCGCTGATAACCGCAGCTCATGCCCGTCTCTGGAGCTCATTTAGGCAGTGCTCTGAATCCTCTTTCCTCGTGCACCCTGAAACAATGGTCTCTTGCCTCTTTGACAGGTCCAGACTTTTTCCTGGACTCTGTCCCAGCTAGCTGTGTGGCACTAGCCCCCTTCCGGCTGTGTTCACGCAGCCAAACCCAGTCCTTTCTTTGGGATCTGACCTACGAAGCCCAAGCCTCAGCTCCCAGCCCCCACCCGCCCAGGCGGCCGAGCAGACAAGCCTCTCGGGCTGGTGGGTGCTAGTTGGCACCGATCCTCTGTGCGGGAATCTCTCCGCTTTGCCCTCCTCACCCCTGTTGCTCTGCTCTCTTCCGTGGCTCCAAAGCTTTCCCGCCACGACCCCCCATCTCCACCAGTGAAGGGGCTCCTAGTGTCTGGAAACCTTTCCTCCTTCTCAGCTCCTTCACAGATGTACAGGTCCCGTCCCTATTCTTTTGTCTCTGTTTTTTCTTTTTTCTTTTGCCCTACCCAGGTACGTGGGGGAGTTTCTTGTCTTTTGGGAGGTCTGATGTCTCTGCCAGCGTTCAGGAGGTGTTCTGTAGGAGTTGTTCCACATGTAGATGTATTTCTGATGTATTTGTGGGGAGGAAGGTGATCTCTACATCTTACTCCTCCACCATCTTGAATGTCTCTCATTTCCCCTTTATTCTTTCCCCTTTCAAGGTGACAAGATTATTCCACTTACTACACACAGAAAAATAGAATACATTAGGAGATAACCTCTTTAAATTCTTCACACTAAATTTCCAAATATTCCCACATAGCAATGCATAACTTTTACACCTCTCCCATAATTACACATTGAAAGCTACCTTCTCTAGTAGTGCCCTGAATGATGTAGTATTTGCAGGAAGCTCATAATATCCATCACTTATTATCTTACATGAATTGCCTAACCCTGCCTGTCTGCTACATGCCTTCAACAGCTTTTAAAAATGCTCTTCATGTATCTCTCACAAAAAACATGTTTTTTCAAAAAACCCACAGATTATATATGGTGACCCTCTGCACTGTCTGTGCAACTCTTCTCTATGTCTCCAATTCTCTCAAAATAAAAAGTTGCAGAGAATTTTACCTCCTCTTATAATATTGTCCTAATTCTCCATACTTTTCCATAGACAAACTTTGTGAAGTTTTTTCTCAGCTCCTTTCATTTCCAAACTCTTCTGGATTTTATGGTTAATGCCCCAGGGACCACACCAGGGATTTCCATCCAGTAAATCTGATCAGCAGTTTAATTTATTTATTGTTTTTTTAAACCTTTTATTATAAAACAAAATACAGATACAGAAACTTTTCTATACAGAAGCTACAAAACATTACTGTTGACATATTACTAGTCAATCAATATTTTTATTTATTGATTTATTTATTAACATCTTTATTGGAGTATAATTGCTTTACAATGGTGTGTTACTTTCTGCTTTATAACAAAGTGAATCAGTTATACATATGTTCCCATATCTCTTCCCTCTTGCATCTCCCTCCTTCCCACCCTCCCTATCCCATCCCTCTAGGTGGTCACAAATAATTCTTCCATACAAATGCAGTATTCTCTCTGAAAAGAGCTGTTGAATATAGAAAAGCCAAATTAAAGCCTCTCTTTCTGTTTTTCTCTTTTAAAATATGGGCTTTTCTCTTAAAAATAACATAATTTCAAACACTGGAACAAATTTGCAATTTGAGAATAAAGAAAAATAAACATTTTTGTAATAACAAGACTGAAAATATAGACATCTGAGTTATAAAGAAGTTTAAGAAGCATATATGTATATTTCTCATTATTGATGGAATTTGAATAAGGTCTGGAGTTTAGGTAGTACTATTAGACCACTGTTAATTTCTTGAATTAAATCACCATGTTGTGTTTACCAAAGAGAATGCTTTTGTTTTTAGAAAATAATATTTTATTATTTAGAGGTAAAGGAGCTCCATCTATAAATTCTTCAAGTAGCACAGAAAAATAAGATGGATGGATGGATAGATGGATGGAGAGAGAGATGTAGATGATCAATAGATAAATGGATAGAACAGTAGATACACAAACAGATATAGACATGGATAAAATGAGTGACAAAGTAAGTAGGACAAAATATTAACATTTGGGGAATTCTTATATAAATGTAAATGTCCCTCTCTTGTCCTGGCATTCTGCCTGTAGATTTTCCTCCATTTCTTGTGGTGCATACCTCCTCTTTCTTGCCTTTTTATTTTCTTAAAATATGTTTTTCCTTCCTTCACTTTCAGGCGTTTTTAGAGTTTCTTTTTAGATTGGCACTTTAAAGATATTTTTTCTTTGACATCTGTCTTTTATGGTTTCTGACCAAGTTCTGGGTATACTTCTATATTTGTACATAATGTGGCTTTATTTTTTCTGGCTGTTTTTAAGGTTTTCTTTTTATTATCAGTATAAACTAATTTCTTCATTATAATTGATAATTTTCATTGATTTTTTTCCCCTGATTTAACTAAACATCTTGATGCAGTGAAGTTTTGTTCAAATTTGAAAAAAATGACCATTGTTTCTTTAAATGTGTTTGTAATTTTTATGTCCCTTCCACTGTTTTTCTTGGTCTCCAGTTATATGTATTTTATACTGCTTCATATTTTCCCACAGATCGGTTAGGCTTTTTTTTTGTTTTGTTTTGCCTTTCAAGGCTTCAATTAGAACAGTTTTTTTTTTTTTGTTATATCTCTTTACTAATCATTTTTTCTACCATTCAACCATATAAAAATGACATCCCATTAAAATTTCAATTTACTTATTTTATTTTTTATCACTCTTAATTTCTTCTGGTTCTTTCAATTTCTTCCATTTCTCTCTTCATTATGTCCCTGATTTTCTTCACATCCTTATGTATATGGAGTATGTTTATAATGCTATTTTAAAGTCTTTCTCTGCTAATTCCATCATTTATGCTATTTCTATTTACTGATTTTTACCTTGGTTATGTGTCACATTTCCCTGCTTCGTGCATGTCTAGTAATTTTTTATTGGCTATCAAGCAATTATATGACGGATTATGGGATGTTGTTGTATCGTCAAAGAGCTGTAGACTTCTTTTCTGATTGGCTGTTAACTTATTTACAAAACAGATTGATTGTCTGAAGGCTTCCTTCTAAGAACTTTTCTTGCAAGTCTAGAGTACCCTTTACCTTTGAGCTAATATACTCTACCTCTAAGGTGTTGTACTTAATAGATTCACTATTGAATGCCCTGTTTATTTCATAAGATCTCTCTGCTCTAGATCCTGGGAACTCAAAACAATTTCTGGCTTTGTGTGATATCTAGATTTAATTTCTCACTTGCTGAAAATTGTCTTTCCTGGCTTCTGTGACTCACCTTATACGTCTTCAGATAAATACTCAGCTGAAGATTCAAGAAGACTTCCATAAAGACATTGGGAACACTTTCCCTTCCTATCTTCCTTCATTTGAATACACTTCTTTGAAAAATTTAGCAACTTTTCTTCCTCAAATTTTGATCTCTGTTACTGGAACTCAACAAAATTGTAGGGCTCTATGTTTATCGTTTAGTAATTTCTTTATATGTGTGTGATTTATTCAAAGTACAACTTGGCTGATTGCCATAAATAAAAATGTAGTCTTCTTTATGATATTCTTTTCTAAGGTATAAAACAAATTTTAATCATTACATTTTAATTTTTTGTTATCAGTTTATACTTACATTGCATAATGATGAAAGATTTTAAGTGCTTTTAAGAAATATTTTCTTAGTTTTTCATAAGTTAGTCAGTGTTTTCTGAGCTTTTTAAAGAATATTTTTCAGTACTAACTGACTTTTTTGGCATGGGTCAATATACCCTCCTGCTAAGAGACACAGACTAAATAATAACATTGAGGGGTATGCTAATGATTATAAAAATTATGATAGTGATAATAATAACACAATGTTTAAAAATATTACACAACAATTTTATAATTATTTTAGTTATAGATTTTGGAAAAACTTTCACATTTCAAGTTTTCCATAAATTTCATAAATTAAAATTTTAGAAATGGAAAATGATTATTAAATTATTCTTATTGGATAACTTTACCCTCCCAAATTTGATAGTCACCTAAACCTTTTAATGGTATTTATTATATTTATTTAAAAGAATTTCTAATCGCTTCTATCTTTAACTTTCATTGTTAGATCTTTTATATAACAACTTCTTCACATCTGGAATTTATATTTATGATTTTCATGGTTGGGAGGGGTGTTTTTGTGAGATTTTTGTAAAAAGAAACTTCAAATGTACATTTGAAAATATCTTTTAATTGCCTCCACACATGAATACCTGATGAACAATGTAGTTTTTTTTCATCTCATTATTTTCCATATTCACAGTTCATGTCCATTTTTAGGGAGAGCATCCTGTAGAAATCCTCAGTGTTACTTCTGTCTCTTTCTCCTTATTAATCTGTTTAGCTTGTTTAGTTTTTTTCATTATTCTTAAACAATTTTTTTCCTTTATTTATTTTACATCTTTACTGGAGTATAATTGCTTTACAATGGTGTGTTAGTTTCTACTTTATAACAAAGTGAATCAGCTATACATATACATATGTTCTTCCCTCTTGCATCTACCTCCTTCCCATCCTCCCTATCCCACCCCTCTACATGGTCACAAAGCACTGAACTGATATCCCTGTGCTATGTGGCTGCTTACCACTAGCTACCTATTTTACGTTTGGTAGTGTATATATGTCCATGTCACTCTCTCACTTTGTCACAGCTTAACCTTCCCCCTCCGCATATCCTCATGTCCATTCTCTAGTAGGTCTGTGTCCTTATTCCTGTCTTACCTCTAGGTTCTTCATGACATTTCTTTTTTTTTCTTAGACTCCATATATATGTGTTGGCATAGGGTATTTGTCTTTCTCTTTGTGACTTACTTCACTCTGTATGACACACTCTAGGTCCATCCACCTCACTACAAATAACGCGATTTCGTTTCTTTTTATGGCTGAGTAAGATTCCATTGTATATATGTGCCACATTTTCTTTATCCATTCATTTGATAATGGACACTTAGGTTGCTTTCATGTCCTGGCTATTGTAAATAGAGCTGCAATGAACATTTTGGTACATGTCTCTTTTTGAATTATGGTTTTCTCAGGGTATATGCCCAGTAGTGGGATTGCTGGGTCGTATGGTAGTTCTATTTGTAGGTTTTTAAGGAACCTCGATACTGTTCTCCATAGTGGCTGTACCAACTCACATTCCCACCAGCAGTGCAAGAGTGTTCCCTTTTCTCCACACCCTCTCCAGCATTTATTGTTTCTAGATTTTTTTATGATGGCCATTCTGACCAGTGTGAGATGATATCTCATTGTAGTTTTGAGTTGCATTTCTCTAATGATTAATGATGTTGAGCATTCTTTCATGTGTTTGTTGGAAATCTGTATACCTTCTTTGGAGAAATCTCTATTTAGGTCTTCTGCCCATTTTTGGATTGAGTTGTTTGTTTTTTTGTTATTGAGCTCCATGAGCTGCTTGTAAATTTTGGAGATTAATCCTTTGTCAGTTGCTTCATTTGCAAATATTTTCTCCCACTCTGAGGGTTGTCTTTTGGTCTTGTTTATGGTTTCCTATGCTGTGCAAAAACTTTGAAGTATCATTAGGTCCCATTTTTTTTATTTTTGTTTTTATTTCCATTTCTCTATGAGGTGGGTAAGAAGGGATCTTGCTGTAATTTATGTCATAGAGTGTTCTGCCTATGTTTTCTTCTAAGAGTTTGATAGTTTCTGGCCTTACATTTAGATCTTTAATCCATTTTGAGCTTATTTTTGTGTATGGTGTTAGGGAGTGTTTCGATTTCATTCTTTTACATGTACCTGTCCAGTTTTCCCAGCGCCACTTATTGAACAGGCTGTCCTTTCTCCACTGTACATTCCTGCCTCCTTTATCAAAGATAAGGTGACCATATGGGCGTGGGTTTATCTCTGGGCTTTCTATCCTGTTCCATTGATCTATATTTCTGTTTTTGTGCCAGTTGATTGATTTGTGTATATTGAAAAATCCTTGCATTCCTGGAATAAACCCCACTAGATCATGGTGTATGATCCTTTTAATGTGCTGTTGGATTCTGGTTGCTAGTATTTTGTTGAGGATTTTTGCATCTATGTCCATCAGTGATATTGGCCTGTAGTTTTCTTTCTTCGTGACATCCTTGTCTGGTTTTGGTATCAGGGTGATGATGGACAGTAGAATGAATTTGGGAGTGTTCCTCCCTCTGCTATATTTTGGAAGAGTTTGAGAAGAATAGGTGTTAGCTCTTCCCTAAATGTGTGATAGAATTCGCCTGTGAAGCCATCTGGTCCTGAGCTTTTGTTGGAAGATATTTAATGACAGTTTCAGTTTCAGTGCTTGTGATTGTTCTGTTCATATTTTGTATTTCTTCATGGTTCAGTCTCAGCACGTTGTGCATTTCAAAGAATTTCTTCCAGGTTGTCCATTTTATTGGTATAGAGTAGCTTGTAGTAATCTCTCATGATCTTTTGTATTTCTGCAGTGTCAGTTGTTACTTCTCCTTTTTCATTTCTAATTTTATTGATTTGAGTCTTTTCCCTTTTTTTCTTGATGAGTCTGGCTAATGGTTTATCAATTTTGTTTATTTTCTCAAAGAACCAGATTTAGTTTTATTGATGTTTGCTAGCATTTCCTGTATTTCTTTTTCATTTATTTCTGATCTGATCTTTATGATTTCTCTCCTTCTGCTAACGTTGGGGTATTTTTGTTCTTCTTTCTCTAATTGCTTTAGGTCCAAGGTTTGATTGTTTATTCAAGATGTTTCCTGTTTTGTAAGGTAGGATTGTATTGCTATAAATTTCTGTCATAGGACTGCTTCTGCTGCCTCCCATACATTTTGGGTCAACGTGTCTCCATTGCCATTTGTTCCTAGGTAATTTTTCATTTCTTCTTTGATTTCTTCAGTGATCATTCATTACTAAGTAATGTATTGTTTAGCCTCCATGTGTTTGTATTTTTTTTTACAGATCTTTTCTTGTAATTGATATCTAGTCTTATTGCATTGTGGTCAGAAAAGATACTTCATACAATTTCAATTTTTAAAAAATTTACCAGGGCTTGATTTGTGACCGAAGATATGATCTATCCTGGAGAATGTTCCATGAGCACTTGAGAAAAATGTGTATTCTGTTGTTTTTGTATGGAATGTCCTATAAATATCAATTAAGTCCATCATGTTTAACATATCATTTAAAGCTTTTGTTTCCTTATTTATTTTTATTTTGGATGATCTGTCCATTGGTGAAATTGGGGTGTTAAAGTCCCATACTATGAATGTGTTACTGTCAATTTCCCCTTTTATGGCTGTTAGTATTTGCCTTATGTATTGAGGTGCTCCTATGTTGGGTGCATAAATATTTACAATTGTTATATCTTCCTCTTCTATCAATCCCTTGATCATTTTGTAGTGTCCTTCTTTGTCTCTTGTAGTAGTCTTAATTTTAAAGTCTATTTTGTTTGATATGAGAATTGCTACTCCAGCTTTCTTTTGGTTTCCATTTGCATGGAATATCTTTTTCCATACCCTCCCTTTCAGTCTGTATGTGTCCCTAGGTCTGAAGTGGGTCTCTTGTAGACAGCATATGTACGGGTCTTTTTGTTGTATCCATTCAGCCAGTCTGTGTCTTTTGGTGGGAGCATTTAATCCATTTACATTTAAGGTAGTTCTTGATATGTATGTTCCTATTCCCATTTTCTTAATTGTTTTGGGTTTGTTATTGTAGGTCTTTTCCTTCTGTTATATTTCTTGCGTAGAGAAGTTCCTTTAGCATTTGTTGTAAAGCTATTTTTGTGGTGCAGAACTCTCTCAACTCTTGCTTGTCTGTAAAGGTTTTAATTTCTCCATCAAATCTGAATGAGATCCTTGCTGGGTACAGTAACCTTGCTTGTAGGATTTTCTCCTTCATCACTTTACATATGTCCTGCCACTCCCTGCTGGCTTGCAGAGTTTCTGCTAAAAGATCAGCTGTTAACCTTATGGGGATTCCCTTGTGTGTTACTTTTTGTTTTTCCCTTGCTGATTTTAATATGTTTTCTTTATATTTAATTTTTGACAGCTTGATTAATATGTGTCTTGGCTTGTTTCTCCTTCAGTTTAACCTGAATGGGACTCTCTGTGCTTCCTGGACTTAAGTATTTCCTTTCCCATATTAGGGAAGTTTTGAACTGTAATCTCTTCAAATATTTTCTCAGTCCTTTGTTTTCCTCTTCTTCCTCTGGGACTCCTATAATTCAAATGTTGGTGCATTTAATGTTGTCCTAGAGGTCTCTGAGACTGTCCTCAATTCTTTTCATTCTTTTTTCTTTATTCTGCTTTGCAGTAGTTATTTCTACTATTTACCTTCCAGGTCACTTATCCGTTCTTATGCATCAGTTATCCTGCTATTGATCCCTTCTAGAGTATATTTAATTTCATTTATTGTATTGTTCATCGTTGCTTGTTTCCTCTTTAGTTCTTCTAGGTCCTTGTTAAATGTTTCTTGCATTTTTTCTATTCTATTTCCAAGAGTTTGGATCATCTTTACTATCATTATTCTGAATTCATTTTCAGGTAGACTGCCTATTTCCTCTTCATTTGTTAGGTCTGGTGGGTTTTTATCTTGCTTCTTCATGTGCTGTGTGTTTTTCTGTCTTCTCATTTTGCTTATCCTACTGTGTTTGGGGTCTCCTCTTTGTGGCCTGCAGGTTCGTCATTCCCATTGTTTTTGGTGTCTGTCCCTGGTGGCTAAAGTTGGTTCAGTGGGTTGTGTAGGCTTCCTGGTGGACAGTAGTAGTGCCTGTGTTCTGGTGGATGAGGCTCGATCTTGTCTTTCTGGTGGGCAGGTCCACGTCTGGTGTTGTGTTTTGGTGTGTCTGTGGTCTTATTATGATTTTAGGCAGCCTCTCTGCTAATGGGTGGTGTTGTGTTCCTGTCTTGGTAGCTTTTTGGCATAGGATGTCCAGCACTGTAGCTTGCTGGTCGTTGAGTGAAGTGGGTGTTGGTGTTGAGATGGAGATCTCTGGGAGATTATCACCATTTGATATTACATGGATCTGGGAGGTCTCTTGTGGACCAGCGTCCTGAAGTTGGCTCTCCCACCTCAGAGGCACAGCAGTGATTCCTGGCTGCATCCCCAAGAGCCTTTCATCCACAGGGCTCAGAATGAAAGGGAGAAAAAGTAGAAAGAAAGAAAGAATGAAAAAGAAAGAAAGAAGGAAAGAAGGAAAGAAGGAAAGAAAGGAGGGAGGGAGGAAGAAAGAAACAAAGAAGATAAAATAAAATAAAATACAGTATGATAAAATAAAATAAATTTATTAAAATAAAAACTAATTATTAAGAGAAAAAATGTTTTTAAAGTAAAACGAAAACAAATTAACAAACAAAAACCCCCGGCCAGACAGAACCCTAGGACAAATGTTGAAAGCAAAGCTATACAGACAAAATCTCACACAGAATCATACACATACACACTCAGAGAAAGAGGAAAAGGGGAAAAAATAATAAATCTTGTTGTCCAAGGCCACATCCTCAATTTGGGATGATTCGTTTTCTATTCAGGTATTCCACCAATGCAGGGTACATCGGGTTGATTGTGGAGATTTAATCCACTGCTCCTGAGGCTGCTGGGAGAAATTTCCCTTTCTCTTCTTTGTCTGCACAGCTACAAGGGCTCAGCTTTGGATTTTGCCCCGCATTTGTGTGTAGGTCACTGGAGGGCGTCTGTTCTTCACTCATACAGTACGGGGTTAAAGGAGCAGCTGTGTCGGGGGCTCTGGCTCACTCAGGCCAGGGGGAGGGAGGGACACGGAATGCAGGGTGAGACTGAGGCGGCAGAGGCCAGCAGGACATTTCACCAGCCTGAGGTGCACCATGCGTTCTTCCAGAGAAGTTGTCCCTGGATCCCGGGACACTGACAGTGGCTTGCTGCACAAGCTCCCTGGAAGGGAGGTGTGGAGAGTGACCTGTGCTTGCACACAGGCTTCTTGATGGCAGCAGCAGCGGCCTTAGTGTCTCATGCCCGTCTCTGAGGTCTGCGCTTTTAGCCGCGGCTCGCGCCCGTCTCTGGAGCTCCTTTAAGTAGCGCTTTTAATCCCCTCTTCTCGCGCACAAGGAAACAAAGAGGGAAGAAAAAGTCTCTTGCCTCTTCGGCAGTTCCAGACTTTTCCCTGGACTCCCTCCCGGCTAGCTGTGGTGCACTAACACCTTCAGGCTGTGTTCACACCGCCAGTGCTCTCCCTGCGATCGAACAGAGTACCAACCCCTTAAACATTTTTAAAACTAGACTATATCTAGGTTTTAATAACTTTTCACCAAATTCTTGTCTACAACTAATCATGAGAGTTATTTTTTTCTTTTATCATTGTTTTTGTCCTCTGCCAGCTCTGTTTATTCCAAGTGTAGTTCTGATTATATCTAAGTGGGATCTCATATATACTTCACCATATTCAAATATCACAATTGTTGAACAGGCAATCAAACTTAAAAGAAGCTATAGGTTTTTAATATAATACTTTGTTTATGTGCCTTTTAAAAAGAAACTGAACAGAAAATATAGCATGCTCAGGAACTTCATCTCATCACTTGACCCTGGAGCTACCTGTGTGTATAGGTTTCTTTACTCCTCATTAAAATGGCGCACATGCATCTGCTGACATGAGAGTTAAGGTGTATGCAAATCGCCTTGACACACAAAAACCACAGTCTAAGTTTCCAGCAGATTATTTTTTATAAGGTTCTAACATGCACACATTTATGGCCTCATGCCCACTCACAGTAACCCATGGCCAGATGCATTTCCATAGATCAAGGATTTTACAGCAAGCAAGGCAGTTTTGATATTTCATATTTATCTTAATTTTTAAATTTCCAAACAAACATTATTTTGAAAAGATTATTATGAAAAACAGACCCAGATGTTATTGTACCAGGTAGTTCTAGGACCAGTCAAACCTGATTTCATTCCATTAGTTTCAGATGTTATTTTCTCCCACTTCATACTTCTCTTTTTACTGCTATGGTGAAATTTATTAATTTTGTATAGTGTTACCCTCTTCATAAACCCTTTGGATATACTCCATCTTTATGCTTCTTGCTCTAATTTCATGGCTGTAGTGTCTTAAATCATGTTGAGAACCCACATTTCTTTCTCAGTTATTGTCCCATCTCATTGTAAACTATCTTTAAGGACTTATTCTCATTCACCCTTTAATTGTAGTATTTTTAAATTATATGCTTATCCAGTTGTCTGCATTTTTACAGATCCAAGTTTATTTTTTCTTTGGTGGAAATTGATATAAAACATCCCTTGACTCTTTTGGATAATTTGAAAGGAAAAGAAGGTTTTAAATTAACTATAGTTTTCCTTCATGGGTTTATAGATTTATATATCTGAGATAAATATATGCAGAACCAAATCTTAAAGCAGGGCACATAAAGTCTTTTATAAAATTTATTGAACTCAAAAAAGTTATAACACATACCTGGAACTAACTGCTAAAAAATCTAACTACTATATAACATAAACACACTTTTTTATTGAAATATAATTGATATACATTATTATATTAGCTTTAGATGTACAGCACAGTGATCCAATATTTTTATAGATTATACTCCTTTTAATGTTATCATAAAATATTGGCTATTTTCCCTGTGCTATACAATATATTCTTGTATCTTATTTATTTTATACTCAATAGTTTGTACCTCTTAATCTCCTACCCCTATCTTGTCCCCTCCAACCTTCCCTCTGCCCACTGGTAACCACTAATTTATTCTCTATACCTGTAAATCTATTTCTGTTTGTTTATACTCATTCATTGGTTTCATTTTATAGATTATGCATGCAAGTGATAGCAGTATTTGTCTTTCTCTGCTGACTTAATTCACTGAGCATAATACCCTCCAAGTTCATCCATGTTGTTGCAAACAGCAAAATTTATTTATGGCTGGTATTCCATTCTCTCTGTGTGTGTGTGTGTATCACTTCTTATTTATCCAATCATCTGTTAATGGATACTTAAGTTGCTTCCATATCTCGGCTATTGTAAATAATGCTGCTGTGAAAATTAGGGTGAATGTAACTTTTCAAATTAGTGTTTTTGTTATCTTTGGATATATACCTAAGGGTGGAATTGCTGGGTCACATGGTAGTTCTATTGTTAGTGTTTCAAGGAAACTCCAAACTGTTTTCATAGTGGCTGTACCAATTTACATGCCCACCAAAAGGGTACAAGGGTACCCTTTTCTCCACATCCTCACCAATATTTGCTATTTCTAGACTTTTTGATGATAGCCATTCTGACAGGTGTGAGGTGATATCTTATTGTGGTTTACAATTGCATTTCTCTGCTGATTAGCAATGTTGAGCATTTTTTCATGTACTTGCTGCCATCTGTATGTAGTCTTTGGAAAAATATCTATTCAGGTCTTCTGCCCATTTCTTAATTGGCTTTTTTGTTGTTGTTATGGAGTTGTGTGTAATATTTATATATTTTTTGATATTAACTCATTATCAGTCATATTATTTGCAAATACTTTCTCCTATTCAGTAGTTTGTCTTTTTGTTTTGTTGATCTTTTCCTATGCTTTTAAGTTTAATTAGTTCCAATTGATTATTTTTACTTTAGTTTCCTTTGTTCCAGAAGACAGATTCAGAAACATATTGCTACAATTTATGTCAAAAGTGTTCTGCCTATGTTTTCTTCTAGGAGTTTTATGGTGTCTGGTCTTAGATTTATGTTTTTAATCCATTTTGAGTTTATTTTTGTACATGGTGTGAAAAAATATTCTAACTTCTTTCTTTTCCATGTAGCTGTCTGGTTTTCCCAGCACCACTTATTGAAGAGACTGTCTTTCCCCATTGTATATTTTTGCCTCCTCTGTCATAAATTAACTGACCAGAAGTGTGTGGGTTTATTTCTTGGTTCTCTGTTCTGTTCCATTGATTTACTTGCCTATTTTTGTGCTAGTACCATGCTGTTTTGATTACTATAGCTTTGTAATATAGTCTGAAGTCAGGGACCATGGCCACTTAAGCTTTGTACATTTTTCTCAAAATTCGTTTGGCGATTTGGGGTCTTTTGTGGTTCCATATAAGTTTTAGGATAATTTGGTCTAGTTTGGTGAAAAATGTCATGGGTATTTTGATAGGGATAGCGTTAAATCTGTAGATTGTGTTGGGTAATATGGACATTTTAACAATATTAATTCATGCAGTCCATGAACAAGGCATCTCTTTTCATTTCTTTACATCATCTGTCATTTCCTTTATCAGTGTTTATTCGTTTACAGAGTATAGGTCTTTTCTCTCCTTGGTTAAGTTTATTCCCATGTATTTTATTTTTTTTTATGTGGTTTTAAATGAGATTGTTTTCTTGCTGTATCCTCCTGATTGTTCATTATTAATGTATGGAAAAGCAAAAGATTCGTATGTATTAATCTTGTATTCTGTAACTTTACTGAATTCATTTGTTACTTCTAATAGTTTTTGAGCAGAGACTTTATTGTTTTCTATATACAGTATCATGTCATCTGCAATTAGTGACAGTTTTACTTCTTTCCTTCTAATATGGATGCTTTTTATTTCTTTTCCTTTTTTGATTGCTGTGGCTAGGACTTCCAATACTATATTAAATAGAAGTGTCAAGAGTGGGCATCCTTGTCTTACTCCTGATTTTAGAAAAAGACTTTCAGCTTTTCCCCATTGAGTATGATATTAGCTGTGGGTTTGTCATAAATGGCCTTTATTCTGTTGAGATATGTTTCCTCTATAGCAACTTTGATGAGAGTCTTTATCATGGGTGGGTGGGAGGTAGAGCTAGAGATGAATGGGCTAGACCCAGAGCCAAATGTGAGACTGG
Source organism: Mesoplodon mirus (assembly GCF_964341445.2). NCBI lineage: Eukaryota > Metazoa > Chordata > Mammalia > Artiodactyla > Ziphiidae > Mesoplodon > Mesoplodon mirus. The sequence goes on from NC_138980.1 coordinate 160,162,666, forward strand.
GTTTCTCCTATACTTACTGGCCATCAGTCACCTATCAGGGATGGGTGCAGGTCCCAAGTTGCTGGAGCAAAAGCCCTGAGGGTCAGGTCCAAGCTGGCTCCATTCCCTCAAAGTGTGTGCTCTCCCTGGCAACAGCACCTTTGCCCCAGAAGCAGCACTGAAGAAATAGGGGCTGGAGTGTGTGCCTGGTGCAAGCCCAGGCACATACTGGGCTAGTTCCAGCTCACCATTCAGAGCTCCAGAGAGCTCCCAATCCACCTTCTCTGCGAGTGTCCCCAATGGCTGCCCTTGCCCTTTCAGATGCAGTGCCATGTCCAAGGAGGCTCTGTGCCCCCAAGTGGGCACTCCTCCATAATGGCAGCATTTGCCCTAGTGGGGAGCTGTGCTGGAGCTAAAGGGGGCAGAGCTGGTACTCAGCATGGATAGAGCACATGCTGGGATGATCCTGGCACATCAGTGAGGCTTCCAGACAGTTTCAGTCTGTTTCATCTACCTTGTTGCTGGGAATAAGTAGTAAGTAAGCATTTGCATGTTCTTCACAAGTGAAGTCTTGGTTTCTTACAGCCTTCCTGTAAGTCCCACTGGCTTTAAACCAGCTAAGGGGACTCATCTTTCTGGAGTCAGACCCTAGGGCTGGGGTACACATGTGGTTGGAATCCCTCACTCCTCAGAAAAGTTCTCCAAGCTTGTGATACACTGCACCCCTTCTGTGTCCTATCCTAGGGGCACAAGTCCTGATGTGATTGCTTCTCTTTTCCTATCTGACTCCATGTGGATCTTTCTCTACAGCCTTGGTTGTAGAGATTCTTTCTGCCATTCTTCAGTTTATTTGCAGTGAGAGTTGCCCTACATGTACTGTATTTTTGATGTGTTAATGGGGGAGGTGAGCTCTACATCCTTCTACTCTGACATCATGACCTGCTTTTTTTTTTTTTTTTGGTATTAATAAGGGTTACTAGGGGATGGACAGATGTTCTGCTGTTTTCCTATTTTAGCAGTCCAACCAAGTGTAAGTGCTGAGAAGAAGGAAATATGATATTACATCCATCATCAGTCCTCACAGGGGTGCTAGTAAAATTCTTGATGAGTCTACTCCATGGACTGATTATCTCCAAAATTTCCTACTTCAGATTTTCATGTATTTACTATTACTGTCATTTGAATAATTCTAATTACTTTTCACTAGGCAACACTAATATCTCTATCATTATCAAAATTAACCATTGTTTTGGTATCTTTATTTGTATGATTAATCACTTAAGAGATTCAGACATTTAATAATCAAATAACTAATTTGTGTTGAGTATTTTCATTTATTTCCATTTATGGAAGAAGAAGTTGAACAACTGGTGTATCATGTACATTTCTAAATTTCCATTCTCATACTTGTTTAATCTGAAAATTGAATCTAGGCTTCCTGAATTCATGGTTGACATGCTTTATCTACTACTTCCCAGTATCAATAGAAATTTGCCCCATTTAAAAAATCTTCTATTTCTAAAATCAGTAGGAATTTGGGTTGGGATCTATCAGTAACTATCAAAAATCATGTGACACTTGGAAGACCTAAAATAGAATTCTTTATTTTTCATTAAAATGTTTCATTTTATAGGATATAGTATAATACTTAAAGCTAAAATATTATTTTTTTCTAGGTAGTTCCATTACCTGGAAATGTCACTTTTTAAACATTTAAATGATGATTTAGAAAGAAGTCAAAACTCAGCAAATATCATTTTACCTGTGCTTTTAAGACAATGGATCAACTTTAATTTTCTTTTTTTTAAATTTTTTTTGTTTATTTTTAACAATTTATTTATTTATTTATTTTTGGCTGCATCGGGTCTCCATTGCTGCACACAGCTTCCTCTAGTTACAGTGAGCAGGGATACTCTTCATTGCAGTGTGTGGGCTTCTCAATGTGGTGGCTTTTCTTGTTGCAGAGCACAGGCTCTAGGCGCATGGGCTTCAGTGGTTGTGGCACATGGGCTCAGTAGTTGTGGCTCACAGGCTGTAGAGCACAGGCTCAGTAGTTGTGGCACATGAGCTTACTTGCTCCAAAGTATATGAGATCTTCCCAGACCAGGGATCAAACCCATGTCCCCTGCATTGGCAGGCAGATTCTTAACCACTGTGCCACCAGGGAAGTTCAACTTTAATATTCTTATACCGACCTTAACATCTGCAAAATTTCTTTGTACAAATTTTACCTTTGTAAAACATAATATATTATCAAAACATAAAAGTATCAAATTTTATCAAAATATAATTAATTCAACCAATTAAATTTTAGCACGTTTTAAAATTCTCAAGAATTTTCTAATTTTTATTAGTTTTACATTTTTATTATAACATTTTAAATGTATTTTGTATTTTTAATGCAATTTTCAATTCAATAATGAATAAAATATAGCTCCTCTCCTCTGGGAGATCTCTATATAATTGGAGAGTCAGACAGATAAATGGATAAGAAAACAGTGTGTTATTTGCCATGCAGAATAATTATGGAAGGTGCAACAGTAATATTAAGAAAAAAGAGGCTGATTATTGGTATTGGATAAAAGTCAGAAAGCCCTTTGTGGTAGAGACATCTAACGTGAATTTAGAACATGATTACAGTTTACCATGAGAATAAAAATATAGAATTAATTATCTAGGAGTAAGTAGATTCACATAAAAGAGGGAAAATGTCCATGTCCATAATGCAGACAAAATTGCATGATATACAATGTGAGCACTTATAAGTCTCTAAACAAAAATTATTAATAGTGACAGCACTTTGACAACTTTCAGTGTTAAGAATATTATTCTCTGTCAGTAATATTTTTTAAATAGACAGATAGAACAAAACATTTGAGTATGTTTAAAGAGATATTCTAATTACTAACTCTAAAGATAAATGTAACAGATTTGTAATAAAAGCAACTTAAAGCCCAGAGTGGCTTCCTGTCAACAATATTTATTCTTTAAGGAATGCATGGAAATGATAATGGATTTTAAAAAAGGAGAAATAACTTAAAAAGTACAAAAATATAGGGAAGTCTGTTTGCTTTGTATCTGACTGTGGACACATTCAGAGAAACACTAGCAGAGACAAGAATAGTGAATTAAAAAAAAAAAAACACCCTGAATTGAAAGAAACATTCTATTCTATTCAAAGAACTTAATTCTCAGATATTATTAAAGACATAAAATAAAAGATATTTTTCCCTGATGAGATTAACAAAAATTAAAACAAGACAAAACCTAGTGTTGGTTCAGGCTCTTCCAAATATTTGCATTGAGAATTTAAAGAGGTACAATACTTTTGGAACACATACCCTTTCCCTATTAATTCTGTTTTTAGAAATTTACTTTGAATACATTGTCTCACGTATGTGTTTTTATATTCAACATTAAACAATATATAACTGATATCATGCAGACAAAACAGGTTACTTTTATGAGAGAGAGTGAATTGAAGAACCTCTGTACAATCTACTGGTATCAGGATTCCACAAGAGTTTTTGTGCTTTTTTATTTTCAACATTTTAACTCTCACATGCAATTTGCATAATTTACCTGTATAAATTAATAAATTAAATCTTAAATGTAGCTCTCCCTTGGATTCACAAGACAAAATTCATGAATCATATCCAAGACCATGAAAAGTTCTGCAGACAATACTCTAAGTGTTTTGCATATCCTGACTATATGGAGTCCCTTTAATATTTATTAATATCAAAGATAATTAGTGGTCTGAGGAATGCACTCTGCAAATACTGAGCTATATCACAAGCCTTATGAAGACATTTATTTTAAGTGAAAGTTAAGGACCCCTTTCAGGAATTCATCATCCCAAACAAAATAATATACATTAGTAGAGAAGAAGTCTCTTCTTTTTCTTTAATAAACAATCCTAAACTAGTCAAATACATAAGCACATGCGTGGAGATTCTTGAATCTCCAAAGTAAATCTATAGATGTAGTGCAAGAAGGGCAGTATGGGACACAATTACTGTGCTCACTTCATCCTAGGACTAATGAAGCATGAGAGAAATAGTTGTGCACACACATCAATTTGTCATCTTTACATAGCTGCATTGGAATTTTCCTATCTGACACTGTCAAGGTTGGATGAAAATTCACATATATCAACAATATTGAGTATAGAATATGCATAATTGGAGGTCAACATGTGATTAAAGTTAAAGCCAGATTGGACCACATCATAGACCATAAATGACAGGTTCAGAAGTATAATGTTATACATTATTTATTTGTGTTTATCAAATTATTATAACATTTTAATAAAATTTATAAAATTCACTGATCTGTATTTTCTAGATATTTTACGTGGATGTGTATGACTTTGATAATAATGAAAAAAGAAAAAAGGAAAGATGTACTCATTTTAGAAATATTTTCCTCAAAAATAATTTTTAAATGTGTTAGAATTTAAAATCCTCATGCTACACTGATGTCACATGCATAAGAATGATTTTCATCTTAACAAAACATGTCAAATGTCTATTTTCTGTGCCAAGATCTTTACCCTGTGCTCCCTTTGTTTTATGGAGCCATGTCTTTCAAAATATCTGCACCTGTGTCTCTTGACTTTATCATAATGCTTGCATATAAGTAATGATCAATTATCAGTTTAAAAACAATGGATATAAGAAGCAAATTATCATTCCAGTGGTTGCCAGTTACACCAACTTTGTGTAATATACTGTGGTACACACATGTTATGAGATGCTGTGATGGTTAATTTAATGTATCAACTTGAGTGGTCTAAGGGATGCCTAGATAGCTGGTAAAACATTATTTCTGGGTGTGTCTATGAAGAAGTCTCATGAAGAAATAAACATTTAAATCAGTAGATTGAATAAGGAAAATCTGCCTTACCAATGTGGTGGTGGGTGGGGACATCATCCAATCCACTGAGGGCCCAAATAGAACTAAAAGGCAGAGAAGGGGCAATTCTCACTCTCTTAAGATGCAACATCCATTTTTCTGCCCTTGGACATCAGAACTCCTGGCATGCCTTTTGGCTTTGACTGAATTATACCACCAACTTTCCTAGATCTCCAACTTGCAAACCCCATGTAGTCAGATATCTCAACCTCCCAAATTACATGAGCCAATTCCCATAATAAATCTCCTCTTATATATCAATATATCCTGTTTCTCTGGAGAACTCTGATGAATACAGATGTCATCCACAAACATCATTCTCTCTAAAAAACCTAATCTTAATACACATGTATATTTTGTCTATTTCCTGAAGACTGTACAAGCATTGCAACTAATGAATTCCACTTATTAGTATTTAGTACAAGAATCAAATACATAAAATCTATTATAGTTCATTTTAGCTTGGACTCACTGCTTTGGAGGAGGAAATACATGAAATGAAAATGTTAAAATATTTTGAATGAGTAGAATTAGAATGCAGTTCTAGATTTCTCATTAAGTCCATGTTGGGAAAAAATACCAAACTTTTAAGCAAATATTGCAAATTAAAATTATCAATTTCATATTCTATAATAACTACTGGTTATATTTTCGAAAAGTACTGTTTGTGTATACTTTGTGAATCTGATGCTATGTAATGTACTGAAGAAAGGAGAGGTATCAAAATGCTTTAAGAAGCCTGGAACTAAGTATATTTTCAAAGTGTTCATGTGAAGAAAGTAACTAAAACTGTAATGTATTTTCATAAAATGTTTTAAATACGTTGCTCAAGAAAATCTCACTGAACTGAAGAGAATAATAATTGAATTATAATTGCATGCCTTTATAAACCAAGATACATTTACTGGCTATGTGTAAATATTAGAATAAAACATTAAGTTGAGTTTTTCTTAAACCTTATGGAATATTTTCAGTTCTCTAAATAGAAAACTAGTTACCAGATATATCTTATATAGAGTGTGGAAACATATTTGCAATTTTGAAGTATAAATGAGTAATTTACATGAATTAATAAGGAAAAAATGTAGCTAAAGAGGAAGGCCAACTTGTAAAGCTACCAATTCAGTTCTACCAGGTTTTGTTTTATTTAGACTCCATTGTTATTCTCCCAAATTTCAAGATTGTTCCCACTGACTAATCTTATTAGGAAGTTTTATTTTGTTTTTACTACTGATTTCTCTGCTCCTTGGCTGATAGTAGTATTATTTATTAATGCAATTGTTATTATCATTAAATTTTTAAAGATATAGAAAGTTAATAGTACTTTGGATATTCAAAGTCAATAAATGTTTTAAAAGTTTATATATTTCAGTTGTTTTCATAAAATATATAACACATTACTGATAATCAAGGAATTCCCCATCCCAATCATTTTCTTAACTTCCATAGGCAACCATTTATATGCCTTAGGCTTGAGTCCTTTTCATCTCTTGTTCTATCCCTATCTATCTATCTATCTACCTACCTACCTACCTACCTATCCTCCCTATTGTCTATCTCTGTGTCTATAACTATATCTTATATACATATATTATCTGTATATGAATTTTTCTATCATCTATCTGTATCTCTGTATATATAATCTATATATCTAAATGTCTATCTACAAAACCAGTGCACATTTATATAGTCATATATAAGTGTTTGCTCTTCTGATGAATGTTCAATTCATCTTCAGATGGTGCTATTGTATTATGTTTCAAATTTACTTTTTTAAAAAATTCTTAGATTAAATGTTCTTATCTTTTTATCATTCTGGTTTCTCATATATTTTTAAAAATCATTTCTTAATTTTTATCTGCAGTTTATCATTTATATTGACATACATGCTTTAAAATAATTACTGGATGACAATGTTTTACTGTTTTATGTATTTTCTATCATATATTTAAACATGTAGGGCATGTTTTATCACTAAACCCATAATTTTGTTTAATTTGAAAAATCTACTTATATTTGTATATGCTGTTATTATTGAGTGTTGTTTAATTCATCCTTATACTAGGCATAAATTTAATATTCCATGTTATTTATTTTTTCATCTGTTTTTAAATTGAAGTGTAGTTGATTTACAATATTGTGTTAGTTTCAGGTGTACAGCAAAGTGATTCAGTTAAACCTATATACATTCTTTTTTAATATTCTTTTCCATTAAGCTTTATAGGAGGATATTGAATATAGTTCCCTTTGCTATACAGTAGGGCCTTGTTGTTTATCCATTCTGTATATAATATTTTACATCTGTTAACCCCAAACTCCCAATACATCCCTCCCCTACCCCTCCTCCCCCTTGGCAATTCAAAAGTCTGTTCTCTGTGCCTGTTTCTGTTTCATAGATAAGTTCATTTGTATCATAGTTTAGATTCCACATATATGTGACATCATATGGTATTTGTCTTTCTGACTTACTTCACTTTGTATGATAATCTCTAATTCCATCCATATTGCTGCAAATAGCATTATTTCATTCTTTTTTTTATAACTGGGTAGTATTCCATTGCATATATATACCACATCTTCTTTATCCATTCATCTGTCGTTGGATGCTTAGGTTGTTTCCATGTCTTGGCTATTGTAAATAGTGCTGCTATGAATATACGGATGCACATATCTTTTAAAATTATAGTTTTGCCTGGATATATGCCCAGGAGTGGGATTGCTGGATCATATGGCAACTATATTTTTATTTTGGGGGGAACCTCCATACTGTTTTCCATAGTGGCTGCACCAACTTACATTCCCACCAACAGTGTAGGAGAGTTCCCTTTTCTCCATACCCTCTTCAGCATTTGTTATCTGTAGACTTTTTAATGATGGCCATTCTGACCAGTGCGAGGTGGTACTGTATTGTAGTTTTGATTTTCATTTCTCTGCTAATTAGCAATATTGAGCAGCTTTTCATGTGCCTGTTGGCCATCTGTATGTCTTCTTTGGAGAAATATCTATATAGGTCTTCTGCCCTATTCTATGTTATTTCTGATTTTTTTTCACTTTTAGGCTTTTAATGTGTCTTGTATGTATTTTGTAATTCCAATTATGCTTTTCACAATAAAAGCCAATACATAAAATGTAAAGAGTAATATCTAATTTCCCTAGTATATCTGTTGGTATAAATATGAACAAATTGCATATGTTTAAGTCTGTGAAAATTTTTATTCTTTTCTGGTGACAGTGTCTATTTTTATTAATTATACATTCTTCTAAATTACCATATTTTATATGCCTTGCTTTAGATAGGACATGTCTATGTGTTAATTTGTTCTTTTAGAGTTATTTTGAGTAGTCATGCAACTTAATAATTCCTTATGAAATTTAAAATTACTAATTAAATACATTTTTGTTAAATTTTATTAAAATTGTGTTAAATTTATAAATGAGTTTGGTAGAAGTTGACATCTAAACAAATTGTACCTTTCAATCTCACACAAATTTTTTATCTTTCTCTTTTTATTTGCACTGTGTGTTAATATCTTATATTTTGTTAGATATATTCCTAAGCATCATTTATTTTGGTGCTTTCATTAACATAATCCTTTTTAAATTAAAATTTCTGATTTTAATTGCTGGCAAGTAGAAATGTTATGGATTTTTGTATGTTTGTCTGACTTCTGCCAAAACTGATAAACTAACTTATTAATTCAAATATTCTGTCATTGGATTCTCTTGGATTTACTGTGCTGAAAACTTTATCAGCTGTAAATCACTGCAACTTTTTAGTCTTTACTTTCTACTCTCCATGCTTTTCAGTTGTCCTCTTATCCTCTCTCCCCTCATTCTTCTCTTTTTTCTGCCTTCTTATTTTTTAAACCTTATTATATTTAATAAGGACTTAGGAGTTAAACTAAAATATTAAAGAGGTGGAGGAATATAGAGTATTTTTAATCTCTAACATGTTAATATCCCTTTGGTCCTTATTATCCTTTGTCCTCTCCCTACCCCTCCTCCCCTTTTTTCCCCTCCTCCCTAGAATATTATTATTTTTACTAGATGTAGTGTTTCCATTTCACTTTTTTCTTTGATTCAATAAAATTTAGACATTTTCTTTTAAATTTCAGACAAATAGATTTGAGGAGGTAGGACTACTTAGGTGATTTAGGTTTGTAAATGTTTTTTGAAAAGAATGTTCTGTCTACATTTATTTGTGTGTAAGCTTTTAATTGTGTTCTTCAAATATATTCTACATTTTCTTACTTTTTGTCAGACTATATGTTTCAAAGCAAGGAATTTTAAAACTTATAGTTTTGTGAATTTTTCACATCTCTACTGAATTGTCTCAGAATTTGCATTTTGTATTTCAATTTAAGGTATATTTGGTACATAAAAAAATTATGATTATTTTATCTTTATGGATATTATTCATTTAATCATTAGTTAAATATTCACTCTTATTCTCACTTATTTTTATCTCAGTTATGTTATGCTGCAGTTGATAGTGATATACAAACTTTTTGAGAGTTGGAAATATTTGCCAGGTAGATAGATAAATATAGATATACATAATGATATTATTTATTTGTTTAAAGTTAATACTTATTTAGCTAATCAATGTATTGACCAAGTTCTTTGTCATTGTGTCATGTATCTAATTCTGCATTTCTGTTTCTTTTTTTCTTTTTTCTAAGGCTCAACATTCTGGGTTTCCTATGGGGAGATGTTTAGAGTTTTATTTATATAATGAATTATTACTTCAGAAAAAAAAAGTCCGAATTTTCAAATACATAGACGTCATTACTGATTTATCTATACTAAATTTGTGGACAGCTTATCTATTACATAAAGTATTTTATGTCTATAGTTATAAGTGATTGACAAGTCCTTTTTTAACAATTTTTTAAAATTTTGGTGAAATATAACAAAATTTACCATCTTTAACCATTTTAATTGTACAGTTCAGGGGTATTAACTATACTCACTTTTTTTGTGTAACCATTACTACCAACCATCTCCAAACTCTTTTGTTTTGCAAAACTGAAACTCTGTATCCATTAAATACTAAATACCTGCTCATTCTCCCCTTACCCCTGCCCCTGAAAACCACCACTCAAATTTCTGACTGAATTTAACTACTCAAGGTACCTCATATAACTTGAACCATGTAGTATTTGTCTTTATAGGAGTGGCTTATTTCATTTAGTTTAATGTCCTCAAGGTTCATTCATGTAGTAACTGTGTGTCAGAATTTTCTTCCTTTTTAAAAGTGAATAATATTCCATTGTATTTGTATACCATATTTTCTTTATACACATCTCTGTTGATGAACACATGGCTTGCTTCTACCTCTTGGATACCGGGAATAATGCTGCTATGACCATGGGTGTACAGATATCTCTTTGAGACCCTGCTTTCTATTTTTTGGTGTATATACACAGAGGTGAAATTGCTTAATCATATGGCAATTCTATTTTTAAGTTTTTACAGAAGTGCCATACAGTTTCCCATAGCAGCTATACTATTTAACATTCCCATCAACATTATACAGGATTCCAGTTTCTCCACATCCTCACCAGTACTTATTTGCTGTTTTGTTTTGTTTTGTTTTATAGTAGTCATCCTAATCGGTTTGAAGTAATATCTCATTGTGGTTTTTATTTGCATTCCCTAATGATTAATGATATTGAACACCTTCCCATGTGCTTGTTAGCCATTTGTATATCTTCTTTATAGAAATTTATTGAAATGTTTTGCCTATTTTTGAATCAGGTCGTTTATTTTTTGTCATTCAGTTATAGGCAGTCCTCCTGGTTTTCATTTCAAAAAGGTTCTTGTAGAATACAATATACATGTGTGTATATACATATATGTAATATATATAGAGAGAAGATAGTGTTTTAATATAATAATAGAATATTATAAGATGATATAGCTACATTTAAATTGCATGAAGGTTATTATAATTCAATGGAATACTAAATTTTCCAAAGAAAATAGTAAATGGTATATAAGAGATAAATATTTTCTGAAATGAAATAAATATGGAATATAACTGAAAATATTTTCCTCAGTCACCAATTTAATTCATTTTTTGTAAAGAAGTACTAAACATATTCTGCAATAAAAATTTTTTTTGGTCAAAACTCATAGGCCACTAAGAAATGTAATATACTCATTTTCTTTTATCTTGCTTTTTATCCCCTTCAAATATATTGTGATTAAATAAACACTACAAACATATTTAGGTACTAAAATATTGGGTTACTAATATGTTAAATTAATATAAATGAAAGCATAAATTCATGGATTTGAAAGTAAAAGTTACATTGATCCTTATACCAAAGAGTAGCATCTTTGAAAATATCACCATGATAACAGAAAAAATAATGAAAATGAATTAGAAAATAATATATGCACTTAGGGTAATAATGGGGATGGACTTCCCTGGCTGTCCAGTGGTTAAGTCTCCACTCTTCCACTGCAGGGATCACAGGTTCGATCCCTGGTTGGGGGACTAAGATCCCGCATGCCACGCAGTGCAGCCAAAAATATAAATTAAATTGAATAATAAAGGGGAAGTACATGCAGATGTAAACATTATAAAATAGTATATTTAATTTGATATAAGCACATTCTAAAGTCTCAAGTAGATGATTTGACAAGAAAATATGAATTTTTAAAAATTGTGTGAAGCAGAAGCAAACCTGGATGGAATCTGTAATGTATAATGATCATAAAACCAAAACAAAACCAAACAGAAATATAAAACCAAAAAAAGCTTAGTATATTTTAGGACAGAAAGCTTAGGATTGGCCCCAAGACATTGAAATTTAACTGACCTCAACTAATTCTAAATTCTGCAATTAAAATTGTGGGTTTTTTTTTTTAACATACTTCACAGTATTGAAATTAAAAAGAGCTTAGAATAATTGGTGAAAATAGAAAACTCTCAGATGTCTTTCATTCTTACTGTCATCCATCTGTGAGCCACATCAAAAATTACACTTAATTTGAGGTCACATTTTCTGACTGATTTCCCTAATGTAGCAAATTTTATATTTATGACTATGCAAGTATTATCTACAACATGGACATTTGTATGGTCCAGTGGTTAAGGATATAGGTTTCCAAGTCAAAATATCTGATTAAATGTTTGCTTTGCCACTTATTCTCCATGTGAACTGAAGCAGATGTCTTAAGTTTCTAAATCTGTGTATTTTTATTTATATTATAGGAGCTATTATGATAATAAATGGCCATCTTTCATAGAATTACTGTGAAGACTAAAAGAGTTAGCATACATGAAGTCACACATACTCTAAAAAGTTCATGGTACGAAAACACATCTAGAAAAGAGGATTGACTAGCACAACAAGATTTGGGGTGAACGAGGGTCTAAAGCCCAGATCTACCACTTACTAATTTCTTACAAGCTAATTGCACTATAAATTTGTGTGTTTATATTTAAAAAGGAAATATTATTTATTTCATTTCCCAAGGATTGTTTTGAGGTTTTAATTATTTAATTCATGCAAAGGGCTTTGTACAGGGACTAGTAAAGGAACAAGGTCAATATCAACTATTGTTTAAATAAACTATAACCATCAAAATATTGTTTTTGCAATATCTTCTTTTTATTCGCATGTACCTTACCTCACCCTCACTGTAAACCCAATTCATGTTTCCCACTGTGTGTGGCTGCAAGCTGTATGTACATGACTGGTTGAAGGGTGATTATGAAAGCACACACACATAGACACACATAACACAAGTATAAGACACAATACTTGTGTGTGTGTACACATATTTACTTCATACAGATTATGAATATATTCATCTAATTTATTTGAATTCTTCCTGAGCTACCTCACAGTAAGTATCATGACATGATACTCAATTCAGGCTGTGACTTGGAATTACTCACTCATACACCAGTATGATTAAGAAGTCTTATAGTATGTCAGTTTGATAGATTTTGTAGGTTACTAAAATTGTTACTTATTTTACATTCCCTAGTTTTTTCCAATTATTTTTTATTGTTTTAAAACACTTTCAAATATTTAGAAGAGATTTATAGGCAAATCAACAGCTTTGCAAACATCATTCAAGGCTTCTAATATAATTTGCTCCTGGTTCTAGAAACATCTGTCATTTGATACAATGTTTTATGTTAATTCATGGAAAAAAAGAAAAATATCACATAAAATGAGATATATTTTATTATAATAAATTATGGAAACATAGTTTTATGGAACCAACTTAAATACTTACTGGTATTGTAAACAAGTTTAGGAAGATAAATGCCATTTTTAATGAAGAATTTTCTCACAATTGTGTTATGAAACTAAATAATACATGAATATGTCAGAACTCAACAAATTTTATACAAAGTGTTTTTCACTGGGTAAATTCTAGAAGTTCAGAATGAGATCACTATGTCTCCTCATTAGGGTTTTAAAAATAGAAAATTTACCTAATTTACCTACGTCATGATTCAAGAAAACTTCATAAGAATGACGTTCGTTAAAAAAAGAAAAAATGGAATTTAGTTTTAGACAGAACAGAAACTTTTCATTTTTAGTTAAATTGCAATAAACTGTATTGTCAATGAAAGTTTACCTAAACTTTGTTAAATTATCAAGCCCACAGTTTATTTTTAAATGAATCATATTTTATATTATTTATCTCATACAACACATAGCACCTTAATTTTATACTATTTTAGAGTTATGAGCCACTTTGAATAATTTTCTTAATATTAATTCTATAATGTGTAATATATACTTGTTTAGCTATAATGGTCTTTCTCAATGTGTTTTAAAATTCATATCAATCAGTTTTTAATTTCTTCTAAAGAAAGGCATATGTTTATGATCATATAATTGCTCTAAATTGTGTTTAATATTATAGAAGATTGAAATAAGTTAAAGACTCTGAATAGCCAAAGCAATCTTGAGAAAGAAAAACGGAGCTGGAGGAATCAGGCTCCCTGATTTCAGACTACACTACAAAGCTACAGTAATCAAGACAGTAAGGTACTGGCACAAAACCAGAAATATAGATCAATGGAACAGGATAGAAAGTCCAGAGATAAACCCATGCACCCATGGTCAGTTAATCTATGACAAAGGAGGCAAGGATATACAATGGAGAAAAGACAGTCTCTTCAACAAGGGGTACTGGGAAAACTGGACAGCTACATGTGAAAGAATGAAATTAGAACATTCTCTAACACCATACACAAAAATAATCTCAAAATGTATCAAAGAGCTAAATGTAAGACTACAGACTATAAAACTTTTAGAAGAGAATATAGGCAGAACACTGACATAAATCACAGTAATATCTTTTTGGATCCACTTCCTAGAGTAATGAGAATAAAAACAAAAGTAAACAAATGGGACCTAATTAAACTTAAAAGCTTTTGCACAGCAAAGGAAGCCATCAACAAAACAAAAAGACAAACCGCAGAACAGGAGAAAGTATTTGAAAACAATAAAACTGACAGGGGATTAATCTACAAAATCAAATATAATTCATTAAAAATTAATTTAAAAAATTTCTGTAAGCATCAAAAAAAAAAAAGATGTGGTACATATACACAATGGAATGCTACTCAGCCATAAAAAAGAATGAAGTAATGCTTTTTGTAGCAACATGGATGGACCTAAAGATTATCATACTAAATGAAGTAAGTCAGAGAAAGACAAATATCATATGATATCACTTGTATGTAGAATCTTACAAAAATGATACAAATGAATTTGCTTACAAAACAGAAACAGACTCACAGACATAGAAAACAAACTTATGGTTACCAAATGGAAAAAGTGGGGGGAAGGATAAATTAGGAGTTTGTGATTAACATATACACACTACTATATACAAAATAAAAAGGACCGACTGTATATAGCACAGGGAACTATACTCAGTGTTTTGTAATAAGCTAAATGGGGAGAGGATCTGAAAAAGAAATGATATATGTATAGCTGAATCACTTTGCTGTACACCTGAAACTAACACAACATTGTTAGTCAACTATATCCCAGTGTAAAATAATTTTTTAAATCAAATAAATGGTTTGAATGCAATGGTTTATTAAATATGAATATTAGCATATAATGATTTACTACATAATATAATATGTACTTCAATAATGCAGTGCAGAAATGTAAAAATATTTTCAAAATATGTTTGGGTGTAAACTGTACCTAACATTTAAGCTTGATGTCAGGCCAACTCCATTTGTTTACTAGATGCTCTATTATTCAAATCAGAAAATAGAAATGTACAAAATGAAAGTCAACAACAATATGCTTTCTGAATCTAGGCAGGATATATCTGAATGCAGAGATCACAATTTACTTACCAGGTGAATATGCCTGTAACTAGAACATTGTTATTTATTATTCCAGGGTAAATCTTAGACAATCATGTTGTATTGCTTCAATTGCTTCACCAATGCTCCAGCAATGCTTTGTAACAAACACTCCCAAGCTCAGTAGTCTCAAACAACACGTTTTTCTCTATTACAGGTCTATGTATTAGTAGAGTGGCTCTGCTTCAAGGGTACTGGCCAACTTGGTTTGGCTTCGGGCTGCAGTAGGTTTCAGGTCTGTTCCTGGGTCTCTACATTCTCTTTGTACCAGCAGCTAGCTAAGCATGCTTTTTTCATGACAGATCATTAAAGCACAAACTGGAAACAAACAATGCTTCTTAAAGCCCTGGCTCAAAACTGGCCTGTAGTCTGCCCATATTTTCTTGCCCAAAGCAAGTCATGTGAATACAGACAAATCAGTGGGACTGAAAATTATATAAAATAAAGCATGTGGAGCATTAAAACCTCACATGGCAAAGTGTGAACATATAATTCCAATACAGGGAGAGAGTAGAAAACTGAGGATAATAACCCACCTCCCCCCTCACACACACACACAAACCTAGTCATTCTGTCCAAATTTAGGAATCAGACAAGAAGATATACCTCCTCAGTAGTGGGGTGAGGAAAAAGTTAGTAAGAGGCTTAGGGTTACTAATGTGTCTCTGTTCACAATATAAAAATATCAATAACAGGGAAGAAAAATTCCCCTTTAAAAACTGGTACATAATTATTTCTGTACTGAGTAACAATGATAATACAATCAGCATAAAAACAAGTTTGATTTAAATAGGGCCTTTTCAGAGAGTCAGGAAGGATAATTTCATCTTGACTGAAAATGAGAGACAATGATTATTTTAGATGTCAAAGATCACACACATTGCAATTTCTACAGGCCTCATTCCTTGACAGCTTAAAGAAATTTAGAGGAATTGAAACAAAGATTCCTTCGACCCGCATTGTTCTACTTTGAAGTTATTACATCACAGATTTTGCCGCAAAATTTATGTTGGCACTAAGGCCCTTTACAGAATTTGGACTTTTAACAAGAAAATACTATTCCAAGATGCATTGTGTGTGAGCGAATTGATTGTCTCATCTTTGGATACTGCTAGTTGTACTGTACTGCAGGAGAATTTAACCAGACAAAACAGTGGTATTTACGTTGTCAGATTATCAGCTCAAACACTTTTCAGGGGTGATAGTTTTTTAAAAAAACTTAAATGAGGCTAAAAAGGGAAAAATAAATATAGAAACATGTTAAGTTTTTCTTAAATGCCTTTTTGGAGTATACTTTAAAATAACTCCTGGAATGAATAATATATAATATATATATTATATATATATATATATTATATATATATATATATATTATATATATAATATATCTAGATAGAAGCAGAACAAAGAGCCTACCCCTGAATCTTTGACTAGATTAGAATCTTTGTTCTAGATTAGTATCTTTGTTCATCTACCTGCTTTAAAATTTCCTTTCCTTTCAAAAACTGACATAAAACTAACTGACTTCCTACAGCACCATTCACAAAAAACTTTTCATAAAGTAAGCAAAAATAGGTGATTGTGGTTGATGAAGGTTAAATTTTGCCTGTAGCAAGAGATTTTTGTTTTTAATATAGATTTTTGCTGAAATTTTTAAAGATGATAAGCTACTTTTGTTTTATTAAGGTATGCATATCCACTCAACACTGAGAATATTGATATTTTAAAGTTAATAAATTTCATTAGCAACTAAATATCACTTGTTCATTTAATATATTAACAATTTTTTAACATCTTTATTGGAGTATAATTGCTTTACAATGTTGTGCCACTTTCTGCTGTACAACAAAGTGAATCAGCTATATGTATACATATATCCCCATATCCCCTCCCTCTTAGGTCTCCCTCCCACCTTACATATCCCAACCCTCTAGGTGGTCACAAAGCACTGAGCTAATCTCCCCATATGATGCAGCTGCTTCCCACTAGCTGCCTAGTTTACATTTCGTAGTGCATATATGTCAATGCTACTGTCTCATTTCAGCCCAGCTTACCCTTCCCCCCCCTTGTCCTCAAGTCCATTCTCTACATCTGCATCTTTATTCCTGTCCTGCCCCTAGTTTCATCAGAACCTTTTTTTATTTTATTTTTTAGATTCCATATATATGTGTTAGCATATGGTATACGTTTTTCTCTTTCTGACTTACTTCACTCTGTATGACAGGCTCTATGTCCATCCACCTCACTACGAATAACTCAATTTCATTTCTTTTTGTGGCTGAGTAATATTCCGTTGTATATATGTGTCATATCTTCTTTATCCACTCATCTGTCAATGGACACTTAGATTGCTTCCATGTCCAGGCTATTGTAAATAGTGCTGCAATGAACATTGTGGTACATGACTCTTTTTGAATTATAGTTTTCTCAGGGTATGTGCCCAGTAGTAGGATTGCTGGGTCATATGTTCCTTGCTAAAAGGTATTACAAAAGGGATATATTACAATGTATGAGATTCACAAAAATATAGCATGAAAAACAGAACAATTACTTAAAAGAAACACAAAAAATCCTTGTAGATAAGTTTTTGCAAATTCTAAAAATAAAATGGTATAATGTAGTTAATCATGAGCTAAATGATATTCTTATGCAAACAGTTGGAAGGATTTCAAACACAGTTTCTTATAACACTCCTAAATAGAAGTTAATGGCAATATATTCGTTGCATTCTGATGGTTATTTTTTTAACAGGAGTTGATTGTAGATTAATGGATGTGTTTCACAATTGTTACAATAGCTTTTTATTTCTTATTTATGCTTTTGGAAGCTATTACAAAATTGATTGCTAAACTGTGATCTGTTGAGAATGTATTATCTACCATGCTCTGTGCTAAGGGTTAGCATACAATTGGTCTTTTGATGCTTTTCAAGAGACTTGCAACTTTTTTTTTTTACATCTTTATTGGAGTATTGCTTTACAATGGTGTGTTAGTTTCTGCTTCATAAAAAGGTGAATCAGTCACACACACACACATGTTCCCATATCCCTTTCCCCTCACGTCTCCCTCCCTCCCACCCTCCTTATCCCACCCCTCTAGGTGGTCACAAAACACCGAACTGATTTACCCGTGCTATGCGTCTGCTTCCCACTAGCTAACTATTTTACGTTTGGTAGTGTATATATGTCCATGCCACTCTCTCACTTTGTCACAGCTTACCCTTCCCCCTCCCCATATCCTCAAGTCCATTCTCAAGTAGGTCTGTGTCTTTATTCCTGTCTTACTCCTGGATTCTTCATGACATTTTATAATTTGCTTTAAATCACACAAGTAAGGATTAGTGTACAGATTCAAACTCATACTCTAGCTATGTTATTTTAATCCCTGTGTAATATAACTTAGTTCCCTGCAATAAACATTCCCAAATGACATAATGATTGTGTATCCAAAATGATTTAGATATGCATCTGTCAATGAAGGTGATTTTCATCAGCACAAATTCACTGTGCATCTATACTGATTCTTTTTACTGTTATTAGATAAACAGTTAATGACTATACCCATAATAGAAGTGGCAAAAAAATGAAGGTACTGGGCACTCTGCAGAAAATTAAAAATAAAAGTTATCTTTTTTGCTACAAACAAACCAATTACATAGAAAGTATTTTCACATTTCACCAAGATAATATTCATAAAGGCTATCAACATATCCTTAAAGAGGCATTCTACATCTAAGTAAATTTGGGAAACACTGAATTAAACACATTTAAAACTCTTGCAGGAATTTTCAGAGCATTTAATATGCAAACTCATAAATGTATGTCACTTAGAAGTTAATATAATATTCACCATACCTCCAATTCAAATTGTTATAGAATCACTGTTTCCCTCCTCACATTTTTTTAATCTCAAGGAATTAGAGTTTCACCAGTACATGCATTGCAGTTAGAGGAAGACTGGGATGATATAAGAAAACTTCAAGGCAGAGGTTGAAGAAGTTGTGCAAATGGTTAAATTCATCTAATTGGAAGAAGAGCACAGACATTTCAGCTATTTTGTAATGAAAAACTCAAAGACAGTGAAAAAAATGTTACTTGATTAGAAGGCTTCCATGTAAGAACGTATTATTTCTGCTGTCATTGAGATAAACGTCAGTGGACAGTGAGGAAATGAAATGTTGAATATAGATTCAAGGAACAATAAATGAATAAGGCATCTCAAAGCAGTAATAATGTAGAGAAAATATTGTAATAAAAATTGTATTATATTTAGTAATAAGTATCAAGGAGGTGGAGAAAAAGACAATAATACATGTAAAAGTGAAAGGGAATAATTTGTAGATCAAGGACCTCGAAGGTGCCTATCCTTGGAAAGGGTATGGGATGCTGCTTTCTATGAGGCAGAAAGGCACTAACTCAGAGGTTCTCACCTATGACCACTTGCTCAGCATCTGTCTCCTGGGGACTTGTTTGAAATTCAAACTCTTAAGCCTCTGTCTTAGTTTGGTTTGCGATAACAAATTTCCATAGACTAGAGGGCTTAGACCAAAAATATTTTTTCTCACAGTTTTGGAGGCTACAAGTTCAAGATCAGGGTGCTAGCATGAGCAAGTTCTTGGTGTGAGCCTTTCACCTGGTTAAGAGAGGGCTGCCTTCCTACTTACCTCTAGAAGTGGAGGGGTGGGTACCTGGAAATCTGTGTTTTTACAAGCCCTTCCAGGTGTGTCTATTTTTTCCTTAATTTTGAGAACCAATGCATTTGATGTTAATTCTGAGGATATATTGATGTTTTCAAAAGATAGTGTATCTTCAAAGTAGTTGACTTGAAAAGCTCAGAAAATATAATGATCAAAGCTTCAGCCTTTAAGAAAGATTAGATTAGGTCACTGATTGAGAATGAAGAAGAGTGAGGATTAAGGACTCCTGTGAAATGCAATGCAATGTTTACAAGATATAAATTAAAGGAAAGAGGAAGATACCAATGAAACAAGAAAAGATGAAGTATTTGATTTACTTAAACCAGTTTCTCAAAAAATGTTCTGCAGGGACTTCACTGGCAGTCCAGTGTTTAAGACTCCACATGGGTTTGATCCCTGGTTGGGGAACTAAGATCCCACATGCCATGTGGTGTGGCTAAAAAAAAAAAAAAAAAAAAAATCTACAGCCTAAAAGCATGAATGGTGAAAGCAGACAGAATGGATGACACATAATCGGGTGTATTTTTCTTTTACTGGCTTTGCTCGGGTTCTCCAGAGAGCTTGTGATTCTGTTGTGCTATTAACTTTGAAAATAACAACCATTTTTAAAATGGATTATTTTGCTATTGAGGTTGTATGAGTTCTTTATATATTTTGGATACACACCCCTTATCAGATACATCATTTGCAAATATTTTCTCCCGTTCTGTACTTTGCCTTTTCATTTTGTTGATCATTTCTTTTGCTATGCAGAGGCTTTTTAGTCTGATGTATCACACTGGTTTATTTTTATTTATTTATTTTTTTGCAGTACGTGGGCCTATCACTGTTGTGGCCTCTCCCGTTGTGGAGCACAAGCTCCAGATGTGCAGGCTCAGTGGCCATGGCTTACGGGCCTAGCTGCTCCGTGGCATGTGGGATCTTCCCAGACCGGGGCACATACCCACGTCCCCTGCATCGGCAGGCGGACACTCAACCACTGTGCCACCAAGGAAGCCCCTACACTGGTTTATTTTTTATTTCATTGATTGTGCTTTAGGTGTCATATAAAACAAAAAATCATTGTCAAGACCCTTTCAAGGAGATTTTTCCCAGTGTTTTCTTCTAGGATTTTTAAGGTGTGAGGTTTTACATTTAAGTCTTTAATCCATTAGAGTTATTTTTTTTGAGTATGTAAGATAGAGGTCTAGTTTTATACTTTTACATGCAAGTTCCTGATTTTCCTAGCATCATTTGTTGAATATACTGTCTTTTCTCCATTGAGTATTCTTGGCTCCTGCTATCACCAAATAGACGAAGACAGCAAATGCTGGCAAGAATGTGGAGAAAAAAGAACACTTGTGTACTGTTGGTAGGAATGTAAGTTGGTGCAGCCACTATAGAAAACAGTATGGTGGTTTCTCAAAAAACTAAAAATAGAACTACCATATAACTCACCAATTCCGCTTCTGGGTATATATCTGATAGAAACAATATCACTATGTCAAGGAGATACCTGCACTCCCATGTTCCATCATTTACAATATCCAAAACACATAAACAACATAAATGTTCATTGAGAGATAAATGGATAAAGTAAATGTGAGATATATACATACACACATAGAGAATGAAATATAATTTAGTCATAAAAAAGCAAGGAAATCCTGACATTTGCAACAACATGGATGGAACTTGAGGGCATTAGACTAAGTGAAATAAGTCAGACAGAGCAAGACAAGTACTGTAAGATCTCACTTGTATATGAAATCTATAAATAACAGAACTTATAGAAAAAGAGATCAGATTTGTGGTTGCCAGAGATGGGGCATGGGGTGGAAGAATTGGGTGAAAGTTGTCAAAAGGTACAAACTTCCAGTTATAAGATAAAGAAGTACTGGAGATATAATGCACAACATGATGGCTATAATTAACACTGCTGTATGGTATGTTTGAAAGTTAAGAGAGTATACCTAAAAGTTCTCATCACAAGGAAAAAACATTTGTGAATATATAAAGTGATGGATGTCAACTTATTGTGGTAATCACTTTGCAATATTGTATGTCAAGTCATTATGCTGTAAATGTTAAACTTATACAGTGTTGTATGTCAATTATGCTTCAATGAAATTGAAAAAAAAGAAAGAAAGGAACATTCATACAATCCTGACTCCTTAGAGGAAGGCGTGAAATTAGAACCTGAATTATGTCTGAGAATATAGGAGAGGACTGAGATTTAGATTTCCCCACAAATGCAAAAACTAGATTCCTTAGTTGAGATGCTGTTTGCAGATATAAGGATACTTAGGTTATCATTGATGAAACAGTTCCAGGTGATAAAGACCTGTGTGGAGCCACAGTGTTAATGAATAATTTCACTAGGCTTTGGCCAACTGTCACAGGACTCAGTCAATTTCTAAGACTGTATATCTTCTTGTTTACAGTTTCCTTTGCTGTGCAAAAGCTTTTAAGTTTCATTAGGTCTCACTTGTTTATTTTTGTTTTATTTCCATTACTCTAGGAGGTGGGTCAATAAAGCTCTTGCTGTGATTTATGTCAAAGAGTGTTATTCCTACGATTTCCTCTAAGAGTTTTATTGTGTCTGGTCTTACATTTAGGTCTCTAATCTATTTTGAGTTTATTTTTGTGTATGGTGTTAGGGAGTGTTCTAATTTCGTTCTTTTAGACGTAGCTGTCCAGTTTTCCCAACACCACTTATTGAAGAGACTGCATCTTCTCCATTGTATATCCTTGACTCCTCTGTCATAGTTTAGGTGACCATGTGTGTGTGATTTTATCTCTGGGCTTTCTATCCTGTTCCATTGATCTATATTTCTGTTTTTGTGCCAGTACCATATTGTCTTGATAACTGTAGCTTTGTACTATAGTCTGACATCAGGGAGTCTGATTCCTCCAGCTCTGTTCTTTTTCCCTCAAGATTGCTTTGGCTATTCGGGGTCTTTTGTGTCTCCATACAAATTTTAAGATTTTTTATTCTACTTCTGTAAAAAAATGCCACTGGTAATTTGATAGGGATTGCATTGAATCTGTATAACTTTGGGTAGTAGAGTCATTTGGAAAATATTGAATCTTCCAATCCAAGAACATGGTATAACTCTCCATCTGTTTGTGTCATCTTTGATTTAATTCATCAGTGTCTTATAGTTTTCTGAGTACAGGTCTTTTAACTCCTTAGGCAGCTTTATTCCTTGGTATTTTATTCTTTTCATTACAAAGGTGAATGGGATTGTTTCCTTAAATTCTCTTTCTGATCTTTCATTGTTAGTGTATAGGAATGCAAGAGATTTCTGTGCATTAATTTTGTATCCTGCAAATTTACTAAATTCATTGATGAGCTCTAGTAGTTTCCTGGTGGCATCCTTAGGATTATCTATATATAGTATCATGTCATCTGCAAACAGTGACAGTTTTACTTCTTCTTTTCCAATTTGTATTCTTTTATTTCTTTTTCTTCTCTGATTGCTGTGGCTAGGACTTCCAAAACTATGTTGAATAATAGTGGCAAGAGTGGACATCCTTTTCTTGTTCCTGATCTTAGAGGAAATGCTTTCAGGTTTTTACCATTGAGAATGATGTTCACTGTGGGTTTGTGGTATATGGCCTTTACTATGTTGAGGTAGGTTCTTTCTATGCCCAGTGTCTAGAGAGTTTTTACCAAAAATGAGTGTTGAATTTTGTCAAAAGCTTTTTCTGCATCTATTGAGATGATCATATGGTTTTTATTCTTCAGTTTGTTAATATGGTGTATCCCATTGATTAATTTGCACATATTGAAGGATCCTTATAGCCCTGGGATAAATCCCAATTGATCATGGTGTATAATCCTTTTAATGTGTTGTTGGGTTCTGTTAGCTAGTATTTTGTTAAGGATTGTTGCATCTATATTCATCAATGATAGTGGTTTGTGATTTTTTTTTTGTAGTATCTTTGTCTGGTTTTGGTATCAGAGTGATGGTTGCCTCATAGAATGAGTTTACAAGTGTTCCTTCCTCTGCTATACTTTGGAAGAGTTTGAGAAGGATGGGTGTTAGTGCTTCTCTAAATGTTTGATAGAATTCACCTGTGAAGCCATGTGTTCCTGGACTTTTGGTTGTTAGAAGATTTTTAATCACAGTTTCAATTTCATTACTTGTGATTGGTATGCTCATATTTTCTATTTCTGGCTGATTCAGTCTGGGTAGGTTATACCTTTCTAAGAACTTGTCCATTTCTTCCAGGTTGTCCATTTTATTGGCATAGAGTTGATTGTAGTAGTCTCTTAGGATGCTTTGTATTTCTGCAGTGTCTATTGTAACTTCTCCTTTTTCATTACTAATTTTATTGATTTGAGTCCTCTCCCTCCTTTATCTTGATGAGTCTGGCTAAAGGTTTATCAATTTTGTTTATCTCCTCAAAGAACCAGCTTTTAGTTTTATTGATCTTTGCTATTGTTTTCTTTGTTTCTATTTCATTTATTTCTGCTGTGATCTTTATGATTTCTTTCCTTCTACTAACCTTGGGTTTTGTTTGTTATTGTTTTCTAATTGCTTTAGGTGTAAGGTTAGATTGTTTATTTGAGATTTTTCTTGTTTCTTGAGGTAGGATTGTATTGCTATAAACTTCCCTCTTAGAACTGCTTTTGCTGCATCCCATAGGTTTTGGATCATCGTGTTTTGGTTGTCATTTGTCTCTAGGTATTTTTTGATTTCCTCTTTGATTTCATCAGTGAGCTCTTGAATATTTAGTAGTGTATTGTTTAGCCTCCATTGTGTTTGTGTTTTTTACAGTTTTTCCCTGTAATTTATTTCTAATCTCAAAGCATTGTGGTCAGAAAAAATGCTTGATGTGATTTCAGTTTTCTTAAATATATTGAGGCTTGATTTGTGACCCAAGATGTGATCTATCCTGGAGAATGTTTGATGTGCACTTGAGAAGAAAGTGCAATCTGCTTTTTTTTTAGATGCAATGTCCTATAAATATCAATTCAGTCTATCTAGTCTAATGTGTCATTTAAAGCTTGTGTTTCCTTATTGATTTCTGTTTGGATGATCTGTCCATTGGTATAAGTGAGGTGTTAAAGTTCCCCACTATTATTGTGCTACTGTCTATTTCCTCTATTTTTTAGCTGTTAGCATTTGCCTAATGGACTGAGGTGCTCCTATGTTGGATGCATATATATTTATAATTGTTTATCTTCTTCTTGGATTGATCCCTTGGTCATTATATAGTGTCCTTCCTTGTCTCTTGTAACATTCTTTATTTTAAAGTCTATTTTATCTGATATGAGTATTGCTACTCCAGGTTTCCTTTGATTTCCATTTGCATGGAATATCTTTTTCCATCCCCTCACTTTCAGTCTGTATATATCCATAGGTCTGAAGTGGGTCTCTTGTACACAGTATATATATATTGGTCTTGTTTTTCTATACATTCAGCGAGCCTTTGTCTTTTGGTTGGAGCATTTAATCCATTCACATTTAAGGTAATTATCGATATGCACATTCCTATTACCATTTTCTTAATTGTCTTGGGTTTGTTTTTGTAGGTCCTTTTCTTCTCTTGTGCTTCCCACTTAGAGAAGTTGCTTTAGCATTTGTTGTAGAGCTGGTTTGGTGGTGCTGAATTCTCTGGGCTTTTGCTTGTCTGTAAAGCTTTTAACTTCTCCATTTAATCTGAATGATATCCTAGCCAGGTAGAGTAATCTTGGTTGTAGGTTCTTCCCTTTCATCGCTTTAAATATATCATGCCACTTCCTCCTGGCTTGTAGAGTTTCTGCTGAGAAATCAGCTGTTAACCTTATGGGAGTTCCCCTGTGTGCTATTTTTCATTTTTCCTTTTTTACTTTTAATAATTTTTCTTTGTCTTTAATTTTTATCAATTTGATTAATATGTGTCTTGGCGTGTTTCTCCTTGGATTTATCCTGCCTGGGATTCTCCGCGATTCCTGGACCTGGGTGGCTATTTCCTTTCCCATGTTAGGGAAGTTTTCGACTATAATCTCCTCAAATATTTTCTTGCGTCCTCTCTCTCTCTGTGTCCTCCTTCTGGGACCCGTATAATGTGAATGTTGATGCGTTTCATATTGTGCCAGAGGTCTCTTAGGCTGTCTTCATTTCTTTTCATTCTTTTTTCTTTTTTCTTCTGTGGCAGAGAATTCAACCATTCTGTCTTCCAGGTCACTTATCTGTTCTTCTGCCTCAGTTATTCTGCTATTGATTCCTTCTAGTGTATTTTTAATTTCAGTTATTGAATTGTTCATCTCTGTTTGTTTGTTTTTTAATTCTTCTAGGTATTCTTCTATTATTCTTCTTTAATTCTAAATTCTTCTTTAATTCTTCTTTGTTAAACATTTCTTACATCTTCTTGATCTTTGCCTCCATTTTTTTTCTGAGGTCCTGGGTCATCTTCACTATCATTATCCTGAATGCTTTTTCATTTAATTGTCTTTCTGGGGTTTTATCTTGTTCCTTCATCTGGTACATAGCCCTCTGCTTTTCATTTTGTCTATTTTCGTCAATGTGGTTTTCATTCCACAGGCTGCAAGACTGTAGTTCTTTTTGCTTCTGCTGTCTGCCCTCTGGTGGATGAGGCTATCTAAGAGGCTTGTGTAAACGTCCTGATGGTAGGGACTGGTGGTAGGCAGAGCTGGGTGTTGCTCTTGTTGGCAGAACTCAGTAAAACTTTAATCTTCTTGTCTGCCGATGGGTGGGGCTGAGTTCCCTCCCTGTTGGTTGTTTGGTCTGAAGTGACCCAGCACTGGAGGCTACAAGCTCTTGGTGGGGCTAATGGCAGACTCCAGTAGGGCTCATGCCAAGGACTTCTTCCAAGAACTTCTTCTGCCAGTTTCCTTGTCCCCACAACCTCAGCTGCCTCCTGCCTCTGCAGGAGACCCTCTAACACTAGCAGATAGGTCTGTTTCAGTCTCCTATGGGGTCACTGCTTCTTCCCCTTGGGTCCTGATGCACACACTACTTTGTGTGTGCCCTCCAGAGTGGAGTCTCTGTTTCCCACAGTCAAATCTCACTAGCCTGCAAAATCTGATTCTCTGGGAATTCCTCCTCCCATCGCTGGACCCCCAGGTTGGGGAGGCTGTCGTGGGACTCAGAACCTTCACTCCAGTGGGTGGGCTTCTGTGATATCATTGTTCTCCAGTTTGTGAGTCACCCATGCAGCAGTTATGGGATTTGATTTGATTGTGATTGCCCCCCTCCTACTGTCTCATAGCAGCTTCTCCTTTGTCTTTGGATGTGGGGTATCTTTTTTGGTGAGTTCCAGTGTTTTCCTGTTGATGATTGTTCAGCAGTTAGTTTTGATTCCAGTGCTCTCGCAAAAGGGAGTGCTGAGAGATCTTATACTCTTATACTTAATTGGCTAAAATAACTTTTACTCTATTTTCACAAGCTAAACACATTGAAACTTCATTCATAATCTTTCTAAATCCCAAATAAAATTGTCAAACTTGTTTCTATAATTGTGTAAATTCATCTTCCATTGTTGATCACTCAGGTTGTAAATCTTAAAGAATCTTATATATTCACTCTCTTTCTTCCACATATGCATAGTCAGAATTTATCATCAGTTTACTTACTATTGGCTTCTCATTTCTATATCCAATGCATTGCTCTAGTTTTGTCTTTACTATTCCATCTGTTCTAGTGCAATTTTTTTGAAATCATTGTTTCTAACTTTCAGTCTCCTTCATTGAATACTGGCAAATATATTTTCATAAAATTCGTTTCTAAAAGCACTCCTCTGTAATAAGAAACCTGAAATTTTTCTCTTGGTATATAGAATATATTAACAGCAAGTAGCCATGGAATTCAAGATTCCCTAAAATCTAACTGAACTTCCCTCTCCACCTTTTGCTCTTATTGTGTCTTCATGTAAATTGTGTTGTTCAGCCAAGTCAACATCTTTATTTTTTTATTCATCCTGTCCTCTGTTTTTGTCCATGCTTATTAACTCTGGCAGAAAATACCTCTCATTTTCCTTTTGAAAATACTCCCTTCCCTGGAAAAGAATTGCCTAATTTTCTTTTTTATCAGAAGTTAATTTGTTTCTTTTGTATCTCATAGTATTTAAACATTTTATACTTCTTATTATATTCTGATCTTACTACAGTTTTATATGCATGCCTTTATCTCTTGTCAAAATGTTTCTTTCTTGAGAGTTGAAATGTATCAATTTCTACATATATATTTGTATATATAGTATAACTTTTAAACTTCATTTGTTGTCAAGCAAAGGAAATGTTGGGTAATTGTCTAAAATCTTTTTTTAAGTCGTTCTTCTGGTATTGATGAGTGACAATGTAATATTCACATTCTTGTTCTTTAAATGGAAGGATTTCAGTACCCATTACACCATTACATACATGGAGAAGGATTGATAGTTGAATTACTATGTTAGTTAGAAGACATAGATAAATGCCAAATAAAACCACACCAGTAAGAAATTTAAAACTGAAAATATGCAAGACAAACACAATAAAATGTTATGTAATGTGTACAAGTAAAAGTGTTGGTAGTCTTCTGAATGCATTCCTCAGAATAAAGGGAGATTTCTATTAAAGTGTCATTGGCATTCATATATCTGGAAACTTTAATTGGAGTAACTATTATTTATACTTTTTTGTAACCATCCACAATAGCCATTGTTTACAAGGTTAGACTTCAAATCACTTTATGAAGAAATGCCACAGAAATACAAGTTTCTAAACTATACTTCATGTAGGCACATGTCTATGTATGCTTGGAAATATGAGAGAAGTAGTTTGCATGTAAATCCTGATATTTCTACGATTGAAATGAAAAAAAAATTTTTAAAGAAGACAAAAGCAACGGAGTCATATTCATTTTTCTAAAAATATGCTTAAAATATTTACAAGTCCATCAGATTTATGTTTTAGAATATTTTCTCCAGCCTCTGGCTTCTCTTTTCATTTTCTTACTGGTATCTTCTGAAAAGTAAAACTCTTTAAACTTTGTCTTTTCATGGTTAAAGTTTTATGTATCATAAGAAAATTCTGCCAAACAATTGAATTCAAAAATAATTTCCTATATTTTAGAAGTTTAAATTGTATTGATTCTATGATCCTTTTAGGGATAAACTTTGTAGTTATATGAAAAAAGGATTGACTCAGGTTCATTTTTCCACATGGGTATCCAGCAGTTCCAAAGCAAAAAATAAATGTTTCATGATTCAACCACATTATATGTTTTGTTAAAAAAAACAGTTAAAAACATATGTGTGTGCCTATTTCTGAGCTCTCTACTCTGTCAATTTTGATGTATAATTATATCTTTATAGTTTTATAAGTCTTGAAATTAGATATTAGACCTCTAAATTTGATCTTTATTTTCAAAAGAGTTTGGCTATAATAAGTTCTTTGCATAACCCATATACATTGTAGAATCAGCTTACTAATCCTTACAAAAGAATTTCCTGAAATTTTGATTGGAATTATAATGAAGCTATAGAATTATTTGTTGATAATTGATATTTTAATAATATTGGCTCTTCTGATCTGTATTATATATTTTTACATTCAGATTCTCTTTAATATCCTCAACAATGTTATATAATTTTTATATACAGAACTTTGCCACATTTTAAATTTGTCTCTGAGTATTTCATGTTTTTGATGCAATTGCAAATGGTAATTTTTTCAATTTCACATTTTTTGTTATGGGTATATAAAAATGTATTTTTTGTTGCCTTAGTAAACTTCTACCTTACAGCATTTATTTATTAGTTTAGGTAACATTTTTGAGGATTCTTGATGTCATTCTCCATAGAAGATAATGTCCTCTGCAAATAAAGAGAGTTTAATTTCTTTCTTCCAACTATAAACTTTTTATTTCTTTTTCTTCTCTTATTGCTCTGGTTAGAAAATTATGTACAGTATTAAATAGAAATGTTAAAAAAAATCCTTTGCTTGTTACTGATCTTAGTGGAGAGATAGTTCTCCTTTCACCAATAGAAATGGTGTTAACTATAGGTAAACCAAGTTGAGGATATTCCCTTTTATTCTTACCTTTCTGAATATTTTTATCACAAATGGGTATTAATTTGTTGTCAAAAGTTTTTCTCTATTTACCTTTCATTGATATTTTTTTATTTTCCTACATTTACTTTTTGTTTAGATTATTATATTTTAGTGTCTTGAAGTAGATGATTAAGACTGATCTTATATATCTTTTCCTTTTTTAATTGAAGTATGGTTGATTTACAATGTTGTGATAGTTTCAGGTGTACAGCAAAGTGATTCAGTTATACATATATCTATTATTTTTCAGATTCTTTTCCCATATAGGTTCTTACAGAGTACTGAGTAGAGTTCCCTGTGGTATACAGTAGGTCCTTGTTGATTATCTATTTTATATATAGTATTGTGTATATGTTAATCCTAACCTCCTAATTTATCCCCCCCCAACCTTTCCTCTTTGGTAACCATAAGTTTGTTTTCTGAGTCTGTGAGTCTATTTCTGTTTTGTAAATAGGTTCATTTGTATCATTTTTTTAGATTCCACATATACGTGATATCATATAATATTTGTCTTTCTCTGTTTGAGGTACTTCACTTAGTATGAGACTCTCTAGGTCCATCCATGTTGCTGCAAATGTCATTATTTCATTCTTTTTTATGGTTGAATAATATTCCATTTTATATAGGTACCACAACTTCTTTATCCATTCATCTATTGATGTGCATTTAATTTGCTTCCATGTCTTGGCTATTGTAAATAGTGCTGCTGTGAACATGGGGGTGCATGTATGTATCTTTTCAAAGTATGGTTTTCTCCAGATATATGCCCAGGAATGGGATTGCTTGATCATATTGTAACTCTATTTTTAGTTTTTAAGGAACCTCCATACTGTTCTCCAGAGTGGTTATACCAATTTACATTCCCACCAACAGTGTAGAACCTTTTCCTCCACACCCTCTCCAGCATTTATTATTTGTAGATTTGTTGATGATGGCTCTTCTGACTAGTGTGAAGTGATGCCTAATTGTAGATTAGATTTGCATTTCTCTAATGATTAATGATGTTGAGCATCTTTTCATGAGCTTTTTGTCCATCTGTATGTGTCTTTGGAGAAATGTCTCTTTAGATCTTCTTCCCATTTTTGGGTTGGGTTGTTTGTTTTTTTGATATTGAGTTGCATGAGCTTTTTTACAATTTGCAGATTAATCCCTTGTTCATTGTTTCATTTGCAAGTGTTTTCTCCCATTCTGTGTGTTGTCTTTTTGCTTTGTTTATGGTTTCCTTTGCTGTGTAAAAGCTTTAAAATTTAACTACATCCCATTTGCTTACTTTTGTTTTTATTTTCATTACTCTAGGAGGTGGATCCAAAAAGATATTGCTGCAATTTATGTCAAACAGTGTTCTGTGTATATTTTCCTCTAGGAGTTTTATAATATCCAAACTTATATTTAGGTCTTTAACCCATTTTAAGTTCATTTTTGTGTATGGTGTTACAGAATGTTCTAATTTCATCTTTTAGTTGTGGCTCTCGAGTTTTCCCAGCATCACTTATTGAAGAGACTGTCTTTTCTCCACTGTATATTCTTGCCTCCTTTGTTGTAGATTAATTGACCCTAGGTGTGTGGGTTTAGTTCTGGGCTTTCTATCCTGTTCCATTGATATATAAGTCTGTCTTTGTGCCAGTACATTACTCTTTTGATTACTGTAGATTTATAGTATTGTCTGAAGTCAGGGAGCCTGAGTCCTCCAGCTCCATTTTTGCTTCTCACGATTGTTTTGGATATTCAGGGTCTTTAGTGTTTTCATGCAAATTTTAAGATATTTTTTGTTCTAGATCTTCAAAAAATGCCATTGGTAATTTGATGGGAATTGCAATGAATCTGTAGATTGCCTTAATGTAATATAGTCTGATGCTGATGAAAGAAATTGAAGATGAGACAAAGAGATGGAAAGATATACCATGTTCTCAGACAGGAGATATATATATATATTATTCTTCAGATTCTTTTCCCTTATGGCTTATTACAAAATATTGAGTATAGTTCTCTGTGTTATACAGTAATTGGTTATCTATTTTATATATAGTAGTAAGTATTTAATGTATATGTTTTTTTCTAAATAGAACATTTTCTTCCCACACATTTTGATGTTATGTTTTCATTTTTGATTTTATTAAAAATTCATTCCAATAACCTATCATTCATCAATTTGTTATTTAGAAGCATGCTATTTAATATCCAAAACTTTGGGGATTTTTCAGTATCTTTTGTTGATTCCTGGTTTATTTTCACTGTGGTAAAAAGAATATTCTTTTTCATGCTTTCTTATTTACTGAAATATAGTTATGGCTCAGAATATGGTCTATTTTGTGATCTATGTACACATAAAAGAAATGTGTAATCACCTGTTGTTTGCTGGAGTGTTGTATAAATGCCATTTAAGTTAGTTGGTATTGATCAAATCATCATTTGCCCTTAAATATTTTTGTCTACTTGTTTTTATCAATTATTGTGAGAGGAGTATTTAAAGTCTCTAATTATAATTATGGCTTTATTTCTCTTTTCAGTCTACTTTATTTTTTTTCATTTACTTTGAAATTTTAGGTGCATGTATATTTTAAGATTTTGCTTGTTCTTGCTGAACTAAACACTTGTCATTATGATATATCACTCTTTATTTCTGGTAATGTTTACTGTCCTGAAATTTTATTCGCCTAATGTTAGTTTAGCTTCTCCATCGTTCCTTTGATTGTATCTATGATTATCTTATTATATCCTATTACTTTTAATAGAATGTCTTCCTTATTTAAAATGGGTTTATATAAATAGCATATAGTTGTATCTGACTTTTTGATTTAGTCTCACAAACCTTTTTAACTAGAGTCTTTAGACAATTTATATTTAATATAAATATTAGATATTAGCTTAAATCTAGATTCTTGCTTGCTATTGTCTATTTCTCCCTGTTTCTTTTTTCTGCTATTCCCTTATTTACTATTATTCCTTGTTTTCATTTTTATTACAATAGGGTTTACTTATCACAGTAATAGATGGTAATACTACTATGTATGTCATAAATTCAAAAACACATGATAATTGTTTGCCTTTAAACAATCATATTTTAAAGAGATTAAAAATGAGAAAAATTTTTTTTATATTTGCCCATATACACCTATATGTTTCCATTTTTTATGCTCTCACTTCTTGAAATACAAATTTTATATGGGATATTTTATCTCCATTTTTAAAGAATTTGCTTTAACTTCTCTTAATGCATGTCTGTAATGATTAATTATCCCAGATTTTGTTAATCTCAAATAGTCTTACTTCAACTTTATTTTTCAATAATATTTTTGGTAAGTATTGTGCTCTGGGTTAACAATTTTTTTTCTTTCATTAATTTAAGATGGTATTTTATTTTTTTTCTCATCAGTTTGATTTTTATGAGAAATATGTTATGACTATCTATGGTCCCTGTATATCATTCTTGCTCTGGCTGCCTTTATGAATTTTATCTTTATGACTGGATATCAGTAATTGGATCATGCTACTTTCCTTATGTTTCTTTCATTTGGACTTCATCAAGTTTCTTGAATCTGTGCCTTTATAAATTTTATTTAATTTGAAAAAATTTCTGCCAAGATTTCTTCAGACACTTTTCTGCCCACCTCCCTCTTGTGTCCAAGGGTGCTCTAAGGATCTTTTTATTATTTTCATTATTTTTATATTTTTGATTCATTTTTTTCCACAGTATCTAATCTTTTATCTGATCAGATTTATCTACTTCTCAAAATTTCAGATATTGTATTTTTAAGCCTAGAATTTTTATTTAGTTTATTTATATATCTTCTATTTTTTCTCATTATGTGTATCATTTCTTCTGCATCTTAGAACATATTTAAAAGATCATTGTTTTAAGGTTCCTTTCTGTTCTAGTTCCATAATGACTCTTATTCCTGTCTCTTTCCATTATCTTAATTTTCCTGCTTACTAATCCCATTTTCCTGCTTTTTTACATGCTAAATAAATTTTGACTGGACACTAGAAGTTCTAAGTTTTACATTTTTAGAGTGTTTGATTTTGCTTTATTTCTTCAAATTGTATTATATATATATTTTTAATTTAATTTTATTTTTTATAGAGCAAGTTCTTATTAGTTATCCATTTTATACATATTAGTGTATATATGTCAATCCCAATCTCACAATTCATCACACAACCACACCCCCCCACCACTTTCAAACCTTGGTGTCCATACATTTTTTCTCTACATTTGTATCTGTATTTCTACCCTGCAAACTGGTTCATCTGTACCATTTTTCTGGGTTCCATATATATGTGTTAATATATGATATTTGTTTTTCTCTTTCTGACTTACTTCACTCTGTATGACACACTCTAGGTCCATCCAAGTCTCTACAAATGACCCAATTTCATTCCTTTTTACAGCTGAGTAATATTCCATTGTATATATGTACCACAACTTCTTTATCCATTCTTCTGTTGATGGGCATTTAGGTTGCTTCCATGACCTGGATATTGTAAATAGTGCTGCAATGAACATTGGGGTGCATGTGTCTTTTTGAATTATGGTTTTCTCTGAGAATATGCCCAGTAGTGGGACTGCTGGGTCATATAGTAGTTCTATTTTCAGTTTCTTTAAGGAACTTCCATACTGTTCTCCATAGTGGCTGTATCAATTTATATTCCCACCAACAAGAGGGTGGTGCAAGAGGGTTCCCTTTGCCCCACACCTTCTCCAGCATTTGTTCTTTGTAGATTTTTTGATGATGGCTATTCTGACCAGTGTGAGGTGATATCTCATTGTAGTTTTGATTTGCATCTCTCTAATAATTAGTGATGTTGATCAGCTTTTCATGGGTTTCTTGGCCATCTGTATGTCTTCTTTGGAGAAATTTCTATTTAGGTCTTCTGCCCATTTTGGGATTGGATTCGTTGTTTATTTAATATTAAGCTACATGATTTATTTATATATTTTGGAGATTAATCCTTTGTCCATTGATTTGTTGGCAAATATTTTCTCCCATTCTGAGGTTGTCTTTTCTTCTTGTTTATGGTTTCCTTTGCTGTGCAAAAGCTTTTAAGTTTCATTAGGTCCCATTTGTTTATTTTTGTTTTATTTCCATTACTCTAGGAGTCAGATCAAAAAAGATCTTGCTGTGATTTATGTCAAACAGTGTTCTTCCTATGTTTTCCTCTAAGAGTTTTATAGTGTCCAGTATTACATTTAGGTCTCTAATCCATTTTGAGTTTATTTTTGTGTATGGTGTTAGGAAGTGTTCTAATTTCATTCTTTTACATGCAGCTGTACAGTTTTCCCAGCACCACTTATTGAAGAGACTGTCTTTTCTCCATTGTATATCCTTGTCTCCTTTGTCATAGATTGGTTGACCATAGGTGTATGGGTTTATCTCTGGGCTTTCTATCCTGTTCCATTGATCTATATTTCTGTTTTTGTGCCAGTACCATATTGTCTTGATGTCTGTAGCTTTGTAGTATAGTCTGAAGTCAGGGAGTCTGATTCCTCCAGCTCCGTTTTTTTCCCTCAAGACTGCTTTGGCTGTTCAAGGTTTTGTGTCTCCATACAAATTTTAAGATTTTTTATTCTAGTTCTGTAAAAAATGCCACTGGTAAATTGATAGGGATGGCATTGAATCTGTAGATTGCTTTGGGTTGTATAGTCATTCTCACAGTATTGATTCTTCCAATCCAAGAACATGGTATATCTCTCCATCTGTTTGTATCATATTTAAATTATTTCATCAGTGTCTTATAGTTTTCTGCATGCAGGTCTTTTGTCTCCTTAGGTAGGGTTATTCCTAGGTATTTTATTCTTTATGTTGCCAAGGTAAATACGAGTGTTTTCTTAATTTTTCTTTCTGATCTTTCATTGTTAGTGTATAGGAATGCAAGAGATTTCTGTGCATTAATTTTGTATCCTGCAACTTTACCAAATTCATTGATGAGCTCTAGTAGTTTTCTGGTGGCATCTTTAGCATTCTCTATGGATATTATCATGTCATCTGCAAACAGTGACAGTTTTACTTCTTTTCCAATTTGGATTATTTTATTTGTTTTTCTTCTCTGATTGCTGTGGCCAGGACTTCCAAAACTATGTTGAATAATAGCGGCAAGAGTGAACATTCTTTTCTTGTTCCTGATCTTTGAGGAAATGCTTTCAGTTTTTCCCCATTGTGAATAATGTTTGCTGTGGGTTTGTTGTATATGGCCTTTATTATGTTGAGGTAGATTCCTTCTATGCCCACTTTCTGGAGGGTTTTTAAAATAAATTGGTGTTGAATTTTGTCAAAAGCTTTTTCTACATCTATTGAGATTATCATATGGTTTTTATTCTTCAATTTATTAATATGGTGTATCCCATTGATTGATTTGTGTATACCAAAGAATCCTTGCATCCCTGGGATAAATCCCACTTGATCATGGTGTATGATCCTTTTATTGTGTTGTTTGATTCTGTTTGCTAGTATTTTGTTGAGGATTTCTGTATATATATTCATCAGTGATATTGGTCTGTAATTTTCTTTCTTTTTTTTCTTTTTTTGGTAGTATCTTTTTCTAGTTTTGGTATCAGGGTGATGGTGGCCTCATAGAATGAGTTTTGGATTGTTCCTTCCTCTGCAGTTTTTTGGAAGAGTTTGAGAAGGATGGGTGTTAGCTCTTCTTTAAATATTTGATAGAATTTACCTGTGAAGCTATCTGGTCCTGGACTTTTGTTTATTGAAAGACTTTTAATCACAGTATCAATTTCATTACTTGTAATTTGTCTGTTCACATTTTCTATTTCTTCGTGGTTCAGTTTTGGAAGGTTATACCTTTCTAAGAGTTTGTCCATTTCTTCCAGGCTGTCAATTTTATTGGCATAGAATTGCTTTTAATAGTCTCTTAGAATGCTTTGTATTTTTACATTGTCTGTTATAACTTCTCCTTTTTCATTTGAATTTTATTGATTTGAGTCCTCTCCCTCTTCTTCTTGATGAGTCTGGCTAATGGTTTATCAATTTTGTTTATCTTCTCAAAGAACCAGCTTTTAGTTTTATTGATCTTTGTTATTGTTTTCTTTGTTTCTATTTCATTTATTTCTGCTCTGATCTGTATGATTTCTTTCCTTCTGCTAACTTTTGGTTTTGTTTGTTCTTCTTCCTCTAGAGGTGTAAGGTTAGATTGTTTATTTGAGATTTTTTTTGTTTCTTGAGGTAGGCTTGTATAGCCATAAACTTCCCTCTTAGAACTGCTTTTGCTGCATCTCATAGGTTTTGGATCATTGTGTTTTCATTGTCATTTGTCTCTAGGTATTTTTTGATTTCCATTTGATTTCTTCAGTGATCTCTTGGTTATTTAGCAATGTATTGTTTAGCCTCCATGTGTTTGTGTTTTTTTTACGTTTTTTCCCCTTTAATTGATTTCTAATCTCATAGCATTGTGGTCAGAAAAGATGCTTGATATTATTTCAGTTTTCTTAAATGTACTGAGGCTTAATTTGTGACCCAAGATGTGATCTATCCTGGAGAATGTTCTGCGTGAATTTGAGACAAAAGTGTAATCTGCTGTTTTTCGGTGGAATGTCCTATGAATATCAATTAAATCTATCTGTTTTATTATGCCACTTAAAGCTTCTGTTTCCTTATTACTTTTCTGTTTGCATAGTCTTTCCATTGGTGTATTTGAGGTGTTAAAATCCCCCACTATTATTGTGTTACTGTCGATTTCCTCCTTTATATCTGTTAGCAGGTGCCTTATGTATTGAGGTGCTCCTATGTTGGATGCATAAATATTTACAATTGTTATATCTTCTTGGATTGATCCCTTGATCATTATGTATTGTCCTTTTTTATCTCTTGTAACAGTCTTTATTTTAAAGTTTATTTTATCTGATATGAGTATTGCTATTTCAGCTTTCTTCTGATTCTCATTTGCATGGAATATCTTTTTCCATCCCCTCATTTTCAGCCTCTATGTGTCCCTAGGTCTGAAGTGGATCTCTTGTAGAGAGCATATATATGTGTCTTGTTTTGGTATCCATTCATTGAGCCTGTGTCTTTTGGTTGGAGCATTTAATCCATTCATGTTTTAGGTAATGATCAATATGTATGTTCCTATTACCATATTCTTAATTGTTATGTGTATGTTTTGTAGGTCCTTTTCTTCTCTTGTGTTTCCCACTTAGAGAAATTCCTTTAGCATTTGTTGTAGAGCTGGTTTGGTGGTGCTGAATTCTCTTAGCTTTTGCTTGTGTGTAAAGCTTTTGATTTCTCCATGGAATCTGAATGAGATCCTTCCTGAGTAGAGTAATCTTGGCTGTAGTTTCTTCCCTTTCATCACTTTAAATATATCATGCCACTCCCTTCTGGCTTGTAAAATTTCTGCTGAGAAATCAGCCGTTAACCTTGTGGGAGTTCCCTTGCATGTTATTTTTCGTTTTTCCCTTGTTGCTTTCAGTAATATTTCTTTGTCTTTAATTTTTGTCAGTTTGATTGTTATGTGTCTCGGCATGTTTCTCCTTGTGTTTATCCTGCCTGGGACTCTCTGTGCTTCCTGGACTTGGGTGGCTATTTCCTTTCCCATGTTAGGGGAGTTTTCAATTATAGTCTCTTCAAATATTTCCTCAGGTCCTTTCTCTCTTCTCCTTCTGGGACCCCTATTATATGAATGTTGTTGCATTTAATATTGTCCCAGATGTCTCTTAGGCTGTCTTCATTTCTTTTCATTCTTTTTTCTTTATTCTTCTGTGACAGTGAATTCTCCCATTTTCTTTCCAGGTCACTTATCTGTTCTTCTGACTCAGTTATTCTGCTATTGTTTCCTTCTAGTGTATTTTTCATTTCAGTTATTGTATTGTTCATCTTTTTGCTTGTTCTTTAATTCTTCTAGGTGTTTGTTGTTTCATTCTTCTAGGTCTTTGTTAAACATTTCTTGCATCTTCTTGATCTTTGCCTCCATTCTTTTTCCGAGGTCCTGGATTATCTTCACTATCATTATTCTAACTTCTTTTTCTGTAAGGTTTCCTATCTCCACTACATTTAGTTGTTTATCTGGGGTTTTATCTTGTTCCTTCATCTGGTACATAGCCCTCTGTCTTTTCATCTTGTCTATCTTTCTGTGAATGTGGTTTTTGTTCCACGGGCTGCAGGATTGTAGTTCTTCTTGCTTCTGCTGTCTGCCCTCTGGTGGATGAGGCTATGTAAGAGGCTTGTGCCAGTTTCCTGATGGGAGGAACTGGTGGTGGGCTGAGCTGGGTGTTGCTTTTGTTGGCAGAGCTCAGTAAAACTTTAATCCGCTTGTCTGCTGATGTGTTCCCTCCATGTTGGTTGTTTGGCCTGAGGCGACCCAACACTGGAGCCTACCGGGCTCTTTCGTGGGGCTAATGGCGGACTCCAGGAGGGTTCTCACCAAGGAGTATTTCCCAGAACTTCTGCTGCTATTGTCCTCATCCTCACGGTGATCCACAGCCAACCCCATCTCTGCAGGGGACCCTCCAACACTAGCAGGTAGGTCTGGTTTGGTCTCCAATGGGTCACTGCTCCTTCCCCTGGGTCCTGAAGCACACACTAATTTGTGTGTGTCCTCCAAGAGTGGAGTCTCTGTTTCCCCCAGTCCTGTCAGAGTTCTGCAATCAAATTTTCCTAGCCTTCAAAGTCTGATTCTCTAGGAATTTCTCCTCCCATTGCCAGACCCCCAGTTTGAGAAACGTGACCTGGGGCTCAGAACCTTCACTCCAATGGGTGTACTTCTGTGGTATAAGTGTTTTCCAGTTTGTGAGTCACCCACCCAGCACTTACAGGTTTTGATTTTATTGTGATTTTCCCCCTCCTACCAGCTCATTGTGTTTTCTCCTTTGTCCTTGGATGTGGGGTATATTTTTTGGTGAGTTCCAGTGTCTTCCTGTCGATGATTGTTGTGTAATTAGCTGTGATTCTGGTGCGCTTGCAAGAGGGAGTGAGAGCATGTCCTTTTACTCTGCCATCCATTTGTATTATTATTATTTTTTATTCCTAGAAGCTAATTTTCACACCTTTGTGGCTTGAATTAAGGTTTGTTTTGGCAGGTTCCAAACAGTTTTTATTTAATTTCTCTTTGTCTTAAGCCATTCTGAAGACTCTAATTAGATATAACATCTCTTCACTTGGTCTGTTGTGCAACACAACTATACAAAGTCCTCTGTGAATTCTGATCATTGTTTGTCTACTGCTTTCAGGTAGTTAGTTCCTCAGCAGTAAATCTTAGGACACTTTGTCATACTCATGTGCAACACTTTCTTTTCTGGAAGTACCCTTACCAGTCTGAACTCCAGCCTCTTTCCTTAACTCAGTGAGTCTCTGATTTGTTCTCTCTGTACTGTGGTCTGGAAACTGCCTTCAGGCAGTGCACTGGAGATAATTCCTAGGCTCTCCTCACTTTTTTTCTCTCTCACTGGTCACAATCTTTTGTTGCCTGTTGTCCAAAGTATGGGAAACTATTATTTAATATTCTTAGTAATTGAAGGTGTTTACCACAGGAGGACAATTCCAATAAAATTCAGCTCTTTATTTTTGAAATAGGTTTGGCTTAGATTTTCAATGTTAGTACCATCCTCCCAGTTGCTAAAACCTTGGCCATAGTTTTGAATAGTCTTTCAACCTACTTCCAGTTTTACCT
This sequence comes from Mesoplodon mirus, assembly GCF_964341445.2. Taxonomy (NCBI): domain Eukaryota; kingdom Metazoa; phylum Chordata; class Mammalia; order Artiodactyla; family Ziphiidae; genus Mesoplodon; species Mesoplodon mirus. The sequence continues at coordinate 160,203,267 of NC_138980.1, forward strand.
TTTGCCTGTACCTCTCAACAGCTTCCAAAATGACCATTTCTTCCCCTTTTGTTTCCCTAAAGTCCATTTTGTACTCTTCTCAAGACTTCTTGCTAGATCTAGAATAAGATAAAACTTATCTATAAAATTTACATGACTTTAGCACCAATCTAGCTTTTCTAACCCATATTTGCGAATTCTTGTCCCTATTTAATAATCTTCATCGGTCCTTGGTGTACTTCTGCCTGGAATGTCCTTCTACACATAACCCAATATTGGACCCTATACAGGGCTTAAAACGAAATTTCAACTGTATAATAATAATGAATATATATCTAAATATTGAGGAGTGCAATAATACAATAAACAAACAAAAATTTTTAAATTCTGAGCAATACAGTATTGCATAAATTACATGAGTAGTAATTATATAATAAATATGAGTGCTAATCATATAGCTCTAGAAAAACTAACTTGATACATTAAAAAGGATTACTGGCCCAAAAGTGATTAACACTCTTAGCTAGAAACACACACACACACATGCACACACACACACACACACATCTTCTTTATCTTTTTTTTTCTTTTGTGAGACACAGTAGCCATTAGAGTATTAATTCAGATTATAAATAATACACATATATTTTATACTGAAATAGAGAGATACATTCAGAGTATATAATATGTATGATACTTGATATGGCTTGCTATGTCATATAGGCCAGCAGTCCCCAACGTTTTCCACACCAGGGACCAGTTTTGTGGAAGATGGTTTTTCCACGGATGGTGGAGCGTATGGGAGAAGGTTCAGGCAGTAATGTGATCAATGAGGGGGGATGGTTCAGGTGGTAATGTGAGCGCCAGGTAGCAGGAGATGAAACTTCTTTTTCCTGCTGCTCACCTCCTGCTGTGTGGCCCAGTTCCTAACAGGCAATGGACTGGTACCTCTCCATAGCCCGGGGGTTGGGGACCCCTGATATAGGCAAGAAATGAATGAGCCAGCATGTAAATTTTGATGTACAAATTTAACTCTTTCTGCCACAGCACTCTCCTTTATTCATTTTATGTCTGTTATGCTTACAGTACATTTTGAATAGAAAATAGAATAAAAGAAATAAATTAAATACTTAAATTGTCAAAAATAAGTTGAAGCTAAATTTATGGGCCAAATCTATAAGAGAAAGTGAGATATTTTTGTTTCTTTTATTTGCTTTCATGTGTACAGAGTCACATTAGGTAATAGTCATATCTCCATGTTGTTGCCACCTTCTCTGCGGTGAATATCTTTTGTGCTTCTTTTATAAAGATTTTATAAACTCACATGGGAGTTCAGTGTCAAAGAGCCAAGTTCATTTTTTATTTATTCATTTATGTGTATTTTTTGTTATATATTTGCTTCTTTCAAAGGCAATGAGAAAGTAATGATAAGAATACAGAAAACTATAAGACACTGATGAAAGAAATTAAATATGATACAAACGGAGAGATATACCATCTTCTTGGATTGGAAGAATCAACATTGTGAAAATGACTATATTACCCAAAGAAATCTACAGATTCAGTGCAATCCCTATCAAAGTACCAAAGGTATTTTTCACAGAACTAGAACAAAAAATTGCACAATTTGTATGGAAACACAAAAGACCCCAAATAGCCAATGCAGTCTTGAGAAACAAAAAAGGAGCTGGAGGAATCAGGCTCCCTGACTTCAGATTATACTACAAAGCTACAGTAATCAAGACAGTATGGTACTGGCACAAAAACTGGAATACAGATCAATGGAACAGGATAGAAAGCCCAGAGATAAACCCACTCACATATGGTCACCTTATCTTTGATAAAGGAAGCAAGAATATACAATGGAGAAAAGACAGCGTCTTCAGTAAGTGGTGCTCAGAAAACTGGACAGCTGAATGTAAAAGAATGAAATTAGAAAACTCCCTAACACCATACACAAAAATTAACTCAAAATGGATTAAAGACCTAAGTGTAAGGCCAGACACTATCAAATTCTTAGAAAAAAACATAGGCAGAACACTCTATGACATAAATCACAGCAAGATTCTTTCGGACCCACCTCCTAGGGAAATGGAAATAAAAACAAAAATAAACAAATGGGACCTAATGAAGCTTAAAAGCTTTTGCACAGCAAAGGAAATTGTAAACAAGATGAAAAGGCAACCATTAGAATGGGAGAAAATATTTGCAAATGAAGTAAGTGACAGAGGATTAATCTCCAAAATTTACAAGCAGCTCATGCAGCTCAATATCAAAAAATACAAACCCAATCCATAAATGGGCAGAAGACCTAAATAGACATTTCTTCAAAGAAGATATACAGATTGCCAACAAACACATGAAAGGATGTTCAACATCACTAATCATTAGACAAGTGCAAATCAAAGCTACATTGAGGTATCACCTCACACCGGTCAGAATGGCCATCATCAAAAGATCTACAAGCAATAAATGCTGGAGAGGGTATGTAGAAAAGGGAACACTCTTGCACCTTTGGTGGGAATGTAAATTGATACAGCCACTATGGAGAACAGTATGGAGGTTCCTTAAAAAACTAAAAATAGAACCACCATACAACCCAGCATCCAACTCTTGGGCATATACCCTGAGAAAACTGTAATTCAAAAAGAGTCATGTACCAAACTCTTCATTGCAGCCTATTTACAATAGCAAGGACATGGAAGCAATCTAAGTGTCCATCAACAGATCAATGGCTAAAGTATATGTGGCACATACATACAATGGAATATTACTCAGCCATAAAAAGAAATGAAATTGTTATTTGTAGTGAGGTGGATGGACCAAGAGACTGTCATACAGAGTGAAGTAAGTCAGAAAGTGAAAAACAAATACCATAGGCTAACACATATATATGGAATCAAAAAGAAAAATTGGTTCTGAAGAACCTAGGTGCAGGACAGGAATAAAGACAAAGATGTAGAGAATGGACTTGAGGAGATGGGGAGGGGGAAGGGTAAGCTGGGACGAAGTGAGACATTGGCATTGACATGTATACACTACCAAATGTAAAATAGATAGCTAGTGGGAAGCAGCCACATAGCACAGGGAGAAGAGCTTGGTGCTTTGTGACCACCTAGAGGGGTGGGATAGGGAGGGTAGGAGGGAGACGCAAGAGGGAGGAGCTAAGGGGATATATGTATATGTACAGCTGACTCACTTTGTTATACAGCAGAAACTAACACACCATTGTAAAGCAGTTATACTCCAATAAAGATGTTAAAAAATTAATTAATTAAAAAAAGAATAATATAGGTAAATAACTGTCTATGGGCTTGAAAACATGAAGTGCTTTATATACATTATCTAAAAACCTGACAACAACTGTACAAAGTAGTGCTACTTGGCACATAATGATATATATGGTTTCAGTCATTGTAAACTGTGGAGGTAAAAAGAAACAGAACTAAAACCAATAAACTAACAAATCTTCTGGATTTAGTACAATAGCACTAAAATTTAAATTCACATAGCAAATATTTTATAACTATAAATGGAGTATAAAGTTTAAAAACTGTGAATCACTATTTGTACACTTGTAATTATATAATATTATACATCAATTATATTTCAATTTAAAAAAAGACAAGTTTTTAAAAAGTAGCCTCTTATTCTGCTCAATAAATAAATAAATAAATAAAGTCACCTACCTTGGTTTTGCCAGAGACTTGTTCTGTTAATTATATTTGCATCTTCAGTTACTGCATGTCTCTCAAGATTCCCAGTCAATTTAGCAGATGATGCTGTGAAAATATTCCCAGTAAATTATAGCTTTCTCAACCCAGTTCTACATCAATTGGAGTTTAGCCAAAGGAGTCAGTCAATGGGAGCCAAAATATCAGTTTTATCACAGAAGAGGTGGAACAGACTATGGCTTAGGTGCAGGACAAGTATGAGGTGTCTAATGTGGAACTCCTGTATTAGACACACCCCTCATTGGTAGGCCACACTGGAACACTTCCCGCTTCACTCACTAGAGACAGCAATTGCCTTTACCATCAAGCTTAGGAGAGATCAGATGCACTGCATCTTATTCTCTGCATCTTGACTTATTCAAAAGGGAGGGAGAGAGAAGTTCAAAGTTCCTAACCTCAACTTTACTAAAGAGAAAACTCTTCTTCAACCAAGATGAACTGAATAAAGGAGGATTGAGAGCCCCCAAAAGCCAGAGAAAATGTGTTTTCCTATCTCTTCGACATGTTATGTACTTAATTCACTTTATTGAATGAATAATAATCTTGTTTTCAACCTGTGGCTTGAAATAACACATTCTGAAGTATATTACAATTGTATATCCATTACTGATACAAGAAACTATGGAAGTAAGTATGCACTCATTTGTTTCTAAAATAGCTCATAAACCTCTCTAGACACATATAATATTGAAAAGAGAAAGCAGTACTGTATTTTGAGGGAAAAGAAATCAACAATATGATGCTTCCTTCAGGGAGAATGAAAAACTATTAGAAACATCAAGGGTCAAAAACACTAAGCCACCAGTTATTAAAGATTATTTACCTCTTGAACTTTTGGTGGGAAAATCCACTGCCTGTGGAGATATAAGAATTTCAATCACAGAACTAATGTCCTGAGAATTTGTTTGATTTACTCTAAAATCTCAGAAGTTTGGGCACATTTTAAAAGTTTTTAAGTCAGAATAAACTATATCAGATTGTTTCTTTTAGAAAAAACACAGAGATATAGTATTTTTTGGTCACATGTCAAGACTTAACTTGTAAGTTACCAACTTATATTTTAGCTAAGCTATATATACTCTTTTTAAAAATGTTAGAACTGGTGTGATATTGATTATGTGTGTGTGTATTTGTGTGTGTGAGTTCACTTTTGTTGTTCCTCTCTTTTTATATATCCAGAAACCTCATGAATAATATCTGACTGGTATATCTTTTTTATTCCTTTATCTTTCTTGTTTGTTATCATATGGTGTGCTTTTTTTGTATTTATAATAATGATTCAATAATTTAAATATGATTAATATTTTAGTTAATGCAAATTCTTTTCATTCACTTTCTATCACTTCGTAACATAGTGGTAAACATTGCAGCTTAAAGGTACAAAAATGTACAGGGTGATGATAAAGCCTTTGCTCAGTATAAAATTTATAGCCATAGATGCCTATGTTAAGAACAAATAAAATATCTCATATCAATAATCTAACATACCACCTTAAGAAATTGTAAGAAAAACAAGTGCAAACTAAACCCAGAGCAAGTAAGAGGTAGAAAATAATAAAGGTTAAAGATGAATAATTTAAATGAAGATTATATGGAATTTTTTTGGCTAAACCCCACATACTCACACTAAGAAATACATCTTAACTCATGATCCAGTGTATATGTATCTTTCTGTCTCTTTATACATCAATATTTGCCTCTATTTATCCATCTATCCATTTTCCTATGAGTCCATCTATCATTTACATACAGATGTATTTAACTATTCATTTATAGATAATTCCCTCTTGTTCCTACTTTTTTTTAGTGGTTTCAGTATTTGTTTTAAATTTATCTATAACTCACAACTTAAAATGTCTTAAGCTTTCATTTTTCACAATTATCCCATTTTTATTGAAATATAATATGTTGCAGTTAACATACCATAATCATAGAGCTTGAGGTATATTCACTTAATACACTCATATATACAGCACCTAGATCAAGAAACTGAATAGTACAGCATCCCAGAAGTCTCCTATGTCTTTAAAGATTAAACAGTAATCTGACTTTAATGATATAGGTTAGTTTTACCTGTTTTCATTGTTATATGCCTGGAACAATAATGGTATATACTCTTTTTCTTATCTTTATACCATCTCATCCACTCTTACCCCCTGCCTCTGGTAACTGCCATTCTGTTCTCTGTATCTATGGGCTTTTATTATTTTTTTAAAGATTCTTCGTATAAGAGAGGTAATATAGTATTTGTCTTTCTCTGATTTATTTCACCTTGCATAATGGCCTTGTGGTCCATCTATGTGCTCACAAATGGCAAGACTTCATTCTTTTTTATGGCTAAATAATATTCCACTATATACATATACATATGTATGTGTGTGTGTGTATATATATATATATATACACACACACACAGACACATACATGCCATGTCTTCTTTATCCACTCATCCATCCGTGCACATCTCACCAACACTTGTTATTTCTTGCCTTTCTAATAACAAGCCATCTAACAAGTATGAAGTGATATCTCATTGTCATTTTGAGTTGCATTTCCCTGGTCATTAGTGATGTTGAGCATCTTTTCATATACCTCCTGACCATCCCTATATCTTCTTTGTAAAAATATCTATTCAGATCTTCTGCCCATTTTTTCAGTCAAATTGTGTTTTTTGTTTGTTTGTTTTGTTTTTGCTATTGAATTGTATGAGTTTTTTATATATTTTGGATATTAGCCTCTTATCAGATATATGATTTGCAAATATTTTCTCCCATTCAGTGGGTTGCCTTTTCATTTTGTTAATGGTTTCCTTTGCTGTGCAGAAGCTTTTTAGTATGATATAGTTTCACTTGTTTAGTTTTGCTTTTGTTGTCATTTTTTTTTTTTTTTGGTGTCAAATCCAAAAAATCATTGCCAAGACCTAGGCCAAAGAGCTTACTGCCCATGTTTTCTTCTAGAAGCTTTAAGGTTTCAGGTCTATGTTCAAGTTTTTAATTCATTTGAGTTAATTTCTGTGTATAGTATAAGATAGTGTTCAAATTTCATTCTTTTGCCTTTGGCTGTCAAGTTTTCCAACACCATTTATTGAAGAGATTGTCCTTTCCCTATTGTATATTCTTCCTCCTTTGTCATAAATTAATTCACCACATATGCATGAGTTTATTCTGGGCTCTGTATTCTGTTCCATTGATCTATGTGTCTGTTTTTATGCCAATACCATACTGTTTTAATTATCATAGCTTTGTAATATAATTTGAAATCAGAGAGCATGATGTTGCCAGCTTTGTTGTTCTTTCTCAGTATTGTGTTGGCTACTTGGGGTCTTTTGTGTTTCCATAAAAATTTTAGGATTACCTGTTGTATTTCTGTGAGAAAAATGCCATTGGACAGTTGATAGGGATTACATTGAATCTGTAGATTGCTTTGCATAGTGTGGACATTTTAACAGTATTGATTTTTCCAATCCATGACCATGGAATATCTTTCTATTTATTTATATCTTATTCAATTTATATCATTAATGTCATACTTTTCAATATACAAGTCTTTTACCTCCGTGGTTAAACTTATTCACAGGTATTCTACATTTTTGATGCAATTGTAAATGAATTGTTTTCTTCATTTCTCTTTCTGATAGTTTATTATTAGTGTATAGAGATGGAACAGATATTTGTGTATTGATTTTATATCCTGTAACTTTACTGAATTCACTTATTAGCTCTAATAGTTTTTTTTAAGGAGTCTTTAGGATTTTCTATATATAATATGTCATCTGTAAATAGTGACAGTTTTATTTATTCCTTTCCAATTTAGATGTATTTTATTTATTTTTCTTGCCTAATTGCTCTGGTAAGGCCTTCCAATACTATCTTGAAGAAAAGTGACAACAGTTGACATTCTTATCCTGTTTCTGATCTTAGAGGAAAAGCTTTCAGCTTTTTACTGTTGAGTATGATGTTAGCTATGGGCTTGGAATATATGGCCTTTATTGTTTTGAGGTATATGCTTTGTTGAGAGTTTTTACCATAAATGGATATTGAATTTTATCAAATGTTTTCTCTGCAAATATTGAGGTGATCATATGAATTTTATCCTTCATTTTGTTAATGTGGTGTATTACACTGACTGATTTGTGGATGTTGAACAGCTTACATCTCTGGAATAAATCCTACTTAATCACGTTGTGTGATCTTTTTACTGTATTTTTGGATTTGGTTTGCTAATATTTTGTTTGAGGCTTTTTACACCTCTGTTGGTTCATTAGGGATATTGACTTGTAATTTTATTTTTCTATGGCATCCTTGTCTGGTTTTGTTATCGGGGTAATGGTGGCCTTATAAAATGAATTTGGAAGACTTCCCTCTTCTATTTTTTGGAAGAGTTTGACTGTATTAATTCTTAGTTGAATTTTTGGTAGAATTCACCAGTGAAGCTGTCTTGACCTGGATTTTTCTTTGTAGGGAGCTTCTTCCCTAGTAATTCAATATCCTTAATGAGTAATCAATCTATTCATATTTTCTAGTTCATCATAATTCAATCTTCATAGGTTGTATATTTTTAGGAATTTATCCATTTATTTTAGATTGCCCAATTTGTTGATATATAATTGTTAATAACAATCTCTTATGATTAATTGTATTTCTGGGATATCATTTGTAATATCTCCTGTTTCATTTCTGATTTTATTTATTTGAGACCTCTCTTTTTTTCTTGGTGAGTCTAGCTAAAGGCTTGTCAATTTTGTTTAGCTTTTCAAAGTAACAGCTCTTGGTTTCATTGATCTTCTCTATTGTCTTTTTACTCTATTTCATTTATTCCTTCTCTAATCTTTGTTATTCCTTCCTTTCACTAACTTTGGGCTTCATTCTTTTTCTAGCTCTTTAAGGTGTAAAGTTAGGCTGTTTATATGAAACGTTTCTTGTTTCTTGAGGTAGACATTTATAATTATGAACTTCCCTCTTAGAAATCCTTTTGCTGCATCCCACAAATTGATATATTTCCATTTTTTTGTCTCAAATTATTTAAGCATTTTGTTTTGATTTCTTCTTTGACACATTTGTTGTTCAGTAGCATGTTGTTAAATAATCTCCACATATTCGTGAATTTTCCAGTTTTCTTTATGTAATTAATTTCTAACTTTGTATTATTATGGTCAGAAAGGTGACTGATATGATTTCAATTCTCTTAAATTTATTAAGATTTGTTTGTGGCCTAAAATATAAGGTATCTCAGAAAACATTCCATGAGCACTTGAGTGAAATGTATATTCTGTTGCTTCTGGATGGAATGTTCTGTATGTATTTGTTAAATCTGTCTGGTCTAATATGTTGTTTAAGGACAATGTTTCCTTTTGATTTTTCTGTCTGGGTGATCTATCCATTGAGGTAAGTGGGGTATTAAAGTCATACTATTTTTGTATTTCCGTTTCTCACTTTAGGTCTGCTAACATCTGCATTATATATTTAGGCACCTATGTTGAGTGCATATATATTTACAAATGTTATATCCTCTTGTTAGATTGACCACTTTATGTAATGCCCATCTTTTTCTTTTATTACAGTCTTAAAGTCTATTTTGTCTGATACAAGTACAGCAACTCCAGCTTTCTCTTGGTTTCCATTTACATGGAATATCTTTTTCTATCCCTTCACTTTCAGTCTTCTGTGTTCTTACATCTCAAGTGAGTGCCCCTTAACTAATTATTGTAGTGATTAACCCACTACCTTTAGTATATATTTACCTACAATTGAGATTTATTCTTTCATATGTTTTCTTGTTACCAATTAATACCCCTTATTTCCAGCCCAGTGAAGTCCCTTTCACATTTCTTGTAAGGTTAGTTGAGTGGTGATGAACTTCTTTAGCTTTTGCTTGTCTAGAAAACTCTTATCTCTCCTTCAATTCTGAAATTTAACTTTACTGGGTATTCTTGGTTGGAGGTTTATTTTTCTGTCAGCCCTTTGAACATATTGTGCCACTCCTTTCTGGCCTGCAAAGTTTTGCTAAAAAAATCTGCCGATAATCTTATAAAGCTTCTCTTCAACATAACAAGTTGTTTTTCTCTTGCTGCATTTAATATTCTCTCCTGTCTTTAACTTTTTACTTTTTAATTATGTATCTTGGTATGGATCTTTTTGGGTTCATCTTTTTGGAACTCTCTGGGTTTTCTGGATCTGGATGTCTGTTTCCTTCCCTAGATTAGGGAATTTTTCAGCCATTATTTCTTCAAATAAAATTTCTGTAACTTTCTTCTCATCTGGAACCCTAAAATGCAAATGGTAGTCTGTCTAAAGTTGTCCCATAATTCCTTTAAGCTCTCTTCACTTGTTTTTATTCTTTTATCTTTTTAGTGTGCTGATTGGGTGAGTTCCTTGCTTTTTGGTTGCCTAATCCTTTCTTCTGCTCCCCACTGAAGGGCAAAAAGATGCAGGAAAATGTTGCACTGTGGGCTAACACTTTTGGACAGAATCAGGGAGTGTTTTATATCTAATATGCCTATATTTTCCTACTCAGAATTCAATTATATGGCCCCCAACCTAACTACAAGAAAGATTTGGAAGGTCAGACTTCTGTATACCCAAGGAGGTAGTGGTTTGGTTACATCTTATTATCTTTTATAGAGCATTCTTGTTACCAGATCATTTTATTCTACTTTCACACAGAACATTCTCACCCCTTCCTGAGAGAGAAAATATGAAATCCTAACTGGTCACTGATTATTGTTTACAGTTCATGCCTCAAGGTGGCACCAGATCTAGATATCACTCTTTTTTACTCTGCAGACCTATAAATTTTAAAGGCAAATTATCTTCCCCTCTCCAGCAAAAACACCCAGAATCTAGTGATGGAGCAGGCACAGGATACACAGAACAATCACTCCCATTTGGAAAGGCAAAGAACTGGAGACATACAACATCAACTGGAAATCAACAATGTAAATCCCATAAGGAAGAGAGTGTAATCAACAATGTAAATCCCATAAGGAAGAGAGTGTAATAAAGCTCCCAGATACACACACTGGGGCTGAAGGAATTACCTTGATTAAACTCTGATTCTGCTCACTGGGAGGAACTTATTGTCCACTTTCCTTGTGAACTCTTGTTCTGACCTCTGAGAACTCCTTGTTCATTACTCTCCTTGGCCATATCTGAACTGGGGAATGGAGACCACCATGTACTCTTTCACGTGTCTATAATGAGCCTTTCCTCTCCTAAAAGAAGGTTGGGGCCCAAAGCTATAAAATTCTTGAAAATTTAGTCTTTTCTGGGTGAACTAATGGTTCCTTTGATAAACCTGGAAAAATTTAACAGCTGGTCCACCATTAAACTGGTGGTTTCTGCCACTTAAAATTTCTTTCTGTGCACAGATGTCAAGCACATTTTACTTTCTTGCTTTCTGGCCCTCTGGCTCCCTCATTTTCTTATGCTTCATCAAGTCTGCTATTGAACCCCTCTAGTGTTTTTTTTTTTTTTAGTTCAGTTATTGTATTCTTCAGCTCTGTGACTTTTGTTTGGTACTTTCTTACATTTTCCAACTCTTTGTTGAAGTTCTCGCTGTTTTCATCCATTCTTGTCCCCAGTTAGGTGAGCATCTTTATGACCATTATTTTCAACTCTTTATGAGGTAAATAATCTAGCTCTGTTTCACTAACATTTTTTCCTTGAGGTTCTATCTTGTTCTTTCATTTGCAGTATACTCCTCTCTTTGTTTATTTTGCTTGACTCTCTGTGTTGGTTTCTATACAGTAGATGAAACAGCCACTTCTCCCAGTCTTGGAGGGAGTGGCCTTAGGTAGGAGATGAACCTACATGAGGCCCTACCCCAGCTCTTTGTTCAATCCTGCCCCAGCTCTTTGTTGTCTCTCAAACCTTTGTGCTTGTGCCAGCAGTCTATTATATTTTTAATAGCTCCCTGTAATTGAGTATGTGCCAAGACCTGTCAGTGTCCTTAAGGGGAGAATCTTAGCACCTAGCTTCAGGCTGATTGGAAGCCAGACCCTCACAGAGCAGCTTATTAAATCATGCAAATAGAGACAGTCCTGTGGGACTGTAAGCATAAGCCCTGATGGCCTCCAGAGCTAAGCAATCTGGTGGTGTCCCCTGGGCGGCAGTCACAAAAATTGGAGCTCCGCACAAGTGTATAAGCTCTTTTCTGTGCAATATCAGTTAACAGGGGCAAAACAGAGGGAGAGTGCTAAGATAGTACCCACACCCTGAGGTCTCTAGAAAGGATTGCAGTCAGACCCTAGAGGCATGTTTGTTATGAGCCTGCCCCTCAGGCCACAGCTATGATGATTAGTTCATAGGTCTCCTTTATAGAAAGAGCTCCTGGGTCTGTTGCTTCTTGCTGTGCCCTGGAGGTAGTTGCTGTTTAAGAACTTTTTTTCTGTTGGTTACAATCCTGGGGACCCACAGCCACTGGCCGCCAAAGCCACGTGATGTGATGTAGAGGTGTCCCTGGCAGACGCCACAATAATTGGGGTGGAGATACTATTGCTCTGGAACATAGCAAAGGGAAATCATGAAGATGGTGCCTGCCATTCTACATCCCCAGAAAATGTTCTGGCAGACTCCTAATGTGTGTGTTAAATTATATGCCTTCCTCTAGGACAATAATATAAGCAGGTGAGCTTCCTTCATTTTAAGTCAGGGTAAGACCAGCTGCCTCAGAGTCATTTCTCAGATTACTACAATCTTGTGGATCTTAGGACATGAGCCCCATTGGTTTTCAAAGGTAGATGTTTTGGGGGCTTGTCTCTCAAGTGCAGGTCTTAAAAACAGAGTTTCCTGATGTGGGGGTCAAACTCTTCATGCCCCAGAGAGAAGCTCTGGGTTTTGGGTTTTTTCCTGATTGTGGGTCACAGTATCAGGAGTGATGTTTATGGTGAGATTTTGTCCCAGCCTCCTCTACCCACTTTGATGTGGTTTTCTTCTTGTTTGCCCAGTTTGTAGTTGTCACTCAGCCAGGCTTTAGGTTTTTGTAGGAATAAATTGTTCCATATGTAGCTGTAGACTCAGTGTGTCCATGGAAGGAAGTGAGTTCAGGATCTTCCTATGTCACTATCTTTAGTATATACTTTTCTGTGTCTAGCTTCTTTTACTCAATATATTGTTTGTGAGATTTATCCATTGTTTTGTGTGTTATGGTTTTTCATTTTTTATTGCTGTATGGTATTCCATTCTATGAATATGACATGGTATATTCATGTTCTTTAGTGTTGATGGACATTTGGGTGGGGTTCAATTTTTGGCTATCACAGATAAGAATGCTCTAAACATTTTAATGCATATCCTTTTGTGTGTGCATGTGTGGAGAGTTTTTTTTTTTGCATATTTGTATAGTGTGTGAATGCTGGGTCATAGGATATGCATATACTCAGCTTTAATAGAATATTTTAATGTAGATCAGACTATGGGTCTTCCCTGCATAAAACTTTCAAATGTTTTCCATACTAGTTTACATATATTATACTATAAACTCTTTTCCATATTCCATGCAGCTGTGACAAACTGACTCTTGTCTACTTCTGCAGCCTCCTCTCATGCTACAGTTTCCCTTGGCCCAGCCTTGTTAGCATCCCTTGGTAATGTTTCTGGATGCAAGGCTTTTGCATATGCTCTTCGTTCTGATTGAAGGACTCACTGCTTCTCTGTCAGTCTCACTACTCAAAGTTCCAGCTCCTTCCCACCATTCAGATGTTCACTAAAATGCCACCTCTTTAGAGAGGTCACTTCCTCCTTTTATAGTGCATAATTTTATCTGACTTCATAGCACTTGTGAAAGTTAGTAAATATATATTAAAGTGCAGGCTGTTTCTTGTTTGTTTCTATCTCCTACTAGAATGTATGCTCCATAAGGGAAGTGGCCAGGCTTACATGGATGTCAAACTCACAGGAGATGTTGCATGATTTCTTTCCCACACTATCATATGTGGAGCTCTAAACTGAACTTTAAAAAGCCATGCCTTTTTCTTTTCCTATTTTAATACTATAAAAGTAAGCATAATAAAATGAGCCCTAAGATTTGAGGTTAAAATTACATGAGTTCAAGTTTTAGTTCTGCCACTTACCATGTATATGTTCGTGGATGAATTACTTCATTTACTCAAGTTCTTCACCTATAAAATATTAATGCACTATACTGTGTAACCTGGTTCTACCCAGGCTTCACTGAGTCATTAAAAATAACAAAAACTGGTATGAATAACCCAATTCCTATTCCCTATTACCCCCACAGTCAATGGTTCAAGAAGGTTTCTTTACAGTGCTTTTTAGTCCCAGCAGCATTTTGTGCACTGAGCCCACTAACTACATAGTGGAAGTAGTGCCATTTTGCTCAAGGTTTGTGATAGTCTATTGTGAAGTGGGCTAGAACCCCTAACTCCATTCTTTCTTTTATGTTCACCATAGGTAGATAGTTTATCAGCCATGCTAACTGTGTCCTGATATCATAAAGAGGATTTGTGTGTTAGGCTTGGCTTCTTCTCTTGACATTGCCTTATATATTTCTTAACAACTCAATGATTTATAATAAATGCATAAAGTTGCTCAATAATTACTTATCACAGCAATTCAGTTTTAAACCTTTTTCATCATCCCCGTATTTCCATGGAGCCTGTTTATGAACAATCTATACTCTTTACTACAGCCCCAGTAAAACACAAGTCTGCCTTCTGTCTTTAAATTTGCCTTTTTCTGAACAGTGAGAAGATCACAAAAATGGAATCATAGAGTATACATTCTTTTGCAACTGGCTTAGTCTAAATAATACTATTTTAGCAAGAGTATTTTGAGATATATCCATGTTGTAGCATGTATCAGTATTTTTTATTTCAATATAGTATTCTATTTTATGGATACATCACATTATATTTGTGCGTTCACAACCTGATGGGCACTTTTTTACAGTTTGGGCTATTATGAATAATGCTGCTATGAAATCTGAATTTAAGTCTTGCTTTGGACATATGTTTTCATTTCTCATGGGTAGGTTCCTAAGACTGGAATTATTGGGTAAGTTTAAGTTGTAAAGAAATTGTTAGACTGTTCACCAAAAATGTCTCTAGTATTTTACATTTCCATCAGCAACTTTTAAGGAATCCAGTTTCTTCTCACATCCACCAGCACTTGGTATTGCCTATCTTCATTGTAGCCATAAAAGTGAGTTTGTCATTGTGGGCTTAATTTGCATCCCTTAACAATTAGATTGTTCACCTTCTCTTGGGTTTATTAGCCATGTATATGTCTTCCTTGGTGAAAAGTACATTTGGCATTTTGTCCATTTTCAATTGAGTTTCTTATTATTGAGTTGTAAGTAATATATTCTGGATACAAGTCCCTTGTCAAGTATATAATTTGCTAATATTTTCTCCCAGTGTGGGGCTTGTGTTTTCATGTCTTTAATGTTATGTCTTTTAAAAAATTAATTCTAACTTATCATTTTTTAAAATTTCCAGTTAATATTTTTGGTGTCATATCTGAGATCTTTTTGACTAAGTCAATGTTACAAATATTTTATTTTCTTTTTTCTTGGACTCATAATTTTAGCTTTTAGCACTAGTATTAATGTGTTTCTTTTTTTATAATTTTTTACAAATAGCATCATGTCTTCTGAGAGTAAAGAAAGTTTTGCTTTTCTTTAACAATGGAGACTATTTTAATGATTTATAATAATAATTATTATTATTTTTAGAGAAGAATTATTATAGACAAATAATTATTATAGAGGAAAAGCAGTCCTTCATCAAGAATGATGCTAGATGTAGGTTTTTGCAGAAGTTTCCTTCTATTTCTAGGCTTTTGAGAATAACTTTTTGAGGCATAGCTTGACTAAAACTGTATTTATTTTATTTCTATAAGGAATGGTATGCTATGCTATAGTTATTTGGGGAGTTGGGGAGGAGTACACCTGCTGTGAGGTGTTGTACACAGATTCCTTGCAGATAGTATGTTAAACACGATATTGCCCTGGGTCTTTGGTGCAGGCCCACACTCTATCCATATCTGATTGCTAAACCAAGTGACTTTTAGTCATTCAGTATTTATGAGATAAAGGATTTGATCAGTCAGGCCCAGTTTTTCTGTACTTATTTATTGAAATATTACTTATGATAATTATTCCAACTATTGACTCAAAAACCTCTCTCACATATGAATCTGTAATGTGGCCTTCCAGGCTTGGGAGATCTCTGAAAATGTTAACTTTATTGGAGTTTTCTTCTGTAAGTCTTCTATTCTTCATTTTTCATTAATATATTTCCATCTGCTTTCTCTCTATCCATATTCTTCTGAATTTCTGGTCAGTTAATAGTAAGGTGTCTTAGATGAGGTTCTCTAGAAGCAGACCCTGAAATGCCAACACATGTGCAAGTGATTTATGAACAATATGTTTCAGAAGAAGCTGGCAAATAACATAGTAAGCAGGATTGGGAAGGGTAGAATCCAAGTAGGTGGTGATTTCATGCAAAGCATTAGCCCTAGCCTGAGCCTGGCAGGGGAGCTCTAGTGTGAGTTAAGCTTCAGGGTTAGTTCCAAATTCAGAAAAAGAATTCAGGCTTTTATATTCCCTCATTGACTAAGGCTCACCATTGAGGGTTGGAGAACATAAACTACCAGGAGCTACACGATCTCTGCATTTAGAAGTAAAGCAGGTCCAGTAGCCAAGGACAATCCTCCAAAGACAGTATTAGTCACAGGGCGTTAGAAGGAAATGCATACAGAGCTGGGATGTGAGCCCACAGATAACAAAAAGAATCCAAGGGATCTGGGTGGGATACTGACAATGCCCACTACATTAGATTTTCATGCCTCACATTATTATTGGGAATTCTTACTATCTTCTTTAAACATAATTTATTTAATCATAAAAGTGTGCTGGCTTCAACTATATTCCAGGAGCCAAGTGAGGTATTTCACACATAGTATTTCCATTTTAATGAAAAGCATTTTGCTAATATAAGTATTTAAAAAAATAGAATGTATTCCATTAGGCATAGAGGATTACTAATAAATGAAATAAATTGAATATAAACACCAGTATTGGATAGGAGATAATCTATATACTGTCCTCAAATCTAAAATTCAGATACTTTCTCTCTAAAATCATGAAACATATTGGAGAATTTATATTATATAATTTATTGCATGCCTTTCAAAGTAGGAAACAAAACATTGCAAGTTTTGGTTTTTCCTCCTATCAGAATAACCAGATCGACATTTACAAATTAAAGCATGAGGTACAGAGTTCACAATGAGTGTTATAAAGACTCTTAGACCAACACTGTAACAAGTACATGCCATAACTGCTCTTTGCCATTTGAAAAAAAAGTAATTGTTTTTATTAGTTTTTGGTTTTGGAGACCTTTATAGCTTGAATACATATTTTGTAACTGAAAATGTTTTAATACTATAAACAAGTAATTGTTCTGTTTAATTATTTACTTTTTTATTAAGTTGACTGGTCATGAATCTTTTCTCTCATACATTGAAATCTGCAGATTTATTTAAGAAATTATATTAAATCTTCTCAGTGTTGGACAGTTAGAAATGCTTATAACATGTTGAACTCTGTCATATGCTAAGGGTGACAAATTTATAAAGAAAACTGAATAATGTTAAGCTTCAGTACTCTCATTTTAGCAGAGTAGAAGTGTGTTGATGTTGAATAGATAGTACAGTATCATTTAAAATGTAAGTTATAAAAAAATCACATTTAAACAGAAAACAAGAGGGGGAAAGAACAATAGCATAGAATACATTTAGTAAAAAGACTCTTTGGTATTTTTCAAGTAGATAGAAGCCCATCAACTTAATATGGAAAACTGATTAACCACATTGTCAGAAAGAGCTACTTTATGGCAACATCTAAAAGGATGAATGAGGCTAGTGCTATTGGGATCAGAACAATGAGCTTTGTTTTCCTTTTATACTGTCTGCTGTTTTTCTGTATCCATATGTTGGTGCCCACATTTGTAGATATTTCCATACCTTCATCATTGGTAAAATTCTACCAATATGTACTTAGGAATCATTAAATTTGCTTTACAAGACTGAAAAGCTATGCTTTGAGCTTCATGAAGTATCAACAGCATAAAGATGGAAAAAGGATAAACTTCAAAAACATATATTCAGAATCAGCCTCTTATAGTTGATATTACAGTCCAAAGAATTGACACCATGTTACTTGTCAAAGGGAATTGTTCATAGCTGTATAAACTGAAAAGAGGAAAGTGAACATGGAGTGATGCTCATTGAGAAATTGACTTTAGGAAACCAGGGAGAAAATTCTGATTAAAGGAGCCACTGGAAGACATTGAATGCACAGTACTTGGAATTGCCTAACAAGGATCATCACATGTCCTTGGCCTCTACCAGTGCCTAGAAGGACAAAAACAAAAGTGATAAATAAGTTAGATAACTCATAGTTAAACATGGGTCAAAAACCAAGAACTTTCTGTAGTTTTTGAAAAAGAATGGGATTAAATGAACTAAATTAAGGAAAAATGCTTATAAAAATATTAGAGGTCTTAAAGATTTGTCTATTTCAATAATTTTAAATATTATTTTTTAATTAATTTTAATGAAGTATAGTTGATTTATCAAATTATATTAGTTTCAGGTATACAACATGATTCAATATTTTTATAGAATATATTCCATTTAAAGAAATAATGACTATATTTCACTGTGCTGTACAATATATCCTGGTTTCTTATTTATTTTATACTAAGTAGTTTGTATCTCAATCCCCTGTCCCTATCATGCCCATCCCCATTGGTAACCACTAGTTTATTCTCTATATCTTTGAGTCTGTTTCTGTTTAGTTATATACATTCCTTTATTTTTTAGATTCCACATATAAGTGATAACATGGAGTATTTGTCTTTTTCTGACATATTTCACTAAGCATAATACCAACTATGTCCAACCACATTGCTGCAAATGGCAGAATTTCATTCTTTTATATGGCTGAGTAATATTCCATTTTGTTTATTCATTTTCTGTTGATGGACACCTAGGTTGCTTCCATATCTTGGCTATAGTAAATAATTCTGATATGAACACTGGGTTGCATGTATCTTTTCAAATTAGTGTCTTCATTTTCTTCAGATATATACCCAGAATAGTAATTGCTGGATAATATGTTAGTTCTATTTTAAGTTTTTTGAGGAACCTCCGTGTTTTCCATTGTGGCTGCACCAGGTTATGTTCCTACCAAGAGTGTAGGAGTGTTCACTTTTCTCCTCTTTCTTAACATTTGTTATTTGTAGACTTTCTGATGATAGTCATTTGACAGATGTGAAGTGATTTATCATTGTGGTTTTGATTTGAATTTCTCTGATGATTAGCTATGTTGATCACATTTTCATGTTCCTGTTGGCCATCTGTGTATATCTTCTTTCAAAAATGTCTATTCAGGCCTTCTGCCTGTTTTATAAATCGAGTTGTTTGTTTTTAAATTTATTTTGTTGAAGTATAGTTGATTTACAATGTTGTGTTAATTTCTGCTGTACAGCAAAGTGATTCAGTTATACATGTATATATACATTCTTTTTTCATATTTTTTTCCATTATGGTTTATCACAGGCTATTGAATATAGTTCTGTGTGCTATACAGTATGACCTTGTTGCTTATCCAGTCTATATATAATAGTTTGATCTGCTAATCCCAATTCATACCACCCCCCCCCCGGAAACCACAAATCTGTTTTCTGTGTCTGTGAGTCTGTTTCTGTTTCATAGATAAGTTCATGTGTGTCATATTTTATATTCCACATATTAGTGATATCATATGGTACTTTTTCTGACTTACTTCACTAATTATGATAATTTTTAGGTCCATCCATGTTGCTGAAAATGGCATTATTTATTTTTTTTATGGCTGAATAGTATGCCGTAGCATGTATGTACCACATCTTCTTCATCCATTGATCTGTTGATGGAGCTTTAGATTGTTTCCATGCCTTGGCTATTGTGAATACTGATGCTGTGAATATAGGGGTGCATGTAACATTTTGAATTATAGTTTTGTCAGGATATATTCCCAGGAGTAGGATTGCTGGATCATATGGCCACTCTATTTTTAGTTTTTGAGGAACCTCTATACTGTTTTCCAAAGTGGGTGCCCCAATTTACATTTCCACCAATGCAAATGATGATCATTCTGACTGGTGTGAGGTGTAGTTTTGATTTACATTTCTCTAATAATTAGTGATGTGGAGCATATTTCCATGTGACTCTTGGTGATCTCATTTGGAGAAATGTCTATTTAGGTTTATGCCCATTTTTCAATTGAGTGGTTTGTTTTTCTTGTTATTTAGTTGTATGAGCTCTTTGTATATTTTGGAAATTAAGCCATTGTTGGTTGCATCATTTGCAAATATCTTCTCCCAGTCTGTAGGTTGTCTTTTTGTATTATTTATGATTTCCTTTGCTGTACAAAAGCTTGTAAGTTTGATTAGGTCCCATTTGTTTATTTTTGCTTTTATTTCTATTGCTTTAGGAGACTGGCCTAAGAAAAAATTGCTCTGATTTATGTCAGAGAATGTTTTGCATATATTCTCTGCTGGGAGTTTTATGGTGTCATGTCTTACATTTAAGTCTGTAAGTCATTTTAATTTTATTTTTGTATGTGGTGTGAGGGTGTGTTCTAACTTCATTGATTTACATGTAGCTGTCCAGCTTTCCCAACACATTTGCTGAAGAGACTGTCTTTTCCCCACTGTATATTCTTTCCTCCTTTGTTGAAGATTAATTGACCATAGGTGTTTGGGTTTATTTTTGGGCTCTCTATTCTGTTCCCTTGATCTGTAAGTCTGTTTTGTACCAATACCATGTTGTTTTCATTACTGTAGCTTTTGTAGTATTGTCTGAAATCTGGGAGGTTTATGCCTCCTGCTTTGTTATTTTTCCTTAGACTTTCTTTGGCAATTCTGGGTCTTTTATGGTTCCATATAAATTTTAGGATTATTTGTTCTAGTTCTGTGAAAAATGTCATGGGTAATTTGATAGAGATCGTATAAAATCTGTAGATTGCTTTGGGTACTATGGCCATTTTAACAATAATAATTCTTCCATTCCAGTAGCATGGGATATCTTTCCATTTCTTTGAATCATCTTCAATTTCTTTATTGTTTTATAGTTCTCAGCACATAAGTTTTTCACCTCCTTGATCAGATTTATTCCTTTTTTGGTGCAACTTTAAAAGAGATTTTTTTTTTTTACATTCCCTTTCCAATGTTTGATTGTTACTGTAAAGAAATGCAACTGATTTCTGTATGTTAATCTTGTATCCTGCTATCTTGCTGAATTCATTTATTCTAGTAGTTTTTGTGTGAAGTCCTTAGGGTTTTCTATATAGAGTATCATGTCATCTGCATATAATGACATTTTTACCTCTTCCCTTCCAATGTGAATACATTTTCTTTTTCTTGTCCGATGGCTGGGGCTAGGACTTCCAAAACTGTGTTGAATAGAAGTGGTGGGAGTGGGCATCCTCGTCTTGTTTCAGATTATAGCAGGAATGCTTTCAGCTTTACACTGTTGAATATTATGTTGGCTGTGGGTTTGTCAAATAGATTTCATTATGTTGAGATATATTCCCTCTATACTCACTTGGATAAGAGTTTTTATCATGAATGGATGTTGAATTTTATCAAATGCTATTTTTGCATCTATTGAGATGATCATGTGGTTTTTGTCTTTTGTTGACATAGTGTATCACATTGATTGATTCACATAGGTTGAACTGTCCTTGTTACCCTGGGATGAATTGAACTTGGTGGTGGTGTATGTCTGTGTTGTTGGATTCAGTTTGCTAACATTTGTTGAGAATTTTTGCATCTATAGTCATCAAAGATATTGGCCTATAATTTTATTTTTTGTAGTTTCTTTGGTATCAGGGTGATGGTGGCTTCATAGAATGTCTTTGGGAGTTCTGCCTCCTCTTCAATCTTTTGGAAGAGTTTGAAAAGGCTTGGTATAAGTTCTCCTTTGTATGTTTGGTAAAATTCACTGGTGAAGCCATCTGGACCTGGACTTTTGTTTGTAGGGAGTTTTAAATTTTTTTTAAATTACGGATTCTATTTCACTTCTAGTGATCAGTCTGTTCAAATAATCTATTTCTTCCTGATTCAGTTTTGGTGGACTGTAAATGTTTAGAATCTTGTCCATTTCTTCAAGGTTGCCCAATTGTTGGCATACAATTGTTCATACTATTCTCTTATGGTTTATTTAGTTCTGTTGTATTGGTTATTGTTTCTCCTTTTTCATTTTTTATTTTTATTTGGGTTATTTATCTTTTCTTCTTGGTGAGCCTGCCTAGAAGTTGGTCAATTTTGTTTACCCTTTCAAAAAAACAGCTATTGGTTTTATTGATTTTTTTCTATTGTTTTTTAAATATCTTTTATTTCCTCTGATTTTTATTATTTCCTTCCTTCTGCTAAATTTAGGTTTTGTTTGTTCTTCTTTTTCTAATTATTTTAGGAGGTAGGTTAGGTTGTTTATTTGAGATTTTGTTTGTTTTTTGAGGAAGACCTGTATCACTATGAACATCCATCTAAGAACTGCATTTGCTGCATTCCATAAATTTTTGTATGGTTGTGTATTCACTGTCATTTATCTCAAGGTTTCATTGTTGGCCCTTTGGTCTTTTAGGAGCATGTTGTTTAGTTTCCATGTAATCATTTTGTTTTGTTTTCTCATTTACTTTTCTGTGGTTGATTTCTAGTTTCATGCCACTGTGGTCAAAAAATGCTTGAAATAATTTCTATACTCTTAAGTTGGCTGAGGTTTTTTTCTGTGCCCTAGTGTGTGGTCAGTCCTAGAAAATGTTCCATGTGCACTTGAAAACAATGTGTATTCTGCTTCTTTTTGGATGTAATGCTTCAAAAATATCAATTAAGTCTAATTGTTCTATTGCATCATTTAGGATCTCTGTTGCCATATTGATTTTCTGTCTAGGAGTTCTGCCACTGATGTGAGTGGGGTGTTAAATTCTCCTACTATTATTGTATTCCCATCAGTTTCTCCCTTTATATCAGTTAGTATTTGTTTTATGTATTTGGGTGCTCCTGTATTGGGTGCATATATATATATATATATATATATATATATATATATATATATATATATATATATATGTTGACAAGTGTAATATCCTCTTCTTGTACTGATCCTTTTATCATTATATAGTGTCCTTCTTTTTCTTTCTTAATGGCCTTTTTTTTAAAGTTTATTTTGTATCATATGAGTATTGCAACCCCCAATTTATCATTTCCATTTGCATGAAGTATCTTTTTCCATCCCCTCACTTTCAATCTATGTGTGATCTTTGACCTAAAGTGGATCTCTTGTAGGGAGACTATTGTATGATCTTATTTTTTTAATGCAATCTGTTATGCTATATCTTTTGATTGGAGTGTTTAGTCCATTGACATCTAAGGTAATTATTGATAGATATGTATTTATTGCCATTTTAAACCTTGCTTTCCAGTTGATTTTGTATTTCTTTGTTTCTTTTTGTTTTTTCTTTTGTACTTTGATGCCTTCCTTTTGTATTATGTTTGTGTTCTTTTTAGGTTTCTGTGAACTTATTGCATGTTTTTGATTTGTGGTTACCCTGTTTTTCAAAAACGTTAACCCCTTGTTATATCTACTTGCTTTAGACTGATAGTCATATAGGCTCAAACACATTCAGAAAAAAACCTCATGTTTTCTTGCTTTCCTCCCCAACATTTTATGATTTTGATGTCCTCTTTTAAATCTTCATGTTTATCATCTTGCTGTTCATTGTGATTACCATTGCTTTCATAAATTTTTTTTTGATTTATTTTTAATCTGTATGCTGGCTTACTTTAAGTGATATACTTTCCAATTGTGATTTTCTCATTCCTATAGATTCTTGCTTCTTTTCTATTTAGAAAAGACATTTCAATATTTCTTTTAGGATAGGTTTAGTATTGCTGTATTCTTTTAGCTTTTGTTTGAGAAATTCTTTATCTCTCCTTCTATTCTACATGATAATCTTCCTGGGTAGAGTATTTTAGATTGCAGAATTTTCCTTTTCAAGTCTTTGGATATATTTTTCCCCTCCCTTCTGGCATGCAACATTTCTTTAGAGAAATTGGCTGATAGCCTTGTGAGGGTTTCCTTGTAATAAACCCTTTTTCTCTTGCTGCTTTTTGAATCCTCTAACTTTTGCCATTTTAATTATAATATGTCTTGGTGTAGTTCTGTTTGGGTTTATCTTGTATGGGTCCCTCTGTGCTTCCTGTACCTGGATATGTTTCCTTCTTTATGTTTGGGAAGTTTTCAGCCATAATTTCTTCAACTACATTTTTGATCCCCTTTTCTCTTTCTTCTCCTTCTGGAAAAACTATTATGCATAGACTGGCATGGTTTATATTATCCTATAGGTCTCTTATATTGCTTTCATTTTTTTAAAAAATTGGCTTTCTGTCTGCTGTTCTGATTGGCTAATTTCCATTATTCTATCTTCCAGATCACTTATTCCTTCTTCTGCATTATTCATTCTGCTATTCATTGCCTTTATTTCAGCTTTCATCTCTGCAAATGAATTTTCTAATTTTTCTTGGCTCCTCCTTATAGTTTCTAGTTCCTTTTTATGGTAATCCACATTTTTGTTGATAGCTTTTCTTAATTCCTTCAATATTTTCATTATCTCCTTTTTGAACTCAGTTTCTATTAGACTGAAGAGGTCTGTTTCATTGTTTGTTCTTTCAGGGGAATTCTCTTGATCTTTTCATTGGGAGTGGTTCCTCATCTTCTTCACTTTACTTTTATTTCTCTTACTCTATGAGTTTAGGAGAAACAGTTATCTACTGTGGTCTTAGGGTTATTTTTGCATGGGGACATCCCTGTGTAGCCTGCATGGGTTTCATATTTTTTGGTGTGAGGGTTGTTTTTAGTATGGGTGCCTGTGACCTCTTTTCTCAGTGTGTGCTGGCTGTTATCCCCTCATTCGGGGATGTGACTGTTGTGGTGTCTAGCTAGAGCTTGCACTGAATGTTGAATGGGGCCTCCTCTTTGCTCTGTGGTTGTCACAGCCCTATTGGGGGCAGGATCTGCTCCCTAGTTGTTGGACTAGAAGCCCCCATATCTGTTTGTGAGCTGTGGTTTGAGGTAGGCAGGATTGGAGCAGTCTCACTGAGAGAGAAGCCACTAAGTATTCCTCTGCTGGAGCCGTCCACTGGGGAGTGTGCTCTGTGGTGTCACCTGTCACCCACCTCACAAAGTACACTGTTGTTGGCACTTCCCTCAGACCTGCCTCAACTGTGGGAATGCCAGAAATCGGCCCTGGTGTCCCTCAGGTGTTGCTTTCACAAAGCCATCAGTGCAGATCCATAGGCACAGAGCCACGGAAATCAGGTAACAGGGCCACAGTTGTTGCACACTTGGACCCACCATGGGAGCTATGGAAACAGCCCTGACCCTGGCCATGCCTCCACATATGCACACCCTATAAGCCCACAGATTCTAAGGCCAGACCTGTCCCAGCTGTGGGAGTACCCATTTCCCACTTGGATGTCCTGCAGGTGCAGATTTTACAAAGCTGGTGGCGGCAGTGTAAATCTGTGGATTGCATAGCCATGGGGAAAGGGCTCAGATTTCAGCCCTGCTTCCTAAGTTGAATGGCCCCTGGAGATCAGCTCTGATTTCAGCCCCACCTCCGCCTGTGGGCAGCATGCTGGTACTTGCACTTGTGTGCTCCCAGAACTTGTACAGGTGGGACCAAGCTGGCTGAGAGCTCACTGAGAAAGAGGCTGTTATAGCAGACCCTGCCCCTCCCTTCACAGGACACTTAAAAATGGTATTTCACTTCTATGGCAGGCCCAGGCTTCTTCTGCATACACCTGTGATTGCAGCCTGTGCCAAACTCCAGCCCCTTCAGGCTGTCTCTGTGCAGCCAATCCCAGTCCTGTCCCCAGGTCTGTCCTCTAATACCCGAGTTTCAACACCCAGCCCCCACCCACAGCAGTGGAGGCACTTATCAGGCTAGGGGGTGCAGGGTGGTGGCACGGACCATCTGTGCAAGTCTCTCTGTTCTGCCTGCCGAAACTGGTTGCTGCACTTTCCTCTGAGCTTCTGAAGTTCTCTTTCTGTCCCAGCTGACCTTGCTGAGAGTGAGGGGTCTTCCCTTGTTGCAGGAATCTTTCCTGTTTCACAGCTCCCTTCTAGGGGTTCAGGTCCAGTCCTGCTTCCTTTTTTTTTTCTTTCATCCTACCTGGATACATGGAGATCTTTCTTTCACTTTTATGTTTCTGAGATCTGCCAGGATTCAGTAGGTATTCTGTGAAAATTGTTCTGCATGTAGATGTATTTTTGAAGTATTTGTGGGAAGAGGTGAGCTCCACATCCTTCTATTCTTCCATCTTGATTGGAGCCTTCTGGTTGTTTTTATGATAATGAGTTGTATGAGATGTTTATATATTTTAGATATTAATCCCTTATTGGTCATATCATATGCAGATATTTTCTTCCATTCAGATATTTTGTCAATGTCTTCCTTTGCTGTACAAAAACTTTTAAGTTTAATTCGTCCCCATTTGTTTATTTTTGCTCTTGTTTCTTTTGCCTTAGGAGATAAATCGTTGCAATATATATTTTTTTGGATCTATGTCAAAGAATTTTCTGCCTTTGCTCTCTCCTAGGAGTTTTATAGTTTCTGGTCTTATATTTAGGTAGGTCTTTAATCCATTTTATTTTTGCATGTGGTGTGAGAAATGTTCTGATTTCATTCTTTTTCATGTAACTGACCAGTTTTCTCAGCACTATTTATTGAAGAGACTTTCTTTTCCTGCCATATATCCTTGGCTCCTTTTGTAGATTAATTGACCATAGATGTGTGGGTTTATTTCTGGGTCTCAGTTCTCTTCCATTGATCTGTGTGTCTATTTTTGTGCCAGTGCCATGCTGTTTTGATTATTGTAGACTTGTAGTATAGTCTGAAATCAGGGAGCATGATAACTTGAGCTAAGTACTTTTTTTCTCAAGATTGCTGTGGCAACTTGAGGTCTTTTGTGGTTGGTTCCATATAAATTTTAGGATTATTTGGTCTAATTTGGTGAAAAGTGTCATGGTTATTTTGTTAGGGATTGCATCACATGTGTAGATTGCTTTGTGTAGTATGGACACATTTAACTATTAATTCTTCCAATCTAAGAACACAGGATATCTTTCCATTTCTTTGTATCATCTTCAGTTTCCTTCATCAGTGTTTCATAATTTTCAGAGTTTAGGTTTTTCTCCTCCTTGGTTAAATTTATTCCTAGGTGTTTTATTCTTTCTGATCCAATTTTAAACATGATTTTGTTCTGCTTTCTCTTTTTTTATAGTTCATTATTAGTGTATAAAAAACAACAGATTTCTGTATATTAATTTTGTATTCTGCAACTTTACTGAATTCCTTTATTAGTTCTAACAGTTTTTGGATAGAGACTTTAGGGTTTTCCACATATAGTATAATGCCACCTGCAAACAGGATTTTACTTCTTTCCTTCCAGTTTGGATGCCTTTCATTTCTTTTTATTGTCTGATTGCTATGGCTAGGGCTCCCAGTACTATGTATGTTAAATAGAAGTGGCAAGAGTGGGCATCCTTGTCTTGTTCCTGATTTTAGGGGAAAAGTTTTCAGCTTTTCACCATTAAATATATTAGTCGTGAGTTTGTTGTAAATAGCCTTTATTATGTTGAGACATGTTTCCTCTATACCAATTATGATGAGAGTTTTTATCATGAATGGATGTTGAATTTTCTCACATGCTTTTCCTTTGTCTATTGAGATGATCATGTGAATATTCTCCTTCCTTTTGTTAATGTGGTGTATCACATTAATTGATTTGCAAGTGTTGAACCATCTTTGTGACCCTGGAATAAACTCCATTTCATCATGGCATATGTATCCTTTTTATATATTATTGAATTTGTTTTTCTAATGTTGTGTTGAGAATTTTTGCATTTATATTCATCAGATATATTTGTCTATAATTTTCTTTTTTTTTAGTGTCTTTCTTTGGTTTTGATATCAGACTGATGGTGACCTTGTAAAATGAATTTGGGAGTATTCCATCCTTTTTAATTTTTTAGAATAGTTTGAGACAGATAGGTATTAGCTTTTCTTTATATATTTGGTAGAATTCCCCTGTGGAGACATCCAGTCCTGGACTTCTGTTTACTGGGAAGTTTTGTTTTTGTTTTTTAATTACAAATTCAATTTCACTACTAATGATCTGTCTGTTTACATTGTCTGTTTCTTCCTGATACAGTCTTGGAAGATTGTATGTTTCTAGAATTTGTCCATTTCTTCTAGTTTGTCCAATTTGTTGACATATAACTGTTCATAGTATTCTCTCATGATTTTATTTTGTATCTCTGTGATATTCATTGTTATTTCTC